>NC_140581.1:928196753-929546700 GCF_964204655.1 Triturus cristatus | reverse complement strand
CTCGTTGGCTCTTCCTTCTTCTCCTCTTCTTCCTGGGACGTCTGCGGATCCCTTGCCATGTGCGGGTACTTCTGCGACGTTGCTGGCGGCTTCGGCGCCAACAGGTTCGGCTCCAGGCTCTGGAGATGTGGTGCCATCGGGGTGCAGCCCTCCAGGGTTCCCTCCTTCAGACCACGGCGCCTCTGCCTCACTGCAAACCCCCGCGGGGATCCCTGTGGTGTCGCAGGAGGTTGCCGGGGCTCGAGACTCGTCCGCGAGTCGCCTTCTGGGCAGGCGGCGACCTTGTCCGAGGCCGAGCTGACGCTGCTCAGGCGCCGGCGGCTGCTGTCCCTGGCGCCGCCGCAGGGGCCAGCTAGGGGCCGGGGCGTGTCCCCGGGCCCCCCGTCTCTCCACACAGGCGGCTGCCTCGTTGGAGGTCGAGTCCACGCCTTTTCGGCGCCGTTCCTTGGCCGCCCCGGCTCCGACTCTGCCCTATTCTCCCGCGTCGCGCGGCGACATTGAACTGACGCCAGTGGCGGACTCTACGGCGCCGTGCCAGCGTCGGGTCATTGTTTCGTCTTCAGACGCCCCCTCTTCTCCAGAGGTTCGGCAACTGTTTGTTTCATCTTCTCCGGAGACGGGACACCGCGTCAAGGCTTTTTCCCCGGCGTCTTCCAAGGACGGCTCTTCACCATCACCACGCCCGCAGTCTTCACCGGAGGCGCCTCAGGTTCCCCACTCGTCGGTCAACCCTCCCCCATTCTGAGCTTGGCCTTTCCTTCCTCCGGTTGGGCTGGGAGACGGCCGCCATTCTTACAGCCGTCGCCCACGGTGGAATTGCTTTCCCCACCGCGTTGCCCTACGGAGGCGAGTGCTGCCTTTGCCTGGGCTGTTTCCACGGCTGCAGGAATCTTGCGCATGGCCGATCCGGCTGCCCATTTCCCCACGGATCATTTGCTGGAGGTTCTCCATCAGGGCTCTGGTGGACGGGAGCTGCTTCTTCCCTTCAAGGCTTCGCTCCATAATTCTCTCTTGGGGGCCGGGGGGCGTCCTGCCACTGGGGACCCCGTGCCCCAGCCACTTGTGCACCGCCACCGTCCTGCTCCGCATGATCCTGTCTCTTTCCTTCCACCCGTCTACCAGGGGCCCTCTTTTGCAGACCGCCTTTCCCTCCTTGCCGTTGGTGTTGTCTCCCTCGTCACAGGAGGCCCGTGGTTAGATTCCTGGGGGCGCAACATCTTCGCCTCCTCCAGTGCTGCCTTGCGGGCGCTTAACACGCTTTGTATATTGGCCAGAGCCACTTTTTGCTTATGGGATTCGGCGGAGTCCCTTCTGTCTTCCGCTTCTCAGGAGGGTGCCTGCGTTGATCTGCGGCACCATGTATTGGATGGCAGGGGGCTGGCGGCGTTTATTCTTCGCTCGGCTCTGGACGTTTCGGAGGTGCTTGGTCTCACCATGGCTTCTTCAGTGGCTCTTTGTCGCCATGCTTGGCTGAGGGATAGTGTTTTCCCTGAGAGCGTTAGAGAATGGCAGGTTGACCTTCCCTTTGATGGCACTCTTTTGTTTCATGCCCCTGTGGATTCTGTCATTCAGATGTTTCTTGTGGGGCTTCGTCCTCCTCCTCCTCCTCCTCCCCCTCAGTGACCTGGATGTCGGTCTGTGTTCTGGGAGGTGTTCTCCCGTTGTTTCTTGGGGCCTAGTAACGAGTAGCCCCGGTTGTGTGTGCTGTGTGGTTGGTGTGCCTTTAGGGTCCTTTCGTTGGCCCTTTGGTGCTGTTGGCTGCTGGTCCGGCCTTTTTTTGACTTGTGGTTTTGGCTGTTGGTAAGCCCGGTAGGCCCTGAGCTTGGGCCTTCTGTGTCTTCTTTATTGGCTGCTTGGTAAGCCGTCTGCGGGGTTTTTCTGCAGGTCTTTCTGTTTGTCCTCTGCGGAGGAACTTTTTTCCTAAGAAGTGTTCCCATGGTTCTTGGGACGTAACATACCCTATGTGGGGTAATGGTAGCTATTACATAGCTCTGTCATTTGCTGGGGAGGTGTGGACACCCTTTTCGGGCTCCTTGCTCTCCGTGGCGTCACGGTATGTCGCAGGTGCGTTCTTCTTGCTGATTGTCTTGGAGCAGCTTGCGCTAGGTCCATCCTTCTCCTTGTCGCTACGTCGCTAGGCCAGTCTGGCCTGCTGTCTGCGGCATCGTGTTGTGGCGGTTCCGCACTTCTGCCCTGTGTTTCGGCTTGGTCCTCTGTCTGCTGCTCCAGAGGGCTTGGCTTTCCTTGGCTTCTGTGTTCTGGTGGCCGGCTTCGGCCTGTCCTCAGTCTTTCTCTCTCTCTCTCTCTCTGTCTCTTTTTTCTGCCGGTTTCCTCCCCTTCTTCGTGGGTCAGTGTGTGTGTGTCTCTGGCCCGGCCCCTCCCTTGGGGTGTGTCCTGGGCCTCCCTGGCCTTTGCCTTCGGCTGGCGTCTGCCTTGTCCTGGGTGCGCTGTTCCGTGGTGTTGCCTGCTATGCCTGCTGCTGGCGGCGCATGCCCGTGCAGGCCTGCTTGTTCTACTCCATCGTTGTGATCTTTGATGTGTTCCCTTGCGCCCCTGCCTCTGGTTCCGCTGGGGCTTTGCGCGACGGTCCTTTGCTTCTTCCGCCTGTGCTGTTGGCGGTGGGTCCGTTCCGGCCTTGCCCGCTCCTTGCAGGCAAGGTGTATTCAGCTCTTTTCTATCTCTGTGCTTCTGTTTCTTACGGTGGGCCCTGCCTCTGGTTCTACCTCTTCTCATTGGGTTCGGGGTGGCCTGTGTGTCCCTTGACGCTTTTAGGACACTGTCTGCCCCTGCGGGGTGTTGGGCACTCTCCTTTGGTTGGGCTTAGGTTATCCTGTCCTTTTTCCTTCTTATCCTTGTGACATGTCCCCTGCTGGGGCCCTGGGTCTCTCCTGGTGGGGAGGCTCTCTCGCAGGCCCTCCTCCCTTCTGGGTATGGCTAGGGTATCTGTTCTACATTAAGGAATCTGCGGCTAGTAGTCTCTATCAGATGTACAAGTTACTTACCTTCGGTAATGATGTATCTGGTAGAGACAATTCTAGCCGCAGATTCCTTCACGACCCGCCCATCCTCCCCGTTCTGCGAAGACCCTCAGCTTGGTTTTCTGCGCTTGCCTCCCTCTGGGTGGCTTGTCCAGCTGGTTTCTCTCCAGTGTAGGGGCCTGCTTTTCCTCTTTTTCCCTTTGTTGTTACAATTTCTGGTCCCCTTGCGGTCTTCTATGTTGGGGGTTCTTTTACCTGTCCTTGGCCTCCTGCTCCTTTCAGGGGCTATGGCCCTCCTTGACTGTGTAGTCTGGGGGTGGATTGCTGTTGCTCCTCTGTTCCGGGCTTGTGGCCCTTTGCTGTGTGGTCTGTGGTTGCAGACTCTCTCTTTCTCTTACGACGCTTTACCATACTTGTGCCTCCAGCCTGGCTATCACCTCGGCTTGCACAGTTGTTCCTCAGGGGTGCTCTGCTCTTTCCCTGCTTTGGCTTTACTGTTGTAGCCTCCTGGCGCCTCGGTGCCAATTGGTGCTGTTCCTCACCTTTCGTCTCTCTCTTTTTGTTCTCTGGTTTTTTTGCACACTGTTCCCATGCTCTCCTCAGTTTTGTTGTGATGGCTCCACGTTTTGGCCTGAAAAGTTTTCCGAAGCTAACTGACGTCAGCGCGCCGGGGTGGGGTTTATGTGACCTCGCTGACGTCACGCCCGCGGAGGACGTCGGGAGGTACCGCCCCCCCGGCACGCAGAGATGCTGGGCAAGAAAGTTTTTTGGGTCCAGTCTCACGCCTGGGGATAATTCTACGTTAAGGAATCTGTGGCTAGAATCGGCTCTACCAGATACATCATTACCTAAGTAACTTGTACTTTAATTCGGTAGCCGTCAGGGATTGCCACCGTGATTGCAGGGGTGGAGCTAGGTTTAAGCCATGTTTCCGTTAGGAAACGGATATCTATAGGTCCTGAGGAGAGTAGGTCCCAGATTTTGATGGCGTGTTTGGGTAATATGCCAGAAAATCATGCCAGACCCGGTTTGGATTACAGATGGGATGGTTAAGGGGGAAAATGTGAGTATTGGATACCACCTGTATCACTGCTGTCCCTATTCTCATTCCCAGGTCTGCAAGTTTTGAAACAAAAATCTATGGCACTGATGTATAAACGTATTTCCCTATGGACACAGAATGGTTTAAACCATTTCATACACCCGGTCCTATGAGTCTGGAAGAGTTCTCTGGCTTTCCCAGGTTATTAGCCAGCCGTCATAATATATTATGATAATTTAGAAAGCTTGGACTCTGAATCACACTTCCACAGACATAATCCTGAGTAAAAGTAACTGTTTTTCTCCCTTTACACTTTGCATAAGTCTCTCAAGATTAACTTGTTTCCTAATCAGCCGCTTGCCTTTTATTGAGAACACAGTATTTAGATTTATCACTCACCATGTTATTCAGAAAAGCGGTCTTCTGTTATCATTATCTGAAAGAAACACGTTGGTGATTCCTTAACTTAGAATTACCCTCAGGCGTCAGACTGGATCCGGAAGATTTTTGTCAGCAGTACCTCTGCGCGTCGGAAGGTGGCGTTGTTCGGCTCCGCGTCTGTCGCAGGCGTCGTGATCGCCGGGATGACGTCGCTGCAGTTACTTAGACGCCGCCCTCGCACGCTGACCTCAGTTCTTTCTTTTTCCGCACCAGCAAGCGCAGGTCCGGAGAGAGCGGTACCCCCAGTCAATTTTTTACTGAGTTTTTGGGGACTACTTGTCTCTGTTCTTTTGAGTCTTTGACTCCTAGTGTATAGAGATGCCCAGTTTCAAGTCTTGCGAGACTTGACCCCGCACGATGTCGGTGGTGGACCCGCACCGTGAGTGTCTCTACTGCCTGGGGCGCGACCACAACCCCGCGTCGTGCCCCGACTGACGGGCTATGGCTCCGAAAACTTTGCGAGAGCGGTCCCGAAAGTTGCTTGAGGCCTGGGAGTCGGCTCTATGCTGTTCAAGGTCCCGGTCCCGTGGGAGGTAGAGGGACCAGTCGCAGAGCCGCTATCATCGTTCGATGAAGTCTTCGCACTCGGGGTCATGTAAGGCGAAGCACAAGAAATCACTTTACCTTCCCCGCGCGACACGGCTGAGGGTGCGGGTGGTACCACCCCCGCGGCTCCGGCAGAGCCTACGGAGTTGCCGACTGCCTACCTGCCCTTCCCGGGTCAGTCGGCGACTCAGGCCCAGCTGCAGGAATTTCTGTCAGCCATGGCCTGCCTCTTTGGCCTGTCTGGCCCTGCCCACGCACCTTCAGGCCCTGCGGGTCCGACTGGAGATCCTCACCCTTCTTCGTCGCCGGCTCCGGCCCCGACGTCGTTGACGGCTCCGGCCTCGGCACCGCAAGACCCCCATGGATCCATGCATGGATCCCAGCCAATGTTGGTTGGCCTCGTACAAACTCCATCGACGTCTATGGCACCGCCACCGTCCGGCTCCCCTTCGATGCCGTCCCCGGCCGGTGCCGTCCCTGGCCGATCCCGTCCCTGGCTTCCCAGCCGATGTCGTCCCTGGCTTCCACCCCGACATCGAGACGGTGACGGACTGGTGTTGATCGACGCCGATTCCGACTGGGAATTTTGATTCCTTTCTCCATCCTCCTCCTCCTACTTTCTCACCTTCCCAAGAGGTTACGGAGGACGGGGAGGACTGGGAGGGGTCTTAAGGCCCTCTGGCAGCCCAATATGAGTTAGACCCAGACTGGGAAGAGGATTTGGAGGAGGCAGGTGGACTGGATTTTTCTCCAATACCTGGCACACTGTCTCCTTCTACCGTGGCTTCCGAGGAGGGTGGTACTTATTCAGTGGTGTTGCGTAGGGCAGCTGAGGCTCTTCCCCTCGAGGTCCCTACAGTAGCCATCAGGACTAACCTCCTGACAGAAGTGCTTCGGCTGGCGGCTTCCTCTGCGGAGGCACTGCTGCCCTTCAGTGACGCACTTTCAGACGTTCTTTTGGGCACCTGGTCCAGGCTCAACACAGGGGCTCCTGTGGATAGGAACGTGGCCCGACGCCATCACCCGGCCCCAGGTGTCCCCGTTTTCCTCTCCCAACACCCTATCCCTGAGAGCTTGTTTGTCCAAGCCTCTGCGTCCCCGAGCGCATTCTCTTCCGCACCTCCACACAGGGAATCCGAGAAACTGGAGCAGTTTGGGAAGAAGATTTTCTCTTCCACCAGTTCAGGGTTGCGGTCTGTGAACACTGCATGCCTCTTGGGCCGTTATTCCACTCTGTGTGGGATATGGTGGTGAAAGTGCTGCCTCAGTGTCCGCAGGAGGCCCGGACGGTGCTTTCCCAAGCTATTGCTGAGTGGAGAGACGTAGCCAAGTTCACGATTGATTGTGGCCTTGACACCGCCGTCTCTCTGGGAAGAGCAATTTCCACGACAGTGGCGCTACGCCGTCATGCCTGGCTTATCTGGGGATGTCCAGAATACTCTGATGGACATGCCTTTTGATGGCACTCGCCTTTTTGGCGACAAGGCAGACAGTGCATTGGAGCATTTTAAGGACTGGCGGGCTACGGCCAAGTCCTTGGGCCTTTCGGCCACGCGCACTCCTTCGGTTGCTGCTTTTCGCTCCTTTCGTGCCCAAGGAAGGGGCACCCAAACACGTTTGTTTCAAAGCCACAGGCCTGCGCAGCAACAGTCTCAGCGCAGCCGCGGACGTTGGATCCGCCGAGGTGGGTCACAGGGCCAGCGGGCGCGTCAGTCGACCATCCTCCCCTGCCACTACTGCCTCCAAACCTTCCTAGTCCGGTGTTTCAGGCACATCAAACACCAGTGGGTGGCTGGATTCGCCATCACCTCCCCCACTGGCGCACCATCACTTCGGACAGGTGGGTTTTACAGATAGTCTGAAGGAGCTACTCCCTCCCCTTCTAGACTACCCCTCCAGCCATGCCACCTCTATACCACCGCATGTCGGGGGATCACTTGGCACTTATCCAGCAGGAAGTTGCGGCCCTCTTGGCCAAGGGGGCCAACGAGCTCATTCCGACACCAGAAGTAGGTCGTGGTTGTTACTCCCACTACTTCTTAGTTCCAAAGAAGGACCAAGGCTTGTGTCCTATCTTAGACCTTCGGAACGTCAATCGCTTCCTCCGGAAGGAGAAGGTCAAGATGCTCACACTTGCTCAGGTCTTGTCTGCCCTAGACCCACAAGACCGGATGGTTGCGTTGGAATTGCAGGATGCTTATTTTCATATCCCCGTCCTGCAGGCCCACCGGCGTTACCTGCAGTTCACGGTTGGCCACGAGCACTTTCGGTTCACCGTGCTCCCTTTTGGCCTTACCAGTGCCCTTAGGGTGTTCGCGAAAGTGATGGCGGTGGACGCAGCTCATCTGCGCAGATCAAGGGTTTCAGTCTTCCCCTATCTCGACGACTGGCTATTGAAGGCGGGCTCGCCCCAGGCAGTCGTCTCCCACCTCCAGACTATGGCCGACCTCCTGCATTTGCTGGGGTTTTCCATCAATGTGCCGAAGTCGCATCTGATTCCCTCTCAGAAGCTCCTCTTTATCGGAGCGGTTCTGGACATGGCGCAGTTTCGGGTTTATCCTCCCTAACAGGTAGTCCGGGACATTTGGGCTATGATTCAGATCTTTGGGCCCTTGTCCTGGGTTTCGATTAGGATGACCATGAGGCTGCTGGGCCTCATGGCCTCCTGCATCCTGCTGATCAATCATGCCAGATGGCATATGCGGGATCTGCAGTGGGACCTGAAGTTCCATTGGGCGCAGCATCAAGGGGACCTGTCCGAGTACGTCCAGATCTCGGAGGGCACTGCACAACAGTTGCAGTGGTGGCACACGAAGCAGCATTGGGTCAGCGGCAGATCACTCTCCTTTCCCGAACCGGAGCACACTCTGGTGACGTATGCGTCCCTCCTGGGATGGGGTGGCCACATGGGAGAGGCGGAGATCAGAGGCCTCTGGTCTCCGGTGGAGTCCAGGCTCCATATCAATCTTCTGAAGCTCCGGGCGATCCTTCTTGCACTGAAGGCGTTCCTTTTCTCTGTCAAGGGGAGAGTAGTGCAGGTGTTCTGATGGATACATCTGCCAGTGGATTCCTCACTTTGTGAATATCCCCTGCGCCAGCAACATTCGGAAACTTTTGTAGTAGTCCACGCTGATGAGGTCGAAGACGACGTCATAGAGACACGGCTCCGCTCGCGACTCCGCTGACGTCACCGGCTCCATATGAAGACCTCGTCGTCGTGATGTCGTCAGTTCCCTTTTTTCCGCACCGTCGACGCCAACGGATTTTGGGACTCTCTCTCTGTAGCTGTACATTTCTTCTTCAGCTGAAATGTCGACGAAGAAGTCTGGTTTTAAACCTTGTCGAGAATGTGGGAAACACATGTCGATAACGGATCCGCATGAAGACTGCGTGTGGTGCCTATCATCGGACCATGATGTGGAAGGATGTTCTTGCTGTCGCAAGATGAGGTCCAAGTCTCTTAAGGAGAGGAAAGCGTAATTGTTCATTGCCAGGATGAAGAAAGAAAAAAGAGGCCGGAGGAGGTTGGCGTCGAAGTGGATTTCGGGGCATGCTTCTAAGTCCAAGAAGCACAAGAAAAAGAAGAGGCACTCATCTCGACATCACTCCGATAGGGATGCGGCTCCGAGATCGACATCGCCCTCCCGACGCCGTAAGGACTTCGTATATTCTTCTCCTGTTCCTGGTTCACCTATTGTCCTATCATCACCTGTGGCTTCACCGGAGCATTCTCCGGCTCCGGCCCCGGCGCCATCTCCGACACGGCTCCATCTCCGGCTCCGGCTTCGTCTCCGGTTCCGTGTGAGGAGCCTCCTGCTCCGGGTGAGCCTTCGGCTCCGCTGATTCCACCGTCGGCGCCGGTCGGCCCGAGTCCGGTAATGCCTGAACATTATCCTGCGTTTCCAGGACCAGGTCAGGACCCTACGCATTATCTTAATGCTATGTACGGAGTCTTCTCCAGAGCCATGTACCCCTCTGGTGCACCTTCGGGTCCCATGGCCTTCAGTTTGGGATTTCCCCAAGCTTATCCTCAGGCTCCCTTCATGCCATTTTTTCCGGCGACGCCGTCTTGGCATCTACCGGCGCTGAGGACATCGACGCTGCTCCCTACTTCACCAGCACCGACTCGACCTCGTTCGACGCCGGCTGATCCTTTGGATCCATGCTCGACGCCAGCTCCGGCGCCGTCGGATTCAATCACGGTGCCGCCGACTCCGGTTGTGAGGATCAGGTCTAGGAGGGAGGCCCAAAGGGTGCTGGATGAACAGAGATACCTAATGGAGGAAGTAGAGGAAGGTGAGCTTATGGAATCGGACGATGTGTTTGATGAGCTGAAGGAGGCTAGTGGCCTGGACTTATCACCTGAATGGGAGATTACTCCTCCTGCTGATGCTCCTTCAAAGTATGTGGCACCATACCACGCTGTTATAAAGAAGGTGGCTGAACTTTTAGATCTGCAGTTGCCTTCTGCAGAGTTCAAGCCTAACATCTTAACGGAGGTTCTGCACTCTCCTTCTACTGCTTCCGAGCCTTTACTCCCTTTTAATGACGCCACTATAGAGCCAGTAATGGAGGTGTGGCATAAGCCCTTCTCTGCTCCTGCAGTTTCTAAAGTTATTGCCAGGAGGTATAGGGCAGCTCCGGGGGACCCAGACTTTTTGACATCTCACCCATCTCCGGAGAGTCTGGTGGTTCAGGCTGCCTGTTCCAGAAAATCATTAGGTTCTTTTCCCCAAGTCCCGAGTGACAGGGAGGCGAAGAAATTGGATCAGTCGGCCAAGAAGGTCTTCTCTTCTGCCAGCATGGCTCTTAAATCGATAATTGCCACCTGTCTTTTGGGCCAATATATCCATGCTCTTATGGACTCAGCAAAGCAGCTAGCCCCAAAGCTGTCAGAAGAGGATAGGATGAGTTTCAATGAGGTCCTTTCGGATACCCAAGCGGCGGCACGTCAGGTAATCCAAAGTGGCTTGGATACAGCTGACTCGGTTGCAAGAGTCATGGGATCTTCTGTTGCCACCAGGAGGAGTGTGTGGCTTAAAACTTCAGAGTTCTCCCCTGATGTCCATTCAACGCTCTTGGACTTGCCTTTTGATGGCTCCAGACTTTTTGGCAAGAAAGCAGATGCTGCGCTTGAAAGATTTAAAGAGGGTAAGGCCACGGCTAAATCTTTGGGCCATCAATCTCAGCCAAGGGGTTCGTTCAAGAGGTACAGGGGCATCTGAAAGAAACACGTTAGTTAGATTCCTCACCTTAGAATATCTCCAGGCGTCAGACTGGATCCGGAAGATTTTTCGTCAGCAATACCCCTTGCGCGTCGCTAGGCGTCGTCTGCCGCTCTGCGTCCGTCGTCGGCGTCGTGCGCCGGAATGACGTCGTCGGAGTACTTAGACGCCGCCCTCGCGCGCTGACGTCAGTTCTTCTTTTTTCCGCGCCAGTAAACGCAGATCCGGGAGAGCTACCCCTTTTAGTCTTTTTTGACTAAGTTTTTTTGATCCTTTTTGAACTTGTCTCGACTCCGGTGCCGGTAGGATGCCTGGTTTCAAAGCCTGTGCTGACTGTAACCGCTTGATGTCGGTTACGGATCATCACCGCCGGTGCCTTTACTGTTTGGGCCTCGACCACGACGCGGAGTCGTGTTCGGACTGCAAGGCCCTGACCTCGAAGGCTAGACGGGAGCGGTCCCGTAAGCTCCTTGAGATTCGCCACTCGGCTCCGCGCCCCTCTCGATCCCGGTCCAGGAGGAGGTCCAAGGATCGGTCGCGGAGCCGCAGCCGACGTCATCATCGCTCGTCTGGCTCCAAGTCTTCGGGTAAGTCGAAGCACTCCAAGAAGTCCAAGAGGCGACACCGCTTTTCGGACACCCCTCGCCGGTCGCGCGACTCGGCCGAGGGTCAGGGTGGTTCCACCCCCGCGGCTCCGGGTGGTTCCACCCCCGCGGCTCCAGCGGTGCCGCAGGCGCCGCGCAAGTCCCCATACCCGCCGGTCCCTCGGACTGACGCGACGCCGGCGGAAGTCAGTGCCTTCCTCTCTGCCATGAGGAGCCTGGCTCCGCCGTCGACGCCCGCTGGCGCGCCTTCGGGCCCCGCGGACCCGACTGGGCAACCTTGCATGCCGGCGGCTCCGGCCCCGGCGCCGGCTCCGGCCACGACACCGCAGGTTCCCGAGGGACTCGTCCCCGCCGACGCCGGTCGACCTCGTCACGCCTCCTCCGCCGGCGTCGTCACCGGTTCCACCTCCGACGCTGGCTCCGCTCGGCGTCGAGCTCCAGTTCAGCCCCGCTCCGGATCCGGCGCCGTTGCGGCGTCGATGGACGCCGCGTATGGCGCCGTTAGAGACACATTATGTCTATTGTCCGGCTCCGCTCCTTCCTTCTGTTTACCAGGAATCGGATGACGGGGGCGAATGGGAGGGGTCCGAGGATCCTATGGCCGTTCAGGCTCAGCTGTCACAGGACTGGGCAGATGAACTGGGGGAGGCCAGTGGTCTGGATACCTCACCAGACACTGGATTCATCTCTCCTCCGACTGTGGCTTCGGAGGAGGGTGCTGCTTTCTCTGTGGTGCTGCGCAAGGCGGCCGCAGCCCTTGGGCTCGAGCTGCCTGCCGTGGCTGAGAGGACTAACGTCCTCACTGAGGTGCTTCAGTCTGCAGCAAGCTCCACTGAGCCTCTGCTGCAATTCAATGAGGCCCTCATTGACGTTCTGCAGGGCACCTGGTCCAAGCCCTCCACAGTTCCTACTGTGGACAGGAACGTCGCCAGGCGCCACCGCCCTGCTCTGGGCGACCCCAGTTTTCTGTCCCAACACCCCACCCCCGAGAGCCTGGTTATCCAGGCTTCTACCTCCCAATCTCCTTCCCGACCGCTCCGCTGGACCGGGATTCCAAGAGACTGGAACAGTTTGGCAAAAAGCTGTTCTCCTCCCTTAGTTTGGGTCTGCGGTCCTTGAACACCGCCTGTGTTTTGGACCGTTATTCCCACTCTCTGTGGGATACGGTGGAGGACGTGCTGCCCCTGTGCCCAGAGGAGGCCCAGACACGACTTACCCAGGCTCTGGCCGATGGGAGGGATGCAGCACGACATGCAATCCGATGTGGGCTTGACACTATGGACTCGCTGAGTAGGGCGATTTCTACCATGGTGGCGCTTAGACGTCACGCCTGGCTGCAGTCCACGTCCTTTTCGGGGGATGTCCAGAGCACTCTCATGGACATGCCCTTTGATGGCACTCGCCTTTTTGGTGAGAAAGCGGACAGTGCGCTGAATCGCTTTAAGGACTCCCGGGCTACGGCCAAGTCCTTGGGCCTCTCGGCCCCGCGGTCGCAAACTTCCGCCTTTCACCCCTTTCGTGGCCAAGGAAGGGGTGCCTCCTCACGTCCGCCTAGCCACCAGCCGCAGAACCAACCTGCGCGCGGTCGCGGCCGTGGTTTCCGCCGAGGCGGTTCTGGAGGACGACGCGGTCAGCCCACATCCACCCGGCAGCATCCGCCTCCAAGCCTTCCTAGTCCGAGCTTTCCGGCCCATTCCTCGCCAGTGGGCGGCAGAGTTCGCTATCACCTGCTCCACTGGCGTACCATCACTTCGGACAGGTGGGTGCTGCAAATCGTCCGAAGGGGCTACTCCCTCCCCTTCGAGACGACCCCTCCAGCCATGCCACCGCAGCAGCACCGTATCTCGAAGGATCATTTGAATCTTCTGCGAGAGGAAGTTTCGGCCCTCTTGGCCAAAGAGTCCGTCGAGCGCGTTCCGAGCCCAGAAGTAGGTCGTGGTTGTTATTCCCACTACTTTCTGGTTCCCAAGAAGGGCAAAGGGGGCCTACGCCCTATCTTGGACCTCAGGAACGTCAATGCCTTCCTCCGGAAGGAACGGTTCAAAATGTTGACTTTGGCTCTCGACCCTGGATGGTAGCGTTGGACTTGCAGGACGCATATTTTCACATCCCCGTCCTGCCGGCCCACCGGCGTTACCTGCGGTTCACGGTGGGCCAGGAGCATTTTCAGTTCACCGTGCTCCCCTTCGGCCTCACCAGTGCCCCTCGGGTGTTCACGAAAGTGATGGCGGTGGTCGCAGCTCATCTGCGCAGATCAGGGGTTCCAGTCTTCCCCTATCTCGACGACTGGTTGTTGAAGGCGGGCTCGCCCCAGGCAGTCGTCTCCCACCTCCAGACTACGGCGGATCTCCTGCATTTGCTGGGGTTTTCCATCAACGTGCCGAAGTCACACCTGAGTCCCTCTCAGAAGCTCCTCTTCATCGGAGCGGTTCTCGATTCGGCGCAGTTCCGGGTCTATCCGCCGGAACAGCGGGTCTGGGATATTCAGGCCCTGATTCCCATCTTTCGGCCTCTATCCTGGGTTTCGGTCAGGCTAGTGTTGCGGCTTCTGGGGCTGATGGCCTCCTGCATCCTACTAGTGCATCACGCCAGGCGGCGCATGCGGGCTCTGCAGTGGGACCTGAAGTTTCAGTGGGCCCAGCATCACGGCAACCTGTCCGACCATGTCTTGATCTCGGAGGGCACTGCACAGCAATTGCAGTGGTGGCTCACGGACCACGATTGGGTCACGGGCAAGAGCCTCTCCCTTCCCCAACCGGTGCATGTCGTAGTGACGGATGCGTCCCTCCTGGGAGGGGGTGGCCATATGGGAGAGGCGGAGATCAGAGGCCTCTGGTCTCCGGCGGAGTCTCGCCTCCACATCAACCTGTTGGAGTTGAGAGCGATCCGACTTGCACTGAAAGCCTTCCTTCCCTCTGTCAGGGGAAGTGTCGTGCAGGTGTTCACGGACAACACCACCGCCATGTGGTATTGCAACAAACAGGGCGGGGTGGGGTCGTGGACCCTTTGTCAGGAGGCTCTGCGCCTCTGGACGTGGCTGGAACACCAGGGCGTCACCCTAGTGGTTCAACATCTGGCGGGCTCTCTGAACGCCAGAGCAGACGAACTCAGCCGCCGGTGCATGATGGATCACGAATGGCGTCTGAACTCCGAAGTGGCGCAAGGTCTCTTTCAGCAGTGGGGAGAGCCTTGGTTAGATCTATTCGCCACCGAAGAGAACGCGCAATGTCAGCAGTTCTGCGCGTTGGAATTTCCAAGGCGGCACTCGCTCGGCGACGCTTTTCGTCACGAGTGGAGTTGCGGTCTGTTGTACGCCTTTCCGCCTATACCACTTCTGCCCAGAGTGCTGAAGAAGATCAGGCACGACCGGGCCCAATTCATCTTGGTGGCCCCGGATTGGGCACGAAGGTACTGGTATCCCGAGCTACTCAGTATGTTGACCGATCCTCCGATACGTCTGCCCCATCGGGAGGATCTTCTGTCGCAGCAGCAGGGGACGGTCCTACACCCGAACCTGTCCAGCCTCCACCTCCATGCGTGGAGATTGAGCGGCGGCAGTTGATGCCATTTGACTTGCCTCCTGAAGTCTGTGATATCATTCTGGCAGCCAGGCGTCCCTCCACAAAGACGGTATACGCCTGCCGGTGGAACAGATTTGTGGCATGGTGCACAGCAAAGGCTGTGGATCCCCTTTCCGCCCCTCTTTCTGAGGTTCTCCTCTTTCTTCTTTCTTTGGCCCGGCAGGGCTCTGCCCTGTGCACCTTGAAAGGTTATCTTGCTGCCCTCTCTGCCTTCTTATGGCTTCCTGATCAGCCTTCTCTTTTCAAGTCCCCTGTGGTTCAACGCTTTCTTAAGGCATTACTCACACGTTCCCTCCTGTCCCTTTCGTAATGCCTCAGTGGGACTTGAATCTTGTTCTCACATTTCTGATGTGCGCTCCCTTTGAGCCTCTTCACAATTGTCCTCTTCGTCTTCTGACGCTTAAGACTGCTTTCCTGGTAGCCATCACCTCGGCTAGACGGGTGAGTGAGCTCCAGGCTCTATAGTCCAAGCCTCCTTTTCTCTCTGTTCATCCGGACAAGGTTGTCCTTCTGCCTCGTCCTTCTTTTCTACCGAAAGTGGTGACTCTTTATCTTGGGCAGTCTGTCACCTTGCCCACCTTCTTTCCGCCTCCGCATCCTTCCAAAGAGGAAGAGAGGCTCCACCGTCTGGATCCAAAGCGTGCGCTCTCTTTTTATTTGGACCGCACAAAACAGTTCAGGGTGGACGACCAACTTTTCGTTGGATACGTGGGTGCTAAGAAGGGAAAAGTTGTGCACAAACGGACCATCTCCCGGTGGGTCGTTTTGTGCATCAAAATCTGTTACTCCTTGGCGAAAAAGTACCCTCCTGTTGGGCTGCGCGCCCATTCCACGCGGGCTACAGCGGCTACTACTGTCCCGTTGCAGGACATCTGTCAGGCGGCTACGTGGGCTTCGCTACACACGTTTGCCAGGCATTATTGCCTAGACAGCCAAGTCCGGAGGGATGGCTTCTTTGGCCGTTCTGTCCTCCAGGACTTTCTGGTGTGATCTTGGTTCGCAGACCCACCACCGGGGATGGTATTGCTTGGGTATCTATTCTAAGGTGAGGAATCTAACTAACGTGTTTCTTTCAGATGAACAAGTTACTTACCTTCGGTAACGATGTATCTGTAAGAAACATTAGTTAGTTAGATTCCTCACCGACCCACCCATCCTCCCCGTTCTGCGAACTGACATCTAGGGTTAAGGCTATCCCTTTCAGGGCCCTAGAATTTTTTGTCACCAGTGTCGGTATCTTGCATGGCTCTGCGTTCCTGGCGCGGAAGGCTATGTACAAGAACTGACGTCAGCGCGCGAGGGCGGCGTCTAAGTACTCCGACGACGACGCCTAGCGACGCGCAAGGGGTATTGCTGACGAAAAATCGTCCGGATCCAGTCTGACGCCTGGGGATATTCTAAGGTGAGGAATCTAACTAACTAATGTTTCTTACAGATACATCGTTACCGAAGGTAAGTAACTTGTTCTTCGGAAGGTCAACCTTTCGTTCTTACAGACAGCAGCAGCAGCAACAGCAACAGAACACTCTGTATAAGAGCTACAGAGGCAGAATCAGGGGTCGCACTTGAGGTCGACAGCTCTCCTCCTCCTCCTCTTCCTCCTCCTCAGCCCCTCCCACCACTGCAAAGCAGCCCTAGATCCTCCATTCTGGATCATATTGGTCCTGTGGGGGGCCGGCTTACCCATTTTCTACAAGATTGGGAATCGGTTACTACAGACCTTTGGGTTCTAGATCTTGTAGAAAATGGGTACGCCCTTCCCTTTCGGGAATTCCCTCCAAATTACCCTCCTTGTCAAGGGGCTTGCTCAGAGAACCACCGTCTTCTCCTGCAGGAGGAAGTCCTGACGTTACTGAAAAAAGGTGCGATAGAGGTGGTTCCAGAGCAGGAGAGGGGGCAGGGATGCTACTCCCGGTATTTCCTGATTTCAAAAAAGGACGGCAGATTGCGTCCAATATTGGACCTCAGGATCTTGAATCTTTTTCTGAAGCAAGAGAAGTTCAAGATGCTCACCCTTGCGCAGGTTCGTCAAGCGCTGCATCAGGAGGACTGGATGGTGTTGATCGATTTGCAGGATGCGTAATTCCACATCCCCATCCAGCAGTCGCACAGGAAGTATCTCCGGTTTACGGTAGGGTCTAAACATAATCAGTTTGCGGTCCTTCCGTTTGGTCTTACTACTGCACCTCGAGTCTTCACGAAGGTGATGGCAGTGGTGGCAGCCCATCTCAGAAGGTCGGGGATTCCAGTTTTCCCCTAACTGGACGACTGGCTGATGAAAGCGGAGTCGCCAGAGAAGGTGCTTCATCATCTGCAGGTCCCAACTCAGCTGTTGTACAAATTGGGTTTTTCGATAAACGTACCCAAATCTCACCTGGTGCCCTCTCAGCGCAACCTGTTCATAGGGGCAATACTGGACACTACTGTGTATCGGTCATTCCCTCCTCCTCAAAGGATTCTCGACATACAAGAAATGATTCCCTTGTTTTACAATGGAGTGGTCGTTCCAGTCCTGAAGGGCCTTTGCCTGCTCGGTCTGTTTGCTTCCTGCATTCTGTTGGTCAACCATGCATGCTGGCACATGAGGGCGCTCCAGTGGTGCCTCCGCAGGCAGTGGTATCAGCACAAAGGAGATCTCAGGGAGTCTGTGAGGATCTCCAGAGAAGCTGCAGCGGATCTGTCTTGGTGGAGCGTGGAGGGCAATCTGTCTCAAGGAAAGCCCTTCCATCTACCTCCATCGGTGGCCACAGTGATAACGGATGCATCCACTTTGCGGTGGGGTGCGCATCTGGGGGATCTGGAGATCAAGCGTCTTTGGTCTCCAGAGGAAAGGTTGCTTCACATCAACCTTCTAGAATTGCGGGCTATACGTTTGGCGCTCAAGGCCTTTCTCCCTTCCCTTCGTGGTCAGTCGGTTCAAGTCATGACTGACAACACTACCGCGATGTGGTATGCCAAGGAGTGGGGTCTCTTTGTATCTGCAGATAGGCTCTGCGTCGCTGGTCTTGGGCGCAGAATCATTAGATTTGTCTGATGGCAAATCATCTGGCCGGGTTTCTGAACGTACGTGCAGACAGTCTCAGTCGGCAGTTCTCCGCCGACCACGAGTGGACGCTTCATCCAGAGGTGGTTCGTCACGTCTTTCGGATGTGGGGATCTCCTCGGGTGGACCTGTTTGCCACTCACGAGAACGCTCACTGCCTGTCATTCTGCAGTCTCCAGTATCCGATGCAGGGAGCGTTGGGGGACGCGTTTCAGTTGAGTTGGGGCTCACAACTCCTTTACAGATTTCCTCCCATGACCTTGATTCCTCGGGTTCTGAGGAAGGTTCGCCAAGACCGGGCCCAAGTCATATTGATCGCCCCGGATTGGCCAAGAAGGGTGTGGTATACAGATCTACTCCACCTCTCCTCGTGCCCTCCGCTCCGTCTCCCTCTGAGGGCAGACCTCCTCTCCCAGTCGGAGGGGCAGGTTCTACACCCCCACCTCCAGAGCTTACGCCTTCATGCCTGGAGATTGAACGGGGCAACCTGAATTCTTTTTCTCTCCTGCCAGATGTTGTAGATGTAATTTTGTTTGCCAGACGTCATTCCACCAAATCTATCTATTCCTGTAGGTGGTCTAAATTTGTGCTCTGGTGTGGGGAGAAGTCAAGTGATCCTTTGAGGGCTCGTTTATCTGACATTCTTCAATTTGCCCTTTCTCTTGCTCAGCAAGGTTTTGCTGTAGCCACTGTAAAGGGATATCTTTCGGCCTTGTCGGCATTCCTTTGTTTGCCGGATTAACCATCACTGTTTAAATCTCCTATTGTTTTACGGTTTCTGAAAGGCCTTACGAACAAGTTTCCACCTACTCCTTATATTGTACCTCAATGGGACTTAAATCTTGTCTTAACTTACCTGATGGGTTCTCCCTTTGAGCCCTTACACAAGTGTCCCTTGAGACTGTTGTCTTTCAAGACGGTTTTTCTCATTGCGATCACTTCGGCAAGGAGGTTAAGTGAGCTCTTCAAGCTCTGAGTTCAAAACCCCCGTTCTTGACCATTCATGCTGAAAGAATGGTACTCAGGACCAGGGCTGCTTTTCTGCCTAAGGTGGTAACTCCTTTCCATCTGTGGCAATCCATTACCCTTCCTACCTTCTATCCTCCCCCTCACCCTTCCAAGGAGGAGGAGCGGCTTCACTGCTTGGACCCTAAGAGAGTGGTGAGCTTCTACCTTGACAGGACAAAAGACTTTTGAGTTGATGACCAGCTCTTCGTGGGCTTTGTTGCCTGTAGGAAAGGCAGAGCCGTGCACAAGCGCCCCTTTCCAGATGGATTGTCTTGTGCATCAAGATATGCTATTCTTTGGCTGGTAAGGAACCTCCAGAGGGTTTAAGGGCTCATTCTACTAGAGCTGAGTCTTCCACTTCTGCTTTGTCTAGAGGTGTTCCTGTGGAGGACATTTGTAGGGTGGCAACTTGGGCCTCCCTCCACACTTTCGCGAAGCATTACTGCTTGGATTCCGAGGTGAGGCGGGACGGACACTTTGCTCGTTCCGTCCTTCAGGACTTTCTGGTATAGAAGGGTGGACACCCTCCTCCGGTAGTGGGACTGCTGTGGGAATCTTTTCACAAGGTGAGGAATCCACTGGCAGATGTATCCATTCGGTAACGCTTTTTCTGGTGGATACAGTATCTGCCTGTGGATTCCTCACTGACCCACCCGCCTCTCCATTGTCCACCCTTGTATACCTACAGTTTTAATGATGGTGTTTCAAAATGTATTTGTTACTGTCAAAGGCATTCTGTTGTTTCTTTTGCCTTCCTATTTATTCTCCACACTGTGTGTGTTGATTTGTATATTATGTACTGTGTATATATTGCTGTCAGTCCGTCCGTGTGCCTCGAAGGCACGGAAAAAAAGGGCGGAACTGACGTCATCACGCCGACGAGGTCTTCATATGGAGCCGGTGACGTCAGCGGAGTCGCGAGCGGAGCCGTGTCTCTGTGACGTCGTCTTCGACCTCATCGGCGTGGACTGCTACAAAAGTTTCCGAATGTTGCTGGCGCAGGGGATATTCACAAGGTGAGGAATCCACAGGCAGATACTGTATCCACCAGAAAAGCGTTACCGAAGGTAAGTAACTTGTTCTTCTCAGACAACACCACCGCCATGTGGTCCTGCAACTAGCAAGGCGGGGTGGGGTCGTGGACCCTATGTCAGGAGGCTCTGCGTGTCTGGACATGGCTGGAACGTCAAGGCATGTCCTTGGTGGTTCAACACTTGGCAGGTTCTTTGAACGCCAGGGTGGTCAAAATCAGCCGCAGGTGCATGATGGATCACGAATGGCGTCTTCACTCGGAGGTGGCGCAAGGTCTCTTTCAACAGTGGGGAGTGCCTTGGTTAGATCTATTCGCCACGGAAGAGAACGCACAATGTCAGCAGTTCTGCGCGTCGGAATTTCCAAGGCGCCACTCGCTCGGTGACGCTGTTAGTCACAAGTGGAGTTGCGGTCTGTTGTACGCCTTTCCACCTATACCACTCTGCCCAGAGTGCTGAAGAAGATCAGGCGCGACGGGGCCCAAGTTACTCTTGTGGCCCCGGACTGGGCTCCAAGGGTTTGGTATTCTGAGCTACTCAGTATGAGCATGGGTCCCCCGATCCGACTGCCTCTTCTGAAGGATCTTCTGTTGCAGCAGCAGGGGACGATCCTCCACCCAAACCTGTCCAGCCTCCACCTCCATGCGTGGAGATTGAGCAGCGACAGTTGATTCCATTTGACTTGCCTCCTGAAGTCTATGATATTATTCTGGCAGTCAGGCGTACCGCCACTAAATCGGTATACGCCTGCAGGTGGAACAAATTTGTGGCATGTGTAGGAAGGTGGATATCTGACTATGGTTACCCCCAACTTTTTGCCTATCGTCTAGCTGGTTTTTCGACTTAGTTGGCCTGAGATCCTGCCATTCAGGGTCTCAGGCTGTCTGCTCTCTCTTTAAAATGGACTCCATGTACCCTAGGTACATACCCAATTGGTAAGGATCACCTTATTGGACCCTGTACAGTGTACCCTAGATACCCAGGGCATAGGTTGTACCCTAGGCCTCCCAGGGGCTGCAGCATGTATTATGCCACCCCTGGTCTGGCCTTCCAATCAGACACAACTGGCTGATCACTCAGCTGGGGCAAGGTCGTGTAATCACCCCTTGTTTAGATATAGTATACCTATATCTACCCTTAATATAGACACGTGTACCTATCAGCCACTCCTATGGCAGGCCTTAACAATCCTGGAGGCAGAGTGCTTGGTAACATGTGAGATGGTGCTCTAGCATGAGCTGAGCCTGTCTGCAGCTTTCGGAACCATGTCCTTATAGCTGTTCTATGATATAGCCTACCATATACTCTTAAAGTACCTTATAATCTTAAACGGTTATGGTAACTATGGTTTGGCTTTATCAAAACATGTCGTGTAAGGTGTCTAACACTTTGGAATAATACCCCCATACCATTTCTGGTGATGAGGATATTATTCCTCCCTTCTAGAGGGAGAGACATGTTAAAATCCTACTTTGCTGTTTAACTCTCACCAAAGCCTCAGCATCACAAAATGGATGCTGCTGCCACAGACACGAGTCTGACCTCCTGCAGCTGGGAGCCCTCCCAGCCAGGGAGGCCTGGGCAATAGGTTTCCTGCTTGGGGAGGTGCTAGCACCTCCCCAGACAGACTTTAGTGTATTGGGGCAGGGAGGGCTGAAAGGAATAAGACATGCCTGGGGCACACAAGGTGTCCCATGCATAGTCCAGTTCAAACCGGCGCTGGGGCACTCCAGCCCCAGCTCTGGCGCGAAACTGGACAAAGGAAAGGGGGTGTAGCCACTCCCCTTCCTGGTCGCACCAATAGGAGGGACCTTGCAGGTAGCCCAGCCCACTAGCCCAGTATATTAGTAGCTAGTTGGGCCCTGCTAAATTAGATTAACCTGAATCTGCAACTTGATCAGAAACTCTGGACCTTCGACATTCGACCTCAGGAAGAAGACTGAAGAAATCTCCCTTGTGGCCAAGGAGTAACCACCCTGGGCAACCAGGCACCATGCAGCGACCGCTGCTTGCTTTGCGACTGAATCCTACGAGGGACGACTGCAGAGACTGACCAGCGCCGAGACTTCCAGACACCTCTGAACCAGATCCACCTCTACAGCAAAGCTGAGACCCGTGGAGGCGACGAGGGACCGGCGACTTGGGAAAAGTGGCTAGTAACTGACTAGCGCGACTTCCGAGGCTCCCTCGAGGCTGTGCTTGGGGAATTGAGAAGCCCCACTCCCGAGCACCATCTGCAAAGAAGACCAGCTCCCCACACTTCACGTATTCTGCGTGGGGCCCTTCTGCACCTGTGTTGCTCGACGTGTTGTCCTGTTGCTGGCCCGTTGGCTAGTAGCCTCTGCGATGACGAACCTTTACTTTCATCTTGCTGGTCCGGCTCCTCCAGACTGGCACCCGCTCCTCTGTGAAAGAGAAGCACCCCAGACCTTCCTGGTCTGCACCAGAAGCAAGTCCTCCATCCTATGTGGGTTCCGCTTGCCAAGGCTTGTTGGGTCCTGACTCGACTTCTTCGCCGCCGACAGCAAGAGCCTTCGTGGGACAGCTCACCTCCTGGTCCTGGTCATCCTCGACGTCTCCTGGTACCCGTGGCTGCTGCGACAATCTTCACCTCTTCACCTGCATCTTCACGACATCGCCTGGTTCCTTCCTGGTTCCTTCCCGGCTCCTGGCTGGTGACCTAGACTCTGTCCCTTCTGCTTGCAGGTTCCTTCCTTCTTGGTCCCCACCTTGGGATCCACCGGACACTCTTCACTGACTGCCTGTCAGCAACTTTCCTTCAGGCATCCATAGAAGTCCACGACGAAACCTGACGCAAGTTCCCACCTATGCACCCGCAGCCTGGGGGCTAGGTAACTTGGGTACTTCGGTGCTCACAAGGGTATTAACTATCCTAGGGTCTAGTTTCCGAGTCTCGACGTTCTAGCTATACCAGAAGTGTCCTAAAACTGCTTATTTCTAACTGCTAGTAATTCTATCGACTTGTACGCATTACGCGTGAGTGTTTCCACTCTGCACCTGAATCCCGTGGGCCTCCCACTTCCTAACTGTTGGTAGTATAGTGTAGCCCCAGCGGTTCCCTAGGCCTATCCTGTGTTCGTGACAATGGTCCTTATCCCACTTACTTAGTATATGGTTTGCGTGGCCCCAGGGCCTAACTGTATTACTTACCTGTGTGACTTAATGTATGCTTAAATAAGACTGTGTTGTACTTACCTCGAATCTCATAAAGAGTGCTGAGGGTTTGATTAGAATAAATATTCTATTTTTATATATATCTGTTGTGGTGTCCTTTCATTTGGTATTCAAGGGATTACATATGGTATAACAGCTGGCTTCACATGCCATTCAGAGTTTAGCCTAAGACTGCTCTTGTCCATGCTACCACTAGGATAGCTGGTCTATAAGGTTGACTTTACAACCAATCACCATAAGGGTTGTTTGGACTGATACAAGGTGTACACTAGAATTAGTGACATCATATATCAGGCCAACTTCTCACAGCATGGTGCACAGCAAAGGCTGCGGATCCCCTTTCTGCCCTTCTTTCAGAAGTCCTTTTGTTCCTTCTTTCTTTGGCCCAGCAGGGCTCTGTTCTGGGCACTATTAAGGCCTATCTTTCTGCAATTTTGGCCTTTCTCAGGCTCCCTGATCAGCCCTCTCTTTTCAAGTCCCCTGTCGTAAGTAGATTTCTCAAAGGCATTACTCACTTTTTCTCTCCTATTCCGTTTGTGATGCCAAAGGGGTACTTGAATCTAGTTCTTACTTATTTGATGTGCGCTCCTTTTGAGCCGCTTCACAACTGTGTCCTCTTCGTTTACTAACTTTGAAGACTGCTTTCCTGGTTGCCATCACCCCCGCTACGCGTGTGTGAGCTCCAGGCTCTTTCTTGTAAACCTCCCTTTCGGTCTGTTCATCCGGACAAGGTTGTGCTCCGCACTCGTCCTTCCTTCTTGCCAAAGGTTGTTACTCCCTTCCACATTGGGCAAACTATCACCTTACCCACTTTCTTTCCGCCTCCGCACCCTTCCAGGGAGGAAGAGAGGCTCCACCGTCTGAACCCAAAACGTGTGCGCTCATTTTACCTGAATTGCACACAATAGTTCCGGGTGGATGACCCGCTTCTTTGTTGGCTATGTAGGTGCCAAGAAAGGCCGGGCTGTACACAAGAGGACTATCTCCCGCTGGGTCGTCTTATGTATAAAAGCCTGTTATTCTCTGGCTAAAAAGGAGCCCATTCTACAAGGGCGACAGCAGCTACTACTGCATTGGGGCGTGGTGTCCCCCTGAATGACATCTGTCAGGCTGCAACGTGTGCCTCGCTGCACAGTTTTACTAAGCATTATTGCCTTGACATCCAAGTCCGGAGAGTCGGCTTCTTTGACCGTTCTGTTCTCCGTGACTTTCTGGTGTGATCTTGGTTCGCAAACCCACCACCGGGGTTGGTTTCCTGCTTGGGGAGGTGCTAGCACCTCCCCAGACAGACTTTAGTGTATTGGGGCAGGGAGGGCTGAAAGGAATGAGACATGCCTGGGGCACACAAGGTGTCCCATGCATAGTCCAGTTCAAACCGGCGCTGGGGCACTCCAGCCCCAGCTCTGGCGCGAAACTGGACAAAGGAAAAGGGGTGTAGCCACTCCCCTTCCTGGTCGCACCAATAGGAGGGACCTTGCAGGTAGCCCAGCCCACTAGCCCAGTATATTAGTAGCTAGTTGGGCCCTGCTAAATTAGATTAACCTGAATCTGCAACTTGATCAGAAACTCTGGACCTTCGACATTCGACCTCAGGAAGAAGACTGAAGAAATCTCCCTTGTGGCCAAGGAGTAACCACCCTGGGCAACCAGGCACCATGCAGCGACCGCTGCTTGCTTTGCGACTGAATCCTACGAGGGACGACTGCAGAGACTGACCAGCGCCGAGACTTCCAGACACCTCTGAACCAGATCCACCTCTACAGCAAAGCTGAGACCCGTGGAGGCGACGAGGGACGTGGGACCGGCGACTTGGGAAAAGTGGCTAGTAACTGACTAGCGCGACTTCCGAGGCTCCCTCGAGGCTGTGCTTGGGGAATTGAGAAGCCCCACTCCCGAGCACCATCTGCAAAGAAGACCAGCTCCCCACACTTCACGTGTTCTGCGTGGGGCCCTTCTGCACCTGTGTTGCTCGACGTGTTGTCCTGTTGCTGGCCCGTTGGCTAGTAGCCTCTGTGATGACGAACCTTTACTTTCATCTTGCTGGTCCGGCTCCTCCAGACTGGCACCCGCTCCTCTGTGAAAGAGAAGCACCCCAGACCTTCCTGGTCTGCACCAGAAGCAAGTCCTCCATCCTATGTGGGTTCCGCTTGCCAAGGCTTGTTGGGTCCTGACTCGACTTCTTCGCCGCCGACAGCAAGAGCCTTCGTGGGACAGCTCACCTCCTGGTCCTGGTCATCCTCGACGTCTCCTGGTACCCGTGGCTGCTGCGACAATCTTCACCTCTTCACCTGCATCTTCACGACATCGCCTGGTTCCTTCCTGGTTCCTTCCCGGCTCCTGGCTGGTGACCTAGACTCTGTCCCTTCTGCTTGCAGGTTCCTTCCTTCTTGGTCCCCACCTTGGGATCCACCGGACACTCTTCACTGACTGCCTGTCAGCAACTTTCCTTCAGGCATCCATAGAAGTCCACGACGAAACCCGACGCAAGTTCCCACCTATGCACCCGCAGCCTGGGGGCTAGGTAACTTGGGTACTTCGGTGCTCACAAGGGTATTAACTATCCTAGGGTCTAGTTTCCGAGTCTCGACGTTCTAGCTATACCAGAAGTGTCCTAAAACTGCTTATTTCTAACTGCTAGTAATTCTATCGACTTGTACGCAATACGCGTGAGTGTTTCCACTCTGCACCTGAATCCCGTGGGCCTCCCACTTCCTAACTGTTGGTAGTATAGTGTAGCCCCAGCGGTTCCCTAGGCCTATCCTGTGTTCGTGACAATGGTCCTTATCCCACTTACTTAGTATATGGTTTGCGTGGCCCCCAGGGCCTAACTGTATTACTTACCTGTGTGACTTAATGTATGCTTAAATAAGACTGTGTTGTACTTACCTCGAATCTCATAAAGAGTGCTGAGGGTTTGATTAGAATAAATATTCTATTTTTATATATATCTGTTGTGGTGTCCTTTCATTTGGTATTCAAGGGATTATATATGGTATCACAGCTGGCTTCACATGCCATTCAGAGTTTAGCCTAAGACTGCTCTTGTCCATGCTACCACTAGGATAGCTGGTCTATAAGGTTGACTTTACAACCAATCACCATAAGGGTTGTTTGGACTGATACAAGGTGTACACTAGAATTAGTGACATCATATATCAGGCCAACTTCTCACAGCATGGTGCACAGCAAAGGCTGTGGATCCCCTTTCTGCCCTTCTTTCAGAAGTCCTTTTGTTCCTTCTTTCTTTGGCCCAGCAGGGCTCTGTTCTGGGCACTATTAAGGCCTATCTTTCTGCAATTTTGGCCTTTCTCAGGCTCCCTGATCAGCCCTCTCTTTTCAAGTCCCCTGTCGTAAGTAGATTTCTCAAAGGCATTACTCACTTTTTCTCTCCTATTCCGTTTGTGATGCCAAAGGGGTACTTGAATCTAGTTCTTACTTATTTGATGTGCGCTCCTTTTGAGCCGCTTCACAACTGTGTCCTCTTCGTTTACTAACTTTGAAGACTGCTTTCCTGGTTGCCATCACCCCCGCTATGCGTGTGTGAGCTCCAGGCTCTTTCTTGTAAACCTCCCTTTCGGTCTGTTCATCCGGACAAGGTTGTGCTCCGCACTCGTCCTTCCTTCTTGCCAAAGGTTGTTACTCCCTTCCACATTGGGCAAACTATCACCTTACCCACTTTCTTTCCGCCTCCGCACCCTTCCAGGGAGGAAGAGAGGCTCCACCGTCTGAACCCAAAACGTGTGCGCTCATTTTACCTGAATTGCACACAATAGTTCCGGGTGGATGACCCGCTTCTTTGTTGGCTATGTAGGTGCCAAGAAAGGCCGGGCTGTACACAAGAGGACTATCTCCCGCTGGGTCGTCTTATGTATAAAAGCCTGTTATTCTCTGGCTAAAAAGGAGCCCATTCTACAAGGGCGACAGCAGCTACTACTGCATTGGGGCGTGGTGTCCCCCTGAATGACATCTGTCAGGCTGCAACGTGTGCCTCGCTGCACAGTTTTACTAAGCATTATTGCCTTGACATCCAAGTCCGGAGAGTCGGCTTCTTTGACCGTTCTGTTCTCCGTGACTTTCTGGTGTGATCTTGGTTCGCAAACCCACCACCGGGGTTGGTTTTGCTGCGGTATCTATTCTAAGGTAAGGAATCTATCACTAACGTGTTTCTTTCAGATGAACAAGTTACTTACCTTCGGTAACAATATATCTGTAAGAAACATTAGTTAGGGATAGATTCCTTACCGCCCCACCCATCCTCCCCGTTCTGCAAACTGATCTCTAGGGTTAGTCATCCCTTTGCAGGGCCCTAGTTTCAATGCACCAGTGGTCAGTATCTTGCATGTCTCTGCGTTCCTGGCGCGGAAAGTCTTTCACAAAACTGACGTCAGCACGCAAGGGTGGCGTCTAAGTAGCTGCCACAACGTCATCTAGGTGATCATGACGCCTATGACGGACACGGAGCCGCACAACGCCACCTTCCGACGCGCAGGGGTACTGCTGACGAAAACTTTCTGGATCCAGTCTGACGCCTGGGGGTAATTCTAAGGTAAGGAATCTATCACTAACTAATCTTTCTTACAGACATATCGTTACCGAAGGTAAGTAACTTGTTCGTTACTACCCTGTGCTGTTTTGCTCATGTACTGAGGTTTTGGGAATAATATGCAGATTTTGATGCTTAACACACCAGAATCCTCATGTTTCTGTAAACACCAGGCCTTTCCCGCTTGTTAAATTCCAGCAGGTTTGACATGCAGATTGATGAAGTGTGTAATCTTTATCCATCTGTTAATTACCGCAAGCAGTAAAACTCTCAAATCTAGTAATGTGATCCTGTGCAAGCAGGTGTTAGCACATAGAACAAAACTGAATGGGCCACGTGCAATCAGTCTCTAAGATGGTAAGAAGAAGAGTCTATTTTGGAATAGATCATTCTTAGCATACCCGAAAGGATTTTTTAAAGAGGGAACTCTGGGGCCCTGTCCCTGTGATAATATTTCTGAACAAAATTTGTTGCACATGATATTTTTCTGTAAATTTTACTCTGTACAGCGGAAAAAATATATCTTGCCGATTTTAAAAAATTGCCAATTTAAGCAAGTTAGGCCTGCCTTGGCTTATTTACAAATGTTGGAATCTCCATTGATTTGCTTTGGGGTTGCCTGCTTTATAGTGGGTGCCCTGAGAGTCAGAAATAGGGCCCAGTTGACATAGTTACCTGATAATGATTATTGTGCCCACTACGTTGTCGTAGATGAAATGTTTTTTAAGGTCATTATGAAATTTTACCACGTTTTTAGCTATAGGAATGAATTCTCTAAGTGTTATTTTATTGTACATTGCGCCAATCTGTTTTGTATTTATTATTTGTGTTAATAATTTTTCTGTAATGCATTTTCCTCTATTTTGTCTGCTGTTTTGTGCTTTGATGGTTTTAAATTTTAACCGAATAAAGCAAACTTTGACTTGACTTGACTTGACTTGGAATAGATCATTCTTAGTTCACTTAGAAGATACACTCCCTCATTGGCGTAGGGAGCATTACTAATAGCTTGTAAGTTGTATGAAGCTCTGCAATTCTTCCAAAATTGTGAGTTTCATGTGAAGAAATAGGACCTCCAATTTGTAAAGTGAGGAAATAAATTATTAAGCCTTACACTCAATCTTAAGATTAAGATGTCTGTGTGTAAAGCACGTTATACACTAAGGAGGTCGGTTTGGAACTTCTAGGCAACAAGTTTCTCCTATACGAGTTCCCTGTCCACCGAGTCAAAGGCTATCCGAAAATCAATAAATCAACAACATAACTTTTGGTTCTCTTCCAGGGCCTTCCAGATGATATCCCAGAGAGCAAAACAATGGTCTATGGTTGAGCAGTAGCGGCTGGTGGGGCAGGGGGTGGGTGTGGTGTTAAAAAAGAAAAGGGGAGGAATTAAGAAAAACACACTTACCTTCTTGGCGGCCAGCTCTCCTCAGTCCTCTTTGTCCATAAGTCACGCAGGAAGAGGAAGAACCCAAGCTTCCCTAGCCAATCGCAATGCTGCCTTACAGCAGAATTGTGATTGGTCTGAAAGCCGTGGTTCGGCGCTCAGACAGGGAATGGAAGCCTGGGCATGTTCCCTATCAGGCTGCGAACTGCAGCCTTGTGGGGAACATGCAAAGTGCACATGACTGTTTTGCCAGGCCAAGACAGCCTGTCAAGCAGTCGTGCCCACTTAGAGTGTTCAAGTCACTCCTACCCCTGCTCTGCGGCCACCGCATCCCCGCCTGCACCTTTACAGTGCCAGAGAATAGTGAAAAATAAAATGATAGTAACATTGTCATCATCATGCTATTTAGGTCTCGCCTGAGCCAGCGCATGCGCTGCTTCAGGCGAGACATTTAGTAAGTGGGTTTTCAAAGTGCTACCAGAGGCTTTTGCTGGCCTCAAGCTTGCGTTCACGTGCGCAGCCGCCATCTGGCTTTCCTCTCGGCCTTTAGCCGTCGCTCTCCCTCAGAGCCTCCTCCTGACCAGTGCATGCCCCTCCCCCACCAGAGCGCGCATCTTTTTATTTCCTTTTTGCGCGTGCACACACAACTCCCGGGCTTGTTTAATCAAGCTTGACAGCATTGACAATGCTGTGCGTCATTGCTTAAAAACAATTGGCACAGCCAAAAGGTCCAAAAGGTGCCACCTAGAGGTTTTGTCAAAGCTTGTCTGATTGCCAGACACACATGAAGCTGTCGAGTATGCTAATGAGCCCCTCTCCTGCCTTTGAAGTTTCTCCTGTGCGCTGTGGGGATCTATGTCCGTTGCCTTTTGCTCTTCATTTGTTTTAACAAGTTTCGGTATGCACATCGTAAAGCCGCACATGAGCTCTCGCGCTCCCAGGCCGCAGCTTGCATGCTTTCCTACACATGAAAGTCGTGATGAAAGCGTACACATATTGCTTCCAGAAATCTGCGGCTGTGCAGGTGTTCATAAGGCCCTGCAGAATAGATCGACGCTGCTGTGCCTGGTGTTTGTTTAGAAACTATGGTTTGCATATCTTCATGGAACTGTAATAACTTGGTAAAAAATAAAAGTGGGAATGCGAATGGGCTAATAAGTATCCAATTTTACATTTACAATTGCGCAAAAAACAAGTGACACCCCTAAAATAGGGCACTACATTCCTTAATTCTGTGAAATTTAACTCTGTAAAAAATCAACTAGTTTAAAAGCGCATGAAGCTTGCAGCCTGCATCTTTCAACAACAGGCAGCTTCATTTTAATGTACTAAGTTACATTCTAAGTGCCGAACAGATGCATCTGGTTTGTTTGTCTGAGCGCACATTAATGTTAAGTTGTAGTGGCGTAATGTTGGCTGTTGAAGTATTACTCTGTCGAGAAACCCCTCCCCATTTTTAGGTCTCGCCTGAGCCAGCGCTTTAGCGCTGCTCTCGCGAGAGCTTTTGTAAACGGGGGATTTGGAAGTGAAAACTAGTGCTTTCAGGCCGCCAACTACAGTGCATGTGCACCGGGCGCGCGCACCATTTGGCAGCCTGCGTGATCATTTCGCGGCCGCTTTGTTGTTCTCAGTGAGCCGCACGGCCACTGAGAACATCAAAGCGGCCGAGAATGTGCACACCATTTGCCACCCCCTCTCTTATCCCACTTCCTGCTTGTTTTACTTATAGCACGAGGAGCTGTCTATCCCTAGCGCGCGCTTCAACGTTCCTCCCCCACCACAAAGTGCGACTCGCGGCCGCGCGTCTTCCACAACTCCCGGGTTTGTTCTTCTCTGCTCTTTAGCTCGCCCCTGCTCTCCCGCCTTGCTCTTCTCTCTTTGATGCTCTCATGAGGACCCCCACACTTGCCATCAACTTTATTTTACCTTTTTTGCTCTGCTGTCCTTTAGATTATAAAGCAGAACTGTAGGCGGCTCGCACAAAATCCCAGAAACCACATGTTCCAAATATGCAAATATATAACTTATCATGAGACCTGGTGACTGAGTCACTGACCTCTTGTACATCTACGAGGATTGTGTTCAAAAGTTCTGCATATTTTCTTTTGTGATGCTAATTTACTTCATAGGAAATGCTTGCTTTAAGGGGTCGCCTTCCTTCCTTCTAAAGTTTTCTGGGGCGCCTTTGGGGATGCCAGACCATCGGACTCCGCTGTCTTGAGCATCGTCGACACGTGCGAGTGGAGCCGCCCGGGTTATGTTGTGTTGGGGGTTTGTTCCCGAAAGCCGCTCTTGTTGTTCAGCGGGTTTACTTCCGGTCCTTATAGCTCACCGCATCTGGACTGCTGATCAGTTGTCTCTGCCCCCTTAGAGTCGTGGGTTTGATGTGTTCCCATTCACGGCTTAAACTGTTTATTGCTCGTGTGCGGGTTACAGGTCCACTTCTGTGTTCGTGAACGGACGACATGTGCGCGAATTTGAATTTATATTAACATTTCCAAGTGGCTCTGGTTGTTTTATACTTGTTTGAAAAAAATTGCGCCATGATTTTGGAACACGTGTAATCGCACATGTGCTGGTTTGTGGACTTCTTTTTTAAAAAATCGACAGCATGGAATGGCCGCGAACACTATATATGAATCTGTTTGTACAGTGATTTGCGTGTACTGCGTGCTAAAGTGCGCACTAGGCGTGTTCAGCGTGCCTCAGTGGTGTACTTCTAGTGAATATACAGCGTTCTCACTGAGAGCCCGATCACCCATCAGCCTTCCGCTTTGTACCTCCTTCTGACCCAGCGCGTGATCTTTGGTTATTTTATTTCCATGCGAGTAATTCTCGTTAAGAGCACAATTTAGAATTGCATCGGGTTGGCATAAATCAGCGCTATATGAAATAACCATGTGTGGTTCACTGACCACATGGGGAACTTTGGAGACCGTTTCTTGGTAGTTGTTGTCTTGGTGAACAAGCATTGGCATAGCCAATAGGTCTCACCTTTGGGACCTTATAAGTGTTTAGCCATGCAACAGTTATAGGATATTGTGCTGCATAAATACATACTTATAAGGTCCCAAAAGCGAGACCTATTGGCTTTGCCAATGCTTGTTGGGATAGCGCCTTATCGCCTGACATTCGCTCAACATCAAGGCTCTCAAGATGTCTTTCTGGAATGCACATTTCCGATCTGTTCCCCTGGGTTGATTTTTCAGTCCCGCCCTCCCCTACCCCAGGCTTCCTATCAAGTGCTGTACACCGCCCTGGGTCACTGTGGCGTATTTCAAGTAAACATATTTTTTGACAGTCTTTCTCCTTCTACGGATCTCCCCAGGATTTGGCGCTACATTTAGCGGCTCGGCCGTCGGGGCCTTTCCGAGCACGGTGCCCTTTCTTTTGCAGGTGTTTTTATTATCGTCTGGATTTAAGGCTCTGGGTCATCTTAATTCACAGCCTGGTACATCCTTTGTTGCTGCGGAGAGGAGATTAACGGGCGAGCCCGGTCTGGGAACATTTGATCACAGCGCCTACTGAGCAATGCGCCTTTGTCTTCCCTAAACCCGGCATCGTTCTAAAGCGCCGGGACGACCGAGTCATGCTGCTATAGGAAGCAATGTACGTGAGGCATTTACAAACTCTGCCCCCATGAAATCCATGATGAAGGAACACAGGGGATAACATCTACTGATCACAGGTAGTATGTTAAGCTGATTTGAGGTGTTGAGGCAGCTGATTCAGAGAGCAGTGAGTATTCAGAAAAAAAAAATATTGATGAAACATCTGATACCTGCTTCGTAGTTGTCGCAGGTTTAAAAGTTCTTAAAATAGCTTAACTTGTTGTTGATGTGATGGAGGAGGACCAGGAAAGAGTCGCACCCGATCCCGGAAACAGATCCCCACTCTCCCCTGTTAGTCTCCTTGCGTGCACCATCTACTACAGTACTGACTCTCTATAAAGACTAGTGCTTGGGTTTCTCTGACACCCTGCTTCTCATTGTTGACATCTGGTCCTTTGACTTTGTATGGAGAATACTTCGGGCCCCATGCCCTGCAATAATCGGACCTTTATTATGCCAGTCCCTAGACGTACATATCTCCAATAATGCACTTGTATCCTGATCTGTAAACAGCAGATTGAAATGTAAAATTGGGAATGCATTTAGCATCAGGCGATATCAGTAGCACAAGTAAGGATGGGGGGGCTTCTAAAGTATGTTGTTTTGTGGATGCCAGTATGTCGCATAAGTGCTATGAAAGCCCAGCAAAGAACATTTAATGGTAAAGAAAATGGGTGATTAAACTGAGGTGATTCTGAAAGTTTTTTTTCCATTTGGAATTTTGAAACGAAAAAAAGAGATGCAGCCAGACAGCAGAAACAATGCTGTCATATTTCATTGATGGGAGCAAAGAGCTACGAGAGTCAGTAGCAAAAATCATAACTACTCAATAAACCAGCATTGGCATAGCCAAGTATCGCCTTTGGGACCTTGTAAGTAAAAAAAAACCAAGCATTGGCATAGCCAATAGGTCTCGCCTTTGGGACCTTATAAGTGTTTAACCATGTAACAGTTAATGTTGTTGCACCAAGGATATTGTGCTGCATAACTAAATACTTATAAGGTCCCAAAGGCGAGACCTATTGGCTATGTCAATGCTTGTTTTCTTGTAGGGTGACACTCCTCCTTCTAACTGCCCCTGTGGTTGACTGACCCTCCTGAAATCCTCCTTGCTCAGTTGGTACAGTATTGTGCTCGGAAGCCTAATCCTCCAGCCTTGACAGATTAATTTTAACCGAGATGTCTAAAAGGCTGATCAGTCCCTAACATGAAGAGTACGAACCATTCCCCTTTTTCAATGTAGGTTTCACTAGTGACAGATTCTATGATTGGGGGTAGTGACCCTTTGAGGCTATCCAGCAGAACAAGAGGCTCACCAGCCCATATTAGATTTAATTATCACTGCTTTGTCGTGGTCTGTGGCTCTTGAAAGGTTAATCCGATGAATTACCACCCTTAACTCTTTTACTGAAAACTAATTGGGGGGTTGGGGGGAGATTCTTATCAGCAACGTATTTATGATTAGATGAGGTAGAAGGGTTAACATACAGATCAGTCAGATATGCTGCCCATGTATCCTCAGGGATCATACATAATCTACACCCAATGGAATGATGTTTGGTATCTTACAAAATCTACACTCTATGGAATGTTTTGTAAATGATGTTTGGGCACAATATTAAAGTATGACGATACTTCTGTATGCAACGTTTTGACATACCACCACTTATTATTTAAAAAAATGTATATATATTCTAAAGCACACAAATCAAAATACTGCAGTTGTTAGCACCAGTGGGATTTACAAAACTGTGGATCTACATTTTTCTCTTATGGCACAAATGCAGATCAGTAAATTAGTACTTACCTTCTTTTGCTCTACCTGTGCTGCCACAGGTCTGTTAATCTTTGCAGTGAATGTTTAAGTGAGGAATTGAGATTTTAGTGCTCAACACGTAGGCTGTGCTATAAATTATTTATACTTTCTTGCAGTGCAGTAAAAATGTATGGGTATGTTTTTTAGGCATTTGCTGAAGCAGCCAGCAAGTCGTCGGATGTCTTCAAAAAAGATCAGACACCATTTGTGATCAAAAATTCTTTGGGACTCACAATTTCAGTTTCTCCAAGTGAGTCTTTCACTGCTGTTAATGTTGAAGCTGGAACAAAAACAATCAACGTGACTGATGGTGACTGCCTCAATATGGATTATGTCCGTGGAAAAAGCGAGACTGACCAGTTCTCTGCAATGACGAGCCTTAGCAGCAAGCTGTTTTTCATTCAGCTCAGTAAGTTATTCTACACAAATCATTGTGTTTATTAATTAAAACAGAGCTAAATGTTTATAGCATGAGCTGCTGTAGATCACATGCTGCATACACTTCTGCTACCTAGTGTTAGGCACGTATACTGGAAACATTTTTTTTTTAAGACAAATACGAGGTTTTAGTTTCAAGGTGACTCTTGATCCGCCCCTAAAACCTACAATGCATCACAACACAGACTGCACCTTAAATAGTTTTTTCTCCTGCCAGATTTTAACATGCCATCAAGTGCTCTTGTACTGTGGCAGTATTGAAGCCAAAGACTTCGAAGCCTGGAAACTGGAATGCGGGGCTTCAACAAGAGTGGTCCTTGTGCCACAGTCGGACACTTTGCATCCGAATCGTGTGACAATCTCAGGACAAGGTCTATGCTTATGACACTTGCTGACAAAGGAAATAGAAAACACCAATTTAAAATTCTGCCGCAACTGTAACAAGTTCCCATGGTAGGGCAACATTGGGTCTGTAACCACTACCTCCCAAGGGGATGACTAACCCTCCTTGTAGTCTGTAAAGTGTTTCAGTACAAAAAAACGTTCAGGCACCGATGGGATCAACAGTGGGTGCATTACAGGCGGCAGTGCTGAGGATCTCCTGAGCCATCATTCAGACAGGGCAGCAGGGATTTCAAAGGAACTTACTCTGACTCCATACAGGGTGGGCCCCAGTGGTTTGGAGACCCATGAGGAGCAGAGTCCTGAATGTTTCTCATGTAATAACTCAGTCTTCGAAGATCAGTTGTCTCCAGGTCCCTATAGGAAACCTGCACCCAGAACGTAAACCACATTTAGGGGTTCTTACTCGGCTCACACTGAGGATCTTCCCTCCAGGTTTTGACACTCAAGGAACAGCCTCAAGAGACATACACCTTGTCTCCTGAACCACCTTCAAAGAGGCTCCAACAAACAATCAACACTGCCTTCTGTTCCCAAAAGGCATCTTGTTCTTCAGAGACTCCTACAGCTAAACAGGCTGAGCCTTGAGGCCAAGATCCTACTTAGCCTGTCTCAGACCTAATCTGAACACCAAAGCCATATTGAAACCAGCTTCGAGCCCAATAGCAAGTGACACCTTTCCTGCCAAAGAGAAAGGTGACCAGCCTGACATACAGCAAAGGAGGCTTTACATAGACTCAGTCTTCGGCTATATCCCCATGCTCTTCAACATCTACATGACCCTCCTCGCTACCATAATCAGAAGGCACGGACTCAGCATAGTATCCTACGCAGATGACACCCCGCTCATCCTCTCCCTCACCAAGGAACCTGACATCAGAAGACACAGGTTTCAGGAAGGAATGAAAGACGTTGCATCCTGGATGAGCAGCAGCTGCCTGAAGCTCAACTCAGAAAAACCGAAAGTCCTTGTCCTCAGATCCACGCCCTCCGCATGGGACAACACCTGGTGGCCCACCACCCTCGGCAGCCCTCCCACATCCATGGACCACGCCCGCAACCTCGGCATCATACTGGACTCCTCCCGCACAATGAACCAACAGGTCAACTCTGTTTCTTCCACATGCTTCCATACCCTCCGCATTCTGATGGATACATCTGCCAGTGGATTCCTCACCTTGTGAATACCCCCTGCGCCAGCAACATTAGGAAACTTTTGTAGCAGTCCACGCCGATGGGGTCGAAGGCGACGTCACAGAGACACGGCTCCCCTCGCGACTCCGCTGACGTCACCGGCTCCATAAGAAGACCTCGTCGGCGTGATGACGTCAGTTCCCTTTTTTCCGCGCCGACGACTCCAACGGATTTCGGGAATCATTACTAGTAGCTTTACTTGTTACTTTGTGTATTTTCTGGAATTTATCTGTCTTTCTTCGAGAAGATGTCGACAAGAAAGTCTGGTTTCAAGCCCTGTCGAGAATGTGGCAAGCACATGTCTATTACCGACCCACACGAAGATTGTGTTTGGTGTCTTTCATCCGACCATGATGTGGATGGTTGTTCCAGCTGCCGCAAGATGAGCTCGAAGAGAGGCAAAGCTTTTCATTGCTCGGATGAAGAAGAAGGAAAAAAGAGGAAGAAGGAAGTCTGGATCCAGGTCGAGGTCGAGGTCGGCGTCCAAATCGACTTCGGGGCATGCTTCGAAAAGTAAGAAGCATAAGAAGAAGAGGAGGCATTCTTCACATCATCACTCCGATAAAGGTTCGGCTCCGAAGTCGAAGTCGCCTACTCGACGTCGGAGAGAATCAGTGTCTCCTTCTCCAGTCCCGACTTCACCTCCAGCTCCTTCTTCTCCGGTGACTTCGCCGGTTCCGGCTGGGTCTCCGGTGCCGGTGTCATCCCCGACGCCGGTTCCATCTCCGGCTCCAGCTTATTCTCCGGCTCCGTCTCCGGCCCCGGTTGAGGATCTTCAAGCACCGGGTGAGACTGTGATGCCGCTTGTACCACCGTCGGCAGGCCCGAGTCCGGTGATGCCTGACCAGTATCCTGCATTCCCTGGTCCAGGTCAGGACCCCACGCATTATCTAAATGCCATGTACGGGGTGTTTTCAAGGGCCATGTATACCTCTGGTGCACCTGTGGGTCCGATGGGTCCGATGGCTTTCAATTTGGGAGTGCCGCAGGTCTACCCTCAAGCTCCATTCATGCCTTTCTTTCCGGCGACGCCGTCTTGGCAGCTACCGGCGCCGTGAACATCGACGCCGCTTCCCTCTTCACCGGTGCCGACTCGACTTCGTTCGACGCCGGCTGCTCCTGTGGATCCGCGTTCGACACCGGCGCCGTCGGATTCGAACACGGCGCCGCCGACACCGCTGGTACGGATTCGTTCCAGAAGGGAAGCGCAGAGAGTGGTGGATGAGAGACGCTTCAATTTGGAAGAGGCTGAAGAGGGAGAGTTAGTTGAATCTGATGAGGTATTTGAAGAGCTAAAAGAGGCGAGTGGACTGGATTTGTCTCCAGAGTGGGAAATCACTCCACCATCAGATGAGCCCTCTAAAGATGCAGCGCCGTATCATGCGGTCATCAGAAAAGCTGCGGAGTTGTTGGACCTTCAGTTACCAACCACGGAGTTCAGGTCTAACATTCTTACTGAGGTGCTGCATTCGCCTACTGCAGTCTCGGAGCCTTTGTTACCCTTTAATGAGGCTATTATGGAACCTGTGCTAGAGGTATGGCGCAAGCCTTTTTCAGCTCCTGCGGTCGCCAGGGCAGTCGCAAGGAGATATAGAGTGGCTCCAGGGGATCCTGAATTTTTAACTTCGCACCCTTCGCCTGAGAGCTTGGTAGTTCAGGCAGCTTGTTCGGGGAGGTCAAAGGGGGCCTTCCCTCAGGTTCCAGGAGACAGAGAGGCCAAAAAGGTGGACCAATCGGCCAAATAGGTCTTTTCATCGGCCAGTATGGCTCTTAAGTCGACAAACGCGACGTGTTTGTTGGGGCGCTATATCTACGCGCTCATGGACTCAGCGAAGAAGTTAGCGCCAAAGCTGTCGGAGGAGGATAGGGCCGGCTTCAATGAAATTCTCACTGATGCCCAGGCGGCGGCTCGCCAAGTCATTCAAAGTGGGCTGGACACAGCAGACTCAGTTGCCAGGGTCATGGGGTCTTCTGTCACCACCAGGAGGGGTGCATGGCTAAAGTCCTCTGAATTCTCCTCGGATGTGCAGTCGACTTTATTGGACTTGCCTTTTGATGGGTCTGGTTTGTTCGGGAAGAAGGCGGATGCTGCTCTCGAGCGCTTCAAGGAAAGTAAGGCTACGGCTAGGTCGTTGGGCCTTCAATCCCAGACGAGAGGATCTTTCAAAAGATACAGGGGCTTTGGAAGGGCGACTTTTCACTCTTATAGACCGACCCAGCAGCAGCAACAACAGCAGGGCTCTTTGTCCAAGGGATACAGAGGAAGAATTAGGGGTCGCTCACGTGGCCGTCAACTCTCCTCCTCCTCTTCCTCTTCCTCAGCCCCTCCCACCACCGCAAAGCAGCCCTAGATTCGACATTCCGGATCATGCTGGTCCTGTGGGGGGCCGGCTTACCCATTTTCTACAAGATTGGGAGTCTGTAACTACGGATCTCTGGGTTCTGGATCTTGTAGAAAATGGGTGCGCCCTTCCCTTTCGGGAATTCCCTCCAAATTACCCTCCTTGCCAAGGAGCTTGCTCGGAGTACCACCGTCTTCTCCTGCAGGAGGAAGTCCTGAAGTTGTTTCAGAAAGGTGCGATAGAGGTGGTTCCAGAGCAGGAGAGGGGTCAAAGATGCTACTCCCGGTATTTCCTGATTCTGAAAAAGGACGGCAGGTTACGTCCAATTCTGGACCTCAGAATTCTGAACTTTTACCTGAAACAGGAGAAGTTCAAGATGCTCACCCTTGCGCAGGTTCTTCAGGTGCTGAATCAGGAGGACTGGATGGTGTCGCTCGACTTGCAGGATGCGTATTTTCACATCTCCATCCTGAAGTCGCACAGGAAGTATCTCCGGTTTACGGTAGGGCCACAACATTATCAGTTTGTGGTCCTCCCATTTGGTCTTACTTCGGCACCTCGGGTCTTCACGAAGGTGATGGCGGTGGTGGCAGCCCATCTCAGAAGGTCGGGGGTCTCGGTTTTCCCTTATTTAGACGACTGGCTGATCAAGACGGAGTCGTCGGAGAAGGTGCTGCGTCATCTGCAGGATACAACTCGGCTGTTGTACAAATTGGGTTTTTCGATCAACGTGCCCAAATCTCACCTGGTGCCCTCTCAGCGCAACCTGTTCATAGGTGCGGTACTGGACACTACTGTGTGTCGAGCATTCCCTCCTCCTCAAAGGATTCTCGACTTACAGGAAATGATTTCTTTATTTTACAACGGAGCGGTCGTTCCAGTTCTGAAGGTCCTTCGCCTGCTCGGTCTGTTCGCCTCCTGCATTCTGTTGGTCAACCATGCACGCTGGCGCATGAGGGCGCTCCAGTGGTGTCTCCGCAAGCAGTGGTATCAGCACAAAGGGGATCTCAGGGAGTCTGTGAGGATCTCCAGAGAAGCTGCAGCGGATCTATCTTGGTGGAGCGTGGAGGGCAATCTGTTGCAAGGAAAGTCCTTCCATCTGCCTCCATCGGTGGCCACGGTGATAACGGATGCATCCACTTTAGGGTGGGGTGCTCATCTGGGGGATCTGGAGATCAAGGGTCTTTGGTCTCCAGAGGAAAGGTTGCTTCACATCAACCTTCTGGAGTTACGGGCGATACGTTTGGCGCTCAAGGCCTTTCTCCCTTCCCATCGTGGTCAGTCTGTTCAAGTCCTGACGGACAACACGACCGCGATGTGGTATATAAACAAACAGGGAGGAGTGGGGTCTCTTTGTCTCTGCATAGAGGCCCTGCGTCTATGGTCCTGGGCTCAGGACCATCGGATTTGTCTGATGGCAAATCATCTGGCCGGGGTTCTGAACGTACGTGCGGACAGTCTCAGTCGGCAGTTCTCCGCCGACCACGAGTGGAGGCTTCATCCGGAGGTGGTTCGTCACGTCTTCCGTTTGTGGGGAACTCCTCGGGTGGACCTGTTCGCCACTCACGAGAATGCTCACTGCCCGTCATTCTGCAGTCTCCAGTATCCGATGCAGGGAGCGTTGGGGGACGCGTTTGAGTTGAGTTGGGGCTCACGACTCCTTTACGCGTTTCCTCCCATACCCTTGATTCCTCGGGTTCTGAGGAAGATTCGCCAAGACCGGGCCCAAGTCATATTGATCGCTCCGGATTGGCCAAGAAGGGTGTGGTATACAGATCTTCTCCACCTCTCCTCGTGCCCTCCGCTCCGTCTCCCTCTGAAGGCAGACCTCCTCTCGCAGTCGGAGGGGCAGGTTCTACACCCCCACCTCCAGAGCTTACACCTTCATGCCTGGAGATTGAACGGGGCAACCTGAGTTCTTTCTCTCTCCCGCCAGACGTGGTGGATGTTATTTTATCAGCCAGGCGACACTCCACCAAATCTATATACTCATATAGGTGGTCTAAATTTGTGCTTTGGTGCGGAGAGAGGTCCATTGATCCTTTGAAGGCTCGTTTGTCTAACATTCTACAGTTTGCCCTTTCACTTGTTCAGCAAGGCTTTGCTGTGGCTACTGTGAAAGGATACTTATCGGCTTTGTCGGCTTTCCTTTGTTTGCCGGATCAGCCGTCATTATTCAAGTCACCTATTGTTCTTCGTTTTATAAAGGGCCTTACAAACAAGTTTCCTCCAACTCCCTTTATTATGCCTCAATGAGACTTAAACCTTGTATTAACTTATCTTATGGGTTCTCCCTTTGAGCCCTTACACAAATGTCCCTTGAGGCTGTTGTCCTTTAAGACGGTATTCCTTATTGCAATCACCTCGGCAAGGAGGGTAAGTGAGCTTCAAGCTCTTAGTTCAAAACCCCCATTCTTGACTGTGCATGCTGAACGAATGGTACTTAGGACCAGGGCTGCGTTTTTGCCTAAGGTGGTAACTCCTTTCCATCTGGGGCAATCCATTACCCTCCCTACTTTTTATCCTCCCCCTCACCCTTCTAAGGAGGAGAGACTTCACCGTTTGGACCCTAAGAGGGCGGTGAGCTTTTACCTGGACAGGACAAAGGACATCAGAGTTGATGACCAGCTCTTCGTGGGCTTTGCTGGCTGCAGGAAAGGTCGAGCGGTGCACAAGCGCACCCTTTCCAGGTGGATTGTCTTGTGCATCAAGATTTGCTACTCCCTGGCTGGTAAGGAACCTCCGGAGGGTCTGAGGGCTCATTCTACAAGAGCAAAGTCTTCCACCTCTGCTTTGTCTAGGGGTGTTCCTGTGGAGGACATTTGTAGGGTGGCAACGTGGGCCTCCCTCCACACCTTCGCAAAACATTATTGCTTAGACACTGAGGTGAGGAGGGACGGACACTTTGCTCGTTCCGTCCTTCAGGATTTTCTGGTATAGAAGGGTGGACACCCTCCTCCGGCAGTGGGGACTGCTGTGGAATCTATTCACAAGGTGAGGAATCCACTGGCAGATGTATCCATCAGAAGAACAAGTTACTTACCTTCGGTAACGCTTTTTCTGGTGGATACAGTATCTGCCTGTGGATTCCTCACTGACCCACCCGCCTCCCCGTTGTCCATCCTTCTATACCTGTAATTCTATGCCTGTAATTCTATTGATGGGTTTCAAATGTGTTTATCACTGTCAAAGGCATTATGTTATTTCTTGTGCTTTGTTATTTATTTTCCACACTGGGTGTGTTGATATGCATATTGTGTACTGTGTATACTGTTTATATATATTGCTGTCAGTCTGTCCGTGTGCCTCAAAGGCACGGGAAAAAAGGGGCGGAACTGACGTCATCACGCCGACGAGGTCTTCTTATGGAGCCGTGACGTCAGCGGAGTCGCAAGCGGAGCCGTGTCTCTGTGACGTCGCCTTCGACCCCATCGGCGTGGACTGCTACAAAAGTTTCCGAATGTTGCTGGCGCAGGGGATATTCACAAGGTGAGGAATCCACAGGCAGATACTGTATCCACCAGAAAAAGCGTTACCGAAGGTAAGCAACTTGTTCTTCTCTGCAAGACCCTCAAACGGATCCCTCCCCCGAATCCAGAGAGTGCCTTGAGACCCTCACAGGTGAGTAGTGCGCTTCACAAATCTCTGATTGATTGATTGATTGATATATTGATATCCTTACACAGCCACCTACAACAAGCCAGCTACAAACCAGAAAATGCTTCCTCACCTTTAAGGAGGCAGCTCAGAGTAACCTGGTGCTTATCATATACCAAAAAAGTTACAGAAGAAAGCCACATTACTACCAGCACCATCATTTGCATTGTCACCATCACCAACCCAGTCCATGTAGACTCACCTTTGTAGATAAGCCAGCCCCATATGAGGACCCAAACTCCAGGGATATCAGAAGCCCATCTTTGGAGCCTTATCTAGTCAAACCACCCATTCCAGATGCAACAGCTGCGTATCACTTGGTTAGATAACGAGCGGCTGATCACCACAGATTTAAATTCAATGTGGTGAAAGAGGAGGATGACTTCTTCATCAATACCTTCTCTAAAACAGAGTGATGTGATAGAGACATCTAGCTGCAGATTCCTTAACTTAGAATCGGGGGACCCCATGGGTCATACTATTGCACATCGTCATCGCCCGGGTCCAGATGACTCTTGCTTGTTTGTCCATCCATCCTAGGGCTTAAGGACTTCTGGTCCAGGCAGCGCTCCCTTCCTCTCCTCCTCCATTGTTTCCTTCCGCTCGGGAGTCTAGGTGGTTGGAGTCGTGTGGCCGCAATGACTTTGCGTCTGCCAGCTCAGGCCTTCGGCCCCTGAACATGACCTGTGTGTTTGCTCGGCCTGCCTTTGCGCTTTGGAGCTCCGTCGAACAACTTCTTCCCTCTTTGCCAGAGGGCCCTTGTGCTGACCTGGCCCGGCTTATTCGGGATGGCCGCGACATTGCTCAGTTTTCCGTCCGGTTGGCTATGGACACCACTGACTAGCGTGGGTCGTGCTGTAGCCAGGTCTGTTGCTCTGCGTCGCCATGTGTTCGGGAGAGACTCAGGGATCTGCCTTTTGATGGGGTCTGTTAGAATTGGGGATCTCTGGTTGGCACAAGTAGGTACTTGTGGCAAGCAGGGACCCTCTTTTCCAGTCAGGGCAAGGGGTTACACTCTAACAATAACCCCCGCTCACCCTCTAGGTAGCTTGGCGCGAGCAGACAAGGCCTATCTCAGAGCGTACAGGTTAAGCATTTGTGACCGCATACAGTAACTCAGGCGACCCACCACAGATGGACACCACACTGGGATTTATCAAAAACAGTTTTTTTATATATCAGGCTTAGCACAAGACCAATAACGATAAAGAAAGGCCCACAGTACCATTAAAAATAAGCAGTTCTTGATTCAAGCGTAATTTTACAGTTCTGTGCGGTTTGTTCCTCTTCGTACGGGGATGAGAGATGCTTACGAACGGGTCTCCCAATGCTGCAGACGCTCCGGTGCGAAGCGTACACCCTGCGGTGCTTAAGAACGGGTCTCACAACGCTGCAGACGCTCCGGTGCGAAGCGTACACCCTGCTGTGCTTAGAACGTACACAGTACCTTGTCTTGGGGGGTTTGTCATGGACGATGCGGTGAAACCAAACGCGTTGTACGGTGCGATGTCCTCCTGTTACGGTGCGAGCTACGGCTCGTTGGGGGCCTCAGTCGCGTTGTTCAAGGGGACGGTGCGTATGTACGTGCTCTTGATGTTCGTTGCGGCGTACGAGCCGTACCTTGAGAGCGGCGCCTTTTCCTTAAGCGCGGTGCGAAGCAAGCAGTACGCTCCGATTGTGAGCGACTTACCCAGCCACTCTATGCGCCGCAGCCTGCCCACAACAGGGTTAGGGTGGCACGCTTGAGCAGTGCGTTAGTGCGGCATGAAGTCCTTCCTTCACGGTGCGAGCTACGGTTCGTAGAGGTGGCCTTAGTCGCGTTGTTCGGGCCGGACAGCTTGGCACAGGCTTTCCAGTGTACGCGCCGATCTACGAGACGCACACTTCTTTTGGCTTTGGCGCTACGGGGAGACCGGCGGTTCTCAGCGGCGTTTCTCAAGGCGGTGAAGTCCACTGGTCCTGGGACTTCGTTCAGGGGGCAAGCTCAGTCACAAGCCCTTGGAGAGCTTTAAAAGCACAAGTTGAAATAAAGTTTCTTAGCAATCTTTCTCCTCTCCTTCAGCAGCAAGGCAACCACTGCAGGCCAATCCCCCAGGTCAGGGACAGTACTCCTCCTACAGCTTTCCCGGTTCCTTCTCCTCAGGCAGAGGTTCGTCTTGTCAGCAGGATCTAATTTCTTGGGAAGCAGGGTCCCAATACTTATAGTGCAATTCTTTTGTTCTTGCAGGCCAGGGGGCCTTTACCTAGTTCGGTCCGGTTTCTGAGCACTTTGTTGACATGATGCAGGCTTCTGCTTTCAGTGTGCAGGGCAGAGACATCAGATGCTCCACAGGAGGTGGAGCCAGCATTGTGGTGGCAGAGCACAGCCCTATTCAAATTCCAGGTGTACTCCTCCCACCCATCCTGGTGTAATCTTCCTATTCACCACCTGGCTGCCCAGACTGTCTCTTGGAATTCCCCAGCCCTGCCACTCACACAAACCAGACAGCAGATACACATCAGCACAGAGGCGGGCTGAAATGGTTAGGCAAGCAGATGCCGACTTTCTAAAAGTGGCATTTGCAAACACAGAACATTAAAATAAACTTTGCTAAAAGATGTATTTTATTATTCTGAGTTCAGGCATACTAAACTCGATTTTCTACCATGTTCCCTGGGTCTGTTAGGATCATAGAATGTAACAATTCTAACAGCCCATTCTGGCCTATGGAGAACAGGTAGCCTTACAATAGTGAAAAACGAAATTGGCAGTAATTCACTATTAGGACATGCCACACACATCAGGGCTTGTCCTACCTTATGCTTACAATGCACCCTGCCCTTGGGCCTACCATAGGGGTGACTAATATGAGGTTATGGGAAGGTTTAGGGACTGGCAAGTGGGTGCACTTGCCCAGTCAGCATGACAGTACCAGACTGCACGCAGGTTCTGCAATGGCAGACCTTAGACACATTTTACCAGGCCGCTTCTGTGGGTGGCACAACCAGTGCTGCAAGCCCACCAGCAGCATTTGCATTTACAAGCCCTGGCACTCCTAGTGCACTTTACTGGGGTCTGACAGTAAACCAAATAAGCCAATCATGGAATCCAACCAACATATACATTTTATACAGGGAGCACTTGCACTGTGGCACTGGTTGGCAGTGGCACAGTGCTCTGAGCATCCAACACCAGCAAAACACATGAGGCACAGCAACAAAAAGTGGAAGGGAGACTCACGCCAAGGTGCCAGGTCTAACAGGGTCCATCTGTTTGATGAGCATAACGACTCGCGCTCTGGCGCCTCCTATCTGGATTTCAATGACTGCCAGGTGTTTAGTCCTCTTGGTGAACTTGTGTTTTCATATGCAGTATAATTACTGCGTTTATGATTTCCGACTCTGGGTTCAAGACGTATTTCCCGAACGGGTTGTATAGCTTGTTCGGCCGTGTTTTAAAAAAATAAAAATTGGTACAGCTGAGCTAGCTGTTTTTATGATTTTTTTTTACCTCTGCCTATGAGCTTGCCTCAAGGGGTGTCCCTTGCTTTTTATAGGGATCTGACGTACCCTATGTGGGGTATTCGTATGCTGTTGTGTAGCTGCCCTTTCTTGCCAGGAAGTTCCGGAGGCTCCTGTGGAATCTTTGTTATTTTCTGTCCCTCTGGGGATTATTCCTGTGGGTTATGCTGTAGGCATCTCCCTTTGTTTCATGCTTCCTGCTGAAGAGGGACGCCTGCTCTGTTGCGGCCCATGGACTGGCGTGGCCCTCTCCTGGAGCTTCTGTATTGCTGCTTACGGTTGTTCCGTTGCACTCTCCTGCGTCTGTGGATGAAGTCTGCTCCGGTGTCCTGTTGGGGTTATGCTGTCTCCGGCTCGCCCCCAGGGGTTTCACGTCCTCCTGCCTTGCATTTGGCTCTTCTTTCCGCCTTCATTCTCCCCCTGGCACTGTTGGATGTTTTGGGCGTGGGTGCGCGTCCTTGTGGGCGCTTTGTCTGTTCCACTCCAGATCGGTTCTTTCTGTGCTCGGGGCAGCCACCACCTGTGGGTCCACGCTGGGTGTGTGCGCTTTCATGGGGGACCCGTAGTTTTTCTTGAGCCACTGTCTTGGCTGTGTTCCCCCGGCTCAGGCGGTTCTCCTCCTGGTCTCTGCTGTGGTTTTCAGCGGACGTATTCTGTCTCGGGATGCTCTCTGGCATCATCCTGTCTATATACATACTTTTTCGGACATTACTTGTCTGTGTGTTACTGACTTCTTAACCTTAGTGTGGTGGTCAGTATTCCCGCCTGTATTGCGGTGGCTCGGTCTTTCCTTCCCGATCGGGGAGTTACGGTCGCCCTCCTCTGTCGATGGACTTTTATGTCCTGCTACTTTTCACATCGGTGCCGTTGGAAACTCTTAGGCGACTTCCTATTCTCTAGGGTTACTCTTCGAGTTTCCCCTTGGCTATCACTTTCATGACTTTTTCCTATGTATGTGCTCTTTATATGTCATGAGGTGTACACACACAAGAGGGCAAGCATATGGGGTTTTCCCTGCTGTGGTTTCTGGGAATTGTCCTAGATACCTCTCTATTTTTCTCTCTCCCTCTCTCTCATGGGAGATGGCTTTGTGTGAATGTCCGGCTTGCCGTTGATCCTTGGTCATTGACCCGGTGAGTACAGTTGGCCGGATGACTACCTGTTAATGCGCCCGTCTTTCTCTGTCAGTGCGCATATGCTGTGGCTGTTATGTGTCATTGGGCTTGTACACTTGTGTGGTGAGTTCTCATGGTACACAAGGTCTGCTTACAGGTATTCTTTCAATCCACTTCTATGTATCTCCTGTAGTCATAGTTTGTATGTCTCGGCATGGTGACATCTGCCTCTGACATGTAATTTTTTGGCACCCGCTGTTGTGCCGTTCAATGTGTATGTTCTGACTCTGTCATACTGTTAAGTCCATTTTCTGGGATTTTGTCTCTTGGTAGATCCTGGGATCCTATGTTCAGTTTCACTGTTTTTTTGCTGAAGTTTATGGCATTCTGCCATTGTGCACTGACAATTATGGTTCTGTGATTGCGTTTCGTCTCTCTGACTGATTATGGTACCTTGCTTACCTTGCTCATGCTTCCACCCTAAGCTTCATGGGTCTGCTGTCAGCTATACTGGCATTGCTGTCCCCAACTTGTACTAGTCAACAATATTGATGGATTACTTCCCTTGGGAACTTGGTGACTTTCAGTCCCAGACCCTCCTCCAATGGGGTATAGCTTTGGTATCTATTCTAAGAGAAGGAATCTGCGGCTAGACGTCTCAATCAGACGAACAAGTTACTTACCTTCGGTAACGATGTATCTGGTAGAGACATAGTCTAGCTGCAGATTCTTTAACGCCCGCCCGGCCTCCCCGTTCTGCGACTGTCTTTTCAGGTTGGGCTTCTTGCCTTCGCCTCCCTTTAGGTGGCTTTATTCCTCTATGGGTTGACGTCTTCTCTTCACTCCGACTCACGAAGCTACATTCTGTTTCGAGGCTTTGCTCTTCCCATTCTTGTGAATTGAAGGTATGCTCATGTGCCATGTGTCCTTTACAACCCCTACGCTGGGTTGTCCGATGTGAGTCTAATTCTTCCCTTCTAGCTTCTTCAACCGCTTGAGGTCTCTTGCCTCCCCTGCAATCTAGTGGTTGCAGTCTCTGGCAATTCTGCATTCGGCGGTATATTTTTCAGCTCTGTGTCTCCTTTTGGGTGACGCTTTATGGTACTTTGCCTTTGCTCCTGGGTTCTGGACTGGTTGTCCTTCACTGTCCTATATTGTCTTCTGACGAAACTGATGTCGGTGCGCCGGGGCGGGGCATATATGGCTCCACTGACGTCACATCCATGGACAACGTCAGGGCGGGGTCGTACGACGCTGCCCCCCGGCACGCAGAGGTGCTGCTGCGCAAAATATTCCGGACCAGTCTGACGCCTGGGGATATTCTAAGTTAAGGAATCTGCGACTAGACTATGTCTCTACCAGATACATCGTTACCGAAGGTAAGTAACTTGTTCTTTAACTCTTCCTTCTGTTGGCAAAATCTTCTGGGTTCCTAATTGGCGTTCTGCATCAGGGCCAAACAGGGGTGGAGGCGGTGCTTCCCGCTAGTGTCGCCCTGTATGACATTTTGTTGGGAGCTGGGCTAAACCTGCTACAGGGCCCTGGTGGATCGATCTATATCTCACAGACAACGTCCGACCCCTCGTGATCCGGCCTGTTTCCTCCAGCACCCTACTCCTCCTAGTTTGGTGGCACAGTTTGCTTTAGCCTCTCATAATATCAACTCTTTTCCTTGTGTTCCGTCAGACAGAGATTCCAGGAGACGGGACATTTGTGGCAGGAATAGCTTCTCCCCACAAGTTCTGCTTTGCGTTCCATTAATGCATCTTGTGTTCTTGGATTTTTGTTCCTATACGTTGTGGGATTTCTTCACACGTCTGTTGCCATCGCTTCGGGTCGACACCTGGAACGAGCTTATCCAGTTGATCCAAAATGGACAACAGATGGATAAATCGATCAGTAAATGTGGGATGGACACCACTGATTCAGTAGGTCGGGCCATGGCTTCTTCAGTGGTGCTACATTGTCGTGCCTGGCTAACCTCTTCCATTTCAGAGGCTGTTCAGACCACCTGACTTAACATGACTTTTGATGGCATCTACCTTTTAGGTGCTCAGGTCGACACTGCTTTGCATTGTTTTTGCGGCAGTCGGAGTGGAACATAAACTTAGCTCTGCTCTTGCTCCTGTGTGTCTCCCTAAATGCACCCATTTGAGTTTGCATGGGGGAGGTTGGTCCTCCATTTGTTTCTCGATTGAGCATGCAATGGTGGTGTCCTTGGTGTCTATCTCACCTACTGGTGACACCCAGTGTGGTATTCCTGCCCCTTCAGGTTTTATTCTTACCCTTCTTCGCTCTAGATGACAGGTTTATGGTTCCGTTATTAGCCTCCATGAGTTTAACACCCATTGTATGGTGTTCTGTTTCTCTGACTATGGGCTCTGTTCCCAAGAGATCCTTTTTCTGTATTATTTATTTCTCTCACAAGAATATTTACCTGTGTTACATGCTCTTTAGAGCACTTCTGTATGCTTTATGCACAACTTATGAGAGCCACTTGTGGTCTAGAGTTTAAGATCTCTGACTCGCAACCTAACTGCTGAAACTTTTTACCCTGGCACTTCACATTTATAAATAACGTTTAGTATCCCTTATAAGGGTCTTTCACTTTTCTCCCTGTGGGGGAATTTCTATATAGCTTGTTAAATGAGAACCTTTTCTTGTGAATCTCTTGTTTATCCTTGAGCTATACAGGGAGCACCCTTTATGCTACCCTTCTTTTGTAATACTGTTTCGCCAAAGGCTCTAACTTTCCACTGGAGCAGTGAGACCTGTGCCACAGTCTCTACTCTGTTATCCACGTTACTGGCCTGGCCTTATTTCCCGCTAGGGCCTTCTTTTCTCTGTGTGCTTTATTTCTTCAGCAAGCTTCTCTCTCTTTATCAGCAGGGTGCACTTTTAATGGACTACTCTGATGCACAGGTTTCATTCACTTCTTGTGATTTTCACAAGAGTGCTTTTTCAAGAAAACAAAGTGTTTTCTTCCTCAGTCCTGCTGACTGTTTATAGTTTCCTCCACATTCTTTATCTGTGTGGTAGTACTTATGTGCCTCCTTTTTTTCTGCCACCGGTCTCACTGTCCTTCCTCTTATTCTCCCTTCATATATATTGTGTATATCTTTATGTATGGGTTATTCTACATTTTGTAAACAGGGCCTCTGTATAGCTTACGGGGATGTACCCTTAATTCTTATCTTGCAGTCTCATCTTACCTTAGTCTCTATGTACGCACTAGCCCTTCTTTCCACCTCTATGGACACTACGAGTGATCCCATCAGTGTCTTTCTCGCTTCAAGACCTTTTTTCCTAAGATGTGTTATGCTTGTCAATATTTTTTGTTCTTGTCTTCGCAGTTTTTACGGTGGTCGCAATTATCCCTGCTACTCCACCGTGGATCTATTCTTAGATTCCTTTCTCAGTCTCTCTCAGGGCAGGTTTGCATTTAATGCTCACGCTATTGCCACTGGCCCTCCAACCCCCACCTGCCCAAGGGTTCAGCTCTTGGGCCCAGTTTCTCCATATTTTGAGTAATAGGTTTGACTGACATAAAGGTTTTTTAAGTCAAGGCCCTGTAGCATAGTGGCATTGGCTGCTGCCTTTGGGTTCCCAATTCACGGCCAACAATGGGTCAGGTCCCACTTTGGGATCTACCTAGTATTGTATTTGTATTTAATATTGTCTACGTACACCTTTCTGTTCCTCTGTCATGGGTAACTCTATGCCCATGTTGTTCACGGTCTTTATGACTTTCCTTGGCTGTGGTTATTGCCACATTTTCTATGGTGAAATGAATGCTCTTGCTCTCCCAATTTCCTAAGACCGTCCTGTTTTGTCTCTTATTATTAATAATAATAATAATAATACTTTATGCGGTATAAATATATACCATAAAAGTGCAGATCAAATACATCATAATATAAAAACAAAACAATCAACAGCTTAAAATGATACATGTTCGATCCTTCCATGAATGGAAACCCCTTATCACATGAAATTCATATTAAAGACCAATGAGAGGCTAACATTGCGTGCCACAAAAGTACATATAAAAAACATCAAAATTAAGAGAGGAACATAATAGTTTGACAGCTTAGAATTGATACATATTCGCTCCCATCACAATTCAAAGAACCTTCCCCTCTTCAAAACTGGTATTACGAGCCACATTTGTTCATCTGGTACCTCTTGTATTTCTGAGTCTGATGGCTGCCCTTAAAAAGTTTACAGTGCAGAACAGGGTTAATGTGTCTGTAGACAATTTTAAAAATAACAGGGCCACCTTTGCATGTTTAAATCTAGAAGTCTTTAAAATGCTTTTTAAAAACAAACTCCTAGGTAGTGAATAAAAAGGGCATAATAAAACAAAGTGAAGGGTATCCTGAGGAGACCGATGGTCGCAGCCACACGGCCCCTTCAACTCTATGGACGGGGTGTATCCTGCCGGATCAGCTAGTGTGTGGTGCAATAGATCTCAAAGAAATACGTTAGTTAGATTCCTCACCTTAGAATATCCCCAGGCGTCAGGCTGGATCCGGAAAGATTTTTCGTCAGCAATACCCTTGAGCGTCGCTAGGCGTCGTCTGCGGCTCCGCGTACGTCGTCGGCGTCGTGATCGCCGGGATGACGTCGTCGGAGTACTTAGACGCCGCCCTCGCGCGCTGACATCAGTTCTTCTTTTTTCCACGCCAGACTACGCCGATCCGGGAAGAGCATTCCCTTTTAGTCCTTTTTGGACAAAACTTTTAGGACTCTTTTGGTCTATTCTCGTCGACTCGACTCTGGTGCTGGTAGGATGCCTGGTTTTAAACCTTGTGACTCCTGTCACCGACTGATGTCTGTTACGTACCACCACCGCCGGTGCCTCTACTGCCTTGGGGCCGACCACGATGCCGAGTCGTGCCTCGACTGCCGGGCCTTGACTTCGAAGGCTAGGCGGGAGCTGTTCCGCAAGCTACTTGAGCTCCGGCAGTCAGCTCCGTTCACGGTCCCGGTCGAGGAGGAGGTCGAGGGACCGGTCGCGGAGCCGCAGCCATCACCACCACTCATCTGGTTCCAAGTCTTCGGGTAAGTCGAAGCATAGTAAGAAGTCCAAGAGGTGACATTGCTCTTCGGGCTCCCCTCACCGGTCGCGCGACTCGGCTGAGGGTTCGGGTGGTACCACCCACACGGCTCCGTCGGAGCCGCAGGAGTCACGTCCGTTCCCATACCCTCCAGTGCCTGGGACTGACGCGACTCCGGCGGAGATCAGTGCCTTCCTCTCGGCCATGAGAGGCCTGGCTCCGCCGTCGACGCCTGCCGGCGCGCCTTTGGGCCCCGCGGTCTCGACTGGGAGGCCTAGCGAGCCGGCGGCTCCGGCCCCAGCGCCGTCATCGACTCCGGTCCCGACGCCGCAGGTCCCCGCGGGATCCTGGCCTGGATCCCAGTCGGCGCCGGTCGACCTCACGACCCCTCCGCCGGCGCCGACTCCAGTGCCACCCCCGGCGCTGCCTTCGGACGACGCCGTTCCCTGGTTCAGTCCCGGTCCTGGCCCAGCGTCGGAGTGGCGCCATCCGGCACCGCACCTGACCCCGATGGGTGGCAATTTCATCTTCCGCCCGGCTCCGATCATTCCACCTATCTACCAGGAATCGGATGACTGTGACGACTGGGAGGGGTCTGATGACCCTCTGGCGCGGCAGGGCCAGTTATCACAGGACTGGGCAGACGAGCTGGGGGATGCCAGTGGTCTTTACACCTCCCCTGACACTGGCTTCATCTCTACTCCGACTGTGGCTTCGGAGGAAGGTGCTGCATTTTCTGTGGTGCTGCGCAAGGCACCCGAAGCCCTTGGGCTGGAGCTACCTGCTGTTGCCGTGAGGACTAACCTCCTCACTGAAGTGCTCCAACCGTCAGCAAGCTCCTCGAAGCCTCTGCTGCACTAGTGGACGTTCTGAAGGGCACCTGGTCCAAGCCCTCCACAGTACCTCCTGTGGACCGGAACGTGCCCCGGCGCCACCACCCTGCACCGTGCAACCCCAGTTTTCTGTCCATGCACCCCACGCCGGAGAGCCTGGTTATCCAGGCCTCTACTTCCCAGACCTCCTTCCCGTCCGCTCCCCCGGATTGGGAATCCAAGAGACTAGAACAGTTTGGTAAGAAGCTCCCTTAGTTTGGGACTGCGGTCTATTAACACCGCTTGTCTCTTGGACCGTTACTCCCACTCCCTGTGGGATACGGTGGAGGACGTGCTGGACCAGTGTCTGGAGGAGGCCCGGACACGGCTCGCTCAGGCTCTTGGTGAGGGGCGGGATTGCAGCGCGGCATGCAATCCAATGTGGACTGGACACTACGGACTCGCTGGGTAGGGCAATGTCGACCACGGTGGCGCTTCGTCGCCACGCCTGGCTGCGGTCCACGAGTTTTTCTGGGGATGTCCAGAACACCCTCATGGACATGCCCTTCAATGGCATTCGCCTTTTTGGCGACAAAGCGGATAGTGCGCTGGAGTGCTTAAGGACTCCAGGGCTACGGCCAAGTCCTTGGGCCTCTCGGCCCGTGCCCGCAAACTTCCGCTTTTCGCCCCTTTCGTGGCCAAGGAAGGGGCGCCCCCTCAAATCCGCCTAGCCACAGGCCGCAGAACCAACCTCCACGCAGGTGCGGATTCCGCCGAGGTGGTACAGAGGGACAACGTGCTGGTCCGTCCACATCTACCCCAGCAGCATCCGCCCCAAAGCCCTCCTAGTCCGTGCTTTCAGGCCCGTTCCACGCCAGTGGGAGGCAGAGTTCGCCATCACCTGCTCCACTGGCGTTCCATCACATTGGACAGGTGGGTGCTGCAAATCGTCCGAAGGGGCTACTCCTTCCCCTTCGAGGTGACCCCTCCAGCCATGCCACCGCAGTACCACCGCATGTCGTGGGACCACTTGAAACTTCTACAGGAGGAAGTTACTGCCCTCTTGGCCAAGGGGGCCATCGAGCGCGTTCCTGGTCCAGAAGTAGGTCGTGGTTGTTATTCCCGCTACTTTCTGGTTCCCAAGAAGGGCAAAGGGTGCGTACGCCCTATCTTGGACCTCAGGAGCGTCAACGTCTTCCTCCGGAAGGAGAAGTTTAAGATGCTCACCTTAGCTCCTGTTCTGGTTGCCCTAGACCCTGGAGACTGGATGGTAGTGTTGGACTTGCAGGACGCTTATTTCCACATCCCCGTCCTGTCGGCCCACCGGCGTTACCTGCAGTTCACGGTGGGTCAAGAGCATTTTCAGTTTACTGTGCTCCCCTTCGGCCTCACGAGTGCCCTTTGGGTGTTCACGAAAGTGATGGCAGTGGTCGCAGCTCATCTGCGCAGATTGGGGGTTCCAGTCTTCCCCTATCTCGACGACTGGTTGCTGAAGGCGGGCTAGCCCCAGGCAGTCGTCTTCCACCTCCAGACTACGGCCGACCTCTTGCATTTGCTGGGGTTCTCCATCAATGTGCCGAAGTCGCATCTGAGTCCCTCCCAGAAGCTCCTCTTCATCGGAGCGGTTCTGGACTCGGGGCAGTTCCGGGCCTATCCTCCGGAACAGCGGGTCTGGGATATTCAGACTCTGATTACCATCTTTTGGCCTCTATCCCGGGTTTCGGTCAGGTTGGTGCTGCGGCTTCTGGGTCTGATGGCCTCCTGCATCCTGTTGGTGCATAATGCCAGATGGCGAATGCGGGCTCTGCAGTGGGACCTGAAGTTTCAGTGGGCCCAGCATCGAGGGAACCTGTCCGACCATGTCTTGATCTCGGAGGGCACTGCACGACAGTTGCAGTGGTGGCTCACGGACCGCGATTGGGTCAGTGGCAGATCCCTCTCCCTACCCCAACCGGAGCACGTAGTGGTGACGGATGCGTCCCTCCTGGGATGGGGGGGGCCACATGGGAGAGGCGGAGATCAGGGGACTCTGGTCTCCGGCGGAGTCTCGGCTCAATATCAACCTTTTGGAGCTGAGAGCGATCCGACTTGCACTGAAAGCATTCCTTCCCTCTGTCCGAGGAAGTGTAGTGCAGGTGTTCCCGGACAACACCACCACCATGTGGTATTGCAACAAGCAGGGCGGGGTGGGGTCGTGGACCCTTTGTCAGGAGGCTCTGCGCCTCTGGACATGGCTGAAACATCAGGGCATCACCCTGGTGGTTCAACATCTGGCGGGCTCTCTGAACGCCAGAGCAGACTAACTCAGCCGCCAGTGCATGATGGATCACGAATGGCGTCTACACTCGGACGTGGCGCAAGGCCTCTTTCGGCAGTGGGGAGAGCCTTGGTTTGATCTATTCGCCACCGAAGAGAATGCGCAATGTCAGCAGTTCTGCGCGTTGGAGTTTCCAAGGCGGCACTTGCTCGGCGACGCTTTTCGTCGCGGGTGGAGTTGCGGTCTGTTGTACGCCTTTCCGCCTATACCACTTCTGTCCAGAGTGCTGAAGAAGATCAGGCGTGACCGGGCCCAAGTCATCTTGGTGGCTCTGGATTGGGCACAAAGGTACTGGTATCCTGAGCTACTCAGTCTGTCGATCGACCCACCCGATACGACTGCCTCTTCAGGAGGACCTTCTGTCGCAGCAGCAGGGGACGGTCCTCCACCCAAACCTGTCCAGTCTCCACCTCCATGCGTGGAGATTGAGCGGCGACAGTTGATGCCATTTGACTTGCCTCCTGAAGTCTGTGATGTCATTCTGGCAGCCAGGCGTCCCTCCACAAAATCGGTATACTCCTGCAGGTGGAACAAATTTCTGGCATGGTGCACAGCAAATCCTGTGGATCCCCTTTCCGCCCCTCTTTCTGAGGTTCTCCTCTTTCTTCTTTCCATGGCCCAGCAGGGCTCTGCTCTGGGCACTCTTAAAGGTTATCTTTTAGCTATCTCTGCTTTCTTACGGCTCCCTGATCAGCCTTCTCTTTTCAAATCCCCTGTTGTTTCCCGCTTCTTCAAGGGCATTACTCACATGTTTCCTCCTGTCCCTTTCGTAATGCCTCAGGGGGATTTGAATCTGGTATTGACGTATCTGATGTGCGCTCCCTTTGAGCCACTTCATACTTGTCCCCTTCGTCTGTTGACGCTCAAAACTGCTTTCCTGGTTGCCGACACCTCTGCTAGGAGGGTGAGTGAGCTTCAGTCTCTCTCTTCTAAGCCTCATTTTCTTTCTGTCCATCCGGACAAAGTTGTTCTCAGGACTCGTCCTTCCTTTCTCCCTAAGGTGGTCACTGCCTTTCACATCGGGCAGTCTGTTACGTTGCCCACCTTCTTTCCGCCTCCGCATCCTTCGAAAGAGGAAGAGAGGCTCCACCGTCTGGACCCAAAACGGGCGCTGTCCTTTTATTTGGACTGCACCAAGCAGTTCCGGGTGGACGGCTAACTCTTTGTTGGCTACGTGGGCGCTAAGAAGGGGAAGGCGGTGCACAAGCAAACCATCTCTTGTGGGCCGTTTTGTGTATCAAAGCTTGTTACTCCTTAGCTAAAAAGGAACCTCCTGTAGGGCTGAGGGCCCATTCCACTCGGGCCACAGCGGCGACAAGTGCCCTGGGCTGGGGAGTCCCCTTGCAGGACATCTGTCAGGCAGCAACGTGGACTTCACTGCACACGTTTGCCACACAATATTGCCTGGACAGCCAAGTCTGGAGAGACCGTTCTGTTCTCCAGGACTTTCTGGTGTGATCTTGGTTCGCAGACCCACCACCGGGGTTGGTATTGCTGGGGTATCTATTCTAAGTTGAGGAATCTAACTAAAGTGTTTCTTTCAGATGAACAACTTACTTACCTTCGGTAACGATATACCTGTAAGAAAACATTAGTTAGTTAGATTCCTCACCGACCCACCCATCCTCTCCGTTCTGCGAACCGATATCTAGGGTTGAGGTTATCCCTTTCAGGGCCGTAGAATTTTTTGGCACCACTGTTGGTCTCTTGCATGGCTCTGCGTTCCTGGCGCGGAAAGCTATGTAAAAGAACTGATGTCAGCGCACAAGGGCGGCGTCTAAGTACTCCGACGACGTCATCCCGGTGATCACGACACCGACGACTGACGCGGAGCCGCAGACGAAGCCTAGCGACGCGCAAGGATATTGCTGACGAAAAGTCTTTCCGGATCCAGCCTGACGCCTGGGGATATTCTAAGGTGAGGAATCTAACTAACTAATGTTTCTTACAGATATATTGTTACCGAAGGTAGGTAACTTGTTCATTGAGCCTAAACCGTATCATTATAAATCTATCATGGGCATTATGGTAATAAGATAAATAGGGCTCAATACCCAAAATTGATTTAGTCAGGAGGTGTTCTCTAACTGTTTAACCAGTTCCCTATCTTCCCTGAGTGATATAACATGCTTCTGGAACCGGGCCTGCACCAAAGTCTTGTCATGCACTGACATTTTTGTTGGGTTATTAAAAAGATCTGCGCATCCTATGGCTTCTAAAGTCTCTTTTACATACTTAAGGCAGTCTGTTATCTGCTTACTAAATGAGACCTCTGTCTTTTACAGACCATCTAGTTTTTTTAAGGGATTTTTGTTACGATCAGTTTCAAGACCCTCCTCCAGGGATGGTATTGCTTGGGTATCTATTCTAAGGTAAGGAATCTGCGGCTAGACATCTCTATCAGATGAACAAGTTACTTACCTCCGGTAACGCATTATCACGATAGAGACATAGTCTAGATGCAAACTCCTTACCAATCCACCTATCCTCATCCATTCTGTGCACTCTTTCCATCTTACCTAAAAGGTCCCTTTGTTGGTATTCGCATACCATGCATTTCGAGTTTGCAATTGTTAATTCAGAAAGGTATTTATCTTTTATAGCACACTGTTTCCACAGCCAGTTTCTATGATGGCTCTGCATTTTTAGAGCAATAATTAGTCACAGAAGAAACTGATGTCAGCGTGTCAGGGAGGGGTTTATATGTACTCCGGTGATGTCGCATACTTGGATGACTTTGGTACGGAGCCACACAATGCCCTCTATCGACGCGCAGGAGTACTGCTGAAAATATTTCCCGATCTAGTCTGGCACCTGGGGAGAATTCTATGGTAAGGAATCTGAGGCTAGACTATGTCTCTACCAGATAAGGCGTTGCGGAAGATAAGTAACGTGTTCAATTGTACCACAATAAATTGGCAAGGCCTGTAGCACCCCTGTAAGTCCCTAGTAAATGATAACCCTGGTACCAAGGGCATTGGTACTAAAGAGGGTTGTTAAGGACTGCAGCATGTATTAGGGCACCCTAAGGGACCCACTCACAAATTCAATGCAGACTGCCATTGCAGGCTGTGCGAAATGGTGCCAACCTTTTTGAGAACACGACATGGCACATTCCCTGTGTGCCATGCCCATGCACACTCCATATACGATATGTAAGTCACCCCTACAGCAGTCCTTAGAGCCCCAAGGCAGAGTGCATTATATTATATGCAAGGACACATCTCCATGAGCAGATATGCCCCTTTGATGTCTGGTTCTATTCCCAAAACTCTGCAAGTGTTCAGGATGCCATCTTAAGTATATGTACTGGGCACTGGCACGAGTTACCCAGCTACATGATGGCTTCGCTGAGAATAATGGTAGTTGGTATCAAATATCTCATCTTGACAAATTCATACTGATGCCAGTATCTGATTTGTCCTGACATGCACCCAAAGGGCACCTTAGAGGTGTCCCCTGAATCCTACTAGTCTTAGTGTGCTGGCTGAGTCGTATCGTCCAGCCTGCCACCACAGAAGAGTTTCTGACCCCCTGTAGGTAGTTGAGAGCCTGCGCTCCCTGAAGTCTGAGACCATGCCTGCTCTGGCGCAAGGTGTTCACACCTCCTCCAGCAGGATGGCTAGTGTTTTAGCATATCAAAGGCAGAGGCTTCAAAGTCTCTAATATATTTGATATGCGACCCGGCATCCCCCAGACTTGAGAGATGCAATCCCTTGCCCAAGGCCCATTTGACACCAGCACAAGCAGTAAATATAGCTAGTCAGAAGGGAATTTCATGCTCAGGCTAATCACACCCCTAAGGTGGGCTTCCTGATGTGAACAACAGAAAAAGGGTTCCACCATCTTGTTTTTAGTGGTAAAATGAACTCTGGGTCAGGTTTATGCACACTCTTCACAGGAAATGGTTATTTGGGCGATGCAGGCCCCCCCCCCCCCAGGTGTAGACCTAGGCATAGTTCATGAAGACGCTTTACGTGGATCTCAGCAAAGTGCCACAAAAACTCCTCTGTGATATGTGGAGTTTTGCGAGCGGTGGAGTCCAGTACGTCGTACTGTTCACACTGATTTTTACCACCAGGAGTTTCTCCCATTTATTTATTTATTTTTGAGATTTATACAGCGCGTACAATTGCCCGTAGGCGTCTCGGCGCTAGAAACTTTGAAGGTATTCCCGAGGTTAAGCCGGTAACTATTCTTGATCAAACAGCCAGGTCTTTATCTTTCTACGGAAATGCATCAGGGATGGGCTGTCTTTGATGGATGCTGGCAGGGAGTTCCATAACCTGGGAGCTGCCACAAGGAAGCGTCTATCGCCCCAGTTAACTGTTTTTGTTCGTGGTATTTGAAGGATTTTAAGGTTGTTAGATCGGAGCGATCTTATGGAGGACTGGTATCTGAGATGGGATTTCAGGAAATGTGGACCACAGTTGTGCAATGCTTTATAGAGTATGCACAGCGCTTTAAACTTGATCCTGTTTCGAATCTTGAGCCAATGCAAGTCCCTTATAGTCTCAGAGATTGGTGAGAACTTAGGGATTCCAGACAGGAGGTGGGCTGCAGCATTCTGGATGGTCTGCATTTTGTTGGTCACTCTTGCTTGGGCGTTGATGAATAAGCCGTTACAATAGTCAAGAGATGATAGCACGAGGGCGCTTACCAGCGTCTTACCTGCTGAGGTTGGTAAAAACGGCTTGATTTTCTTGATCAACCTAAGTTTGTGATGGGCTGTCGCTGCTATTTTATTTGAGTGGGCCATAAAATTTACCCCAGATTTCTGACGGTGATGGCTGGTGTAGGTGGTGTTCCATGCGTGGGGGGCCACCAGGTGTTTGACCATCCTGGGGAGAGATGTCCAAATATGACGACCTCCGTTTTTTCGGCATTTAACTTTAGACAGTTAGAGGCCATCCACTCACCGATCGCCCGCATGCCCTCTTGAAAGTTTTCAGCTACCTTGTCTCCATTCCCGTTAATGGCCAACACAAGCTGGGTGTCATCCGCGTACGAAGTAAGGCTCATCCCATAGGCCTTGATGACAGAGGCCAGGTCCAACACGTAGATATTGAATAGTGTCGGACTAAGGGATGAGCCTTGGGGAACCCCACACGGTAGTGACAGCTTGTGCGATTGGAAGGGCCCCAGTGTGACCACCTGTGATCTACCGGCCAAGAAGGAGGAGAGCAGATTTCTAGCCATGTGGCGGATGCCCAGGTTTTCGGCACGGTCGACCAGGATCTTGTGGTCGACCGTGTCGAAGGCTGCCGACAGATCGAGCAGTACGAGTATTGCTGTACCTCCCTGGTCCCGGATCACTCTTATGTCCTCTGTAGCTTTTATTAAGGCAGTTTTGGTTCCGTGGAACTTGCGGAAACCAAATTGGGTGTTGTCAAGTAGTTGATGTTTTTCTATGAACTCTGAGAGTTGTGAGTTCATAGCCTTTTCCACTACCTTTGCTAAAAAGGGGAGACTGGCTATGGGGCGGTAGTTTTTTGGTTGTTCCTTGTCCAAATTAACTTTCTTAAGTAGGGGTTTGACCAAGGTATTTTTAAGGGAGTCTGGGTATATCCCAGTTCTGAACATTGTGTTGCAGATTGATACAATGTCAGGGGAGAGATAGTCCATGATCGGACGAATGACTTTTAGAGGACAAGGATCTAATGCTGAGCCTGATTTGATTGTGGCCGTTGTTTCCTTGATTTGTGTTTCTCCAAGGTCTAAGAACTGAGAAAGTTCGATATTGTTGGTCCCGTTGTTAGATATGGGGGGGCTGATTACTGTTTTTGTGGAGAATGCTTGATATATATCATTTACCTTTGTGAAAAAGAAATCAGCCAGAGAATCACAGATTGGGATTGTGGAGGATTCAGGTCCGGTGCGTTTCCCGCTAAGACCTTCGTTATCTCAAAAAGTTTTTTACTTGAGTTTTTAGCAGAATTGATTGGTACAGTGAAATAGGATTTTTTTGTCTCGACAATAAGAGCTTTGTATTGTCCGAGTGCTTCCTTATAGCTGGTCTTGCTTTCAGCGCTGTAGGATCTGCGCCAATGTCTCTCCCTGTTTCTACAGAATTGCCTCTTAATACGGAGCTCCTCTGTAAACCATGGGGCTGATGGCGTTGCTCTGTTTCTAGAGAGTTTTTTAGTTGGGGCTAAGGAGTGGGTGGCGGTACTTATCCACTCCTGAAATTGTCGTGTGGCCAAGTTTGGATCAAATGTCGAGTCAGGACGAGTTTTTTCAAGTAGGCTCGTTAGCTCAGCGTGATCGATGTCCTTCCAAACTTTGATGGTTTGTGGTTTCTGTACAGAGTGGGGTCTGAGTCTATTTAATGTGACTGATATTTTTATAAAAATGGCGAAGTGGTCGGTCCATGGCATTGGTAAGGTATCTATTATATTAACGCCTTGCATATTAGTAAAAATGCCGTCTAACGTGTGCCCGGCTAGATGGGTGGGGGTGGTTACCAGTTGCCGAAGACTCATGGTGTGCATGTCTGATATCAAGGACTGGGTATCTTTGTCAGATGCATTCTCAAGATGGAAGTTCAAGTCGCCCAATAATGTAAATGAGTCTTCCAGCGCTGGAGCTTCTAGTATTGCACCCAGATTTGCTAGAAAGTTGGTGCGAGAGCCTGGTGGTCGATATAGTAGGATGCCTTTAAAATGAAACGATGGGGTGAGTTTAAGATCGAAAAGAAGGGCTTCGCAGGAGGTGGAGTGAATGTGAGATATTCTGACCGTTATGTGGTCGCGGGCGATGATGGCTAGTCCTCCTCCGCGCTGCCCCACTCTATCTAGGCGATAGGCGTTATAGGCTGGGGGGGTCGCAACTGCCATGTCAGGATCGGATGCTCCATCCGTCCATGTCTCCGTGAGAAAGAGACAATCAAGGTTGTTGTTGTCAATAAAATAGTGTATTTCTTGCCGGTGCTTGACAAGAGATCGTGCATTGATTAGTGCAGCGGTGATGTCGGAAGACATAGATGCAGTGACAGCATGCGTTTTAATTTTTTCATTCATTATCTGTAGCTTCACGTTACAGTGGGGACATGTACATTTTGTGGTATCTAACCATAGGTGTGGATTATATTGAGCGCAGTCGGTGTTAGGCGTGCGCAGTGCCATCAATGTAGATTTGGGGTAGATGTGGGGAGCCTGTCACGGGGATTGATCAGAGGTTCTGGCCCCTGGCCCGGTCTCGGCACGGACGAGCACAGACGAGCTTGCCTTATGCGCGCCTTCGGCGCGCATTCGTCGCGCCCGCTGCGCTCGTCCGCTGCGCTTCCGGAACATGCACATATTTGTAGGGAGGGAGCAATGCGAGAGACGTGGCCTCAAGGTGGGCGTGTCCCAGTCAGGGAGAGGGGAATGAAGTTGGCGGGAAAACGGCGATTTTGCCCTTACCAGTGCTCGTTTTTCAGCAGGAAAGGGTGCCTGCACACTGCAGTGATGTGACAGGGAAGGTGAGTGATTTTAAAAGCAAAGTGAAATTTTACACTTTTAAAACAGTTATGCTCAGTTTTCCTTGCTACTCCCGGCTGTGCCTCAGGAGGGTTCAAAAGTTATCTAAAGCGCTAGTAGTCAGCGCGTCTTTTATAACTTTAAAGAGGGGGGGCGTGGCCTCAAGGTGGGCGTGTCCCAGTCAGGGAGAGGGGAATGAAGTTGGCGGGAAAACGGCGATTTTGCCCTTACCAGTGCTCGTTTTTCAGCAGGAAAGGGTGCCTGCACACTGCAGTGATGTGACAGGGAAGGTGAGTGATTTTAAAAGCAAAGTGAAATTTTACACTTTTAAAACAAAGTTATGCTCAGTTTTCCTTGCTACTCCCGGCTGTGCCTCAGGAGGGTTCAAAAGTTATCTAAAGCGCTAGTAGTCAGCGCGTCTTTTATAACTTTGAAGAGGGGGCGTGGCCTCAAGGTGGGCGTGTCCCAGTCAGGGAGAGGGGAATGAAGTTGGAGGGAAAACGGCGATTTTGCCCTTACCAGTGCTCGTTTTTCAGCAGGAAAGCTGTAAAATCAGCATGAACGGCATCATGCAAATCGCCAGAGGGAGCTGCTTCTTTCTGATGCTCAAGCAGCAGCTTTCTCAACGCGAGCGGTAGTGACCTGCCGCAACCGCCAGCATTCAGAAATCTCATCGAGAGTTGGTCTAGCGTGCGATTTCTCTACTTGGTGAGCTGTGCAAGAGAGAAAAACACTGCTCTGCATCACTAAACAGAGTTTTTCAGACCTCCACGTGGAATGCGCAAAACTCAGCGAACTCCGCTAGCGGAGCCGAATTCTTTGCCCATCTTACCCAGGAATAGGTAGCCCATTGGCTACTACCTTACACTCCCCGTAACGCCCTTAAATTCTGTATTTAGGTAGCTCTCTGACACCAGGAACTTGTATTCATCTACTGAGAACAGAAAAAGGACCAAGAAGAACTGAAACAGATGAACTGTGGACCGGCCCCTGCAAAGGTGCACTATTGGTTGGCTTGGTCTCTGGCTGTGGGGTTTGGGTTCAGAGGTGTTTTGTCTGGCAGGTCGCTTGTGTTGGAGGCCCCTTTGCCCCAGAGACCCTCAAAAGCCAAGCACCTCTCTGGGTTCTGCCAATTCCCCACTTGCAGTCTTTTTCTTGTTGCAGTTTTCTCCATTGTCTTTTACAGGTAGGGTTCGAACCTACCATCGGCATCAGCACCTCTGCATCCGGACACTCCCAGGTAGGTTAAAACTAACTGCTGGTGGTTCTTCAGACGTTCGCCTCTAAGCACCTTAAGTCCAGGAGAGTAAGCCTGAGAACCGTTTGCAAGTGTACCTATGCAGTAACTGTTTACCCCATAGGATAACATTACCGCTTTCGAGGCTCATGCTGTGGGTTTCTACTATTTTACTTGTAAGAATCCATAATGTCTTAAGTACTTACCTGATTTCGATTACCTTGGTGTCTAAAATGATGTAAAAATCTGTGCTATTTTTCTAAATTGATCTTGAGTTTCTTCTTGAGTGCATGTCTTATTTTTTTGACTCTGTGAGTATAACAATTGCTTAAGACTACCTTCTTATAAGCCTAAACTGTTTGCCCACACTACCACAAATAGAGCTTTTGGGATTATTAATTTAAACTCTGTAAACCAATAAGGGTTGTCTGGAATTTCTGCATAGTGAACCTCATTTTGGTACACTCCATTGAAAGCCAGTTTCCTACTATGCCTCATTGCTGTATGCGGCGCCATCGCCCCCATTCAGCAATACATTATAGTTGGCCCAAGAGTGTGGGTGAATGAAGTGTTTGAACTTTGGTGGCGAGTCTCAGAAAAGAGCAGTTTCATTGCTTTTTACCCATTTCTCCCTGCAAGATGGCCGCTTGAGCTTCCTTTTATATGTTTTCTTAACAAAAGATGATCTGTTCAGGGCTAGACTCAACAAATAAAAGGCACTGAATATAGGTGGAAATAGGTCTTAACCAATGGACTCATTTGCAAAACATTATTGCCTGGACTGTGAAGCCGGGGCTAGGCTTCATTTGCAAGATCAGTGTTTCAGTAGGGTTTTGTGGGTAGGTTCTCTTGCTTCTGGAAAGCCTCTTGATCAAAATAGTTGGATATGGCTGAGGAATCTTTAAATATTGAGCATTTGTTGACTGTCATCCATTGGGGAAAAAGATTATATACCTTTGGTAATATTAGAATCTGATGGGTACCATATTTTCCTCTATAGATTATTTGACTTCCACTAATCTTCACTCACTTTCTTGGGATTGTGTTATGCCCATTAGGCTGGATAACTGTGGTAGTTGAATTGCTCTAGTGAGGCTGTGCTGCTTATGTATTTAAGTGTCTTCCCATCTGAATAGCCATGGATTACACCAGTGCAACACCCTCAGAGATAAGTTATGCATAGCCACATCTAAAAGGTTTGTGATTGGCTTGGATACTGTAAAGATAAACAAACTAAAGAGCAAACGCAATATAGATCAGGACGAACATCATCTAAAATGTATATCTATTTCATCTAATTTTCTTACTTTTATTTATTTATTTGCAATTCCCTATGCATATTTACTTATCAATTAATTTTGAACAATTCCTAGTACTATAAAATTAGTCCTCCTAAGGCACATTTACTGTAATGCTACATATCTTTCACAAATCATTAAAGTGCATTAACTTGTAGTTTGCTGCTGTTTGTAAATATTGTTTCTTCATTTTAGCTCCGTTTGACCATTCAAGTGCAGAAAAGATTCCTTTAACAAAGGTTGGCAGGTTCATCTATCATGTCAGACACAAAAACTCTGGAGTGGATCGAGCCATTATCTGTCAAATTGATACCATGGATGGTAGTAAAATCATAACTATACGTTCCCCTATGCAGGTAAAAATAAAATAGCTCAAAATACACATATTTAAACTAATCGTATGGGGTGCTCGTTATTTCATGACATATTGTTTTTCAATATACAATGTGGGTATCGCTCAAGCATATGAACAGATTTATAATGGTCTCCGGAACTGTAGTTTGTTGTGTGCTGACTGGCTTTGGTTTTATTACAACAGATTAAGAATCATTTTTCTATTGAGTTTGAGCTTTACGATGATGGAAAACTCATTGGAACAGCTTTACCAGATGCTGAATTTAATATACCACTTTCATCATACAGGTAATCTTAACATTTTTTATCTTTGTTATGTTCTTTTGATTCCTTTGAAACTGTTTATAAAAAAAAATTGTAAACATATTTTTATTGATTTGCATTCTACAGCTTGTATGAGTAATGCATGGATTTTCAGTTGCTTACATGGTGACATAACAACCAGGAAGTGTCCATAGAAAACCATCAAATTTTATCGCAATGTTACTGATTCAAATCAGGCACACCATTCAATTACAAAATTCCCATGAGTCCCTGTGAGCTAGTTATCCCTCTATAACAATCAAGACACTAATCCCCTCTAAACTCCCCCCACACCCTTTCCCACTTTTTTGGGCATCCCTGCCACACCCTTTCCCACTTTTTTGGGCATCCCAGCCCTAGATAAACTACTCGTTTTTTGGAGAACAATTATTGTGGCAAGGTGCTAGTCCTTTGGCAGGCACTCTTCCTCTTCGGCTTTCTGAAACCTGGCCAGCATATGTTTGGCCACCCGGCTGCACAGTCTTGAACAGCTCAACCGGTAAACCGTTATGGCCCACCGGCTTTCCAGACAGCAGTCCCCTAATAGCACCCGCCACCTCCTCCTCGGTCAGGTCTGCCTCTAGGCCCTCTCTATCTTAATGCGCATGCGTCTGAACATCGATTGTCTGTAGGAGTGCTGCACTATCTAGCTCCGACATGGGTTCTGGGGAGGCATATATATTTTCATAATACCTGGCGAATGTCTCCGCTGTGTCTGCATTAGTCCTCCGCAACACTCCTTTGCCGTTTAGCACCCAAGTCCTGTCTTCATCTCTGTGATCCAGCCAAGCCAGGGGTTTGCCGGCCTTGTCACCAACGTCGTACAGGCGACGTTGTGTCTGCAGGGCATATTGTCTGGCCGTATGTTCCACAAGAGCCCGAAGGATGTCTTGCTTCAGCCTCAGTTGATGGCCCAGCCCTTCCGACCTGTCTAATGCAGCTTTCTCCTCCATTGCCAAAACCTCCCTTTCAATGCCCTCAAAGTCCAGACGTTGCCCCTTATTTTCCCCTCCTATAAGGGCAAGGACCTGGTCTTGAGGCACTGTCTTGTAGGCCTCCCACAGTACACATGGGTAGCACACTGATCCCTAATTCTCTTCAAAGTACTGGGAGGTCCTATTTTTGATTTGATTTTTCATTTCCCTCTCTTGGAGATACCACATATCAATTCTGGGGAACAATGGGGTGGACTTCGAAGGCCCCTGTTAGGTGTACCCCTACGAGTGAATGGTCTGAAATACCCCTTGCAAATATTATCACATTCTGAAATCGCCCAGCCGATGTTGTATGCGTGAAGAGATAGTCCAAGTGGGTATAACTAGTTTGTGCAGAGGAGAAGTGTGTATAACGCTTAACGGAGAGATTGTGTTGTCTCCATAGGTCGACCAGCCCCATGGCTTCTACAAAGAGGGCAGCTCATCTCTGCCCCCCACGCTCACTCCGCTAACCCTGTCCATGGCGACGTCCATAACATCATTAACATCTCTTCATAGCAGTAATGTTCCAGCAGGCAGAGCTAAAAGTAGCGTACCAACACCTGGCAGAGTCTCTGCATGTAGGCGTGGAGGGATGTATAGGGAGCAAAGATTTTTCATCCCACCCTCCCTTGTTCCTGTCACTGCCACAAATCTGCCCTGTGGGTCATTCCAAGTACGGTACGCTGTAAAGGGAACCCTGCTTTGTGAGCTAGAACTGGCCAACCCCCCCAACTTGCAGAGTGCCTGTCGCCCATCACATAACATAAAAAATGTAGGGGCGGGCAGCACACGTCAATTTAAAACATATATGCATAAACCATAATAAATTTGCATCTCCTCTTCCTAGGATTGTGTTGCAGTAGTCTAGTGCCAGTGCCCGGCTTCGGGGTAACGTCCAGCAACTGCACCCTATGGTTTACCAAACCAAACAACCTGGGGCCCCTATGGCAGTCAAAGACCGTCAGACCCATAAACCAGCTTGGACAGAGTACTCCGATCTAGTAACATAAGACTATGGGATTGGTCTCGTGTCCACCAACTGATCTGGAGATCGACGGTCATCAGGTGTATCCTCACCCCCAGGCCTCGTGTTCCTTTTTAGGTCTCGCTGAGTCAGCGCATGAGCGGTGTCTGCGAGACATTTAGTGAGTGGCTTTTCGAAGTGCTATCAAAGGCTTTTGCTGGGCACCAGCTTACGGTTACGCGCGCAAGCGCGCGCGCCATGCTCCGCCTCTCCAACCGCTGCTGCGCGCGCATCCCTCGCGTGCTTAGCTTAGAGCGCGTCATCGAGATCACTTTCGCATTCATCACGATGACTTTCACTTTCACGGCCTCGCGGCGTTACTTTTACGGCCGCGTAGCCAATGCTTGTTCATTTAACTTATGGTGTGAGCGTCTCCAGGCAGTGACCCTACAATGCGCACTGCAGATTTCTGAGTGCTGCCTCTTTCTTGCCTTCTCCAGCTTCTCCCATATATTCCACATTTATTCTCTGCTCTTTAACTTTCTTTCTTTAATGGACATTTTTTTCCCTTCATGTTTTGTGTCATTTATGTGATTCCGCCTGTCCCCGCTCTGTTTCTCGCGTGTTTCTGCTCTGTCTTCTATTTTTGTCTCACCTTTTCGGTTTCTCTTAAAGTGCCTGCTTCTTATCTCTGCTTTCATCCTCCTGCACCGCCCCTCCGCCCGTCTCTCTAGTCCTCCCTTTGTCTCTCAGTCTCTTTATCTTCCACTGTTCCGGTCTCTCCTCCTCTTCTCTCTCTTTCGCCGCTCTTTCTCCTCTAATATATCTTTCTCTCTTGTGTCCTTTTTCCACTATCTATCGCGGTCTCTCTCAGTGCCTCTGCTTCTCTATCTTTTCCAGTGAGACTGTCTCTGCCTCTCTCTTTTTCAGCTGTCTCTATCTGCCTCTCTGTGCTTCAGTTTGCGCCCCTCTCTTTCCCACTGTCATTCTCCGCTTCTGTCTTCCCCCTGAATGTCTCTATCTTTTCCATTGTGTCTGTCTCCTTGTCTATCTTTCCACAGTCCGACTCTGCCCCACTCTGTGTATCAGACTCCCTATCTCTGTGCATTGCACTGTTTCTGTCACCGCCACTCTATTGTTTCCCCTGTATTTTCCTCCCTCTCTGATCCGCTCTCTGCCGCTTCCCTTTCTTTTTCAATGTGTCTGTCTCTGCCCCTCTTTCTCTCTTCCCCTGCCTGTCTCTGCCTCTCTCTTCCACTGTCTGTCCCAGATTCTCTCTCTCTGACTGCCTGTCTCTCTTTCTGTTCTGCTGTCTCTCTTTTCTACCTTGCCAGTCTCACTCTTCCACGGTCTATCTCTGCCCCACTCTCTCTTTTTGACTTGCTCTCTCTGCCGGTTTCATTTTTTTCTTCCGCTGAATGTCTCTCACTTTCATTCTTTGGCTGCCTATCTCTCTTTCTCTTCCATTGACTTGGTCTGACTGTCTTTTCTACTTGGCCTTGCTCCTCTCTCTCTTTATGCTTCTATCTCACTCAACTGCCTGTCTCTGCCTCTCTCACTAACCACTGCCTGGCTTGCGTCTCTCTGTGACTGCCTCTCTTTGACTGTCTGTCTCAGCTTCTCTCTCTCTCTTTGACTGTCTCTCTCTCTCTCTCCTCTACCCCTCCAGAACGCTCTCTCTCCTCTGAGTCTGCTGCCGGTCTCTCTCTCTCTCTCTCTTTGACTGTCTGCCCCCCCTCCGCACGCTCTCTCCCCTCTACAAGCCCGCCTCTGCCTCGCGCTCCATGCCGCAGTCTCTCCCTTTATCTTTCATTTATGGCCGAGGCGCCGCCAGCCACAACGAAAACAAACCGCAGAAATATTTCCGAGCAGTCGAACAGCATTCCCATCCAACAAATTCACGTCGCACTAACCAAAATACCACGCTGGGGTCAGTACCGCAAAAAACGAGAATACCCTCTCGCCTCCAAGGCAGCGGCTATTTATATTTCTGGGTTTGTGGATTTGGCATTTTATGACGAAAAAATAGGAAAGCAGCGAGTCACAGCAAATGCAATAAAAGCCTGGCGTGCAAGGTCAGACCTGCGTGTGAAGAAAACATTTGTTGTTAATGCTCCAAAACCCTTTAGGTTTTTGTGTTGAGCTGAGAGAACATAAAACGTAAACATGGATTGGTTCGGTTACACCTTCTTACTTAGTGCTCTTGTAATGTGTGGCTGATTTTGTCGTTCATCTCAGCAATGTGTTTTTTTCTGCTGTAATAACTGTAGACACTACATGTGGGGTGCGTGCTTTTTATATATCTCTTTCTATAGTACAGATAGAGTGGAAAATGTACCCCTCTTTTTTTCTGCTACAAGGGCTCTATGCGGCGTCCTTAAATGTTGGCAATTTACCTTTTCCGACCTATCGACGCAGGCCCTTGCAAAAATGAGATCAGTAAACGGATAATCAAATTGTTTATGTAATTACAAGCCCTGCGGCAGTCTCTATCTATCTATCCATCTATCCATCTATCCATCTATCCATCTATCCATCCATCATACATGCAGATCTATCAGATAGCCTAAATAAATAGTCAATAGGTCTCGCCTTCGGGACCTTATAAGTGTTTAGCCATGCAACAGTTGATGTTGTTGCAGTAAGGATATTGTGCTGCATAACTAAATACTTATAAGGTCCCTAAGGCGAGACCTATTGGCTATGCCAATGCTTGTTGATCTTGTTCCTTTACGATGAGTAGGACGCCACACCTACCCCTCAATCCCAGTCATCCGCCGGAGTGCTGAAATGCCAAGTTTTGGCATCGCTAATGACCCACGACTTGGCCGGGTAGAGCATCATGTATTTGATTTCTTTTTCCCGTAGGGCACGTTTCACTACTTCAAAGCTCCGTCTATGACTCTAAACTTGCACGGTGAAATCTGGGAAGATTCTGATTGTCGCATAGATCACCGCCTGCAGAATTGCATCCCGGTCTCTGGCAACTGGCAATCATAGTGTGCTGCAGGATGCCTGGTTTTGGTGGAGGGCCCAGCGCTCTATGTGACCTTTCTATTGAGAAGAAATTAGAGTATTTTCGGACTGAGAGTGTTGAGTATCAGCTCTTCAAGGAACAGGTCCACCCTAGGCTCTTCCAATCCATCTGGAAACCCACCACCCTGATGTTGTTCCACGTAGACCTGCCTTCCTGATCGACTTTCGCAGTTAGTAACGCAACACTTTTGGTGAGGGCCTGGACCTGTCTGGGAGCTGCTAATCGGGCTCCCAGTCACTGTGCCTTCTCCATAAATTGACTATGGCAAGTATTTCTGTACATTCACAATTGGCTACTGATGTACCCATATAAATCCCTACTATGTGGTACTAAGGTACCCTGGGCATAGATACACCAGGGTTCTCCTATGGGCTGCAGCATTCATTATGCCACCCATTAGAGACCACCCAAATTGTGACTACGGGCCTGCCATTGCAGCCTGTGGAAGCTGGTGCTAGCACCACTTACGACAGATATAAGTTTCCTTATATCTGAGGTCACTGAACTAAAACCTATAAGTCACCCCTAAGGTAGGCCTTTCAGGCCTGAAGGCAGGGTGCTGGGTTATAAGTGTGAGGGTGCCCCTGCATGACTAACTTACAAATTACGAAAAACCCACAGACCACAGTAGCCTCCTGATGTATGAGAGCCATCACCCCAAAGCACTGAGGGATAACCTCCCAGTGGGACAGTTCTTACGCCTACAACGTAATTACAATACCATCTGTGAATTCGAAAAACAATCGACCATTTTGGCAAACAACCAGTCGGCACGCAACTACCCTATGAAGACAATACGTCGAGCACAAAAACAAGCTAGAAATAACCACAGGGATGCGTTGTTGGAAATAAAAGAGAAACCCCAAACAGATACTCACTTGTGTGACCACATTCACTCCGAACTCCAACAAAATCCAAAAACTAATTAAAAAACACTGGAGTATTTTAGAGACTGGAGCATTTCAACCTGGTTCACACCCTCTTTTTTCATTCAAACGAACACAGAACTTCAGGGACCTACTGGTCTATACACGCCCTAAACCATCCATCACGTCGCGACCTACCCTATGGGCACTGCCACCGGTCGAGGGCCACCACCCGTGTGGGTCTTGCTCCGTATGTCCCCAACAATAGTATCTAAACAAATTGACCTGGGTCTGGCTAGACCGTGGGTGCAAAAAAGACACACAAATTGTAATACAAAAAATTGTATATATCTGATCACATGCCCGTTCGACATGCAGTACGTAGGGATGACCACAAGACCTGTTAAAATTTGCATAGGGGAACGAACACAAAAGCACCGTACAGTGCAAGAAAACTGGCACTAAGCTATTGAGCCACTTCCTGGAGAGGAACCATGCCCCGAACAGTTTGAGATGGACCGTCATTGAATCTAATCCCAATTGGACCCCTAGCACCCTGTTCAGGCAGGAAAAACGTTGGGTGTTTCTTTTGAAATGTAATAAGCGGGGACTTAACGATGAGATACCATGGGCTCAACTTGTCATCTAAAGCACCAGGGAGAGTGAACCATATCTACCAGTGAGTAATCTTTAACACATTGACCTTTGAGGGGAATAATAACTATCTAGGGTTTTTATCGACCACGCTGCACTTTTGACCACCTCAATAAGGTAGAGAGTATTCACATTACCAATTTTAGGAATAGCTGGGAGCCTCATTTATGAAATAGGGTAACGAGGAAGTGTTGAGGTATCCTCGTACATTACCACCATATGTTCCTCTCGGCACAGGCTTACCCACAGCTATCATGACTCACCAACGTTGACCTCTACACTGACGGTTAAAAACTGGGTCTAACTAACGTCAGTAGCCCCCCTGTGTTTATATAGCTTGCTTAATCTCCACTACGCCCCCCCCCCCCCGAGGCAGGATGCCTGGCTTTCACCTTGGGGATGCCCAGTACGGGTTATCTCACAGGGAAAAGCCAGGACGGGTTCCCAATGCAAGCACCGAGATGTCCAAGGGTAAGTCGAGCGCTATATAAGAACACACATACATACATACATACATACATACATACATACATACATACATACATATCCACTTTGTGAAGCTAATTGTGCACTATTTTCGATATTGACAATTTTTGCATTTAACATTTTCATTCCGATCTTTATTTACATTCGGAATTGACCCAGAGTAACAAGAATCCTGCTCTAAATGCACCACGACTCAATTGAGGATAGATCTATATATCTTTGGAGGCGAACAGTCACTCCAACATGGCCGATACTGTCAGCACGTTTGACGTGCCAGCTCTTTCCCCTAGCTTCCGTAACCATCTTAGTAGCCACACCTCCAGGCGAAGATACGGAATTTCCGCCTACACACTGTTTTAACCGTCCAGCCGCCCGCTACTAACTTTCCAGCATCCATTTTGTGGCAGGGCAGGTATAGGGCCATATCGAAGGGGCTAATGCAGGAGTATTCCTCTGCTGATTCTCAACAACAACACAGGTATGTCTCAGTACGCTCAGAGACTTACGACTGTATCATTGTTCTGCAGAGTTCCCCCCTCGCGACCGTGGGGAATCGCAGAGGAAGCACTCCATTCTTTTGAAGGGGTAATTGATTTCAGTGCTTTGGTTGATAGTATGTGTTCTTACACAGATGTACTTAGTCACGTAAAGCAAATCTTACAGAGAGTATTTGGTAAAATCTAGTTCCGATAATGGCCTGCCTTTGTGCACAAGGGCAGCCAGGCTCCCCCTCCTTTCTTAGCATGTTGCACAACTGGTGGCCACCATGACTCAAACAAGTGTGTTTGTGTCATTCACAGAGATAAAACACAACATGCACAGTGATTAACGCATGAGACCTCTAATGCCCACAGATATAAACAGACGTGTCTGTCGAATATATACATGTGGCAGTATGACTATGTCAAGGGCACGTTCTCCCACACCTACCCCAACAAGTTGCATGTTGTGATGGATACGCAGCTGTTGAGCTCAAGTTTAATGTGGATATGTTTGTATTCACTTTAACTTATGTGTGTCTCTATATGTTTGTTTCCTGTTTTTTCCCATCAGGTATTAAAAGGAACACAAATGAAATGTTCCCATAAGCGCTATGACTCTTTTCAACACCTAACTAGAGGTATAATAGGATTATAGGGTGTTCTTTTCCCTGCTCCTATATATATTTTTTATTCCCTCAATTTCACATTGCACGGTCAGGACGAAGCGCAACAGGATCCATTAGGGACCATCCTTCTAGCGCAAAACATGTCGATCAGGTTTTATATTCACGTACACACACGGGTATTAAGAGCAGCAGAGTAATACCTCTCCCTCTACCATATTTGTTATTAGAGGTGCCTCATCTTCCCTGGCTAATTCTTTACATTTACCTCTCGAACCTACGAATAAAAATTGTCTTCAGGGTACCGGTGGGGTAATTTTAATACACTTTCACTTATCCTTTTTAGGCCCACACACCCACATGCACAACTGCGGCGTATCCTAAAAGATCTCCGATAACGAGCCCTCTTGCGGGGTCCACGGAGGACAGCAGCGCCACCCCCACGAGGAGCAATGAAGCATGACACTCGCAAGAGTGTGTGAGGGCACTAATTTCTAAAGGAGAAATTCCCCCATCTTCATCAGGTTGAAACCACATATAGAGACTTCATTCTACCCCCCATTTTTGTATCTTTTTTTCTCTTCTTAACCAAAGAAGGTTCTTTCTTACAGTATAGGAACAGTTACCAACCAGTGAGTACATGTTAGTTCTTGGGAGCCATGGTACTGGACCTACCCTTTTTCCTTAAACGCTCCCTGTCCCCCCTCTCATAGTGTTTTGTGTCACTGAACTAAAACCTATAAGTCACCCCTAAGGTAGGCCTTTCAGTCCTGAAGGCCGGGTGCTGGGTTATAAGTGTGAGGGTGCCCCTGCATGAGCAGAACACCCCAACAAACCCCAAAGTAGATTCTACAGGCCTTGTAACTGCGGCCAGCCATTTTAATACATATAGTGGCCATCCGTCAGTACGCGATGGCTAACTATGTAGTGGCGGTGCTGAACCTGGGCATGTTTGGCTTCAAACATGTTGGAATCCTACTCCATCACCGATTCCGGTGTTGGAGGTAAGATTCCATACACTGGGGGCTCCTCTGGGAAACCCCGAGTAGTCCCCGGAAACAGCCTTTCAGGGTCTGTCAGCAAGCTAGTGCTGCTGCCGACCCCAGACACGATTCTTCCCTTCTGCTGCTGAGCTGAGCCCAAGCAGGGGAAGGTAGAACAATGGGATTCCTGTCATAGGGAGGTGTGACCACCTCCCAGACAGGACTTTGTTTATTGGGCTGAGGTGGGGGCTCTTTGCAGCACCACCAGGCTGCTTTTAAGGGCACATTTGGTGCCCTCCTTGCATACTCTGGTTTGAGCAAGTTCAGGGAGCCCTTGGCTTCTGCACTGGTGCGAAACAGAACAAAGGACATGTATCCTCCCCTAAGTCCAGCCCCGCCTCTGGGAGGGACCCCTTAGTCGTCCTAGCCACTTCCTAGAATATTTAAGGTCTTATCTGTGGGTGGGTCTTCATATTCGTCGTGGGACAAGCCTCAAGCCTGAAACCACGCCACTCTTCGACCGTCTGGACACTTGGACTTCGCTGGACTTTGCCTGGAACCGAGACTGCATCACGGAAGACTCCTGCTGCTCCTGGTCTTACTGTTTTGCAAGTCTTCGTCATCTGTGTCTGTGATTCTTTCAGGATCTTCAACATACCCGTGGGCATCATGGACACCCGAAGCAATCTCGCTTGAAGTGAAGGAGTCACTCCCCTGCATCTGCACACAGCGCAACAAAGCTGACCGGTCTTCTGTTCCCTAATTCCCACAAACTTTAAAAGGCTCAGCAACAGAGATGGTGGTTCTACAACTTCCTCGAGGCCTGACCTGTCCTCCCTGTAATTTTGAGGTCAGTATCCCTCGTCGGAACCGCTGGGACCAAACCCCTGTGCACCACGTCGCGCCAAGGCTTGTTGGCTCTGCACTCCAGAGATCTTCGGGCTACTAGAATCTACAGCCTCCAGCATCTCTTCTTGCCAAGATCAGCATCCTCACCGCATCCTCTGCACTATGGGCCTTAATCTTTGGTGAGCTGCTTGAGGTCCTCTTCTGACTCCTGTGCCTTCGGCCTGTGGGGTCCTCTTGTGGGTCTTTTCCTGCTCCAGTGGGCTCTCCTGCTTGCTCCGGCCTGCTCTGACTCTTCAGCTTGTGGTGAGTCTCTTGGACCTTGCTGGTCGCATCGTTGCTCCTTCTTCGCTTTCCATGCCTGTTGCAGCTGCCCCCGGACACCGACCTCCTGGTTCTCGACTTCCGACGTGGGACAGACCGTGCACGTCTCCTGGTCTTCCTCAGCTTCGCCTGGGCCCTACATCTGCAGTAACAAGGACACTGTCAACTCTACTGAACCATCCAACATCGGTGGACATTGCTGTTCCGTGGCACCTGGTCACTTGCGAGTGGCATAGACTCTGTTCCCTCTGCTTGCAGGTTCTTCACTTCAAGAATCCACCCTTGGATTCCACCGGACTCTTGCAGCTGTGTTTTCACTCTGCACACCGCCTCAGTGTGGTTCCTGGATACATACCTTGGTTGATTACTTGTGTCCCCAGCTTCTCTGAGTCTCCTGGTCCAAGTCCCAACTTCTGTCCCAGTTCACCTATCACCTTTTTTGTATATGGTTTGGTCTCCCCCTGAAGACCACTGTATTTTGTGCTTACTTACCTGTTTACAATTGCTGTATTGTGTATTTTTCGTTATATCTCCGGGTAGGAGATATACCTGTATGTTTGTGAGTGTTGTGTAATAAATACTGTGCGGCGGTCAGTTCTGAGGGGCTCCGAGAATCACTCATTGATGTCCGGGCCCCCCTTGGGATCTGCTCTCCCCAATGGGAATTTGACTGCCCCCTCCTGTAACAAGTCTCAGTAACACTCCACTTGATCACTGAATCCTCACCTTGTCTAGTTCTTCAGAGGAGATGGGCAGGCAGGTGGTATGAGTGGTTGAAGTAGAGGTGGTTTTGGATCTGAATCTTGTCCCACAACGAAGCTGAAGAGCTACAGGTAAACACTTACAAAGCCTGGAGAATCTACTTTGGGGTTTGTAGGGGTGTCCTGCTCATGCAGGGGCACCCTCACACCAATAACCCAGCACCCTGCCTTCATGACTGAAAGGCCTACCTTAGGGGTGACTTACAGGTTTTGAGGTCAATTTCCTCAGATATAAGGAAACTTATATCTGTTGTAAGTGGTGCTAGCACCAGCTTACACAAGCTGCAATGGCAGGCCCGTAATCACAATTGGGTGGTCTCTCATGAGTGGCATAATACATGCTGCAGGCCATGGTAGACCCCTGGTGTACCTATGCCCTGGGAACCTAAGTACCATATACTAGGGACTTAGAAGGGTACACCAGTAGCCAATTAGGAAGGTACCAAAGTACTTACTATGGTTCAGTTTAGGGAGAGAGCAGAGTGACTGGGGTCCTGATTAGCAGGATCCCAGTCAACCTAGTCAGAAAACAGAATAACACCAGCAAAAAGTGGGAGTAACCATGAAAGCAGATCCTACTTTTCTACAGCCTCTGCAAACTCCAGGCCCCACTTCTGTGTGGTGGTGTGATCTATGCAGGCTGGCGGTGTCCAAGCCTCCTTCCCAGAGGGGTCCGCACAGGCAATCAGCCGGCCTGCGGGGCCTTTCTCCCTAGGCCCGTGCACTGAAAGGCACTAGATTGTGCACGCCTTCTACAGTGGCAGGGGTCTCCAACCAGTCGCTGGCTCCGCCAATCTACTCCTGGCCGTGAGGCCCGCTGAGAAGCAGCTCCCTCCCCCGCAACTGGTAAAGCGGGGGAGCAGAAAGGGAGAAGGCGCAATGAGAAGAACCTAGGAGGGAGGGGTGGGAGAGAAAGGCACTTGCTCCCTGTCGAGACTTCTCGGGCCTCCCGGACCAGGCCCCTGCAGATGTCCCCAGACGGCCAACGTCTCACCTCGCCGATGTCCCAACGCTCCTCCACTCCCTACCAGGCAGGCGATGGCCTTCAGCTAGACCCTCTCCTCTGCCCTCGCAGGTTAGGAACCGGTGCGCCCGCCACTTCTTGCACTCTGCAGCTTCCAGAGAGAGCCAAAGCCTTCGCGCTACCCAGGGGTAGGCGACGGCCCCTTTCTCCCAGCGGATAGTAACAGATGTTCGGAGATGTTATATCTGGCTGTTACGGAGCTCAGTTAGTGTGCCGCCATCTTGATTTCCAGTTAGCCACACCTCCATTTCTAAAACATTTAATCAATGGTAGTCAGTAGCTGTGTATGAAATTACTACTTTGACAAACTGATATTCAATGCAAGAAATCCTAAAATGCCATTATCAAGTTTTCGAAGTACATGCTTGTTTTGTACCGGAAATCACTTCAGTTTAAGCTTTTTTGTACAGATATACCTAAATATTATTATCAAGAGTGCCACATATTTCCATGCATTTGCTTTCACCTCTTTCTGTTGTTTATTTGATCCAACTTAGAATGTCCTAGTTTTATGAGGTCGCCTTGAAATAGAGATGTACCATATATACGATGCATTTTTTCCGATGAGTAATGACGAACAGATAGACACAGGGCTGTAACACAATATTTAGAGCACAAGTATATTATAGTAAGACCACCACCTTTCCCAGACCTTTTGGTGTTTAGATGGGCAGCCTTGTGCAGTATAGATTGGTTCTTACAGTTTGGTGCACCAGTCCATTGCAGCCCTCTATTCGACCTGGGCAGCTTTAAAAAGTCTTGCGATGGCTAGTTTAGCCATAGTAACACCAATTCCCACACGCGTACGCTTCCCTCTGGGGCCACCCACATCATCTATGATAGCCAGCAAGGTATTGCGGTGTCAGTTGTCAATCAGGTATTCTATTATCTTGAATAGTGTAGCGAAAACCTAGGTCCTACTGGGATGCTATACTGGGGCAGTCCCAAACCATATGAAAGAAACCACAGTCTGTGCTAGCGCATCTGGGACAGGCCGACTCTGTAATGACTCCCATCTTCTCAAGGCGGCGGTTGTAAAGTTGGAGAACATGGTGGTATTTCAATATAATGAGGTGTAGGCTTGAGGAGATGACTAACTACCTTGAAGCCATCCTCACATCTCGCCAGTAATTGTCAATTAGTTGACTGTGATCGTCTGGACCTCTGCGTGTAGTTATGAGAGGGACAGGTCAAAAGGCAGACAACTCAGAGGCAGGTTTGTGGTATACTGGAGTTGCTTTTATTACTCTTCTTTGATATAAGTGAGAGCAGTCCCTTCTCTATAGAGTACACACAACGAACTACAATAGTCCCTCTATTGTCGATCTTCCTCGTGTATCCTTGGGCTGTTCGTTTGCTTGGCGGCTCTTCCTGTCACTTCCCCTCGGTGGGTACGTTGGAGGTGCATGTAAGGCAAGGGAGACAAGAAAAAGCGCTATAATCGACTGCCGTGATGTGTTCTGTTTGGGGAAAGGCGTGAGGGACACCGGTGCTCGTATTTACAGAAGGTGCAGTGATCCCAGGATTTGCAAGGACAAAATAGAAGGGAGAGCCAACTAAACCTTCTCCCGCCTCCCGAACCACCCTGCCATACGCCCGCGTACCTGGGTGAGCCACGCGCCACCAGGTACGTGGCTGGGCGATGCGCCTTCCGGTTGGCCTCCTGGCTTTCGTTCCCCTCCGTCCCCTCTGTCGTCCGTGGGTCTCCTCGAGTCTTGGTCCAGTGCGACGTCTGTGCAGCCCTCCGACTCCTCGGTTCCCGGCGCGCTGTCCTTCACGTCTGCTTCTCTTCCTGGAGCGTTCGTCTCCCTGACGTAAGCCAGGTCCCTTTTCATTGGAAGATGGCAGGTCACAAGGTAGTTGTGGGCGGGTTCCTCAGCACTCCCGGTAAAATTAAAGGGGTCCGTCCTGTTCCATGGATCTTCGGTGGTAGTGGGATCACAATTCCCCTCGTGAGGCTGTGGGGAAAAGACAGGGCACCGGCCAGGTAAATGTTGGTCTAACGTCACTGGGGAGCCCGCGCCCCCGTACCACTGTGCACCTTGTGATTCCGGGGCGACCCCGTGACATTCCCCCCCCCCCCTAGGATTCTCCCTATCGGGGAGAGGTATAATGCGGGAGAGGAAGTCCGCATTACCGTTCTCACTGCCCTTTTTGTGTTTGATGGTAAAGGAGAAGGGCTGCAGGGTCAGGAACCATCTTAATACTCTGGGGTTGTGTCCTTTGTTCCTGCTTAGCCATTGTAGAGGGGCATGGTCCGTATACAGAGTGAAATGGGTCCCTTCCAGATAGTATCTTAATTTATCAACAGCCCATTTCACCGCTAGGCACTCTTTTTCGATTGTCGGATATTTCAGTTCTCTGGGGAACAGTTTTCGACTTATGAAGAGAACGGGATGTTCTGTGAAAGTACAGCTCCGATCCCACACCCGGAGGCGTCTGTTTGTAACAGGAAGGGGCGTGTGAAATCGGGCGTCACCAGGACTGGGCTGGTGGTGATGCGTGTTTAAGGTTTTCGAAGGCTTTTTTTAAAGTCTCAGAAGGCTGCTGGAGGGCTTTGTTCTTTACGTCCTTTTTTAATACGTCAGTGAGGGGTCCTGCTATCTCGGAATATGAGGGTATAAACCTCCTATAGTAACCGACGAGGCCCAAGAAGGCACGAACCTCCCTTTTGGGGCTAGGAAAGGGTGTCTCTCGGATGGCCCGCACCTTCTCTTCTTGAGGGGCAATCAACCCGTGTCCCAACACGTACCCTAAATATTTGACGGATTGGTAACCCACTCGTGATTTCTTTGAATTAATGTGAAGGCCCGCCTCCCTCAAAGCGCTCAGGACGAGATCGAGGTGCTGTAGGTGCTCTTCCCATGTTGAGCTAAAGACGACTATGTCGTCTAGGTATGCTGAGGCACAATGCCGGACGTCTTTCAGCACCTCGTTCATGAGGCGTTGAAATGTTGCCGGTGCCCCATGAAGACCAAAGGGAAGCACTAAAAACTCATACAACCCATCTGGTGTGGAGAAGGCGTTTTTTTCTCGGTTTGATGGATGCAAGGGGACCTGCCAATACCCCTTGGTAAGGTCGAATGTTGTGATAAAACGGGCCTCCCCTAGTTTCTCAATTAAGTCATCCACCCTTGGTATGGGGTACGAGTCAAATTTCGATATCTCGTTGAGGGCTCTAAAGTCCATGCAGAAGCTAATGGAACCGTCGGGCTTTGGGACCATTACTATTGGAGAGTTCCATTCGCTCCTGGAGGGTTGTATGACCCCCATCTGTATCATATCACGTACCTCCTTCCGGACGGCCTCCCGTCTGGCAGCTGGTATTCTATATGGCTTTTTATTAACCACTTGGCCGGGACGGGTGTGTATCCTATGTTCGGCGAGGGTAGTTCTACCGGGTAGGTCAGAAAAAAGTGGGACATATTTCTGCAGGAGACTATTGAGCTCTTCCCGGTGGACATTGTCTAGCTCTGCATTGACTACTAATTGCTCTAAGGTAGTGTCGGTTGTCTTGAGAGTGGGTAAGGTAAAGCCCACCGTTTGGGGTACAGGGCCCAACCACTTGCGAAGGAGGTTAATGTGGTAGGTTTGAATTCTATTGGGGTTTATTTGTAGTTTATAACTAGTTTTCCCCACGGTTCCCACGATCTTATAGGGTCCCAGTTTTTCGGCTTTGAACTTGCAGGTGGAGGACGGCATCATGACTAACACCCAGTCTCCTTCCTTTAGGACCCTCCACTTTTTCCCCCTGTTATAGTGGTATGCTTGTTCCATCTGTTTTTTCTCTAGATGTGAATAGGCCAGGTCTCGTAACTTTCCCAAGCGGGACTTGAGATCCCGCGTGTACTCCAGCATTTCTCTGGTGCCTATCTCCTCTTCCTTCTCCCATGCCTCCTTTGTCATGTCCAGAAGTGACCGGGGTTGCCGTCCATAGAGTAGTTCGAAGGACGAACAACCGAGGCTACTCTGGTATTGGCTCCGGATCACATAGAGAGCGAGGGGTAGGAGGCGGTCCCAGTCCCTTCCCTCTGCCTGCAGCATTTTTTTGAGGATGAGTTTTAAAGTCCCATTGTACCTCTCAACCAGACCATCGGTTTGGGGATGATAAACCGAGGTACGAATGTGGGACATATCGAGGAGGGTACAGACCTCTTTCATAGTTCGGGACATAAAAGGGGTTCCCTGATCCGTAAGGATCTCCTTGGGAAACCCTACTCTCGCAAACAATTCCACCAGGCAATTGGCTATATTTTGGGTGGTCGTGGCTTTTAAGGGAAAGGCTTCAGGGTACCGGGTGGCGTAATCGACCACCACGAGTACATATTCATGCCCTTTTCGGGTCTTAGGGAGAGGACCGATTATATCCATCCCAACCCTGGTGAATGGAGTACCAATAATCGGGAGTGGTTGTAACGGTACATGGGGTGGTTGATAGGGGTTGCGCTTTTGGCACGTGCCACACTCCTGGCAGTATTGTTTCATCTCTTGATATATCCCTGGCCAGTAAAAGTGTCTTAACACGTTTATCTGAAAGAAACACGTTAGTTAGATTCCTCACCTTAGAATATCCCCAGGCGTCAGACTGGATCCGGAAGATTTTTCGTCAGCAATACCCCTTGCGCGTCGCTAGGCGTCGTCTGCGGCTCCGCGTCCGTCGTCGGCGTCGTGCGCCGGGATGACGTCGTCGGAGTACTTAGACGCCGCCCTCGCGCGCTGACGTCAGTTCTTCTTTTTTCCGCGCCAGTAAGCGCAGATCCGGGAGAGCTACCCCTTTTAGTCTTTTTTGACTAACTCTTTTTGATCATTTTTGATCCCTGTCTGTCGACATCTGGTGCCGGTAGGATGCCTGGGTTCAAGGCTTGTGAAGACTGTCATCGACTGATGTCGGTGACCGATCACCACCGCCGGTGCCTCTATTGCTTAGGCCTCGACCACGACGCGGAGTCGTGCAACGACTGCCAGGCCCTGACTTCGAAGGCTAGGCGGGAGCGGTCCCGCAAGCTTCTCGAGCTTCGCCACTCGGCTCCGCGTCGTGCGCGATCCCGGTCCAGGAGGAGGTCCAAGGATCGCTCGCGGAGCCCTAGCCGACGCCACCATCGATCGTCGGGCTCCAAGTCGTCGGGTAAGTCCAAGCACTCAAAGAAGTCCAAGAGGCGACATCGCTCTTCGGACTCCCCTCGCCGGTCGCGCGACTCGGCCGAGGGTCCAAGTGGTTCCACCCCCGCGGCTCCGGCGGAGCCGCAGGTGCCGCGTCCGCCCCCATACCTTCCGGTCCCTGGGGCTGACGCGGCGCCGGCGGAGATCAGCGCCTTCCTCTCGGCCATGAGGAGCCTGGCCCCGCCGTCAACGCCCGCTGGCGCGCCTTCGGGCCCCGCGGGCTCGACTGGGCGACCTCGCGTGCCGGCGGCTCCGGCCCCGGCGCCGTCGACGACTCCGGTCTCGACGCCGCAGGTCCCCGCGGGGCCCATGCCTGGGCCCCAGTCGACGCCGGTTGACCTTGTCACTCCTCCACCGGCGCCGACGCCTGAACCACCGACGCCGTCACCGGCGCCGCCGACGCCGACGCCTGTGACGCCGACGCCCCAGTTTAGCCCTCATCCGGACCCGACGCCGGCACGGCGTCCGCCGACGCCGCATCCGACGCCGCTAGAGACCTACCATCTCTACAGTCCGGTTCCGATCATTCCTCCTGTTTATCAGGAATCGGAAGAAGGGGGCGACTGGGAGGGGTTCGAGGACCCTCTGGCTGTTCAGTCACAGCTTTCTCAGGACTGGGCAGATGAACTGGGGGAGGCCAGCGGGCTGGACACCTCGCCAGACGCTGGATTCACTTCTCCTCCGACCGTGGCTTCGGAGGAGGGTGCAGCATTTTCTGTGGTGCTGCGCAAGGCGGCTGAGGCCCTTGGGCTCGAGTTGCCTGCCGTGGCTGTGAGGACCAACATCCTCACTGAGGTGCTTCAAACCTCAGCAAGCTCCACTGAGCCTCTGCTGCCGTTTAACGAGGCCCTCACTGACGTTCTGCAGGGCACCTGGTCCAAGCCCTCCACAGTTCCTCCTGTGGATAGGAACGTTGCCAGGCGCCACCGCCCTGCTCCGGGCGACCCCAGCTTCCTGTCCCAACACCCCACCCCCGAGAGTCTGGTTATCCAGGCCTCTACTTCCCAATCCTCCTTCCCGACCGCTCCGCCGGACCGGGATTCCAAGAGACTCGAGCAGTTTGGCAAGAAACTGTTCTCGTCCCTTAGTTTGGGCCTGCGGTCCTTAAATACCGCCTGTCTCTTGGACCGTTATTCCCATTCCCTGTGGGATACGGTGGAGGACGTGCTGCCCCTGTGTCCGGAGGAGGTCCGGCCACGTCTTTCCCAGGCTCTGGCCGATGGGAGGGATGCAGCACGGCACGCCATAAGATGTGGGCTTGACACCACGGACTCGCTAGGTCGGGCGATTTCCACCACGGTGGCGCTCCGCCGCCACGCCTGGATGCGGTCCACGTCATTTTCCGGGGATGTCCAGAACACCCTCATGGACATGCCCTTTGATGGCACTCGCCTGTTTGGTGAGAAGGCGGACAGTGCGCTGAACCGCTTTAAGGACTCCCGGGCTACGGCCAAGTCCTTGGGCCTCTCGGCTCCGCGGGCGCACACCTCCGCTTTTCGCCCCTTTCGTGGCCAAGGAAGGGGCGCCTCCTCACGTCCGCAGAGCCACCAGCCGCAGAACCAACCTGCGCGCGGTCGCGGACGTGGCTTCCGCCGTGGCGGAAATGGAGGCCGACGTGGTCAGCCCACATCCACCCCGGCAGCATCCGCCTCAAAGCCTTCCTAGTCCGAGCTTTCAGGCCCATACCACGCCAGTGGGCGGCAGAGTTCGCCATCACCTGCTCCACTGGCGGTCCATAACATCGGACAGGTGGGTGCTGCAAATCGTCCGAAGGGGCTACTCCCTCCCCTTCGAGACGACCCCTCCAGCCATGCCACCACAGCACCACCGTATCTCGGGGGATCATTTGGATCTTCTCCGCGAGGAAGTTTCGGCTCTCTTGGCCAAGGGGGCCGTCGAGCGCGTTCCGAGTCCAGAAGTAGGTCGTGGTTGTTATTCCCACTACTTTCTGGTTCCCAAGAAGGGCAAGGGGGGCCTGCGCCCTATCTTGGACCTCCGGAACGTCAATGCCTTCCTCCGAAAGGAAAGGTTCAAGATGCTAACGTTGGCTCAGGTTTTAGCTGCCCTAGACCCTGGAGACTGGATGGTAGCGTTGGCCTTGCAGGACGCATATTTCCATATCCCCGTCCTGCCGGCCCACCGGCGTTACCTGCGGTTCACGGTGGGCCAAGAGCACTTTCAGTTTACCGTGCTCCCCTTCGGCCTCACCAGTGCCCCTCGGGTGTTCACGAAAGTGATGGCGGTGGTCGCAGCTCATCTGCGCAGATCAGGGGTCCCAGTCTTCCCCTATCTCGACGACTGGTTGTTGAAGGCGGGCTCTCCCCAGGCAGTCGTCTCCCACCTCCAGACTACGGCGGATCTCCTGCATTTGCTGGGGTTTTCCATCAACGTGCCGAAGTCACACTTGAGTCCCTCTCAGAAGCTCCTCTTCATCGGAGCGGTTCTCGATTCGGCGCAGTTCCGGGTCCATCCACCGGAACAGCGGGTCCGGGATATACAGGCCCTGATTCCCATCTTTCGGCCTCTATCCCGGGTTTCGGTCAGGCTAGTGTTGCGGCTTCTGGGGCTGATGGCCTCCTGCATCCTACTAGTGCATCACGCCAGGCGGCGCATGCGGGCTCTGCAGTGGGACCTGAAGTTTCAGTGGGCCCAGCATCACGGCAACCTGTCCGACCATGTCTTGATCTCGGAGGGCACTGCACAGCAGTTGCAGTGGTGGCTCACGGACCGCGAGTGGGTCAAGGGCAAGAGCCTCTCCCTTCCCCAACCGGAGCATGTCGTAGTGACGGATGCGTCCCTCCTGGGTTGGGGTGGCCATATGGGAGGGGCGGAGATCAGAGGCCTCTGGTCTCCGGCGGAGTCTCGTCTCCACATCAACCTGTTGGAGTTGAGAGCGATCCGGCTTGCACTGAAAGCCTTCCTTCCCTCTGTCAGGGGAAGTGTCGTGCAGGTGTTCACGGACAACACCACCGCCATGTGGTACTGCAACAAACAGGGCGGGGTGGGGTCGTGGACCCTTTGTCAGGAGGCTCTGCGCCTCTGGACATGGCTGGAACACCAGGGCGTCACCCTGGTGGTTCAACATCTGGCGGGCTCTCTGAACGCCAGAGCAGACGAACTCAGCCGCCGGTGCATGATGGATCACGAATGGCGTCTGAACTCCGAAGTGGTGCAAGGCCTCTTTCAGCAGTGGGGAGAGCCTTGGTTAGATCTATTCGCCACCGAAGAGAACGCGCAATGTCAGCAGTTCTGCGCGTTGGAATTTCCAAGGCGGCACTCGCTCGGCGACGCTTTTCGTCACGAGTGGAGTTGCGGTCTGTTGTACGCCTTTCCGCCTATACCACTTCTGCCCAGAGTGCTGAAGAAGATCAGGCGCGACCGGGCCCAAGTCATCTTGGTGGCTCCGGATTGGGCACGAAGATACTGGTATCCCGAGCTACTCAGTCTGTTGACCGATCCCCCGATACGTCTGCCCCTTCGGGAGGATCTTCTGTCGCAGCAGCAGGGGACGGTCCTCCACCCGAACCTGTCCAGCCTCCACCTCCATGCGTGGAGATTGAGCGGCGGCAGTTGATGCCATTTGACTTGCCTCCTGAAGTCTGTGATATCATTCTGGCAGCCAGGCGTCCCTCCACAAAGTCGGTATACGCCTGCCGGTGGAACAAATTTGTGGCATGGTGCACAGCAAAGGCTGTGGATCCCCTTTCCGCCCCTCTTTCTGAGGTTCTCCTCTTCCTTCTTTCTCTGGCCCGGCAGGGCTCTGCCCTGGGCACCCTGAAAGGTTATCTTGCTGCCATCTCCGCCTTCTTGCGGCTTCCTGATCAGCCTTCTCTTTTCAAGTCCCCTGTGGTTACACGCTTTCTCAAAGGCATTACACACACGTTCCCTCCTGTCCCTTTTGTAATGCCTCAGTGGGACTTGAATCTGGTTTTGACATTCCTGATGTGCGCTCCCTTCGAGCCTCTTCACAATTGCCCTCTTCGTCTTCTAACTCTAAAGACTGCTTTTCTGGTAGCCATCACCTCGGCTAGACGGGTGAGTGAGCTCCAGGCTTTATCTTCAAAGCCTCCTTTTCTCTCTGTTCATCCGGACAAGGTTGTCCTTCGGCCTCGTCCCTCTTTTCTTCCTAAAGTGGTGACTCCATTTCACCTTGGGCAGTCTGTCACCTTGCCCACCTTCTTTCCGCCTCCGCATCCTTCCAAAGAGGAAGAGAGGCTCCACCGTCTGGACCCAAAACGTGCGCTCTCCTTCTATCTGGACCGCACAAAACAGTTCCGGGTGGACGACCAGCTTTTTGTTGGGTACGTGGGCGCTAAGAAGGGGAAAGCTGTGCACAAACGAACCATCTCTCGGTGGGTCGTTTTGTGTATAAAAATCTGCTATTCCTTGGCTAAAAAGGACCCTCCTGTTGGGCTGCGCGCCCATTCTACTCGGGCCACGGCGGCTACTACTGCCTTGGGACGGGGAGTCCCTTTGCAGGACATCTGTCAGGCGGCGACGTGGGCTTCTCTACACACGTTTGCCAGGCATTATTGCCTTGACAGCCAAGTCCGGAGGGATGGCTTCTTTGGCCGTTCTGTCCTCCAGGACTTTCTGGTGTGATCTTGGTTCGCAGACCCACCACCGGGGATGGTATTGCTTGGGTATCTATTCTAAGGTGAGGAATCTAACTAACGTGTTTCTTTCAGATGAACAAGTTACTAACCTTCGGTAACGATGTATCTGTAAGAAACATTAGTTAGTTAGATTCCTCACCGACCCTCCCATCCTCCCCGTTCTGCGAACTGACATCTAGGGTTAAGGTTGTCCTTTCAGGCCCCTAGATTTTATTTTTGGCACCAGTGTCGGTCTTTGCATGGCTCTGCGTTCCTGGCGCGGAAGGCTATGTACAAGAACTGACGTCAGCGCGCGAGGGCGGCGTCTAAGTACTCCGACGACGTCATCCCGGCGCACGACGCCGACGACGGACGCGGAGCCGCAGACGACGCCTAGCGACGCGCAAGGGGTATTGCTGACGAAAAATCTTCCGGATCCAGTCTGACGCCTGGGGATATTCTAAGGTGAGGAATCTAACTAACTAATGTTTCTTACAGATACATCGTTACCGAAGGTTAGTAACTTGTTCTTTAAGGTTTTTTCTACCCCGATATGCCCAGCAGTTAGGTGGGAGTGTGAAAAGAACATAAGCTGTGAGCGGAAGGCCCTAGGCACCAACAACTGGGCCTCGTCCTCTGGTGCTGGTTTTCTATACAACATTTCTCTATCAATAAACAAATAGGGATAGGTTGCAGGATCGGTGTTATTCCTTCTACGGGCGCTCTCCCAGGCATTCCGCAGCGTATCACAGTGGATTTGTGCGAACTTGAAGCTTCTGTCCAGAAGCCAGTGTTCTGGGGTAAGTAAGGCGTGTGTGACCGTTGACCCTACTCTGGTTATGTCTGGTTTTAGGGCTTGAGTTTGGAGGAGGTGCCGGAACTGGTCTAGGAATTTGGGGTTGTCGGTTCCTATTATCAATGCTTCAGGTAGGCCTGTCATTACACCAACCCTGATGGAGTGTGGGGTTTTCCCAGGATAGGTGATTTCTAAAAGGGCTACAGGGTAGGGCTTAATGTCTCCGTGGACGCACCTAATGTGTACCTGTTCTTCTGGCAAGATCTGGTTTGGTTCTACCAATTCCCTCTATACCACTGACTGCCTACACCCGGAATCTAATAGGGCTTTCACCGACAGACCGTTCACCAGGACACTCACGTAAAATGCGTTTCCCAACTCGGCTGTATATAACACTGTCTTCGGTATATACCCGATTTCCATGGGTTCTTCCTGGGGTCTTCTCTTGGGGCATGCTCTAGCAATGTGTCCACAGTCATAGCACTGCGGCCCCTTAGGAGGCACTCCTTCCATGCGGCGTGGAATTATTCGCAGAGATTCCGGAGGGGGTTTTATCCCTCTCCTCTCAGGCCTTTGACTCTGGAGTCGGTTCCCACGTTCCGTTTCCGGTTGGGGTACCCGAGGTTGAGCTCTTGCAAACGTTGAGGCCATCTCAATGGCAGCAGTAGTGGTAAGACCTGAGTGTTGGCGGAGCCACCGCTGTGTATTGTAGGGGAGGGCCTCTAAGAATTGCTCCAGATAAATTTTATCGAGTATTTCCTCTTTCGTACTGTCCTGTGAGCGCAGCCACTTGTCCGCCTCGTTCTTCAGGCGATAGAAGAGGGTCTTGGGGTTCTCTCCCGGGTGTCCCTTCTCCTTGCGGAAACGTACACGGTATGCTTCACAGTCCATTCCAAGATGGTCCAGTATGACAGTTTTAATGGTCTCATACGGGGTGGTGCCATTCGGGTTTGCCATCTGGTATGCGGCCTGTGCGTTCCCAGTGAGTAGGGGAGCCAAGACAAAAGGCCATTGTTCCACTGGCCACTTACAGGCCCTTGCAGCTCTCTCAAAGTTCAGTAGGTAAGCGTCTGGATCGTCACCCGGTATATATTTTTGCAGGGCGATGCCTGTCGGACCTGTGGGAAAGGATCGGGGTGTCTCTATCCCACCACTTGTTTTCTCACTGGAGAATTTCACTAAATGATCCAGTTGGGCCGCAAAGGAATCCTTGAAAACATCTCTATCTGCCTGGGCAGACGCCATCTGCTGTTCGACCGCCCATTTGAGTTCATCCTGCCCTTTGATGAGGTGTTGGATGACGGTTTCCATTATTTCGGTGCTAATGGCTACTCTGCCCGCATTCTCCACCAAATGTGATCGTCTGGACCTTTGCGTGTAGTTATGAGAGGGACAGGTCAAAAGGCAGACAACTCAGAGGCAGGTTTGTGGTATACTGGAGTTGCTTTTATTACTCTTCTTTGATATAAGTGAGAGCAGTCCCTTCTCTATAGAGTACACACAACAAACTACAATAGTCCCTCTATTGTCGATCTTCCTCGTGTATCCTTGGGCTGTTTGTTTGCTTGGCGGCTCTTCCTGTCTCTTCCCCTCGGTGGATACGTCGGAGGTGCATGTAAGGCAAGAGAGACAAGAAAAAGCGCTATAATCGACTGCCGTGATGTGTTCTGTTTGGGGAAAGGCGTGAGGGACACCGGTGCTCGTATTTACAGAAGGTGCAGTGATCCCAGGATTTGCAAGGACAAAATAGAAGGGAGAGCCGACTAAACCTTCTCCCGCCTCCCGAACCACCCTGCCATACGCCCGCGCCTCCAGGTACGTGGCTGGGCGATGCGCCTTCCGGTTGGCCTCCTGGCTTTCGTTCCCCTCCGTCCCCTCTGTCGTCCGTGGGTCTCCTCGAGTCTTGGTCCAGTGCGACGTCTGTGCAGCCCTCCGACTCCTCGGTTCCCGGCGCGCTGTCCTTCACGTCTGCTTCTCTTCCTGGAGCGTTCGTCTCCCTGACGTTGTAAGCCAGGTCCCTTTTCATTGGAAGATGGCAGGTCACGAGGTAGTTGTGGGCGGGTTCCTCAGCACTCCCGGGAAAATTAAAGGGGTCCGTCCTGTTCCATGGATCTTCGGTGGTAGTGGGATCACAATTCCCCTCGTGAGGCTGTGGGGAAAAGACAGGGCACCGGCCAGGTAAATGTTGGTCTAACGTCACTGGGGAGCCCGCGCCCCCGTACCACTGTGCACCTTGTGATTCCGGGGCGACCCCATGACATTGACCCATCCAACTTTCCCATCACTCTTTTAGAGCTGCAAATTGGTCTGGGGCATTGATTATGAGAATTTGGTATAGGTTGAAATGGCTCGCACACCCAATGGACTAAGTATGACGTGTGACTCTAGGGGGTTGTATTCGGCAGATTAGGGTGTTAAACGGTCAAAGCACAGGACTGTTGTAGGTTCCTATAGTATTGGGACTAGTGGAGTATAAAGTCTGTCTTTACTTCCAGAAAGGATTTCATCAGTGAGCCAATCCCAATATCATCTAATTTGGAGATGCCAATGAGGTCCCAGTGACTAAATCCCTCAAGCCAGGCAGGCAGGTACTGTGCCATTGAGGGATTTCTTGCATTGCCCAGTGGATCCATCTTAGAACATCCTAATCTGATAGAATCTTCTAGCCACAGATTCCTTACCTTTGAATGTCTCCTTGCGTCAGACTGGATTCGGAAGATTTTTCGTAAGAAGTAAAAACCCGAATCACTGGGCAGAGCGGTTTCATCAACGGTGGCCCTGATGCGCCATGCCTGGTTGAGGACGACTGGCTTTTTGAGGGATGTCCAAACTTCCCTTATGGGCATGCTCTTTAATGGCTCCCGTCTATTTGGAGACCAGGCAAATTCTGAGCTCGAGCTCTTAACGGCCAAGGTCTTGGGCTTTTTCTACAGCCCCACGTCACCCCCAATCCGCCTTTTGCTCCTTTCGTGGCTACAGCCACACCCACCCTTAGAGCCACGCACGCCCCCAGCCTCCGAATGGATAAGGGCACGGTACCCACAGACCTCGTGGGTCGAATAGCCAGCGGTCTGGTCAGTCCACCATCCCCCTGGCAGCTGCAGCCTCCGAACCTTCCTAATCTGCCCCTTTACCACCATGGGCATCCAGTTGGTGGCAGGATTCGCCACCGCATGCCCCACTGGGGATGTATGACGTTACAACGCATACTTTTACAACGCATGCACTTACAACACAATTTTTACATCGCAACATCCACTACAACGCATTCCATTACATCGCATGACACTACAACGCATTTAAAAAAACTACCTTTACAACGCATTCCATTACATCGCATACTACCTTTACAACGCATACCATTACAACGCATACTGTTACATTTCATTTAAGGTAAGTATTGGATAGTATAGGGGTAAAAATTACTATTCTAACTCCAGGGGGTGCAACAGTAGGGTAAGTGTTGGATAGTGTAGGGGTTAAAAATTACTATTCTAACTCCAATGGTATGCATTGTAATGGCATGCGTTGTAATGCCTGCGTTGTAGTGTCATGCGATGTAGTGTCATGCGTTGTAATGGTATGCATTGTAATGGTATGCGTTGTAGTGTCATGCGTTGTAAAGGATGTTCCGTTGTAATGCCTGCGTTGTAAGTGTAGTGCGATGTAATAGTTGCGTTGTAAAGGTTGTTTCCCCCCACTGGCAGTCCATAGCTTCGAACAAGTGGGTTTTGCAGATTGTCCAAAGGGGCTACTGTAGCAATGTACCTCTTTTTGACCTGGTCACCACCCCTTTTTGCTCACTGGTACTAATGCTTTTGATTGGAGCGGCACTGGTTACCTGCTAACCAGGCCCGAGTGCCAGTGCTCTGTCCCTAAAATGATACAAATGTTAATTGTAGCCAATTGGCGAGGATTTTAGCACCGCTGGTAAATGGTTTCTCTGGTACCCAGGGCATGGGTACTAAAGAGGGTCTCTAAGGGCTGTAACATGTATTATGCCACCCAGAGGGACCCACACACAAACTGCATGCTGACTCTCATTGCAGGGTGAGTGAAATGGTGCAAGCCATTCCGAAAACCCTACATGTACTATATATGTCACCCCTACTTCAGGCCTTTAGAGCCCTAAGGCAGGGTGCATTATATTGCATGTGAGGACACAAATATCATAATGACATAAATTGTCCTGCATGTCCTGCTGTATATTACTTACCGCTCCCTTGTAAGATTCAACTTCCTTCTCAAAATACACAGTGCCCTCCTCAGGGTCACTTCTGAATGGACCTTTAGGCCACACCAGAACCATTGTTCTAGAAGGTTGTAGGCTGCTTCCCTTAATAGTGACAAGTCTTGTGTGGTTTCTGTGTGGGTTGAGTCAGAGCAGAGCTTGGATGCCGCCGAAGCCCGGACCCCCGGAAAAAGGCTGAGGACATTGGGGCATGGCTGAGGTCAGGGCATGAGCCTGCTGATCTGCGAGGGAGTCCTCCTTTGGAGGGAGGAAGCTGAGCGAGCACAGAGACTGACTCCCAGGGGTCTTGCAGAAGCAGCCTGGCTAGAGCTGGGTGTGGCTTGCGCGTGCTCCTGGTGTCCTCTGATCAAACAGACCTGACCCCCCCCCCCCCCAAACCCCCCCTCCTAAAAAAACAAAAACTGCCTAAGGACGTCTGCACTCTGCTCTCTGGTGCTTTTTGGACACAAGCGGAGTGTATTGCTCCGGACTGGACTACATCTGGACCCAGGGAGACCACCATGGTGACACATCAATGGTGGCAGCAATCAAAATAATAAGGATAGGGAGCAATATTATGATCCTAAAATTCCCAAAGGGATTGTCCCTAAATATGAGGGGGGTGATGATATCACTAAGTGGATTTGCAGCTTTTGAGAGGACTTGTGAAGCCAGAAGGGTGAAGAAGACTTTCTGGGGGGCACTCGTTTGGGAACAGCTCTCTGGTAACTGCAGAGACAGACTCCTGACCCTTTCTGGGGCAGATGCTGGGACTTATAACCTCATGAAGATAACTCTGATTGAGGGATTTGGACTCCCAACTGAGGAGTACAGAATTAGATTCAGGGGGGCTCACAGAACCCAAAACCAGTCCTGGATTGATTTTGTAGACTACTCAGTAAAGACACTAGGTGGTTGGTTAACTGGAAACAACGTGCATTACTTCAATGGAATTTACAACCTGTTTATGAAGGAACACATATTAAGTAATTGCATTGATGAAAAGTTGCATCAGTACCTGGTAGACCTAGGTCCACTTTCTCCCCAAGAATTGAGAAAGAAGGCAGACCATTGGGTCAAAACAAGGGTAACTAGGACGTCCACTGGGGTGGCCAAAAGAAAGGGGTTACAAAGCCTCCCCAGAGGAAAGATAGTGAACCCCTTAAAGATAAAAGTAGGGTGTCCCAGGTAGCCCCCCAAAAACCTGTTCAGGAGGGTGGGCCCAAAGGCACATCACAAACTAAAACAGGGTACCAAGGTAAGAATTGGGATCCCAACAGACTATGGTGTCACAACTGTCAAAAGGCAGGACACCACACCAAGGACCCTAGCTGTCCTAAAAACAAAGCCCCTAGTGCATCTCCAGGGGTTACTAGTGCAGCTCCAGGGGTTGCCAGTGTAGCTTTAGAGGATGAGGAAGTCCTCCTAGCCTTCAACTGGAAAATGGGCCCAAAAGGTGAGCTGGAAATTCCAGAGGGGAGTAGAAACTTCCACCACCTACTGGTGAATGGAATCCCAGCCACTGCCCTGAGAGATACCTGTGTCAGTCACACTGTGGTGCATGACAGGTTGGTATTCCCACACCAGTATATCACAGGGGAAACAAAAAGAGTAAGGGCTGTCCCAGGGGGCCTGTGGCTGTAGTGCCCCTAGCAATAGCTGGGTCCCTTAGATGGAGAAAGGTGGTAGTCAGTAAAAACCTCCCCCTTGATTGTCTCCAGGGGAATGACCACTCAGAGGTTGGTCTGATCCAAAGAGAGGTACTGGTCCAATGCCAGACCTCACCCAAGAAACCTGGGGGGGGCTCAACCTGCAGTTAGCCCCAAAAGAAAAAGAAGAAACAGGGTAGGAAAGGCGGGCAATTGTTAGCCACAGTTCCAGTGGGCCAGGGAGAATCTATCCCAGTAAGTGAGAACTCCAAAAGTGGGACTGGTCAAGTCCCCCCTAGCCAACAAAAAGATCTGACTAGTCAGTCAACTGTCCATCCTCAGCTGGCAGAACAGAGGGTGGAGGAAGGGTGTTCACTACCAAGTGTAGTGACCCCCACCCTAAAACAGCAGACAGGCAGCCAGAACCCAAAGAAGGCTATAAGATAGCCCCTTCACTTACCAGTCAGGAGCTAAAGGTGTGGTTCTGGGCACTGACAGCTGTCAGCAGCCTCTGCTGGGTGTTAGTCTTCATGGCAGCACTGTCCTTGGCATGGTGGCCTATCCCCCTGCCAAATAGCAAGTTAGGCCCTCTGACCCTATTGGTCATGGTGCGGTTGCTCAAGCTGTGGGTGACCTCTCTGGGTAAGTTGGGCTTTTCCCTGGCTAAGTTGGAATTTGCAGAGGTGGGCACCTCTGAACCCAAATTAAAAAGATGGGGTGAAGACACTAAAGAGCTAGGAAAGGGGCATTGGGAATTAGGTCCTGAAACTGTTGAGGTAGGCCAGCTCCCCAAAGGGACTGACCTGGACAGAAGGATGTAAGGCAGAGTAGGCCGTGCAACTTTCAATCCACTTCCTCTACCCTTCCTCGCCTGAAAGACTAGGAAGATTCTCCTAGCTTTGGCAGAGTCTCCTGGCCTTTGGGCTGGAGGAGCTTGTGTAGGAAAGTGGGTTTCGGTTGCAGTAACCCCCCCCCCCCCCCCCCCCCCCCCCCCCCCAACACTTTTTGCCAGGCTACCGATGCACTTTTTCTTGGTGTGCCTGGGTCCCTGCCAATCAGGTTCCCAGGGCCTGTGTTTTTTCCCCAAAACTAACGCAATTGGCATCTCTAGCCACAGGTCAGCCCCTGGTAAATGGTACCACAGGTACCCAGGACATTGTGACCAGGGAAGGCCTCTAAGTGTTGCAGCACTTATTGTGCCACCCTTAGAGGCCCTGTACCTTTACACACACACGCTGCCTTTGCAGGCTGCGTGTTTTGGTGCAGAACACAGTAAAGAGTCAACATGGCACACATCCCTGTGTGCCATACCTACAACCCACTGCCCTGGCATAGATCAGTCACCCCTCTAGCTGGGTGCCCTATGCCAGTGGTGGGGGTACAGGTGCATGAGCCCTGTACCCCTACAGTGTCTATGTCCATTCTTAGACATTGTAAGTGCAGTGCTGCCATTAAGAGTATATGGTGCAGGGAGCTTGTCATTACAAACTTCACAGCACGATAATGACTACACTGAAAACTGAGAAGTTTGGTATCAAACTTCTCAGCACATTAAACCCACACTGATGCCAGTGTGGGATTAAATGAAAAATGGACACATAGGGCATCTCAGAGATGCCCCCTGAAAACTAACCCACCACTAGTGTCCAGGCTGAGTGGTTGCTTTCAATTGCCACCACCAGACATGTTTCTGGACCCCGAGCCTGCTGCTTTCTGGGGCCTGAAACAATGCACATCCTGGGACGAGGTGTCAAGTCTTCTTCCCCAGGATGGGCAGGGCTCACGAAGGGGAAGCTTCAAAGGCATGTCGCCCTTGTGAGCCTCCCCAGACTATTTGCTGCTTTCAGCAACTGGTCCCCACTGGTTCTTCCCCCCGAGCACAACTCTGAGTCCCCGCCATCTTGAGGATGGGGGGGACCCAACCAGCCAGGGACCGGGTCCTGCCCTCCTGCCACGGTAGGGTAGCACGATAGGGGGTGTACCCACCCCAGGAAAGGGACCCATTGGTCCCTGCCCTTACCTACCTGTAACGCCCCTAAATCTAGTATTTAGGGGGCACCCTGAACCTTGCTTCCTCAGATCCAGCCAAGAAACAAGAAGAAAACAAGAAGGACCAAACAGCCGTGCAGCAGCTAACGAGGAAGACGACCACTGACTTGGCTCCAGCACTATCGGCCTGTCTCCCCTCGAACCTGCTCCTGCGAAATCCCGGTGTGTCCTGCAGCCAGCAACCTCAAAAACCCCGGGGGACCTGCCTGCCTTCACTTCCAAAGACTGCTTCTCCTGTGAACACCGGATTTGTTCAACAGCAATCTCTGGCAGCAGCCAGAGAACACAAATCCAGCCCACTCTGCACCTGCCAAACTGAGCTTGAGTTGAAAAACACCACGAGGAGGTCCCTCCGGCGATCCTGACCCAAGATCCGGCGACCCCTGACCTGGCTCAAGCCGCCAGCCGACGTCTGCAGCCTAAATCCAGAAGGCCACCGCGACCCGGAGCTGGTAAGAAGATCCAACCCCAAAAGGCACCCCTGCACCCGACGCCCCACTGCCTTGTGTGCCTAAACCAACGGTGCCTAACCAACCCTTAACTTCCCAACTTACCTCTCAAAGTGGTGTTCGCACCCAGAAGTCCTTCGTCTCCCTGCCTGCAGTGCTTTTGCAAACCAGAGGTTCTCTATTGAATTCAACAAGGCACCCGACCTCAAAACAGCACCCTGCACCCAGCCGCCCTAGTGCCGCTGAGGGTGCACCTTTGGTGCTAATTTGGTTTCCTATTTGTCCTGACCTAAACCCTAGGAGCTTTGCTCCCCCAGCCGTGTGGCCTGCTTGCCAGCAGCCACCAATGGGAGGCCCCCTATCCTCTATAGGATAACATTGGGCCTCAACACTGCACCCAGCCGCCCTAGTGCCGCTGAGGGTGAAACAAAAGTGCATCACTGACCCTGGGGGACCCCTGAGTCTCACCCCAGAACCTTAACTCCCACAGATGATTACTTACCTGTGAACCGATAACCTGTTTTACCTCCATAGGATAACATTGACAATTTTCTTCCAAAAAGTGTGGAGTTTTGAAATCTAAAAATATTCTTTAAAAATCGCACAAATAACCAAAACGTATTTACTCAACTGTTCACAGGTAATATCCCAGTGCTGAATCCAGGCATCCAGCACTGAGTAAGAAAAGTAACATATAAAGTAACTTGCCTGCAATTTAATGAAAAAGCCTATTCATTCCAATGTACTGTATTTGCTGAGTGTTGCAACCAACTGCATTCCCTGTAAATCAAACAAAGTACAATTTCCATTGCATTTTCAATCTGTTCTATATCCAGGAACTTATTACTGAAAAGTATTTAATGCTTTCCTGTGCCTGGCTTGCTTGGTTCTAAAAATGAAACAAGAGTATATATTTTTATACAAACACAATTGGCCTAGAGTTCAGTTATTGAGTGTGTGAATTCATTTGTTGACTGAGTGTGTACATCAAATCCTCAACACTGTCCTCTGATACTGCCTTACTTCTCGACCACATTACCACAAATAGAGAGTAAGGTTCTATCTAACTTTAACCTCTGCCTACCTCTGGGGTCACCTCATTTTGCTGTAGTATATATAGAGCCAGTTTTCTACGCTTGCTCCCTCTGGTGACCTGAGATCAGGAACTTGAAACAGGCAACATTCAAACACACCAATCCACACCAACTTTGCCTCTCGCAGATACAGATCTTTCACATCTGATAAAGACTTCTAGCTGCAGATTCCTTACCTTTGAATTTCCCAGGCGTCATGCTGGATCCGGATACTTTTGCTGAGCAATACCCCTTGCGAGCGGCATCTGGTGTCTTCATTCTGCTCAGTGGGACGGTGTCGGTAGTGTCGGTTATGATATTGCAGTGCCTATATAGGTGCCACGCAGGTGCGCAGACGTCAGTTCTTTTTTATCCACGCCAGTTAAGTGCAGATGCGGGAAGAGCTACCCCTCTGCCACATTTTGGTAGGCTTTTTCTCAACTTTTTTCAAAATCTTTGTAATCAGTCTTCATGTGCAAGGGGTGTATTCGAGGAAGACAGGTTTCAAACCATGCGGGTCTTGTTCCCGCTTGATGTTGGTTACTGATCCCCACCACGTATGTCATTGGTATCTCGAGCGCAACCAAAATACAAAGTCGGGTTCGGACTGTCGGGCGATGGCTTCGAAGACCTTGATGGAGCGAGCAATGAAGTTACTCGCGGCCCGAAAGTCGACACCGTAAAGCGAGATCTGTGGAGGTCACGGTCCCGTTCGAAGAAGAGGAGGTCGCGGGTCTGCTCCCAGAGCCCTAAGTCCTTTCCTCCTATTCAAGGTCCTCATGACACTCTGGAAAGAGGCACAAGGAGAAGAAGTCCAAGCGGACTTCGTCTTCATCACAACTGGCGTCTGTCGTCGAGAGAGGTAAGGAGCACCGGCGCTTTAGGCACGGTTCTGGGGAGCCGGAGCCGACTTCGCGGCTTCCCCCCTTTCCGGCAGACGGAGCGACTCCAGCTCAAATAAGAGTTTTACGAGGCCATGAGCCGCGTATTTGAGCAGAACGACCCTGCTGGCGAGACTTTGGGCTCCGCGGGGTCGGAAGGGGGGGACCCATTGTGTTTGACACCATCGACTCCGGCCACAACGCCGTTGGGGCTTCAGGGATCCAATCTCAGATCCGGTTCAATGCCGGTCGTGCCAATGCAACCTTCCCTGGCGTCGAACCCGGTGCCTGCTACGTCGCCGATGCCCATCGGTGGTGCAAACCCCATCCTCACCCCCGACTACGCAGAGCCGGAACGACATCGATCGACGACGATTTTGACGTCGACAGAAGCCAGAGGTTCTATGTTGTCGCCTGAGCACTTTAAAGACATGCTAGGCTCAGGAAAGGAATGGGAGGGGTCTGGGGACCCTCTTGAGAACCATGATATCTCAATTTGGACTGGTATGGGGAAATTGGGGAGGCCAGTGGTCTGGATACTTCTCCAGATACTGGCATGCTCTCTCCACCTTCAATGGCTACGGAGGAGGGGGCGTCCTATGCCATGGTGGTAAAGAGCAAAAGACACACAATTGATGGACGGAATGCAAAACAAATCAAAACATTCACCCCCAGTTAAGAGATCTTGGTTAAATCCATCATTCTTTTGCTCACCATGCCACCCCAGTTTAGACCTGGCCACATGCAAATCAGTCTTGATCCTGTGCCTCATGGGATGGGTATGCCCAGACGTGGGTCCTGTGCTCTTCATGCCACTGGAGTCAAACTATCCTGGTTGATGAGGGGTAAAACCCTGAAACTGGTCCTTGGATTCTTGTTTTTAGTCCAGGAAGGACCTGGCCTGGCAGTTCGGGCTGGACTGTTTGTGAGAAAGTGCCATCTTTCTTGCATGGTATGCCCCCACTTTTTGCTAAATTACTGATGTACTTTGACTGAGTGTGCCCTGGGCTCCTGCCAATCAGGTGCCCAGGGCCTGTGTTCCTTCCCTAAAACTGCATGACAGCCTAAACCCAATTGGCATCTCTGGCCACAGGTCAGCCCCTGGTAAATGGTACCATAGGTACCCAGGGCACTGTGACCAGAGAAGGACCCCAAGGGCTGCATCACTTATTGTGCCACCCTTAGAGGCCCTGTACCCTGACACACACACACTGCCTTTGCAGGCTGAGTGTCTTGGTGCAGAACAAAACAGAGAGTCGACATGGCACACATCCCTGTGTGCCATGCCCACAAACACACTGCCCTGGTATACCTCAGTCACTCCTCTAGCTGGGTGCACAGTGCCAGTGGTGAGGGTACAGGTGCTTGAGCCCTGTACCCCTACAGTACCCAGGTCCATTCCTGGGCACTGTAAGTGCAGTGCTGCCATTAAGAGTATATGGTGCTGGGAGGTCGTCAACACGAACTCCACAGCACCATGATGGCAACACTGAAGACTGAGAAGTTTGGTATCAAACTTTTCAGCACATTAAACTCACACTGATGCCAGTGCGGGATTTAATGTAAGATGTACGACAGAGGGCATCTTAGAGATGCCCCCTGAATCTAACCTGCAATCCACGCCCTGTCTGAGAGACTCCCACCCAGCAGACATGTTGCTGGACCCCTGGGGAGAGAGCCATCCGCTCTCCTGGGCCTGCAACAATGCACATCCTGGGCGAGGTGCTAGGTCTCCTATCCCAGGATGGGCAGGGGAAGCTTCAAAGGCATGCCGCCTTTGTGAGCCTCCCCAGACCACTTGCTGTACTCAGCAACTGGTCCCCACCGGTTCTAGCCCCCACTCTGGCGGGAAGACTGGCGGGAAAGTCCAAGTGAGAGAAGGGCGTGTGCCAGTCTCTGCCAACCCCACCCCTCAGGTGGGGGAGGTGAGGCGAAGCACAACCCCGGGCTCTCGCCATCTTGAAGATGGGAAGCCCTACCCAATCAGGACTAGGCTACTGCCCCGCTCCCACAGGAGAGTGGCAGGATAGGGGGTGTACCCACCCCAGGGAAGGGACCCTTTGGTCCCTGACCTTTACCTGTAATGCCCCTAAATTTAGTATTTAGGGGCACCCTGAACCTTCCTTCCTCAGATCCCGAGTCCGAAACAGGCAAGAAGAACAAGAAGAAAGAAGACGTGCCGTACAGCTTCTAACAAGAGGAAGACAGCAATTGATTTGGCCCCAGCCCTACAGGCCTGTCGACCCTCGAACCTGCTTCTGCTGAAAGCTGGCGTCTCCAGTTGTCAGCAACCTCAAAAACCCCAGAGAACCTGACTGCCTTGTGACTCTAAAAGACTGGGACTCCCACGAGCAGTGGTTCTCCTCAAAGCAAGTAACAGACCCTGGTGCCAACCAGGAACCGCGAATCCAGCACACTCTGCACCCGCCAAGCCTGGCCTGTGCCTGAGTGGACAAAGACCCCGAGGACGTCCCCCTGGTGACTGTGACCCAGAATCCAGCACCCAAGGACCCACCTCGATGCTCCTGACGACGCCTGCAGCCTCAGAACCAGGGACCCCTCCAACTGCGACCAGCTGAGGGTAAGATTTCCCGACGCGAAAATACACCCCTGCACCCAGCTCCTGGGTGCCTACCTAACCTACAGCTTCCCAACTTACCTCTCGAAGTGGTGGTTGCACCTGAAGAATCTTCGTCCCCGAGCTTGCAGCCTTTGTTAGTCTTGTAGCTTCTCCATAGGAATCCATTGAGCGCCCAACGGCTCAAAAGCACCCTGCACCCAGCCGCCCGAGTGCCCCTGGAAGTGCAACCTCTATCCTCATCTACTTCCCCACTTGCCCTGAGCAAGTGACCAGGAGCCCAGCTCACACAGCCGCGTGGCCTGCTTGCCAGCAGCCACCAACCAAAGGCCCCCTGCTCGCCATAGGCTAACATTGGGCCTAACTCTCTCTGCACCCAGCTGCCCCTGCGCCGCTGAGGGTGTAACAACTGTACCTACCTGACCCTGGGAGACCCCGGAACCTTAACTGTGCCAGTCGAGTACTTACCCAAAAGCTGATAACTCACTTTTCCTCCATAGGGTAACATTGACTGGTTTTCACTTGGAAAATCTTTTAAGTGTCGAGTTTTTAAACGTTAAAATATTCACCTAAAGTCAGCCGATCAGCGAAAACGAAATTACTCACCTGTTATCAGGAGAGATCCCAGTGCTGGATCTTGGTGCCCAGCACAGACCCTGAAAAGTAATTACAACAGTACTTATCGCTAACTTGATTTTCCTACGTAGGATAACATTGCCTGGTGTCTACCAGAAATTCTTCTGTGTCGATTTTTGAAACAAACAAATATTCCTTAAAAATCGCCTGTATAACAAAAACGATTTCTTTCAACTGTTAACAGGAGATGCACCAGTGCTGAATCCAGGATCCAGCACTGAGTAAGAAAAAGTAACGATAACCCTACTTACCTGCTAAGTGAATTTCCTCCCATAGGATAACATTGATGATTGTATGTGAAAAAGTTTCGAAGTGTCAACTTTTGAAATACAATAATATTCCTCAAAAATCATACCTGTAGCCAAAACGTATTTACTTACCTGTTTCCAGGAAATGTCCCAGGACTGAATCTAGGATCCAGTCCTGTGGTTAGAAAAGTAATCCAAAAAGTAATTAATTGCATTTACTAAGAAATTCCCATTGTGCTCAATGTTATAATTGTGTTTGAATTGTGTTGCCTATTGCAACAACTGTAACTACTGTGTTCAAAAGTCTTTTGCCTATTGAAAGTATTTATCCAAAGCATCTCATTCTGAGAAAGTATATTGTTGGTTCTAAAACAAAACAACTATATCTTTTTATATACAAACCATTGGCCTAGAGTTCAGTTCTTGAGTGTGTGAGACCATTTGCTGACTGAGTGTGTGCAACAAATGCTTTACACTGTCCTCTGATACTGCCTTACTGCTCGACCAAGCTACCATTCTAGAGAATAAGGTTACATCTAACTTTAGCCTCTGCCAAACCTCTGGGAACTGTGGACTCTGTACACCCTGTACCTATTTGGGGACAGTATATACAGAGCCACTTTCTTACACTGTTCCCATTGGGCGCAGGGTGAAAACTGATTTGCATATGGCTGGCTTCAAACTGGAATGGCATGGAGAGGAAAAAAACAATGGATTTAGGGCCAGATTTCTATACTGGGGTGAATGTATGACATTGTTCTGCATTCTGTCCATCAATTGTTGTTTTTGGATGGTGGTAAAGAGGGCAGCTGAGGTCCTCAGACTGGAGGTGCAGGTCAGGACTAATCTCCTGACTCAGGTGCCTCAACCTGGGGCTTCCACTTCCGAACCCATGTTGCCCTTTAATGAGGCACTTACAGACGTCCTTCTAGGAACATGGTCCAAACCTAGCACAGGGGCTACTGTGAATAGGACGGATGCACGCCGCCATCGCCCAGGTCCGGGCGACCCAAAGTTCCTCAGCCAACACCCCACCCCAGAGAGTTTAGTGGTGCAGGCCTTCATGATGTTTTTTTCTCCAGCCTGGCATTGCGGTCGGTGAATACTGCATGCTTATTGGGCCGTTTCTTCCATTCCCTTTAGGAGAATGTTGGACTTGGCCCTTTTTGCAGGTTCACCCCTAAACCTTTTGCATTTCTCCCAGCCTTTTCTCGGTGCAGTGTTAGTGGTTTTAGGTCTCTAGACGCTTTTACACTGCTGTTCAGTATGAAGTGCGTGCGCTCTGTGTTACATTTGGTGAGATTGGCCTGCCCTCCCATAGCGATGCATTGGGGATTCCCTGCTAAGTGTGTGTCAGTGGTAATTCCTGTTAGGGGAGGAGCAGTGTGGTCAAGTCTAGTATGTATGAAATCGTGAGAAGGTATGCTGCGCAATGGTGTGCGCAGATCCGTTATGACTATATGAGAAATACCACTTTTAGAAGTTGGCCTTTCTGTGTGCTATGTGTCTGCCTGCCTGATGTGTATTGGCTGTCTGGTTTTGGAAGATCAGGGCAGGCTGAGCCAGACCTGGGTTGAATAAATGTAAATGTAGTGCATTTATATAGCGCTCCGCACCCCCCCCCCGAAAGGGTCTCTCAGGCGCTGTGCACATACCGCTGTGGAACCCTTCCTGGTCTTTCCCTGTGAAGTGCCCACTCCTGGGCACCCCCAAGGTGAAGCCAGGCATCCTAGCACTGTTTGGGCCGTTGTGGAGATTAAGCAAGCTATTGCCCAGAGTTGCAGAGTGTGACCCATGATTAGAATAGGCACCGAGGCGAGAATTATCGGGTCCAGGGAAATTGAGCCCAAGACCCGCCGAGGCGGGAATTGAACCCTGGTCCGGGCCAGACCGCTGCATCAGGGTCTGCCGCTCTAACCATTGAGCCACACTTCTCCACCGAGAGAGGTCTGCTTTGGAGGAGGGGTGACTCTTTGATCCAAACAGGGCTGTGCCTGGCAAAGTGAATGATGGCTCCACCTTCCACTGTGTGTCTGGTGGTGGGCCCCCTCTCCCTGGAAGGGAGGATGCAGCCTTGCAAATAAAGTGACCCAAGTCGACACCAAACTGGTTCTGGCCGAGTCGAGTGATTTGTGACTTTCTCAAGAACAAAGACTTTTGGTAGTATAAGTAAAGGGGCTGTGGCCCCATGACGTTGTTCAGTTCCAGGATGCCATGATGCTGTACTGATCCTGCTGGGGCGTGATGCTGGGGCCCAGGAGGGCTGCCTCCCTAGGCCCTGCATTGCCCCCTTCATTGCTAAAGACTCATTCTTTTTTCCTAAGGACTTCTGGACCCTGGGAGCGCTGTGCTCTATTTCTTTTGCCTTCCCTGAAGGAGGAGAGCCTGGGGACTGCGCAGTGCGTTGCTGCAGCCCTGGAAGAAGGCATCTCGGCGAGAGAAAGAGATTCCTCGTGATGAAGGAAACGGCGGGTGCCCACCCCGCTCATTGCAGTCTTAATTGCAGGTGCCCACCCTGCATAATGGTGCGGGTGCCCAATGCGCTTTATATTCGAAATCAAGAGGGAGCGTACCCCTCATTGCCGCATTTCGCTTTTATTAAATTACGGGTGCCCACTCCGTCTTGCCGGCAAGAAATCACCGCCGCTGCCCGAGCCGCTAATAGAATTTCTTCCGAGCCGCTGCCCAGCGCGACCCGGAAGGTTGTGTTCCCGTAGGCGGGGCTTCCGAGAAGGGAGGGAAGCCCCGCGAGTTTAGAGGCCGGTGAGTGGTGACACGGGGCTCCCATGCGTGAGGGGGAGCCCCACGGTGGCAGCAGAAGAAAAGAGAAGTCCCGGGTCCCAGGAGGGGGCCTGGGTGAAGTTCGGGCGGGAGAGCCGTCCGGAGCCTCGCGGCTCCAGAGCGAAGTCCTGGGTCCCAGGAGGGGGCCTGGGTGAAGTCTGAGAGAGCCCAGGTGAAGAGCCGTGAGGCTGGTCCCCGCAGCAGAGAAGAGAGCCATACGTGCCAGCTGCAGAGTGCCACCCGATCCCCAGCGACGCTCTCATGAGAGAGAGGGCCCCACCTGCGGAGGAGAGGAGACCCAGAGCGGCGCCAGTGAGCCCGGTGAGTGGGGGATCGAGTTGTGTAGTGCCTGAGAGAGGCACAGAGTCTGAGCGGCCCCGTCTGGCAGCGGGGCGCTCCAACGCTAGAGGGGCAGTTCTTGTTGTGCACCAGAGAGCCCCGGAGGGCCCCGTGTTCTTGTGCTGGCCATTTCCATGAGCGTGCGCGCCGTCGCGGGCCGCTCCAACGAAGGGGTCATATTTGTCTCCAAGGGCCCGAGGGACCCGTGCTGTTCCCCGTGCGATTCTCGAGTTGGCGATTTTTCCAGCTGCCCCACCTGATAGTGGGCAGCTGCACCGATGGGGGTGATATTGTTTAAGAGAGCCCCAGTGGGGCCCGAGGGCGCAGTCGTACCAGGGCCCCCTCCCATGATTCTCAACTGCACCGCACCAGCGCGGGCAGCTGCAACGTTGTGCACATTTGTTCTAAGGGCACACCGCGTGCCTAGGCCCACGTTTATCCTCACAGCTGCCCAGCAAGTAGTGGGCAGCTGTTACGTTTAGGCCATCCGTCCTTTGGGGGAATTATGGTGTGAGACGCAATCCCCTGTCCCAGTACTTCTACAGCTGCGTAGCACTTGGTGCCAGCTGCAACGTTTATGTCTGCGCAATTGCGCCCATGGATTCTGCTTCCTTGGCAGCCGTCCTGACATTTTGGACAGAGGGCATTTGAACCCCTTTGAGAAGGCCAGTTGGCCAGGGGGGACAGTTAGGTTTATAGGGCGCCAGGTCCTGATGTGATGTATGTGGTGCTAGGAAATGTGATGCATGTATTATGATTTACGCACCCTGTTTTATTCTCTATTGTGGTTTTATGGTTATGAGGTTGTGCATACTGTGCTCATGTTTGAGTTATCCTCTACTGTGGGTGGTGCAAGTGAGATTATTTCCTAACTTTGGTTTATGTATGAGGTTTATTGCACAATGTGTTTAGGCCTATGTATTTTACGCCTAGTGTAATGATGACTGCATAATATGATTTATGATGGCCTAAGGTGTTTTATACTTGCGGGGCCTATTGCCTCAAGTGATGATTGGATAAGGTAGTATGCTGACGATGCCCATGGCATCCCGTGATTTATTTCCTACTGTGGTTTGTGCTGTTGAGTTTATTCCCTAACATGAGTTACTCATAGGAGTTTATAGTCTGATACGTTTAGACTTATGAGAAGACTGCATAATGTGTTTAGGCTTATGAGGTTGGCGAGGAATATATTTCTCGCCTGATGTGATTCTTTGTATAATATGATTTATGGTTACAGGATGATGCTGAATACAGTGGTTACCAGTAATTACTGGTTGTGTTCTATGTTTATTCTATACGTCCCTACTTTTACTATTTTTGCTAAGTGATGGTTCTGGCAGTGGTCCATGTGGCCCTGGCATGTGTATATAATCCCCTGTAAATATTGACCAATGCCAGTTGGCACAGTGTATATTTTGTGTTCACTATCCTAATGTATTTTATGATAATACAAAGGCTATTTTTATATATAACCTTGTGTTGAGTTCCTTTTTGTGGTGTGTCTAGTATGTTGTTGCTGTGTGTGTGTTGCGCAAACGCTTTACACATTGCCACCGGGATAAGCCTGACTGCTCGTGCCAAGCTTCCAAGGGGGTGAGCAGGGGTTATCTTTGGCGTGTAACTCCCTTGCCCTGACTAGAGTGGTGGTTTCTGCCTGGCTTTGGCGCAAGCCTTAGCTAGCCAGAAATCCCATTTCTAACAGACAGTTGCGCAAGTGCTGCCACAAGTCCCGGAGGAGGACCGGGCTCTGCTCTCCCAAGCTGTTAAGGACGGGACGGATGCAGCACAGTTCGCCATACGGTGTGGATTAGATATGACTGATTCGCTGGGCAGATCGATTTCAAAGACTGTGGCCCTGAGACACCACGCCTGGCTTTGTACAACTGGCTTCCGGGGCTATGGCCAAAAGAATTTGATGGACATGCCCTTTGATGGAACCCGCCCTTTTGGGGAAAAGGCAGACTCGGCCCTGGTCAGCTTCAAGGACTCTCGTGCTACGGCCAGATCCTTGGGCCTTTCCTCCACTCCTCATGGCCAGTCTTCCCATCTCCCCCACTGGAGATTCATAACATCAGACAAGTGGTTCCTGCAGATCGTCCAGGAGGCCTATACTTTACCTTTTCTTTCTTTTCCTCCGTCTATTCTGCTAAGTCAGTAAAAGCTGATGGAGGATCATTTAAAGTTGCTCCAAAAGGAAGTTACGGCTCTTTTGTCAAAGGGAGCTATAGAAAGGGTCCCAGTTTCAGAAGTAGGCAGTGGCTGTTATTCTCGCTATTTTCTGATTCCCAAGAAGAACAAGGGGCTATGGCCCATTTTAGATCTTCGGACATCAATCTCTCTCTTAAAAAGGAGACATTCAAAATGCCTCAGGTCTTGTCTGCCTTATACGAGGAAAACTGGTTGGTAGCGTTGGATCTCTAGGATGTATATTATCACATTCCCATTCTGCCGGGCCACAAGTGTTATCTGTGGTTCAAGGTAGGCCGCGGGCACTTTCAGATTACTGTGCTCCCCTTCAGCCTTACCAGTGCCCCTCGGGTGTTAACAAAGGTGATGGCGGTGGTCGCATCACATCTACGCAGATTAGCAATGTTGATCTTCCCCTACCGTGACGACTGGCATTGAAGGTGTCCTCGCCCCAGGCTGTCGTCTCCCACCTTCAGACTATGGCGGACCTCCTGCATTCGTTGGGGCTCTCTATAAACGTGCCGAAGTCACACCTGACTCCTTCGCAGATGCTCCCTCTCATCGGAGCTGTTCTGGACACAGTGCAGTTTTGGGCCTATCCTCCTGAGCAGTGAGTCCAGGATATTCAGGTTATGATTCTGATTTCTCTGCCTCTATTCTGGATTTCAGTTAGACTGACTCTTAGACTTGGCATCTTTTAGCGTGTTTCCCGTGAGTTATTGCTTTCTGCCCTCCCTGTTTTGACTGTTTTTGCTGTCGTAGTGTTTCTGCTTGTCCTGATTCTGAATTCCAGCCCAATTCGTTTTTCTCTATTGCAAGGCTACCAGTTCCCCATAGGACAGAATGGGAAGTTTGTTTATAACATCTTATAAACATAACTGGCCCTGGGTACTAGGTGGGAAAATAAAATTTAGTATGCCAGAACTCAGAATCTAACATTGCATCTTTTAGTAAAGGTGATTTTTACATTCTGTTTTTGACAATACCACTTTTAGGAAGTTGTTATTTTCTTGCTCTGTCATCCCGTGTGCCTCTGCTGGAATGTGGATTGCCTGTCTGGGTGTTGAACGACAGATGGCTAGGAAGCAAGGGTGGCTCCTGATAGTCTAGGTAGGTCAGGAAAGGGCTGAATAGACCTGGGCTGCGATGGGGGAAGAGGGAGGGGATTTCCTTGCACCTCAACGGGCCTGCTCTGCCAGTGCCGTCTCCTCCCCCTGCCGGGAAGAACTGGTTCTGGCTGGGCACAGACACCCTCTGCCTAGAGGATCAAATAATTTTGGGATACAAATACTGGGGCCCAGACCCCTGAACTTAAGAACTCTTTTGGATCAAGAAGACTGCCAAGAAGAAGAGCTGGAGAAGCTGTGAGGAGGGACTACCACTTTGCTGTGTGGTTTGCTGTGTTGGCCTACAGTGGCTGCTTCTGTCTTGGGCAGTGAAAGGACTGGACTGAACTTTCTGCAATATACTTTTGTGAGTTTCTCCAAGGGCTGGAGGTAGAGCTTGCCCCCTGTTCGAGAAGTCTCAGGAACAACTAAGACTTCAATCTCTTCTGCCCTCAGCACTGGGGACTGTGTGTTTTGTGCTGCAACAGAAGAAAAGCAACTCGTTGACGTCTACGACGCCGCTGCAGACTCCGTGTCCTGAAGGCATCGCAGAAGGCACAGCCGCAACACGACCCTGGTCTCACCGACAAAGCATGCTGACGCCACCACCGAGCCGCTGCTCGCACCGCGACCTGTGGGCACCGCACTCCACACCGCCTCGCTTCATGCCAAAGTCTGGGCACCGCAGAGAGCACCGCCACAACGCCGCCACCCTGGTCTCACCGACGACGCCTTCTGATGCCGCCACCGAGCCGTTGCTCGCACCGCGAACTGTGGGAACTCTACTCCGCACCACCTCGCTTCACGACGACGCCTTGGCCTCCCGACGCTGCCGCTCCACGCCGAAATCGAAACCGCTGCTTGCACCGTGGTTCAAGGGCGCTTCTCATAAAGTTACACGACGCACTGCGCTCATCCCGCACCGCAGCCTTGGCCTACCGACGCCGCCACCATCGACTCCTGTTCGTCAGCCGACAACAGCGCTTCAGCAACGAGGACGCCGCTGCTTGCACCATGACCTGCCAGCACCGTGACCAGCACCGCCTTCACCTCGCACCGTGACCCTGGTCTCACCGACAACATCATCTGATGCCGCCACCGAGCTGCTGCTCGCACCGCGACCTGAGGGTACCGCACCGCTGCACTTTGCACCGCAGCACCCGACGCCAGCGCTCCTGATCCCAACAGAAAGAAGCTCGACCTGCAACGCGAGTGACTTCAAGGGCCTCGGCGCCCTGCATCTCTAACAGGTACTGTTTGCGGGTCTTCCCGACACCGTAGCTGTTCCGTGACGCCGCGACCAGCCTGAACTGTTTGGATTTGTTTGCTAACAACGCTGTGATAGCGCGGACAGAGCGATCGACATCAAGGAACTGTTTTTAAAGTGTATTTTGATAACTGTAGAGTTTTAAGTACTGTTGTGTGGATTCTTCTCGTTTTTGGTATTGTATATAATAATATTGGCTATTTTTCTAAACTGGTGTAGTGCCCTTTTGTAGTGCTTACACTGTATTACTGTCAGTTATGTGCAAATGCTTTACACACTGCCTCTAAGATAAGCCTGACTGCTCGTGCCAAGCTACCAAGGGGGAGAGCAGGGGTTATTTTAGGAGTGTAACTCCCTTATCCTGACTAGGAAGAAGGGTCCCTACTTGGACAAAGGTGCAGCCCTTGCCAACTAGAGACCCCCATTTCTAACATTGGTTGTCTACGGTGAGGATAGGACTTGCGTTTGCACTTGACTTACAGTGATTGGTGTGCACTACTACCATATCGCAGACCATTACGTGCCACATACTAGCCCTTTTTCCTTTTGGCCTATTTTTTTATCTTGCCAGTTTGAACTTGCTAGTTAGTCATGCCGGAATCAAGAGCATCATCCGTTGCATCCCTGGAAATTGCCTTTGAGGAGGATAGGTTGGAACTCTGCAATGTTAGAGAATTTAAATCCATTTGCAAGAGCCTAAAAGTCCAAGTCAGAGGCCTCACTATGAAGGACGAGCTACAAAAGGCACTGAGGGCCTGGGTAGCAGCCAGAGATGCAAGTGGGCAATCTGCAGATCTTAGTGGATAGGCGGAGGGGCCTATTCCTAGGGTGGATGTGCTTTTGGGAGGGGGGGAACCCTTCAGGCCAAGCAGCAGTAGCCTGTCCCCACAGGAGCTGGAGAACAGGCGGGAGGCAAGGAAGTTCGAGTTGGAAAAACTCAGGATGGAAAGTGAGAGGGAAAACAAAAGAATAGCCATAGAGGAAAGGAAGATGATGTTAGACCATGAGCGAGGTCTTAAGGAGTAGGCCCGACTCAGATGGTGGCAGCAACTCGTCAAGACAGGCAGACCGAATCGTGCACATCCCGAAGAATGTGGGCAAGGAATTCAAGAAGTGGAAGATGTACAAAGGAGGTTTAGGGGTACGAGGCAGCAATCCACATGAATGGGGTCCCTGAGGATAATTGGGGAGCAGGATTGTGGCCTCTCTTCCCTGAAGAAGCGAGGAACACTTTAATAGCTTTGGGTAAGGGGTATCATCTCACCTATCCAGACCTGAAGGAAGCCCTCCTCACAAAGTATGGTCTTACTCCTGAAAAGTACAGGGATCAGTTCAGGTCCAGTAAGAAGTCTGATGCCAACACTTGGTTGGAATGTGTGGATGTGTTTGCCGGTCACTGGATGGCTGGGTGAAGGGCAGTAATGTGACAGATTATCAGGGGCTCTAAAATTTGATTGCATGGGAGCACTTTTCCCGTCTGTTTTGCAGACCTGCACAAGCATCTAGTTTATAGTAAGCTGACTGACCCTAGGAAGCTTGCTATGGAGGCGGACCGCTGGGTGAGTACCAGGGTCCACAAGAAAGCGTTTGGGGGAGACTCAGCCAAAGGTGGGCAGGGTCCCCAGCAGAAACGTTGGGGGGAACAAGGGTAAAGCACAGGAGTTCTCTAAAGGGGCCCAAACTAACACCCAGGGTAAAGGTTCCCATCCCCATTAGATAAGAAACAAGGGGTCTCGTCAGGAAAGCCTGCTGAGACCGGCCCCCGTAAATGTTTTGCATGTGACCAGGTGGGGCACATGAAGGGGACCCTATGTGCTCCAAGTGTGCACAGCCACCCACTGGTGTGCAGTCCAAAGTGTTGGCTAGTGTAGCGCTTGGGGAGGAAGAGGAGTATCAACAGGAGGGTGGGGACCCTGCAGAAATAACCCTCGTCTCACTAGGGGACAGTGAGATGGTCCCTGGGTCCCAGGTGCCCCCTAAAACAAAGAAATACAGCACCTGGGTGACCATCAATGGGAGAAGGGTAGAGGCTCTTAGGGTTACTGAAGCCAGTGTGACCTCAGTCCGTTGTAACCTGGTCTCTGAGGAGCAGGTAGTCCCCAGGGCATTCCACCAAGCAATTGCAGTCAACAATTCAGAGCGCCCGTGTCTGGTGACGCAGGTTCCCTTAGAGTGGGGGGGGTCGCAAGTTGTGAGCCCTTCCATGCCTGTAGAGTGTTTGCTCGGTAACGACCTGGAGCAGTCCTTGTGGAAGGATGTTGAGCTCATGTCCCACTTTGAGATGCTTGGGTTGCCAAAGTGTGCATGCATGTCCACTCGGTCCTTGGCGGCCAGAGAGGGAGATCAGAGGGACCCGGAGCCTGAAACAGTGGCCCAAGTCCCTGCCAAGAGAAAGGGCAAGGGGCGTCGGAAACCGGCCCCTGAATTTCCTACGGGAGGAGGCGGACCTAGATGGGGACGCCCTGGTGCCTACAGGGGAACAGGTAGCCAAAGTGGGGGACATCTCGGAGCTGACCCATTGGCAGCAAGAAGGGGTCCCATCAGGGAGGAGTTCTGCCGGGAGCTGAAAGAGTGCCCTTCTCTGGAGGGTCTGCGGTGGAAGGCCGCAGCCCATGCGACTGTTGATCAGTCCTGATCACATTGGATCTACTGGGAGAATGATCTTCTGTATAGCGAGCCTAAGGTGGCTGAGCCTGGGTCAGCCCGTGTGCTGGTGGTGCCCCAGCGCCTCAGGACCTTCTAACTGGGTCTGGCTCACGACGTGCCTTTGGCAGGACATTTGGGGCAGGACAAAACCTTTGACCGGTTTGTCACCCACTTCTTCTGGCCCCAAATGCGAAGGCAGTCAGATGTACATTGCCGTTCTTGCCAAACTTGCCAGGCAAGTGGAAAGAGTGGGAGGAAGGTCAGAGCTCCTCAACCAACCATTCCCCGTTGTTGGGACACCCCTTTGAAAGGGTAGGGATAGACATTGTGTTGCCACTGGATCCCAAGACAGCCATGGGCAACAGGTACATCCTGGTCTTGGTGGACCATGCCAACCAGTACCCAGAAGCAATCTCTCTCAGGGCAACAACGGCGCCAGTGGTGTGCCGGGTGTTAATTGGGATCTTTTCCCACGTGGGGTTCCCCCGAGAGGTGGTTTCCGACAGTGGGACCAATTTCATATCGAAGTATATGACATCCCTTTGGAAGGAGTGTGGTGTCACTTACAAGTTCACCACCCCTTACCACCCACGAGGTAACGGTCTGGTAGAAAGGTTCAACCAGACCTTGAAGGGCATGATTAAGGGTGTAACAGAATCCATGAGGCGTAAGTCGGACGTCCTCTTGCCGTGCCTTCTCTTTGCCTACAGGAAGGTACCCCAGAAGTCTCTCGGTTTCAGTCCCTTTGAACTTCTGTGTGGTCACCTTGTAAGAGGACCTCTGAGTTTGGTGAAGGAAGGCTGGGAGGCAGCTCCCAGGAAAACTCCCCAGGATGTGTTTAGTTACATGCTGGCCATCCGGAACCAAACTGCCCGCTTCAGGAAACTTGCTCAGGCGAACCTCGAGGCCAGCCAGGAAGAAATGAAGAAGTTTTATGACCAGAATGACACACTGGTCGAGTTTCAACCTGGACAATAAATTGTGGGTCATGGCCCCAGTGGAACCTTGTGCCTTACAGGACAAGTGGACAGGGCCGTTTGAGGTGGTGGAGCGCAAAAGTGAGGTCACCTACCTGGTGGATTTGCAGGCTCCCAGGAACCCTTTGAGGGCCCTCCACGTGAACCGCCTCAAACCCCTCTTTGAGAGGTCCGAAGTGATCATGCTCTTGGCGACAGAGGACGAGGCGGAAGAGGAGAGTGAGCCTCTCTTCGACCTCCTGTCGGCCAAGGAAGGTGATGGGTCAGTGGAAGGTGTGATCCTCTCCCCGACACTGACTGCTGAGCAGCAGAGCGACTGTCACCGGTTGCTGGGACAGTTTGCCCCGCTGTTCTCCCTGACACCAGGTGTTACTCACTGGTGTACCCATGACATGGACACCGGTGACAGCCCCCCTGTGCAGCACAAAATTTACAGGTTGGCTGACGGGGTCAAGGCCAGTATCAAGGAGGAGGTCTCTAAGATGTTGGTGTTAGGGGTGGTTGAGCCATCCAGTAGTCCATGGGCCATCCCAGTGGTCTTGGTCCCAAAGGCTTCTGCACCCGGGGTCACTCCAGAACTGTGGTTTTGTGTGGTCTACTGTGGTCTCAATGCCGTCACCAGGACTGGCGCACACCCCATACCCAGAGCTGATGAGCTCATTGATCGGTTGGGAGCTGCCAAGTTCCTAAGCACGTTTGATTTAACGTCTGGGTACTGGCAGATTGCTTTAACCGATGGGGCCAAGGAGAGGTCAGTATTTTCAACCCCAGAAGGACATTACCAGTTGCGGGTGATGCCCTTTGGGTTGAAGAATGCCCCTGCCACCTTTCAGAGGTTGGTCAACAAGCTGTTGGCTGAGCAGAAGGAATTTAGTGCCTCCTACCTGGATGACATTGCAGTGTTCAGTTCCAGCTGGGAAGAACACTTGCAGCACCTTGGTGAAGTGTTGAAGGCGCTGCAGAGGGCAGGCCTCACGATCAAGGCAAGTAAGTGCGAGATCGGGCAGGGTTCTGTGGTGTACTTGGGACACGAGGTAGGGAGCGGCCAGGTTGCGCCCCTACAACCCAAGATTGACACCATTCTGGCTAGGGTGCCCACCAAGATCCAGACAGAGGTGAGGGCCTTATCTGAAAGAAACACGTTAGTTAGATTCCTTACCTTAGAATATCCCTAGGCGTCAGGCTGGATCCGGAAAGATTTTTCGTCAGCATTACGCTTGCACGTAGCTTTGCTTCGTCTGCGGCTCCGCGTCTGTCGGCGTCGTGATCGACGGGATGACGTTGTCAGAGTACTTAGACGCCGCCCTCGCGCGCTAATGTCAGTTCTTCTTTTTTCCGCGCCAGTAAGCGCAGATCTGTGAAGAGCATTCCCTTAGTCATTTGTTGTCTCCATTTTCGAGTCGACTTCGACTCTTGGTGCTGGTAGGGATGCCCGGGTTTATGCCGTGTGACGCCTGTCACCGACGGATGTCGGTTAACGACCCCCACCATCGGTGTCTCTATTGCCTTCGGGCCGACCATGATGACAAATCGTGCCCTTACTGCCGGGCGTTGACCTCGAAGGCTAGGTGGGAGCGGTCCCGCAAGCTCCTCGAGATCCGGCAGTCGGCTCGGTCCCTGTCGAGGAGGAGGTCGAGGGACCGGTCGCGGAGCCGAAGTCATCACCGCTCGTCAGGTTTGAAGTCCTCGCACTCAGGTAAGTCGAGGCACACTAAGAAGAGGCGACATTGCTCTTCTGACACCCCTCGCCGGTTGCGCGACTCGGCCGAGGGCTCGGGTGGCACCACCCACGCGGCTCCGCTGGAGCTGCAGGAGTCGCGTCCGGCCTCATACCCTCCGGTACCTGGGCCTCACGCGACTCCGGGCGACATTCAGGACTTCCTCGTGGCCATGAGGAGTCTAGCTCGACCGTCGAGGCCTGCCGGCGCACCTCCGGGCCCGCAGGTCCGACGTGGGGGCCTAGCGAGCCTCCGGCCCCGGCGCCGTCTTCGACTTCGGTCCCGACGCCGCAGGTCCCCGTGGGATCCAGGGCTGGATCCCGGTCGACAGCGGTTGACCTTACGACCCCTCCGCTGGCGCCGACCCCTTCGGTGCCACCCCCGGCACCGTCTCCGGACGACGCCGGCCCTAGTTTCGGCCCCAGTCCGGGTCCGGCCTTTCTACCTGTTTACCAGGAGACGAATGATGGGGAGGACTGGGAGGGGTCTGAGGACCCTCTGGCACAGCGGTGCCAGTTAAGTCAGGACTGGGTAGACGAGCTGGGGGATGCCAGTGGTCTCGATACTTCGCCTGACTCTGGCTTCATCTCTCCTCCTTCTGTGGCTACGGAGGAAGGAGCGACTTATTCTGTGGTGCTGTGCAGGGCTGCCGAGGCCCTACACCTGGAGCTGCCTGCAGCGGCCGTGAGGACTAACCTCCTCACTGAGGTGCTTCAACCGCCAGTAAGCTCTTCGGAGCCTCTACTGCAGTTCAATGAGGCCCTCACCGACGTTCTGATGGGCACTTGGTCCAAGCCCTCCACAGTCACTCCTGTGGATCGGAACGTGGCCCGGCGCCACCACCCTGCTCCGGGCGACCCCAGCTTTCTGTCAGTACACCCCACCCCTTAGAGTCTGGTTATCCAGGCCTCTACGACCCAGACCGCCTTCCCGTCCGCTCCTCCGGATCGGGAATCCAAGAGGTTGGAACAGTTTGCCAAGAAACTGTTCTCGTCCCTGAGTTTGGGGCTGCGGTCTTTAAATACCGCTTGCCTTTTGGACCGTTATTCCCACACTCTGTGGGATACGGTGGAGGACGTGCTGCCCTTGTGCCCGGGCACGACTCACTCAAGCACTTGCTGACGGTCGAGATGCAGCACGGCACGGCACGCCATACGGTGTGGACTTGGCACTACGGACTCGCTGGGTCGGGCGATTTCCACCACGGTGGCGCTTCGGCGTCACGCCTGGCTGAGGTCCACGTCATTTTCAGGGGATGTCCAGAGTTCCCTCATGGACATGCCCTTTGATGGCACTCGCCTTTTTGGTGAGAAGGCGGACAGTGCGCTGGCTCGGTTCAAGGACTTCCGCCTTTCGTCCCTTTCGTGGCCAAGGAAGGGGCGCCTCCTCACGTCCGCCCAGCCACCGGCCGCAGAACCAACCTGCACATGGACGTGGATTCTGCCGAGGCGGTACTGGAGGTCAACGTGCCGGTCAGTCCACATCCGCCCCGGCAGCATCCGCCTCAAAGCCCTCCTAGTCCGAGCTTTCAGGCCCATTCAACGCCAGTGGGCGGCAGAGTTCGCCATCACCTGCTCCACTGGCGGTCCATTACATCGGACAGGTGGGTGCTGCAAATCGTCCGAAGGGGCTACTCCCTCCCCTTCGAGACGACCCCTCCAGCCATGCCACCGCTGAACCACCACATGTCGGGGGATCATTTGCATCTTCTACGAGAGGAAGATTCAGCCCTCTTGGCCAAAGATGCCGTCAAGTGCGTTACTGGTCCAGAAGTAGGTCGTGGTTGTTATTCCCACTACTTTCTGGTTCCCAAGAAGGGCAAAGGGGGCCTACGCCCGATCTTGGACCTCAGAAGCGTGAACTCCTTCCTCCGGAAGGACCGGTTCAAGATGCTCACTTTAGCTCAGGTTCTGGCTGCCCTAGACCCTGGAGACTGGATGGTAGCGTTGGACTTGCAGGACGCTTATTTCCACGTCCCCGTCCTGCCGGCCCACCGGCGTTACCTGCGGTTCACGGTGGGTCAGGAGCACTTTCAGTTTACCGTGCTCCCCTTCGGCCTCACCAGTGCCCCTTGGGTGTTCACGAAAGTGATGGCGGTGGTCGCAGCTCATCTGCGCCGATCAGGGATTCCAGTCATCCCCTATCTCTACGACTGGCTGTTGAAGGCGGGCTCGCCCCAGCTAGTCGTCTCCCACCTCCAGACTACGGCTGACCTCCTGCACTTGCTGGGATTCTCCATCAATGTGCCGAAGTCGCACCTGAGTCCCTCCCAAAAGCTCCTTTTCATTGGGGTGGTTCTCGATTCGGCGCAGTTCCGGGTCTATCCGCCGGAACAGCGGGTCCGGGACATTAAGGCCCTGATTTCCATCTTCTGGCCTCTGTCGTGGGTTTCGGTCAGGTTGGTGCTGCGGCTTCTGGGGCTGATGGCCTCCTGCATCCTTTTTGTACCTCACGCCAGGTGGCGGATGCGGGCTCTGCAGTTGGACCTGAAGTTTCAGTGGGCCCAGCATCGAGGCACCCTGTCCGACCATGTCTTGATCTCGGAGGGCACTGCGAACCAGCTGCAGTGGTGGCTCACGAATCGCGATTGGGTCAATGGCAGATCCCTCTTCCTACCCCAACCGGAGCATGTCGTAGTGATGGATGCGTCCCTCCTGGGATGGGGGGGCCATATGGGAGAGGCGGAGATCAGAGGACTCTGGTCTCCGGCGGAGACTCTGCTCCATATCAACCTCTTGGAGCTGAGGGCGATCCGACTTGCACTAAAAGCCTTCCTTCCCTCTGTCCGGGGAAGTGTCGTGCAGGTGTTCACGGACAACACCACCGCCATGTGGTATTGCAACAAACAGGGCGGGTGAGGTCGTGGACCCTTTGTCAGGAGGCTCTGCGCCTCTGGACATGGCTGGAACATCAGGGCATCACCCTGGCGGTTCAACATCTGGCGGGCTCTCTGAACGCCAGAGCAGACGAACTCAGCCGCCGGTGCATGATGGATCATGAATGGCGTCTGAACTCGGACGTGGCGCAAGGTCTCTTTCTGCAGTGGGGAGAGCCTTGGTTAGATCTATTCGCCACCGAAGAGAACGCGCAATGTCAGCAGTTCTGCGCGTTGGAATTTCCAAGGCGGCACTCGGAGACGCTTTTCGTCTCGAGTGGAGTTGCGGTCTGTTGTACGCCTTTCCGCCTATACCACTTCTGCCCAGAGTGCTGAAGAAGATCAGGCGCGACCGGGCCCAAGTCATCTTGGTGGCTCCGGATTGGGCACGAAGGTTCTGGTATCCCGAGCTACTCCGTATGTCCTTCGATCCCCCGATATGTCTCTTCAGGAGGACCTTCTGTCGCAGCAGCAGGGGACGGTCCTCCACCCGAACCTGTCCAGCCTCCACCTCCATGCGTGGAGATTGAGCGGCGACAGTTGATGCCATTTGACTTGCCTCCTGAAGTCTGTGATGTCATTCTGGCAGCCAGGCGTCCCTCCACAAAGACGGTATACGCCTGCCGGTGGAACAAATTTGTGGCATGGTGCACAGCAAAGGTTGTGGATCCCCTTTCTGCCCCTCTTTCTGAGGTTCTCCTCTTTCTTCTTTCTTTGGCCCAGCAGGGCTCTGCCCTGGGCACCTTGAAGGGTTATCTTGCTGCAATCTCTGCTTTCTTAAGGCTTCCTGATCAGCCTTCTCTTTTCAAGTCCCTGTTGTCTCCCGTTTTCTTAAGGGCATTACTCATATGTTCCCTCCTGTTCCATTCGTAATGCCTCAGTGGGACTTGAACCTTGTTCTAACTTTTCTGATGTGCGCTCCCTTTGAGCCCCTTCACAACTGTCCAATTCGTCTACTGACTCTGAAAACTGCCTTCCTGGTGGCTATCACCTCCGCTAGGCGGGTGAGTGAGCTCCAGGCTCTGTCAGCTAAGCCTCCCTTCCTTTCGGTTCATCCGGATAAGGTTGTCCTCCGGACACGTCCTTCTTTTCTTCCTAAGGTCGTGACTCCCTTTCACATCGGACAATCTTTTCACGCTGCCCACCTTCTTTCCGCCTCAAAGATGAAGAGAGGCTCCACCGTCTGGACCCAAAACGTGCACTGTCCTTTTATTTGGACCGCACAAAACAGTTCCGGGTGGAGGACCAACTTTTTGTTGGATATGTAGGTGCTAAGAAGGGTAAAGCTGTGCACAAGCGGACCATCTCGCGATGGGTCGTGTTGTGTATTAAACTCTGCTATTGCTTGGCGAAAAAGGTCCCTCCTGTTGGGCTGAGAGCCCATTCCACCCGGGCCACAGCGGCGACAACTGCCCTGGGACGGGGAGTCCCCTTGCAGGACATCTGTTAGGCGGCGACGTGGGCTTCACTGCACACGTTCGCCAAGCACTATTGCCTGGACAGCCAAGTCCGGAGAGATGGCCACTTCGGCCGTTCTGTTCTCCAGGATTTTCTGGTGTGATCTTGGTTCGCAGGCCCACCTCCGGGGTTGGTATTGCTGGGGTATCTATTCTAAGGTGAGGAATCTACCTAACGTGTTTCTTTCAGATGAACAAGTTACTTACCTTCGGTAACGATGTATCTGTAAGAAACATTAGTTAGTTAGATTCCTCACCGACCCACCCAGCCTCCCCGTTCTGCGAACCGACATCTAGGGTTAAGGTTCTCCCTATCAGGGCCCTAGATTTTTTAGCACCAGTGTCGGTCTCTTGCATGGCTCAGCGTCCCTGGCGCGGAAAGCTATGTATAAGAACTGACGTCAGCGCGCGAGGGCAGCGTCTAAGTAGTCCGACGTCATTCCGGCGCAGACGACGCCTACCGACACGCAAGGGGTATTGCTACAAACATCTTTCCGGATCCAGCCTGACGCCTGGGGATATTCTAAGGGGAGGAATCTAACTAACTAATGTTTCTTACAGATACATCGTTACCAAAGGTAAGTAACTTGTTCTTCGAGGCATGTGAGCTGCAGACCACACACTTAGCATAGATCGCCATCTGATGTTGGGCCCAGATGTTTGCACTTGTTTTTGTCCTGTAAAGTCTTTGAAAGTCTCTAGATAGGGGACTCCTCCTTTGGATCATAGTGCGCATGGGCATCGGCTCATCCTCAGATTGTTTTTTTCCGCCATCGGGCTCCGATGTGTTTCTTGCACTCCAGTTCGGACCCGTTACTGATTCCATTTCGACGCGCAATCCTTCACCCTTTCTACGGTATTGTCTCGATCGCGAACCCTACTCGTCGCGCATCTCTCCAAGTCGAAGTCTTCGATTCTGGTCGCCGACGAAGGCCTTCGGGCCTACCTGGGCCTCAGCATCTGGCTCATGGAAAGGACGCCATTCAAGAAGTGTCCTCAATGTGGGTCGAAGTTTCCCCACACCGATCTGCACGAGGTGTGTGACCTCTGCTTGTCACCGGAGCACGAGGCCAGAGACTGACCAGCTTGTGCCTCTTTCCGTCCCAAGAAGATCATTCGGGGTCGGCGAGCTCGTAGGACCATGGCTCGCTCGTCGACATCCATCTCCGACGACATCTTCCAAGAGGGTGTCGATGTACCAAAGCGGGAGCGGGTCGAAGCTGCAACCACCGTCGTTGTAGGAGAGTAGGGTCTGCTTTCTATGTTCACCCCCACTTTTTGCTTTTGCTTCACTGGTTTTGGACTTAGATGTGGCTGTGGGCCTGCCAATCAGACCCACAGCCCAGCTGTTCTCTCTCTAAATTTATACTATGTACTTTAGGTGCATAACCCAATTGGTTAGGATCACCTTATTGGCCCCTGTACAGTGTACCTTAGGTACCCAGGGCATAGGTGTACCCTAGGCCTACCAGGGGCTGCAGCATGTATTGTGCCACCCCTGGCCTTCCATTATGACACAACTGGCTGATCACTCAGCTGGGGCAAGGTCATGTAATCACCCCTTGCTTAGGTATAGTATTCCTATACCTACCTTATATATAGACACATGTGTACCTATCAGCCACTCCTATGGCAGGCCTTAACAATCCTGGAGGCAGAGTGCTTGGTAACATGTGAGATGGTGCTCTAGCATGAGCTGAGCCTGTCTGCAGCTTTCGGAATCATGTCCTTGTAGCTGTTCTATGATATAGCCTACTATATACTCTTAAAGTACCTTATAATCTTAAACGGTTATGGTAACTATGGTTTGGCTTTATCGAAACATGTCGTGGAAGGTGTCTAATACTTTGGAATAATACCCCCATACCATTCCTGGCAAGGAGGATATTATTCCTCCCTTCTAGAGGGAGAAGACATGTTGAAACCAACTTACCCGGTTAAAGTTAACTAGAGCCCCAGCATCACAAAATGGATGCTGCTGCCACAGACACAAGTCTGACCTCCTGCTGCTGGGAGTCCTTCCAGCGAGGGAGGCTTGGACAATAGGTTTCCTGCCTTGGGGGGTGCGAGCACCACCCTAGACAGGATTTAGTGTATTGGGGCAGGGAGGGTTGAATGAAACTAGACACTGCCTGGGGCACACAAGGTGTCCCATGCATAGTCCAGTTCAAACCGGCGCTGGGGCACTCCAGCCCCAGCTCTGGCGCGAAACTGGACAAAGGAAAGGGGGTGTCCCCACTCCCCTTCCTGGTCCCACCCATAGGAGGGACCTTGCAGGTAGCCCAGCCCACTAGCCCAGTCTATCAGTAGGTAGCTGAGCCCTGCTAAATTAGATTAACCTGAATCTGCAACTTGTACAGAAACTCTGGACATTCGACCTCAGGAAGAAGACTGAAGAAATCTCCCTTGTGGCCAAGGAGTGACCACCCTGGGCAACCAGGCACCATCCAGCGACCGCTGCTTTGCTTTGCGACAGATCCTACGAGGGACGACTGCAGAGACTGACCAGCGCCGAGACTTCCAGACACCTCTGACCCAGATCCACATCTCCAGCGAAGCTGAGACCCATGGAGGCGACGAGGGACGTGGGACCGGCGACTTGGGAAAAGTGGCTAGTACCTGACTAGCGTGACTTCCGAGGCTCCCTCGAGGCTGTGCTTGGGGAATTGAGAAGCCCCCATCCCGAGCACCATCTGCTAAGAAAATCAGCTCCCCACACTTCACGTGTTCTGTGTGGGGCCCTTCTGCACCTGAGTTGCTCGACGTGTTGTCCGGTTGCTGGCCCGTTGGCTAGTAGCCTCTGCGACGACGAACCTTTACTTTCATCTTGCTGGTCCGGCTCTTCCAGACTGGCACCCTCTCCTCTGTGAAAGAGAAGCACCCCAGACCTTCCTGGTCTGCACCAGAAGCAAGTCCTCCATCCTGCGTGGGTTCCGCTTGCCAAGGCTTGTTGGGTCCTGACTCGACTTCGACGACGCCGACAGCAAGAGCCTGCGTGGGACAGCTCGCCTCCTGGTCCTGGTCGTCCTCGACGTCTCCTGGTACCCGTGGCTGCTGCGACAAGCTTCACCTCTTCACCTGCATCTTCACGACATCGCCTGGTTCCTTCCCGGCTCCTGGCTGGTGACCTAGACTCTGTCCCTTCTGCTTGCAGGTTCCTTCCTTCTTGATCCCCTCCTTGGGATCCACCGGACACTCTTCACTGACTGCCTGTCAGCAACTTTCCTTCAGGCATCCATAGAAGTCAACGACGAAACCCGATGCAAGTTCACACCTATGCACCCGCAGCCCGTGGGCTAGGTAACTTGAGTACTTCGGTGCTCACATGGGTATTGACTATCCTAGGTTCTAGTTTCCGAGTCTCGACTTACTAGCTATACCAGAAGTGTCCTAAAACTGTTAATATCTAACTGCTAGTAATTCTATCGACTTTTACGCATTACGCGTGAGTGTTTCCGCTCTGTACCTGAATCCCGTGGGCCTCCCACTTCCTAACCTTTGGTAGTTTAGTGTAGCCCCAGCGATTCCCTAGGCCTAACCTGTGTTTGTGACAGTGGTCCTTATACCACTTACTTAGTATATGGTTTGCGTGGCCCCTAGGGCCTAACTGTATTACTTCCAAAGAACAAGGGGCACCCCCAAACGGCACAATATGGGTAGAGATATGGGGGAATAAACAGCCAAGCAAAACAACACAAGAAACTCTACCCCTATGCTTGAAAAGTACTAAGTATCATAGTTTTTACCCCCAAAGGGTATGGCACTCAAGGAAAAGAAAAAAGGATATTGTGACGAAATAACAGAAAATGGAAAAAGAACAATACAAGTGCAACACAATACAAAAACGATCACAATAAATAGAAAAAAGTTTCCTTTTTATTTAGAAACATATTAGTATGAGCATTCGATGACTCGCTTATGTGTTTTTTTTATACAAAAATCAATAGCACATAAGACATACTAAAAGTTATTCACAAAACAGAAATATAATGCAAAAATAAACCACAAAAAACAGGTTCCCAGGCAGGGGGGGAAGAAAGAAGATATGAAAAAGGGGAACGATTTTCAATCAAAGGACAAACACTCAACTTCAAACAGCTCGCATTCATACATCATTCCAAAAATCATTCAACATAGGCCAAACAGCCTTTTAAGGGCCCATTCCCAGAGAGGTGATCACAAGGAAATCTAGCAATAGGTCAAGATGGTAACAGTGAGCTAGAAATCAAGCTGTATGGAGAGTCTCAGGGGCGGGAATTGCAGGCCCAAAGAAAAACGCCGACGCGCGTTTCGGTGAAACACACTCCAAACCAGGAGCACCACCTTCCTCAGGGCGTAGCAGACAGACCCCCACACACAGGCTGGGACCTATAAGGATAAGAAAAAAAATAATAAAAAAAAAAAATAGAAATAAAGTACTATAAAAATAGAATAATATATTTTTGAATAAACAGACAAGTCCACAGACCGAGTGCCATAGTCCCTAAGGAGGAAACACATTACTGTTCGAGTATAAATTCTCAATAATATTTTAGAAGCTATAATTCTGAAAACAACGAAAACAACGGAAATATCAGGATGTAGAATAATTTACACCTAGGAAGATAGAGAAGGAAAATGTAAACAAAAATAGGAAAAAATTATGAATACAGGCCAATAAAATAGAAAAGAGAAAAACCCATTTAAGGATTTTTACAGGCAATCCATCATCGGACACAAAGAAAAACAGTCTAGAACTGGGAGAATACCATACCGAATTTAAAAAAGCTAAACAAGAGCTACAGACAACAATATAAATGATTATATTTACCTGTGTATGTGAAAAGTGATAATCAAGGAAGAAAGATGCAGATCTATGCTAATGAAGAAACTCTTTGGTATGGCTCTCTAGAACGGGATAAAAAAGGAAAGAGAACAATACGCATGAAAACATAAACCTTAAAGATTAGAGAAATGGTGAAGCAAGAATGAATATAGAAGAATAATAGAAACCAACAAAGAGAAAAAATGTCATGATCAAACAATAGGGATTGCAACCCTGTTTTAAAAGCGACCCAAAAATGTCTCGCTAGTGAATTGGTGGAGATGAAGAATGGCAAAAACAAGCTATAAAACGGGGTTACCTAAATTTTAGAGCCGTCGACGGTGCAGCGGCAAAATCATTCATGTGTTGTGGGAAAAACCGATCCGCCAGCAAAACTCCCGTGATTGTTGCATACACATTCGGATCGGAAAAGTCTCCACAGGAGATAAAGATGGAGTCTAGAAAAAACCAAGATACCACAAGCAAGGAAAACGGTCAGGTTGTGGGGGTCATGCAACGGAGTAATAAACATGCAGGCTAAAAATGCATTGCTAACTATTAAGTCTGAAGACTTAAGAGAGCAAAAAACTACAAGGGTGTAAATAAAGGGCCGCTGTCATATAGGGGAAGAACCCAGTGAAAAGAAATACGCTCACCTGGATCCAAACGGGCCTTTCCTAGAGAATATTGAAGCTATCAAATGCGTAAACGGATAAGTTGAAATTCTTTAGGAATGAAGAATCCAAAACTCGAATTGCTGAAAAGCAAAAAAATAATATAAAAACAAACTAAAAAGGTGATAATGAGAGTAACGAGCCTAAGATATAGGCATACAATCAACGAAAATGAGCAAAGGCGTAGTGAACGCGGACATAAACAGTTTACCTGAAAGAGATACAATGTCAGCGTTCTCGATAACGGCGGTCAGGTCGGCAAGAGCTTTTCGCGGAAAAGATCGCATAAGAGAGGATCCTATTGGAGAGCGGATATTTAAGCCCCACGAGTCAGAATCCTTCCCAGCTGGACAGCCAATAAACCGGCGAGTCTCAAAAAAACTGTCAACCAACTAGCTTGGTCGAGATGAATAGGTAAACCAATAAACGGGGCTGAACAAGAGCCACGATAAGTGCCCTGAAGCAGACAAACGCCAACACGGTATCCAAGGTGAAGGATGCTCAAACAATAAAGAAAAAAATAATAAAAAAACATGTGAAAAACGGGAGAAGTGGCGCATGGATACTGAAATAGAAAAGCATCAAACACGAGTACACGAAGAGTATTCGAAGTAGAATTGATAAACATAAAAAAGAGACTAAAGGGTAACAAATATGAAAACAGACTTATGTATATACATAAAGAGAAATATGTGTATTGCAAAATAAACCCAGATGTTCAAAAAATAAAGGGCACAGAAAATTCTTAGATTATGGCATTCTCCCATGGTAAGGATTCGTTAAGCCCTCTGGTCTTAGTATCAAGAACAAAAATCCAAAAAACCTCACGTTTTTTACGTAGGTCTTCTGGATTCGTGCCCTTTTGGGCTTGTACTCTTTCCAATATCGTCCATCGTAGATCTTCCTCAGTGTGCTTCTTCTCCGCCCAATGTCCTACTAGAGGGGCTGAGTGTTTGAGACGTCTAATACAGGACTTATGTTCACCAATGCGCACTCTGACCTCTCTCGAGGTTTCGCCAACATAGGTCAATAGACAAGGGCACTGGATTGCATAGACGCAGTTCGATGTTCGGCAGTTGGTAATACCTTCAAGGCTAGCGGTGAAGCCATTAGTATGAAAAGAGGTGCCTACAATGGCATTGGCACAGGCATGGCAAGTGCCGCACTTGTGGTTTCCTCTTACAGGGGTGGTTCCCTCAATAGATCGTTGTAGCCATGTTCCCTGATTAGGAGTCTTAGCTCTAATCAGATGGTTCCTAAGATTCTTGTTCCTGCGAAAGGCAAAAACCGGTTTGGGTATGGCTGCTGGTTGTTCGCCCAAGTTTAGGAGATGCCACTCCGAGTTTATGATCTGTCTGATCTTATTATTGAATGTAGAGTGTTTGGTAACACAAACAAGTTTATCCATAGGTTCCTGGTTTTTGCTCTGGAACATAGAATCCCTGTTATAGAAACGAGCCCGTTTCATGGCGTTCCTAACTAGTCTTGGCGGATACCCCCTGTCGATGAACTTTTGTCTCATACTTTCAGCGTTGGCAAGATAGTCCTTAATAGAAGTACAATTTCTGCGGAGACGCAGAAACTGGCTGAAAGGGATCCCATCTTTCTGGCTCCTAGGATGGAAGCTTTCAAAATGCAAGAGGGTAATCCTAGCGGTCGGTTTGGTGTAAAGAGACACCGCCAGTTTGGAATCATGGTGTTCCACCCAAACGTCTAGGAACTCAAGTCTCATGGTGCTAAAATGGGCAGTAAACTTGATGTTGCAATCCGCCGCATTAAGCCATTCGATATATACCTCCAAGGAGTCTTGGTCGCCAGCCCAAATAAAAAAGACATCATCAATGAACCGCGACCAGTGTCGCACATTTTCAAAAAATGGCGCGACCTCATTGAAGATGTTAAGTCTCTCAAAGTTCCCCATGTATAGGCAGGCAATGCTTGGAGCGCATGCCGCCCCCATGCTAACACCTGTAACTTGTTGGTATAGCTGCCCGTCAAAATCGAAGAAGTTTTCTTCCAAAACAATTTCAAGAGTTTTCACCAAAAAAGTTTTGTTTGACAATGAGGGGTCAGATTGAATGATGTTACTGACTACTTTGGCTGCCTCAATCTGGGGGATGTTAGAATATAAAGATTCCACATCCAGGGTGACAAGAAATTCATATTCACAGTTGTAGTCTAGACCTTCAATTTTGGAGATAAAATGTCCCGTGTCTTTGACATATGACGGCAGACTGCCCACCAAGGGCTGGAGAAACCTGTCAAGATACTTTGAGAGCGGCTCCGTTGCTGACCCAATCGTAGACACAATAGGTCTCAGTGGGGGATCAAGCTGGTTCTTGTGGGTCTTTGGTAGGCCATAGATGATGGGAATGCGGGAACACCATGATTCCAAACTGGCGGTGTCTCTTTACACCAAACCGACCGCTAGGAATACCCTCTTGCATTTTGAAAGCTTCCATCCTAGGAGCCAGAAAGATGGGATCCCTTTCAGCCAGTTTCTGCGTCTCCGCAGAAATTGTACTTCTATTAAGGACTATCTTGCCAACGCTGAAAGTATGAGACAAAAGTTCATCGACAGGGGGTATCCGCCAAGACTAGTTAGGAACGCCATGAAACGGGCTCGTTTCTATAACAGGGATTCTATGTTCCAGAGCAAAAACCAGGAACCTATGGATAAACTTGTTTGTGTTACCAAACACTCTACATTCAATAATAAGATCAGACAGATCATAAACTCGGAGTGGCATCTCCTAAACTTGGGCGAACAACCAGCAGCCATACCCAAACCGGTTTTTGCCTTTCGCAGGAACAAGAATCTTAGGAACCATCTGATTAGAGCTAAGACTCCTAATCAGGGAACATGGCTACAACGATCTATTGAGGGAACCACCCCTGTAAGAGGAAACCACAAGTGCGGCACTTGCCATGCCTGTGCCAATGCCATTGTAGGCACCTCTTTTCATACTAATGGCTTCACCGCTAGCCTTGAAGGTATTACCAACTGCCGAACATCGAACTGCGTCTATGCAATCCAGTGCCCTTGTCTATTGACCTATGTTGGCGAAACCTCGAGAGAGGTCAGAGTGCGCATTGGTGAACATAAGTCCTGTATTAGACGTCTCAAACACTCAGCCCCTCTAGTAGGACATTGGGCGGAGAAGAAGCACACTGAGGAAGATCTACGATGGACGATATTGGAAAGAGTACAAGCCCAAAAGGGCACGAATCCAGAAGACCTACGTAAAAAACGTGAGGTTTTTTGGATTTTTGTTCTTGATACTAAGACCAGAGGGCTTAACGAATCCTTACCATGGGAGAATGCCATAATCTAAGAATTTTCTGTGCCCTTTATTTTTTGAACATCTGGGTTTATTTTGCAATACACATATTTCTCTTTATGTATATACATAAGTCTGTTTTCATATTTGTTACCCTTTAGTCTCTTTTTTATGTTTATCAATTCTACTTCGAATACTCTTCGTGTACTCGTGTTTGATGCTTTTCTATTTCAGTATCCATGCGCCACTTCTCCCGTTTTTCACATGTTTTTTTATTATTTTTTTCTTTATTGTTTGAGCATCCTTCACCTTGGATACCGTGTTGGCGTTTGTCTGCTTCAGGGCACTTATCGTGGCTCTTGTTCAGCCCCGTTTATTGGTTTACCTATTCATCTCGACCAAGCTAGTTGGTTGACAGTTTTTTTGAGACTCGCCGGTTTATTGGCTGTCCAGCTGGGAAGGATTCTGACTCGTGGGGCTTAAATATCCGCTCTCCAATAGGATCCTCTCTTATGCGATCTTTTCCGCGAAAAGCTCTTGCCGACCTGACCGCCGTTATCGAGAACGCTGACATTGTATCTCTTTCAGGTAAACTGTTTATGTCCGCGTTCACTACGCCTTTGCTCATTTTCGTTGATTGTATGCCTATATCTTAGGCTCGTTACTCTCATTATCACCTTTTTAGTTTGTTTTTATATTATTTTTTTGCTTTTCAGCAATTCGAGTTTTGGATTCTTCATTCCTAAAGAATTTCAACTTATCCGTTTACGCATTTGATAGCTTCAATATTCTCTAGGAAAGGCCCGTTTGGATCCAGGTGAGCGTATTTCTTTTCACTGGGTTCTTCCCCTATATGACAGCGGCCCTTTATTTACACCCTTGTAGTTTTTTGCTCTCTTAAGTCTTCAGACTTAATAGTTAGCAATGCATTTTTAGCCTGCATGTTTATTACTCCGTTGCATGACCCCCACAACCTGACCGTTTTCCTTGCTTGTGGTATCTTGGTTTTTTCTAGACTCCATCTTTATCTCCTGTGGAGACTTTTCCGATCCGAGTGTGTATGCAACAATCACGGGAGTTTTGCTGGCGGATCGGTTTTTCCCACAACACATGAATGATTTTGCCGCTGCACCGTCGACGGCTCTAAAATTTAGGTAACCCCGTTTTATAGCTTGTTTTTGCCATTCTTCATCTCCACCAATTCACTAGCGAGACATTTTTGGGTCGCTTTTAAAACAGGGTTGCAATCCCTATTGTTTGATCATGACATTTTTTCTCTTTGTTGGTTTCTATTATTCTTCTATATTCATTCTTGCTTCACCATTTCTCTAATCTTTAAGGTTTATGTTTTCATGCGTATTGTTCTCTTTCCTTTTTTATCCCGTTCTAGAGAGCCATACCAAAGAGTTTCTTCATTAGCATAGATCTGCATCTTTCTTCCTTGATTATCACTTTTCACATACACAGGTAAATATAATCATTTATATTGTTGTCTGTAGCTCTTGTTTAGCTTTTTTAAATTCGGTATGGTATTCTCCCAGTTCTAGACTGTTTTTCTTTGTGTCCGATGATGGATTGCCTGTAAAAATCCTTAAATGGGTTTTTCTCTTTTCTATTTTATTGGCCTGTATTCATAATTTTTTCCTATTTTTGTTTACATTTTCCTTCTCTATCTTCCTAGGTGTAAATTATTCTACATCCTGATATTTCCGTTGTTTTCGTTGTTTTCAGAATTATAGCTTCTAAAATATTATTGAGAATTTATACTCGAACAGTAATGTGTTTCCTCCTTAGGGACTATGGCACTCGGTCTGTGGACTTGTCTGTTTATTCAAAAATATATTATTCTATTTTTATAGTACTTTATTTCTATTTTTTTTTTTTATTATTTTTTTTCTTATCCTTATAGGTCCCAGCCTGTGTGTGGGGGTCTGTCTGCTACGCCCTGAGGAAGGTGGTGCTCCTGGTTTGGAGTGTGTTTCACCGAAACGCGCGTCGGCGTTTTTCTTTGGGCCTGCAATTCCCGCCCCTGAGACTCTCCATACAGCTTGATTTCTAGCTCACTGTTACCATCTTGACCTATTGCTAGATTTCCTTGTGATCACCTCTCTGGGAATGGGCCCTTAAAAGGCTGTTTGGCCTATGTTGAATGATTTTTGGAATGATTTATGAATGCGAGCTGTTTGAAGTTGAGTGTTTGTCCTTTGATTGAAAATCGTTCCCCTTTTTCATATCTTCTTTCTTCCCCCCCTGCCTGGGAACCTGTTTTTTGTGGTTTATTTTTGCATTATATTTCTGTTTTGTGAATAACTTTTAGTATGTCTTATGTGCTATTGATTTTTGTATAAAAAAAACACATAAGCGAGTCATCGAATGCTCATACTAATATGTTTCTAAATAAAAAGGAAACTTTTTTCTATTTATTGTGATCGTTTTTGTATTGTGTTGCACTTGTATTGTTCTTTTTCCATTTTCTGTTATTTCGTCACAATATCCTTTTTTCTTTTCCTTGAGTGCCATACCCTTTGGGGGTAAAAACTATGATACTTAGTACTTTTCAAGCATAGGGGTAGAGTTTCTTGTGTTGTTTTGCTTGGCTAACTGTATTACTTACCTGTGTGACTTATTGTATGCTTAAATAAGACTTTGTTGTACTTACTTCGAATCTCATAAAGAGTGCTGAGGGTTTGACTAAAATAAATACATTCTATTTATATATATATCTGTTGTGGTGTCCTTTCATTTGGTATTCAAGGGATTACATATGGTATAACAGCTGGCTTCACATGCCATTCAGAGTTTAGCCTAAGAATGCTCTTGTCCATGCTACCACTAGGATAGCTGGTCTATAAGGTTGACTTTACAACCAATCACCATAAGGGTTGTTTGGACTGATACAAGGTGTACACTAGAATTAGTGACATCATATATCAGGCCAACTTCTCACAAGGGGCTCCAGTCTTCCCCTATCTCGATGACTGGCTGTTGAAGGTGGGCTCGCCCCCAGTCTGTTGTCAACACCCTCCAGAATACGGCCGACCTCCTGCATTCACTGGGGTTCTCCATCAATGTGCCGAAGTCACACCTGACTCCCTCTCAGAAGCTCCTCTTTATCGGAGCGGTTCTGGACATGACGCAGTATCGGGTCTATCCTCCAGAACAGCGAGTCTGGGATCTTTCAGCCTCTATCCCGGGTTTCGGTCAGGTTGACCCTCAGGCTACTGGGCCTGGTGGCCTCCGGCATCATGCTGGTGGACCATGCAGATTTTATATGCGGGCTCTGCAGTGGGCCCTGAAGTTCCAGTGGGCACAGCATCAGGGGAATCTGTCCGATTGCGTCCAGATCTCAGAGTGCACTGCACACCAATTGCAGTGGTGGCTAACGAACCAAGATTGGGTCGACAGCAGATCCCTCTCCCTTCCCCAACCAGAGTTGACAGTGGTGACTGATGAATCACTGCTGGGATGGGGTGACCGCATGGGGGAGGCGTAAATCAGAGGCTTCTGGTCTCCTGCGGAGTCTGGGCTCCAAATCAACCTTCTGGAGCTTCGGGCAATTCATCTTGCACTCAAAGCATTTCTTCCCTCTGTCCGGGGAAGAGTAGTGCAGGTGTTCACGGACAACACCACTGCCATGTGGTACTGCAACAGACAATAGCGGGGTGGGGTTTTGGACCCTGTGTCAGGAGGCCCTCCGCCTCTGGACGTAGCTGGAACATGAGGGCATATCTCTGGTGATTCAACACCTGGCAGGTTCCCTGAACGCCAGGGCGGATGAACTCAGTCGCAGGTACATGATGGATCACGAATGGCGTCTTCACTCGGAGGTGGTGCAAGGTCTCTTTCGACAGTGGGGAGAGCCTTGGTTAGATCTATTTGCCACCAAAGAAAACTAGCAATGTCAGCAATTCTGCACGTTGGATTTTCCAAGGCGGCACTTGCTAGGTGACGCTTTTTGTAGCGAGTGGAGTTGCGGTCTTTTATACGCCTTTCCGCCTATACCACTTCTGGCCAGAGTGCTGAAGAAGATCAAGCGCAACCGGGCCCAAGTCATTCTTGTGGCTCCGGAATGGGCACAAAAAGTCTGGTATCCCGAGCTGTTAGACATGGCCATCGATCCTTCGATCAGACTGCCTCTTTGGTAGGATCTTTTTTTGCAGCAGCAGGGGACGGTCCTCCACCCAAACTTGTCCAGCCTCTACCTCCTTACGTGAAGATTGAACGACGGAAGTTGACGTCATTTGACCTGCCTCCTGACGTCTGTGATGTTATCTCGGCAGACAGGCGCCCCTCCAGTATTACGGTATACGCCTGCAGATGGAACACATTTGTAGCATGGTGCACAGCAAGGGCTGTGGATTCCCTTCCCGTCCCTCTTTCTGAGATTATCTTGTTCCTCCTATCTTTGGCCCAACAGGGCTCTCCGCTGGGCACTCTAAAGGGCTACCTCATGGCCATTTCAGCCTTCCTTAGGCTTTCTGATCAGCCTGCTTGTAGGAGAGTAGGATTTGCACTTATGTTGCCCCCACTTGTTTTCTGATGTTAGCACTGGTTTCTGGCTATAGTCAGGCTGGGACCCTGCTAATCAGGGCCCCAGCCTCTCTGTTCTCTCTAAACAACTTGGAGTGCATATTAGATGCAATAGTGATTGGATACTGTGGTATCTTATGAGCCCCTAGTATATAGTACCTTAGGTACCAAGGGCATAGGTACTTCACAGGCCTACCAGGGGCTGAAGCATGTATTATGCCACCCCTGGGAAGCAGACTAAATCTGACACCAGAGGCCTGCTACTGTAGCCTGGGTGAGGTAGTGTTAGCACTCCTCTCTGAGGTATAGGTTCCCTATACCTCACCTTACACACACATATAAGCCTATCAGTCACCCCTGAGGCAGGCCCTATCAATCCTGAGGGGAGGGTGTTTGGATTACATGTGAGGGGTGTGAGAAGTTGGCCTGATATGTAGTGCTCACTATTCTAGTGATCACTGTGTATCATTCCAAGCGACCCTTATTGATGATTGGTTGTAAGTCAACCTTATAGACCAGCTATCCTAGTAGCGTGGACAAGAGCAGTCTTCAGGCTAAACTCTAGAGGGCGTGTTAAGCCAGCTGTTTACCATCACATATACCCCTTGAATACCAAGTGAAAGGACACCACACAAGTTGTTATGAAAATAAAGGATATTTATTTATAACAAGACTACCCTGGCTCTTTATGAGTCAGGGAGCTAAGCACACTACAAAACTCTTATGAAAATACTTCTGGTTGCACAATTTACACAAATGCCCGAAGGGCACGAAACCATTTACACTGCAAGTGGAATGGGAAAGGTTAGAAAGTTTAAAGTTACTGGTTCCGGAGGAATCCGATCAGTGGGACTAAACGAAAAAGGAACTGGACACTTGTAGAGTGAACCTACGATGGAGCACCGAGATGCTCGAGTTACCTAGCCCAGAGGCTGCGGCTGCGTGGGGTTCAGCAAGATGTCGGGAGTCCTCGTTGTAGTCTCAGGAGCCTGAAAGAAGAAGTTGCTGGCAGGCGACCAGTGTTGATGTTCAGAGAGATCCAAGCCTGGATCGGTGATGAAGAAAACCTGAAAGCAGAGGGGACTCAGTTCTCAACCGCTAGCCAGCGATCGTGTGGGTACCAGGAAGGTACCGGCTGAAGTCACCTCGACCAGGTGAGTGGATGACGTCGGACTCGGCTGTTCCTCGGACCAGGATGCGCGGCGGCGACCAGGATGGAGGGCGAGCTGTCCCACGAAGGTGTCTGCTGTCGATGATGCTGGGCCCAGGAATGGGGCAGCAGGTCTTGGCAGTGGCAAACCCACGCGGTGGAGTCAAGATGGCGTCGGGAGTGGACCAGGAGGGTCCGAGGTACTCCTCTGTTGAAGGGGAGCAAGAGCCAGTCTGGAGCAACCAGACCAGTGATGAAAGTCTGTCGTGGTGCGTCGTGAAGAGGGCCACAAGCCGGTCGGCGAGTGGTCGGACAACGCGGTGAGCAGTAAGGAGCAGAAGGGCCCCCACGCAGATCTCGTGGATGCTGGGGAGGCAGACTTCGGTGCTGGAGCCGCTCAGGGTTAGGGCTTCTCAAACCCTAGGTGCACTCACTCGAGGGTCCCTCGGTGGGCGTGCTAGATAAGCGTCGTGCAGGTTCTGAAGGTGGCCGGTCCCGCAGGTCTCGTCACACCTACGAATCTCAGCTGGGCTGACGATGTAGGTAGAGGTCAGAGATGGCAGGGAACCCGGGTCTCGTCGAGCTGGGCAGTCTTGATCCGTGGGAGAGACGTACAGCAAACCGCAAGCGCTTAGGTGGTGCCTGCTGGTGCAGGGTGGCTACTCCTTAGCCACAAGGGAGAGTCTTCAGAAATAGTCAAGAGTTCCTTTCGTGGAAAGTAGTTCAAGATTCAGAATTATCCAATTTGGGAAGGGGACCCGCTCCCACCTTTATTCTAGGAAAAAGGGGCTGGCCCGTGACTCGGTCCTACCTATGGGTGGAACCAGGAGGGGGGTGGTTACACCCCTATCCTTTGTCTGGCTTCGCCCCAGCGCAGGGGCTGGTGTGCCCCCGAAACTGGTTTGAGCCGGGCTATGCACAGTGAGCACCGGGGTGCCACTTGCAATCACCTTCCTTTCAGCCCTGCCTACCTGGGATACACAAACCCTGTCTGGGATGGTGCTAACACCGCCCTCGACAGGAAACCCTTTGTCCAAGCTCCCCTCGCTGGAAGGTCTCCCAGCAGCAGGAGGTCAGACTTGTGTCTGGTGGCAGCATCCATTTTGTGATGCTGAGGCTTGAGTCAACTTTAACCGGGGTTCAAGGTTACTTCCATGTCGTGTCCCTCTAGAAGGGTGGAAGGCTAACCCCGTCGCCAGAACTGGCGAGGGGTTCGTATTCCAATTCGTATGACACCTTACTCGACATGTTTGGGTGATGCGATGCCAAAGTTAGCAAATAACCGCGAGGATTATAATGCACTTTAAGGTAGTTGGCCCGCGTCACCATGGAACGGCTATTAGGATTTGGTTCCGCAAGCCGTCGACGGGCCCAGCTCGCGCCAGAGCACCATCTCACATGATTCCCAGCACTCTGCCTTCAGGATTGATAAGGCCTGCCATAGGAGTGACTGACAGGAATCCATGCGTCCATTTTAGGGTTAGGTATAGGAATACTACACCTACAGCAACGGGTGATTACACCACCTTGCCCCAGCTGTCGTGCAGCCAGTTGTGTCAGATTTGGGCGGCCATCCAGGGGTGGCATAATACATGCTGCGGCCCCTGGTAGGCCCTGGGTACACCGATGCCCTGGATACCTGTGGTATGCTGATACAGGGACTGATAAGGCGGCCCAGTTCCAATTAGTGGATGCACCTAATGTACATGTGTGTTAATTTCGAGAGAGAACAGCTAGGCTGTGGGTCTGATTGGCAGGCCCACAGCCGGGGAAAGTCGTAAACCAATGAAGCAAAAGCAAAAAATCTGGGTGATCATAGGATTGCAGACCCTACTCTCCTACATGACCCCCCCCCAAACTTTGGGACAATAAGCTAACCTTGACCAGGTGAGTCTTCTTGCTCTAAGTGGAAATACCTGGAGAGCCCATCTGCATTGCCATGATCAGTGCCAGGTCTATGCTCCACTGTGAAGTCCATCCCCTGTAGGGAAATGGACCACCTAAGTAGTTTGGGGTTTTCACCCTTCATTTGATTTAGCCACAAGAGGGGCTTATGGTCGGTCTGAATCTTGAAGTGAGTGCCAAACAAGTATGGCCTCAACTTCTTCAGGGCCCAAACCACAGCAAAGGCCTCCCTCTCAATAGCTGACCAATTCTTCTCTCTGGGGGTCAGCCTCCTTGAGGAAATATGAATTTTGTGATCAGTTATGTCCCCTATCGTAGACCCCAACGGCTCCATGTACATGCTATAAGTACATGTATGTTCCCTCCTGCTCCAGTTTTGAAGACGCAAATATATGTGCGTCCACCGTCAACATGTCCTCTTTCAGATCCGCCATGAATGGGTCAGATATTCCATTCCTAAGTATGAAAGGCCACCGACTTTATGTGGTTCACTTTCCACATTTTACAGATTCAGGCGAGTAGGCCCGAATTCTGTCATCAAGCCTTTTCCTGCCTTCTGCCTCTGAAAGCTCCAGTCTGAGCCTGCATCTGTGACCATGAACTTTGTCCTACTCCCTGCGCGGCTAACGGTGCCTGATCCAGCCTGTCGCCTGCCAAAAACTGTATTTCACCTTCAAGATTATCTCCTCCGCTCCTCATCCGATGCATTCCTGTCTAGTAGTTTAGGTAAACATTCCTCCAGCTACCGCGCAAAGGGCCAGGCCTCGCTGTCCTCATGCAAGTAATTCATAGCCCTGTTACCATGGAATATTCCTACCCCCTCGCATCTAGTGTAGACACTTAGACGCTTGTACACGCACTAACAGTCAGTATAGTCAGTATAGAATAGATTCTATCCTAAGAGACCTCTCTTTTTGGATAACACAGTTCTTTAAACATAGGATATTAGATATGATTTGGGATTAGGTTGACATAACCCCAGACTTCTGTCTCCACATGTAGAGCTAAATGTCAAGTCTCCTTCACCCTCTAGTTGCACGTCAATCACACGTCATGCGGCTGCGCGCGCATCTCTGCCAAATATTTCTGCTGACATTGCAGGATTCTCTTATGGATCCACCCACTTGTGACATCATGTATGATGACGTTTATTAAATTACGCCCATATGACCGCCTCTATTAGCTACGTATGCACCTTTTATCTATACTATCAGTTGTTACGCCTCTTGCATCTGTTTCACTGTAATGTATTTTCTATAAAACTGCCTATCTGTCAATAATATATGCCCTTCCTTCCTGAACTTTCGTGGTGATGGAATAGCATGCCTACAATTCGAATTGTATTCCTTTGTATAGGAATAAAGCCTTTTAAAACCTCTAATACCACGGATTCTGCCTCTTATATTTACTGAGTTATTCTTAATAGACTTTACCGCATAAAAAATAGTACCGGTAACGAAATATTTGCCACAAAATTCAGCTGGGATAGAACAGCTCCCACACCCAACTCCGAAGCGTCTGTTTGGACAATGAATGTTTTGGAGTAGTCTGGACTCTTTAGGATAGGTGCTGTGCACATGGCCTGCTTTAGGTCATCGAATGCCTTTTGACAGCTGGCTGTCCACTGACCTTTTTTTGGGATCTTCTTACTTGTCAGATCGTTTAGCGGGGTCACAATGGATCCATAATTCCTGACAAATTTCCGGTAATACCCAGTCAGGCCCAAGAAAGCTCGAACCTGAGTCTGGGTGGTTGGAGGAGCCCAGTCCTGGATGACCTGTATTTTGCTCTCCAATGGCTGAACCTGGCCTCCACCTTCAAGGTGGCCCAGGTATACAACCTGTGTCTGCCCTATCTGACACTTAGTGGCCTTGATAGTGAGGCCTGCCTTCTGCAGAGCCTCTAACACTTTCCTCAGGTGGACCAGGTGATCCTCCCAGGTGGAGCTAAAGACAGCGATATCGTCCAGATACGCCGCGCAGAGGTCGTCCAACCCAGTGAGAACTTGATTCACCAGCCTTTGGAAGGTGGCAGGTGCATTTTTCAAACCAAAGGGCATTGCCACGAACTGATAATGCCCTCCCGGGGTAGAAAATGCTGTTTTGGGCTTGGCCTCCTCAGCTAACCTGATTTGCCAATACCCAGCTGTCAGGTCAAATGTACTTAAGTAGTTGGCCGAAGCCAACCGGTCTATAAGTTCATCTGCTCTTGGTATCGGGTGGGCGTCAGTCTTAGTGACTGCATTGAGGCCTCTGTAGTCCACGCATCTCTTTCTTACCGCCCTGGGTGTGAGGTTTTGGTACGAAAACTACTGGACTAGCCCAGGGGCTGTCCGAGGGCTCAATGACTCCCAGCTCCAACATTTTCTGCACCTCTGTCTTGATGCAGTCTCTGACATGATCAGGCTGTCGATAGATTTTACTCTTTACGGGCAGACTGTCCCCAGTGTCGACCTCATGGGTACACCAATTGGTCTGACTGGGTGTCAGAGAGAACATATGTCGGAAGGATTGAAGAACCTGTTTACAATCCTGTTGTTGATGTCCAGAGAGGCTGCCACAAAAGACAACACCATCTACTGACCCATCGTCAGGGTTCTGAGAGAGCAGGTCCGGGAGAGGGTCACCACTCTCCTCCTCCTGTCCCTCATCTGTGGCCATGAGCAAGCCCATGCCCTCCCTGTCGACATATGCCTTGAGCCTGTTTACATGGAGCACCCGGTGGGGGCTCCGGGGAGTTCCCAGGTCTACCAAGTAGGTGACCTCTCCCTTTTGCTCAATGATCGTGTGGGGCCCAGACCATTTGTCTTTGAGTGCTGCTGGGGCCACTGGCTCCAGCACCCACACCTTCTGTCCAGGCTGATACACAGTCAGGACAGCCTTTTGGTCGTGCCAAGCTTTTTGTAATTCTTGGCTCGCCTCAAGGTTTTTAGATGCCTTTTCCATGTACTCAGCCATCCGCGAGCGGAGACCGAGCACATAGTCCACAATGTTTGATGCCGGCTTTTTGAGAGGTCTCTCCCATCCTTCCTTTACCAAACAAAGGGGTCCCCTTACAGGATGTCCGAACAGAAGTTCAAAAGGGCTGTAGCCAACCCCCTTCTGCGGGACCTCTCTGTAGGCGAACAAGAGGCAGGGTATCAGGACATCCCATCTCCGCCGAAGCTTTTCAGGTAGTCCTTGAATCATCCCTTTTAGGGTCCTGTTGAATCTCTCAACAAGCCCATTGCATTGTGGGTGATAGGGTGTGGTGAATTTGTAGTTGACACCGCACTCCTTCCACATAGCAGTCAGATATCCCGACATGAAGTTTGCACCTCTGTCGGAGACGACCTCCTTAGGGAAGCCCACTCTGGAGAACACTCCAACCAGGGCTCGTGCCACAACAGGTGCTGTAGTGGTCCTAAGGGGAATAGCTTCAGGATACCTGGTGGCGTGGTCCACCACCACCAGTATAAACTTGTGCCCTGATGCTGTCTGGGGTTCCATTGGTCCGACAATGTCGATCCCCACTCGTTCAAAGGGTACCCCCACCACCGGCAGTGGTATGAGGGGGGCCTTTGTCGTGCCACCTGACTTACCACTGGCTTGGCAAGTGACACAGGAGCGGCAAAACTCCTTCGTATCTTCGGACATGTGGGGCCAGTGAAAGTGTGGAACAATTCTGTCCCAAGTCTTATTCTGGCCTAAGTGACCTGCAAGGGGAATCTCGTGGGCCAAGGTAAGGAGGAAACCTCTCAGAGACAAGGGGACGACCAGCCTCCTGGTCGCGCCAGGCTTGGGGTCTCTTGCCTCGGAGTACAGGAGTCCATCGTCCCAGTACACTTTGTGGGTACCTGTGGCGTTCCCTGCAGCCTCAGCAGCAGCCTGCTGTCTGAGGGGTTCAAGTGAGGGGCAGTCTAACTGTGCCTTCCCCAGGTCTTCCCTAGAGGGTCCCCCTGAGCCCAGAAACTCAACCTGACCAGGTTCAAGCTCTTGTGGCTCAGTTTCCCTCAGTTCCTTAAGGTCAGCCTCCTCAGAGACTTGATCCACGACCTGGGGCAAGGGGGAAGGCGAGGCCTTACCCTTACTGCTCCTTTTCTTGGATGGTGTCTGGTCCGTTCTTCCAGGATCCAGCACCTGTTCAGTGGGGCATCTTTTGGCCTGTGACCTGGTCACAGCAAGGACATGTGCTGGCAAGCCTAACATTTCCATGTGAGTCCTCTGCTCCACTTCTGACCATTGTGACGTTTCCAAATCATTGCCCAACAGACATTCTACGGGGAGGTCTGAACTAACCACAACTTTCTTCGGGCCACTTACCCCTCCCCAGGAGAAATCAACAACTGCCATACTGTGATTGGTAGTGACATTGCTGGCATTGGTCACTAGGTAATCGGTACCTAGTATGATCTGTCCAGGGTCCACAAAGTTAGGCGTCACCATGGTGACACTGGCACAAGTGTCCCTGTAGGCCTGAGCCACTTTTCCATTGATCAAAGGCGTCTGCCTGTATTTGCCCAAAGTATTGGGACTGGCATCAGGGGACATATCCATATCCCCTGTACAGACAAGGACGGCCTGAGTGAGCGTGCCAACTAAGTCGTCACTCCCCTCAGTTCCCAAGGTTAACCCAACTAATGCCTTGGGAGGCGCACTACCACTGCTGACTGTACTAGGGGGTGCAGGTGCCTTAGGGGCTGCAGTGGCAGGAGTTTGCCCTCCTTTCTTGGTGCACTCACTAAACCAGTGAGTCTTACTTTTACAGTATTGGCACCACCTTTTTGACTGGCCTTCTGGAGTCTTCTTTTTCTGCTGTGAAGCCTGACCCCCACCCTCTTTGGTTTGTTGGGGGCCTGTCGAAGACTTCTGGTCATTTTGTTCGTTCTTGTTACTACCCTTTTGGTCTGCTTTCTTCTGACCACCCTGGTTCTGAGTCTGGTTCTGCTTGACCCTTGTTCTGACCCATCTGTCTGCCTTCTTTCCCAATTCTTGGGGAGAGGTCAGCTCCGAGTCGACAAGGTGCTGATGCAACAATTGGTTCTGACAGTTGTTTAAAATCTGTTCTCTCATGATAAGATTGTACAATCCTGTGTAATCAGTAACCTTGCTACCCAGCAACCAACCTTCTAAAGCCTTAGTGGCACAATCGACAAAGTCAGCCCAATCCTGAGACTGAATTTTCTGGGTGTCCCTGAACAGCACCCGGTACTGCTCGGTGGTCAAGCCGAACCCATCAATCAGTGTATTCTTCAGGACTTGGTAGTTGTTGACATCCTCAGCTCTCGTAGTGAGGAGCTTGTCTCGTCCTTTACCTTCAAAGGAGAGCCACAGTATAGCTGCCCACTGACTTGGGGGGACGCACTGGACAGTGCAAGCCCTCTCCAAGGCAGTTATCCACTTGTGGATGTCGTCCCCTTGCTTAAAGGGGGGCACTATTTTACTCAGGTGTCTAGTGTCTATACCCCTGTCTTTCTCTCTAATGAGAATGCTGCCACCAGTGGGATCTAACCCACTCAATTTCTGCTCTCGGGCCAAGGCAAGTCTTTCTTTGGCGAGGGCAAGTTCTTCCCGCTCGATCCTCAGATTGACTTCCCTCATCTTCGCTTCGTGCTCCTTTCTCTGATGGGACGTCATCCCTCTCTGAGAAGATGCCTGAGAAACATGTGTTCGAACAGATCTGTTAGAGCCTCGCGAGAGAGACCTAACTCGTCCGTTCCCAAGGTTAAGCCTGCTTAAGCGTGGGCCCGGGGCTCCCCCAGTTCCATTCTCATGCCTGCTTAAGTTTGTCCTTGTGAGCCTACTGACTACTACTGGACCTCCGTCTGCCTCGTCCCCTTCTAACTCTTCTTCCTCTTCCCCCTCACCATTGAGGTCGAGGTCAGGGTCACCAAGGGTTCCCTCTAAGGGAGGCATGTTCCCATCAGCATTAGGGGGGCCTGTGTTAGAGGACCTCCTAGCGTCGTAAGTCTCTAAGAGACCTATCAGAAATGCGATGGTAGGGTTAGAACCCTGGTTTAGCTTCCTGGAGGCACACAGCTGTCTCATCTCCGTGAAGCTAAGAGCTGCATATCGTGACACGACCTGTGGAGGGTCGATGACCACTAAGGGAGTCTCTGCAGACTCTCCGTGGACCGACATGCTTTCTAGTGAGGTGTAAGTGATGCACCTACCTACACTATGTGTTTCTCTACGGATCCCTTGCTAAGAGCTGCCTCCTGACGTCTGTGATGTTATCTCGGCAGACAGGCGCCCCTCCAGTATTACGGTATACGCCTGCAGATGGAACACATTTGTAGCATGGTGCACAGCAAGGGCTGTGGATTCCCTTCCCGTCCCTCTTTCTGAGATTATCTTGTTCCTCCTATCTTTGGCCCAACAGGGCTCTCCGCTGGGCACTCTAAAGGGCTACCTCATGGCCATTTCAGCCTTCCTTAGGCTTTCTGATCAGCCTGCTTGTAGGAGAGTAGGATTTGCACTTATGTTGCCCCCACTTGTTTTCTGATGTTAGCACTGGTTTCTGGCTATAGTCAGGCTGGGACCCTGCTAATCAGGGCCCCAGTCTCTCTGTTCTCTCTAAACAACTTGGAGTGCATATTAGATGCACTAGTGATTGGATACTGTGGTATCTTATGAGCCCCTAGTATATAGTACCTTAGGTACCAAGGGCATAGGTACTTCACAGGCCTACCAGGGGCTGAAGCATGTATTATGCCACCCCTGGGAAAGCAGACTAAATCTGACACCAGAGGCCTGCTACTGCAGCCTGGGTGAGGTAGTGTTAGCACTCCTCTCTGAGGTATAGGTTCCCTATACCTCACCTTACACACACATATAAGCCTATCAGTCACCCCTGAGGCAGGCCCTATCAATCCTGAGGGGAGGGTGTTTGGATTACATGTGAGGGGTGTGAGAAGTTGGCCTGATATGTAGTGCTCACTATTCTAGTGATCACTGTGTATCATTCCAAACGACCCTTATTGATGATTGGTTGTAAGTCAACCTTATAGACCAGCTATCCTAGTAGCGTGGACAAGAGCAGTCTTCAGGCTAAACTCTAGAGGGCGTGTTAAGCCAGCTGTTTACCATCACATATACCCCTTGAACACCAAGTGAAAGGACACCACAGAAGTTGTTATGAAAATAAGGGATATTTATTTATAACAAGACTACCCTGGCTCTTCATGAGTCAGGGAGCTAAGCACACTACAAAACTCTTATGAAAATACTTCTGGTTGCACAATTTACACAAATGCCCGAAGGGCACGAAACCATTTACACTGCAAGTGGAATGGGAAAGGTTAGAAAGTTTAAAGTTACTGGTTCCGGAGGAATCCGATCAGTGGGACTAAACGAAAAAGGAACTGGACACTTGTAGAGTGAACCTACGATGGAGCACCGAGATGCTCGAGTTACCTAGCCCAGAGGCTGCGGCTGCGTGGGGTTCAGCAAGATGTCGGGAGTCCTCGTTGTAGTCTCAGGAGCCTGAAAGAAGAAGTTGCTGGCAGGCGACCAGTGTTGATGTTCAGAGAGATCCAAGCCTGGATCGGTGATGAAGAAAACCTGAAAGCAGAGGGGACTCAGTTCTCAACCGCTAGCCAGCGATCGTGTGGGTACCAGGAAGGTACCGGCTGAAGTCACCTCGACCAGGTGAGTGGATGACGTCGGACTCGGCTGTTCCTCGGAGCAGGAGGCGCGGCGGCGACCAGGATGGAGGGCGAGCTGTCCCACGAAGGTGTCTGCTGTCGATGATGCTGGGCCCAGGAATGGGGCAGCAGGTCTTGGCAGTGGCAAACCCACGCGGTGGAGTCAAGATGGCGTCGGGAGTGGACCAGGAGGGTCCGAGGTACTCCTCTGTTGAAGGGGAGCAAGAGCCAGTCTGGAGCAACCAGACCAGTGATGAAAGTCTGTCGTGGTGCGTCGTGAAGAGGGCCACAAGCCGGTCGGCGAGTGGCCGGACAACGCGGTGAGCAACAAGGAGCAGAAGGGCCCCCACGCAGATCTCGTGGATGCTGGGGAGGCAGACTTCGGTGCTGGAGCCGCTCAGGGTTAGGGCTTCTCAAACCCTAGGTGCACTCACTCGAGGGTCCCTCGGTGGGCGTGCTAGATAAGCGTCGTGCAGGTTCTGAAGGTGGCCGGTCCCGCAGGTCTCGTCACACCTACGAATCTCAGCTGGGCTGACGATGTAGGTAGAGGTCAGAGATGGCAGGGAACCCGGGTCTCGTCGAGCTGGGCAGTCTTGATCCGTGGGAGAGACGTACAGCAAACCGCAAGCGCTTAGGTGGTGCCTGCTGGTGCAGGGTGGCTACTCCTTAGCCACAAGGGAGAGTCTTCAGAAATAGTCAAGAGTTCCTTTCGTGGAAAGTAGTTCAAGATTCAGAATTATCCAATTTGGGAAGGGGACCCGCTCCCACCTTTATTCTAGGAAAAAGGGGCTGGCCCGTAACTCGGTCCTACCTATGGGTGGGACCAGGAGGGGGGTGGTTACACCCCTATCCTTTGTCCGGCTTCGCCCCAGCTCAGGGGCTGGTGTGCCCCCGAAACTGGTTTGAGCCGGGCTATGCACAGTGAGCACCGGGGTGCCACTTGCAATCACCTTCCTTTCAGCCCTGCCTACCTGGGATACACAAACCCTGTCTGGGATGGTGCTAACACCGCCCTCGACAGGAAACCCTTTGTCCAAGCTCCCCTCGCTGGAAGGTCTCCCAGCAGCAGGAGGTCAGACTTGTGTCTGGTGGCAGCATCCATTTTGTGATGCTGTGGCTTGAGTCAACTTTAACCGGGGTTCAAGGTTACTTCCATGTCGTGTCCCTCTAGAAGGGTGGAATGCTAACCCCGTCGCCAGAACTGGCGAGGGGTTCGTATTCCAATTCGTATGACACCTTACTCGACATGTTTGGGTGATGCGATGCCAAAGTTAGCAAATAACCGCGAGGATTATAATGCACTTTAAGGTAGTTGGCCCGCGTCACCATGGAACGGCTATTAGGATTTGGTTCCGCAAGCCGTCGACGGGCCCAGCTCGCGCCAGAGCACCATCTCACATGATTCCCAGCACTCTGCCTTCAGGATTGATAAGGCCTGCCATAGGAGTGACTGACAGGAATCCATGCGTCCATTTTAGGGTTAGGTGTAGGAATACTACACCTACAGCAACGGGTGATGACACCACGTTGCCCCAGCTGTCGTGCAGCCAGTTGTGTCAGATTTGGGCGGCCATCCAGGGGAGGCATAATACATGCTGCGGCCCCTGGTAGGCCCTGGGTACACCGATGCCCTGGATACCTGTGGTATGCTGATACAGGGACTGATAAGGCGGCCCAGTTCCAATTAGTGGATGCACCTAATGTACATGTGTGTTCATTTCGAGAGAGAACAGCTAGGCTGTGGGTCTGATTGGCAGGCCCACAGCCGGGGAAAGTCGTAAACCAATGAAGCAAAAGCAAAAAATCTGGGTGATCATAGGATTGCAGACCCTACTCTCCTACAAGGGGGTGCCTCTGCATGAGCAGGGCCCCTCTGCAGCTGGCAGAGTCTATTCTCTGTGGTTGTTTGTGGATGCGGTTAAACCATATACTCTTAAGTGCATTATAACCTACCGGTAAATGCTAACTTTGAGATGGCTGCATCAAAACATGTTGTGTTTGGTGTCAAACAACTTGGAATCATACCCCCACACCAGTAATTGGTGTGGGAGTATGATCCCACCCTTCTAGAGGGGTAAACATGTGCCTACTGTGGAAAGACGGTAGAAATCTGAAACAGCCCTGGCCTCACAAAATGGATGCCACCAGCACAGACACTGGGCTGCCCTCCTGCTGCTGACCAAAACTCGCAGTGGAGGAGGCCCAACAATAGGCATCCTGTCACAGGGAGGTGTCACCACCTTCCAGACAGGATTTAGTGTATTGGGGCTGGGTGGGTGCACTCCTAGAGTGCTTTGAAGTCCTGCACTGGGGGAGCAGTAGGCGCCTCTGTGCATATGCCAGCTCAAACCGGTTAAGGGGCTACCTGCCCCTGCTCTGGCGCGAAACTGGACAAAGAGAAGTGGGTGTAGCCACCCACTCCCCTGACCCTCCCATAGGAGGGGTCATAGAGCTAGTCCCTCCCTTTTCTTTAGTATAAGATAGCGAAACCTTGCCATTGCAAATTAGATAACCCTGGACGACGCTCTGAAGACGAATCCTGGCCTTTTGACGTTCCACTACCTTTGGAAGACTGAAGAATCTCCCTTGGAGTCAAGGAGTGACTCACCTGCTTGGCAGGCACCAAAAACTTGAATCAACGGTCGTAAACTTTCCCGCTGGAGTCCGAAGTCCATGCAGCCCCAGAAGTGGATTTCCTGACTTCTCAATGGTCATCATGTGTCCCCAGCAAAGCTGAGGCGAGTGGACCCCACGAGTGACGAGGAACGGCAATACCCAGGTAGCGTGCACTATTGTCGAGGGCAACCCCTTAACGACGTTCTACGAACTTGTGCTTTGGACCACGTGTGGCCCAAACCTCCAGCAGGATTTCCACCGAACATCAGAGGCCTACCTCGTCCCAAGTGACCGTGGGCTCCTGTGAAGTGAATCCTCATGAGGCGTCTTCGCGATCCCTTGCTCGTTGGCTTGTGGGTCCCCCGAAGACTTTCTCATCGAACCAAAGGGCTCCCCTGGTTGCTCCAGGCCTGCCCTGACTTACCCTCGCTGGGTGAGTCCCTCAGACCTTGCTGGTCTGCACCGCTGACTTTCTTCACTTTCCACGAGACTTGCTGTTGCCAAGGCTTGTTGGCTCCAATCCGGTTGCCGACACCTCAGTAAGCTGCAGACTTCGTGGGACACTCCGAATCCAGCTCCTGGTCATCATCGATGCCTCCTGGACCTCGTGGCTGAAGAGTCAAAACATCCGTGATCACCTGAAATCACCCGACGATTGTGGGCATCCATCTTCCTGGCCCCGGGTCACTGGCAAGTGACTTTGAACACTGTCTCCTCTGCTTTCAGGTCTTCCTTCTTCTGAATCCAGCCTTGGATTCCACCGGACACTTCTCCAGTCTTCACAAGCAGCAAATCTTCTTCGGCTGCCATTGAAAACGACGCCGTGACCCGACACCAAAAGACACCTATGCACCTGGCTTCCCTGGGTGAGGTAACTTGTGCACTCTGGTGCTCCTGTGTGTGTTGGCCTTCGAATTACTTACCCTGTAAGTGGCATGCTTGTAGACTCTCCCGAAGTACCCTAGAACTTTAAAAATCCAACCGCGACTTGCTCCATTGAAATCAATAGGGAACCCGCGGCTGTGTTCTCACACTGCAAGCGTCTCCCGTGGGTCCTTTACTTACCTGCCTTGGGTGGATTAGTGAGGCCCCAGCGATTCTACAGGCCCTAGGCCTTGTCCCCTTGCAAGTCAACATTTCTAAACCTCTTTTTTAGTATATGGTCTGGTACGCCCCTAGGGCCCCAGCTATATTTGTGCTTAATTTATTGTGAAACGTTGATGTTTGCATATGTTCTTGAATTCTAATCTCATAAAGAGATTAGTAGAGTGTGTCTAGTAATAAATACATATAGATTTGATATATATACCTGTGTGGTGTCCTTTCATTTGGTAATTCAAGAGATTATAAGGTAAAACAAGCTGCTTTACATTCCTCTGAGACTTAGCCTGAAGGCTGCTCTCCACAGCTACCACTAGGATAGTTTTCTTTAAAAGGTTGTCTTAAACGTATCTACCATAAGAGTCGAATTGGACTGGTGCAACGTGGCCACTTTAACTAGTGACCAGCATATGCCAGGCCAACTTCTCACACTTCTCTTACTTCTCTTTACAAGTCCCCTGCTGTAAATCGTTTCCTTAAGGGCATAATCCTAATCCTAATCCTAATCCTCCTGAGGCGGAAGCCGGGAGTTCTGTTTGCTTAAAATTGAAAATTCACTGCTTTTAAAATTGTATTTCTGTATTTTTAAAGCACTTAGCACCCACTCCTTAGCGCTCACCTGCTAACCCCAATCAGCCGATCCAAGCGCTGTCAGGGGCAGGAAACGCTGGCTCGCCGCCATCACTCACCTCGAGGAACCACGGGACACGCCCACTCCTGTTGGCCACGCCCATCCCTCTAACGCCCATAACCTCCCCATAAAACATGTGCCAGCATAGGGAGCGCAGCGGACGGGCGCAGCGGACGGGCGCAGCGGTCGCGCCGTCAGCGCGCCAAAGGCAAGCCCGTCTGGGCCCGTCCGGGCCCAGCCGGCCCTAGGCCCAGCCACTCTGCCCCTCTCAGCCCGTAACGACAGGACCTACACTCGCGCGGACTTATTAGCCTTAAACCCCAACAAACAATCCTTCTGCTCGCGCATCCTGAATGGAGATACCCAATTCTCCGGTTGTGACCTCTGCGACCCCGCCAATCAGAACACGGCACCCAAGGGCTTGCACCTAGGCCTACTTAACTGCAGGTCGCTCGTGAAACACTCACACAAAGTGAACCTCTTAATCGCAAACAATGCCTTAGACATTCTGTTTCTAACAGAAACCTGGCTCACCCCCAGTAGCGGCCCAGACATCGTTCTAGCACTCCCCCCCGGGTACGTCATGTGCTCACTGAACAGACCAGAGGGGAGGGGAGGTGGACTAGCGATAATTCTTAAAGACACCCTCACCTGTAGAATATCTGATGGCAACATCAAGGGATACGAAAGCTGCCACTATACAATACAAATCTCCCCAGTTACCTCGCTGTCAGGAACGCTGGTATATCGCCCGCCAGGCAATCTAGGAGACTTTCCGAACAAAATTATTGACCAGACGTCCATCAAATGCACGTCCACCACCAACTACCTACTACTAGGAGACCTGAATGTACATTTCTTGGACCCGGATGACAAGCAGGCCAGTGAACTACTCCAGGATTTCACCTCAATGGGCCTTGACCTCAAAAACCCACAGGCCACTCATGAAAGAGGGCAACTGCTTGATCCTATTCTCTCCAATATCCCCAATCTGAGAACTCTTGACCATATCCCCCTTCCCTGGACGGACCACTTTTTGGTCTCCCTAGTATGGAACATCATCACTCCGCCCCCTCCACCTCCCAAAACCAGAACGTATACCAGACGATGGCAGAAATTGGAACCAGGCATTTGGGCAGCCAAACTTAGGGAAAACGCTCCCTACCCCCCCCCCACGACACCGTAGCAGGGGACAAAGAATTCAGTACCTGGATTACCCAATCGCTCGACGCCATTTTGCCTGAAACCCACTCTCTGAAACACACCAAGAGAGTTAATCCCTCACCCTGGTATACCCCGGAACTCAACCTTCTGCGTAAGGCTTGCAAAAGGAATGAACGTATCTGGAGGAAGGAAAAAACCAAGGAACAAAAAGAATCATTCCGTACCTCTGTAAAAACCTACAAAAAAGAGCTCCGCAACACCAAAACTAGCTTCTACGAGAACAGAATTAAAAACGCTGCCTGCTCGGCCCATGAAACCTATTCAGTTCTTAAAGAACTCCTCCACGCCCCTGACCCCCCACTTAAACCCCTCGATCCCAAAGAAGCTGAAATTAAATGTAACAACTTAGCCACCTTCTTTGACGAGAAGATTAAAAAAATTCTTCTTACCATACCCCCCCCGATCAGGCCCACACAGAGCAGGCTCTCACTACCACCACCACCTATCCTCCTCTGCTGTTAGCCCACCCCCAACCCTCCCTGGACGCTTTCGGCCCCGTAACAACGGAAGAAGTAGGAGCAACGCTGGCCTCAATCAAAAGTGGCTCCCCCCTTGACCCTGCACCCCTCCGCTTCCTAAAAAAAGTGTCGAGCACCATCATCCCTCCCCTCACGGCCCTGATCAACTCCTCTCTCTCGGAGGGCATAGTCCCCCCCCAGCTGGAAAGCGGCCGCAGTCAAAGGTCTATTAAAAAAACCCTCCTTAGACCCGCAGGACTTCACCAACTATAGGCCCATTTCCCTTCTCCCTGGAAACAGCAAGATCGCAGAGAAGCTGGTAAACAAGCAATTATCGCTTTACCTAGAAAGCAACAACCTCTTAGCGGTCTCCCAGACAGGGTTCCGTCCAGGTCAGGGCACGGACATCGCCCTCCTGGCAGCGGTGGAGAAGGCCAGAAGCATTCTGGACACAGGAGGATCAGTGGCAGTGATCCTCCTGGATCTCAGTGCGGCCTTCGACACTGTAGACCATCCCACCCTAATCCACCGACTGGGAGAGATCGGACTAAAGGGTACGGCCTTGAAATGGCTAGAATCCTTCTTATCAGGACGCTCCTTCCAGGTGCGGGAAAACGACAGCTGTTCATCCACCATCCCCCTCCGGTGCGGAGTACCACAGGGCTCATCCCTTAGCCCTACGTTATTCAACGTGTACATGGCCCCACTGGAGAAGAGGGTCAGCTCGTTCGGCGTGTCAGTTATCAACTACGCCGACGACACTCAGCTGGTCGTAACCCTTTCACACCCCCACCACGCCCCATCCGATCTCCACAGCTGCCTCTCCGAAGTCCACCGATGGATGAATTTCTCCTCACTGAAACTGAATGGGTCCAAGACTGAGATCCTTTTGATGGGCCATCTCACCTTTGGCCCAGTTGCCTAGGTGACCCTCCCACACCCAAGGAAGAGGTCAAGAGCCTTGGTGTGTGGATTGAGAAGGACATGAGCTTTAAAACTCAGGCTAAAAGAACGGCAGGGACATGTTTTGGGCTACTCAGAGCCTGCAGGAAGATCTTCCCCCTGCTCCCGATACCGCAAGGAGGCTCCTCATTCAGGGTCTAATCCTGGCAAGATTAGACTACTGTAACGCCATCTACTTGGGAGCCCCTGAAGCCACCCTGAACTCGCTGCAAAAAGTCCAAAACGCCGCCGCCCGCCTACTCACGGGCACACCTGGAAGATCCTCCGCCAGGCCGGCTCTTAAATCCCTCCACTGGCTCCCAGTCAGAGAAAGGGTCGTCTTCAAGGCCCTCTGTCTGGCCCATAAAACCCTCAACAATAACGGCCCCCCTCTTCTCAAAGAACTCCTAATCCCATACAAAGCGAAGAGAGACCTCCGGTCTAGCGTAGAAAATCTTATCGTAGTCCCTAGAGTCAGAAAAGCCAAGACCGGTGGCCGTCGCTTCTCGGTTCACACGGCCAAACATTGGAACCATCTACCACGAAGACTCAGGACAGAACCGAACTACCTCCAGTTCAGAAAAACTCTAAAGACCCTCCTTTTCCCGCAGACATAATTTCATCAGACGGCTGAAACCCTTGGAGAAACAGGTCAGCGCTGGGATGCTCTTTGAGTTACTACGCGCTTTATAAAACCATTAAATAAATAAATAAATAAAAATAAACTCAACTTTTTCCTCCTGTTCCCTTCGTAATGCCCCAGTGGGACTTGAACTTGGTTCTCACATATCTTATGTGTGCTCTCTTTGAGCCACTACATAACTGTCCTCTCAGGCTTCTAGCTTTGAAAACTGCCTTTCTGGTGGCCATCACCTCTGCGCGCAGGGTGAGTGAGCTACAAGCTTTCTTCCAAGCCTCTCTTTCTGGCTGTTCATCCAGGAAAGGTCGTCCTCAGAACTAGACCTTCCTTTCTTCCCCAGGTGGTTACTGCTTTCCACATTTGCCAAACCATCATTTTGCCCACCTTATTTCCGCCCCCAAATCCTTCAAAAGAGGAAGGGAGGCTCCACCATTTGGATCCAAAACGTGCGCTTTCCTTCTATTTGGATCGCACCAAACAGTTTCGGGTGGATGACCAGCTGTCTGTTGGTTACGTGGGCACCAAGAAAGGTCAGGCCGTACACAAACGGACCATCTCCAGGTGGATCGTTTTGTGCATCAAAGCGTGCTATTCTTTGGCAAAAAGGAGCCTCCAGTGGGACTGCGCGCCCATTCCACCAGGGCGACGGCAGCTACCACTCCTTTGGGACAGGGAGTCCCTCTAATGACATCTGTCAGGCAGCTACTTGGGCATCTTTGCACACGTTCACCAAACACTACTGCCTGGACAGCCAAGTACGGAGAGACGGCTTCTTTGGCCCTTCTGTTCTCCAGGTCTTTCTGGTGTGAACTTAGTTTGCAGGTCCACCTCCGGGGCTGGTATTTCTGGGGTATCTATTCTGAGGTAAGGAATCTAACTAACGTGTTTCTTTGAAATGAACAAGTTACTTACCTTCGGTAACAATATATTTGTAAGAAACATAGGTTAGTTATAGATTCCTTACCGCCCCACCCATCCTCTCCGTTCTGCGAACTGACTTCTAGGGTTAAGGACTTCCTTTCAGTGCCCTGGTTTTGTGTACCAGTGGTCAGTGTCTTGAATGGCTCAGCGCTTCTGCCGTGGAAAGTCCTGTACAGAACTGACGTCAGGGCGCGAGGGCGGCTTTGTAGCTACCGCAACGTCATCCCGGCGACCACAACACCAATGACGAACCTGGAGTTGACCGATGCCACCTTCCAAGGCTCAGGGGTACTGCTGACCAAGAACTTTCCGGATCCAGTCTGACACCTGGGGGTAATTCTAAGGTAAGGAATCTATAACTAACCTATGTTTCTCAGAGATATATCATTACCGAAGGTAAGTAACTTGTTTATTCATTCCTCACCACGGGTATACATGGTGTTTGGGTCCTGATCATGTCTCTGACTCCTTCTCCAGCATGCACCCTAAAACCATTATGGGGAGAGGCATTTAATATTTCTTTCCATTAAGATGTTGTTTTTTACCCAGAGGCAGCTCGTGTGCAAGAAAGTTTCAATGATGGTTTTGCACAAAGGCGAAGCCGCCATAAGTGATGGTGGCCAGACATGGCTAAATGTAGTAGATTTGACACTATTTGTGACAGCATCTCAAGTGCCCAGTCGGTTCCCTGAAAATACATATGATGGCGGCTCAGCCATCTGAAAATTCTCTTTCTCTAACACTCTTAAGTGGGACAAGGAGTTAGCGGGCAGGGTGAACAAGATGTTTACCCAACAGGCATACCATAACCATCTACCCCCCTCTTATTCAGTCCCCTTTTCTTGTCATTGGCCCAGGCTACTAAAGGGTGAGATAGAAATAGTTTTGGTGTGCATTAGGTGGTTCCTGTTGACTAGTCAGCTGTGTGATCTGAGCTATAACCGACATAAATATCGCTGCCCATTTCCCCCTGTTGCACATCAGTAATTAGCATTTTAAATATGATATTTGCATAGGGTTTGCAAAATATGAATTTGCAAGAACCTTTATCATTTTTTCATGATGCAAATTTGTTAAAATACAAATGTTTGTGTGCTTTGTTTTCAACTACAGATCAGTACTGTCTTTGCGGCCAGTAAAGGAGGACTATGAAATATGTGATGGGATTACCTTTGCCGAAATCTGGAAGTATGATGGAGCATTATTGCAGAAGAAATGCCAACATTCTAAATCAACTGGAGATTCACTTATTATTAACATTGTGACATTAAAAGACATACTGGTATCTTCAGCGTCGACAGAGGATAAATTTGACTTGCCCTATGTCATCCATCTCTGGCCTACAGTTGTGCTCCGCAATCTTCTGCCGTATGAAATTACATATTCCCTTGAGGTAATTCATTCTGTTTTTCTCTTTAGAAGATAGTGGATGATCTAAGCTGTTTGCGAATGTAAAATGAGTTTGGCTGTTTTTTCACCTGTAGTATTCATTATTGTGTTTCTACAGATTTAAAATTCTTACTCTCATAAGACATTCTAGAGGATACCCTATTATTAAAATTCTTGCCTTACTTTAAAATGATAAAACAAAATCTATTTTGTTTTTTCATTAACACCAGTTATGCCCTCCGTGGCACAGTACGAAATTTAGAGGATGCCTGTACAGTGGTGTGATCAGTGGAATCACTGATTTTTTGATACCTATCTACGTACACGTAGTACTCTACTAGGCAACAAATACAGTTGCTTGCCAGTTGCAGATTATTCACTGTTTATATTCCCACTGGACCCTACTCAGTTACTTTAGTCTTTATTTTCACAACTGAGGCCATACAGAACTAGATGTACCCAATCCAGTATACATTCCTCGGGTGTTTTCTCAGGGAAAGATGTGTTATATATCATTGCTGCCAATTTTACACACAAACCCTTCTTCTCCACACTACCAGGTGTACGGACTACAAACCTTAATCTTGTGTTTGCGTGTTCGTTTTCACAAGAAATTTTAAATATGTCTCTTGTTGTATTTTTTCTTTCTTAATACCCAATCATGGTTTCTACTAGGACAGTGTCTATTATGCTGCTTCAATCTTGCCCATGGACTGTGTAATCACATATCCAAATGCTCCACTGCCTGTATTCCTTGGGACCGAGATTTAGGAGCGAGTGCAAAACCTATACAATTTGACTTTAAACACCAGGAAGGACTGTAATGGAAGATCACTTGGATATCCACACCTTTTCAAATTTTCATAAATCTACACCAGAAGTCCAGATGCCACCAATGAAACTTGTGAACTTGCTACGCCTTCCCTTAAGATTGCAACCCTTGGCAAGCACTTACAATCCCTTCAATGTGGATAATTCTCCTAGGCATCCAGATTCATAGTCTGCTGAAATGAAGTCACGGCTCAAAAAAAAAGCTGCATAAAAGCCGAAGTGGTTTTCCTCCATTTTATAAGTCACCCCTTTGGATTGTTGATAGCTCCAGAAGGCTGTAGATTTTTCACTGCATTTTTCGCCTTCTTGAGAGGCAGCACTCTGCTGATAGCATCTCACTCTCTAGGACTCTGAGTTGATGGGTGCATAAACGGTTCATATCTCAAACCTCCTCAGTCTCTCTAACACCAAATTAGTTTGAATTCTTCAAGGCAACATCTTGTAGTTGTGGAGTAGGGTTATGCTACTTCAAATTCTCTGTTGCACCTGTATCTATCCATACAGCTAGTGCTCAGTCTTCATTCCCCACTCCACTTGTAAACATCACTACCATGACATATTCACTGCGTTTGAGCCTTACTGTTGTGTTAATAGTATCTGTTCCAGAACTTATCATATTGCCACTTGGATGCTTGTTGGAACAACCTATTAAAAGTGTTTACTATGTTACCACCGTCGTGGCAGAAACATATCTCATTAAATAAATCTTATTTTAGAAATCCCGTTTCGAACCTTTGAATTAGTTTTATGTTGAGATTTGGGACAAAGCCCTTACTGCATAATGAGCCAGCTTCTCTTTATTACTGATGAGGCACAATAAGTGAGTATATGTGGTCCTAAGAACTCCCACGTTGAATGCTATGTATTCTCATATTTCTGACACTAGAGAATGAGTTGCCTTCTCACCTACTTCAAATGTAGTTCTTGAACCAAATATGTGCAACTACAAATTGATTAATAATTTGCAAGTAATATGCTGTCTGAATGTGACCACCTCTTTTAGGTCTCTTTCATCTATTGCAGTATTCCAGGTTTGACAAATACCAGACATTTCTTTATATGTAGGCCACATATTCTCTAGAATACACAAAACTGCTCCAGACAAATCCCTCTTTTTATTTAGTGTGGAAGTAGCTCTCTCATACTAGATTGAAGCCTTGGTTGTTCTCCTTCACACCACCAGGCACAAAGTTCAAGTGGTTGGGAAACAGGTGTTCGGAAGCTTTTAAGTTATCCTTTTTGATAGTATTTCTCGCCATTACGTTTTTGCAGGCAGGCCTGCTTATGCTCTGCTGTATGTAATCTGGTGAGCAATGCAACCAGTCCTTCCCTGCCTTGTAAGTAAAGGGCTTTCTCCAAATTGCCTATGGCAGAATTTGTAGGCAGGTAATGGTCTCACTCTCCTCTTGGGTATATACCCAATAAGTTCTATGAAACAACTATAAGCAGTCTGGGTACAAAGATGTACCAAGACAGTACCCCATTGATGCGTATTTGAAGCTACATCACCCAGCCTCTACAGTTCCTTTGTCATTATCAAATGTCTACACTCGTGATGCATGCAAAAACAACAGTTGTTGGACAGAATGCAGAACAATGTCATACAGTCACCCCAGTACAGAGATCTGGGCCTAAATCCATAGTTTTTCTGCTCAACATGCCGTTCCAGTTTGAACCCAGCCATATGCAAATCAATCTTGACCCTGTGCCTCATGGGTACAGTCCAGCCCGAACTGCCAAGCCAGGTCTTCCCTGGACTGGAAACAAGCATCCTAGGGCCGGGTTTGGGGTTTCACCCCTCTTCAGCCAGGATAGCTTTTTTTTTTTGCAACTCTGTTTTATTTTTCAAATAAAGGATGACATTCACATTGCATTGCATACGATCGCTTTACATGCCAATCAATTTGTAACAGACAGTGACATACAGCGTTAATTATTATAGCATAGCACGGACATGTCAGGCCAGGAATCCCGGTCATCACGCAAATAACTACACACCCCAACCACACCCCATCTCCCCAGGCCATGAAATAGGGCAAACCAAACAGCTGTGCCAGCCATTCATTGTTATGAAGCACAGGTCGAGGAAAACTCGCAACGCTGCCCCGGCGAACCAACCCCATTCAGCCTACCCCTTAGGCACAATCCCGTTATCCGCACGCGTGGCAGTGGTAGGCTTGGTGGAGTCCAAGTAGGACCGCAATGGTCCCCAAATGTCCCGTGGGCGTGACAACTGTGGCATAAGACTGGCGTATATTTCAGAATTGAAGTTGCAGTGTGCCAGACTCCCCAGCCAGTCTTGCATCTTAGGCATGGACTTCCTGCCCCAGTGGATGGCAATCTCTCTTTTAGCTATAAGTAACCCCAAGGATGCTAGTTTCCTGACTTTCTTAGGGATCTGCACTGTGTGCCCCAAAAGTGCTATTTCAGGGATGGGGACCATTGGAACGCAAACCATCCTCCCCAGGGTCGCGTGCACCGCATCCCAATAGGACTGTAAACGGGGGCAGAGCCATGCCAGATGTATGATATCAGCGTGTGGTGCGGAGCATTTCGAACAGGTGTGTGGCTTATTGGCGTCTATCCTATGTGCTAAGGCAGGTGTGAAGTAAGCGCGACGGAGAAATCTAAAGTGCAGCAACTTATGGCGGCTATTAAGTGATATGTCCCTATTAGCCACACAACATTTGGTCCACTGTTCATCTGTAATGGTGCAACCCGTGTCCACCTCCCAGGCCTGTCTAATGCTTGAGTCATCAACCGGCAGCATCTTAACGCATGCTTTGTACATTTTGGAAATAAAGCGTCTGCCGCCAGGGGCCACCAAAACCAGAGTGAGTGGGGGGGAAAGAGTCCGGCTCAACTGGGAAAGAGGGGAGGGCGGCGCGTAGTGCGGATTTCATGCGGCTCAGGAGATATTGCGTCATAAAATCGCACCCAGTGAACCTGGCATCCTCATCCAATGAGAAAATATGACACCCCCCATCCCCCCCCCTAGGAAGATATCACCCATTTTTGCAATTTCTAATGCGGACAACGTGTTCTGAACTAGCCTCACTCCTGTCATTAGGAACCATCGAGCATTGGGCAAAGGTAGGGAGGAGGAGTAAAGCTGTGCCGCGCCCGTGTACTGTCTCAATTTGCCCCACGCCCAGGCAGTGGTGGACACTGTTTGTATGCCGCTTCTGTCTCTAGGAAACCCGCTCGGCAGCACCTCGCTTAATTTGTTGGGGAGAACCAGGTCTGACTCCGGCTGCAAAAAAGGTATACGAGCATCAGGATGGAACCAAGCGGACGCATAGTGGCATTGCGCCACTAGATAATATAAGTGAAAGTCTGGCACATAGAACCCGACCCTGTCATATGGTAGTGTCATAACCGACCAGCGAACACGTGGTCTCCTCCCGCCCCATATCAGTCGTGTCATGAGTGTCTGTAAGGTGCGAAAAAAGCCATTAGTAAGGGGGATCAGGATGTTGTTAAAGAGACATAAGAATTTGGGCAGGACCACCATTTTCAAGATAACGACCCTACCGGCGAGGGACAGCGGCAGCCTCAGCCATCTGTCAACCTGTTCCTCCAACTTTTGAAAAGCCTGCCCGTAATTTAGCCAAATGATTTGCGTGGTGTCCAGATGAATGTGTATACCCAAGTATTTAACCGAGTCTTGACACCATTCAAGAGGAAATTCGCATTCCCCTTGGGTCGTGCACGCTGTAAGCGGAAATAGGATCGACTTATTCCAGTTGATGCCCAGCCTCGAACATCTACCAAAACGAACAATTTCACGAATCAGGGGGGACAAATTAATGTGGGGCTCCCGGACGTAAAGAATGGTATCAGCGTATTGGGAAGCAAGGAGCGGACCAGTGTTAAACTACAATCCTCTGTGTAGGTGGCGTTCCTGGAAATGCCTCACTAAAGGGTCCATGGCTAGGAGGAATAAGAGTGGGGACAGAGGGCAACCCCTGCCTGGTCCCCCGGTATAGTTGAAATGGCTTAGACAAGGTACCATTCAGGCGGAGTCGCGCAGATGGTTTGTTATATAACAGCGAGACCGTGGAAATAAAACCGCTGGGGAACCCCATGTGTTGCATCACCTCCACAAGGAAAGGCCACTCCATGGAGTCAAACGCTTTCTCCGCGTCCAACAACACTGCCGCCGCGGGGACATCGGGACTTATTCTGTGGAGTACGGAAAACAGCGTGCGAAGATTTTGGGATGTAGAACGTCGGAGGACGAAGCCAGATTGCATGGGAGAAATGATATACTCCATCAGCTGCTATAGTCTATTTGCGAGCGCTTTAGCTAGGATTTTATAATCCAGATTCAGCAAAGACAATGGTCGGTATGCACCGCATTGCCGATGGTCCTTGCCAGGCTTCGGAAGGAGTATGATTACCGCTTCCCGTAGTGTAGAGAGAGAACCTGTCTCTCCAGTGCCTCCGCATAGACCTCAATCAACTGTGGGGCCAGGATGTCTTTGAATTCTTTATAAAAAAGTCCCAGTCAAGCCGTCGAACCCCGGGGCGGAGGAACTGCGCAGGGAGTCTATAGCCAGTGTGACATCCGTTACTGATATGGGGACTGCCATGAAGTCCAGCATGTCTTTTTCCAGAAACACCAGCGCAATCTCTTCTAAGTAGGAAGTCTGGGCTGCGCCATCTGGGTCTGCCCTAGATGAGTACAGTGTGGAGTAGTAGTCCAGGAATTAATCTCGAATGGCCGATGTGGAGGTGAGCAAGGTGCCGGAAGCAACTCAGTAATGTACGATTTGCTGTAAAGTGGCCTTAACATCTGTGCCAATACTCTGCCAGGCCGCTCGCCCTCTCCGTATCGCCGCGCAGTCTGATATTTCCCCAAATACAGTACCTCCCTATCGGCTGTGTCTCTATACTCAGCCAGGAGGGCGAGTCTCTCTGCCTGAGCCTTAGGATTCGGACCAGAAAACAAATGAGGAAGGGTAGTGGTGTTCCTAAAAAGGAAAAGACCTGCACATCAAAAAACACACAGTTATATACAATTAAGTAAATGGCGTCAAACAGTTGGTTGTATGATGATAATAGATTTGGGTGCTTAACTAGCTACAGGCACTCACTACCCAAAAGTGCCAATAAGGCAGATGTAAAGTCTGCCTATGTAACATGTAAAAATAGAGCTATTGCAGCACAACCATGAATAGTATATACGAAGTCAAACTGAATAACCAATAGTAAACACATGCGTAATTCAGAAACAGATATATATATATATATCAAAAGATCATCTGTGGAAATCTTCTGTTCAGAAAGTATGAGATGAAAGGTCCATGTTGTTTATGATGCAAAATATTCTTTTATTCGATAGCTGTATCAGAATCCAAATGCGAAAACAGCCAACACGTGTTTCGTCAGTACATTATTGGTACTAAAGACTTTCTCAAGGCTGTAAACAAACAAATAAGGTATAAAAATCTAGATATATAAAAACTTGCATAAAACATATACATTTTGTATTGTAATCCAAAAATAGGTGCCAAAGAAGTGAAATCGTGAACAGACACCGATCAGGTTTATAAATAGTACCAATGACTGAGAACAGAGGCCAACGTCCCAATTGATGAACGCACCAAAGTGTGAAAAGAAAATAGATTTTTAACAAGATTGATGTGAACTACCATATGCTAAACATAAAAGAGCGCGTGTCTAGAAAGAGGAGAGAACCATACGAGGAAACAAAGAAAGGACAACAATTTTAGGGTACAAATGAGGAAGAGAAGTGTACCAGTAGACTAACATAGGCTACACTATTATGTGAGTAGACTAACAAGGTAATAAATCCTAAATGTAGAGGGTAAATAATATAGTAGAAAACGAAAGAAAGAAGAATCAGAAGTCTAGAATAGCGACTCCTGGAACAATATAGATATATAAATCACATACCTATATAAGAAAATTGCGTGCAATGTAGTCCAAAGGTTAGATACGAAGCACATGAAGTGTGGCTCGAGTCAAGTAAAACGAGAGTGTCAAGGATATCTAATAAAAAAGCATATAAATCAAATTGATCTTGGTCTAACTACATAATTAAAGCAATATGTATATAAGTATATCGCAAAAGTCGGATAACACAAGGATGTCAAATGTAGAGATAACCATAAGTGGCCACGTATACAATATGGTGATCCATAAAAGAGTACACCAACAATGCCCAAACTAAAGAAAAAGGATATACTAGGTTCCGAAGTCGATAGAAACCTAGTAATGGCGGAGACGTGCCCAAATAGGCACAGAAATCCATTATTACGGTGTAATTGTCCTAATGTTAATTAAAACCCAAAACCAATGTCTTACTCAAAACAACAACTCACCTATAAAGTATCGACTGTAAAAACTGTCTTCCTGATGGCCATCACCTCCGCTCTCCGGGTGAGTGAGCTCCAGGCTCTTTCCTGCAAACCTCCTTTCCTGGCGATTCATCCGGACAAGGTTGTGCTTCAACCGCTTCCCTCCTTTCTACCAAAAGTAGTCTCTGCCTTTCATCTCGGGCAACCTGTCACTCTGCCCACTTTCTTTCCGCATCCTTCAATAGAAGAAGAGAGGCTCCACCGTCCGGACCCAAAACGTGCGCTTTCGTTCTATCTCAACCGCACATAACAGTTCTGGTTGGATGACCAGCTCTTTGTTGGCTACGCGGGTGCCAAGAAAGGCCGGGCTGTGCAGAAGCGCACTATCTCCTGATGGGTTGTCTTGTGCATTAAAACCTGTCATTCTCTGGCTAAAAAGGAACCTCCGGTTGGGCTGCGTGCCCATTCTACCAGGGCAATAGCAGCTACCAAAGCATTGGGACGTGGTGTCCCCCTGCAAGACATTTGTCAGGCGGCCACTTGGGCCTTGTTGCATACTTTCACTAAGCACTATTGCCTTGACAGTCCGGTCCGGAGAGACGGCTTCTTTGGCCGTTTGGTTCTCCGTGACTTTCTGGTGTAATCTCACTTCGCAGACCCACCACCGGGGTTGGTATTGCTTGGGTATGTATTCTAAGGTAAGGAATCTATCACTAATGTGTCTCTTTCAGATGCACAAGTTACTTACTTGTGTAACGATATATCTGTAAGAGACATTAGTTAGTGATAGATTCCTTACCGCCCGCCAATCCTCCCCATTCTGCGAACTGTTCTCTAGGGTTCAGGTCATCTCTTTCAGGGCCGTAGTTCTATTGCACCAGTAGTCTGTCTCTGGCATGGCTCTGCGCTTCTGGCGTGATAAAGTTGTGTACAGAACTGACGTCAGCACGCGTGGGCGCGTCTAAGTAGCTCTAACGACGTCATCTCGGCGGCTACGACGCCAGCGACGTACGCGGAGCCGTACGTCGACACCTACCGATGCGCAGGGGTACTGCTGACGAAAACTTTCCGGATCCAGTCTGACGGCCTGGGGATATTCTAAGGTAAGGAATCTTTCACTAACTAATGTCTCTTACAGATATATCGTTACACATGTAAGTAACTTGTGCTTAAATTTTATTTCACTTGTTCTATGCTCTCAAAATGAGCAACATGCATCTAGGGTTCCAAAATTATGACACATGGAAGGAGGATTTGTCAAAAGCAGATACCATGTGTGTTGTATTTAGGGCCTAGGAGTCCTTCATGATAACTGAAACAGAAAGACTTATCTTAATTTAATCTTCACGGTTTACTCTAGGGAAGGAAGATTGATTGGCCACTGTGGTTGAGGAGCAGGCTATCCTCTCCAATGTAATTGGAGAATTTTTGTTGGGACCTGAACCAAAATGTCATGAAAAGTTAATCAAAGATCATATAAGCACTCTTTAGAAAAGAGGACAAAGAAGAGAAATTAATTTTTATAGCCAGAGCGATGGCTGGAGCCAGTGCTGGAAATGTTTGAAAAAGAAATTCAGAAAACCTTTAGATTAGATTATGATAAAGTAAGGGTGTAGTGGAGATTGCCTATTTAAAAAAAAAAAAATCCAGGATTCTGATTGGTATGGGGGTAAACTGAGGTCTCAGGTTAGTAGACGAGCTGAAAGGGAGTAGCTGGACTGAGCCCTTCTATGTTTAAGACTTGATAAAGACGTGTTGTTCTCAGTTTTGATGTGTATCTTGGTATTATCTGAGTACATCTGGAAATGGCACCTTGATTGATTTAATAGTTGAGTTTTAACGAATACCACACCAGATGTCCCAAAAATTAAAGGCTCAGCGTTACCCTCCCTCCTGTATCGGGATGACGCTGTGCTGATGGCACGGACACCAAGAGCCCTGTGCCTCCTAGTCCATGGTTTTGTGGATTTTATGGGTGCGTTAAATTTGCGGACCAATTTTACAAAATCTTATATTATGGTCTGCGGCTCATAGAAATATCGGTTGTCCAGGTGGCAATAATAGCCTGAAATGCACCAGCACTTTTTCATATCTAGGTTTAACTTTTGCTGCTACAGGTTCTTGGGCTCTATATTATGTATGCTATATTTATTTTATTGTACGTCTTGTACTTTTATGGATACTTTTAGTATTCAAATAAAGTTATTTGTCTGAACTAATTGAGTCACAGCAAACTTATACATATTGAGGAGTAGAGGGCATAAGGAAGAATGTACTGCACTTTGCAAAAAGAAAAAAATGAAGCAGTTGATCCCATTTGAGTTTGATGGCTCTGACTGTGAAGGAATTATTGATTCCAATCAAGGGTTGTCTCTAAAATCACCACTCATTTCTTAAGCAGGATGGTATGGTATAGGCGGCAGAGAGGTTAAGGAGAATAAAGGCAGCGTGATGAAGAGATCTTCTCTGATATTTGCAAGAACAGATTTTATACCTTAAGAAGGCCCGAATCCTGACTGGGTGACCTTTCAAGTCATTTGCTCCGGTATGGGTGGTTTGAAATCAGTTGGTAATTGAGCAGCCATTGGGGGATCTGGCCGAGGCTTCTGTAGGTGTGGGTGTTGATTGCATATCCCAGCAAGTGAGAGCAGTGACATTAAGAAGGGTGGCATTAATTATGTTCTTAATTTCGCTTGTGAGGTTTGAGATAACTGTCTTTAAGTATGCAACTGGGCATGGTTTTACTAGAAAATTGAAGCATTTTATTTTCACAGCTATTTTTGTTTAGTTCCTCCTTCGTCATTGTTATGATTGTGTAGAGTGAATGTTTGAGACATGACGGTGCAAAGGGTTTGATAAAGTGTCTGTGATGTAGTGGTGGAGATTAAAGTATGAAAATTTGAGATCTTGGCCTCGAATATGTTTAGCACGTCTTCAGTGTTTTGAGTAATATTGCATTTCAGGGTTGATTAGTTCTTTGAACATACTGATTATTTTCTTTGTTTGACTATCAGACCTGACTTATGCGTTTGGTTAAATTAACCAATTTTTTTCATGCTCTATTGCCTTATGCTATCCCTTTCTTGTAATCCTGCAACTAACCTTGTCTACTTTGAACAGTAAAATAGATATGTAAGTTCTAGATTCTGGCATTTGTTTGACATTTAAGCAAGATCACGTGTTGCTGGATTTTTACCTAGGCTGCTGTTCTCGTAGCATGCGGGTTCTAACTTGTTGAGTGTTACATATTTTGATTTAGAACCCATCTAGTACAAATAAATATTGATTATCTGATCCTGATGACCAGGAATTCCCTCTGATGTCAATTTTTTAGCATCCTTGGATCTCTAGATTTTTTGGGTGGCATGAATGTCTCTTGAAACTTTTTAGGTAGTGGGTGAAAGATGAAGGTCTCAGACACTTTTAGCACCATGTTATTATGAATAATTTCTTACAATTTTTGTTTTTATATAATTGTTTTTATTAACAATAGGAATCAACATTGCAAGGCAAATCACAGTACATTCACATATCTCTTCACGATATAGTTTAAACCGGCGAAAGTGCACATTTTACAACAGTCTGTAACATGTTACATATCTAGATTGTTTCATCGTGAGCTGGTAATAGCGGTGGAGTGCAGAAGTTCCCTCTGTATTCGTTCCAGTCAGACCAAATGCGGGACCATTTTTTGGGGCATCCCCTAGCCACATATAGAACATATAGCCACATAAGAAACTATTACAAACTCATCTGTTCCCGTAATTGCTGGCCTCCTGTCAGAAATCCCTCTTTGCTCCGCGCTGGGACATTCTTCGGAGTAGCTATTGCGCGTTATAAAAGGATTTAACACAACATAACAAAACATATTCATACTTTTCATGGTGCATGCACCAATCCATATCCCTTTTCCATGTGGACACCGCAGGTGCCTGTGCTGCTCCCCATTTCTGTGCTATATTATGTTTTGCTATCATAAACCCCAATGTGGCCCATGTGATACGTGTATTGTTAAGATCTGTGGGTTACCACACATTGAGGAGACATCTCTTAGCCTCCAGTGGAAGAGCATTCGCTAATACCTCTCCCATCACCTCTTGTACCTTCCTCCAATACCCTCATCGTCAAGAATTATACCATCTCTTTCCCATTTTTCCCACAGTTTCAAGAGGGGATCTCCAGTGTGGTTTACTAACTTTTTGTAGGTGAGTTATATGGCCTTCGTTGGTAAGTATCCGTCAAGGAGTTTGTCCTCAAGGGGTGAAGAGTCCAGGGGGACGTCTCCGTTCTGTAAACAGGATTGCAACGTGACAGATCTGTAAGTATCTGAAATATTCTGTGGGAGCAAGATCGTATTCCTGTTGCAGGGCTGAAAATGATTTGACTTCACCCTTTGTCCATAAATCACCTATTTTTGATACCTATAAGGTCCCATTTGTCAAATCCTTTAGATGTCCATAGATTCCCCAGCTGGTCCGAGTCCCATACAGTAGTGGCCAGAGTCACCTTACGATCCCATCCCAGACTTTTGTTGGCTGCCTGCCAAACCTACACCGAATGCTTAGTGGGTCCGGCGAGGCTGTTCTTTCCGGCGCTTGAATATAGCAAATGTTGATAGTTCCCACCCGGCAGTACCCAATGATCCATCGAGTAGCCCGGATTATCCGCCTGTCTGTAGGTGCCATGGTTGATGGCAGCCAGATGGGCTGCCCAATAATATTTTTTGAGATCAGGGAGGGCGATGTCCCCATCGTACCAGGTAAGATTTAGTTTAGAGAGCGCTATCCGCGGCTTCCCATTCCAGAGTAGGCGGCGTTGCAGACTTTCAATTTCTTTAAAGTAGTTTGCAGGTACCAAATCCAGTGAGTTTTGGAGGACATACAGGAACCGGGGCAGGGACTTTTTTTTGAATAAAGATGCTCTGCCCAGCATCGAGAGTGGAAGCGTCATCCAACGCTCCAAGTCTTTCTTCAGTCTCTGTAAGGGAGGGAGCAAGTTCTTAACAAATCTGTCTGCGGGATCTAAGGTAATATAGATACCCAGGTATTTGGAACCTTGCGTGGAAATCCGTATCGGGCAATTCCTGGGAAGGCCCGTGAGGGGTCCCTTGAGGACATATGGCACTGATTTTTACCCAGTTGATGGATTACCCTGAATATCTTCCAAATATGGCGAAGATGTCAAGCACTGCAGTGAGAGAGGCCTTATTCCTTGCCATTCTTAGATATGCCTATAATTGCAAGACTTTCCCCACCTAATTGGCAGAGGGTGTTCCCAAACCCTTGTGATGGACTGGTTTGAATAACTATTTATTAATGATAATGATATTGGTATTGGAAAATATATAATGATATGGGTGGTAGGGGGATCCTCCTGGTTAAATTGAAAGATCTTCAAGACACAGGTAGTGCGAGGGTCCTTGAGCTAACTATAATTTATTTCACACTTACCCTACGTTCAAGAGGCCTATTACTGCTCCATGCTAAGGTGGCAAGTGACCAAATTTCTAACTGAGAATGGGACCGCATCAGCCAGGCAGTCATCTAGAGGGTTAAAACAACCCTGGCTAGTCTGAGGCTAGCTTTATGAAGGTGAGGGTGTTCCATCACCATCAAATAACTTAAATGATAAACACAGAATCAATCACAGTCAGTAGACCAAGATAGACAAAGGTGATGGTATTTTGGAAACCAACTTGAGTGAAAATGTTTTACTGATTTGTAATTGGAACGACTTTGGATGGCACTATATGATAAAATACACTTTTTATTGGCACCAATGAGACATTCACCACTTGGGTTAACCTGGATATGTGAGATGACTGAGACTCAGGCAGCTGAGGTTTGAATAGTCTGAAGATTAGAGAAAAAGAATATAGGCTTGGCCAAGTACATAGTGTTAGCATAGTCAAGTCAGTTCAGTTCAGTAAGCTTTATTTGGATTATGTAGCAACCATAAAAGCAAATACACTTACACAAACACTAAAATCCAATTAAAGATTCATAAAAGCAGCAAATATACATATACAATCCATTAAATGCAAAAAAGAATATAAGCTCAATTAATAAGTACATTAAAAAACCCATGCTTTTTCTCGCATGAATTGATTTTAAAATAAATGTCGCCACATCAAAACAAATCTCGGGCTATCTTAATGTAAACAATAAACTCATAGCAGCATTGGTGGTTATAACATTATATGTCCTGAACAAAGGTTTTAGATAGATAATTCTATAGTTAAAATGCAGATCGCATAAAAGTAGAAAGTGCATGGTGCTCTGATTAGTATGCTCATCACAAGGGCATGGGATGACTGGTCACTGTTTCATTTCGGGGAACGCGACTGTAGGAGAATAGGGTCTGCTTTCTATGTTCACCCCCACTTTTTGCTTTTGCTTTACTGGTTTTCGACTTAGATGTGGCTGTTGGCCTGCTAATCAGACCCACAGCCCTGCTGTTCTCTCTCTAAATTGATACTATGTACTTTAGGTGCAGAACCCATTGGAATAGGATCACCTTATTGGCCCCTGTACAGTGTACCCTAGGTACCCAGGGCATAGGTGTACCCTAGGCCTACCAGGGGCTGCAGCATGTATTATGCCACTCCTGGCCTGGCCTTCCATTATGACACAACTGGCTGATCACTCAGCTGGGGCAAGGTCATGTAATCACCCCTTGCTTAGGTGTAGTATTCCTATACCTAACTTACATATAGACACATGTGTACCTATCAGTCACTCCTATGGCAGGCCTTAACAATCCTGGAGGCAGAGTGCTTGGTAACATGTGAGATGGTGCTCTAGCATGAGCTGAGCCTGTCTGCAGCTTTCGGAACCAAGTCCTTATAGCTGTTCTATGATATAGCCTACCATATACTCTTAAAGTGCCTTATAATCTTAGACGGTTATGGTAACTATGGTTTGGCTTTATCGAAACATGTCGTGTAAGGTGTCTAACACTGTGGAATAATACCCCCATGCCATTTCTGGACATGAGGATATTATTCCCCCCTTCTAGAGGGAAAGACATGTTAAAATCATACTTCACTGTTAGCCTCTGACCAAAGCCTCAGCATCACAAAATGGATGCTGCTGCCACGACACAAGTCTGACCTCCTGCAGCTGGGAGTGATCCCAGCCAGGGAGGCCTGGACAATAGGTTTCCTTCTTGGGGAGGTGCTAGCACCTCCCCAGACAGCCTTTAGTGTATTGGGGCAGGGTGGGCTGAAAGGAATGAGACATGCCTGGGGCACACAAGGTGTTCCTTGCATAGTCCAGTTCAAACCGGCGCTGGGGCACTGCAGCCCCAGCTCTGGCTCGAAACTGGACAAAGGGAAGTGAGTGTAACCACCCCCTCCCAGGTCCCACCCATAAGGCGTGACCTAGCAGGTATCCCAGCCCCCCAGATTAGTATAAGAGTGGGAGTTGGGCCTCAAGACTTTAGATTATCCTGAACCTGCAAACTTGAACAGAAACTCTGGACCTTCGACATTCGACGAAAGAAGAAGACTGAAGAATCTCCCTTGTGGCCAAGGAGTGGCTACCCTGTGCAAATAGGCACCATCAAGAGACTACCCTTTGCTTTGCCCACGTTCTACGAGGAACCGACTGCAGAGCCCGACCAGTGCCTTGACTTCCAGACTTCTCCGACCCTGATCCACATCCACAGCAGAGCTGAGATCCGTGGAGGCGACGAGCGACGTGGGACCGGCTACCTGGGAAAAGTGGCTAGTAACTTCAAGCGCAGCTTCTGAGGCACCCTCGAAGTTGTGCACCGGGGATTGAGAAGCCCCAACCCCAAGCATCATCTGCACCGAAGATCAGCCCCCCACACTCCACGAGTCCTGCGTGGGGCCCTTCTGCATTTTCCTGCTTGCCGCGTCTGTCCGGTTGCTTGCCCGTTGGCTAGTGGCCTTTGTGACTACGCACCCTGAAATCTTCAGCACTGGTTTGGCTCCTCCAGACTGGCTCCCGCTTCTCTGCTAAGAAGAAGCACCCCAGACCTTCCTGGTCTGCACCAGAAGCAAGTCCTCCGTTCTTCGTGGGTTCCGCTTGCCAAGGCTTGGTGAGTCCTAGTCCAACTTCGACGCCGCCGACAGCAAGAGCCTTCGTGGGACAGCTCGCCTCCTGGTCCTGGTCGTCCTCGACGCTTCCTGGTCCTCCTGGCTGCAGCGACAAGCTTCACCTTCACCTGCAATCTTCACGACATCGCCTGGTTCCTTCCTGGTTCCACGTGGTCACTGGCTAGTGACCTTGACTCTGTCCCTTCTGCTTGCAGGTCTCCTCTCTTCTTGATCCCAGCCTTGGGATCCACCGGACACTCTTCACTGACTGCCTGTCAGCATCTTTCTTCAGGCATCCATAGGAGTCGACGACGAAAACCGACGCAACTTCACCCCTATGCACCCGCAGCCTGTGTGCTAGGTAACTTGGGTACTCCGGTGCTCATCAGGATAGTGACTATCCTAGTGTCTAGTTTTCCAGTCTCGACTTCCTAGCTACTCCGGAAGTGTCCTAAATCTATCGTTTTCTAAACTGTACTATTGCTAGTGACTTTTACGCATTACGCGTGAGTGTTTCCACTCTGCACACGAATCCCGTGGGCCTCCCACTTCCTAACTAACGCTAGTGTAGTGTTGCCCCAGCGATTCCCTAGGCCTAGGCCTATTCTATTTCTGTGACAGTGGTCCTTATACCACTTACTTAGTATATGGTTTGCGTGGCCCCTAGGGCCTAACTGTATTACTTACCTGTGTGACTTAATGTATGCTTAAATAAGACTGTGTTGTACTTACCTCTAATCTCATAAAGAGTGCTGAGGGTTTGACTAGAATAAATACACTTTATTTTATATATATATCTGTTGTGGTGTCCTTTCATTTGGTATTCAAGGGATTATATATGGTATCACAGCTGGCTTCACATGCCATTCAGAGTTTAGCCTAAGACTGCTCTTGTCCATGCTACCACTAGGATAGCTGGTCTATAAGGTTGACTTTACAACCAATCACCATAAGGGTATTTGGACTGATATAAGGTGTACACTAGAACTAGTGGCATCATACATCAGGCCAACTTCTCACAGCGACTAAATAATGAACAAGGCCTAGTCTCATTCTTGTTAATACAAAGAGGTGCGAGGGTCTTGTAACTAGTGATAGATTGCTTTGAAAGCCATTAAAATCCATATGCGAATGGTAAAGCTGATATGTGGTTTGTTTCCCCACGATTCTCATCCAGCACTCCTTCTTATGGGACAAAAAAGTGTTCTTTATCACCTGTTTGGACAGGCCTATCACATCAATTGGCTTTTTCAAGATCGTGAGCTTAAATAAATCTCTATTAACATTTACTATGTATTTCAGCCAGGGGATCTTAAAACAATTGTCCAATCGCAGGCAGTCCTTGATAATTGATTGAGTAAATCTTGTCTCCTCTTTAGACCAAATTGATCTCCAGAGCAATAGGGGTCTCAAAGCAATCAAATCTGACAGGTAGTTGAGCCCCACTTCGCAATGGATTAGCTCAGAGGATGCTGATGCAGGCAAGCACAGAAGCTTTTAAAAAAAAGAGTTTTCCTCTAATTTCAGTTCTTGACTGGAATGGTAACCACATACCCCTGCGCCATATAATGCAAAAGAGGCGCATCTAGCTTTATAGATACGTCATGTCTTTGATACGGCGGTCCCCTAGTTTAGAGGCAAACCTAAAGACCCCATACACACTTTTAGACATCTTAACCTGGACATTAGACAATTCGTGTGACCATTTACCGCCCTTAGAGAAGGTTAGTCCCAGGTAACAAAAACTGTCAACAGATTCCACTCTTTCCCCGTCTATAAAAAAAGATTTCATTTTCCTGGGTTTTATACCACAAACCATTGTATATGTTTTGGCCTTGTTTATCAACAACTTCCTCTCTTTGATAAAATCTGCGAACCCCTCTATTAAACGCTGTAGGCCTACCGGTGTTCTAGATAAAAGCACAGCATCATCTGCATAAAGTAGAACTGGTACATCCTGGCACTCAGCTTGGAGGGCATCCGCCTGTATCCACTTAAGAACTGCGTCTACTTAGTTAATAAATAAAGTAAAAAGCAATGGTGCTAAGACGCAGCCTTGGTGGATGCCACGTTTAACCTTAAAATTAGGAGTGCATTCGCCCCGTTGGCCATAGTGGGCTCTAGTTGTTAATTTCTCATACAACCTTGCAAGAAAGTAAATAATAGGTTCTTGGGCACCAAGGTTAAGTAGAACTGGCCAGAGTGTAGCATGGTCCGCTAAATTAAAGGCGCTGCTAAGATCAGCAAAGCATAAAAAGAGGCCCCCTTGTTTAGCACACGTATTTTTTCCAAATAAAAGCTCTAAATTAATACACTGTTCTAACGTACCCAGTCCCTTTCTAAAACCATATTGAGCTTGTGATAAAATCCCATTATCTGCTACCCACTCTTCCAATCGTACTAGTAAAACCCTGCTCATTACCTGTACTGATTTTATTCCCTTTTTTATATATGGGGATAATAACTGATTACCCCCAAGTCATGGGAACTCCCTCTGTAACTACAGCATTAAAGACTCTAGTGAGTATCGGGCCCCATAGTTGTGGCACTGTTTTATAAACATCCATGGGTACACCATCCGGGCCAGGCGCTTTTCCCCATTTGCTCCCTCTAATTCCTAACTCCACTTCATCAAGGTTGATGTTTAGGGGAATAATGGGCCATTTGCTGGGAGTTGTAAAATCCTCATCACCTTCATCGCATGAATTAAAAATGCTAGAAATATTTAACACCCATTCTTCACAACTAACATGGGACAAAAATTCAGGTTAAGATTCATTTTTAAGAAATGTCGAGTTAACCGTATCCCAGAACAACTTGTTATTAGCTGTACCCGCGGCAAGCAAAAGTTTATCCCACGCCTCCTCTTGGAGCTACCTCTTTCTCTGTTTTAGGGCTAGTTTATAATATAATCTTAGATTTTGAACCAACACTTTATCCCTGGGTCTGGTAGAGAGTGCTTGTTTTAACTGGTTCAGTGAGTTGGTACAAGTGTGGTTAAACCAACCCTTATTCTGTTTTGCTTCCTACTCGGTGGTGCGATTAATAGCTTATCGATTGTATCTTTAATTTTACAAAAATTAGTTAATATCATAGCTGGTTCAACCTCCATTTCAAGGCTATTGTGTATCTCCTTACCACATTCAAAAACAATATTTTTTTAAATGTTAACTGAGTTAGTACCTTTCCACCTATTTCTGGTGCCATTTGGTCTACACGGGATAATATTACCAGTAACCGTTTGTTGTATCTGATAGAGACGTCTAGCCGCAGATTCCTTAACTTAGAATAACCCCAGGCGTCAGACTGGTCCAGAAAATCTTGCGCAGCAGCACCTCCACGCACCGGGGTCGGTGCCATAAGGCTCCGCCCTGACGTCGTCCATGGACGTGACATCAGTGGAGCCATATATGCCCCACCCTGGCGCGCCGACATCAGTTTTCTTCTTTTCCGCGTCACGACGCGGACCCTGAAAACCAGCAGTTCCTGACCTTGTTTTGGGCCTTATGGGCACCGTTGGTGTCGTACCGGAACAGTGTGCAATGCCCTCCGGGTTCAAAGCCTGTAAGGCCTGTGCGGGTCAGATGTCTGGCACTAACCTGCACCTTATTTGCATGTGGTGCCTTGGTGTGCTCCACGATTCGATTCCAAACAATGTGGCGACTGTCAACAGATGAAGCCAAAGTCTCTACGGGAATGTCGTATGAAGTTGTTGGCCGCACGGCTGTCCGGCCCAGCTTCTTCTCGCCACCGCTCTCCCTCTCCAGAGAGAGCTCGTTCCCGAGGCCGCTCCTGCGACCGGCGCCCTAAAAAAGGTAGGCGGAGCCCCAAGCGTCCATTGAAATCCACCTCTCGCAGGTGTGCCGCTGGCGCCCATTCCTCTCGTAAGGGGTCAGCTACGGGCGCCCGGAGGTCACCTCCTCCATGCCCTCCTTTTCCAGGAGTCTGAGTGACGTGCGCCCAAATGGAGGTCTACTCCCGGGCTCTTCAGGCCTACTTTGAGTCCCCCTCTCTCCCTGGCACGCCTTTAGGCCCCACAGAGGCGGAGGGTACTACGGCCGGGCCCTGGTCGGAGGATCCTTTCCTGACCAGGGTTGTGTGCACCGACTCCGGAGCCGAGGCGACGACATTGGGCCGTGGCCTAGACCGTCCTGGTCGCTCTAGCACACTGCGCAAGTCAGCGCATAGCCCTGGGCGGCTTCCTGCGCAGACGGCGGAAGCGACGTCGGCGACGCCAGGCTTGGCGCCAGGCTCACACCGCCAGTCAACTCATAGCACTGTGCGGCTTCCTGCGCAGATGGCGGAAGTGGCGACGCCGGGCTAAGAGCCGGGCACCACGTTGGACCCAATGACGGGCTCGACGCCCAAACCCGCACCAAGCTCTAAACCGGATCCCACGTCTGGAGCGACGCATCATCCGACATTGGTCGATGTCGAGGTAACGTCCATTGTGGAGGCTGTTGATGTCCAGTCGACTCTGACACGGCGCCCGCCACGCCGCTATCGACACATCCCTCACCGCCGGTGTCCATCCGTTCATTGACACCGTCGTCCATGCCTGGGTTTGACCTCCCTCTGGATTCCTCGTTTCTGTCCCCTCAGAGGGGTCGGGCGACTGGTCGGGGGCCACTGGTGCAGGACCTTAGTGTGGCATTTTTTTTTTTTTTTTTTTTAAAACATGTTTTTTATTGCAACATTTTCAGCAACATAACCATCGGGGCAACCGGCACCCCCTACAATCTCCGATCATATTCTTCGGTTTAGCAATGCACACAGCCATTCAGCCCACATCCCGGGGGCCGGGCGGCATATATAGACAGTTAAGCAATGTAACTCAACTATCGCCTCACAGCGGTGCCTGGATCATGCCCCATGGGAGCCTCTGCTTTTCTGTCCCAACAGCTACATTCCTCATCCAACTCAATATAGCATTACCCTCCCACCTCAGGGAACTCCCCCCCCTCCCATCCCACCCCCCAACTGCTGCTGTTGTGGGCCCCTCCAGTGGCCCCTAACTCTAAGTCGTGCCATCCATCAGTGGTACATCTATTGTCCTCAGCCTCAAGGAACTCCGTTCTCCTCGCGCTCCCGTTCCGCCCGCTCGAGCCGGCAATCCTGCAGGGCCTGCTCGATCTGCTCCCATGCCCTTACCCACTCTAACCCCTTTTCATTGTCCGCCTTAATCGCTTGGCGCCGTCTGACTTCACTCTCACATCTAGACCATTTTAATAACTCGGAGATCCACCGCCCGATTGATGGGCCCTCCCGGGACTTTCAGTGCCACGTAATCTCTCTCTGAGCCAACATAAGCCCCAAGTCAATAAATTTACTCGTCACTTTTGTCTTTGCTGTGTGAGGGAACCAGAGCAGCAGGCACGCCCCCATATCAAACTCGACCTCCCTGTCCGTCGCAGTATTCAAGATCTCTCCCACCTCAGTCCAGTACGACCCGAGCTTCGGGCACCCCCACAGCATATGCTCTAGTTCAGCTCCCAGTGTGAGGCAGCGCAGGCAAGCGGCCTCCTGCACCTTAAAGTGCCGGCTAATCTTTCCCGGGGTCAAATACGCCCTGTGAATGATGAAGAAGTGCACCTGCTGAAAGCGGGCATTCCCGCTACCCTTCCATGTCCTCCGCATGATGTGGCTCCAGATCGTGTCCGGAATGGGTTTGCCTATGCTGTCCTCCCACCGCTCCTTCAATGCCGCAAGCGGCTCCAACCCCTCCTGCAGCAGTCTAGCCTGTAGGCATGTCACCGCCTTAATCGTGCCCGCCGCCATTGCCACGTACTGGCAGGTTAGTGCCACAGAGGGCTCCTCCAGCCCCTTTCTCCAGTGTTTTTGTATCGCCGCGCTCACCGCCGCGTGCAGGAGATAACTCCCATCCGGGAGGCCAAACTGCTCCTGCAAAGCCCCGAAGGGGGCCAGCACCCCATCTATTTAGAGGTCCCCCACCATCTGCAACCCCAGCTCCTCCCACTCCGCTAGCGGGGACCAGTCGCCTCCATGCGGCAGCGCCGTCAGCATCCCCAGCGGGATCTCCGGTGCATAAGGTCTTACCGTCTTTGCTCTCCGCATGCCCCTCTGCCAGCATAGCCGGAGAGTCCGCTCCTCGATGGACAAATCTCTCAGGTCTAATTTCTGTTGCATGACTATGTAAGACAGGACATGTCTCTGGATGCCCGTCCCCCGTCCCAGCTCCGGGCCCCGGAATACCTTGGCCACATTCTGTGTCAGCACTTGTAGCTGCGCCGCCAGGTAGTATAATTCAAAATCGGGGACCGCCAGTCCCCCCTCTAGTTTAGGCCGCATCAGAACCGTCAGGGCTACCCGTCGCCGTCCCGTCCCCCATAGGAAGCTGATGATCTGCGACTTCAATTCTTTAAAGATCCGCTGCGGGATCCATATCGGCAGTGTGCGGAAGTAATAGAGCAGTCGGGGCAGAGCCACCATCTTCAGCAACGCGACCCGGCCCAGCACCGAGAGCAGGAGGGCAGCCCAGAAGGCCATGCACCCCCTCAAAGCCCTTATGCAGCGCCCTACATTACCGTCCAAGAGATTTTCGACATCGTGGTATATCCGGACTCCCAGGTAAGTAAAGCATTTAGCTTCCCATACCACATCCCGAGTGGGAGGGCAATACGGGACATCTGCCCGCAGCGGGAAAACGCAGGTTTTGGTCCAGTTGACCCTGAGGCCCGAGAGCTCGCCAAAGCGCGAGAGCATCTCCACAGCCCCCTCCAAGGCATCACCGGAGTCCTCCAGGTACAGCAGGAGGTCATCCGCGTACAGGGATATATGATGTTCCTCCTCCCCACAACGAACCCCGCCGTACGCCGCTCCTGTCCGCGCTTGCGCCGCCAAAGGCTCCATCGCCAAGGCGAACAACAGGGGAGATAACGAGCAACCCTGCCGTGTGCCCCTGCGTACTGGATATGCTGCGGACAATACCGCTCCCAGCCGCACCCTGGCCGTAGCAGAGGAGTAAAGGACCCGTGTCCAACGTCCGAACCCCTCCCCCAGGCCGGACTTCTCGAGCACCGCGTCGAGGTATCCCCATTCGAGGCTATCGAAAGCCTTTTCGATGTCCACGGCGAGCACTGCCGGCCGCTGTGCCGGGTCCCAGACGCTGTCCATGATACGGACCAGGCGGCGAATATTCCAGGCTGTGCTCCTGGTGGGGATAAAACCGGCTTGGTCCCCGTGAACCAGTTTGGTCATGTGCGGTAATAATCTAGTGGCTAATATGCGACTCAATATTTTGTAGTCGACCGTCAGCATAGACAAAGGTCTATATGACGTCACATCCGAGGCATCCCTGCCGGGCTTCAACAACGGCACCACCAAGGCCTCCCTCATCGACTGGGGGAGTCTCCCCAGCTCCATGGCCTCAGTGTAGACCAGCAAGAGCCTGGGCGCCAAGGCATCCACAAACTGCGCGTACAATTCGATCGGCAGGCCATCCACCCCCGGCGTTTTGTTTCTGGCCGTCTGCTTAATAGCCACCCGAATCTCCTGCAGCGTAATGGGGCCTCCCAGCACCATCGCAGTTTCCGCATCTACCCGGGGGAGGCAAAGAGTCGCCAGATAATCAGTTATCTCGGAGTTCTCCACCCCCAACTGGCTCTCATAGAGGACCGAATAGTATGACCTGAACCGCTGGAGCACCGCCCCCTGCGAGTAAACCATCTCCCCCGTCTCCGTTCTAATACTTAGAACCGGGCAGCCCCGGGGTTCCGGGTTCGCTAGTCTAGCCAGTAGCGTTCCTACCTTGTCCCGTTCCGCATGCACTCTGACGAGATACCGCTTGTAGTCAAAGCCCCGCAGCCGCTCAGTTTCCGTCGCAACCACCTCCTTCGCCTCAAGCAGCCTGTCCTGCAACTCTGGTCGCTCAGGCCTACGCTGCTCCAGCTCCCTCAACACCCCTTCCGCCTTCTCCAGAGCCGTCAGGATAGTAGTCCTCACATTCGCAAATGTTCCCATACAAACGCCTCTGGTCACCACCTTCATGGCATCCCATTCCATCGCCCTCGTGGCCGTTGAACCCTCATTCTCCGTAAAGTACTGCTCTACGCCCCGCTTGACCGCATCACTAAACACTGGATCTTCCAATGCCTCTGGCCTCAAGCGCCATGTCGGGACCGCCGATCTCGGCCGCCGCCACTGCAACGTCAACAGCAGCGGGTTGTTGTCCGATATAGTTCTAGTGAGGTACTCCGTGTAGGCCATCACAGGCGCCAAGTCCCTGCTGCACAACATAGCATCTATCCTAACGTGTAGCGCGTGTAACGCGGAGAAGAAGGAATAGTCCCTGTGTCCCGGATGCTGCTCCCTCCACACATCTATCAGCCCCCACCTCTCCTGCCAGTCCGCCCTGTGCGCCGCTAATCGGCGCACCGGCGAGTCAGCCAATGGCGGATGCGACCGGTCCAGTGCCACATCAGTGATCGAGTTGAAGTCCCCTCCTATCAATATGGGGCCCGCCAAAAAGTGCGCCAAGGAACCCGTCAAGCTAACAAAAAAGCGGGCCTGATCCGTGTTGGGGGCATATATACTGCATAAGGCCACATCCTGACCATAGAGCTTCCCTTCCACCACCACAAATCTACCCCCCGGGTCCACCAACTGAGTCGTGGCCTGAAATGGGATTCCTGCCCGCACCCATATCAACACTCCCCTGGCAAACGCTGAGCATGTAGTCCCAAACACCTGGCCACGCCATCTCCTCTGCAGCGCAGTGAGTTCCTGTTGAGTCAAGTGAGTTTCCTGCAGGAGTGCGATTTGTATGCCTCGCCTCACCAGATGGGCATGGACCTTGTGTCGTCTTGACATAGTGCGGAGGCCACGAACATTCCACGTGAGGCATTTCAAATTAGGTAATGTCCCCATTGCAACCAGTACCCCCCCAGCACACCAACATCTCCGGCCCACCTACAGCAGCGCAACAGAACCCCGCAACCAGAACAACCCCACAAACTCCCCCCCACCCACTCCCCAGAACAGGACCTAATAATGCACTATCAGCCCCCATCCAAACCTGCAACCCACCAAACCGTCCCTACTCTGTGGTCGTCTCCACAGAAAGCCTTAAGGGCCGCTCGAGGGTGGTCAGAACCGACCTAGGGCAGGCCAAGCCCCCCGCCCCGCACCCAGCATCCCCCGAATGTCTCAACACCATACCTGCATGTCCGTCGAGCACCGGGACCCCCAGTCAGAACCCGGAGTCACAAATGTGGCCCCACCCTCCGCATCACCCGTTAAATAGTCCATCCGCCGTCTGTGGGGTGACCACCGGCCCCCCGGAGCTGTCAACCTCCGACATCTCTCCGCCGGACTGCCCGGCCTCCTCGCCAGAATCCGAGCCCACTGAAGTCTGCTCCCCTTGAGAGCCCGTTATGATCGCCGTCGCTGCCAGCGCCCTCCGCCTGTCGTCCGCCATCTGTCCATCCCGCTCCGCTCTCTGAAGTTTGTTGCGCTTGCGGATACGTTGAGATTTCCGCACTTGGACCGGTTTCTGCCTCCCTTTTTCCTCCGTCCTTCCCCGGGCCGTGCCCGCCCGATACGACTCCAGCCATGTCCACGCTTCCTCAGGGGTCTGAAAGAAGTGGGTCGTCCCGCTCAAGATTACCCGCAGTTTCGCTGGGAACAGCAGGGAGTACTGTAGGCCCTCGATCCGTAGTTCCTTTTTTACGGCCAGAAAGGAAGCCCTGTTCATCTGTACCTCCTGCGTGTAGTCTGGGAACACCGTGACCGAGCTGTTGGCCACCTGGAAGGGGCCATTTGCACGCGCCTTCTGGATCAGCAGGTCCCTGTCCCTATAATGCAAAAGCCTGACCAACATGGGTCTGGGAGGGCGGCCCTGCGCCGGCGGGCGAGCCGGGACCCTATGCGCCCGCTCCAGGGAGAAGAAGGGGGAGAGGCCCTCCGGGGCCACGGTCTTCCTGAACCAGTCCTCCATATATGCCACGGCGTCATCCCCTTCAACTTTTTCCGGCAGGCCCACCACCCTCACGTTATTTCTCCGATTGCGACCTTCGGCGTCTTCCGCTCGCCTCTCCAGCGTCGCCAAACGGCCCAGGATCTCAGCGATTTTGCGTTCTGCGGTCGCCGCCGCCGGCTTGAGCTCCCGGATCGCCACCTCGTTGTCTTTGACTCTGTCCGCCAGTTTGGCATGATCGGCCCGTAAGAGTCCCAGCCCAGTAGCAACCTGCGCTATGTCCTGATGCAAGGCCTCCTTGGTCGCCGTGATGGCCTCCAGGATCCCATCCAGCCGTTTGTTTAAGCGCCGTTCCTGCGCTGTGTCCCCCGGGTCATCTTGGGGTCCCTCATCTGCGGCCGATTCCGCCGCCCGGTCGTGCCTAGGGGGCACATGCGGCGCGACACCCTTCGTGGCCATCCCGCCCTGCACCAGCTCCAGTTCAGGGCCCCGCCAGCAGGCAGATCTATTTCGCCGTCCGTCCACTCTGGGAGCGAAGAGCCAGGGCCCGGCACCCGCTCCCCGTTCTCAGTGTGCTCCTCGGGGCGGTCCGCTCCCCCAGGGCCCGGCAGCCCAGCAGCTCAGGGCCCCTCCGCTCGTAGCCAGCAGGTCGTCCTCGCGCCAAGGCCACCCGCCACCAGCGCACGGGTCCTCCGCGGCTTCACCCAACGACAGCGCACAGCGCGGGCTCACCACCTTCCTGCTCCAGCGCCGGGGTCGCTCCCGCTCAGTTCACCCCAATGGGTCAACCTCACCTCCGGGGGGAGGGCGCCTCCACGCGGTCCTCAGGCCCTCCGCTCCGCAGCGCTCCCGCAGCCCAGCGCTGCTATCTCTTCAGGCCGCCATCACCATCCGCCACCACCAACGGGCGCGAGTCGTCCGGCTCCGCCGCCAGCTCCTCCGCACCTCTCGCTCTCGCCCCCTCCGCAGCCCAGCTGCCGCACTCGCCCGCGGGCAGGCGCCTTGCTCCGGTGTCCAGCGCCGGCTTCGCTGGCCCCTCCGTAGTCTGTGTCGGGTGCCCCGAGGGGGGAGGGGCCGGCGGGATCCGTCGTCACCGCTACGGCGGAGAGCGCCGCGCCCCAACACCGTGGTCCCGGAGCCCCGGGCAATAGGCGATCAGCCCCGCTCCGCTACACCATCGGCCGGCTGCTCCGCGGTCACCAGCCTCCGTCTGGGGCTGTTCACTCTTCTCCGTCTGGGGCCGCCGCCATCTTGTGCAGCATACGCCGTTCGTCCCGCTCCGTGTCCCGGCTCTAGCACCTCGCCTGGGCCCCCGCCGTCTCGTGCGCGGCGTCCACCGTCGTCCCGGTGCTCAACGCAGCAGGTTCGCGCCAGCTGCGGCGCGTTTTGGCCGGAGTTCAGGATAAATATCGGGGATTAGGCACGGAGCTGCAGGCTCACGCCGCCATCCCGATCGGCGTCCAAACCACGCCCCCAGGACCTTAGTGTGGCATGGCCTTCGGGCTGTTCCTCGGCCCTGCTCTTTATGGCAACTTGGAGAATAAGCCTCCAACTGTCTCCTACAGATGGCCTTTTGTCCCCTCCTAGGGTGGATACTGAGCTAGGGGCCGCCTATGCGTGGACTATCAACCGGGCAGCTGCTATCCTCGGCTTTCAGCCTCCTGTGGTGCCCCTCATCCCCGATCCCTTAATGGATCTGCTCCATCTCAAGCCCAATACCGTGGAGCCCTTGCTATCCCTTGGGGGGGTTTATTAGAAGCCCTGTGTGGTGCGTGGGCCCGGCCTGCTTCCAGAGCTCCAGTTGATCAGGCCATTGCTGGTAGGCCCCGTCCCGCCCCAGGGGATCCACTTTGCCTTTCCCTCCAACCTACCGCTCAGGGCCTCATAATTCAGGCGGCCTTTGGGTTGCAGGACTCCTCCACTTTGCCCTTGTTTCCTCCCACCCGAGAATCCAGGTGGCTGGATGCATGTGGAAGACAGCTTTTTGCTTCTTCTAGCGCGGCCATCTGCACTTTAAACACTACATGTGTGTTTGCACGTGCGTCCTCTGGACTCCGTGGCTAACCTTCTCCCTTCCCTTCCGGAGGAATTGCGCCCTGAGTTACTCTGTCTTGTCCTTCACGGCAAGGAAATGGCTCATTTAACAAAATGCTCCTCCCTGGATACCACAGACTCTGTGGGCCGTGCTCTTGCACGGTCGGTGGCTTTGCGCCGTCATGCCTGGATGCGTGACAGTCGCTTCCCTGATAATATTCGGGAGAGCCTCCAAGATATGCTGTTTAATGGAATAGACCTTTTTGGGTCCCAAGCTGACTCGGCGATCTCCAGGCTTCTGTCAGGGCTACCGTAATTCTGCCGTGCCACTGACTGCTTGACTTCTTCTTCGTTGCGGTCTTCCTTTACGGACCAGTTTTTATCAGAGGCAGGTTGATGCCTCTGTATTGTCTGTATAGCCGTATGGCTGGGTTGTTTTTGTTTCAATTCCTCTGACTGTCTGTTTTGCCAAGAGGACCCCCTTTCTTGCCAGGGGTTGACCCTTGCCCTATGTGGGGTGTTGGCTGGTGGCAGGTGTCTGCCTTTGCCTTCGTATGCTCCTGTGGAGTTTTTATTATGGGTAGCCCTCTGGGGCTCATATACCTCCTTTTACTGCGTCCCGTGGGTCGCATCGCTCTGTTGTCTGTAGTGCTTGGACTCCGGGTCTAGGTCTATGCTGTGTGGTATCTACCTCGCATAGCCTGGCATCTTACTTTTGTCCTATGATCCGTCTTTTGGTGCCAGCCCCTTCTGGGTTGTTCTCCCAAGTAGGGAGTTGCTGTGGACCTCTCTTTTGTAGGTTGTTATGGCCTTTGGCTTATTCCCCAAAAGTTTTCTCCACATCCCCGCTGCTTTCGCGCAGGGAATTCTACGTTCCACTAGCATCCTTAAATGTGGCGGACTCGTGGAGACGGTTCTCCTTGAACCCCGCTCTTCCTGGTGTCTAGGACCCTTGAGCTAGTCCTAAGTACTCCCTTGTTAGGCTCGTCTTTTCTTCTAAATTGTCCTGCGAGGGGACTTTTCTCTCTCTTCCGGACTGCTGGCTGACGTTGCTTGTAGCCTGGCATAGTTCCACTTTCTGTGTAACTGCGGGTACTTTTGAGCGTGCCCTAGTGCCTGGGTTTGGCCGGGTTTCAGCATCTTCTTGAGGCTGTTTCTGCGCCATTTTCTTACTCATGGCTTGTGCGGCCCATTGCCTTCTTGCTATTGGGCGCATCTCAGCTGTTCCTGCTGTCTTGCTTCTTGGTGCTCCTCCTGGCCGCATATATGAGCGTCTTTCGGGCTGTGTAGGGCATCCTTTCAATGCTCTCCACATGTCTGACTGGCAAGGGTCTCCGCAATACTCTTCCTCTGTGGTACATGTGAGGGCGCTATGCGTTCTCTCCACCATACCACTTAACCAGTCCTTTGGGTTGGCTTGTCGACTGCCACATCATGCGGTTCTTTCGCACCATAAGGTTCAGTTCTACATCCTGCGAGGTGCTGAACTATCTTTACACGCCAGTTTCTTTGCTGGGTGTGTTTTTTCTTCCATGTCGGCCCGTGCTGGGCGTGGGTCAGTATCCTGCTGCCTTCGTATCTTTACGGGAGCAGATTTAACAGTGTTTTACGCTGTTCAAGTTATTTAGCTGGGGCTAGCTCTGGCTTCTTGTCGACACCTTGGATAATGTGGATCCTTCATGCCTCTTGTCTTCTTTCGAAGTTCGGCATACTTTCAATCAGGCGCAAGCATTCTGGTTTGGTGTTTTCCTTCTCTCATCCCCTCTACATGTGGGGGTTTCGTGTTATTCTGGATGGGCTGTGGTGCCCTCGCCTCCCCTTGATTCCCTGCTCTCTTCAGGGCTTAGGGGTCCGGTGGTTGGCTGCGCTGTCACTTCTGTCCGCACTGTGTTTCGCCCTTTGGTTGAAAATACTCATTTGGTCATGTTATTGACGTCTGGGTCTCTCTGGACCTTCGTGGGGTTCAGTCGCAGTCCCGCCTCCTCTAGGGGAATGGCTTTGGTATCTATTCTAAGTTAAGGAATCTGCTGCTAGACATCTCTTATCAGATGAACAAGTTACTTACCTTCGGTAACGATGTATCTGGTAGAGACATAGTCTAGCCGCAGATTCCTTAATGCCCACCCGTCCTTCCCGTCCTGCGACAATCTTTTCAGGTTGGGCTTCTTGCCTTCGCCTCCCTTTAGGTGGCTTTATTCCTCTGCGGGGTGACGTCTTCTCTTCACTCCGACTCACAAAGCTACATTCTGTTTCGGGGCTCTGCTCTGCCCATTCTTGTGATTGGACGGTATGCTCATGTGTAATGTGTCATTTACAACCCTACCCTGGGTTGTCCGATGTGAGTCTAATTCTTTCCTTCTATCTTCTTCAACCGCTTGAGTTCTCTTGCCTCCCCTGCAATCTAGCGGTTGCAGTCTCTGACAATGCTGCATTCGGCAGGTCCATTTTTCGGATCTGACGTCTCCATTTGGGTGACGCTTTATGGTACTTTGTCTTTGCTCCTGGGTTCTGGACTGGTTGTTGTGAGAAGGTGGCCTGATATATGCTGTCCACTAGTTCTAGTGGGCACCTTGTATCAGTCCAAACAACCCCTTATGGTGATAGGTTAAAGACAACCTTTATTGAAAGCTATCCTAGTGGTAGCTATGGAGAGCAGCCTTCAGGCTAAGTCTTGAAGGAATTTAAAGCACCTTGTTTTACCAGTCTAAATTCTCTTGAATGATCAAATGAAAAGACAACCACACCAGGTATATATTCAAAATCTATGTATTTAAGAGAAATCACCCCCCTCTAGTCTCTTTATGAGACTGGAGTTTGAAGTACTTTAGTTACAAATGTTTAAGCATCAGTAAAAGCATAAATACATGTTTGGGCCCTAGGGGCGTACCAAACCATATACTAAAAAAGTGGTATAACAAACACGACTGTAATAAGCAGTGTGCCTATTGCCTCTAGAATCGCTGGGACCCCAAGGAACTACCCAAGGTAGTGACACAGGGGACCCATGGGAACTGTATGCAGTGTGGAAACACAACCGTGGGTTCCTATTACTTTCTATGGGGAATGTCGCGGTTGGAATTTGAAAGATCAGGGACACTTCAAATCGAACTAGAACCAAACCCTTTTGTACTTAGACAGTTCTAGGGCTAGCACCCTCGAGAGTACCGGAGTACTTGAGTTACCTCACCCAGGGAAGCCGGCTGCATAGGTGTCTTTTGGTGTCGGGTCGCGTCGTCGATTCCAATGAAAGCCTGCAAAGAACTGCTGCTGCCGTGAAGAGGAGAAGTGTCCGGAGAGATCCAAGTCTGGATCTAGGATGGAAGGAACCTGAAAGCAGAGGGGACAGAGTCTGGGTCACTTGCCAGTGACCGAGGGCAGGATGGACCAATGCCCACAGATGTCGGGTGCTTCAGGTGAGTTGATGGGTGTCTTGACTCTTCAGCCACGAGGTCCAGGAGGCGTCGACGAAGTCCACGAGCCGGATTCGAGCTGTCCCACGAAGTCTGTCGAGTGCTGCGGTGTCGGCGACCCAACAAGCCTTGGCAACGGCAAGTCTCAGGAAATCAGAGAAAGGACTGCTGTGCAGACCAGCAAGGTCTGATGGACTCCCCCAGCGAGGGTAAGTAAGAGCATGTCTGGAGCAACCAGAAAAGCACAAGTAGAAGTGGAGTTGCCTTCGTGGGGACCTGCTAGCCAACGGGCTAGTGATCGCGAAGGAGCCTCGAGCGGTCACACTTGGAGCTGGCCCACGGGTCACTCGTGGAGTGGAGGCGAACAATCTTCAGTGCAGGAGGTGCTCAAGGCTGGGGCTACTCGGAGCCCAAAGCACAATTTCGAGGATGACCAGGAGGGTGTTGTTGCTGCAAAAGTTCACGGTGTCCAGGGGTCACAGTTCCATGTTACCCACGATAGCCACGGGCCTCAGCTTTGCTGTGGACTCAGGGTAGCCTCGGGGAAGTCTGGAAATCCACCTCTGGTGATGCAGAGACTTCGGCGTCCGGCAGGAGCTTCAGCAATGCAGACCGGTCAGTTGCATCTTTGGTGCCTGCCAAGCAGGGGAGTCACTCCTTGACCCCAAGGGAGATTTCTTCCATCTTCTAGTTGAGATGGAAAGTCGAAGGTCCAGGATATCTGTTTCAGAGGTTCGTCCAGGGTAATCTAAAGTCCTAGGGACTGGATTCCTATACTTATACTAAGTTTAGGGGATGGACTAACTCTAAGGCTCCACCTATAGGTGGGCCTGGGGTGGGGGTGGTTACACCCCTTCCCCTTTGTCCAGTTTCGTGCCAGAGCAGGGGCTGAGTGCCCCTGCAACCGGTTTGAACTGGGCAATGCACAGGGACACCTTGTGTGCCCCAGGCAGTGTCTCAAAAGCATTCTGTGAATGCACCCACCCTGCCCCAATACACATCAGCCTGTCTGGGGAGGTGGTTACACCTCCCTGTGACAGGAAACCTATTGTCCAGGCCTCCCCTGCCGGAGTTTCCCCCAGCACCAGGAGGCCAGACCCGTGTCTGTGGCATCCATTTTGTCATGCCAGGGCTTTGAAAGAACCAGGTTTAGCCAGTGTGAATATGTCTAGAAGGGTGGAATGCTACCCTCGCTTCCAGAACTGGCGGGGGGTAGTATTCCAAAGCGTTTGACACCAAACACAACATGTTTTGATGCAGCCATTCCAAAGTTAGCATTTACCGCGAGGTTATAATGCACTCAAGAGTATATGGTATGGCTGTATCACAGAACAGGCATAAGGAAGTATTTCGGAATGCTGCAGAGGAGCTCAGCTCATGCTTGGGCACCCTCTCACATAAAACCAAGCACTCTGCTTTCAGGATTGTCAAGACCTGCCATAGGAGTGGCTTATAGGTTTATATGTGTCTGTATAAGGTAGTGATGTAGGTAGCCTATATCACAGTAAGGGGTGGAAGCACACCCTTACCCAGGTTGCAGTAGCAGACCTGTGGTGTCATTTTGGAGTGCTTCCCAGGGTGGCATAATATATGCTGCAGCCCCTTGTAGGCCTCTGAGGTACCTATGCCCTAGGTACATAGTATACCATATACTAGGGACTTATAAGGCACTCCAGAATCCAATTAGATATGTACCTAATGTACATGGAAAACATTTTAGAGAGGAAGCAGCTAGGCTGGGGTCCTTATTAGCAGGGCCACAGCCAGACTAAAGTCGAAAAACAGTGAAACACCAGCAAAAAGTGGGGGTACCCATGTGAAGCAGATCCTACTCTCCTACAGTTGTCCTTCACTGTCATATATTGTGGTTTCAGCCTTTCTGCCGGCTGCTGTGATGGTTCGCGTGCCTCCGGGGAAGGTTTTGGGCTTAACTATTGTAGGGGTCCCTCCCAGAGTGGTGATCTGTTCTTTTCCCTCCCTCAGTTTACAATATACGGTGACACGCACTGTTTCTATGGTGATGTTTTTTTCACCAAACCTTGTTTTTTCTTTTCTGCACACTTTTCCCATATTTTCACAGTTTTTGGTGGTGGCATCGCGTCCTGAAGCGGAAAACTCTTCTGACGAAAACTGATGTCGGCGTGCCGGGGCTGGGCATACATGGCTTCGCTGACGTCACGTCCATGGACAACGTCAGGGCGGAGCCATACGGCAACGCCCCCCGGCGCGCGGAGGTGCTGGTGCGCAAGATTTTCCAGACCAGTCTGACGCCTGGGGATATTCTATGTTAAGGAATCTGCGGCTAGACTATGTCTCTACCAGATAAATCGCTACCGAAGGTAAGTAACTTGCTGTTCTGATGGATACATCTGCCAGTGAATTCCTCACCTTGTGAATATCCCTTGCGCAAGCAACATTCGGAAACTTTTGTAGCACTCCACGCCGATGAGGTCGAAGACGACGTCACAGAGACACGGCTCCGCTCGCGACTCCGCTGACGTCACCGGCTCCATAAGAAGACCTCGTTGGCGCGATGATGTCAGTTCCCTTTTTTCCTCGTTGTCGACGCCAACGGATTTCGTGACTCTCTCTCTGTAGCTGTTCTTGTTACTTTGTTTTCAGCTGGTTTCTCTCTCTCTCTTCTTCTACTGAAATATCGACGAAGAAGTCTGGATTTAAACCTTGTCGAGAATATGGGAAACACATGTCGATAACGGATTCGCATGAAGACTGCGTGTGGTGCCTGTCTTCGGACCATGATGTGGAAGGATGTTCTTGCTGTCGCAAGATGAGCTCCAAGGCTCTTAAGGAGAGGGAAGCGAAATTGTTCATCGCAAGGATGAAGAAGGAAAAAAGAGGCCGGAGAAGGTCGAGATCGAGGTCGGCGTCGAAATAGACTTCGGGGCATGCTTCTAAGTCTAAGAAGCACAACAAAAAGAAGAGGCACTCATCTCGACATCACTCGGATAGGGATGCGGCTCGGAGATCGATGTCGCCCTCCCGACGCCGTAAGGACTTTGTATCTCCTTCGCCTGTTCCTGATTCTCCTATTGGCCTATCGTCACCTGTGGCTTCACCGGAACATTCTCCATCTCCGACGCCGGCTCCATCTCCGATGCCGGCTCCATCTCCGGCTCCGGCTTCGTCTCCGGTTCCGTGTGAGGAACCTCCTGCTCCGGGTTAGCCTTCGGCTCCGTTGATTCCACCGTCGGCGCCGAGTCCAGTGATGCCTAAACAATATCCTGCGTTTCCAGGACCAGGTCAGGACCCTACTCATTATCTTAATGCGATGTATGGAGTCTTCTCCAGAGCCATGTACCCCTCTGGTGCACCTTCGGGTCCTATGGGTCCTATGTCCTTCAGTTTGGGAGTTCCCTAAGCTTATCCTCAGGCTCCCTTCATGCCATTTTTTCCAGCGACTCAGTCTTGGCATCTACCGGCACCGAGGACATCGACGCTGCTCCCCTCTTCACCGGCGCCGACTCGACCTCGTTCGACGCCGGCTGTTCCATTGGATCCACGCTCGACTCTGGCGCTGTCGGATTCGGTCACGGCGCCGCCGACTCCGGTTGTGAGGATCAGGTCTAGGAGGGGGCCCAAAGGGTGCTGGATGAACAGAGATACTTGGTGGAGGAAGTGGAGGAAGGTGAGCTTATGGAATCGGACGATGTGTTTGATGAATTGAAGGAGGCTAGTGGCCTGGACTTATCACCTGAATGGGAGATTACTCCTTCTGATGCTTCTTCAAAGGATGCAGCACCATACCATGCTGTTATAAAGAAGGCGGCTGAACTTTTAGATCTGCAGTTGCCTTCTGCAGAGTTCAAGCCTAACATCCTAACAGAAGTTCTGCACTCTCCGACTGTTTCGGAGCCTTTACTTCCTTTTAATGACGCCATTATAGAGCCAGTAATGGAGGTGTGGCGTACGCCCTATTCTGCTCCGGCAGTTTCTAAAGTTATTGCCAGGAGGTATAGGGCAGCTCTGGGGGGCCCAGACTTTTTGACATCTCACCCATCTCCGGAGAGTCTGGTGGTTCAGGCTGCCTGTTCCAGAAAGTCATCAGGTTCTTTTCCCCAAATCCCGAGTGACAGGGAAGCAAAGAAATTGGATCAGTTGGCCAAGAAGGTCTTCTCTTCTGCCAGCATGGCCCTTAAATCAACAAATGCCATCTATCTTTTGGGCCGATATATCCATGCTCTTATGGACTCAGCAAAGCAGCTAGCCCCAAAGCTGTAAGAAGAGGATAGGATAAGTTTCAATGAGGTCCTTTCGGATACCCAAGCGGTGGCACGTCAGGTGATCCAAAGTGGCTTGGATACAGCTGACTCAGTTGCAACAGTCATGGGATCTTATGTTGCCTCCAGGAGGAGTGTGTGGCTTAAATCTTCAGAATTCTTCCCTGATGTCCAGTCAACGCTCTTGGACTTGCCTTTTGATGGCTCTGGCCTTTTTGGCAAGAAAGTGGATGCTGCGCTTGAAAGATTTAAAGAGAGTAAGGCCACGCCTGAATCTTTGGGCCTTCAATCTCAGCCAAGTGGTTCGTTCAAGAGGTACAGGGGCTTCGGAAGGTCAACCTTTCGTTCTTACAGACAGCCCCAGCAGCAACAGCAGCAAAACACTCTGTATAAGAGCTACAGAGGCAGAGTCAGAGGTCGCACTCGAGGTCGTCAGCTCTCCTCCTCCTCCTCTTCCTCCTCCTCAGCCCCTCCCACCACTGCAAAGCAGACCTAGATCCACCATTCTGGATCATGCTGGTCCTGTGGGGGGCCGGCTTACCCATTTTCTACAAGATTGGGAATCGGTTACTACAGACCTTTGGGTTCTAAATCTTGTAGAAAATGGGTACGCCCTTCCCTTTCGGGAATTTCCTCCAAATTGCTCTCCTTGTCAAGGGGCTTGCTCAGAGGACCACCGTCTTCTCCTGCAGGAGGAAGTCCTGACATTACTAAAAAAAAGATGCGATAGAGGTGGTTCCAGAGCAGGAGAGGGGTCAGGGATGCTTCAAGCGCTGCATCAGGAGGACTGGATGGTGTTGATCGATTTGCAGGATGCGCATTTCCACATCCCCATCCTGAAGTCGCACAGGAAGTATCTCCGGTTTACGGTGGGGTCGCAGCATTATCAGTTTGCGGTCCTTCTGTTTGGTCTTACTACTGCACCTCTAGTCTTCACGAAGGGGATGGCAGTGGTGGCAGCCCATCTCAGAAGGTCGGGGATTTGATTTTTCCCCTATCTGGATGACTGGCTGATCAAAGCGGAGTCGCCAGAGAAGGTGCTTCATCATCTGCAGGTTACAACTCAGCTGTTGTACAAATTGGGTTTTTCGATAAACATACCCAAATCTCACCTGGTGCCCTCTCAGCGCAACCTGTTCATAGGGGCGTTACTGGACACTACTGTGTATTGGGCATTCCCACCTCCACAAATGATTCTCGACATACAGGAAATGATTCCCTTGTTTTACAATGGAGCGGTTGTTCCAGTCCTGAAGGTCCTTCGCCTGCTCGGTCTGTTTGCTTCCTGCATTCTGTTGGTCAACCATGCACGCTGGCTCATGAGGGCCCTCCAGTGGTGCCTCTGCAGGCAGTGGTATCAGCACAAAGGGGATCTCAGGGAGTCTGTGAGGATCTCCGGAGAAGCTGCAGCGGATCTGTCTTGGTGGAGCATGGAGGGCAATCTGTCTCAAGGAAAGCCCTTCCATCCACCTCCATCGGTGGCCACAGTAATAGCGGATGCATCCACTTTAGGGTGGGGTGCTCATTTGGGGGATCTGGAGATCAAGGGTCTTTGGTCTCCAGAGGAAAGGTTGCTTCACATCAACCTTCTGGAATTGCGGGCGATACATTTGGCGCTCAAGGCCTTTATCCCTTCCCTTCCCGGTCAGTCGGTTCAAGTCCTGACGGACAACAATACCGCAATGTGATATGTCATCAAGCAGGGAGGAGTGGGGTCTCTTTGTCTCTGCAGAGAGGCTCTGCATCTCTGGTCCTGGGCTCAGGATCATCAGATTTGTCTGATGGCAAATCATCTGGCCGGAGTTCTGAATGTACGTACAGACAGTCTCAGTCGGCAGTTTTCCGCCGACCACGAGTGGAGGCTTCATCCAGAGGTGGTTCGTCACGTCTTTCGGATGTGGGGAAATCCTCGGGTGGACCTGTTTGCCACTCACGAGAACGCTCACTGCCCTTCATTCTGCAGTCTCCAGTATCCGATGCAGGGAGCGTTGGGGGCCGCTTTTCAGTTGAGTTGGGGCTCACAACTCCTTTACGTGTTTCCTCCCATACCCTTGATTCCTCAGGTTCTGAGGAAGATTCGCCAAGACCGGGCCCAAGTTATATTGATCGCCCCGGATTGGCCAAGAAGGGTGTGGTATACGGATCTTCTCCACCTCTCCTCGTGCCCTCCGCTCCGTCTTCCCCCTGAGGGCAGACCTCCTCTCGCAGTCGGAGGGGCAGGTTCTACACCCCCACCTCTAGAGCTTACACCTTTATGCCTGGAGATTGAACGGGGCAACCTGAATTCTTTTTCTCTCCCGCCAGATGTTGTAGATGTAATTTTGTCTGCCAGACGTCATTCCACCAAATCTATCTATTCCTATAGGTGGTCTAAATTTGTGCTCTGGTGTGGGGAGAAGTCAATTGATCCTTTGAGGGCTTGTTTATCTGACATTCTGCAGTTTGCCCTTTCTCTTGCTCAGCAAGGTTTTGCTGTAGCCACTGTAAAGGGATACTTATCGGCTTTGTCAGCATTCCTTTGCTTGCCGGATCAGCCGTCCTTGTTCAAATTGTAGGAGAGTAGGGTCTGCTTTCTATGTTCACCCCCACTTTTTAGGTCTCGCCTGACCCAGCGCATGCGCTGGTCTGGCGAGACTTATTGAGAGGGCTCCAAAATGTGCTACCAGGCCAGCCTAGAGCTACAGTGCATGTGCGCGGGCGCGCGCGCCTCCTTTTACCGCGATTACTTTCACTTTCGGCCGCTTTGATGTTTGATCGCGATCACTTTCACTTTCGCGGCCCCATAGCCAATATGTCTTTTGCTTTTGCTTTACTGGTTTTCGACTTAGATGTGGCTGTGGGCCTGCTAATCAGACCCACAGCCCTGCTGTTCTCTCTCTAAATTAATACTATGTACTTTAGGTGCATAACCCATTTGGATAGGATCACCTTATTGGCCCCTGTACAGTGTACCCTAGGTACCCAGGGCATAGGTGTACCCTAGGCCTACCAGGGGCTGCAGCATGTATTATGCCACCCCTGGCCTGGCCTTCCGTTATGACACAACTGGCTGATCACTCAGCTGGGGCAAGGTCATGTAATCACTCCTTGCTTAGGTGTAGTATTCCTATACCTATCTTATATATAGACACATGTGTACCTATCAGCCACTCCTATGGCAGGCCTTAACAATCCTGGAGGCAGAGTGCTTGGTAACATGTGAGATGGTGCTCTAGCATGAGCTGAGCCTGTCTGCAGCTTTCGGAACCATGTCTTTATAGCTGTTCTATGATATAGCCTACCATATACTCTTAAAGTGCCTTATAATCTTAAACGGTTATGGTAACTATGGTTTGGCTTTATCAAAACATGTCGTGTAAGGTGTCTAACACTTTGGAATAATACCCCCAACCCATTTCGGGTGATGAGGATATTATCCCTCCCTTCTAAAGGGGGAAGGCATGTAGTAACCTACTTACCCGTTAAAGTTAACCAGAGCCCCAGCATCACAAAATGGATGCTGCTGCCACGACACAAGTCTGACCTCCTGCTGCTGGGAGTGATCTCGGCAAGGAAGGCTTGGACAATAGGTTTCCTGCCTTGGGAGGTGCGAGCACCACCCCAGACAGGCCTTAGTGTATTGGGGCAGGGAGGGATGAAAAAAACGAGACACTGCCTGGGGCACACAAGGTGTCCCATGCATAGTCCAGTTCAAACCGGTGCCGGGGCACTCCAGCCCCCGTCCTGGCGCGAAACTGGACAAAGGGAAGGGGGTGTAACCACCCCCCTCCCTGGTCCCACCCATAAGGCGTGACCTAGCAGGCAACCCAGCCCCCCAGATTAGTATAAGAGTGGTAGCTGGGCCCCAGGAGATTAGATTATCCTGAACCTGCAACTTGAACAGAAACTCTGGACCTTCGATATTCGACGGAAGAAGAAGACTGAAGAATCTCCCTTGTGGCCAAGGAGTGGCTACCCTGTGCAAACAGGCACCATCAAGAGACTACCCTTTGCTTTGCTAAAGTTCTACGAGGGACCGACTGCAGAGCCCGACCAGAGCCTTGACTTCCAGACTTCTCCGACCCTGATCCACATCCACAGCCGAGCTGAGATCCGTGGAGGCGACGAGAGACGTGGGACCGGCTGTGAGAAGTTGGCCTGATATGTAGTGCTCACTATTCTAGTGATCACTGTGTATCATTCCAAACGACCCTTATTGATGATTGGTTGTAAGTCAACCTTATAGACCAGCTATCCTAGTAGCGTGGACAAGAGCAGTCTTCAGGCTAAACTCTAGAGGGCGTGTTAAGCCAGCTGTTTACCATCACATATACCCCTTGAACACCAAGTGAAAGGGCACCACACAAGTTGTTATGAAAATAAAGGATATTTATTTATAACAAGACTACCCTGGCTCTTTATGAGTCAGGGAGCTAAGCACACTACAAAACTCTTATGAAAATACTTCTGGTTGCACAATTTACACAAATGCCCGAAGGGCACGAAACCATTTACACTGCAAGTGGAATGGGAAAGGTTAGATAGTTTAAAGTTACTGATTCCGGAGGAATCCGATCAGTGGGACTAAACGAAAAAGGAACTGGACACTTGTAGAGTGAACCTACGATGGAGCACCGAGATGCTCGAGTTACCTAGCCCAGAGGCTGCGGCTTAGTGGGGTTCAGCAAGATGTCGGGAGTCCTCGTTGTAGTCTCAGGAGCCTGAAAGAAGAAGTTGCTGGCAGGCGACCAGTGTTGATGTTCAGAGAGATCCAAGCCTGGATCGGTGATGAAGAAAACCTGAAAGCAGAGGGGACTCAGTTCTCAACCGCTAGCCAGCGATCGTGTGGGTACCAGGAAGGTACCGGCTGAAGTCACCTCGACCAGGTGAGTGGATGACGTCGGACTCGGCTGTTCCTCGGACCAGGAGGCACGGCGGCGACCAGGATGGAGGGCGAGCTGTCCCACGAAGGTGTCTGCTGTCGATGATGCTGGGCCCAGGAATGGGGCAGCAGGTCTTGGCAGTGGCAAACCCACGCGGTGGAGTCAAGATGGCGTCGGGAGTGGACCAGGAGGGTCCGATGTACTCCTCTGTTGAAGGGGAGCAAGAGCCAGTCTGGAGCAACCAGACCAGTGATGAAAGTCTGTCGTGGTGCGTCGTGAAGAGGGCCACAAGCCGGTCGGCGAGTGGCCGGACAACGCGGTGAGCAACAAGGAGCAGAAGGGCCCCCACGCAGATCTCGTGGATGCTGGGGAGGCAGACTTCGGTGCTGGAGCTGCTCAGGGTTAGGGCTTCTCAAACCCTAGGTGCACTCACTCGAGGGTCCCTCGGTGGGCGTGCTAGATAAGCGTCGTGCAGGTTCTGAAGATGGCCGGTCCCGCAGGTCTCGTCACACCTACGAATCTCAGCTGGGCTGACGATGTAGGTAGAGGTCAGAGATGGCAGGGAACCCGGGTCTCGTCGAGCTGGGCAGTCTTGATCCGTGGGAGAGACGTACAGCAAACCGCAAGCGCTTAGGTGGTGCCTGCTGGTGCAGGGTGGCCACTCCTTAGCCACAAGGGAGAGTCTTCAGAAATAGTCAAGAGTTCCTTTCGTGGAAAGTAGTTCAAGATTCAGAATTATCCAATTTGGGAAGGGGACCCGCTCCCACCTTTATTCTAGGAAAAAGGGGCTGGCCCGTGACTAGGTCCTACCTATGGGTGGGACCAGGAGGGGGGTGGTTACACCCCTATCCTTTGTCTGGCTTCGCCCCAGCTCAGGGGCTGGTGTGCCCCCGAAACTGGTTTGAGCCGGGCTATGCACAGTGAGCACCGGGGTGCCACTTGCAATCACCTTCCTTTCAGCCCTGCCTACCTGGGATACACAAACCCTGTCTGGGATGGTGCTAACACCGCCCTCGACAGGAAACCCTTTGTCCAAGCTCCCCTCGCTGGAAGGTCTCCCAGCAGCAGGAGGTCAGACTTGTGTCTGGTGGCAGCATCCATCTTGTGATGCTGAGGCTTGAGTCAACTTTAACCGGGGTTCAAGGTTACTTCCATGTCGTGTCCCTCTAGAAGGGTGGAATGCTAACCCCGTCGCCAGAACTGGCGAGGGGTTCGTATTCCAATTCGTATGACACCTTACTCGACATGTTTGGGTGATGCGATGCCAAAGTTAGCAAATAACCGCGAGGATTATAATGCACTTCAAGGTAGTTGGCCCGCGTCACCATGGAACGGCTATTAGGATTTGGTTCCGCAAGCCGTCGACGGGCTCAGCTCGCGCCAGAGCACCATCTCACATGATTCCCAGCACTCTGCCTTCAGGATTGATAAGGCCTGCCATAGGAGTGACTGACAGGAATCCATGCGTCCATTTTAGGGTTAGGTATAGGAATACTACACCTACAGCAACGGGTGATTACACCACCTTGCCCCAGCTGTCGTGCAGCCAGTTGTGTCAGATTTGGGCGGCCATCCAGGGGTGGCATAATACATGCTGCAGCCCCTGGTAGGCCCTGGGTACACCGATGCCCTGGATACCTGTGGTATGCTGATACAGGGACTGATAAGGCGGCCCAGTTCCAATTAGTGGATGCACCTAATGTACATGTGTGTTAATTTCGAGAGAGAACAGCTAGGCTGTAGGTCTGATTGGCAGGCCCGCAGCCGGGGAAAGTCGTAAACCAATGAAGCAAAAGCAAAAAATCTGGGTGATCATAGGATTGCAGACCCTACTCTCCTACAATGGGTTCCAGTCTTCCCCTATCTTGACGACTGGCTGTTGAAGGTGGGCTCTCCCCAGGCAGTCGTCTCCCACCTCCAGACTACGGCCGACCTCCTACATTTGCTGGGGTTCTCCATCAACATGCCGAAGTCGCATCTGAGTCCCTCCCAAAAGCTCCTTTTCATCGGAGCAGTAGTGGACTCGGCGCAGTTCCGGGTCTATCCTCCGGAACTGCTGGTTTGGGATATTCAGGCTCGGATTCCGATCTTTCAGCCTTTAGCCCGGGTTTCGGTCAGGTTGGTACTGCGGCTACTGGTTCAGATGGCCTCCTGCATCCTGCTGGTACATCACGCCGGGTGGCGGATGAGGGCTCTCCAGTGGGACCTTAAGTTCCAGTGGGCCCAGCATCAGGGCAATCTGTCCGACCACATCTTGATCTCAGAAGGCACTGCAAGACAGTTGCAGTGTTGGCTCACGGACCGTGATTGGGTCAGTAGCAGATTCCTCTCCCTACCCCAACCGGAGCATGTAGTGGTGACGGCTCCGTCCCTCCTGGGATGGGGGGGCCACATGGGAGAGGCGGAGATCAGATGCCTCTGGTCTCCGGCGGAGTCCCGCCTCCATATCAACCTATTGGAGCTGCGGGCGTTCCGGCTTGCACTGAAGGCATTCCTTCCCTCTGTGCGGGGAATTGTAGTGCAGGTGTTCACGGATAACACCACTGCCATGTGGTTTTGCAACAAACAGGGCGGGGTGGGGTCGTGGACCCTTTGTCAGGAGGCTCTGTGCCTCTGGACATGGCTGGTACATCAGGGCATCACCCTGGTGGTGCAACACCTGGCGGGCTCTCTGAATGCCAGGGCGGACTAACTCAGCCGCCGGTGCATGATGGATCACGAATGGCGTCTGAACTCCGAAGTGGCGCAAGGTCTCTTTCAGCAGTGGGGAGAGCCTTGGTTAGATCTATTCGCTACCGAAGAGAACGCGCAATGTCATCAGTTCTGTGTGTTGGAATTTCCAAGGCGGCACTCGCTCGGAGACGCTTTTCGTCGCGAGTGGAGTTGCGGTCTGTTGTACGCCTTTCCGCCTATACTGCTTCTGCCCAGAGTGCTGAAGAAGATCAGGGGTGACCGGGCCCAAGTCATCCTTGTGGCTCCGGATTGGGCACGAAGATACTGGTATCCCGAGCTACTCAGTCTATCAATCGATCCCCCGGTTCGACTGCCTCTTCAGGAGGACCTTCTGTTGCAGCAAGAGGGGGTGGTCCTCCACCCGATCCTGTCTAGCCTTCACCTCCATGCGTGGAGATTGAGCGGCGACAGTTGATGCCATTTGACTTGCCTCCTGAAGTCTGTGATGTCATTCTGGCAGCCAGGCGTCCCTCTACTAAAACATTATTTGCCTGCTGGTGGAACAAATTTGTGGCATGGTGCACAGCAAAGTCGGTGGATCCCCTTTCCGCCCCTCTTTCTGAGGTTCTCCTCTTTCTTCTTTGCCTGGCCCAGCAGGGCTCTGCTCTGGGCACCCTCAAGGGATATCTTTCAGCTATTTCTGCTTTCTTACGGCTTCCTGATCAGCCTTCTCTTTTCAAATCCCCTGTTGTTGCTCGATTCTTTAAAGGCATTACTCATATGTTTCCTCCTGTCCCTTTCGTAATGCCTCAGTGGGATTTGAACCTTGTGTTAACCTATCTGATGTGCGCTCCCTTTCAGCCACTTCATAATTGTCCTCTTCGTCTTCTGACTCTTAAGACTGCTTTCCAGGTTGCCATCACCTCTGCTAGACGTGTGAGTGAGCTCCAGGCTCTATCTTCTAAGCCTCCTTTCCTTCGTGTCCATCCGGACAAGATTGTTCTCAGGACTTGTCCTTCCTTTCTCCCTAAGGTGGTAGCTGCCTTTCACATCGGCCAGTCTGTTACACTGCCCACCTTCTTTCCGCCTCCGCCTCCGCATCCCTCGAAAGAGGAAGAGAGGCTTCACTGTCTGTACCCAAAACGAGCGCTGTCCTTCCATCTGGACCGTACAAAGCAATTCCGGGTGGACGACCAACTCTTTATTGGCTACGAACAATCTCTCGGTGGGTCGTTTTGTGCATTAAGGCCTGTTATTCCTTAGCTAAGAAGGAACCTCCTGTGGGGCTGAGGGCCCATTCCACTCGGGCCACAGCGGCTACTACTGCCCTGGGACAGGGAGTCATTTTGCAGGACATTTGTCAGGCAGCAACATGGGCCTCACTGCACACGTTTACCAAGCATTACTGCCTGGACAGCCAAGTCCGGAGAGACAGTTTCTTTGGCCGTTCCGTTCTCCAGGACTTTCTGGTGTGATCTTGGTTCGCAGACCCACCACCGGTGTTGGTATTGCTGGGGTATCTATTCTAAGGTAAGAAATCTAACTAACGTGTTTCTTTCAGATGAACAAGTTACTTACCTTCGGTAACGATATATCTGTAAGAAACATTAGTTAGTTAGATTCCTTACCGCCCCACCCATCCTCCCCATTTTACGAACTGATATCTAGGGTTAAGGTCATCCCTTTCAGGGCCCTAGATTCATGGCAACAGTGTCGGTCTCTTGCATGGCTCTGCGTTCCTGGCTCAGAAAGCTATGTACAAGAACTGACGTCAGCGCGCGAGGGCGGCGTCTAAGTACCCCGAAGACATCATCCTGGCGATCACGACGACGGACGCGGAGCCGCGGACGACGCCTAGCAACGCGCAAGGGTATTGCTGACACAAAATCTTTCCGGATCCATCCGGACGCCTGGGGATAGTCTAAGGTAAGGAATCTAACTAAATAATGTTTCTTACAGATATATCGTTACCGAAGGTAAGTAACTTGTTCTGTGATCACTAAGTAACAATTTGTCAATCCATGGGGTAGAACATAGATGTTCAATATTTGAAGATACTAAAACATGATCGATCATGGTATTGGCATTTCTTCTAGTGAAGATTGGTATTTCCCTCCCATACCCATCCTGTGCACATTGCATTAAATCAAGGTCATATTTCGCCAAAACTATATTTAAGGTATCCCTATAGATGTTGTGATGGAAGTGTATACAATCATCCCCTTCATCACTCCTAAACTCACAAACTTTAGTCATGGACAGTGTACAAATTGGAGTATTAAAATCGCCGACCCATATAATAGCAATGTTTATATTTACTGCTGTAAACAGATTATCTATTTCCCTCTCTAAATCAATAACTACTCTGTGACGAGTTGAGTCAAAAATGTTATTAAAAAAATTAATAAGTAAGACATCCCAACCGTCTATATGATGCAGCCACAGTATCAGCAAGTGGTATCCTACTTTGATTACCCTTATGACTACCAAAGGCAATTTATTTGACAGAAGGATTAACAGCCCACCCTTCGCTCTGCCAGCCATAGAGGGTGTAGCTAATAAATCATAAGAAGCAAACCCTTCAAAATAAACATGATCAATACTCCCAAGTTTCTTGTAGACACATTGTCATGTTTATTAATAAAATCCACCCAGCCCAACGTGTCCTTTTTGCTTGCCAGTCCAGCTATATTCCAAGTAACTATAGTATAGCCGTTAGCTGTGGAATTCCCTGCACTATCAATAAATTGTTCACCTATACTCATACTAATGTCTGTTCACTTATACTTATACTAGCATAGTGAAGTCAAAAGGAAATGATTCATAGAACTAGTGTTTAAAGTGCGAAGGGAAAATATTTCCAAGTCCTTGTTAGCTTAAGGGACCAGAGAGTATGATTCATAGGCAAGCAATGCCAGGTTGCAAACTTTGAAACTGAAATCAGAAGGGGGTCCTCATGTTAATGTTTAGTTTAGTGGATGGCTAGCCAGAACATCTGTTACTTCTAGTATGTGTCATCAAACGCACTAGAAGAAGTAGACACCTTATAACCTTGGAACTCATAGATCATAGTGGTCAGGTTGTCTTTCAAAGGAGTTATTTTGTTTTGGTTGAGTGTTGTTGGCAAAGGAGAAGAAAGAACACCTCAAGCAAAAATAAGGACAGGAAGTGGGGCAGCATAGGTAGTAAAAATAGTAGGGCCAGGGTAAGACCCCTGAGAAGCAATGCACACAAGGGAAAAAAAGGAGCAATATGCGAGTAGTAGGGCAACTACTTGAGAGCAGTATTTAATAAAGCCTAGGTCCTTACTCTAGGAGTTTGGCCAAAAATATGGAATAGTTGACTGTGTTGATCACACATGACCGATCAAGCAGGATCAGAGGTGGAACTTAAGGAGATGGAGGACATCCAGTGCTGCAGAAAAGCACAGATTTAATACCAAGTGCTTGGAGAAATCATTATTGGGCTGGAACTAAAGAATTTACTACATCTGGTCTGGGTGCCATAAATATTTGGGTGTTTACCTCTTTTGTCAGTGATGTTGGTAGGTAGAGAAAGAAGGGATTTGGGATGGAAATTTGAAATTAGTATGCATATCTTCAGGTCTGGGTTCTTTAAAGGTTTTGGACCTACTGTTTGTTCCCCCTAACGGTCTTGGAAGACACAGAAAGAAGGGATTTTGATCTGAAATGTAATCATATTTTTGGGGATATAGAAGGGATTTTAAAGGTGAAACAACCATGGCCTGCTTCAGAACTGCGTGAACCAAGGCAAACAAGGATTTATTTCACATTTAAAAGAGGACTGTGAAAATAGTGCAAAACCCCTTTTTGATCTGTGATCTCGGTGGCAAATTGTGCTGTTCACAAATATTCGTAACACAAGAAATGATTTTCTCCAAGAATTTTTGCATGGTTGATTCCGTGTTTCTGTGTGGTAAATTAATGCAGTTTAAAATAATTTGCAATTGAGTTGAATATGTATAATATATTATGTCTATTTTTTAGGAAAATGATAACAGTACACTTACTTTGGAGGATGGCTCTTCAGTCCAGATTCATAATGCTATTCTGGATCAGACGAAGTTGACAATTCAGTTGCTAAACTATCTGGATCAGAATTGGAAAGGGACGTACAACATCAAGAGTAATCAGCCTGAAATTAGTTTTATTAATTTAACTTCTGTCTCTGAAACAGAGAAGAACGATTTAGATATTGCTGTTCATATGAAATACTCTATCGGACAATTGGTCATTGCTTTTCACTGTCCTTACTGGATGGTGAATAAAACTGGACGGTTGTTACAGTACAAAGCTGATGACGTTCACCGCAAGCACGCTCCTGACTACAAAAAGCCTTTCCTGTTTTCATTCAAGCCAAAGAACTTTTTTCAAAACAACAAGGTAATGTAAATTAATCACTGAGTTAAATTAGGTATTGTAATTGTTATGGGTTATCTAAGGTCTTTTAGTGCTGTATTATCTTCCCTTTACTTGTCCTGTTGATTTTCATCTGTGTTGATTCACTGTTTAGGAGTGATTTGGGGTATAAATAAAGCAGGCCACACTTTTAGTTATTGCTAAACAGTTGCATTATGACGTAGACCTGTGCTTTCTGAAAATATTCAGTTGGCTGAAACATTAGTAAGTGCTGTACTGTAACAAAATAGGAATCAAACTTTGTCAAGCATTGCATGACATGCGTTTTAATGTGGCAATTGAATAGGGTACATTATTTTAATAATAACATACAACAGAGAGAAAAATAGAAATGTCATTATAGACTTTCCTATTGATGCCAATGTGTGAGAAATCCAACATGTTTGATGACTCGATGATAAAATGCCTAAAAATCCCTTAATGGTAGGACCACCTCCTCTAGAGCCAAATCAACATCAGATGATGTGATGCTCTTGCAGCAGACAGCACATACCTACATTAAGTGCTTTTTCATCATTTTTATTCCTTACAACACTGTCGTATTTGTTTCTAAGACATGTGGATTCAAGCCCAGTAACCTTTTTTAGTGCCAGGTGCGAGTTTAAGGTCCTCCACGGTACTGCATGAAATGCCTGACCACGTCACCCCACATATGTGAATACTACTGGCTTCAGGGGCTTCCCAAACATCTGATAGAGACTTCTAGCTGCAGATTCCTTACCTTTTAATTTCCCAGGTGTCAGGCTGGATCTGGAAACTATTGCATGCACAGTGCCCCTGCACGCCGTCTGATGGCTCCATTCGGCTTTGCGTGACATTATCTGAAAGAAACACGTTAGTTAGATTCCTCACCTTAGAATATCCCCAGGCGTCAGACTGGATCCGGAAGATTTTTCGTCAGCAATACCCCTTGCGCGTCGCTAGGCGTCGTCTGCGGCTCCGCGTCCGTGGTCGGCGTCGTGCGCCGGGATGACGTCGTCGGAGTACTTAGACGCCGCCCTCGCGCGCTGACGTCAGTTCTTCTTTTTTCCGCGCCAGTAAGCGCAGATCCGGGAGAGCTACCCCTTTAGTCAATTTTTGACTAACTTTTTTGATCCTTTTTGATCGTTTTTTGACACCGGTGCCGGTAGGATGCCTGGGTTTAAAGCCTGTACGGACTGTAACCGATTGATCTCGGTTACAGACCATCACCGCCGGTGCCTTTACTGCTTGGGCCTCGATCACGACGCGGAGTCGTGTTCGGACTGCAAGGCCCTGACCTCGAAGGCTACACGGGAGCGGTCCCGTAAGCTTCTCGAGATTCGCCACTCGGCTCCGCGCGCCTCTCGATCCCGGTCCAGGAGGAGGTCCAAGGATCGGTCGCGGAGCCGCAGCCGACGTCACCATCGGTCGTCGGGATCCAAGTCTTCGGGTAAGTCGAAGCATTCCAAGAAGTCCAAGAGGCGACATCGCTCTTCAGACTCCCCTCGCCGGTCGCGCGACTCGGCCGAGGGTCAGGGTGGTTCCACCCCCGCGGCTCCGGCGGAGCCGCAGGCGCCGCGCCCGTCCCCATACCCTCCGGTCCCTGGGACTAACGCGACGCCGGCAGAAGTCAGTGCCTTCCTCTCGGCCATGAGGAACCTGGCTCCGCCGTCAGCGCCCGCTGGTGCGCCTTCGGGCCCCGCGGACCCGACTGGGCTGCCTTGCCTGCCGGTGGCTCCGGCCCCGGCGCCGTTGACGGCTCCGGCCTCGATGCCGCAAGCGCCCGAGGGACCCGTTCTCGAGTCCCCGTCGACGCCGGTCAACCTCGTCACGCCTCCTCCGCCGGCGTCGACACCGGTACCACCCCTGACGTCGACTCCGCTCGACGTCGTGCCCCAGTTCAGTCCCACTCCGGGCCCGGCGCCGGTCCGGCGTCGATGGACGCCGAGATCGGCGCCGCTAGAGACACATTATGTCTACCGCCCGGCTCCGTTACTTTCTCCTCTATACCAGGAGTCGGATGATGGGGACCACTGGGAGGGATCCGAGGATCCTATGGCCGCTCAGGCTCAACTGTCCCAGGACTGGGCAGATGAACTGGGGGAGGCCAGTGGCCTGGATACCTCTCCAGACACTGGATTTGTCTCTCCTCCGACTGTGGCTTCGGAGGAGGGCGCTGCTTTCTCTGTGGTGCTGCGCAAGGCGGCCGCAGCCCTTGGGCTCGAGCTGCCTGCCGTGGCTGTGAGGACTAACGTCCTTACTGAGGTGCTTCAGTCTGCAGCAAGCTCCACTAAGCCTCTGCTGCAATTCAATGAGGCCCTCATTGACGTTCTGCAGGGCACCTGGTCCAAGCCCTCCACAGTTCCCCCTGTGGACAGGAACGTCGCCAGGCGCCACCGCCCTGCTCCGGGCTACCCCTGTTTTCTGTCCCAACACCCTACCCCTGAGAGCCTGGTTATCCAGGCCTCCACCTCCCAATCCTCTTTCCCGACCGCCCCGCCGGACCGGGATTCCAAGAGACTAGAACAGTTTGGCAAGAAGCTGTTCTCTTCCCTTAGTTTGGACCTGCGGTCTTTGAACACCGCTTGTCTCTTGGACCGTTATTCCCACTCTCTGTGGGATGCGGTTGAGGACGCGCTGCCCCTGTGTCCGGAGGAGGTCCGGACACGACTTACCCAGGCTCTGGCCGATGGGAGGGATGCCGCGCGACATGCTATACGTTGTGGGCTTGACACCACGGACTCGCTGGGTAGGGCCATTTCTACCACAGTGGCGCTTAGACGTCACGCCTGGCTGCGGTCCACGTCATTTTCGGGCGATGTCCAGAGCACTCTCATGGACATGCCGTTTGATGGCACTCGCCTGTTTGGCGAGAAAGCGGACAGTGCGCTGAACCGCTTTAAGGACTCCCGGGCTACGGCCAAGTCCTTGGGCCTCTCGGCCCCGCGGTCGCAATCTTCCGCCTTTCGCCCCTTTCGTGGCCAAGGAAGGGGTGCCTCCTCACGTGCGCCTAGCCACCAGCCGCAGAACCAACCTGCGCACGGTCGCGGACGTGGTTTCCGCCGAGGCGGTTCTGGAGGACGACGAGGTCAGCCCACATCCACCCCGGCAGCATCCGCCTCAAAGCCTTCCTAGTCCGAGCTTTCAGGCCCATTCCACGCCAGTGGGCGGCAGAGTTCGCCATCACCTGCTCCACTGGCGGTCCATCACATCGGACAGGTGGGTGCTGCAAATCGTCCGAAGGGGCTACTCCCTCCCCTTCGAGACGACCCCTCCAGCCATGCCACCGCAGCACCACCGTATCTCGGGGGATCATTTGAATCTTCTCCACGAGGAAGTTTCGGCTCTCTTGGCCAAGGGGGCCGTCGAGCGCGTTCCGAGTCCAGAAGTAGGTTGTGGTTGTTATTCCCACTACTTTCTGGTTCCCAAGAAGGGCAAAGGGGGCCTACGCCCTATCTTGGACCTCCGGAACGTCAATGCCTTCCTCCGGAAGGAAAGGTTCAAGATGTTGACTTTGGCTCAGGTTCTAGCTGCCCTAGACCCCGGAGACTGGATGGTAGCGTTGGACTTGCAGGACGCATATTTCCACATCCCCGTCCTGCCGGCCCACCGGCGTTACCTGCGGTTCACGGTGGGCCAAGAGCACTTTCAGTTTACCGTGCTCCCCTTCGGTCTACCAGTGCCCCTCGGGTGTTTACGAAAGTGATGGCGGTGGTCGCAGCTCATCTGCGCAGATCAGGGGTTCCAGTCTTCCCCTATCTCGACGACTGGTTGTTGAAGGCGGGCTCGCCCCAGGCACTCGTCTCCCACCTCCAGACTACGGCGGATCTCCTGCATTTGCTCGGGTTTTCCATCAACGTGCCGAAGTCACACCTGAGTCCCTCTCAGAAGCTCCTGTTCATCGGAGCGGTTCTCGATTCGGCGAAGTTCCGGGTCTATCCACCGGAACAGCGGGTCCGGGATATACAGGCCCTGATTCCCATCTTTCGGCCTCTATCCTAGGTTTCGGTCAGGCTAGTGTTGCGGCTTCTGGGGCTGATGGCCTCCTGCATCCTACTAGTGCATCACGCCAGGCGGCGCATGCGGGCTCTGCAGTGGGACCTGAAGTTTCAGTGGGCCCAGCATCACGGCAACCTGTCCGACCATGTCTTGATCTCGGAGGGCACTGCACAGCAGTTGCAGTGGTGGCTCACGGACTGCGATTGGGTCATGGGCAGAAGCCTCTCCCTTCCCCAACCTGAGCATGTCGTAGTGACGGATGTGTCCCTCCTGGGATGGGGTGGCCATATGGGAGAGGCGGAGATCAGAGGCCTCTGGTCTCCGGCGGAGTCTCGCCTCCACATCAACTTGTAGGAGTTGAGAGCGATCCGACTTGCACTGAAAGCCTTCCTTCCCTCTGTCAGGGGAAGTGTTGTGCAGGTGTTCACGGACAACACCACCGCCATGTGGTATTGCAACAAACAGGGCGGGGTGGGGTCGTGGACCCTTTGTCAGGAGGCCCTGCGCCTCTGGACGTGGCTGGTACACCAGGGCGTCACCCTAGTGGTTCAACATCTGGCGGGCTCTCTGAACGCCAGAGCAGACGAACTCAGCCGCCGGTGCATGATGGATCACGAATGGCGTCTGAACTCCGAAGTGGCGCAAGGTCTCTTTCAGCAGTGGGGAGAGATCTATTCGCCACCGAAGAGAACGCGCAATGTCAGCAGTTCTGCGCGTTGGAATTTCCAAGGCGGCACTCGCTCGGCGACGCTTTTCGTCACGAGTGGAGTTGCGGTCTGTTGTACGCCTTTCCGCCTATACCACTTCTGCCCAGAGTGCTGAAGAAGATCAGGCACGACCGGGCCCAAGTCATCTTGGTGGCTCCGGATTGGGCACGAAGGTACTGGTATCCCGAGCTACTCAGTATGTTGACCGATCCTCCGATACGTCTGCCCCTTCGGGAGGATCTTCTGTCGCAGCAGCAGGGGACTGTCCTCCACCCAAACCTGTCCAGCCTCCACCTCCATGCGTGGAGATTGAGCGGCGACAGTTGATGCCATTTGACTTGCCTCCTGAAGTCTGTGATATCATTCTGGCAGCCAGGCGTCCCTCCACAAAGACGGTATACGCCTGCCGGTGGAACAAATTTGTGGCATGGTGCACAGCAAAGGCTGTGGATCCCCTTTCCGCCCCTCTTTCTGAGGTTCTCCTCTTTCTTCTTTCTTTGGCCCGGCAGGGCTCTGCCCTGGGCACCCTGAAAGGTTATCTTGCTGCCATCTCTGCCTTGTTGCGGCTTCCTGACCAGCCTTCTCTTTTCAAGTCCCCTGTGGTTACACGCTTTCTAAAAGGCATTACTCACACGTTCCCTCCTGTCCCTTTTGTAATGCCTCAGTGGGACTTGAATCTTGTTCTCACATTTCTAATGTGTGCTCCCTTTGAGCCTCTTCATAATTGTCCTCTTCGTCTGCTGACGCTTAAGACTGCTTTTCTGGTGGCCATCACCTCGGCTAGACGGGTGAGTGAGCTCCAGGCTTTATCTTCAAAACCTCCTTTTCTCTCTGTTCATCCGGACAAGGTTGTCCTTCGGCCTCGTCCCTCCTTTCTTCCGAAAGTGGTGACTCCATTTCATCTTGGGCAGTCTGTCACCTTGCCCACCTTCTTTCCGCCTCCGCATCCTTCCAAAGAGGAAGAGAGGCTCCACCGTCTGGACCCAAAACGTGCGCTCTCCTTTTATTTGGACCGCACAAAGTAGTTCCGGGTGGACGACCAACTTTTCGTTGGATACGTGGGTGCTAAGAAGGGGAAAGCTGTGCACAAACGGACCATCTCTCGGTGGGTCGTTTTGTGCATCAAAATTTGTTACTCCTTGGCAAAAAAGGACCCTCCTGTTGGGCTGCGCGCCAATTCTACTCGGGCCACAGCGGCTACTACTGCTTTGGGACGGGGTGTCCCTTTGCAGGACATTTGTCAGGCGGCAACGTGGGCTTCGCTACACACGTTTGCCAGGCATTACTGCCTTGACAGCCAAGTCCGGAGGGATGGCTTCTTTGGCCGTTCTGTCCTCCAGGACTTTCTGGTGTGATCTTGGTTCGCAGACCCATCACCGGGGATGGTATTGCTTGGGTATCTATTCTAAGGTGAGGAATCTAACTAACGTGTTTCTTTCAGATGAACAAGTTACTTACCTTCGGTAACGATGTATCTGTAAGAAACATTAGTTAGTTAGATTCCTCACCGACCCACCCATCCTCCCCGTTCTGCGAACTGACATCTAGGGTTAAGGTTATCCTTTTCAGGCCCCTAGATTTTATTTTTGGCACCAGTGTCGGTCTTTGCATGGCTCTGCGTTCCTGGCGCGGAAGGCTATGTACAAGAACTGACGTCAGCGCGCGAGGGCGGCGTCTAAGTACTCCGACGACGTCATCCTGGCGCACGACGCCGACGACGGACGCGGAGCCGCAGACGACGCCTAGCGACGCGCAAGGGGTATTGCTGACGAAAAATCTTCCGGATCCAGTCTGACGCCTGGGGATATTCTAAGGTGAGGAATCTAACTAACTAATGTTTCTTACAGATACATCGTTACCGAAGGTAAGTAACTTGTTCGTTAGTTTTGATTATGGCGTTGCGGTCATATATATATATGCGTGTCGAAAACAATGGGAGACCAAGGGAAGGAATGGGGGCATCCGTATCCCCTGTGTAATATATGTTAAACAGTGATGGACGAACCCAATCTATGTGTGGCACTATCACTGGTAGGCAGTGTTTGGAACCCACTGGGTTTGTTAAAAGACCCCTCACACACCAACCGAGTTGGTGTCATGCTTCATTATTGGGGTCCCAACCGGGTGGCCGAATGCCCCCGGTTGTGCTACGACGCCTGATTACAGCGGAGCTGGTGTGGTGCAGAAATGTGATGTGGTGTGAATTAAAAATATCTCTGAGAATCCTTGCCTCTTTATGTTTATGACTGGCGGCTCAGGATATGGTTAAAAAGTATGCGTGATGCAACTAAAAAAGAAATAATTATCTTGTAGTTGGCTATGTGATGGGTCTACATGTTTCAGCCCGCAGGAGAATGTAGGAGGGGCTTTCTTCAGGACCGTGGAAATAAGTGAGTGGCAAAAGATGTGGTGCCACGTGAAAGGTGAAAATAGTAAAACTAGTACCTACACACGCGCTAAGGTGTGTGGACTGCGTGTCTACGTACTTAAGGACACGTATTAAAAAAAAGAAGAACCTCTGGGTAAAGAAAGAACAGCACAAACATGTATACATACATGATTATGACGAACAGATAATGGTATTAAGCAACATAAAATGCAATCTTAAGTGCTATGGTCATCCAAATTGACCTGCCTGGTGATGGTACCTGTAATAAAATGAATATACATATAGTGCACATGCTGCATGCAGAATTGGTGCAGCAGCTATTATGGTTAGCAATCTTAGTGTGAGGCTTCTGTGCGACAGTCTAGTGGCAACATAGGGTTGTTGCGATGATGGCCGTGATCACGTTTGTTTACAGTGTTGCAGCGTAACTAGGTGCAAGACTAGCCATAGTGTTGGTAAATTTATGCATATAAAATGGTGAGCGCACACGTGGAAAGACCGGCACTGTGCCGTCATGCGTGGCACGCAAGTTAGATTAAAAAACAAAGCACGGAAAACAAGAAGCTGTGCTTTTGTAAAAGATATTATAATTACACTATGGTTGAGTATGAGTGGCTGATCGGGGCTCAGGAGGAGTGCGCTCCTCTGAATAACTCTGGGAAGAGAAAAGCGGCATGTGAGCTGCAGGGTTTGTAAATGGTCACGTAATGCCTGAAAATATGGCCAGCAGCGCAACCTTACTTGATATCGGAGCAGACCCGCTAAGAACCTGTTGTGGTCTCCCATCGTCCCGGATGAGAATGGGGGCCGGTGTGGGCTTGGTTAATGTAGTTGTTGGAGCCATGGAATACGTGCTGGTATGGACGTTGTGAGAAGTTGGCCTGATATATGATGTCACTAGTTCTAGTGTACACCTTGTATCAGTCCAAACAACCCTTATGGTGATTGGTTGTAAAGTCAACCTTATAGACCAGCTATCCTAGTGGTAGCATGGACAAGAGCAGTCTTAGGCTAAACTCTGTTTGGCATGTGAAGCCAGCTGTTATACCATTTGCAATCCCTTGAATACCAAATGAAAGGACACCACAACAGATATATATGAAAATAGAATGAATTTATTCTAGTCAAAATACCTTGAGCACTCTTTATGAGATTCGAGGTAAGTACAACACAGTCTTATTTAAGCGTACATAAGTCACACAGGTAAGTAATACAGTTAGGCCCTAGGGGCCACGCAAACCATATACTAAGTAAGTGGTATAAGGACCACTGTCACGAACACAGGTTAGGCCTAGGCCTAGGGAATCGCTGGGGCTACACTATCCTACCAGTTGCTAGGTAGTGGGAGGCCCACTTGATTCAGGTGCAGAGTGGAAACACTCACGTGTAATGCGTTAAAGTCGATCGAAATAGTGATGTTTAGAATTAAAGAGTTTTAGGACACTTCGGAAGGAGCTAGGAGTTAGAGACTTGGAAACTTGACCCTAGGATAGTCAATACCCTTGTGAGCACCGGAGTACTCAAGTTACCTAGCCCACGGGCTGCGGGTGCACAGGTGTGAACTTGCGTCGGGTTTCGTCGTCGACTCCTATGGATGCCTGAAGAAAGATGCTGACAGGCAGTCAGTGAAGAGTGTCCGGTGGATTCCAAGGATGGAATCAAGAAGGAGGATACCTGCAAGCAGAGGGGACAGAGTCTAGGTCACCAGCCAGGAGCCGGGAAGGAACCAGGAAGGAACCAGGCGATGTCGTGAAGATGTAGGTGAAGAGGTGAAGCTTGTCGCAGCAGCCACGGGTACCAGGAGGCATCGAGGACGACCAGAACCAGGAGGGGAGCTGTCCCACGCGGGCTCTTGCTGTTGGCGGCGTCGATGTCGAGTTTGGACCCAACAAGCCTTGGCAAGCCCAACCCACGCAGAATGAAGGATTCGCTTCTGTTGCAGACCAGGAAGGCCTGAGGTGCTTCTCTTTCACAGGGAAGCAAGGGCCAGTCTGGAGGAGCCAAACCAGCGGTGAAAAGTTAAGGGTTCATCGTCACAAAGGTTACTAGCCAACGGGCAAGTAACCGGACAGACGCGTCAAGCAGGAAAATGCAGAAGGGCCACTCGTGGAGTGTGGAGGGCTGATCTTCGGTGCAGATGGTGCTCGGGGTTGGGGCTTCTCAATCCCCAGAGCACAACTTCGAGGATGCCTCAGAAGCTGCGCTGGAAGCTAGTAGCCAATTTTCCCAGGTAGCCGGTCCCACGTCTCTCGTCGCCTCCACGGATCTCAGCTTGGCTGTGGATGTGGATCTGGGTCAGAGAAGTCTGGAAGTCAAGGCGCTGGTCGGGCTCTGCAGTCGGTTCCTCGTAGAACTTGGGCAAAGTAAACGGCAGGACGCTTGATGGTGCCTGTTTGCACAGGGTGGCCACTCCTTGGCCACAAGGGAGATTCTTCAGTCTTCTTGTTCGAATGTCGAAGGTCCAGAGTTTCGTGTCTTGTTTCAGTTCAGGATAATCCAAAGTCCTAGGGACTCGGCTCCCACTCTTATACCTCCCTGCCCCAATACACTAAGTCCTGTCTAGGGTGGTGCTAGCACCTCCCAAGGCATGAAACCTATTGTCCAAGCCTCCCTCGCTGGAAGGACTCCCAGCAGCAGGAGGTCAGACTTGCGTCTGTGGCAGCAGCATCCATTTTGTGATGCTGGGGCCCTGGTTAACTTTAACCGAGTAGTAGGTCTTCAACATGTCTTCTCCCTCTAGAAGGGGGTTATACTATCCTCATCGCCAGAAATGGTGTGGGGGTAGTATTCCAAAGTGTTAGACACCTTACACGACATGTTTTGATAAAGCCAAACCATAGTTACTATAACCACGAGGATTATAAGGCACTTTAAGAGTATATGGTAGGCGATATCATAGAACAGCTATAAGGACATGGTCCCGAAAGCTGCAGACAGGCTCAGCTCATGCTAGAGCACCATCTCACATGTTACCAAGCACTCTGCCTTCAGGATTGTTAAGGCCTGCCATAGAAGTGACTGAAATGTTACCCATGTGTCTATATATAAGGCAGGTATAGGAATACTATACCTAAGCAAGGGGTGATTACACGGCCTTGCCCCAGCTGAGTGATCAGCCAGTTGTGTCATGATGGGAGGCCAGCCAGGGGTGGCATAATACATGCTGCAGCCCCTGGTAGGCCTAGGGTACACCCATGCCCTGGGTACCTAAGGTACACTGTACAGGGCCCTATAGGGTGATCCTTACCAATTGGGTTATGTACCTAAAGTACATAGTATGAATTTAGAGAGAGAAGAGCTGGGCTGTGGGTCTGATTAGCAGGCCCACAGCCACATCTAAGTCGAAAACCAGTGAAGCAAAAGCAAAAAGTGGGGGTGACCATAGGAAGCAGACCCTACTCTCCTACAACCATGACCAAAATCACAAAGCATTGCCTCAGAGTATCCACATTGGTGACCTGTCTGGCTTGTTCAATAGTATACAGAAGTTCTTAAAATGGAAAGCGTGGCAGTATATAAGCAGATCCAGTAGAGCCAATCCTCCAGCCTTCTCCTCAGTTTCTTCCATGCTATCCTGGGTCACTTTGATGCCCAAATAAAGCTACCTATTTTCCCCTGGAGTTTAGCTATATCTTCCCTCTGAAATGTAAGAGGTATAGAATTAAAAAGAAAAGTAATCTTAGGAAGTACAATCATCTTATTAAGATTAACCCTACAATACATATTCAGTGGTAGATTTGCCCATTTTACCAACAAACTCCCGACCTGATTCACTTTTTTCCAATTAACTCTAGGTATTACTTCAAGTTTCTGTGTGATTACTATGCCAAGGTATCTCATTTGAGATTGGTCCCCCCAGCTGCTGTTGCCTTGATTGCAATCCATAACTTCAGTTTTATCGACGTTCACCTTATACCCCGATATCGCCCCAAAGCTTTGAGCCTTTGCCAGCAGATTAGGAATTGCAGCCTCCGGGTTGGTGGTATAGAGGATCAAATCATCCGCGTACAAAGCTAATTTCACCACCAACCAAGCTGACTTAAAAGGGGTTATGGTGGGATCTGCTCTAATTTGATGTGCAAAGGGCTCACTATATAGATTAAAGAGATGCGGAGACAGGGGTCAAACCAATCTGAAAGTTCTCCATTTACCAACACCCTAGCTTTAGGGAGGCTATAGAGGTTTTGAACAGCCCTCACTATATTCTGTGGGAATGCAAAGTTTTTAAGGGTTTCCCAAACATATAACCAGTGCACTTGATTAAAAGCCTTTGCTGCGTCTACGGCCACTACCGTCAAAGGCAATTTCTGGGCCTCTGCCATATTAATAACCCCCAGCTTATTTGAAGTTAGGAAGTAAAAATTCAACATAGACTTCGGTGAGACCTATGTGATTTCCTCCTGTGTCCAGCCGGACAGAGGAGCATTTAATCTTGATTATTTGAGAAGATATAGGTAAAATAGGGAAATGCTGATGAAACAAGGGCACAGTCCTGTACCAAGTTTCCAAAAGAAAGAAGAGGGAGAAAGGCCAAGGAGTTAGAGGCAATTATAAATTAATAACAGGCAAACACATCTTGGAGCAGCAAAGGGGGCTTACATTACAATGAGTGACTTTCAGTTAAGCTCTCTCCAATAGTAACCACAATACATTTAAACAATTGCCATAATGTGGAACTATACAAATAAGTCGACGTAACGTTTCGATCCCAAGCTCCTATTATACAGGGATCATCATCAGGACCACAAGATATCTCAACAGAGTAATGCCTGGTAGATTTAAAACGCCTATGAATAGTGTGTCACGGGGAAAACAGAGGAAAAAAAAAAAAAAAAAAATGGAAAAAATAACAAAGGAAAAATTACACAAAGTCAGCATTTGCGTACTCAGAAAGTTAACAGGTACACTGTCATTTTGTGCTCAGGAGTGGCGCCGCATGTGGTAATGGTGAATTGAAAACTTAAGTAAAAAAGAACCATTTGGGCGACACCTTTGTATTTGAAAACCGATATGCAACAGGGGCACACGTGAGGAGTATTTTTTGTGAGATGATGAGGCATGCGAATATACAGTTTGGCGACACGCCCGTAGTGGGCATCGATGTTAAATTAAGTGAAAGGTGCCGAGTAATGCTTGTGAATTGATGATGCATGCGGAACAACGGCGGTTGGTGTGCCGCGCTTACTCGTGCGTGAGGACCGTGTAACGGTCAGGGTTCATCGTGCATAAGAACAGGATGGATCCCCCCCCCCCCCCCCCCCCCCTGAGTAGAAATAACCGCTTTTATCTGCTCCATGATTTTGAAATAAGATTTAAGCGAGGATGAGGGTTTAGGTAATGTCTGTGCCTCTTTCAGCCCACAGCGCTTTGGTCTCCCCACTACTTTCCCTGGTTTTTTAATAGGTGACACAGTTATCGCCTCATAGGCTGACTGTTCCCTTGTTCTCACAACTCTCGCTTTTTTTCTCAGCGTCAGACCTTAGCTGATACCTATTCTTTACTTGCGTCACTCATGGTGTATCAGCTGAGGTATCTGTCTCACCAATGCCTCTTCTTACTCCAACCTATACTTCCCGCTTCCGCCTCCTCCACCTCCTTCAAAAGCCCCTCAGAAGTGAAAAGTACCTGTGTGTGGGGGGGTTCCTTTCCTCAGGTAACTGCTGTTTGCTCGCCGTTTCCCACCCATCGCTGTCTCTGCCTAGCCCCACCCAGAAACCAGCGTAAGCTGCCGCAGCGCGGAACCTCCGCCAAAGAGCCGCCGCCCAGCACCAAACAACCCGTGCTGTTCTGCGTTGGGTGCCATGCACGCTGAAGCTCAGGGGCAGGGGGGAAAAAGATAGCCCTCCCCAAGCCGCCGCACTCCATTTCCCCGAAAAAAGAGCTCCAAAAGCCTCCCTTGTGGCAGCTACACACCGCAATGTAAATTTTCCATCATTTTTTTTTCCAGCCCGTGTCTCTCTTCGTTCCATGAGCTCTCGCGACCGGAGTCAGCCTGCCGCCATGTTTCCCCCAGAAATGGTTCACTGTTAGTTCATGCCAATATATGTAATGAGATGCTTTGAGGCCTACAGCTTTAGATATGTAGCCTGCATACCCTACTTAGGGTTATGCCCACATTTCAAACAACCCGAGGGGGTCGAGGTTGGGGCACCTCCCTGTCACACATTCGTCAAGTGTTTGTGCGAGTATTGTTCCCTATTTCTTCCACGTCTGGGGGTTCACCTTCTCTGGACCTGACTCTTCGATAAGCAGACATAACCCTTGAAATATTTTGTGGAAGTGAAGTTAAGCCGTGAATGTCGTGCACATTGAAGAAGATAGTACTGCGGGAGACCCTTGGAGTTGCAGCCAATCAAACCAACCGCAGAACCCCAGGGTAACACCCAATCACACTCTGTGAAGATCTGCAAGGCTGCAGCATGACTATCTGTTTTCACTCTCAGTCTAGAAAACATGAATGGAGATTGGTCATTTGGCTGGCCTGTATTATCTATCATGCTGTACATGTGAACACTGGACCAAGAAAATAGCTAAAGACTCTTGAGTTTGGGACTGTAATAGCCAAACTGAATGTGTGAGTTTGGTGCATGAGCAGCAAAAGAAGAACCAGGGGGGGTATTAATAAATGAGACCAGTAACATTCTCACTTGTTTCAAGTGTGTGTTTGTGTGTGTATATATGCAAATGTGCACTTTGTGTATGCTCATGATGATTTGTCCCTCCATGGAAGTGATCCTTGTTGTCAAAGACCACCAGAATTATCTGCAACTGTCGATTGTAAGGATTCATCTTTTGCACATGGCCCTGAATAACAATGGACATTCTTTATATATGAAACTCCAAGTGTAATTGTAGAATAATGGCAAACATCCTTGTCATATTTGCCCTAATTGTGCCCATCCCTGGCATAAGGGTCGCACATGTTATACATTTTTGGCATACTTTGCGTTCTCTCTCGTTCACTATCAGACCCCTAGGATCTGCAATGGCCTCCAGTCGGGGTCCATCAGCCGGTTCCTTCTCGGAACCCTCTATGCCTCTTGCACCCACTTTGTGTTTCGCTCTGGCTTCAGTGCCATCTTTGGTTCTGACTTCAGTTCCGGCCCCACTCCCTCTGCCAGTGCCTTTGACATCAACGCTGATGTCGTTGATAGAGGATCCACATCCAATAGCAGTTTCCAACTCCGAGCTGAACTCGACTCGGCTGAGGCTGCGTTCCAATCCCACTGTAGTGAAGCCAGTCAATTACCCTTCTTACATACCATGCTGCAGAGCTCATGCATTGTACCAGATATTTGGTTCTAATTCAGACAGTAATGATAACTGTGATGAGGGTGAAGAATGTATCCCACAGTATGACAAGGACAATTGGAATGCAGAATTACAGGATGCTAGTGGTATAGACACTTTCACAGATGGTGGAATTGTCTCTCTTTCTGGTCCGGCCACAGTGTAGAGTGCTCTTTAGCCATTGTCACAAGGAAGGCTTTTGAGGTCCTTGATCAACTGCTCCCTACCATGGAAAGAAAGACCAACAACCTAACAGAGGTTCCCCAGACCGACCAAGCACCTACCAAACCTCTTTTGCCATTTAATGAAGTCCATAACCTCTTGGGCACATGGATAAAACAATGTCCTGGGCCCCAAATCAATAGACATGTCACTTGTCACCACAGACCATCTCTGGGTGACCCTAACTTCCTCAGGCAACACCCATCCCCATAGAGTTTAGTAGTACAGATGTCCACCAGTAAATTAAACAATAAAGTTGGCGCATTTTCTATGACCCATCCTGACAGTTGCATGGAGGCCTTTGGCAAGCACATGTTCTCCTCCGCCAGCCTTATCCTGTGTTCCATCAATGCCAGCTGCCTTCTAGATTTCTGTAACAATTGTAGGACTATTGGCAGTTCCAGATGTCCTATGGGCATCTTTAGCCCAAACATTTAGAAAAGCAGGGGTGCAGCAAAATTTATCATAGTCCGGTCTGGACATCACCAATTGCTTGGGTAAGGCGATCAGCACAGTGTGGTGGTTTGGCACCATGCCTGACTAGTGCTTGTGTTTGAAACCATGCTTTTTTGTTATCCTGCTTCCAGATCATCTTTATCCTTTGGGTATGTGTCTCCAGTTGTGTGTCCTAATTTCCAGATGAAATGTTGTGTGAGATACACAGTGTTAACACGGTCAAATTGCATTCTTTTTAAACTTTGACTTTTCTCAGGTTTGATCATTTTAGCACACAACTTCAGATCTTTACTGCTCTTCGATCCTGCAGTGCCCTATATTAAGGAATTTAAGGTGGATTGTTTTAACGCTAGGTTTCTGTGACCCCTGCTTCTGGGCCTCATATTTTGCACTCAGTTGTTTGTGTTATCTCAAAATAGGCACTTGCACTTGTCAAGGCTTAAATAGTATTTGAAGGAGATTATTAAAACCCAATATTCAACCTTTTGGGTATTAAGACAATAGCATTTTTAATCAGTGCAGACTGTCAGTTACTAAATAGTTTTGAAAACAAATTATGGATTAGTGTTTTGTAAACTGCATTGAGTTTGGTAATGTCTTTTTTACAGTTAATTGTGGAGGCATAATGTCAATTACGTTGTAAAATATGACTTATCTGATAGAGGCTACTAGCCGCAGATTCCTTAACGTAGAATTATCCCCTGGCGTGAGACTGGACCAGGAAAACTTTCTTGCCCAGCATCTCGGCGCGCCGGGGGGCGGTGCAACGTGACTCCGCTCGACGTCCTCCGCGGGCGTGACTTCAGTGAGGTCACATAAGCCCCACCCCGGCGCGCTGACATCAGTTTTCTTCTTTTCCGCATGCAACGCGGATCCGGATCGTGTTCTTGGCCTGTTTTCGGGCCTTCTCTTTCCGCTTTCAGCATTTTTCTTGGAAACAGTGTGCGAATGCCTTCGGGCTTTAAGACGTGCTCGTCTTGCACGCGCCAGATGTCGGCGACGGATCCTCACCCCATCTGCATGTGGTGTTTGGGGGAGCACCACGACTCCACGGATTGTGAGGTATGTCAACAGATGAAGCCGAAGTCCCGGCGGGAGCGCCGGATGAAGCTCCTTTGGGCACTCATGTCCAGGTCGGCATCGTCGCCGCGTCCGTCCCCTGCGGACGGCTTCAAGACCCTCCGTCTCCGACATCGTCCTTCCCCCAGGCCGCAAGGGTGTCGCTCACTGTTGGTAAGTGTCGCAGTCTGACTCCGAGGCCCGGTCCCCAGCCTGTTGGGGGCGTGAGTTCTCCACAGTTGGTGCGTCCCCGCGCGTCGCCATCCTATCTGCCGTTTCCGGGTGCAGGGGTGACTAGAGCCCAGATGGAGGCCTATGTGGCGGCCTTGCAGGCCTCTTTGGCTCTTCCTTCTCCTCCTCTTCCTGTGACGTCTGCGGATCCCTTGCCGCGTGCGGTGTCTTCTGCGGCGGTGACGGCGGCTCCAGCCCCGGCGCCGACAGGTTCGGATCCAGGTACGGAGGATGTGGGGCTGTCGGGGTGCGGCCCTTCGGGGTTCCCTCCTTCGGACCAGGGCACCACTGCCTCGCTACAAACCCCGCAGGGGTCCCTGTGGTGTCGCGGGAGGTTGCCGGGCCTTGGGGCATGTCCTCGAGTCCCCCTCGATCCTCTGGGCAGGCGGTGGCCTTGTCCGGGGCCGAGGTGACGCCGCCACGGCGCCAGCGGCATCTGGCCCTGACTGCGCCGCAGGGGTCAGCGGAGGGCCCTTCTCGCCCGAGCCCCTCTCAGTCCTCGGGACAGGCGGCGGCCTTGTCTGGGGCAGGGGTGACGCCGCTATGGCGCCGGCAGCTGCTGGCCCTGGCCGCGCCACAGGGGTCGGCGGAGGGCCCGTCTCACCCTGTCACGAGTCGCATCTGGCGGGTGTCTCCTCGTCCCTCCCCGAGCCCTTCTCGTCCCTCTGCACAGGCAGCTGCCTCGTCGGAAGTCGGGTCGGCCCCGGCTCCGCTCCGGCCTCCTGCGCCATGTGCTGTGTCGGAGGTCGCCCCGGCATCTCCTCCGGTGCCGGGCGGCGATGGTGTCCTGCCTCAGGTTGCGGACTCTTCGGCGCCGGGCCGACGTTGGGTCATTGACTCGTCTTCGGATGCCTCCTCTTCTCCAGAGGTTCGGCGGTTGCTGGTGTCATCCATGCCAGAGAGGGGCCGCCGTGTCGTGGCTTTTTCCCCGACGTCGTCTAAAGGCGACTCCTCGCCGTCCCCACGACCGCGGTCCTCGCCGGAGGAGCCGCAGGTCCCCCACTCATCGGTCACTCTTCCTTCCTTTCGGCCTTGGCCCTTCCTTCCTCCGGTTGGTTTAGGGGATGGTCGCCTTAGCTTGTAGCCGTCACCTAACGAGGAGCTGCTTTCCCCTCCGCGGGGCCCTACGGAGGCGGGTGCGGCTTTCACCCACGCTGTTTCCACAGCTGTGGGGATTTTGCACATGGGTGATCCCACAACCCATTTTCTCGCAGATCATCTTTTGGAGGTTCTCCATCAGGGCTCTGGTGGTAGGGAACTGTTGCTTCCCTTCGATGGTTCACTCCACTCTTCTCTCTTGGGGCTTGAGGCCGTCCCGCCACGGGGGACCCGGTACCTCAGCACCTTCTACACCGCCACCATCCGGCGCCGCGTGATCCGGTGTGCCTTTCTCTTCACCCTTCGACCAGTGGCCCCCTTTTGCAGTCTGCCTTTCCTGCTTTGCCGCTGTTGTTGTCTCCCCCTTCACGGGTGGCCTGCTGGCTGGACTCCTGGGGGCGCAATATGTTTGCCTCAACCAGTGCGACTCTGCAGGCCCTTAACACACTGTGTGTTTGGCTAGGGCCACTTCTTGCTTGGGTGACTCGGCGGAGTCTCTTATGTCTGTCGCTTCTCAGGAGGGTGCCTGTGTGGATTGCGACATCATGTCTTGAATGGTCGAGAGCTGGTGGCGTTTATCCTTCGCTCCGCTCTGGGACACCTAGGAGGTGCTGGGTCGTGTCATGGCTTCTTCGGTTGCCCTTCGTCGCCATGCCTGGCTTCGGGACAGTGTGTACCCGGAGAATGTTTGAGAATGGCTGGTGGACCTTCCCTTCGATGGTGCCCTTTTGTTCCATGCCCCTGCGGACTCAGCCATCCAAAGGTTCTTGGCGGGGCTTAGTCCTCCTCCTCCTCCTCCTCCTCTCCCTCCTTCTTCTACTCCTCAGTGACCTGTGTGTTGCTCTAGTTCTTGAAGCTCTTCTTCCATTGGGGCGGGTCGCCCCGGTTGTCTGGCTGAGGTTGTGGTTCTGTTGGGCCTTCTGCGTTTTCCCTCTGGCTGCTTGATAGGGCTCCTGCGGGTTTTTGTGCCGCAGGTCTTTTTTGTTGTCCTCTGCTGCGGACGTTTCTTCCTAAAAGGTTCCCATGTCTTGGGATATGACATGCCCTATGTGGGGCAGGGTTGGCTGTTATATAGCCCTTGTATGTGCTGGGGTGTTGTGGTCGCCTGCGGGCTTCTGCTCTTCGCGGCGTTATGGTATGTTGCGGATGTAACCTTCTTCTTCCCTTTTTGCTTTGAGTGTTCGTTCTGTGGTGTCCCTGGCGGAGCTTGCCAGTGCCGCCGCCTTGTTCTTCCTTCCCCTTTGTGCCTTCTTGGGGCTTTAGTGGGACTGTAATCCTGCCTTCTCCGCTGCTTTCAGTGGGCCTTGCACTAGGTTCTACCTCTTCTCCCTGTGGGGGGATGGTCCCTGACTTCTGGACCCTTTTGCGGGCGCTGTTTGTCCCTACGGGGCGTTGGACGACTCTTCCTGGGTGACCTTGAGTTCCCCTTTTTGGCTTCCGCCTGCTTCTTGCTGCCGGCGCCGTCCTGTCGGGGATTGCCTTTGCTCTGCCTCTTCTCCTTGGAGTCTCTAGGTTGCTCTTCTCCTTCGGCGCCATCCTGTCTTTGATTAGCCATGCTCTGCCTCTTCTCCTTGGAGTCTCTGGGTTGCTCTTCTCCTTCCGTGCTCTTTTCCTTGCCTTGGCCTTGGGCGGAGGTTTTGTTGCTCCACGTGGGCGTGGGGTGTTTGGTCTCTTTGCGCCTTGCCTTGTTTCCTCTGCTGTGTGAGGACAGGCTATCATCTTCTTCTTCCCTTTGCCTGGGGGACGGGGCTCCTTGTCCTGTTTTTGGACTCGGCCCCCATGCGGTCCTCAGTTCTGCCCAGGTGGGTGGGGTCCTCTCGCAGACCCTCCTTCCCCTTGGGTATGGCTAGTGTATCTATTCTACGTGAAGGAATCTGTGGCTAGTAGTCTCTATCAGATGTACAAGTTACTTACCTTCGGTAACGATGTATCTGGTAGAGACGATTCTAGCCGCAGATTCCTTCACGGCCCGCCCTTCCTCCCTGTTCTTCGAGGGCTTGTGATTTGGTCTTTTGAACTTGCTTCCCTGTGGGTGGCTGTGTCTTCTATGAGTACATTCTTTCCTTCTTTGTCAGGCTGTCCCTTTTTCCTCCCCGTTGTCACATGGGAGGATAGGTTTGTTGGTACTTCTGGCGCTTTGTGATCCTTGCGGTTGTGGTCTTTTGGCTGTGCCTCTGCCCTTGTACATGATGGGGCTTGTCACACTCTGTGATGGGGATGTCTTGGAGTTGTGTTGTTACCTGTGTGTCCCCGACTGGTTCCCCTTCCTTGTCTTTGGTTGGGGTTGTAGTCCTGTTGCATGTTATCGTGACGTTTTTACATATGTCCCTTGTCTCCGGGGGGGTGGGGGGGAGGGGGGGCTGTCTCTGCACTGGCAGGGTTGCTGCCCTGTTTGTTATTTTTTCCCTGCCTTTGGGTACTGCAGTGCACTGCTCTTTCTGGTGGTGTTCCTCGGCATTCCTTTTTCTGTTCTTTTGCACACTGTTCCTATACTCTCACAGTTTTTGTCTGCTGGCTCCACGTTGTGGCACGGAAAAGTTCTTCGAAGAAAACTGACATCTGCGCACCGGGGTGGGACTTATGTGACCTCGCTGACGTCACGTGCGCGTACTATGCCTGGGCAGAGTCTCGTGATGCCGGCACGCTGAGATGCTGGGCAAAAGGTTTTCCGGATCCAGTCTCACGCCTGGGAATAATTCTACGTGAAGGAATTTGCAGCTAGAATCGTCTCTACCAGATACATCGTTACCGAAGGTAAGTAACTCGTACCTTCATCTTCCCCGGAGACGGACCGCCACGTCGTGGAGTTTTCCCCAGCGTCTTCCAAGGACGGTTCATCGCCGTCGCCGCGTCCGCAGTCTTCCCCGGAGGGGTCTCAGGTTCCCCATTCCTCGGCCCCCCTCCTCCTTTTCGGTCTTTGCCTTTCCTTCCTACGGTTGGCCTGGGGGACGTTCGCCTTAGTTTGCAGCCGTCGCCCACCGAGGAACTGCTACGGAGGCCGGTGCTGCCTTCGCTAGGGTTGTGTCCACGGCGGCAGGGATCTTGCGCATGGGCGATCCAGCTGCCCATTTCCCCACGGATCATCTTTTGGAGGTCCTCCATCAGGGTTATGGGGGTCGGGAGCTGCTTCTTCCTTTTGAGGCTTCGCCCCACACGTCTCTTTTGGGGGCCTGGGGGCAGCCCGCCACGGGGGATCCGGTGCCCCAGCCACTTCTGCACCGTCACCGTCCTGCGCCGCTTGACCCGGTCTGTCTTTCCCTTCACCCCTCTACCAGGGTCCTCTTTTACAGACTGCTTTTCCCTCCCTCCCATCAGTGCTGTCTCCCCTGTCACGGGAGGCCCGCTGGTTAGATTCTTAAGGGCGCAATATCTTCGCCTCCACCAGCGCGGCTTTGCGGGCCCTTAACACTTTGTGTTTTGGCACGGGCCACTTCTTGCTTGTGGGACTTGGCGGAGTCCCTTATGTCTGCCGCTTCTCAGGAGGGTGCCTGTGTTGATCTCTGGCACCATGTGTTGGATGGCCGAGAGCTGGCGGCCTTTATTCTTTGCTCGGCTCTGGACGTTTCGGATGTGCTTGGTCGTACCATGGCTTCCTCGGTGGCCCTTCGTCGACATGCCTGGCTACGGGGTAGTGTGTTTCCGGCGAATGTGAGGGAACGGTTGGTGGACCTTCCTTTTGATGGCACTCTTTTGTTCCACGCCCCTGCTGACTCTGCCATTCAGAGGTTTCTTGCGGGGCTTTGTCCTCATCCTCCACCTCCTCCACCACCTCATCCTTCTCCTCCTCAGTGACCTGTGTGTCGGTCTGTATCTTGGGAGGTGTTCTTCCGTTGTTTTCCTGGGGTCTTGTAGCGTTGCCCCGGTTCTGTGTTTTGTGTGGTTCATGTGCCTTAGGTCCTTTTTGTTAGGACTTGGTGCTGTTGGCTGCTGGTCCGGCCCTGTTTTGACTTGTGGCTTGGCTGTTGTGAGCCGTGTAGGCCCTGAGTTTAGGCCTTCTGTATATTCTTTCTTGGCTGATTGGCAAGCCGTTTGCGGCTTTCTCTCCGGGTCTTTTTATTTGTCCTCTGCTGCGGAAACATTTTCCTAAGAGGGTTTCCATGCTCTGGGACGTAACCTGCCCTATGTGGGGTAATGGTAGCTATTATCTAGCTTTATCGTGTGCTGGGGAGGTGTGGTCGCCCTTCGGGCGTCTGCTCTCCGTGGCGTCTCGGTTTATCGCAGGTGCGATCTTTTTGCTGATTGTTTGGAGTTGCATTGTGCCCCGATTAGTCCTTCTCCTGGGTCGCTGTGTCGCTAGCCTGGTCTGCTGTCGGTGGCATCGCGTTGTAGCGGTTTTGCCCTTCTGTCCGACTTGGTCCTCTGTTTGGTGTTCCGGGGGGGGCCTGGGTTCACTGCTTTTTGTGTTCTGGTGGGCGGCTTGGGCCGCCCTCCGTCTTTCTTTTTTTCTTTCTTTCTTTCTTTCTTTCTTGTTCCACTTCGTTTGTGGTTCATCGTTTGCCGGCCCCTCGCTTGGGACGTGTCGTGGCCCTTCCTCTTCCGTCTGCGCTTTTGACGGTGGTGCCGTCCCTGTCTTGTCCGCCGCTTGCGGCTGCTGTGTGTTTGACTGTTTTCTGTCACTGTGTGTGTGTGTTCTTCAGGGGGCCCTGCCTCCGGTTCTACCTCTTTCCTCTGGGGTCTGAGGTGGTCCTTGGGTTCCCTGAGGCTTTTTGGGCGCTGCCTGCCCCTACGGGGTGTTGGGCAGTCTCCCTTGGTTGGGCTTCGGTTATCCTGGCCTTTCCCTTCTTGTCCCTGTGACCTATTCCCTGCTGGGGCCCTGTGTCTCTCCTGATGGGGAGGCTCTCTCGCAGGCCCTCCTCCCTTCTGGGTATGGCTAGGGTATCTATTCTACGTTAAGGAATCTGCGACTAGTAGTCTCTATCAGATGTACAAGTTACATACCTTCGGTAACGATGTATCTGGTAGAGTCGATTCTAGCCGCAGATTCCTTCATGACCCGCCCTTCCTCCCCGGTCTGCGAGTGTTAAATGGTAGCGGCAGTTTCAGTCGATAATCTTTCAAGTATTTGCCCGGCGGTAATCGCCTCTCATACCACTCGATAATTTACCAATAAAAGAGGCAGGCGCCGGAGACTGGAAGGCAGGAAACAAAGTTTTATTCCGTCGGAGCAGAACACATCAGATCAGACAGCAAGGTATCGTCACGAGGTGCTCTAACTGCATCTCTGAGACCTGGTCTCTTATACACTGGTTTATTGCTTTATTACACACAGTATATTCTTGAGATTCCCTTGATGCCTGAAAGAACATCCCCTGAAGCCCCGGCTCAGATCCGATCCCACACATAGATACAGTAGAAGTTCCCACCCTACCCGCAGTGGGAGATGGCTATCGCGCAGCAGGGAATTCCGCTAATTCCCGGGGGTGTGTGCAACCGGCCGGGTCTCAGGGGGTAGGGGCTTTGATTCTACTGTAATCCCTTTGATGTGGGGTGTTTCCCTTACAGTAGGGGCAATAAACTGCATCCGCAGGGCTAGGCGATGGCCTGGGACCAGTTCAGACAATGGGGCGCAGAGGAAGGGGGTTATCAAAGGAGAGGCATGACCATGTATGGGTTGTCGGTCGGAAGTGGTTCCGTAGCAGGGTCGCGCAGAAGGAGAGGGTTTATGGCCTGTATGAGAGAGCGGGGGTGGCCAGCGCGCGGGGGATGCTTGCAGCGCCAGGGGAAAGCGCTGGCGGTCGAGAGTGAGCGGGGAGAGAGTGGGGTGCCTAAAATGGCGGCCGTGCGTTCGCTTGTGCGTGGTGCTGGGGAGGGGCAAGATGGCGCAGATAATGTTCAGTTTGCGAGCTAAATTTCCACAGTCCTCCCTTTTAACATATCTCGCCAGCTTGTCCGGCCAATATTCGCCTTTGTTAGCCTTTCAGTTACAGTATCGTCAATGTTCGTCACACATTTTAAAGATACAGAGTCGTTTAGGGTAGGCAGGAGTAATCTGACACATTTGTACATTGTCTCATACAGTTTGATAAAGTAGGCGAGGAGGAAGTACATTCAAAGTTGCAGTATAGTCGTGTACATGGCTGGTGTTGTATGAATGTTACTATACAAAGTTACATTTTCTTAACTTCTCAGTGTACAGTCGGAAGTGATTGATGCAACATCATGAAAACTTGATAAGAAGATAGTTAATATAATAAGGTGGTTGGGAGAGGATTTTCAACTTTGACATGGGTTCTTCTTTCCAGTGTCCTTGTTTCATAAAGAGCTATCACTGGTAAGCTCTCATTGTTGTTCTTCTTTCGTTGGCACTGTTGAGCACCGGCGGTGGAACTAAGGTCCAGCTCAAATCCGATTTCTTCACGTGGCAGGGTGTGACCACTCACTGTTCTTTGATCACAGTCCTGTTCCTTAACACAGTTCACCACAGGTACTTTTGAGACAGGGTGCCGGCCTTTTGTTCCTCGGTAGTAGGTCAAAGTCATAGTCCAAATGAAAGAGGAAGAGAGAATGGGGTGGCATGGGATCGGATCAAAAATGCGGACCAAGGAGAGCAGAATCTTTTCAGCACTGGGCCCATCAATCGGGCCCGACGGGTTGAGACTTCAGGCACGCTGGTCAGTGAGCAGGGGCCTCGATGTAGCCCTTCGCGCTCATCGTTCTGATAACGGTGTCTCGTCTCACACCCTTGTTGCTTCGTCGCTTCCCCCTTGGTCGATGTCATAGATGTTTTATGATCCGCAGCCAGACTGTGCGTCACGTCCGACCCCTCTCTTCCGATGGCTGCAGGTTATCCTTGAATAGGTTATAAGAAACGAAAGTCTTAGAGATCTTGGCAGGGAAGACATTTACATACTTCATTTCTCTCTCCCAACCACTGAGTAGTTGCGGAAATGCTCTTATCTGTTACTACATGATTGGTGCCTATTAACTCTGATGTTAATGTGCGTGTTACTAATCTATTAATTACTGCTGTGGTGCAGGGTTCTGTGGGTGTCCCTGTCCATCGTCTGGCCTTCTAGGTGTCGGTTTCTGCGCCTTATAATACAAGGTTTGGTAGTACCCGTAAGTGCGAGGTGCTACTGTCATGCGTTCATGAGTATCCTTTTCATACAGTAGGTGACCCTTTATCAGTTTAAAACAGGGCCATCAGTTGTTTCGTTCGGGATACTCTGAGACGGCTTAGTATAGGGCTGGAGTTATCTCTGGGAGAACAGGGTGCTTTAGACATTCTATTTCGGGCTAATTGGTCAGGGGTAATTCTGGGTGGTGGAGATGGTGTCCTTTAAGAACAAAAACCACTGACATATAGTCCCCGTGTTGAGGGTCAGATTGGGAGACATCAGTCGTCTTACCTGTCCTTTCCTTCTCAGCCGATTAGGCTTAACGTTCGCAGAAAGGAGAGGTAGTAATCGTGGTAAAGTATGGTCGTTTTTGTTTCTGTCAATTTTGTTCGAACACCACCGTGTTTGGGCCAATTATACACTTACCAAAGAGGTGTATGTCGTTAATTTATTCAAGAAGAAAGAGGACAAGAAAGAGCCTTTTGCGAGGGAGGGGGAGAGAGAGTGAGAGTGAGAGTGTGAGAGTGTGAGAGTGTGAGAGTGTGAGAGTGTGAGAGTGAGAGTGTGAGAGTGTGAGAGTGTGAGAGTGTGAGAGTGTGAGAGTGAGAGAGTGTGAGAGTGTGAGAGTGTGAGAGTGTGAGAGAGAGAGAGAGAGAGAGAGAGAGAGAGAGAGAGAGAGAGAGAGAGAGAGAGAGAGAGAGAGAGAGAGAGAGACACGTGTGCATCAAGTAGGCTATTCTGGCGTACATACGACACAAAACGAGAGAGAGAGAGAGATGGGTAAGATAATAGGCCACTTGGTGCACACACAACATGGAGTAGCATGGGTCTGTTCCATGTAAGAAAACACAAGCGGGGAAAAGACATAAATTCGGTGATCACGTACACACAAATGTCGGATAGGGGGTGACAGTACATGCATCAAGATGGAGACTCAGGGCTGCGTTGAGCACGGGGACCTCTCCTTTCCTGTCCCCTATTCCCTACGCATGTGGCGTACCTTTAGCACTTTGTAGTTTATCTTAGGGGGTGTCTGACCCCTTTATTCTCCTCCCTTTGATCGGTGGACAAGCACTCCAATCATACAGTGACGCTCTCTTCAAGTGATCCAAACATGAAATGCATACACATTCATAGCGTATAATCGTAGTACACACGCACAATCATATCATACGGTTTTTCATGTTCCCAATGATGGTCTGTAATTTTACGCACTATCTCACAACGTTTGTCTATGTTTTCCCTGATATTGAACTCGGTGCGGTCCAGGTCCACTCCACTCTTCAGTCGGAACTTCGTCGTGACCTATAGAGGGGAAATAAGAGGGGAGGGGAGGTGCAGTATTCAAAATACCCCAGCGCGCGCAGACACGAAAGGTTCTACCTACCACGTACCAGGCTAGCCGCAGGGGTGGGTAATACCACGGACCCATTATTCTTTAGTTCGAGGCAAAGATGCTCTAGTTCATTCATCTCTTAAATTCGCGTTCCCTGGTTGTGCATGTATTTCTCAATTGGTCGTGTATTATGGTGCAGGATACCATACCTTGCATGCGACATGTACCTTAAGTTATAGTTCATTATTGATTCGACAATTCTTGGAAAAATGGCAGGCGTGATGGGTACAAATTCCGTTAAACAAAAAGATTTTTAGGCAAATTGTGTCTGTATTATCTGTATGCTTTCGCTTAGGAGTAACAATCATTTATTTAAAAGAAAAAACTTTCAACAACCCAGATGATTAGTCATGACACTGATTTCGTAATTCCTTTTTAAGAAGCCCTTTATTTAAAACAATGTCAGTATGGAAGTACGGGCCTACAGCCGCCATAGACCGGCCACGGTGTGAGAGGCGTCGAGCAACATGAGCAACACTGGATTAACATAAAAATCGGTTCCCCCCTCTCCCCCACCGCCATGTGTGAAAGCATCGCATACATGTATATATATCTCTTTTTAACACGAATGTCACGTGACTGGAACGCCACAAGGAGTTGTAGGCCACTCCTACATCAGCGCCATCTTAGGGCGGGGTCGGGCCAGTGCACAGTCTAAGTCTTTCCATGAATTAGCAGTTGAACCAGAATCCCTTTCGGTAGTTCGAGAACTTTCGTTAGCGTCAACTTTGCGTCACTGCAACCTTGTAGCAATGCCACGGTTTGTTCTTAGGGCGGGGCTGCAGGCGGGTTCTTCCGCCGACGCTTTACTGTCTCACTGTATCAAGCGGAGGCAAGGTGGCTGCCGCCCGGGGGCAAAAAGAGCAATGGTGGTGGTTTTGTCCTTACCGGAAGTCCGCAGGAGTCGAACGTCAAATGACTCCAACCAATTCTGCAAGGCTGAGGGGAGCGTTCTGTCAAGGGTGGGGCCCATGCCCTAGCAAACAAGCTTTCGAGTCCAGAATTGTCTCACGGTGGGCCAGGCCTGGAACCGGAGGGGTCAACCGCCGGAGTTCAAGGGCAGCAGTAGCAGCAGCTCTTCGGTACAGTCACCGGAGAGGAGCCAGCAGCAGTAACAGCGGCAGTTCGGATGGTACTGCCACCGGGGAGATTCCAGTAGCAGTGACGACAGCAGTTTGGATGGTATCACCACCGGGGTGGGTCCCCGATTACCTTGCTGCGGGGGCCCACTCCTCACGTCGGGTGCTAGCGGCAGTCCTGGTGAACCCGGTGCTTGGGTGGTTGCCTGGCGGCCGCGTGCAGGGGTGCCGGCTCAGCCGAACGGCGAATGAAGTGGCAAGGCGCAACTCAGCTGGCTGACGTGTGAAAGATGCGGTTTGGGGTGCCCTCATCTGCTGGCGAGCCTCCACCTGGGGAGGTGGGGGAGGCTCGTCCGCGTCGCCTCCCCCCGCCAGGGCACCCTCCGTTATTGAAGGAAGAAGTGACTGGGAAGACCCGCACAGCGTGCCAGGGTGAAATTCAGCAGGCCGATGAAAAAGATGGCTGGGTGCAGCTTAGCTGGCCGGTGAGTGAAAGACAGTTGGGTGCAGCTTAGCTGGTCGGCGAATTAAAGACGGTTGGGTGCAGCTTAGCTGGCCGGAGAGTCAAAGACGGTTGGGTGCAGCTTAGCTGGCCGGAGAGTCAAAGACGGTTGGGGTGCAGCTTAGCTGGCCGGAGAGTCAAAGACGGTTGGGTGCAGCTTAGCTGGCCGGAGAGTCAAAGACGGTTGGGGTGCCCTGCAAGCCTCCACCTGGGGAGGTGGGGGAGGCCCGTCCGCGTCGCTTCCCCCCGCCAGGGCACCAGCCCTCATTAAAGAAAGAAGAAGAGAAAGCGGAAAGGCCCGCACAGCGTGGCGGGCTCCGCCTTGGTGTTGCCAGAACTTCGGCGCTTCGTATAGCCTCCGGCCTATTCGCACAATCGCTCGCCACTGATGGCAATGGATTTTTGCATGGCTTTTATTGCCCAAAGTCAACTAAGAGGGACCGCCCAAAACAGGCCAATGTTGCAATTTCGAGGAAGGAGAGGCGAGGACGGTGTCACGTGGACGTTAAGGCTTTGGGATGGAGGTTGCAGCAGACTGTCATGTAAATAGTTGTTTTAAAACGTGTTTTAACCTGTTTACCCTGTTGGTGTGTTTGTTATATCCTATAAGTTATTAAAATGTTATAACTACATTACTTCGTTGGAGTGTTTGTACATATTTGTAGTCTGATGACGAGCACAAGGAGGTGACTGTGCAATCGGAAAAATAACATAGCCCAATTGTGCGCGATCTAGCCCTAGTTCGGTGACGTCGATGGTGGGTGTCAGCAGGCTTCCGTTTGTGCGGGATTTTGTCATGCTTATTGGGCGGGGTGGGCAGTAGGGCAGACATGTTTAGGTAGCGAGAGTAATGGAGTCGGGCTACCTCGTGGTCGTCTCGACCGTGAGCTTGACTCCTTCCCTTGGTTTCATATGTCCCACAAAGGGCTAACTCCTAGCGTTATTTTAGTTTTTGTAAGGTCAAAAAGGATCCTACCAGTGCCTTTACTATCTTGTCGATTCCTGTTCGTTCATCCTTAGTTAATCGATTCATTCTGGTGGACTCTTTCTTTCCCCTCTCATGGTCATCTAGCGTTGTAGTCGACATTGGGTTCAGTACAAGAGGCTCAGCCGGCGCGGAGGCCGTGAGGGCCGAGGCCCCTGTACTGCTTTCGCTCGTGTTCGGGGGTTGTGGGTGTTGCACTACTGATTGGGAGGGTGCATACGGAGGGGGCATGTAAATGATCGGGGGACCTAACAGTAATTCGTCATTCGTTCGCTGCTTGGAGGACAACTCAGGGTAGAGCAAAGAAGGGGTCCTAACAGCGTACTGGCCTGAGGTTTCGGGCTCCTGTCTTAGTTTAGTTTCCCTTCTCTCCTTTATGTCTTCTTCTAACTTTCTAGCGGCAAGGTGAGCTGCCTTTCGTAATTCCTTTTCTGCTTTTACTTCTTCCCTCTTTTTCCGTTGCGTCGCTTCTTTGCGCCACATGCCAATACTGTCAAGCATAGTAGGCGTCGTCTTATTGCTACGCAGAGCTACTTCTAGCGCTTCTATCTTGTGGTCGTCGAAGGATCCCATCAGTGGCCACTGACTTTCGGGGTCCTTCTTGGTATATTTATGCCACAGCTTGCTATAAGCTACGGCGACTAGTCCATATTTAGTGAACATGTCCTTATTAGGGGTGCCTTCCAGTGGAGCCGGGTGGTTCACCTCTAATAAGCGGTCCGGGCAGAACCAACTACCAATCAGTGGGGAGAAGATAGGCATGACGGGTTTCAACGGGGACAAAAGTCAGCACTACCTATCTTTTCACTGCTTGCAAAGACTAGACAGAATATCTCTATTCCTCGTTATTTGTAAGCAGAGAATACCTCCAAGGAACCAATATCGAACAACTAGTGTTCGGACAATCAATCAATCAATCAATGGGGAGATAAAGATAGGCACGACTGGTTTCAATGGGGACAAAAGTCTGCGTTACCTACCCTTCACTATCTGCAAAGGGAGAGAGAGAGAGTATTTCTACTCCTCCCCGTTTGTAGACAGCGAATATCTCAAAGAGAACAATCAATGAGCAATACTAGTATTCAAACAATCAATCAATTATTTCGCACTTTTGTCGTATTTCACGACCTTACCCGGACCGCGTGGACAGTTTCTCGTCTTCCGCCTCCAGCGCCCGATCGTCCTCTATTCTCCGTATTTGCCGCGGCACTCCTGATGGTTCCCAGTCAGGACCGTAGATCACTCGAGAGAGGTCTGCTCGGAACCAGTGAAGTTCGGATGATCGGCTGCCAGACGAGGGTCTATTGGGCAGGAGCTCTCCCGATCGTTGCAGTCGTTCACTCTGTCGTCGGGACCTCTCCCACTGGATCCACGTGTCGCTGATGGGCCCCACGTTTGGGACGCCAATTGTTAAATGGTAGCGGCAGTTTCAGTCGATAATCTTTCAAGTATTTGCCCGGCGGTAATCGCCTCTCATACCACTCGATAATTTACCAATAAAAGAGGCAGGCGCCGGAGACTGGAAGGCAGGAAACAAAGTTTTATTCCGTCGGAGCAGAACACATCAGATCAGACAGCAAGGTATCGTCACGAGGTGCTCTAACTGCATCTCTGAGACCTGGTCTCTTATACACTGGTTTATTGCTTTATTACACACAGTATATTCTTGAGATTCCCTTGATGCCTGAAAGAACATCCCCTGAAGCCCCGGCTCAGATCCGATCCCACACATAGATACAGTAGAAGTTCCCACCCTACCCGCAGTGGGAGATGGCTATCGCGCAGCAGGGAATTCCGCTAATTCCCGGGGGTGTGTGCAACCGGCCGGGTCTCAGGGGGTAGGGGCTTTGATTCTACTGTAATCCCTTTGATGTGGGGTGTTTCCCTTACAGTAGGGGCAATAAACTGCATCCGCAGGGCTAGGCGATGGCCTGGGACCAGTTCAGACAATGGGGCGCAGAGGAAGGGGGTTATCAAAGGAGAGGCATGACCATGTATGGGTTGTCGGTCGGAAGTGGTTCCGTAGCAGGGTCGCGCAGAAGGAGAGGGTTTATGGCCTGTATGAGAGAGCGGGGGTGGCCAGCGCGCGGGGGATGCTTGCAGCGCCAGGGGAAAGCGCTGGCGGTCGAGAGTGAGCGGGGAGAGAGTGGGGTGCCTAAAATGGCGGCCGTGCGTTCGCTTGTGCGTGGTGCTGGGGAGGGGCAAGATGGCGCAGATAATGTTCAGTTTGCGAGCTAAATTTCCACACGAGGACCCTCTGCTTGGGTTTCTGCAGTCACCTCCCTCTGGGTGGCTTGTCTTCTGTTGGTGTCCTCTTCGTTTTCTTCCGGACATGCATTCCTCCAGCTGATTTCTTTCCAGCGTGAGGGCCTACTTTTGCTCTTTTCCTCTGTTGTTAGAGTTTCTGATCCCCACCTGGTCTTCTTCGTTGGGGGTTCTTTTACCTGCCCTTTGCCCTCCTACTCATTTCAGAGGTTATGGCCCTCCTTGGCGATATAGTCTGCGGATGGATTACCTGTCCTTTGACCTACTACTCCTTTCAGGAGGTATGGCCATCCCTGGCAATGTAGTCTGGGGATGGATTGCTGTTGTTCCTCTGTTCCGGGCTTGTGGCCCTTCTCTTGTGGTTGCAGACCTCTCTCTCTCTCTCTCTCTCTCTCTCTCTCTTCTGTCACAGTGCTTTCCCGTGCTGGTGCCTCCGGGATGGCTCTCGCCTTGGCTTGTAAGGTGGTTCCACGGAGTGGTTCTTTGCGCTGTTCTTGCTCTGGCTTCGCTGCTCTGACCTTCTGGTGCTTTACTGCCACCTGGTGCTTTTGCCTTGGCTTGCACAGTTGTTCCTCACAGTGGTGCTATGCTCTTTTCCTGCTCTGGGCTGCTGTTATCGCCTTCTGGTGCCTTGGTGCCACCTGGTGATGTTTCTCACCTTTTGTGCCTCTCTATTTTGTTCCTCTGGTTTTTTCGCACACTGTTCCCATGCTCTCCTCAGTTTTGTTGTGATGGCTCCGCGTTGTGGCGCGGAAAAGTTCTCCGAAGCAAACTGAAGTCAGCGCACCGGGGTGGGGCTTAAGTTACCTCGCTGACGTCATGCCCGCGGAGGACGTCGGGCGGAGTGGCGTGGCACCGCCCCCGGCGCGCATAGATGCTGGGCAGGAAAGTTTTCAGGGTCCAGTCTCACGCCTGGGGATAATTCTACGTTAAGGAATCTGCGGCTAGAATCGTCTTTACCAGGTACATCGTTACCGAAGGTAAGTAACTTATACATTAGCGTTTAATAGTATTTATCTCCTTTCTCAGTGTAATTAACACCATTTTAGTTCTTGTAATGAAGTCCATAACAGGAAACTTTTCAATGGCTTTATTCACTTTTTTGTAATGATGGTAATTGATTGTGCTAATGAAATTACTTAACAAAAGTTAAAAGACCAAGTACAATATTGAATACCATGCAATGTGAAAGTATGGTTTTATAAATGATGCTTCTAGTCTTTCAACTTTACTTCATGCATTGTGCCTTGAAACTGATACAATGTGAATTTTGCTTTCTTTTGAAATGTAAATAATATTGTACTCCAGATGTTTCTAGCATGCCTAATTGTTGTGTTTCTTTTTAATGGTTGTTTCTGTTGGTTACTTATTTGCACTCAATGATATTTGATGATTACGTTCAGACATACCAAGGATCACGTGATAAGACTTATTTACAAAGAAGTCTGATTGGATCTGAAATCTACTAATACATTAAATAGCATTGAATTCACATAGATGCTTGATACATTGTGTTTTTTTGTTTTTTTTGCAGGTGCAACTAATGGTGTCAGATAGTGAACTATCAGATCAGTTTTCTCTTGATACTGTTGGCACTCATGGCGCTGTTAAATGTAAAGGCTATAAGATGGAATACCAAGTAAGAACTTTTTTCCTAAACTCAAAACTCCTTATTAGACCATGAAAGTTTAACTGTCTGTGTGGAAGACTGGGAATGGTAACATTAAGCAATGCCTTTTTCTCACAGGTTGGTGTCGGCATAACTGCCAGCAGTTTTAATCTCACAAGGATTGTAATTTTTACACCATTTTTTATGATAGCAAATAGAAGTCAATATAGATTGGAAGTAGCCGAGGAGGGGAAAGAAAAGTGGATCGCAGTTGATGTTGAGCAGGTAAGAAGTATGTGATTTGGAAACCACAAGTCCCTTTATGTTTTATTTTAAATCTACAATTGTTTGTTATTATCTCAAAGACGTTTTGCTATTTGTAATGGGTATCTGATTCCACAGACAAAATCTGGATGTGACAGCCATTTCTGTTTGACCACACTTCCAAAGAGATGGGATCTGGAGTGACTGTAGATTCTGTCTTTAATTGTTTTAAGGTCTTTATATTGCCAAAGTAAAAAGCAAGATTCCGACCCCACAGTGTTCCTTAGTTCACCATAAAGACCTCAGTGTACCTTCTCTCTAGACATCCTTCTTGAGACTCTCTGTGACCCTTTGACATAAAACAATCTAAGAAATCCACAAGACAGCTAAAAGAATTGACAAATATTTGTAGATTAACCAGAGTCAGTTGGTAAAGAGCTCCAGGAATCACATATTATTTAGTGATTGGTACCTACATGCTACATATCAGGTTAGTAAAGACATGTACACTGGGTTAGTTATTGTCTGATGATTTTGGCCCTAAAACCAAAACACAAAATATCAAGTCTTTAAGAGAGAGATTATATAATTACAATTTTATTTTCGTTTAGCTTGGTTTTTATATTCAAATGCATTTTTTTTGCACATAAACATATTTTTTGTCTGAACTGTACCACAAATATTAGAGTTTCAGGACCTCTTAACAATTATGCAGGTATTAATTGACCCACTGCCTGCTGCAATGCCAATAAATGCTGGTGAATTAGTAAACTGCTAGCCCAGTACAAACATCACTATAAAATTTAGTCACATCGTGTCTCTTCTTCTACAATGTTAGGTAAACATTTTGCTATTTGCTAACAAAATATGTTTATTATTGGGCCCATATATGACATGTACACATGGTCCACATATAAATCTAGACATTTGGCCCAGCTGTGTTATGCTTCTCGATATATTTTAGAGCCTTTATTAAGTGCATTATAAAAATGATGAAAGGGGTTGTCAATGAGATCTAGTCCAGGTGACAGTTTTATATCTAAAGGAGATGTCTTTATTTAAATATGCTAGTCCATAACTGTGAGCTGTTATTTATAAGGATGATATACAGAGCAATATATTGCTTTTTTGAAATGCTAGTCTGAGAAATTATCTATTTCATTTATATTCAAATAATTTGCCTTTAACTTGTAATACTTAAAATGTCCTTATTTACAGTTGTACATGTTCAAACTGCTTAATCCTTCCTGATTCATCCACCACATCTTTAGTATGTTGATAATGTTTGGCATTGTTGATTCTGAGGAAACATGCATCAGCTGAATATCTTGATTGTCCCCAAGTGCAGTATAAAAATTAAATATTGGATATTTTTAAAATTCCGAGTTGCCCACCAATATTGTCAAGAATTCCTGTCATACGAGGGGAGGAAAACGGTAACCAGCGAAAACGGACTACATCTCCCAGGATGCTTAGCGATTGAGAGGTTATGTAAACAGGAGAGCTGTTACATAACTCAAGGGAAACACGCCCTTATGTAAACAGGAGAGCTGTTACATAACTCAAGGGAAACACGCCCTTATGTAAACAGGAGAGCTGTTACATAACTCAAGGGAAACGCCCTTATGTAAACAGGAGAGCTGTTACATAACTCAAGGGAAACACGCCCTTATGTAAACAGGAGAGCTGTTACATAACTCAAGGGAAACACGCCCTATAAAGGGAGGAACCGGGAGGTACAAGGCTGTCGGATATTGTGTTTACACCGACGTACCTGCTTCGTGAAGAGCAGTGTTCCGGAGTGGTGCTCCAGTAAGGCAAGAACGGAGGTAGGTCGAGTCGGTACTCCCTGGGCCGTGTCTTGCCCCATCGTCACCTGTGAAGGACCCGGAAGCTCTACCGGTCAACCATTGAGCTTCGCTTTTTGACTCGGCTGAGTCCAAGCGCAGTGGCGCTTTTGCTGGTTGGAGTCGTAACTCCCAGCCCGACCAGAGACACAGGGACTGCCAGCTGTAACGCACACCAGGAGGTGTTTGCCGCGTTACAGACTCGGAAGTCCACAGGATCGATCGAGCGGCTGCTCTCGGTTCAGTCTTCTTGCTTGTGATTGGGGTATCGGTGACGCATCACCAGGAGGTGACTCCGCGTCCCGGTGCAGTCTGAGGAAGAGGTTGAGCGGCTGCTCCCTTCAGGTAGAGACCCCGGCTGGGTGTTTCCCTGACTCCTCGATTCTCCCCAACACTCTTCGTGCCCCTCACAGCCTACCGATTGGCATTGTCGGCCATTTCATTTCTGCCCTCTGTTGGCATACGCCGGGATCGGCGTATATGCAGAGGACGGTTAGGACCATCCGTGCTGTGGGCTGGTAACGTACTTAGCCTGGAGGATTCCAGTGACTATAACTTTTGTTTGTTCTTTGTATTTTATTTGCCTTCATTAAAAGAACTAACCCTTCACAAGTGGTTGCGTCCTCATTGTCGTGTCTGTTAAACGATCCTGAGACGTTCAGGGCGTTACAAATATGTCCTGAATCTTACACAATTTATTTTTAATTTGTGCTAGTCAACTCAGTAAACAATGCTTTTAGGGATCTCAGATGTATGACCCTTGATTTAAAAAAACTGATCTTTGTTTCGTCTTTGGGGTGCTTATAAAACAGGAATAGCTTGTAAACGAGCAATCCCAATTATAGTTTTAAATTCCGCACTTTTATGTCTTGCTTCCTCAATATCTTGTTACAGCTTTTTCCTTAAAATCCTAGGAACATTATTCTGCCAGACAAAGCTATTGTTCTGGCATGCTCAAAATAATATGCAATATATGTTGGTAGTTGAAAATAAAAGTAGCAATTTATACAAATAGCCATCTTTATATTATTATTAACAACAATGAAGATTGCTAAATCATGTTATTTTTCAATCTCCACCGATTTATTGATAAACTAACGATATATACCCTCAGTTTTTCTGTAGATGTGTACCCCGAGAAATTGAACTTGTTCAGTGCCCTTTAATATTGTTGACAATTGCCTTAAAGTCTCTTTCGGTATATTCCATCTTATCAGTTCAGTTTTGAGCATATTAAATCTATGAGCCGGAAACTCCTCAAGCTACTCAAGAGTTTCCATTATTATTTTTACTGTTTGTGGAACAGATGTTATGAGTAGTATGTCATCATCATATAATTTCACTTTCAGGAAGGATGTCCCTGGGAATAAACTGATTAGTTATTGATGATGCTGCAAGGGTTTCTGTGAATATAGAGAACAGTATTGGGAGTAAAAGTTAATCAAGTCTTGTCTCTCAATTTGAAACTCCTTTTTCCATTGACTATTTATTATTAAGGATGTGTGAGGATTTTGCTATTATGCCTGCATTGCCCTTATACATGGCAGAGGATACTAAAAAAATGATATATCTTCCCACAAATAATGCCAAATCAAACCAAACTAAAGGATTTTCTGATGGATACTTATAACAGCAGATTCCTCACCTTGTTAATATTCCCAGGTATAAGACTGGATCCATAAAATTAAAAGCAGTGCTCCTGTACGCTGGTAGGTGGCATTGTGTAGCTCCGCACAAATGTTGTTCCATTCCAGAAGTGATGGATGGATCCACATCTAAGTGCTGCAAATGCATGCTGGCATTAGTTCTTTTCTTTGTAGGCCATTGTAGGAAAGTGCCTCTTTTGGACATGGTTAGCCCCTACTTTTTGCCAGGAAAATGACGTAACTTCGCCTGGAAGTGAACAGGGTCCCTCCAAACAGGACCCCTATTCCAGAGCTCTTTCCCTAAACGATACCTTTTGTTTCCCAATTGGCACAACTTCAGTGGCCCTTGTGAGTCCCAAGTAGATGGTACCCCTGGCACCCAGGGCATTGGCACTGAAGAGGGACCCCAAGGTCTGCAGCACAAATAGTACCTCCCTAGAGTCCTCTCACCAAGGCCTGCATTCTGCCATTGCAGACTGCTTGCCTTGGTGTAGACCAAACTGAAGAGTCGACATGGCGCACATTCCTGTGTCAACAGCGAGGCCAAGTTCCAGTGGTCACTTGAACTAAGTGTGCACTGCTTTAGAGTATATCCGCAATAAAAAAAAATGTGGTCACACATCCCCGAGTGCCATGCCCGCAGACACTTCATGGGATATCGGTAAGTCGCCCCTATAGCAGGCCTTGTAGTCCTAAGGCAGGGTGCACTATATCTCAGATATGCCCCTGCAGTATCCATGTTGATTCCTAGTTATTGTAAGTAAGCAGGGAAGCCATAGGGAGTACATGAGTTGGTCACTCATCATTACGAGTTCCCCAGCTCCATATTGGTTTCACTGAATTATGGGATGTTTGGTACCAAACATCTTGTTGTATTAAAACTGCACTGATTCCAGGACCAGATGTATTAAATATTGCACACAGAGCACCCCTAGAATGTGTCCCCTGAAACCTACCAACCCACTAGTGTGTGCCTGACTGGTCCCCACCAGCCGGCCACCTCTAGAAATGTTGCTGACCCCTTGAGGTGAGAGCCTTGTGCTCTTGTGGGTCAGAAACAAAGCCTGCTCTGAGCTGAGGTGCTTCACACCTCCCCCTGCAGGTACAGCATAGTAGGGCGGCAAGCCTTAAAGACTTCCCGTCCTTTGTTATGCGACCACTGGTAACCTCAACTAGTGGAGTTGCCTGCCCCCGTTCATGCCCCACCTTTTGGTAAGGAAAAATAGTGAGGACAGGAGGTGTGTGCCACCACTAAGGTGCTCCGAGCTGAAGTGTACCCCCTGTTTCACTTCCCTCCATCTTGAATTGCGGGAAAATAGCCAGCCAGGATCCAGGATATGCCCACACCACTCATGGGTGAGCATTTAGAGGGTGTGGTGGTCACCCTTAAGGTAAGTAGCCTATTGGCTACAACCTGACACTCCCTTTAAACGCCCCTAAATATTGTATTTAGGTAGCCACCTGATGACCTAAAAAGAATCGGACACCACAGAGCCCAAAAAGCAGAGAAGACTGACCCCAAAAGGCACCCCTGCACACGTATGCCCTGAGCCTTGGTGAAGAGGACCAAAGGTGTGTCTACCTACCCGAACATCGCAGCTTACCTCTCCAGCTGTAGGGTTCCCCTGACTGGCCTCCTGGCCTGAGCCTGCAGCCCTTTTCCGATTTGACTTTCTCTATTGACTTGCATTGGGCGCCCACCGCTGTGTTAGCACCCTGCATTTGGCTGCCCCTGGTTACTTGTCTCCCAAGCCGCTATTACTTACCTGTAAGCAGCCTTTATCCGATTTCAGCAATCTCCATTGATTTGTATTGTGCCCCAACCCTGTATTTGCACCCTGCACCCGGCTGTCCCTGTGCCACTTGTGGTGTACTGTTTCTGCTATTTTGAACCTTGCCCAGTACTTACCTTAATCTCCAAAAGCCGGAACTGTAAGTCGATGTTATCTACCTGTATGCTGAATGTTTTCTTCCTCCCCTAGTTTAACATTGTGAAGTCTAAGAATTGCACCTTTTTGTATTAAAAAGTATTTCTGTTGAAAAACGTATTTACCTGAGACAAAGTTCTGTGGTCCTACAAAATAAATGTAACCAATTATTAATTTTGTACATTTGTCTCCGATTTATTCATAGTGTGTGTCTCATTTACGGCCTCTGTGAGTACAGCAAATGCTTAGCACTACCCTCTGATAAGCCTAACTGCTCACCCACACTACACAAAAGAGAGCATTAGTATTATCTGTTAGCCTCTGTAAAGCCTTTGGATATCCACTGGACTCTCTGCACACTATACCTCTTGTTGATATAGTATATAGAGAGCCAGCTTCCTTCAGATGCAGATCATTAACCTTTTTGATGAGATTTTTTTTCAACATTTTGTGTTTTACCAATATGCAAAGGAAATATGTCCACACCCAAGACAACAGGCTTTATACCTTGTACAGGACTGTTGCAGACAGATGCTTGTGACATATCCCTATGAGATATGTATTTGGTGCTTTGCAAATCCAGGACCTGTGCCGACTGTGCCCAGATGAATCTTGACGGCTATACAGGACTGAAAGGTAAAACTTTACTTTCTCAAGCACCGGAAGACTCCACGCTGTGACCAGTCAAAGTTGAAAAGAAGGTCCTGTTCACGCACCAGATCTTCATTGCGGTCAAAGTCTTCTGGTAAGTTGAAGACAAGAAGTTCAATAGGGAATCAACCCCTTCCTGACACCCTCCAGGTGCTAAGAGGGCATAAACGTACCACCTGGCCTTAACTTCCAAACTACTGAGGAGCTGATTCAGAACCAGAATCTGATCCAGATACACGTCGAATTTCCAGGCCCGTTGGCAACTTCACAGCAGACCAAGGCCTATAAGGGGGCCATGCTATGCATATTTGGCACACTTCTTGTTCCCTCTGGTGTACCTTCAGGCCCAAGGTTACTCAGAGGCGCTCCAGTTGGGATTCCACCAGCGGGTTCGCCCTTGGCACCGTCGGTGCCTCTTGAACCCACTTAAGGTTCAGCACCGGTTTCAGTGCTGACTTCGGTCAGTGCCCCTCCCTGTGCCGGTTCCTTTGACATCAACTCCTGACCCGATGGTGCTGGCAGAGGAGCCACAGCCCATCGTGTTTTCTCACTCTGAGCCTTCCTCTGCCGAAGCTGCATTCCAATCCTACTGGAGTGCAGCCACCTGGCAACCCTTCTGGTTCGGACTAATTGCCTTTACTATGCAGCAGAACCCAGTTTTTACATCACATTTTTGGCTCCGACTCAGACAACAGTGTAGGAAGCTAGCTGTTTAAGTAGTGTATGTACCAAATGTAGGGTTACACCATCCAAATAGTCCAGACGATCCTTACTGGTATACAGGGTCTTACTTTAATAATCCCAAGTGCTCTTCTAGTGGTAGTGTGGGCGAGCAGCTTATGCTCATCAGAGGGGAGTGTTGAGCATTTGTTGTACACACAGAGTGAATAAATGAGAGACACAATGAAAAAGAAATCCGAGACCAATTTAGAAAAATAACACATATATTTATATAATTTTAGAGCTAGATCATCGAAATCAAGTAAGTTCTTTCAGAGTTGGAGATTTTTGCAGTGTTAAAAAAATTACAGTCAAATAACAGTTTTGAGGAATGAACCTCAAACATGGTAATGTTATCCGATGGGAGAAACATACACTGAATAGGTACACTTGTGAACAGCTTTGCAGGACACCATCTGAAAGAAACACGTTAGTTAGATTCCTCACCTTAGAATATCCCCAAGCGTCAGACTGGATCCGGAAGATTTTTCGTCAGCAATACCCCTTGCGCGTCGCTAGGCGTCGTCGGCGGCTCCGCGTCCGTCGTCGGCGTCGTGCGCCGGGATGACGTCGTCGGAGTACTTAGACGCCGCCCTCGCGCGCTGACGTCAGTTCTTCTTTTTTCCGCGCCAGTAAGCGCAGATCCGGGAGAGCTACCCCTTTAGTCAATTTTTGACTAACTTTTTTCATCCTTTTTGATCGTGTCTCGACACCGGTGCCGGTAGGATGCCTGGGTTTAAAGCCTGTACGGACTGTAACCGATTGATGTCGGTTACGGACCATCACCGCCGGTGCCTTTACTGCTTGGGCCTCGATCACGACGCGGAGTCGTGTTCGGACTGCAAGGCCCTGACCTCGAAGGCTAGACGGGAGCGGTCCCGTAAGCTTCTCGAGATTCGCCACTCGGCTCCGCGCGCCTCTCGATCCCGGTCCAGGAGGAGGTCCAAGGATCGGTCGCGGAGCCGCAGCCGACGTCACCATCGGTCTTCGGGATCCAAGTCTTCGGGTAAGTCGAAGCATTCCAAGAAGTCCAAGAGGCGACATCGCTCTTCGGACTCCCCTCGCCGGTCGCGCGACTCGGCCGAGGGTCAGGGTGGTTCCGTCGCGCCCGTCCCCATACCCTCCGGTCCCTGGGACTAACGCGACGCCGGCGGAAGTCAGTGCCTTCCTCTCGGCCATGAGGAACCTGACTCCGCCGTCGGTGCCCGCTTGTGCGCCTTCGGGCCCCGCGGACCCGACTGGGCTGCCTTGCCTGCCGGTGGCTCCGGCCCCGGCGCCGTTGACGGCTCCGGCCTCGATGCCGCAAGCGCCCGAGGGACCCGTTCTCGAGTCCCCGTCGACGCCGGTCAACCTCGTCACGCCTCCTCCGCCGGCGTCGACACTGGTACCACCCCCGACGTCGACGCCGCTCGACGTCGTACCCCAGTTCAGTCCCACTCCGGGTCAAATGATGGGGACAACTGGGAGGGATCCGAGGATCCTATGGCTGCTCAGACTCAACTGTCCCAGGACTGGGCAGATGAACTGGGGGAGGCCAGTGGCCTGGATACCTCTCCAGACACTGGATTTGTCTCTCCTCCGACTGTGGCTTCGGAGGAGGGCGCTGCCTTCTCTGTGGTGCTGCGCAAGGCGGCCGCAGCCCTTGGGCTCGAGCTGCCTGCCGTGGCTGTGAGGACTAACGTCCTTACTGAGGTGCTTCAGTCTGCAGCAAGCTCCACTGAGCCTCTGCTGCAATTCAAAGAGGCCCTCATTGACGTTCTGCAGGGCACCTGGTCCAAGCCCTCCACAGTTCCCCCTGTGGACAGGAACGTCGCCAGGCGCCACCGCCCTGCTCCGGGCGACCCCAGTTTTCTGTCCCAACACCCTACCCCTGAGAGCCTGGTTATCCAGGCCTCCACCTCCCAATCCTCTTTCCCGACCGCCCCGCCGGACCGGGATTCCAAGAGACTAGAACAGTTTGGCAAGAAGCTGTTCTCTTCCCTTAGTTTGGGCCTGCGGTCTTTGAACACCGCTTGTCTCTTGGACCATTATTCCCACTCTCTGTGGGATGCGGTGGAGGACGCGCTGCCCCTGTGTCCGGAGGAGGTCCGTACACGACTTACCCAGGCTCTGGCCGATGGGAGGGATGCCGCGCGACATGCTATACGTTGTGGGCTTTGTAGGAGAGTAGGGTCTGCAATCCTATGATCACCCAGATTTTTTGCTTTTGCTTCATTGGTTTATGACTTTCCCCGGCTGTGGGCCTGCCAATCAGACCCACAGCCTAGCTGTTCTCTCTCGAAATTACACACATGTACATTAGGTGCATCCACCAATTGGAACTGGGCCGCCTTGTCAGTCCCTGTCTCAGCATACCACAGGTATCCAGGGCATCGGTGTACCCAGGGCCTACCAGGGGCTGCAGCATGTATTATGCCACCCCTGGAATGGCCGCCCAAATCTGACACAACTGGCTGCACGACAGCTGGGGCAACGTGGTGTCATCACCCGTTGCTGTAGGTGTAGTATTCCTACACCTAACCCTAAAATGGACACATGGATTCCTATCAGTCACTCCTATGGCAGGCCTTATCAATCCTGAAGGCAGAGTGCAGGGAATCATGTGGGACGGTGCTCTGGCGCGAGCTGAGCCCGTCGACGGCTTGCGGAACCAAGTCCTAATAGCCGTTCCATGGTGACGCGGGCCAACTACTTTTAAATGCATTATAATCCTCGCGGTTATTTGCTAACTCTGGCATCGCATCACCTACACATGTCGAGTAAGGTGTCATACGAATTGGAATACGAACCCCTCGCCAGTTCTGGCGACAGGGTTAGCATTCCCCCCTTTTAGAGGGGCACGACATGGAAGTAACCTTGAACCCCGGTTAAAGTTGACTCAAGCCACAGCATCACAAAATGGATGCTGCCACCAGACACAAGTCTGACCTCCTGCTGCTGGGAGACCTTCCAGCGAGGGGAGCTTGGACAAAGGGTTTCCTGTCGAGGGCGGTGTTAGCACCATCCCAGACAGGGTTTGTGTATCCCAGGTAGGCAGGGCTGAAAGGAAGGTGATTGCCAGTGGCACCCCGGTGCTCACTGTGCATAGCCCGGCTCAAACCAGTTTCGGGGGCACACCAGCCCCTGAGCTGGGGCGAAGCCGGACAAAGGATAGGGGTGTAACCACCCCCCTCCTGGCTCCACCCATAGGTAGAACCTAGTCACGGGCCAGCCCCTTTTCTTAGAATAAAGGTAGGAGCGAGTCCCCTTCCCAAATTGGATAATTCTGAATCTTGAACTACTTTCCACGAAAGGAACTCTTGACTATTTCTGAAGACTCTCCCTTGTGGCTAAGGAGTTGCCACCCTGCACCAGCAGGCACCACCTAAGCGCTGCGGTTTGCTGTAAGTCTCTCCTACGGATCAAGACTGCCCAGCTCGACGAGACCCGAGTTCCCTGCCATCTCCGACCTTTTACCTCCCTCATCAGCTCAGCTGAGAGTCGTAGGTGTGACGAGACCTGCGGGACCGGCTATCCTCAGAACCTGCACGACGCTTATCTAAGCACGCCCACCGAGGGACCCTCGAGTGAGTGCACCTAGGGTTTGAGAAGCCCTAACCCTGAGCAGCTCCAGCACCGAAGTCTGCCTCCCCAGCATCCCCGAGATCTGCGTGGGGGCCCTTCCGCTCCTTGCTGTTCACCGCGTTGTTCGACCACTTGCCGACCGGCTTGTGGCCCTCTTCACGACGCACCACGTTTGTTTCATCACTAGTCTGGTTGCTCCAGACTGGCTCTTGCTCCCCTTCAACAGAGGAGTACCACGGACCCTCCTGGTCCACTCCAGACGCCATCTTGACTCCACCGCGTGGGCTTGCCACTGCCAAGATCCGCTGCCCCATTCCTGGGCCCAGCATCATCGACAGCAGACACCTGCGTGGGACAGCTCGCCCTCCAACCTGGTCGCCGCCGCGCCTCCTGGTCCGAGGAACAGCCGAGTCCGACGTCATCCACTCACCTGGTCGAGGTGACTTCCGCCGGTACCCTCCTGGTGCCCCACGATCGCTGGCTAGCGGTTGAGAACTGAGTCCCCTCTGCTTTCAGGTTTCCTTCATCACCGATCCAGGTTTGGATCTCGCTGAACATCGACACTGGTCGCCTGCCAGCAACTCTTCTTTCAGGCTCCTGAGACTACAACGAGGACGTCCGACATCTTGCCGAACCTTCCACAGCCGCAGCCTCTGGGCTAGGTAACTCGAGCATTTCGGTGCTCCATCGCAGGTTCGCTTTACAAGTGTTCAGTTCCTTTTACGTTTAGTCCCACTGATCGGATCACTCCGGAATCAGTCACTTTAGACTTTCTACACTCCTCCCCTTCCACTTGCAGTGTAATGGTTTCGTGCCCTCGGGCATTTGTGTAAATTGTGCAACCAGAGGTATTCTCCTAAGACTTTTGTATTGTGCTTAGCTCCCTGACTGATAAAGAGCCAGGGTAGTCTTGTTATAAATAAATATCCTTTATTTTCATAACAACTTGTGTGGTGTCCTTTCACTTGGTGTTCAAGGGGTATATGTGATGGTAAACAGCTGGCTTAACACGCCCTCTAGAGTTTAGGCGAAGACTGCTCGTATCCACGCTACTAGGATAGCTGGTCTATAAGGTTGACTTACAACCAATCATTAATAAGGGTCGTTTGGAATGATACACAGTGATCACTAGAATAGTGAGCACTACATATCAGGCCAACTTCTCACAGGCTTGACACCACGGACTCGCTGGGTAGGGCCATTTCTACCACAGTGGCGCTTAGACGTCACGCCTGGCTGCGGTCCACGTCATTTTCGGGCGATGTCCAGAGCACTCTCATGGACATGCCGTTTGATGGCACTCGCCTGTTTGGCGAGAAAGCGGACAGTGCGCTGAACCGCTTTAAGGACTCCCGGGCTACGGCCAAGTCCTTGGGCCTCTCGGCCCCGCGGTCGCAATCTTCCGCCTTTCGTGGCCAAGGAAGGGGTGCCTCCTCACGTGCGCCTAGCCACCAGCCGCAGAACCAGCCTGCGCGCGGACGTGGTTTCCGCCGAGGCGGTTCTGGAGGACGACGAGGTCAGCCCACATCCACCCCGGCAGCATCCGCCTCAAAGCCTTCCTAGTCCGAGCTTTCAGGCCCATTCCACGGGTGCTGCAAATCGTCCGAAAGGGCTACTCCCTCCCCTTCGAGACGACCCCTCCAGCCATGCCACCGCAGCACCACCGTATCTCGGGGGATCATTTGAATCTTCTCCACGAGGAAGTTTCGGCCCTCTTGGCCAAGGGGGCCGTCGAGAGCGTTCCGAGTCCAGAAGTAGGTTGTGGTTGTTATTCCCACTACTTTCTGGTTCCCAAGAAGGGCAAAGGGGGCCTACGCCCTATCTTGGACCTCCGGAACGTCAATGCCTTCCTCCGGAAGGAAAGGTTCAAGATGTTGACTTTGGCTCAGGTTCTAGCTGCCCTAGACCCCGGAGACGGGATGGTAGCGTTGGACTTGCAGGACGCTTATTTCCACATCCCCGTCCTGCCGGCCCACCGGCGTTACCTGCGGTTCACGGTGGGCCAAGAGCACTTTCAGTTTACCGTGCTCCCCTTCGGCCTCACCAGTGCCCCTCGGGTGTTCACGAAAGTGATGGCGGTGGTCGCAGCTCATCTGCGCAGATCAGGGGTTCCAGTCTTCCCCTATCTCGACGACTGGTTGTTGAAGGCGGGCTCGCCCCAGGCAGTCGTCTCCCACCTCCAGACTACGGCGGATCTCCTGCATTTGCTGGGGTTTTCCATCAACGTGCCGAAGTCACACCTGAGTCCCTCTCAGAAGCTCCTTTTCATCGGAGCGGTTCTCGATTCGGCGCAGTTCCGGGTCTATCCACCGGAACAGCGGGTCCGGGATATACAGGCCCTGATTCCCATCTTTCGGCCTCTATCCTGGGTTTCGGTCAGGCTAGTGTTGCGGCTTCTGGGGCTGATGGCCTCCTGCATCCTACTAGTGCATCACGCCAGGCGGAGCATGCGGGCTCTGCAGTGGGACCTGAAGTTTCAGTGGGCCGAGCATCACGGCAACCTGTCCGACCATGTCTTGATCTCGGAGGGCACTGCACAGCAGTTGCAGTGGTGGCTCACGGACCGCGATTGGGTCATGGGCAGAAGCCTCTCCCTTCCCCAACCGGAGCATGTCGTAGTGACGGATGCGTCCCTCCTGGGATGGGGAGGCCATATGGGAGAGGCGGAGATCAGAGGCGGAGTCTCGTCTCCACATCAACCTGTTGGAGTTGAGAGCGATCCGACTTGCACTGAAAGCCTTCCTTCCCTCTGTCCGGGGAAGTGTCGTGCAGGTGTTCACGGACAACACCACCGCCATGTGGTATTGCAACAAACAGGGCGGGGTGGGGTCGTGGACCCTTTGTCAGGAGGCTCTGCGCCTCTGGACATGGCTGGAACACCAGGGCGTCACCCTGGTGGTTCAACATCTGGCGGGCTCTCTGAACGCCAGAGCAGACGAACTCAGCCGCCGGTGCATGATGGATCACGAATGGCGTCTGAACTCCGAAGTGGCGCAAGGTCTCTTTCAGCAGTGGGGAGAGCCTTGGTTAGATCTATTCGCCACCGAAGAGAGCGCGCAATGTCAGCAGTTCTGCGCGTTGGAATTTCCAAGGCGGCACTCGCTCGGCGACACTTTTCGTCACGAGTGGAGTTGCGGTCTGTTGTATGCCTTTCCGCCTATACCACTTCTGCCCAGAGTGCTGAAGAAGATCAGGCATGACCGGGCCCAAGTCATCTTGGTGGCTCCGGATTGGGCACGAAGGTACTGGTATCCCGAGCTACTCAGTATGTTGACCGATCCTCCGATACGTCTGCCCCTTCGGGAGGATCTTCTGTCGCAGCAGCAGGGGACGGTCCTCCACCCGAACCTGTCCAGCCTCCACCTCCATGCGTGGAGATTGAGCGGCGACAGTTGATGCCATTTGACTTGCCTCCTGAAGTCTGTGATATCATTCTGGCAGCCAGGCGTCCCTCCACAAAGACGGTATACGCCTGCCGGTGGAACAAATTTGTGGCATGGTGCACAGCAAAGGCTGTGGATCCCCTTTCCGCCTCTCTTTCTGAGGTTCTCCTCTTCTTTCTTTGGCCCGGCAGGGCTCTGCCCTGGGCACCCTGAAAGGTTATCTTGCTGCCATCTCTGCCTTCTTGCAGCTTCCTGATCAGCCTTCTCTTTTCAAGTCCCCTGTGGTTACACGCTTTCTAAAAGGCATTACTCACACGTTCCCTCCTGTCCCTTTTGTAATGCCTCAGTGGGACTTGAATCTTGTTCTCACATTTCTAATGTGTGCTCCCTTTCAGCCTCTTCATAATTGTCCTCTTCGTCTTCTGACTCTTAAGACTGCTTTTCTGGTAGCCATCACCTCGGCTAGACGGGTGAGTGAGCTCCAGGCTTTATCTTCAAAGCCTCCTTTTCTCTCTGTTCATCCGGACAAGGTTGTCCTTCGGCCTCGTCCTTCCTTTCTTCCGAAAGTGGTGACTCCATTTCATCTTGGGCAGTCTGTCACCTTGCCCACCTTCTTTCCGCCTCCGCATCCTTCCAAAGAGGAAGAGAGGCTCCACCGTCTGGACCCAAAACGTGCGCTCTCCTTTTATTTGGACCGCACAAATCAGTTCCAGGTGGACGACCAACTTTTCGTTGGATACGTGGGTGCTAAGAAGGGGAAAGCTGTGCACAAACGGACCATCTCTCGGTGGGTCGTTTTGTGCATCAAAATTTGTTACTCCTTGGCAAAAAAGGACCCTCCTGTTGGGCTGCGCGCCCATTCTACTCGGGCCACAGCGGCTTCTACTGCTTTGGGACGGGGTGTCCCTTTGCAGGATATCTGTCAGGCGGCGACGTGGGCTTCGCTACACACGTTTGCCAGGCATTATTGCCTTGACAGCCAAGTCCGGAGGGATGGCTTCTTTGGCCGTTCTGTCCTCCAGGACTTTCTGGTGTGATCTTGGTTCGCAGACCCACCACCGGGGATGGTATTGCTTGGGTATCTATTCTAAGGTGAGGAATCTAACTAACGTGTTTCTTTCAGATGAACAAGTTACTTACCTTCGGTAACGATGTATCTGTAGGAAACATTAGTTAGTTAGATTCCTCACCGACCCACCCATCCTCCCCGTTCTGCGAACTGACATCTAGGGTTAAGGTTATCCTTTTCAGGCCCCTAGATTTTAATTTTGGCACCAGTGTCGGTCTTTGCATGGCTCTGCATTCCTGGCGCGGAAGGCTATGTACAAGAACTGACGTCAGCGCGCGAGGGCGGCGTCTAAGTACTCCGACGACGTCATCCCGGCGCACGACGCCGACGACTGACGCGGAGCCGCAGACGACGCCTAGCGACGCGCAAGGGGTATTGCTGACGAAAAATCTTCCGGATCCAGTCTGACGCCTGGGGATATTCTAAGGTGAGGAATCTAACTAACTAATGTTTCTTACAGATACATCGTTACTGAAGGTAAGTAACTTGTTCTTTAAGAACTTAAGGTGCTTAGGAGCAAGGTCCAAGAAACCACCAGCAGTTCGGGATTTACCCGCCCTGTTGAGTCCAGGTGCAGATGTGCTGGTCACATTGGTAGCCTCGAGCGCTACGTGGTAAAGTCAATGGAAAAAGTACCTGCAGAACAAAGGTTGCAAGTGGGGATTTTGGTACAAGTCTGGCAGAACCCAAAGGGGGGCTTGGGTCGTGATGGCCTCTGGGACACAGGGAAACAGACTGTTTCCGTAAACCTGGGCTGGGGGGTTCGAGTGCAGAGTTGTTTTGGCCAGCGAGTCACTGTGGTTAGAAGCTGTCATTTGGCTTTAGTGACCTGGAGAGGGAGAGAAAACAGGACAGCAGGGACACTCCCGAAGTTGGCCTCGGTGATCCTGGAGTCCCTCGTCGGTAGGTTGACTTTGACGTCAGTGGTGTATGTACTAGACGCACAACAAGCCTTGGTTGCAGCAAATGCTCCGGTACCCAGGGATTTGGTGACTCCTGGAAGGCCTGGTGTCTCCAAACTTAGAAGGGAGATGGATCTGATCATGTGCAGTAAGGACTTCTACCTGGCGAGATGCTCCTTCGGTGGACCCAATGGCGGGCAAGTTGAAGTACAAGGCAAGTGCGGTCAGTGCCTACAGCTGCAGGGGGATGGCTCATCCACCCCAAGGGAGATGCCGCTTGGTTGTTGAAGCACTGGACAGTCTTCCATGGGCATGGGAGGATGCGCAGATTTTGGCCGAGCTTGTTCACTGCAGATGTCGACATACCAGCAGCAAGGCAGGGTTTGGTGCCAAGTTCAGGGTAAGTCCTCAGTTCTAGTGAATGTATTGGAACGCGTGGAAAAAATCAATTGTTCACTGGAAACCATTCCAATTTTTTTTTTTCGTATTTCGTAGCCAAGTGTGGACATTCATAGCCAACACCTGTTTCGCCCCTTTACATCGGCCATCTAGCCTGGGGCTTCATTAGGGCTTTACATAGTGGAACAGATTTAGTGATAAAACCCAAAATACAAAATAGAAAATCCAAAACGTGCAAGGTAGAAGAAAAGTAAGTGGATCACACCCATAGTGGATGATGTGCAAGGGATTTACAAGGCAGTGACAAGATGAGAATTGGAGTATGTGGCAGATACATCATCAGCGGTATAAACCAAAGGAAAGTGTACAGGTAGAGAGAGAAGGAAAAATAAGCAACCGATCAAATCAGTATGGAATAAGGGTGAGTTAGAGGACACAACAATGCATAGAAAACAAGCCAAAAGCACAAGTCAAAAGGACATATCAAAAAATCATAGGCATGTATCACAGCAGATATCAATTGACATTGTCAAAACGTGGGGTAATAAGGTACATACATGATCCAGTACAAGGTTATCACAGTTCCAGGGGTGAATAAGCCGGTTGTGGGAAATATACAGCGACATGTTAGCATACACGAGACATTGAGGAACAAAAACAAAATTGATTTGGGCCGGTTTGATAGTCTTATTTGTAATAACTTGGATTCTACCGGCCCGAGGTACTAGGGATTGGCAGGCTCCCGTGAAAAAATAATCTGTGACCTGTGTGAGTGCTCACATATAAAATGAGGCCTTCAAGAGAGTCAAGGACGGTGAGGGGATTACCTGCTGTGCCTAATTGCGGGAGTAAAACTTGTCAAAGTACGTGACAAACAGTTCTGTGGGTGCTAAGTCAGGCGTGACAAGTCAGTGCTTACCGTAGTAATTCGGTTTGCTGGGTTAGGAATAATAGTCTGTCCTTACCCACAGAGCCGCGGTGCGGCAGTACTAAAAGAGAGATGAGGGAAAACAAATGCTGGGAAGAGTAAGAGTAAAGCGGTCTGGTTGCATAGACAGTCTGATCTCACTTAGTTGCCGGAGACCACAAATCTATCTCAAAGAGTTGAGGGTCAATCACTGCCCTCGTCTTGGTAGTACAGGTTACTACTTACATGTGGTCTGGCGAAAAAGCTGTCGGGCGTCTATCGGGGTCAGTCTGCATTCAGCAGGGAACTCTGGGAGCAATGCGCTTTTGACGGCATGCGTCTCGCATTGCTTCCGGTTCCGAGTCATATTGTCCCAGTCTAAGCCAAGCACCATTTTGGAGTGGTGTATTCTCCCTATGTAATGGGCTCGTAGTTATGGCTGTGGAAGTTACAGTAAGTGATGTTACTGCCCCCCAACCTGTGATTGTAATTTAGCAGTACATGGAGCCGGGAAGTGGGCAGTTTCAATCGCATGGCACATATAATCCTCAGTTCTAGCTCTCTTCTGTTCTGCTTTGGATCCCAGGAAGTTGATTTAGAGTTCCTGGTGTCAGGGGGCCATCTAAATACTGAATTCAGGGGCGTTAAGGCGAGTGTAAGGTAGTAACGGATGGGCTACCTACCCCATGGGTGCCTAAATGACAAGTTCCTAGTTTCACAGAGCAAGGTAGATGGTGAATCTCTTCTTCTAGTGTCCACTTCAGATGACCCACCTTAGGGATGTACCTAGCCTGATAGTGCAGCATGCCTACTGAATGCCTGCCCTGGTGCAAAATAGGCCCAGGGCAGGGGGTAAGGCGTTGTTGCATTCCAGAGGCGGCACAGGCTTTGAAGCCTCAGGCCTTGATATGCTAATTCACTAGCCGTCCAGGAGATGCGATCACCTTCCTCCGGAGCAGGCATTGTTACTGAGAGCATTGGTGGTAGACTAGAAGAGTCCAGTCAGCCAGCACACTAGAAGACTAGTAGGTTTCAGGGGGTACCTCTAAGGTATCCTCTGAATGCACGTCATTATAAATCCAATGCTGGCATCAGTGTGACACCATACACCATTCTTAACAGTGAAGCTATTATGTAGCTGGGTAACTCTTAATGACCAGTGCCCAAAACATATGCTTAAGACCGCTTCCTGATCACTTGCAATGTTGTGGCAATGGGACCAGACATGGGGCATATCTGCTCGTACAGATATGTCCTCACACATAATATAATGCACCATGCCTTATGGCTCTAAGGTCTGCTGTAGGGGTGACTTAAATATAGTATATGCAATGTATATGGGCTTGGCACACGGAGTGTGCCATGTCTTGTTTTCAAAATGGTTTTTGCCATTTCATGCAGTCTGCAGTTGCAGGCTGCATGCAGTTTTTGTGTGGGTCCCGTTGGGTGGCATAATACATACTGCGGCTCATAGAGGCCCTCTTTAGTACCAATGCCCTGGGTACCAGAGGTACCATTTACAAAGGACTTACAGGGGTGCTGAAGTAGTTTTCCCATTTGGTTACAATTAGACATTTACCTGTTTTAAGGGAAAGAGCACTGGCACTGGGGTCTGGTTAACAGGGCCCTAGTGCACTTTCAGTCGAAAGCATCAGTACTAGGGTAAAAAGTGGGAGTGGCCATGTCAGAAATAGCATTGTCTTACAAACAGTGATAATTATGGTGAATGGGATGAATTTGTCCCTCAGTACAATGAGGAAAATTTGTATGATGAAGAACTAGACACCAGTGGTCTCGATACCTCCTCTTCAGCGAAGCCCTTACGGATACTCTCAAGGGCAATTGGGAAAAACCATGTTCTGCACCTTTAGTTCACAGGCAGGGTGATCGTTGCTATAAATCGGCACTAAGCGTCCCTGATTATCTCAATAAACACCCTGCACCTCTGAGATTGATGATTAATTAACTACTCACAATGAATCCAAACTCATTCACATGTTCTCTTCTGCCAGTCTTGCCCTGCGTTCCGTTATCGCCAGCTGCTTCCTAGACCACTACACTCATGCTAAATCCTGCCAGTGGTTTTGGATGACCTGTGGGCGTCTTTCGTCCAGACCAGGGGTATCTAGCCTTTTCTGTAGTGAAAGCTGCTTCTGATTGGTGAAAGTCATCGTGAGATCCTAAAGTTTAAGCAACTCGCTCATTGTTACTAGACATCCCCACGCCCAACTACATTGACTTTAAGTCTAATGTCCATAGAGCCAAATACTATGATTTGAACAAAAATACTTTGATTAGGAGGACTAATTAATTTTGTTTATATGGATTCCATAAAACTCATTTAAATGTTCTCCCATATCCAAGTCCGATCAAAGAGAAGCTGGTACAGGTGTTCATGGTCTACACCACCACTATATGGTACTGCAAGAAACAGGGCAAAGTAGAGTCTTGGCTCCTGTGCCAGGAGGCTGTATGTTTCTGGAAGTGACTGAGTCACCAGGGCATTTCTCTAGCAGACCACGTGGTGGGATTTCTAAACCCCAGAGTACACAAAAAAGGTCAGATTACGAATGACTGTTAAATCTGGAGGTTATGCAGGTCGTCTTCTAGCAGTTAGGAGAACCCAGACTTGATCTTTTTTACCTTCTGGGACATGGCCAGCAAGATCTTGCTGGCAGTCCTGGAGGAGATTCGGGCTTCTTTGGCTCAATCCATTCAGGATGACCAGGATGCAGCTAAGTATGTAATTAAGGCTGTCCTGGATACTGCTGATTGTTTGGGACTAGCTGTGGGCACTAGTGTGTTGCTCCGTCGCCATGCAAATTCCTTGTCTTTAGAATATTCTCCAGGTGCCAGACTGTATCTGGAAATTTTCGCAGCAGTGCTCACGCTAGGTAGTGTTTATTCTATCAAACTGCAGGTTCCTCACCGGCACCCCCCCACCAATCCTTCCACTGTGTTAATTGGATTCCTTTTCCCTGTAATAAGGCCTAAGTCTAGAGATCTGTACACTGGTCTCAGGCAATCTCCCTTTGGCCTTTGTATTTGGGGATGCAGCCAGCCTGGAAAGTAAGTGACATCAGTGAGTGGGTGGCACTTATATCTGTCCCGTCCGCCACTTCTGAAGTAGAACAACATCAGTGCAGAGGCACACGGCACCAACTGTTATCACACATGGGTGCTGCTGAAATGTTTCTGGATCCAGTCTAATGCCTGGAGAATATGCAGAAGATGAGGAACCTGTGGGTAGAGTATCCAACATTGAAAGAGTTACCGAAGGCAAGTAGCTTGTTCTTCAAAGCATATAGAGTAAAAAGGGGGATCCCAAAACGCAAAATCCCAATACATTTTCCAAAGACTTCTTTAAGCTGGGCTACCTCAAATACTGTTGAATAGATCTGATAGAAACACGTAATGATAGATTCCTTACCTTAGAATTACCCCCAGGCGTCAGACTGGATCCGGAAAGCTTTCGTCAGCAGTACCCCTGCGCGTCGGAAAGTGGCGTCGTGCGGCTCCGTCGTTGGCGTTGTGGTCGCCGAGATGAAGTCGCGGCAGCTACTTAGACGCCGCCCTCGCGTGCTGACCTCCGTTCTTTCTTTTATCGCGCCAGCAAGCGCAGATCCGGAGAGAGCGGTACCGCCAGTCACTTTTTGATTGAGTTTTTTTCAAGGCCTTTTTGTCTCTTTTTCGAGTTGATCGACTCCTGGTGCGGTAGGGATGTCCGTCTTCAAGTCTTGCGGGGACTGTCATCGCATGATGTTGGTGACGGACCCCACCACGTGTGTCTCTACTGCCGGTGGTGCAACCACGACCCCAAGTCGTGCCCCGACTGCCGGGCCATGGTGCCGAAGACTTTGCGGGAGCAGTCCCGAAAGTTGCTTAAAGTCCGGCAGTCTGCTCCGCTCAAGGTCCCGGTCCCGTGGGAGGTTGAGGGACCGGTCGCGGAGCCATCACCATTGTTGGTCGGGATCGAAGTCTTCGCACTCTGGGTCAGGTAAGGCGAAGCATCACTAGAAGTCGAAGAAGCGTCATCGCTCACTGGCTTCCCCTCGCCCACCGCGGCTGAGTGTGTGGGTGGTGCATCTCCCGTGGCTCCGACGGAGCCTACGCAGTCGCCGTCGGCCTACCCACCCTTCCTGTATCCGTCGGCGACTCCAGCCTAGCTGCAGGAATATCTGTAAGCCATGGCCCGCCTCTTTGGGCCGTCGGGTCCTGCCGGTGCGCCTTCGGGCCCCACGAGTCCGACTGGGGTCCCTCACCCTTCACTGTCGGTGGCTCCGGCATTGCTGTCGGCTCAGACCCCGGCTCCGCAGGGCCCCCATGGATCCAGGCCTGGATCCCGTTTGACGCCGGTTGACCATGTCACACCTCCACCGACGTCGACCCCACCGGCACCACCAACAGGGTCGCTGGTGGCACCGGACGACGTCGCCCCCGGTCTCAGCCCCGATGTGGACACGGAGCCGGAACGGAGTCGCTCGGCGCCGATTCCGACGCCAATGGGACGCTTCTTTCCCTATGTCCAGCCTCCTTATTTTAGGCCTGTTCATCAGCCTTCGGAGGAAGGGGAGGACTGGGAGGGGTCTGAGGACCCTCTCACAGCTCAATGTGAGTATGACCCGGACTGGGCAGAGGAGCTGGGGGATGCCAGTGGTCTGGACACTTCTCCTGACCTTGGCATGCTAATTCCTCCTACCGTGGCTACGGAGGAGTGTGCAAGTTACGCAGTGCTGTTGCTTAGGATGGCCGAGGTTCTCCACCTCCAACTCCCTACAGTGGCCGTCAGGACTAACCTCCTGACAGAAGTGCTTCAGCTGGCGGCTACCTCTGCGGAGCCACTGATGCCTTTTAATGAGGCACTTTCTGACGTTCTTTTGGGCACCTGGTCCGGCTCCCAACACAGGGGTTCCTGTGGATAGGAACGTGGCCCGACGCCATTGCCGGCCCCGGGCGACCCCCTTTTCCTCTCCCAGCACCCCACCCCTGAGAGCTTGGTTGTCCAAGCCTCCACGTCCCAGAGCGCATTCCCTACCGCACCTGGAATCCAAGAGACTGAAACAGTTTGGGAAGAGGATTTTTTCTTCCGCCAGTTCAGGGCTGTGGTCTGTGAACACCGCATGCCTCTTGGGCCGTTATTCTCACTCTGTGTGGGATTCGGTGGTGCAGGTGCTACCACAGCGTCCGGAGGAGGCGCGGACAGTGCTCTCCCAGGCTATTGCTGAGGGGAGAGATGCAGTGAAGTTCACAATTTGATGTGGCCTTGACACCGCCGACTCGCTGGGCAGAGCGATTTCCACGACAGTGGTGCTCCGCCGCCACGCCTGGCTGAGAACTACTGGCTTCTCGGGGGATGTCCAGAACATTCTGATGGACATGCACTTTGATGGCATTCGCCTTTTTGGCAACAAGGCAGATAGTGCGTTGGAGCGTTTTAAGGACTCGCGGGCTACGGCTAAATCCTTGGACCTTTCCGCCAAGCACCCTCCTCCGCATTCTGCTTTTCGCTCCTTTTGCGGCCATGGAAGGGGCGCCCGACACGTTCACTGCAGAGCCACAGGCCGCAGCAATAGCCGTCTAAGTGCAGCCCCGGATGTGGAACCATGAGGCGGGTCAGGGGGCCAGCGGGCCAGCGGGCGGGTCAGTCTACTTCAACCCCAGCCACCACTGCCCCAAAACCTTCCTAGTCCGGTTTTTCAGGCCCATCAAACATCAGTGGGCGGCGGTATTCGACATCACCTCCCCCACTGGCGCACCATCACTTCGGACAGGTGGGTTTTACAAATAGTCCCCAAGGGCTACTCCCTCCCTCCAAGACTACCCCTCCAGCCATGCCACCCCAGTACCACCGCATGTCGGGGGATCACTTGGCACCTCTTGGCCAAGGCGGCCATTGTGCACATTCATGCGCCAGATGTAGGACGTGGTTGTTACTCCGACTACTTTCTGGTGCCCAAGAAAGAGAAGGGCCTGTGTCCTATCTTGGACCTCAGGGGCGTAAATCGTTTCCTCCGGAAGGAGAAGTTCAAGTTGCTGAGTCTGGCTCAGGTCTTGTCTGCCCTGGATCCTGGAGACTGGATGGTAGCTTTGGACCTGCTGGACGCATATTTCCACAGTCCCGTCCTGCCGGCCCACAGGCGTTACCTGCGTTTCACGGTAGATCACGAGCAGTTTCAGTTTACTGTGCTCCCCTTTGGCCTTACCAGCGCCCCTCGGGTGGTCACAAAAGTGATGGCGATGGTTGCAGCTCATCTGCGCAGATCAGGGGTTCCAGTCTTCCCATATCTCAACAACTGGCTGTTGAAGGCGGGCTCGCCCCAGACGGTCGTCTCCCACCTCCAGACTACTGCTGACCTCCTGCATTTGCTGGGGTTCTCCTTCCATGTGCCGAAGTCGCACCTGATTCCCTCTCAGAAGCTCTCCTTCATTGGAGCGGTTCTGGATATGACGCTGTTTCGGGCCTATCCTCCCAAACGGCGAGTCCGGGATATTCAGGCTATGATCCTGATCTTTCAGCCTCCATCCTGGGTTTCGGTCAGGATGACCCTGAGGCTGCTGGGCCTTGTGGTGTCCTGCATCCTGCTGGTCACCCATGCCGGATGACATATGCGGGCTCTGCAGTGGGACCTGAAGTTCCAGTGGGCGCAGCATCGGGGGAACCTGTCCGATTACATCCAGATCTCGGAGGGCACTGCACAGCAGCTGCAGTAGTGGCTCACGAACTGGCATTGGGTCCATGGCAGATCCCTTTCCCTTCCCCAGCCAGCGCACACATTAGTGACGGACGCATCCCTCCTGGGCTGGGGGGGCCACATGGGAGAGGCGGAGATCAGTGTCTTCTGGTCTCCGGCGGAGTCCAGGCTGCATATCAACCTTCTGGAGCTTCGTGCGATCCGACTTGCACTTAAGGTATTCCTTCCCTCTCTCAAAGGGAAAGTAGTGCAGGTGCTCACGGACAACGCCACCGCCATGTGTTACTGCAACAAACAGGACGGGTGGGGTCGTGGACCCTAAGTCAGGAGGCTCTGCGCCTCTGGACATGGCTGGAACACCAGGGCATTTCCCTGGTGGTTCAACACCTGGCAGGTTCGCTGAACGCCAGGGCGGACGAGCTCAACCGCAGGTGCATGATGGATCACGAATGGCATCTTCACTCGGACGTGGCGCAAGGACTCTTTCGACAGTGGGGAGAGCCTTGGTTAGATCTATTCGTCACCGAAGAGAACGCGCAATGTAATCAGTTCTGCGTGTTGGAATTTCCAAGGCGGCACTCGCTAGGCGACGCTTTTCGTCACGAGTGGAGTTGCGGTCTGTTGTACGCCTTTCCGCCTATGCCATTTCTTCCCAGAGTGCTGAAGAAGATCAGGCACGACCGGGCCCAAGTCATTCTTGTGGCTCCTGACTGCTTGAAGAGTCTGTTATCCCAAGCTACTCAGTATGAAGATCGATCCCCCGATCCGACTGCCTCTTCGGGAGGATCTTCTGTCGCAGCAGCAGGGGACGATCCTCTACATGAACCTGTCCAGTCGCCACCTCTTTGCGTGGAGATTGAGTGGCAGCAGTTGATTCCTTTTGACTGGCCTCCTTAAGTCTGTGATGTCATTCTGGCAGCCAGGCGTCCCTCCAGTAAGCTGGTATACGCCCTTCAGGTGGAACAAGTTTGTGGCATGGTGCACAGCAAAGGCTGTGGATCCCCTTTCTGCCCCTCTTTCAGAAGTTCTTCTGTTCCTTCTTTCGTTGGCCCAGCAGGGCTCTGCTCTGGGCACTATCAAGGTCTACCTTTTTGCTATTTCCGCTTTTCTCAGGCTCCCTGATCAGCCCTCTTTTCAAGTCCCCTGTTGTAAATACATTTCTCAAAGGCATTACTCATCCTTTCCCTCCTATTCCTTTCGTAATGCCACAGTGGGACTTGAACCCAGTCCTTACATATTTAATGTGCGCTCCATTTGAGCCTCTTCACAACTGTCCTCTTCGTCTGCTGACTTTGAAGACTACTTTCCTGGTTGCTATCACCTCTGCCAGGAGAGTGAGTGAGCTCCAGGCTATTTCTTGTAAACCTCCTTTTCTGTCTGTCCATCTGAACAAGGTTGTGCTCAGAACGCGTCCATTCTTTCTCCAATCCAATCCAAACAGCTTTATTCGACAAAAGTCATAAAAGCGAGACAAAACAAGTACAGGTACAAAATACACAAATAATTTAACAAGAATCAGTGTAAAAGCGAAACTACTTAAAATATTTACAAGTTTTAAAAAAGCATATAATAAAGATCATTGGGTAAAACATACCAGATGTCTGACTTTACTATCTGATACTCTTAGCTCTTATAATCCATGCCCACCCCAGAAATTTGGCAACCCCCACAACAATTACCGGGTCAGTGCAAGTGCGAAGGAGCCTTCCTGCTTCAACACTCTGTCTAGTGCCCAATAATAGGCAAACGGGTTTCAACCACACACGCCTCGGGGCCGAGTAAGCAGGGCATACAAAAAACATATGCACTAATGTTTCCACCTGGGATTTGCAAAAGGGACATAAATTACTTTTCTGGGGTTCCCACTGGGCTACAAATGAATTTAAGGGCAACGCTCCCACCCGCATCTGGAAAAACAATTTCCTATCAAGAACTTTGGTTACAAGATCCCAAAAGTGTTCTAGCCTAGGGACGAGTTTGATGTTCATAAATTCGTCCGAAAGCGAAAAGGGTTTAGTGGCAGAGAGTACCTTTGTGTTTACCAGCTCCCAGTATTTCTCCTTCAAGAGAGCTTTAGATGGAAAAATAGCTGCTGTAGGGTTATCCCAAAGTTCGCTCAACCCCAAAGCCTCAAGGGATTTTCTAGTTTCGTTAAGCCAAGCAATCTTCCGGGAGCCCACCATCGCCAATATGTCAAGAAAACCCTCTGCATACTCTGCCAACGCCGGAGTGGTCCATAGGCGACGCCAATAAAGGATGGGTCGAAGCCTGGCTACATCAGCTATAGAGTTCTTCCCAAGGTCATACCTTAGGGGGACTAAAGGTGTGCTCTGCGGGAGGGAGGTGATACTGCGCAAGAACTTGTTTTCCGAGATGGTTAAGGAAGACAGGTTCTCGTACCCCCACAGTTCCGCACCATAAAGTGCCGAGCTCACCGCTTTGGCACTATAGACCTGTAACACAGGTCTAATGGGCTTCGAAGGAGACCTTTTGAATTCAGCAGCTAGTACACCAGCTAACTGCCTGTGTTTTAGAGTAGTCAGATCTCTCTGTAACTTCCATGCAAAGTTATTTTGGATATTAACTCCAAGATAATTAAAAGCCTGCACTTGTTCTAGTGGATTGTTAAACAAAACAAATTGATTTCTAAAAGATTTGTGTGGCCTGAATGTCATAAGCTTGGTTTTTTTAATATTGACCTCCAGGCCACGATCAACACAAAAGGACTCAAAAATATTTAATGAACGCTGAAGGCCGCCAGGTGTCTTAGCAATTAAAAGTGTGTCGTCAGCGAACATTAAAATTGGTCCTTAGTGTTGCCAAGAACGGGAGCGTCAACGTGTGCTTCCAAAAGTCGATCCGCTATGTCATTAATATATAGGGAAAATAAAGTGGGGGCCATTGCACAGCCTTGCCTGACGCCTCTCTGGACCGGAAAATCCTCGGTCAACATGCCCTGGCCGCCCCATCTGATTCTAGCCAAATTATCTTCATGAAGCCTCTGGATTAGGGACAACAATCCGCCATGAAGCCCCAAATCTTTTAGAGTCTGCCACAGTTTTGAACGAGGGACTAAATCAAAGGCGGCCCTTAGATCCACGAACACTGCATACAAATTTCCCTTACCCAAGACCACAGTCTTCCAATAGAGAAGAGTAAAACGGAAGACTTGGTCAACAGTGCTAATGTGCTGGCGGAATCCGGCTTGAAATGGGGATAAAATATTATTTGACGCAATCCAGAGATGAACACGATTTAAAATCAGTCTACCAGTGATCTTTTGAATCGCGTCAATCAAACTGATAGGCCGATAATTCTCAGGAAGCGAACGGTCACCCTTTTTGTACACCGGAATTATTTCCGCGGCTTTCCAAGAGCTTGGAATTGGAGCTCCATGGGCCAACGCGTTAGCAATCAGCTGTATATACCTCCCCCATTTTAGCTTGTCATACAGAAAGACATCCGCAGGAACACCATCAGGTCCGGGAGCCTTACCAGATGCCACTCCCACCAGTGCCAGATCAACCTCAGAAATAGAAAAGTTATCTTCTGGATTAAACAACTGGGGGGACCCATAGCTATCAGAAGGGTCGGTAGGGGAAGCATACTGCGGTTTGAAATAGTCCACCCACTTCTCATGTGAAACATTATTTTGGGGACACTCAGACTGTACACCATTCTTTCTACCAAAGGTTGTCACTGCCTTTCACATCGGGCAGACCATCACTTTGCCCACCTTCTTTCCGCCTCCGCATCCTTCCAGAGAGGAAGAGAGGCTCCACCGTCTGGACCCAAAACGTGCGCTCTGCTTTTACCTGAATCGCACACAACAGTTCCGGGTGGATGACCAGCACTTTGTTGGCTACGTCGGCGCCAAGAAAGGTCGAGCCGTGCACAAGTGAACTATCTCCCGATGGCTCGTCTTGTGTATTAAAGCCTGTTATTCTCTGGCTAAAAAAGAGCCTCCGGTGGGGCTGCGCCCCCATTCCACCAGGGCTACGGCTGCCACTACGGCATTAAGACATGGTGTCCCCTTACAAGACATCTGTGAGGCAGCAATGTGGGCCTCGCTGCTTACTTTTACTTAGCACTATTGCCTGCACAGCCGGAGAGACGGCTTCTTTGGCCGTTCTGTTCTCCGGGACTTTCAGGTGTGATCTTGGTTCGCAGACCCACCACCGCGGTTGATATTGCTAGCGTATCTATTCTAAGGTAAGGAATCTATCACTACGTGTGTGTTTCAGATGAACAAGTTACTTACCTTCGGTAACGAAATATCTGTAAGAAACATTAGATTTATTATCTACTGTGGTAACAATCAGATCAACCCTCTTGATGCTTTCATATAAAACATCATATGCTATTTGTTACATTTGCAACAATCGGTGTTGGCTTATACCTCAATTAGACTACACCTAGCAGCAATCGCTGCATACCTCCAAAATAGACAGCATTTGTCTCTGTTTAGAGAACCTATGATCAAAGCTTTCATGGAAGGACTAAAAAGAGTCATACCACCAAAACTTCCAGCAGCTCCACTGTGGAATCTTAATGTAGTCCTTACAAGGTTAATGGGCCCACCTTTTGAGCCCATGCACAAATGTGAACTACAGTTCCTCTCTTGAAAAACAGCTTTCCTCATTGCAATCACATCATTAAGGAGAGTAAGTGAGAGAGTGAGTGAATTACAGGCATTAACCATACAAGAACCATTTTTCCCACTACACAAAGACAAAGTTGTTCTTCCTACTAATCCTAACTATTTACCTAATCTGCATATCTGAAAGAAACACGTTAGTTAGATTCCTCACCTTAGAATATCCCCAGGCGTCAGACTGGATCCGGAAGATTTTTCGTCAGCAATACCCCTTGCGCGTCGCTAGGCGTCGTCTGCGGCTCCGCGTCCGTCGTCGGCGTCGTGCGGCGGAATGACGTCGTCGGAGTACTTAGACGCCGCCCTCGCGCGCTGACGTCAGTTCTTCTTTTTTCCGCGCCAGTAAGCGCAGATCCGGGAGAGCTACCCCTTTTTGATCTTGTCTCGACTCCGGTGCCGGTAGGATGCCTGGTTTCAAAGCCTGTGCTGACTGCAACCGCTTGATGTCGGTTACGGATCATCACCGCCGGTGCCTTTACTGTTTGGGCCTCGACCACGACGCGGAGTTGTGTTCGGACTGCAAGGCCCTGACCTCGAAGGCTAGAAGGGAGCGGTCCCGTAAGCTCCTCGGGCTTCGCCACTCGGCTCCGCACCCCTCTCGATCCCGGTCCAGGAGGAGGTCCAAGGATCGGTGGCGGAGCCGCAGCCGACGTCATCATCGCTCGTCTGGCTCCAAGTCTTCGGGTAAGTCGAAGCACTCCAAGAAGTCCAAGAGGCGACACCGCTCTTCTAACTCCCCTCGCCGGTCTCGCGACTCGGCCGAGGGTCAGGGTGGTTCCACCCCCGCGGCTCCAGCAGAGCCGCAGGCGCCGCGCAAGTCCCCATACCCGCCGGTCCCTGGGACTGACGCGACGCCGGCGGAAGTCAGTGCCTTCCTCTCGGCCATGAGGAGCCTGGCTCCGCCGTCGACGCCCGCTGGCGCGCCTTCGGGCCCCGCGGACCCGACTGGGCAACCTTGCATGCCGGCGGCTCCGGCGCAGTCTCCGGCGCCGCAGGTTCCCGAGGGACTCGTCCCCGCCGACGCTGGTCGACCTCGTCATGCCTCCTCCACCGGCGTCGACACCGGTTCCACCTCCGACGCCGGCTCCGCTCGGCGTCGAGCCCCAGTTCAGCCCCGCTCCGGATCCGACGCCGTTACGGCGTCGATGGACGCCGCGTACGGCGCTGTTAGAGACACATTATGTCTATCGTCCGGCTCCGATCCTTCCTCCTGTTTACCAGGAATCGGATGACGGGGGCGACTGGGAGGGGTCCGAGGATCCTATGGCCGTTCAGGCTCAGCTGTCACAGGACTGGGCAGATCAACTGGGGGAGGCCAGTGGTCTGGATACCTCACCAGACACTGGATTCATCTCTCCTCCGACTGTGGCTTCGGAGGAGGGTGCTGCTTTCTCTGTGGTGCTGCGCAAGGCGGCCGCAGCCCTTGGGCTCGAGCTGCCTGCCGTGGCTGTGAGGACTAACGTCCTCACTGAGGTGCTTCAGTCTGCAGCAAGCTCCACTGAGCCTCTGCTGCAATTCAATGAGGCCCTCATTGACGTTCTGCAGGGCACCTGGTCCAAGCCCTCCACAGTCCCTCCTGTGGACAGGAACGTCGCCAGGCGCCACCGCCCTGCTCCGGGCGACCCCAGTTTTCTGTCCCAACACCCCACCCCTGTGAGCCTGGTTATCCAGGCTTCTACCTCCCAATCCTCCTCCCCGACCGCTCCGCCGGACCGGGATTCCAAGAGAGTGGAACAGTTTGGCAAAAAGCTGTTCTCCTCCCTTAGTTTGGGTCTGCGGTCCTTGAACACCGCCTGTCTTTTGGACCGTTATTCCCACTCTCTGTGGGATACGGTGGAGGACGTGCTGCCCCTGTGTCCGGAGGAGGCCCAGACACGACTTACCCAGGCTCTGGCCGATGGGAGGGATGCAGCACGACATGCAATCCGATGTGGGCTTGACACTACGGACTCGCTGGGTAGGGCGATTTCTACCACGGTGGCGCTTAGACGTCACGCCTGGCTGCGGTCCACGTCCTTTTCGGGGATGTCCAGAGCACTCTCATGGACATGCCCTTTGATGACACTCGCCTTTTTGGTGAGAAAGCGGACAGTGCGGTGAATCGCTTTAAGGACTCCCGGGCTACGGCCAAGTCCTTGGGCCTCTCGGCCCCGCGGTCGCAAACTTCCGCCTTTCGCCCCTTTTGTGGCCAAGGAAGGGGTGCCTCCTCACGTCCGCCTAGCCACCAGCCGCAGAACCAACCTGCGCGCGGACGTGGTTTCCGCCGAGGCGGTTCTGGAGGACGACGCGGTCAGCCCACATCTACCCCGCCAGCATCCGCCTCCAAGCCTTCCTAGTCCGAGCTTTCCGGCCCATTCCTCGCCAGTGGGCGGCAGAGTTCGCCATCACCTGCTCCACTGGCGTATCATCACTTCGGACAGGTGGGTGCTGCAAATCGTCCGAAGGGGCTACTCCCTCCCCTTCGAGACGACCCCTCCAGCCATGCCACCGCAGCACCACTGTATCTCGGAGGATCATTTGCATCTTCTGCGAGAGGAAGTTTCGGCCCTCTTGGCCAAAGAGGCCGTTGAGCGCGTTCCGAGCCCAGAAGTAGGTCGTGGTTGTTATTCCCACTACTTTCTGGTTCCCAAGAAGGGCAAAGGGGGCCTACGCCCTATCTTGGACCTCAGGAACGTCAATGCCTTCCTCCGGAAGGAACGGTTCAAAATGTTAACTTTGGCTCAGGTTCTAGCTGCCCTCGACCCTGGAGACTGGATGGTAGCGTTGGACTTGCAGGACGCATATTTCCACATCCCCGTCCTGCCGGCCCACCGGCGTTACCTGCGGTTCACGGTGGGCCAGGAGCACTTTCAGTTTACCGTGCTCCCCTTCGGCCTTACCAGTGCCCCTCGGGTGTTCACGAAAGTGATGGCAGTGGTCGCAGCTCATCTGTGCAGATCAGGGGTTCCAGTCTTCCCCTATCTCGACGACTGGTTGTTGAAGGCGGGCTCGCCCCAGGCAGTCGTCTCCCACCTCCAGACTACGGCGGATCTCCTGCATTTGCTGGGGTTTTCCATCAACGTGCTGAAGTCACACCTGAGTCCCTCTCAGAAGCTCCTCTTCATCGGAGCGGTTCTCGATTCGGCGCAGTTCAGGGTCTATCCGCCGGAACAGCGGGTCCGGGATATACAGGCCCTGATTCCCATCTTTCGGCTTCTATCCTGGGTTTCGGTCAGGCTAGTGTTGCGGCTTCTGGGGCTGATGGCCTCCTGCATCCTACTAGTGCATCACGCCAGGCGGCGCATGCGGGCTCTGCAGTGGGACCTGAAGTTTCAGTGGGCCCAGCATCACGGCAACCTGTCCGACCATGTCTTGATCTCGGAGGGCACTGCACAGCAGTTGCCGTGGTGGCTCACGGACCGCGATTGGGTCACGGGCAAGAGCCTCTCCCTTCCCCAACCGGAGCATGTCGTAGTGACGGATGCGTCCCTCCTGGGATGGGGTGGCCATATGGGAGAGGCGGAGATCAGAGGCCTCTGGTCTCCGGCGGAGTCTCGCCTCCACATCAACCTGTTGGAGTTGAGAGCGATCCGACTTGCACTGAAAGCCTTCCTTCCCTCTGTTAGGGGAAGTGTCGTGCAGGTGTTCACGGACAACACCACCGCCATGTGGTATTGCAACAAACAGGGCGGGGTGGGGTCGTGGACCCTTTGTCAGGAGGCTCTGCGCCTCTGGACGTGGCTGGAACACCAGGGCGTCACCCTAGTGGTTCAACATCTGGCGGGCTCTCAAAACGGCAGAGCAGACGAACTCAGCCGCCGGTGCATGATGGATCACGAATGGCGTCTGAACTCCGAAGTGGCGCAAGGTCTCTTTCAGCAGTGGGGAGAGCCTTGGTTAGATCTATTCGCCACCGAAGAGAACGCGCAATGTCAGCAGTTCTGCGCGTTGGAATTTCCAAGGCGGCACTCACTCGGCGACGCTTTTCGTCACGAGTGGAGTTGCGGTCTGTTGTACGCCTTTCCGCCTATACCACTTCTGCCCAGAGTGCTGAAGAAGATCAGGCACGACCGGGCCCAAGTCATCTTGGTGGCTCCGGATTGGGCACGAAGGTACTGGTATCCCGAGCTACTCAGTATGTTGACCGATCCTCCGATACGTCTGCCCCTTCGGGAGGATCTTCTGTCGCAGCAGCAGGGGACTGTCCTCCACCCGAACCTGTCCAGCCTCCACCTCCATGCGTGGAGATTGAGCGGCGGCAGTTGATGCCATTTGACTTGCCTCCTGAAGTCTGTGATATCATTCTGGCAGCCAGGCGTCCCTCCACAAAGACGGTATTCGCCTGCCGGTGGAACAGATTTGTGGCATGGTGCACAGCAAAGGCTGTGGATCCCCATTCCGCCCCTCTTTCTGAGGTTCTCCTCTTTCTTCTTTCTTTGGCCCGGCAGTGCTCTGCCCTGGGCACCTTGAAAGGTTATCTTGCTGCCCTCTCTGCCTTCTTACGGCTTCCTGATCAGCCTTCTCTTTTCAAGTCCCCTGTGGTTCAACGTTTTCTTAAAGGCATTACTCATACGTTCCCTCCTGTCCCTTTCGTAATGCCTCAGTGGGACTTGAATCTTGTTCTCACATTTCTGATGTGCGCTCCCTTTGAGCCTCTTCACAATTGTCCTCTTCGTCTTCTGACGCTTAAGACTGCTTTCCTGGTAGCCATCACCTCGGCTAGACGGGTGAGTGAGCTCCAGGCTCTATCGTCCAAGCCTTCTTTTCTCTCTGTTCATCCGGACAAGGTTGTCCTTCGGCCTCGTCCCTCTTTTCTACCGAAAGTGGTGACTCCCTTTCATCTTGGGCAGTCTGTCACCTTGCCCACCTTTTTTCCGCCTCCGCATCCTTCCAAAGAGGAAGAGAGGCTCCACCGTCTGGACCCAAAGCGTGCGCTCACCTTTTATCTGGACCGCACAAAGCAGTTCCGGGTGGACGACCAACTTTTTGTTGGATACGTGGGTGCTAAGAAGGGAAAAGCTGTGCACAAACGGACCATCTCACGGTGGGTCATTTTGTGACTCCTTGGCGAAAAAGGACCCTCCTGTTGGGCTGCGCGCCCATTCCACTCGGGCTACAGCGGCTACTAATGCTTTGGGACGAGGAGTCCCGTTGCAGGACATCTGTCAGGCGGCTACGTGGGCTTCGCTCCACACGTTTGCCAGGCATTATTGCCTAGACAGCCTAGTCCGGAGGGATGGCTTCTTTGGCCGTTCTGTCCTCCAGGACTTTCTGGTGTGATCTTGGTTCGCAGACCCACCACCGGGGATGGTATTGCTTGGGTATCTATTCTAAGGTGAGGAATCTAACTAACGTGTTTCTTTCAGATGAACAAGTAACTTACCTTCGGTAACGATGTATCTGTAAGAAACATTAGTTAGTTAGATTCCTCACCGACCCACCCATCCTCCCCGTTCTGCGAACTGACATCCAGGGTTAAGGCTATCCCTTTCAGGGCCCTTTTGGCACCAGTTTCGGTATCTTGCATGGCTCTGCGTTCCTGGCGCGGAAGGCTATGTACAAGAACTGACGTCAGCGCGCGAGGGCGGCGTCTAAGTACTCCGACGACGTCATTCCGGCGCACGACGCCGACGACGGACGCGGAGCCGCAGACGAAGCCTAGCGACGCGCAAGGGGTATTGCTGACGAAAAATCTTCCGGATCCAGTCTGACGCCTGGGGATATTCTTAGGTGAGGAATCTAACTAACTAATGTTTCTTACAGATACATCGTTACTGAAGGTAAGTAACTTGTTCTTCACATAAATCAGTCGGTAGAATTACCCGTATTCTTTCCTCAACCTGATTCAGTTGCAGAAAGAGCTCTACACACCGTAGATGTTAGAAGAGCACTCTTGTACTACATTGAAAGGACAAAATCTTTTAGTAAAAGAAAACAAATCTTTGTTGCTTTTGCGCCTCCACACAAAGGCAATCCTATCTCAAAATCAGGTATTGCAAGGTGCATTGTTAAATGCAGTCGAACCTGATATGTGAAAGTAAAAAGAACTCTAACTGTACCCCGTAGGGCACATTCCACTCGTAACCTTGGGGCACAATGGCTTTTATAGGAAGCATTCCTATTGTTGACCTTTTCAAAGCTGCAACATGGTCTACACAGCACACATTCACTAAACATTATTGTGTAGATGTGTCAGCAAGACAACAAGCCAATGTGGATCAAGCAGTACTTAAAACACTATTTCAAACAGCTCCAACAGCTATAGGTTAGCCACCGCTTTGGGAGGATACTGCTATGTAATCTTTGCACAGCATGTGATCTGCAGCTCACATGCCTCAAACAGATAATGTTACTTACCCAGTAAGCATCTGTTTTTGGCATGTAGAGCTGTAGAGACACATGCGGCCACCCGCCTCCACGGATACCTGTAGCTGCTGCAGCTCTCTATTTCATTTACATACCTATGCATGGACATCTCTATTCAATACTACTACTCCATTCTCACCCCGTGCGGCAAACAATTTAACAATGGAGTCGATGCCCATGCGCACTGTCACCAAAAGGAGGAGTCACCTACCTCGTAACTGGAAAGACGTCTTGGAAGAAAAACAAGTGCAAACCTCCCGACCCAACACTAGATGGTGAGCTATACTCAGCATGTGGCTCTACAGCTCTACATATCTGATAGAGATTACTAGCCGCAGATTCCTTAACGTAGAATTTTCCCCAGGCGTGAAACTGGACCTGAAAAACTTTCTTGCCCAGCATCTCTGCGCACCAGGGAGCTGTACCACGCGACTCCGCCCCGACGTCCTCCGCGGGCGTGACGTCAGCGAGGTCACATAAGCCCCACCCTGGCGCGCTGACGTCAGTTTTCTTCTTTTCTGCGTGCAACGCGGACCCGGATCGTGTTCCTGGCCTGTTTTCGGGCCTTCTCTTTCAGCGTTTTTTCTTGGAAACAATGTGCGAATGTCTTCAGGCTTTAAGATGTGCTCGTCTTGTGCACCCCAGATGTCGGCGACGGATCCTCACCCCACCTGCATGAAGTGTTTGAGGGAGCACCACGACTCCACGGATTGTGAGGCGTGTCAACAGATGAAGCCGAAGTCCCGGCGAGAGCGCCGGATGAAGCTCCTTTCGGCACGCATGTCCAGGTCGGCGTCGTCGCCGTGTCCGTCCCCTGCGCACGGCTTCAAGAACCCCCGCATCTGTCTCCCACATCGTCCTTCTCCCAGGCCTCAAGGGCGTCGCTCACCGGTTAGTAAGTGTTGCAGTCTGTCTCCGAGGCCCGGTACCCGGCCTATTGCGGGCATGGGTTTTCCGCGGGTGGTGCGGCCCCGCCCGTCGCCATCCTATCTGCCGTTCCCTGGCGCAGGGGCGACCAGAGCCCAGATGGAGGCCTATGCGGCGGCCTTGCAGGCCTCTTTGGCTCTTCCTTCTCCTCCTTCTCTTCCTGGGACGTCTGCGGATCCCTTACCTCATGTGGGGTCTTCTGCGGCGTCGCCGGCGGCTCCAGCCCTGGCGCCGACATGTTCGGATCCAGGTTCGGAAGATGTGGGGCCGTCGGGGTGCGGCCCTTTGGGGTTCCCTCCTTCGGACCCGGGCGCCTCTGCCTCGCCGCAAATCCCCACAGGGTCCCTCTGGTGTCGCGGGAGTTTGCCGGGCCTCGGGGCGTGTCCTCAAGTCCACCTCGGTCCTCTGGGCAGGCGGCGGCCTTGTCCGACATGACGCCTCTCAGGCGCCGGCGGCTGCTGGGCCTGGCGGGACCGCATAGATGTCGGGCGTGTCCCCGGACCTCCCTCGGCCCTCCAAGCAGGCGGCTTCTTCGTCGGAGGTCGAGTAGACGCCTTTTTGGCTCTGTTCCTTAGCCGCCCGACTCCGACCCCGCTCCAGTCTCCAGCATCTCGCGTTGTGGCGGAGGTCATTCCGGCATCCCCTTCGGCGCCGGTCGACGTTGTCCTGATGTCGGCCGAGGACTCTACGGCGTCGGGTCGATGAGTCGTCTTTGGACGCTGTGAGAAGTTGGCCTGATATGTAGTGCTCACTATTCTAGTGATCACTGTGTATCATTCCAAACGACCCTTATTGATGATTGGTTGTAAGTCAACCTTTTAGACCAGCTATCCTAGTAGCGTGGATACGAGCAGTCTTAGGCTAAACTCTAGAGGGCGTGTTAAGCCGGCTGTTTACCATCACATATACCCCTTGAACACCAAGTGAAAGGACACCACACAAGTTGTTATGAAAATAAAAGGATATTTATTTATAACAAGACTACCCTGGCTCTTTATGAGTCAGGGAGCTAAGCACACTACAAAACTCTTAGGAAAATACTTCAGTTGCACAATTTACACAAATGCCCGAGGGGCACGAGAAACCATCTACACTAACAGTGAAATGCGAATGGTTAGAGTCTGGAGGTACTGATTCCGGAGTGTTCCGATCAGTGGGACTAAACGAAAAAGGAACTGGACACTTGTAGAGCGAACCTGCGATGGAGCACCGAGATGCTCGATTTACCTAGCCCGGAGGCTGCGGCTGCGTGAAGTTCGGCAAGATGTCGGGAGTCCTCGTGTAGTCTCAGGAGCCTGAAAGAAGAAGTTGCTGGCAGGCGACCAGTGACGATGTTCAGGGCGATCCAAGCCTGGATCGGTGGTGAAGGAAAACCTGAAAGCAGAGGGGACTCAGTTCTCAACCGCTAACCAGCGATCGTGTGGGTACCAGGAGGGTACCGGCTGAAGTCACCTCGACCAGGTGAGTGGGTGACGTCGGACTCGGCTGTTCCTCGGACCAGGAGGCGCGGCGGCGACCAGGATGGAGGGCGAGCTGTCCCACGAAGGTGTCTGCTGTCGATGATGCTGGGCCCAGGAAGGGGCAGCGGATCTTGGCAGTGGCCACCCAAGCGGGGGAGTCAAGATGGCATCGGGAGTGGACCAGGAGGGTCCGGGGTACTCCTCTGTTGAAGGGGAGCAAGTGCCAGTCTGGAGCAACCAGACTAGTGATGAAAAAATAATCTTGGAGCGTCGTGAAGAGGGCCACAAGCCGGACGGCAAGTGGTCGGACAACGCGGTGAACAGCAAGGAGCGGAAGGGCCCCCCACGCAGATCTCACGGATGCTGGGGAGACAGACTTCGATGCTGGAGCTGCTCAGGGTTTAGGGCTTCTCAAACCCTAGGTGCACTCACTCGAGGGTCCCTCGGTGGGCGTGCTAGATAAGCGTCGTGCAGGTTCTGAAGATAGCCGGTCCCGCAGGTCTCGTCACACCTACGACTCTCAGCTGGGCTGATGAGGCAGGTAAAAGGTCAGAGATGGCAGGGTACTCGGGTCTCGTCGAGCTGGGCAGTCTTGATCCGTAGGAGAGACTTACAGCAAACCGCAAGCGCTTAGTTGGTGCCTGCTGGTGCAGGGTGGCTACTCCTTAGCCACAAGGGAGAGTCTTCAGAAATAGTCAAGAGTTCCTTTCGTGGAAAGTGGTTCGTGATTCGGAGGTATCCGATTATCTGATTATCCAATTTGGGAAGGGGACTCGCTCCTACCTTTATTCTAAGAAAAAGGGGTTGGCCCGTGACTAGGTTCTACCTATGGGTGGAGCCAGGAGGGGGGTGGTTACACCCCTATCCTTTGTCCGGCTTCGCGCCAGCTCAGGGGCTGGTGTGCCCCCGAAACTGGTTTGAGCCGGGCTATGCACAGTGAGCACCGGGGTGCCACTGGCAATCACCTTCCTTTCAGCCCTGCCTACCTGGGATACACAACCCTGTCTGGGACGGTGCTAACACCGCCCTCGACAGGAAACCCTTTGTCCAAACTCCCTTCGCTGGAAGGTCCCCCAGCAGCAGGAGGTCAGACTTGTGTCTGGTGGCAGCATCCATTTTGTGATGCTGAGGCTTGAGTCAACTTTAACCGGGGTTCAGGGTTATTTCCATGTCGTGCCCCTCTAGAAGGGGGGAATGCTAACCCCGTCGCCGAACTAGCGAGGGGTTCGTATTCCAATTCGTATGACACCTTACGCGACATGTGTAGGTGATGCGATGCCAAAGTTAGCAAATAGTTGGCCCGCGTCACCATGGAACGGCTATTAGGACTTGGTTCCGCAAGCCGTCGACGGGCTCGGCTCGCGCCAGAGCACCATCCCACATGACTCCCCGCACTCTGCCTTCAGGATTGACAAGGCCTGCCATAGGAGTGACTGATAGGAATCCATGTGTCCATTTTAGGGTTAGGTGTAGGAATACTACACCTACAGCAACGGGTGATTACACCACGTGGCCCCAGCTGTCGTGCAGCCAGTTGTGTCAGATTTGGGCGGCCATTCCAGGAGTGGCATCATACATGCTGCAGCCCCTGGTAGGCCCTGGGTACACCGATGCCCTGGATACCTGTGGTATGCTGAGACAGGGACTGACAAGGCGGCCCAGTTCCAATTAGTGGATGCACCTAACGTACATGTGTGTTAATTTCGAGAGAGAACAGCTAGGCTGTGGGTCTGATTGGCAGGCCCACAGCCGGAGAAAGTCGTAAACCAATGAAGCAAAAGCAAAAAATCTGGGTGATCATAGGATTGCAGACCCTACTCTCCTACATGACCCCCCCCCAAACTTTGGGACAATAAGCTAACCTTGACCAGGTGAGTCTTCTTGCTCTAAGTGGAAATACCTGGAGAGCCCATCTGCATTGCCATGATCAGTGCCAGGTCTATGCTCCACTGTGAAGTCCATCCCCTGTAGGGAAATGGACCACCTAAGTAGTTTGGGGTTTTCACCCTTCATTTGATTTAGCCACAAGAGGGGCTTATGGTCGGTCTGAATCTTGAAGTGAGTGCCAAACAAGTATGGCCTCAACTTCTTCAGGGCCCAAACCACAGCAAAGGCCTCCCTCTCAATAGCTGACCAATTCTTCTCTCTGGGGGTCAGCCTCCTGCTAATAAAAGCTATGGGCTGGTCATGACCATCAAAATTCAGTTGCGATAGAACAGCTCCCACACCCAGCTCTGAAGCGTCTGTTTGGACAATGAATGGTTTGGAGTAGTCTGGACTCTTTAGGATAGGTGCTGTGCACATGGCCTGCTTTAGGTCATCGAATGCCTTCTGACAGCTTGCTGTCCACTGAACTTTTTTTGGCATCTTTTTACTTGTCAGGTCGTTTAGCGGGGTCACAATGGATCCATAATTTCTGACAAATTTCCGGTAATAACCAGTCAGGCCCAAGAAAGCTCGAACCTGAGTCTGGGTGGTTGGAGGAGCCCAGTCCTGTATGGCCTGTATTTTGCTCTCCAACGGTTGAACCTGACCCCCTCCTACAAGGTGGCCCAGGTATACAACCTGTGTCTGCCCTATCTGGCACTTGGTGGCCTTGATAGTGAGGCCTGCCTTCTGCAGGGCCTCTAACACTTTCCTCAGGTGGACCAGGTGATCCTCCCAGGTGGAGCTAAAGACAGCGATATCGTCCAGATACGCCGCACAGAAGTCGTCCAACCCAGTGAGAACTCGATTCACCAGCCTTTGGAAGGTGGCAGGTGCATTTTTCAAACCAAAGGGCATTACCACGAACTGATAATGCCCACCCGGGGTAGAAAATGCTGTTTTGGGCTTGGCCTCCTCAGCTAACCTGATTTGCCAATACCCAGCTGTCAGGTCAAACGTACTTAAGTAGTTGGCCGAGGCCAACCGGTCGATAAGTTCGTCTGCTCTTGGTATCGGGTGGGCGTCAGTCTTAGTGACTGCATTGAGACCTCTGTAGTCCACGCAAAACCTCATCTCTTTCTTACCGCCCTGGGTGTGAGGTTTCGGCACGAGCACTACGGGACTAGCCCAGGGGCTGTCCGAGGGTTCAATGACTCCCAGCTCCAACATTTTCTGCACCTCGGTCTTGATGCAGTCTCTGACGTGATCAGGTTGCCGATAGATTTTACTCTTTACGGGTAGACTGTCCCCAGTGTCGACCTCATGGGTACACCAATTGGTCTGACTGGGTGTCAGAGAGAACATATGTCGAAAGGATTGAAGAACCTGTTTACAATCCTTTTGTTGATGTCCAGAGAGGCTGCCACAAAAGACAACACCATCTACTGATCCATCGTCAGGGTTCTGAGAGAGCAGGTCCGGGAGAGGGTCATTCTCCTCCTCCTGTCCCTCATCTGTGGCCATGAGCAAGCCCATGCCCTCCCTGTCGACATATGCCTTGAGCCTGTTTACATGGAGCACCCTGTGGGGGCTCCGGGGAGTTCCCAGGTCTACCAGGTAGGTGACCTCTCCCTTTTGCTCAATGATCGTGTGGGGCCCAGACCATTTGTCTTTGAGTGCTGCTGGGGCCACTGGCTCCAGCACCCACACCTTCTGTCCAGGCTGGTACACAGTCAGGACAGCCTTTTGGTCGTGCCAAGCTTTCTGTAATTCTTGGCTCGCCTCAAGGTTTTTAGACGCCTTTTCCATGTACTCCGCCATCCGCGAGCGGAGACCGAGCACATAGTCCACAATGTTTGATGCCGGCTTTCTGAGAGGTCTCTCCCATCCTTCCTTTACCAAACAAAGGGGTCCCCTTACAGGATGTCCGAACAGAAGCTCGAAAGGGCTGTAGCCAACCCCCTTCTGCGGGACCTCTCTGTAGGCGAACAAGAGGCAGGGTATCAGGACATCCCATCTCCGCCGAAGCTTTTCAGGTAGTCCGTGAATCATCCCTTTTAGGGTCCGGTTGAATCTCTCAACCAGCCCATTGCATTGTGGGTGATAGGGTGTGGTGAACTTGTAGTTGACACCACATTCCTTCCACATAGCAGTCAGATATCCCGACATGAAGTTTGCACCTCTGTCTGAGACGACCTCCTTAGGGAAGCCCACTCTGGAGAACACTCCAAGTAGGGCCCGTGCCACCACAGGTGCTGTAGTGGTCCTAAGGGGAATAGCTTCAGGATACCTGGTGGCGTGGTCCACCACCACCAGTATAAACTTGTGCCCTGATGCTGTCTGGGGTTCCATTGGTCCGACAATGTCGATCCCCACTCGCTCGAAGGGTACCCCCACCACTGGTAGTGGTATCAGGGGGGCCTTTGTCGTGCCACCTGACTTACCACTGGCTTGGCAAGTGACACAGGAGCGGCAAAACTCCTTCGTATCTTCGGACATGTGGGGCCAGTGAAAGTGTGGGACAATTCTGTCCCAAGTCTTATTCTGGCCTAAGTGACCTGCAAGGGGAATCTCGTGGGCCAAGGTGAGAAGGAAACCTCTCAGAGACAAGGGGATGACCAGCCTCCTGGTCGCACCAGGTTTGGGGTCTCTTGCCTCAGAGTACAGGAGTCCATCGTCCCAGTACACTTTGTGGGTACCTGTGGCGTTCCCTGCAGCCTCAGCAGCAGCCTGCTGTCTGAGGGGTTCAAGTGAGGGGCAGTCTAACTGTGCCTTCCCCAGGTCTTCCCTGGAGGGTCCCCCTGAGCCCAGAAACTCAACCTGACCAGGTTCAAGCTCTTGCGGCTCAGTTTCCCTCAGTTCCTTAAGGTCAGCCTCCTCGGAGACTTGATCCACGACCTGGGGCAAGGGGGAAGGCGAAGCCTTACCCTTACTGCTCCTTTTCTTGGAAGGTGTCTGGTCCGTTCTTCCAGGATCCAGCACCTGTTCAGTGGGGCATCTTTTGGCCTGTGACCTGGTCACAGCAAGGACATGTGCTGGCAAGCCTAACATCTCCATGTGAGTCCTCTGCTCCACTTCTGACCATTGTGACGTTTCCAAATCATTGCCCAACAGACATTCTACGGGGAGGTCTGAACTAACCACAACCTTTTTCGGGCCACTTACCCCTCCCCAGGAGAAATCAACAACTGCCATACTGTGATTGGTAGTGACGTTGCTGGCATTGGTCACTAGGTAGCTGGTACCTAGCATGATCTGTCCAGGGTCCACGAAGTTAGGCGTCACCATGGTGACACTGGCACACGTGTCCCTGTAGGCCTGAGCCACTTTTCCATTGATCAAAGGTGTCTGTCTGTATTTGCCCAAAGTATTGGGACTGGCATCAGGGGCCATATCCATATCCCCTGTACAGACAAGGACGGCCTGAGTGAGCGTGCCGACTAAGTCGTCACTCCCCTCGGTTCCCAAGGTTAACCCAACTAATGCCTTGGGAGGCGCACTACCACTGCTGACTGTACTAGGGGGCGCAGGTGCCTTAGGGGCTGCAGTGGTAGGAGTTTGCCCTCCTTTCTTGGTGCACTCACTAAACCAGTGAGTCTTACTTTTACAGTACTGGCACCACCTTTTTGACTGGCCTTCTTGAGTCTTCTTCTTCTGTGAAGCCTGACCCCCACCCTCTTTGGTTTGTTGGGGACCTGTCGAAGACTTCTGGTCATTTTGTTCGTTCTTGTTACCCTTTTGGTCTGCTTTCTTCTGACCACCCTGGTTCTGATTCTGGTTCTGCTTGACCCTTGTTCTGACCCATCCGTCTGCCTTCTTTCCCAATTCTTGGGGAGAGGTCAGATCCGAGTCGACAAGGTGCTGATGCAACAATTGGTTCTGACAGTTGTTTAAAATCTGTTCTCGCATGATAAGATTGTACAATCCTGTGTAATCAGTAACCTTGCTACCCAGCAACCAGCCTTCCAAAGCCTTAGTGGCACAATCAACAAAGTCAGTCCAATCCTGAGACTGAATTTTCTGGGTGTCCCGGAACAGCACCCGGTACTGTTCCGTGGTTAAGCCGAACCCATCAATCAGTGTGTTCTTCAGGACTTGGTAGTTGTTAGCATCCTCAGCTCTAGTAGTGAGGAGCTTGTCCCTTCCTTTACCTTCAAAGGAAAGCCACAGTATAGCTGCCCACTGACTTGGGGGGACGCACTGGACAGTGCAGGCCCTCTCCAAAGCAGTTATCCACTTGTGGATGTCGTCCCCTTGTTTAAAGGGGGGCACTATTTTACTCAGGTGTCTAGTGTCTATACCCCTGTCTTTCTCTCTATTGAGACTGCTGCCACCAGTGGGATCTAACCCACTTAATTTCTGCTCTCGGGCCAGGGCAAGTCTTTCTTTGGCGAGGGCAAGTTCTTCCCGCTCGATCCTCAGATTGACTTCCCGCATCTTCGCTTCATGCTCCCTCCTCTGAGGGGAAGTTATTCCTCTCTGAGAGGATGTCTGAGAGACATGTGTATGAACCGATCTGCCGGAGCCTCTGGAGAGAGACCTAGCTCGTCCGTTCCCAAGGTTAAGCCTGCTTGAGCGTGGGCCCGGGGCTCCCCCAGTTCCATTCTCATGCCTGCTTAAGTTGGTCCTTGTAAGCCTGCCGACTACCGCTGGACCTTTGTCTGCCTCGTCTCCCGATAACTCGTCCTCCTCCTCTGTGTGGAGGTCGAGGTCGGGGTCACCGAGGGTTCCCTCTAAGGGAGGCATGTTCCCATCTGCACTGGGGGGACCTGTGTTAGAGGACCTCCTAGCATCGTACGCCTCTAAGAGACCTATCAGAATTGCGATGGTAGGGTTAGAACCCTGGTTTAGCTTCCTGGAGGCACACAGTTGTCGCATCTCCTTGAAGCTAAGAGTTGCATATCGTGACACGACCTGTGGAGGGTCACTGACCACTAAGGGAGTCTGCGAAGACTCTCCGTGGATCGACATGCTTTTCTAGTGAGGTGTAAGTGTTGCACCTACCTACACTATGGGTTTACCTACTGATCCCTTGCTAGGAGTTGTAGTCAGGGTGTGCTAAGCCCTGTTACACTACAACAGCCGGTTCAGTAGAACTCGGAGTATTCTAAGTTAAGTTATATGTACCTGGGTACTTATGTGATCTTTCACTGCGATATTCTTAGGATACGTGTGTGGTAAAACAACAGCAAGCTCAAATCCCAACCGCTGCTCACCAATGTGAGAAGTTGGCCTGATATGTAGTGCTCACTATTCTAGTGATCACTGTGTATCATTCCAAACGACCCTTATTGATGATTGGTTGTAAGTCAACCTTTTAGACCAGCTATCCTAGTAGCGTGGATACGAGCAGTCTTAGGCTAAACTCTAGAGGGCGTGTTAAGCCGGCTGTTTACCATCACATATACCCCTTGAACACCAAGTGAAAGGACACCACACAAGTTGTTATGAAAATAAAAGGATATTTATTTATAACAAGACTACCCTGGCTCTTTATGAGTCAGGGAGCTAAGCACACTACAAAACTCTTAGGAAAATACTTCAGTTGCACAATTTACACAAATGCCCGAGGGGCACGAGAAACCATCTACACTAACAGTGAAATGCGAATGGTTAGAGTCTGGAGGTACTGATTCCGGAGTGTTCCGATCAGTGGGACTAAACGAAAAAGGAACTGGACACTTGTAGAGCGAACCTGCGATGGAGCACCGAGATGCTCGATTTACCTAGCCCGGAGGCTGCGGCTGCGTGAAGTTCGGCAAGATGTCGGGAGTCCTCGTGTAGTCTCAGGAGCCTGAAAGAAGAAGTTGCTGGCAGGCGACCAGTGACGATGTTCAGGGCGATCCAAGCCTGGATCGGTGGTGAAGGAAAACCTGAAAGCAGAGGGGACTCAGTTCTCAACCGCTAACCAGCGATCGTGTGGGTACCAGGAGGGTACCGGCTGAAGTCACCTCGACCAGGTGAGTGGGTGACGTCGGACTCGGCTGTTCCTCGGACCAGGAGGCGCGGCGGCGACCAGGATGGAGGGCGAGCTGTCCCACGAAGGTGTCTGCTGTCGATGATGCTGGGCCCAGGAAGGGGCAGCGGATCTTGGCAGTGGCCACCCAAGCGGGGGAGTCAAGATGGCGTCGGGAGTGGACCAGGAGGGTCCGGGGTACTCCTCTGTTGAAGGGGAGCAAGTGCCAGTCTGGAGCAACCAGACTAGTGATGAAAAAATAATCTTGGAGCGTCGTGAAGAGGGCCACAAGCCGGACGGCAAGTGGTCGGACAACGCGGTGAACAGCAAGGAGCGGAAGGGCCCCCCACGCAGATCTCGCGGATGCTGGGGAGACAGACTTCGATGCTGGAGCTGCTCAGGGTTTAGGGCTTCTCAAACCCTAGGTGCACTCACTCGAGGGTCCCTCGGTGGGCGTGCTAGATAAGCGTCGTGCAGGTTCTGAAGATAGCCGGTCCCGCAGGTCTCGTCACACCTACGACTCTCAGCTGGGCTGATGAGGCAGGTAAAAGGTCAGAGATGGCAGGGTACTCGGGTCTCGTCGAGCTGGGCAGTCTTGATCCGTAGGAGAGACTTACAGCAAACCGCAAGCGCTTAGTTGGTGCCTGCTGGTGCAGGGTGGCTACTCCTTAGCCACAAGGGAGAGTCTTCAGAAATAGTCAAGAGTTCCTTTCGTGGAAAGTGGTTCGTGATTCGGAGGTATCCGATTATCTGATTATCCAATTTGGGAAGGGGACTCGCTCCTACCTTTATTCTAAGAAAAAGGGGTTGGCCCGTGACTAGGTTCTACCTATGGGTGGAGCCAGGAGGGGGGTGGTTACACCCCTATCCTTTGTCCGGCTTCGCGCCAGCTCAGGGGCTGGTGTGCCCCCGAAACTGGTTTGAGCCGGGCTATGCACAGTGAGCACCGGGGTGCCACTGGCAATCACCTTCCTTTCAGCCCTGCCTACCTGGGATACACAACCCTGTCTGGGACGGTGCTAACACCGCCCTCGACAGGAAACCCTTTGTCCAAACTCCCTTCGCTGGAAGGTCCCCCAGCAGCAGGAGGTCAGACTTGTGTCTGGTGGCAGCATCCATTTTGTGATGCTGAGGCTTGAGTCAACTTTAACCGGGGTTCAGGGTTATTTCCATGTCGTGCCCCTCTAGAAGGGGGGAATGCTAACCCCGTCGCCGAACTAGCGAGGGGTTCGTATTCCAATTCGTATGACACCTTACGCGACATGTGTAGGTGATGCGATGCCAAAGTTAGCAAATAGTTGGCCCGCGTCACCATGGAACGGCTATTAGGACTTGGTTCCGCAAGCCGTCGACGGGCTCGGCTCGCGCCAGAGCACCATCCCACATGACTCCCCGCACTCTGCCTTCAGGATTGACAAGGCCTGCCATAGGAGTGACTGATAGGAATCCATGTGTCCATTTTAGGGTTAGGTGTAGGAATACTACACCTACAGCAACGGGTGATTACACCACGTGGCCCCAGCTGTCGTGCAGCCAGTTGTGTCAGATTTGGGCGGCCATTCCAGGAGTGGCATCATACATGCTGCAGCCCCTGGTAGGCCCTGGGTACACCGATGCCCTGGATACCTGTGGTATGCTGAGACAGGGACTGACAAGGCGGCCCAGTTCCAATTAGTGGATGCACCTAACGTACATGTGTGTTAATTTCGAGAGAGAACAGCTAGGCTGTGGGTCTGATTGGCAGGCCCACAGCCGGAGAAAGTCGTAAACCAATGAAGCAAAAGCAAAAAATCTGGGTGATCATAGGATTGCAGACCCTACTCTCCTACAGACGCCCCCTCTTCTCCATAGGTTCGGCAGTTGTTGGTTTCATCTTCCCCGGAGACGGGCTGCCACGTCGTGGAGTTTTCCACGGCGTCTCACAAGGACGGTTCGTCGCCGCAGTCTTCCCCTAAAGGCCTCAGGTTCCCCATTCCTCGGCCCCCCCTCCTCCTTTCCGGTCTTGGCCTTTCCTTCCTCCGATTGGCCTGGGGGACGGCCGCATTAGCTTGCAGCCGTCGCCCACCGAAGAACTGCTTTCCCTGCCACGGGGCCCTACGGAGGCCGGTGCTGCCTTCGCTCAGGCTGTTTCCACGGCGGCGGGGATCTTGCGCATGGGCGATCCAGCTGCCCATTTCCCCACGGTTCATCTTTTGAAGGTCCTCCATCAGGGTTATGGGGGTCGGTAGCTGCTTCTTCCCTTTGAGGCTTCACTCCACACTTCTCTTTTGGGGGCTTGGGGGCGGCCCGCCACGGGGGATCCTGTGCCCCAACCACTTCTGCACCGTCACCGTCCAGCGCCGCATGACCCGGTCTGTCTTTCCCTTCACCCCTCTACCAGTTGTCCTCTTTTACAGACTGCTTTTACCTCCCTACCATCGGTGTTGTCTCCCCCGTCATGGGAGGCCCGCTGGCTGGATTCTGAGGGACGCAATATCTTCGCCTCCACCAGCGCGGCTTTGCGGGCCCTTAACACTCTTTGTGTTTTGGCAAGGGCCACTTCTTGCTTGTGGGACTCGGCGGAGTCCCTTATGTCTGCCGCTTCTCAGAAGGGTGCTTGCGTGAATCTCCGGCACCATGTGTTGGATGGCCGGGAGCTGGCGGCCTTTATTCTTCGCTTGTCTCTGGACGTTTCGGACATGCTTGGTCGTACCATGGTTTCTTCGGTAGCCCTTCGTCGACATGCCTGGCTCTGGGATAGTGTGTTCCTGGAGAACGTGAGGGAACGGTTGGTGGACCTTACTTTTGATGACACTCTTTTTTTGCATGCCCCTGCGGACTCTGCCATTCAGAGGTTTCTTGCGGGGCTTCATCCTCCTCCTCCTCCTCCTCAGTGACCTGTATGTCGGTCTGTGTCTTGGGAGGTGTTCTTCCGTTGTTTTCCTGGGGCCTTGTAGCGTGTCGCCCCGGTTGTGTGTTTTGTGTGGTTCATGTGCCTTCCGGTCCTTTTGTTAGGACTTTGTTGCTGTTGGCTGCTGGTCCGGCCCTGTTTTGACTTTTGGTTTGGCTGTTGTAAGCCGTGTAGGCCCTGAGATTAGTCCTTCTGTATATTCTTTCTTGGCTGATTGACAAGCCATCTGTGTTTTTCCCTGTGGGTCTTTTTGTTTGTCCTCTGCTGCGGAAACATTTTCCTAAGAGGGTTCCCATGTTCTGGGACGTAACATGCCCTATGTGGGGTAATGGTAGCTATTACATAGCTCTATCATGTGCTGGGGAGGTGTGGTCGCCCTTCGGGCTTCTGCTCTCCGTGGCGTCAAGGTATATCGCAGGTGCGATCTAATTGCTGCTTGTTTTGGAGTGGCTTGTGTTGCGCCCCGGTCCGTCCTCCTCCTGGGTCGCTGTGTCGCTCGCCTAGTCTGGCCTGCTGTCTGCGGCATCGCGTTGTAGTGGTTTTGCGCTTCTGTCCGACTTGGTCCTCTGTCTGGTGTTCCCGGGGGGACTGGCTTCCCTGGCTTTTGTGTTCTGGTGGATGGCTTGGTCCGTCCCCCTCTCTCTTTTTCTATATGCCTGGTTCCACTTCATTCGTGGGTCAGTGTGTGCCGGCCCGCCCCTTAAGGCATGTCCTGGCCCTTCTTGGCCTTTTCTTGTCTCTGCCTTTGGCTGGCGCCTAGCTTGTCTGGGGTGCACAGTAGGAGAGTAGGGTCTACTTTCTATGTTCACCCCCACTTTTTGCTTCACTGGTTTTCGACTTAGATGTGGCTGTGGGCCTGCCAATCAGACCCACAGCCCAGCTGTTCTCTCTCTAAATTCATACTATGTACTTTAGGTGCATAACCCAATTGGTAAGGGTCACCTTATTGGCCCCTGTATAGTGTACCTTAGGTACCCAGGGCATAGGTGTACCCTAGGCCTACCAGGGGCTGCAGCATGTATTGTGCCACCCCTGGCCTGGCCTCCATTATGACACAACTGGCTGATCACTCAGCTGGGGCAAGGTTGTGTAATCACCCCTTGCTTAGGTGTAGTATTCCTATACCTACCTTATATATAGACACATGTGTACCTATCAGCCACTCCTATGGCAGGCCTTAACAATCCTGGAGGCAGAGTGCTTGGTAATATGTGAGATGGTGCTCTAGCATGAGCTGAGCCTTTCTGCAGCTTTCGGAACCATGTCCTTATAGCTGTTCTATGATATAGCCTACCATATACTCTTAAAGTACCTTATAATCTTAAACGGTTATGGTAACTATGGTTTGGCTTTATCAAAACATGTTGTGTAAGGTGTCTAACACTTTGGAATAATACCCCCATACCATTTCTGGCAATGAGGATATTATTCCTCCCTTCTAGAGGGAGAGGACATGTTGAAACCTACTTACCCGGTTAAAGTTAACCAGAGCCCCAGCATCACAAAATGGATGCTGCTGCCACAGACACAAGTCTGACCTCCTGCTGCTGGGAGTCCTTCCAGCGAGGGAGGCTTGGACAATAGGTTTCCTGCCTTGGGAGGTGCGAGCACCACCCCAGACAGGACTTAGTGTATTGGGGCAGGGAGGGATGAAAGAAACTAGACACTGCCTGGGGCACACAAGGTGTCCCATGCATAGTCCAGTTCAAACCGGCGCTGGGGCACTCCAGCCCCAGCTCTGGCGCGAAACTGGACAAAGGAAAGGGGGTGTAACCACTCCCCTTCCTGGTCCCACCCATAGGAGGGACCTTGCAGGTAGCCCAGCACACTAGCCCAGTATATCAATAGTTAGTTGATCCCTGAAAAATTAGATTATCCTGAATCTGCAACTTGAACAGAAACTCTGGACCTTCGACATTCGACCTCTGGAAGAAGACTGAAGACTCTCCCTTGTGGCCAAGGAGTGACCACCCTGGGCAACCAGGCACCATCCAGCGACCGCTGCTTGCTTTGCGACTGATCCTACGAGGGACGACTGCAGAGACTGACCAGCGCCGAGACTTCCAGACACCTCTGACCCAGATCCACATCTGCAGCAAAGCTGAGACCCGTGGAGGCGACGAGGGACGTGGGACCGGCGACTTGGGAAAAGTGGCTAGTAACTGACTAGCGCAACTTCTGAGGCTTCCTCGAGGCTGTGCTTGGGGAATTGAGAAGCCCCCATACCGAGCACCATCTGCAAAGAAGATCAGCTCCCCACACTTCACGTGTTCTGCATGGGGCCCTTCTGCACCTGAGTTGCTCGACGTGTTGTCCAGTTGCTGGCCCGTTTGCTAGTGACCTCTGCGACTACGAACCTTTGATTTCATCTTGCTGGTCCGGCTCCTCCAGACTGGCACGCGCTCCTCTGTGAAAGAGAAGCACCCCAGACCTTCCTGGTCTGCACCAGAAGCAAGACCTCCATTCTGCGTGGGTTCCGCTTGCCAAGGCTTGTTGGGTCCTAACTCAACATCGACGGCGCCGACAGCAAGAGCCTTCGTGGGACAGCTTGCCTCCTGGTCCTGGTCGTCCTCGACGTCTCCTGGTACCCGTGGCTGCTGCGACAAGCTTCACCTCTTCACCTGCATCTGCACGACATTGCCTGGTTCCTTCCCGGCTCCTGGCTGGTGACCTAGACTCTGTCCCTTCTGCTTGCAGGTACCCTTCCTTCTTGATTCCATCCTTGGGATCCACCGGACACTCTTCACTGACTGCCTGTCAGCAACTTTCCTTCAGGCATCCATAGGAGTCAACGACAAAACCCGACGCAAGTTCACACCTATGCACCCGCAGCCCGTGGGCTAGGTAACTTGAGTACTCCGGTGCTCACAAGGGTAGTGACTATCCTAGGGTCTAGTTTCCAAGTCTTGAACTCCTAGCTATTCCAGAAGTGTCCTAAAACTTTTAAATTCTAATAACTACTATTTCTATCGACTTTTACGCATTACGCGTGAGTGTTTCCACTCTGCACCTAAATCCCGTGGGCCTCCCACTTCCTAACCTTTGGTAGTATAGTGTAGCCCCAGCGATTCCCTAGGCCTAGGCCTATCCTGTGTTCGTGATAGTGGTTCTTATTCCACTTACTTAGTATATGGTTTGCGTGGCCCCTAGGGCCTAACTGTATTACTTACCTGTGTGACTTAATGTATGCTTAAATAAGACTGTGTTGTACTTAACTCGAATCTCATAAAGAGTGCTGAGGGTATTTTGACTAGAATAAATACATTCTATTTTTATATATATCTGTTGTGGTGTCCTTTCATTTGGTATTCAAGGGATTACAAATGGTATAACAGCTGGCTTCACATGCCATACAGAGTTTAGCCTAAGACTGCTCTTGTCCATGCTACCACTAGGATAGCTGGTCTATAAGGTTGACTTTACAACCAATCACCATAAGGGTTGTTTGAACTGATACAGGGTGTACACTAGAATTAGTGACATCATATATCAGGCCAACTTCTCACATGCACCGTTCCGTGGTGTAGTCTGCTGCTGGCTGTGCATGCCAGTGCTGGCCTGTTGTTCTGCTACACCGTTGTGGCCTATGATGCATTCTCTTGTGCTCTTCTTCTTCCGTCTGCACTTTTGGCGGTGCAACCGTCCCTGCCTTGTCCACTGCTTGCGGCCGGGGTGTGTACAGCTCTTTCTGTCACTGTGTATGTGTTTCTACAGGTGGGCCCTGCCTCCGGTTCTACCTCTTCTCCCTAGGGGTTGAGGTGGTCCTTGTGTTCCTTGAGGCTTTTAGGGCGCTGTCTGCCCCTGCGGGGTGTTGGGCGGTTCTCCCTTGGTTGGGCTTAGGTTATCCTGGCCTTTCCCTTCTTGTCCCTGTGACATGTCCCCTGCTGGGGCCCTGTGTCTCTCCTGGTGGGGAGGCTCTCTCGCAGGCCATCCTCCCTTCTGGGTATGGCTATGGTATCTATTCTACGTTAAGGAATCTGAGGTTAGTAGTCTCTATCAGATGTACAATTTACTTATCTTCGGTAACGATGTATCTGGTAGAGACAATTCTAGCCACAGATTCCTTCATGACCCGCCTTCCTCCCCGTTCCGCGAGGACCCTCCGCTTGGGTTTCTGCAGACGCCTCCCTCTGGATGGCTTATCTTCTGTGGATGTCCTCTTCGTTTCTTTTGGTCGGTCATCCCTCCGGATGGTTTTTCTCTGGCGTGAGAGCCTTCTTTTGCTCTTTCGCTCTGCTGTTGAAGTTTCTGATCCCCACCTGGTCCTCTTCGTTGGGGGTTCTTTTGCCTGTCCTTTGCCCTACTCCTTTCGGGGGTTATGGTCCTCCATGGCACTGTCATCTGCGGATGGTTTTCCTATCCTTTGCTCTCCTACTCCTTTCAGAAGTCGTGGCCATCCTTGGCAGTGTAGTTTGGTGGTGGCTTGCTGTTGATCCCCTGTTCCGGACTTGTGGCCTTTTCCCTTGTGGTGGTGGTTGCAGTCCCTCTCTCTTTCAGTCACGGCGTTTTTACATGCTTGTGCCTCTAGGGTGGCTCTCGCCTTGGCTTGCGAGGTGGTTCAATGGAGTGGTTCTTGCGCTTTTCTTGCTCTAGCTTTGCTGCACCAACCTTCTGGTACTTTACTGCCACCTGGTGCTCTCGCCTTTGCTTGTGCACTTGTTCCTCAGAGTGGTGCTCTGCTCTTTTCCCGCTCTGGTCTGCTGTTGTCGCCTTCTGGTGCCTTGGTGCCACCTAGTGATGTTTTCTCACCTTTTTGTTTTCCTCTATTTTGTTTCTCTGGTTTTTTCGCACACTGTTCCCATGCTCTCCTCAGTTTTGTTCTGATGGCTCCGCGTTGTGGCGTGGAAAAGTTCTCCGAAGCAAACTGACATCAGCGTGCCAGGGTGGGGCTTATGTGACCTCGCTGACGTCGCGCCCTCGGAGGACGTCGGGGCAGAGTCGCGTGGTACAGCCCCCCGGCGCGCAGAGATGCTGGGCAAGAAAGTTTTCCGGGTCCAGTCTCATGCCGGGGATAATTCTACGTTAAGGAACCTGCGGCTAGAATCATCTCTACAAGATGCATCGTTACCGAAGGTAAATAACATGTACGCCAAGAACAGATGCTTACTGGGTAAGTAACATTATCTTGCCTTACAAAAGGTCATACAACACAAGAACTCAGGTGGATAGTTCTAGAACAACTCCAAGCACACTCAGGAGACATAGAGAGAGATCTTTTTGAAAAAGAACACCTGTGGATTTATAAATTATTTACACAACATAAAATACTGAATGATGAAATACCATGGAGGAACATCCTAGGAGATGTACAATAGATCAGACATGACAACACCATGGATGGTTCTTAAGTCTAAAACTATAAAACCCAGGTACCAACATGGGCACAGTACTCAATAGGATAGATCTACACCACATCCTAGAAAGAACTACAATTTTTACAAATTTAGTTGTTCTGTAGTTTATGAGCAGATCACGTGACTGTCACATGACAAAGAAAAGGAAGTCATTTTCTGTTCAAAAAACAAAAACCTGTAATTTACGATGGAATCACTACTAAGAATCTGAGCCTAAAATACTGGCTATTAATCTACATGACAAAGACCAATAAGACACTGATTCACATCCTATGAGGAAGAAAAAGACTAGAACTACAATTCCAAAGAAATTAGTAGTTCTTTCATAGACCTCCCAATCATGTGATGGTCACATGATGAGAAAGAGAATAAAACCGGAGACACCCGGCTTCTGCCCCTTGATTCAGGGTGCGGGGAGCCGAATAGGTAAAGACGCGGGCAATGTCCTTTGACGAGGTAAGTAATGCAAAAGCAGGAGAGTCCCTGATGCATCTTCTATTTAAAAATCCTTATTCAGAGCACCTATTATACACGCTATGCTTTTGTTTATGTTTTCAATTTGTTCCAACAGAGTGTGATCATAAGGAGCGACCCCTACCCCCAGATTAACCCTATGAAACCTTATTGACTAAATAGGCCAAGTAGGTGTAGACTATGTAAACTTTTTTAATCACATGCATGGTGTACAATATCACTTGATTTTATCATAAATGCCCGATACTTATTTTAACATGTAATATAGACTATAAGAGGTTTTTAACACAAGTGTGCATGACAAGACGCACAAGTGCATGGGAGAAAATACGTACAATCCTTAAAAAATAGCTATTTCATTACTGCATAATGCTATTGATTCTCTCTCCCTCAGCTCAGACCAATGCAAAAAGGAAAAAGTCCAAAATGCTGGTCTGTATGATTTGCGTGCATACCTTTCTTAAAAACTTTTTTTTTTTTAATAAAGTACAGATATATAAACGGCGATAAAGGGCAGTTAACCTTCTTTGGATTAGCGCAAAAATAAGGTCCTGAAGAAAGCCGACCTACCCACATGGGTAATTCTAACGGCTGAAACATGGCGATCTCAGATGTATAGGGTCACTACTCCCCTATGACATTGCACTGTTTTAACCTTGCCAATGGACCAACCATTAAAAAAGTAGTAGGATCTAGCATGCAATTTTAATTTCTTTTCACAATCCCTGAAACCACATAGACAAAGAACTCCACTTACAAACGTGTTGAGCCCATTTCCCCACACTAGGTGAGTGGGACGAGGGTCAGATGAAGCCAGCGATAGGTGGTACCTGTGGGTGAAGACCCTAAAATATGTTCCACAAGGGCTCAGTGATTTTCTCCGATTTACCTGGGTGAACAAACTTTCACTAGAGTGAGATAGTGGCAACACAACATTCTGTCTTCTGGATAGTAATAGGATCCAACAAAATAAGGTAACCCTCCTCAAGTATTGTTGTTAAGCATTTGTTGTACACACTCAGGCAAGAAATGATTACTCACACTTAATGACTAAACAAGAGACCAATACTTTGTAAAAATGTTACTTTGTTACTTTATTACTAGTACCAAAGAACTTAGTTGCAGGTAGGTACAGTTTTCAAATTGGCAATACTTTTCAATGTAGAAAAAGAATAATTAATGCAAGACTTCAGATCATCATGGTAGATACATTTTTAAGAAATGGCAATAATTTGCAAGTCAAGAAAAAAATTACACTTAGTGCAATATTTCAGTCGAGCAATGTTATCCTATGGGAGGAAAACAAGAATGCACTTTCACAGGTAAGTTCTTTACTTACAAACCCAGTCTTCATGTTTTAGGTTAGCACAGGGCAAGGTTAAAGTGAGCACAAAAACTACACCAGCAGCAGGCATGGGACGGCGGGGTGCAGAGGTCAAATTCGGAGTTGGGTGCCCAATGTTAACCAATGGAGACTGGGGACACTTGAAGTCGTGCAACTTACAGGTAAATAAAGCGGAGTTAAAGGTCAACACCCAGGGGTTGAGACAAGCACTGGGAGGGCCACGAGGCAGCACCAAACATATACCCTTAGCGGCACAGGGGCGGCTGGGCGCCCAGTACAATTCAATGGGGTACAACGGTTTCAAACAAAGGTTGCAGGCTCAGACCAGGAAGCCGAATGAAGGAAACCAGTAGCCTTGGAGGTAAGTTCAGAGGCTAAGTGTCACCGAAACACCGTCTGTTGGGCTCCCCAAAGCCTGGAGGCTGCAGGTGCAGGGGTGTTCTTTGATTTCAGAAAAGCCTAACTGGAGCCAGTCACGATTAGGGGGACCTTCGTGTTGAGGCTGCAGTCCTCATCATGGAGTCCAGGAGGGGTCAGCCAATGGTGGACTCAGGCTCTGGATCGCTGGGGAACCTCGCTGGGACCGGTGGACCACTTGGACTCTGGCCAAGGTCTCTTCTGCAGTGGTGGATTCGGAAGCGGGGTTCCGCAATTCTGCAGGTCACGGAGGCCTTTCTTGGAGTTTCTTGTGAACAGGTCCGCTGTTCTGGTCTTTGTTGAAGGCAGCAGTCCTTCTGGAGGCTTTTGAAGGTTGCTGGGTTGCAGTGTGAGTCGTCGTTTTTTGAAGGATTTTCGAGGGCTTCAGACAGGCCGGTAGGGCAGGGGCCAAGTCTCTGGGTGTCTTCAGTCTTCTTTTGCTGAACAGCTCTTGGATGCCCTCTTCCTTTGTAAGTCGTCAGGAACTGAGGACTAAGGTTCATGGGTGCCCCTAAATACTCAATTTAGGGGCGTTACAGGGGTCAGAATTTAGTAGCCAATGGGCTACTTACCTTTAAGGTGCCTAGACCCTTTGTATTTCCACTCATTCTGGGGTGGGGTCCTACCCCTAACCCTATTGGCTAGAATCCTCTAAAGCAATGTGGAGGATTCTCAAAGGAGGGGGTCACTGCAGTTCAGGGAACCTTAGGGTTGGTCCTGGCTGAGAGGGAACACACCTTTTTTTATTTTACTAATTTTCCTGCCTACATTGCCTCCAAAAGTGGGGCTTGGTCATGGGGGCAGGCTCCTCCACTAGCTGGAGGGGCCCTGGTCAGCATAACAAAGGACGTGAAGCCTTTGAGGCTCACCAGCTTTCTGCGCTGTTCCTGCTTGGGGGTAGGTGTGAAGCACCTCCACCCAAAGCAGGCTTTGTTTCTGATCCACGAGAGCATAAGTCTCCCACCTCAGGGTGTCAGAAACATATCTAGTAGTGGCAGACTGGTGCAGACCAATCAGGCACACACTAGTGGGTTGGTGGGTTTTCAAGGGGGACCTCTGAGGATCCCTCTGGGTGCATTTCTTAATAAATCCACCACTGGCATCGGTGTGGATTTATTAAGCTGAGATGTTTGTTACCAAACATCTTGGAATTCGGTGAAGCCATGATGGAGCTGTTTTACTCGTTGTGACAAGCTCTCAGCTCATGTACTCCGTATGGCTTCACTGGGCACCTAAAATGTCTAAGAATGGACATAGACTCTATAGGAACATATCTGCTCATGCACTTATGCCCTCACGTGTGTTATAGTGCACCCTGCCTTAGGGCTGTAAGGTCTGTTGTAGGGGTGACTTACCTATGCCTCTTGCAGTGCTGGTAAACCTGGCACAAAGGGATTTGTACCAGGTCGACTCTTCTCTTTTATCTACACCAAAACACGCAAGTTGCAGTGTGCATGTGTTTGGTGAAGGGTCTCTTAGGGTGGCACAATACATGCTGCATCCCTTGGAGACCCTCTCTGGGCACAGTGCCCTTGGTACCACTGGTGCCTTTTACAAGGGACTTATATGTGGTCCAGAGGTGTGCCAATTGTGTGACGCAAAGGTAATATTTTGGGAAGGAATACAAGCACTGGGAAACTGAATAGCAGGAGTCCAGTGCACATTCAATCAAAGATGCATTAGAGTCAGGCAAAAAGTGGGGGGGACTGTTTATCTGAAAGAGACTGTAGTTATAGATTCCTTACCTTTAGAATTACCCCCAGGCGTCAGACTGGATCCGGAGATTTTTCTCTAGCCGTACATCTGCGTGTCAGTTGGTGGCCTCGGTCGGCTCTGCATCCGTCGTTGGCGTTGTGGTCGCCAGTATGACCTCGCAGTGTCTACTTAGATGCCGCCCCTGTGCGCTAACATCAGTTCTTTCTTCTCTCCCCCCCCCCCAGCCTTTGGCAGATCAAGAGAGGGCTACCCCATAGTCACTTTTTGACTAACTTTTCCTGGTCTTTTGTCAACTTCTTTTTGAGTCCTACAACTCCTGGTGTATGAGGGATGTCTCATTGACGGCCTGCGTTCAAGCCGTGCAAGGACTGTAACCGCCTGATATCGGTTATGGACCCTACCTCGTGTGCCTCTGGTGCCTGGAGCGCGACCACTCCCCGAATTCGTGCTTCGACTGCTGGCCCAAAAATTCCAAGTCTTTGCGGGAGCGGTCCCGAAACTTGTTGGAGGCCAAGCCGTCGGTTCCACGCCGGTCGAGAGGACTGTCTTGGGACCAATCACGGAGCCACCACAATCATTCGTCATCCAAGTCTTTGAGATTTTCGGGTAAGTCGAAGCACAAGAAGAAGGCGAAGAAGCAGCGTCGCTCTTCGTCTTCTCCCCCCGGTCAGCCGACGCAACGCAAGGACCCGGAGCGTCGTCGTTCTCAAGCTCCGTCTTCGGAGCCTGCTCCAGGGATGGCACTCAAGTTTCCCCCCTTTCCCGATGCCGGAGCGTCGCCTGTCCAGCTTTGAGCTTTCTACGAAGTGCTTTATGGCATCTTTGGGCAGCTCAACTCCGCAGGCGCGCCTTCAGGCCCCAGCGACTCAGCTGGGGGCCCTGGGACTTCTATGCCGGTGGCTCAGGTCCCGGAGCGCCCCCGAGGATCCAGGCCTGAATCTGGATCAACGCCGTTCAACCTCACGGTACCTCCCCCAACGCTGATCCCGACGACGACGCCCCTGGCCCCGGTTGTACCCCCGACCGGCACCGACCCCAGCGTCACCCCGACTAGGACATGGCTCCGGACCAACGTCGAGACCGGCTCCGGAGTGTACTTTTGTGCTGCTGTTCATCCCTGGTGTTCCTTTCAGGTCTGACTGGCAACCAGAGGAGGGTGAAGAGGACTGGGAGGGGTATGTTGACCCTTTAGCTGACCAGCTTGATGAGCCGGACTGGCGAGAGGACCTGGGTGACGCCAATGATCTGGATACCTCCCCAGACCTTGCCATGCTTTCTTCCCATGGTATGCTTTATTCCCCTACTGTGGCTATGGAGAAGGGAGCGTCCAACATCGTGGTGTTGCTGAGGCCTTGGGCCTAGAGCTTCCTACGGTGGCAGTCAGGACTAACCTCCTGACAGAGGTGAATCAACTGGCGGCAGGCTCTTTGGAGCCCCTTCTGCCTTTTAATGAAGCCCTCACGGACGTCCTTCTGGGCACTTGGTCCAAGCCCAGCACAGGGGCTCCTGTGGACAGGATGATTTCCCGATGCCACTGCCTGGCCCCGGGCAACGCACTTTTCCTCTCCCAGCACCCGACCCCCGAGAGCTTGGTAGTCCAAGCCTCGTCCTCAAAGGGCGCATTCCCTACTGCTCCCCCAGATAGGGAATCCAAGAAGCAGGACCACCTAGGGAAGAAGATGTTTTCTTCCGCCAGCTTAGCGCTGCGGTCGGTAAATACCACATGCCTCTTGGGCCGCTATACCCATACAGTGTGGGATACGGTTGTACAAGTGCTGCCACAGTGTTCGGAGGAGGCCCGGGCCATTCTCACCCGCGCAGTGGCAGAGGGTAGAGATGCAGCTAAATTCACCATCAAATGTGGGCTGGATACAGAAGACTTGGTGGGCAGAATGGTTTCCACGTCAGTAGCTCTGAGGGGCTACGCCTGGTTGAGGATGTCTGGTTTCTCTGGGGATATCCAATCCACCTTACTGAACATGCCCTTTGATGGCAGTCGCCTTTTTAGTGACAAAGCAGACTCAGCGCTTCAAGGATTCCAGGGCTAAGGCTAGATCCTTGGGCCTTGCGGCAACTTCTCGCCCCACACAGTCTGCTTTTTGCCCCTCGTAGCTAAGGAAGGGGTGCCCTTCCATGTTTGACCCAGTCTAGCCACCGGTTCACGCAAGCTGCCTTCCCTGTGCGTGGCCGCAGACGTGGGACCCAGTGACGCGGGTCTTGTGGCCAGCAGGTGGGCCAATCCACCCATACCCCCCCTGCAGCAGACTCCAAACACTCCTAGTCCGACCTTTCAGGCCACCAGAGGCCAGTGGGTGGCAGGATTCGGCATCACCTTCCCCACTGGCGCACCATCACGTTAGACAGGTGGGTTTTGGCGATGGTCCGAAGGGGCTACTCCCTCCCCTTCAACACTACCCCTCCCTGTATGCCACCATCCTTCCATCGCATGCCGGAGGATCATTTGGCCCTTCTCTGCCAAGAAGTTGCAGCTCTCTTGGCCAAGGGAGATATCGAAAGGGTTCCTGTGCCAGACGTAGGTCGTGGTTGCGACTCCCACTACTTCTGGTACCCAAGAAGGACAAAGGCCTGCGTCCTATCTTACACCTCAGGGCCCTCAACCGCTTCCTCTGGAAGGAGAAATTCAAGATGCTCACGTTGGCTCTGGTCCTATCTGCCTGCGACCCCGGAGATTAGATGGTAGCGTTGGACTTGCAGGACGCCTATTTCTATATCCCTGTCCTGCCGGCCCACAGGCGTTATGGTTCACGGTAGCCCACAAGCATTTTCAGTTCACCGTGCTCCCCTTTGGCCTTAAAAGTGCTAAAGTGATGGCGGTGGTTGCATCTCATCTGCGCAGATCAGGGGTTCCAGTCTTCCCCTATCTCTACGACTGGCTGTTGAAGCCAAGTGGGCCCCAGGCTGTAGTCTCCCACCTCCAGAATACGGCGGACCTCCTGCATTCGCTGGGTTCACTATCAACGTGCCGAAGTCACACCTGACTCGCTTTCAGAAGCTCCTTTTCATCGGATACGGCGCATTTTTGGGTCTAAGCTCCCGAACAGCAAGTCCAGGATATTCGGGCTATGATACCGATGTTTCAGCCTCTATCCCGGATCTCGGTGAAACTGACCCTGAGGCTGTTGGGCCTCATGGCCACCTGCATCCTGCTGGTTGATCATGCCAGGTGGCATATGCGGGATCTGCAGTGGGACCTGAAGTACCAGTGGGCGCAGCATCGGGGCAATCTTTCCGACGTAGTCCAGATCTTGGAGGGGACTGCACATCAATTGCAGTGGTGGTTAACAAACCAAGCTTGGGTGAGATCCCTCTCCCTTCCTCAACCAGAGCTACCAGTGGTGACCTATGCATCACTCCTAGGATGGGGCTGCCACATGGAAGAGGCGGAGATCAGAGAACTCTGGTCTCCGGCGGAGTCCAGCCTCCACATCAACGTTTTGGAGCTCAGGGCTATTCGTCTAGCACTGAAGGCATTCCTTTCCTCTATAAAAGGAAGTGTAGTGCAGGTGTTCACAGACAACACCACCGCCATGTGGTACTGCAACAAACAGGGCTGGGTGGGGTTGTGGACCCTATGTCAAGAGGCTCTTCGCCTTTGGACATAGCTGGAATATCAGGGCATATCCCTGGTGGTTCAACAACTTCCGGTTCTCTGAACGCCAGGGTGGACAAGCTCAGCCGTCGGTGCATGATGGATCTCGAATGGCGTCTTCACTCGGAGGTGGTGCAAGTTGGGAAAAGCCTTGGTTAGATCTGTTTGCCACAGTAGAGAACGCGCACTGTCAGCAGTTCTGCACGCTGGAATTTCCAAGACGGCACTCGCTCTCTGACGCCTTTTGACGCGAGTGAAGTTGCGGCCTCATCAACGCCTTTCCATCTGTACCACTTCTGCACCGAGTGCTGAAGAAGATCAAGAGCGACCGGGCACAAGTCATTCTTGTGGCACCGGACTGGGCATGAAGAGTCTGGTACCCTGAGCTCTTGAGCATGGCCATCTATCCTCTGATCAGACTGCCTCTTTGGGAGGATCTTCTGTCGCAGCAGCAGGGGACGGCCCTCCACCCAAACCTGTTTAGCCACCTCCTTGCGTCGAGATTGAGCAGCGGCAGTTAACAGCTTTTGGCCTTCCGCCCGAAATCTGTAATGTCATCTTGGCACCTATACCTCCCTCCACCGAGTCTGTATACGCATGTAGATGGAACAAGTTTGTGGCATGATGCACATCAAAGGCTGTGGATCCCCTTTCTGTCCCTCTTTCGGAGATACTCTTGTTCATCCGCTCGGCCCATGGCACTTTTAAAGGCTACCTTTCGGCCGTTTCTGCTTTTCTTCGCCTTCCTGATCAGCCTTCCCTTTTTAAGTCCCCTATTGTAAATAGACTTCTGAAGGGCATTACTCATCTCTTTCTTCCTTCCCCGTTGGTAATGCCACAGTGGGACTTGAACCTTGTCTTGACATTCCTTATGTGTGCTCCCTATGAGCCTCTACATAACTGCCCTATCAGACTCCTTACTCTGAAGACTGCCTTACTTGTCGCCATCACCTCTGCTCTCAGAGTGAGTGAGCTTCAGGCTTAGTCCTCTTGCGTTTATCCAGACAAAGTAGTCCTTAGCACTCTGGCTTCTTTTCTTCCTAAAGTGGTTACATCATTTCACATAGTCCAGACCATCACTCTGCTCACCTTTTTCCTGCCCCCGCATCCCCCCAAAGAGGAGGAGAGACTCCACCGTCTGGACCCAAAATGTGTGAGGTCTTTCTATCTAGACCGTACAAGAGATTTCCCGGTGGACGATCAACTCTTCCTTGGCTATGTGGGCGCCAAGAAAGGTCGGGCTAAGCACAAACGCACCATCTGTTGATGAGTTGTCCTATGTATCTGAAAGAGACATGTTAGTGATCGATTCCTTACCTTAGAATATCCCCAGGCGTCAGACTGGATCCGGAAAGTTTTGCTAGCAGTACCCCTGCACATCAGTAGGTGTCGTCGTGCGGCTCCGTGTCTGTCGCTGGCGTCGTAAGCGCTGAGATGACGTCACGGAGACTAGTTAGGCGCCACCCATGCGCGCTGACGTCAGTTCTTTATTTTTCCGCGCCAGAAAGCGCAGATCCGGTTAGAGCACGTACCTTAGTCACTTTTTGACTACCCTTTTTGAGACTTTTTGTCTCTTCTACTCCTTGGTGCACGTAGGGATGCCTGGATTTAAGTCTTGTTGGGCCTGCCGTCACAATGTCGGTGGTGGACCCCCACGATTTCTGCCTCTACTGCCTGGAGACCGACCACGACTCCCGGGACTGTCGGCCCATGGCCCCGAAGGCCTTGAGTGAGCAGCGCCGGAAGCTGCTGGAGGTCCGGCACTCGAATTAGCGCCGTTCCAGGTCCAGGGACCGATCCCGGGAATGCTCGCGGGGCCGCAGTCGTCGCTCCTGGGGCTCCAAGTCTTCACCCTCTGATTCGGGTAAGAGACGACACAAAAAGAAGTCGAAGAAGCGAGTTCGCTCTCCGACATCTCCCCATCGGTCCTCGGATGTGGACGAGGGGGACAGGGGTTCTGCCCCTGCGGCTCCTTTGGAGCCTGCGAGTCCCGCGGACTACCCACCTTACCCGGGTCGGTCGGCAACTCCCGAACAGATGCAAGAATTTCTTGCTACCACGGACCGCCTCTTTAAGCCTTGGGCTCCCGCCGGTGTGCCTTCGGGCCCCGCGGTCCCGTGTCCGGATCCTGTTGGGCCACCGGTACTGCCGGTGGATCCAGCTTCGGCGCCACATGGTCCAGCGCTGTCCGCTCCGGTCCCAGCGCCACCCTCAGCTTCGCCTCCGGCGCCGCAGTGGGTGCCATTTGTCCCGCCCTTGCCCAGGTTCCAAGACCATTTTCTTCCTACCTGGGATCCGCATTGGGACGCGGCTCCTGCTCAGTCCCGGCCTGCGGCGTTCCCGGCGCCGTTTCTGATGCCATTTATTCCTTCTCCGGCTTCAGCTCTGCCGCCGCGGTCTGTTCCCCATGCGGCAGAAGTGGAGGAGGACTGGGATGGGTCCGAGGACCCTCTTGCCCGTCAGTGTGACTCCGAGCAGGACTGGGTAGACGACTTGGAGGATGCTGGTGACCTCGACGTCTCCTTTGACCCTTGGTTTGAATCTCCCCCGCCTACCATGGAGGTGGGCGCCTCCTACACGATGGTGCTCCGTCGGGCAGCTGAGGTCCTCAACCTTGATCTTCCTACGGTGGCCTTCAAAACTAATCTCCTCACTGAGGTGCTCCAGACGGCGTCCACTTCGTCGGAGCCCCTGCTCCCATTTAACGATGCCCTCACTGATGTCTCGTAGTGCTTTTCCCACGGCTCTGCCGAATAAGGACTCTTAAGAAGCTGGAACAGTTCGGTAACCGGCTGTTCTCTTCGGCCAGCTTGGGGCTGCGGTCAGTGAACACCGCCTGCTTATTGGGCCACTATTCCCACATGGTGTGGGATACAGTTGCACAGGTGTTGCCTCGGTGTCCTGAAGAGACCCACGCTGTGCTGTCCCAAGCTGTTGTCGAGGGTAAGGATGCGGCTAAGTTCGCCATTCCGTGTGGTTTGGGACACTGCAGACTCACCGGGTAGGGTGATTTCTACGACTGTGGCGCTTCGTCTGGTTGAGATCTACCGGGTTCTCGCCAGATGTCCAAAGCTCACTCATGGACATGCCCTTTGATGGCACTCGCCTATTTGGCGATAAGGCTGACAGTGCTCTGGAGCGTTTTAAGGACTCGCGGGCCACGGCCAAGTCCTTGGGTCTTTCCTCAAAAAGCCCGGCCACTCCTGGTTTTCGTTCCTTTCGTGGCCACGGCAGAGGCACCCAGGCTCGTTCCTTCAGCAAGCCTGTGCAGAACCAGCCTCCGCGCGGACGTGTCTTCCGCAGGGGTGGGTCTGGGAATCAGCGTGGGAGTCAGTCCACCTCCGCCCCCACTGTTTCTACCTCCAAACCTTCCTAATCTGAGCTTTGTGGAGCACCCCACGCCGGTGGGTGGCAGGATCCGCCATCACCTCCCCCACTGGCACGCTATCACATCGGTCAAGTGGGTGTTGCAGATCATCCACAAGGGTTACTCCCTTCCCTTTCAAGTCCTCCCCTCCAGCCATTCCACCTCGGTGCCACCGCATGTCGGGGGAACACTTGGTACTTTTCCAGCAGGAAGTCACGGCCCTCTTGGCCAAGGGAGCCATCGAGTGTGTTCCTGGGCCGGAAGTAGGGAGTGGTTGTTATTACCTCTACTTTCTGGTCCCCAAGAAGGACAAGGGGGGCCTGTGCCCCATCTTGGATCTCCGGAACGTCAATCTCTTCCTCCATCTGGATTCGACGCGGTTTCTGGTTTATCCTCCCGAACAGCGAGTCCGGGATATTCAGGTTATGATTCCGATCTTTCAGCCTCTAACCCGGGTTTCAGTCAGGGTGACCCTCCGGCTCCTGGGCCTGATGGCCTCCTGCATCCTGCTCGTGCAACATGCCAGATGGCATATGCGGGCTCTGCAGTGGGACCTGAAGTTCCAGTGGGCACAGCATCAGGGTAACCTGTCCGATCATGTCCAGATCTCGGAGAGCACTGCACGACAATTGCAGTGGTGGCTCACGAATCCCGATTGGGTCGATGGAAAATCCCTCTCCCTTCCCCAACCAGAGCACACAGTTGTGACGGATGCGTCCCTCCTGGGATGGGGTGGCCACTTGGGAGAGGCGGAGATCAGAGGCCTCTGGTCTCCGGCGGAGTCCCGGCTCACTATCAACCTTTTGGAGCTTCGGGCCATCCGACTTGTACTGAAGGCATTCCTTCCCTCTGTCCGGGAAAGTGTGGTGCAGGTGTTCACGGACAACACCACCGTCATGTGGTATTGCAACAAACAGGGCGGGGTGGGGTCCTGCACCCTATGTCAGGAAGCTCTGCGCCTCTGGACATGGCTGGAACATCAAGGCATCACTCGGACGTGGTGCAAGGTCTCTTTCAGCAGTGGGGAGAACCTTGGTTATATCTATTCGCCACCGAAGAGAACGCGCAATGTCATCAGTTCTGCACGTTGGAATTTCCAAGGCGGCACTCGCTCGGCGACGCTTTTCGTCGTGAGTTGAGTTGCGGACTGTTGTATGCCTTTCCGCCTATACCTCTTCTGCCCAGAGTGTTGAAGGAGATTCGGCACGACCGGGCCCAAATCATCCTTGGGGCTCCGGATTGGGCACGAAGATACTGGTATCCCGAGCTACTCAGCATGGCGATCGACCCCCCGATCCGACTGCCTCTTCGGGAGGATCTTCAGTCGCAGCAGCAGGGGACGGTCCTCCGCACGAACCTGTCCAGCCTCCACCTCCATGCATGGAGATTGAGCGGCGACAGTTGACAGCTTTCGATCTTCCTACTGAAGTCTGTGATGTCATTCTGGCAGCCAGGCGTCCCTCCACTAAGACGGTATACGCCTGCCGGTGGCACAAGTTTGTGGCATGGTGCACAGCAAAGTCTGTGGATCCCCTTTCAGCCCCTCTTTCTGAGGTCCTTCTGTTCCTACTGTCCTTGACCCAGCAGGGCTCTGCTCTGGGAACTATCAAAGGTTATCTTTTGGCCATCTCCGCCTTTTTGAGGCTTCCAGGTCAGCCTTCTCTCTTTAAGTCCCTGGTTGTTAACCGTTTCCTGAAAGGCATTACGCACTTGTTTCCTCCCGTGCCGTTCATAATGCCTCAATGGGACTTAAATCTTGTCTTGACGTATCTGATGTGCACTCCCTTCGAGCCCCTTCATATCTATCCTTTGCGTCTTCTCACTCTCAAGACGGCTTTCCTGGTAGCTATCACCTCTGCCACAAGAGTGAGTGAGCTCCAGGCTCTTTCTTCCAAACCTCCTTTCCTTTCTGTTCATCCGGACAAGGTGGTTTTAAGGACCCGTCCTTCTTTTTTGTCAAAGGTTGTCACGCCCTTCCACACCGGGCAGACCATCACTTTGCCCACCTTCTTTCCGCCTCTGCATCCTTCGAAAGAGGAAGAGAGTCTCCCCCTCTCTGGACTCAAAACATGCGCTCTCGTTCTACCTGCAGCGCACACGACAGTTCCGGGTGGATGACCAGCTCTTTGTTGGCTACGTGGGTGCCAAAAGAGGTCGGGCTGTGCACAAGCGGACCATCTCTCGGTGGGTCGTTCTCTGCATCAAGGCCTGTTACTCGTTGGCTAAGAAGGAGCCTCCTGTGGGGCTGCGTGCCCATTCTACCAGGGCGACGGCAGCCACTACTGACTTGGGACGCGGCGTCCCCTTGCAGGATTTTTGTCAGGCAGCTATGTGGGTCTCGCTGCACACGTTTACCAAGCATTACTGCCTAGACAGTCCGGTCCGGAGAGACGGCTTCTTTGGCCGTTCTGTTCTCCGAGACTTTCTGGTGTGATCTTGTTCTCAGACCCACCACCTGGGTTGGTATTGCTGGGGTATCCATTCTAAGGTAAGGAATCTATCACTAACGTGTCTCTTTCAGATGCACAGGTTACTACTACGATATATCTGTAAGAGACATTAGTTAGTGATAGATTCCTTACCGCTCCACCCATCCTCCCCGTTCTGTGAACTGATTTCAAGGGTTAAGGTCATCCCTTTCAGGGCCCTAGTTTCTTGGCACCAGAGGTCAGTTTCTTGTATGTCGTGTACAGAACTGACGTCAGCACACATGGGTGGCGCCTATGTAGTCTCAGCGGCTTCATCTCGGTGCTTACGACGCCAGCATTGGACGCGGAGCCGCACGACGCCACCTACTGACGCGCAGGGGTACTGCTAGCAAACCTTTCCGGATCCAGTCTGACACCTGGGGATATTACAAGGTAAGGAATCTATCACTAACTAATGTCTCTTACAGATATATTGTTACACAAGTAGTAACTTGTGCGTCTGCAGCACATGTTTCTCCCCACACCATTTGTCATGCCTTAGTAGGACCTCAGCCTTGTACTCATGTTCCTAATAAGTGTTTTATTCGAACCTTTGCACAATCGCCCTCTTTGTTTGCTGACCATTAAAACTGCATTGTTAATGGTCATCACATCGGCCAGAAGGGTCAGTGAATTGCAGGTTTCTCTTTCAACCCTCTCTACAACTCCTTTTACCCAGACAAACTGGTCTTCCGGATACGAGCCTCCTTTCTTCCAAAGGTCATCAGTCCTTTCCATGTAGGCCAGAGCATTACCCTGCCTACTTTCTTTGCTCCACCCCATCCCTCCAAAGAGGATGAGATGCTCCACTGTCCGGACCAAAAAGAGCGTAGTCGTTCTATCTTGACCACACAAAAGAGTCCTGGATGGATGATCAACTCTTTGTGAGCTGTGTTGGAGCCAAAAAAAGGAAGGCTGTACAGAAGCGGACCATCTGCCGATGGATTGTCCTGTGTATTGAGATCTGCTGCGCATTGGCCAAGAAACAGCCCCCTGAGGGTTTGCAGGCTCACTCTACCAGAGCATAGGCTGTGACCACTACGGTAGCAAGCGATGTTCCTCTCCTTGATGTCTGTCCAGCAGCGACGTGGGCATCACTGCCCACATTCACAAAGCATTACTACCTGAACAGCCAGGTGTCATAATGAGCACCGAACCCTTTTGATCCTGCAGGACTTTTTGGTTTATTCGGATTTGCAGATCCACCTCCGGGGTGATAAGGCTTGGCTATCTATTCAAAGGTAAGGACTCTGTGCCTAGAAGCCTATATCAGATGAACAAATTACTTACGTTCAGTAATGCCTTATCTGGTAGAGACTCTAACTAGCCGCTGTTTCCTTACTGACCCTCCCAGCTCGGCAAACCGGTTCAGATGTAAATGACACTCTTTTCAGGGCCTTAGTCCTTTCCACACCAGTGGTCAGTTCTCATCATGTCTCCGTGCTCCTGCCATGGAAAGTTGTGAAAGTAACTGACTTCAGCATGCTAAGGTGGCACCTATATAGGTACCTCACACGTCCCTTCCGGCGAGGACGCCGACGCAGAGCTGAACGACGCCATCTCCAGTCCGACACTTGGGAATATTCTAAGGTAAAGTATCTGCATCTAGTTAGAGTTTCTACCAGATAAAGTATTACTGAAGGTAAGTAACTTGCTCTACGAAACTTTTGTTTACACTTGAATGATAAGGAAACTGGTAGTAATTTAAAAAAAAAAGTTTGCAAGTTGTATTAGACAGATTATATTTGTATTGTGTACAGTAATTTAAATGGTATTTACATTTGTGTTCTAGTGCATTCCTTTTTGGCCAGGAAAAGACAGTGATACAGTGCTAATTCAAGTTGAAAACTGCCAATTGCCACCTAAGAGAATTCATTTTAATAAGCAGGAGAACTGCACCTTGCTTCATTTAGATAACAAGGTAAGGTATTGAGTATTTCATTATGAATGATAAATATTATGGTTTACTTTAATGCTTGCACTAGTGCTAATGACCAGACATGCTTCTATTACTTACCGGTACTCTTCATTACTCCGATTCTTCCTTATTCGTCCCATTCCTTGCATAGTAGATTGAGTGTGCCCAATCACTCCCTCTTTCTCACTATTGGAAAGTTGAAACAATCAAAGTAGAAGATTCATTAAAAAAACACCATTTCCCCCAGCGCTTCCTGTTTACTACCAAGCCCAGCAATGGGGCTGATGAAAGAATAGGGAGGGAAGGGAGGGTTTGTAAGGAATGGGACGAGAATGAAAGAATTGGTGTAATGAAGATTACCAGTAAGTAGTTTGAGCATTACCTCCTCATCTTCCTTTCCTCGTCCAGTTCCTTACTTGGTGGAGATATGCCAAAGCAAAACCTCTTTCAGCAGCCCCCGAAAAGAAAGCACAGAGACACTCAGGAGCAAGAAATAATGTGTAATTTCCCTATCCCACAGAAGCACAACAGAATAGGCAAAAAGACCTCCAGAAAAAAGTCCCAACACCCAAAAGCTAAGGACACCGTACATCTGAAAGAAACACGTTAGTTAGATTACTTACCTTAGAATATCCCCAGGCGTCAGGCTGGATCCGGAAAGATTTTTCATCAGCAATACCCTTGCGCGTCAGTAGACGTCGTCTGCGTCTCCGCGTCCGTCGCCGGGATGACGCCGTCGGAGTACTTAGACGCCGCCCTCGAGCGCGGACGTCAGTTCTTCTTTTTTCCGCGGCATTAAGCGCAGATCCGGGAAGAGCATACCGTTAGTCATTTTTTGACTAACTTTTTGGACATTTTTGTCTATCTTTTTCGAGTTGACTCGATTCCTGGTGCCGGTAGGGATGCCCAGGTTCAAGTCGTGTGACGTCTGTCACCAACTGATGTCGGTTACCGACTGAGAAGTTGGCCTGATATATGATGTCACTAGTTCTAGTGTACACCTTGTATCAGTCCAAACAACCCTTATGGTGATTGGTTGTAAAGTCAACCTTATAGACCAGCTATCCTAGTGGTAGCATGGACAAGAGCAGTCTTAGGCTAAACTCTGTATGGCATGTGAAGCCAGCTGTTATACCAGTTGCAACCCCTTGAATACCAAATGAAAGGACACCACAACAGATATATTATAAAAATAGAATGTATTTATTCTAGTCAAAATACCCTCAGCACTATGAGATTCGAGGTAAGTACAACACAGTCTTCTTTAAGCATACATAAGTCACACAGGTAAGTAATACAGTTAGGCCCTAGGGGCCACGCAAACCATATACTAAGTAAGTGGTATAAGAACCACTGTCACAAACACAGGTTAGGCCTAGGCCTAGGGAATCGCTGGGGCTACACTATCCTATCAGTTGTTAGGCAGTGGGAGGCCCACGGGATTCAGGTGCAGAGTGGAAACACTCACGAGTAATGCGTTAAAGTCGATAGAAATAGTAGTATTTAGAAATTAAGAGTTTTAGGACACTTCGGAAGGAACTAGGAGTTAGAGACTTGGAAACTAGACACTAGTTACCTAGCCCACGGGCTGCGGGTGCATAGGTGTGAACTTGCGTCGGGTATCGTCGTCGACTCCTATGGATGCCTGAAGAAAAGATGCTGGCAGGCAGTCAGTGAAGAGTGTCCGGTGGATTCCAAGGATGGAATCAAGAAGGAGGATACCTGCAAGCACAGGGGACAGAGTCTAGGTCACCAGCCAGGAGCCGGGAAGGAACCAGGAAGGAACCATGCGATGTCGTGAAGATGCAGGTGAAGAGGTGAAGCTTGTCGCAGCAGCCACGGGTACCAGGAGACGTCGAGGACGACCAGAACCAGGAGGCGAGCTGTCCCATGAGGGCTCTTGCTGTTGGCGGCGTCGATGTCGAGTTTGGACACAACAAGCCTTGGCAAGCGCAACCCACGCAGAATGAAGGATTCGCTTCTGTTGCAGACCAGGAAGGCCTGAGGTGCTTCTCTTTCACAGGGAAGCAAGGGCCAGTCTGGAGGAGCCAAACCAGCGGTGGAAAGTCAAGGTTCGTCGTCACAGAGGTTACTAGCCAACGGGCTAGCAACCGGACAGACGCATCGAGCAGGAAAATGCAGAAGGGCCCCACGCAGAACTCGTGGAGTGTGGAGGGCTGATCTTCGGTGCAGTTGGTGCTCAGGGTTGGGGCTTCTCAATCCCCAGAGCCCAACTTCGAGGATGCCTCAGAAGCTGCGCTGGAAGCAAGTAGCCAATTTTCCCAGGTAGCCGGTCCCACGTCTCTCGTCGCCTCCACGAATCTCAGCTTTGCTGTGGATGTGGATCAGGGTCGGAGAAGTCTGGAAGTCAAGGTGCTGGTCGGGCTCTGCAGTCGATTCCTCGTAGAACTTTGGGCAAAGCAAACGGCAGGTCGCTTGATGGTGCCTAAACAGCAAAAACACAGTGGTAGGGACAAATTGCGCAGGGAAGTGACTATATTAATACAAATATCAAACTAGAACCCTTGCTGCAAAGTTGACAATACGACGACCACTAGCGTCGTAATTGGTGAACCGAGTTCACCTCATACAAAACCAAACATTGAAAACCGAGCAAAGTGGTTCTGAAGTAGAGCACGAATCCAAGTCCAGATACAACTCAATCAAGAAGTCCTTTGTTTAATGCAAGTTGTTCATGTCTTGTCTTTATTCCGAAGTACAATCTTCACTGTATGCCATCAGGCCAAGCCAACACGTGTTTCTTCCTGACAATTATAAGTCATGGACTTCATCAGGGCAAAATATCATCAAAATTTAAATGCATGAGAGCACAAATCATGGGACACTTGAACGCAATATCTGTACTCCTAATATAATGGTACACTGTAATTGAAATAGTCCAGTCTGGAAAACTCTCTGTACATCTCTAAGGAATGGTCAGGAAGGGGGGGCTGGGTTACCTGCTAGGTCCCTCCTATGGGTGGGACCAGGGAGGGTGGTGGTGACACCCCCTTCCCTTTGTCCAGTTTCGCGCCAGGACTGGGGCTGGAGTGCCCCAGCACCGGTTTGAACCGGACTATGCATGGGACACCTTGTGTGCCCCAGGCAGTGTGTCGTTTAATTCATCCCTCCCTGCCCCAATACACTAAGGCCTATCTAGGGTGGTGCTAGCACCTCCCAAGGCAGGAAACCTATTGTCCAAGCCTCCCTCGCTGGAAGGACTCCCAGCAGCAGGAGGTCAGACTTGTGTCTGTGGCAGAAGCATCCATTTTGTGATGCTGGGGCTCTGGTTAACTTTAACCGGGTAGTAGGTCTTCAACATGTCTTCTCCCTCTAGAAGGGAGGACTACTATCCTCATCGGCAGAAATGGCGTGGGGGTAGTATTCCTAAGTGTTAGACACCTTACACGACATGTTTTGATAAAGCCAAACCATAGTTACCATAACCGCGAGGATTATAAGGCACTTTAAGAGTATATGGTAGGCGATATCATAGAACAGCTATAAGGACATGGTTATGAAAGCTGCAGACAGGCTCAGCTCATGCTAGAGCACCATCTCACATGTTACCAAGCACTCTGCCTTCAGGATTGTTAAGGCCTGCCATAGGAGTGACTGATAGGTTACCCATGTGTCTATATATAAGGTAGGTATAGGAATACTACACCTAAGCAAGGGGTGATTACACGACCTTGGCCCCGCTGAGTCATCAGCCAGTTGTGTCATAATGGAAGGCCAGCCCGGGGTGGCATAATACATGCTGCAGCCCCTGGTAGGCCTAGGGTACACCTATGCCCTGGGTTCCTAAGGGTCACTGTACAGGGCCCTAGAAGGTGATCCTTACCAATTGGGTTATGTACCTGAAGTACATAGTGTGAATTTAGAGAGAGAACAGCTGGGCTGTGGGTCTGATTAGCAGGCCCACAGCCACATCTAAGTCGAAAACCAGTAAAGCAAAAGCAAAAAGTGGGGGTGAACATAGAAAGCAGACCCTACTCTCCTACACCGACCCCCACCATCGGGGTGTCTACTGTCTTGGGGCCAACCACGATGACAAGTCGTGCCCCGACTGCCTGACCTTGACCTCGAAAGCTAGGCGGGAGCGGTCCCGCAAGCTCCTCGAGATCCGGCAGTCGGCTCCTTGCCGCTCGAGGTCCCGGTCGAGGAGGAGGTCGAGGGACTGGTCGCGGAGCCGAAGTCATCACCGCTTGTTGGGATCCAAGTCCTCGCACTCAGGTAAGTCGAGGCATAGTAAAAAGAAGTCGGAGAAGCGACATCACTCTTCTGACTCCCCTCGCCGGTCGTACGACTCTGCCGAGGGTTCGAGTGGCACACCCACGCGGCTCCGCCGGTGCCGCTGAAGTCGCATACGGCCCAACACCCTCCGGTCCCTGGACTTCATGCGACTCCGGGCGAGGTTCGAGACTTCCTCATGGCCATGAGGACTCTCTACCCTCCGTCGAGGCCTGTCGGCGCGCCTTCTCGCCAAGCAGGTCCGACTGGGGGTCCTAGCAAGCCGCAGGCTTCGGCCCCGTGCCGTCGTCGACTTCGGTCCCGACGCTGCAGTTCCTTGTGGGATCCAGGCCTGGATCCCAGTCGACGCCGGTTGACCTTACGACTCCTCCGCCGGCGCCGACTCCCATGGTGCCGCTCCCGGCGTCGTCCGAGGACGACACCGTCCCTAGTTTCAGCCCCAGCGCCGATGGGTGAGCATTTCATCTACGACCCGGCTCTGTCCTTTCTGCCTGTTTGCCAGGAGACGGATGAAGGGAAAGACTGGGAGGGGTCTGAGGACCCTCTGGCACAGCAGTGCCAGTTAAGTCAGGACTGGGCAGACGAGCTGGGGGATGCCAGTGGTCTAGACACTTCGCCTGACACTGATTTCATCTCTCCTCCTTCCGTGGCTACAGAGGAGGGTGCGACTTATGATGTGGTGCTGCGCAGGGCGGACCAGGCCTTAAACCTGGAGCTCCCTGCAGCCTCCGTGAGGACTAACCTCCTCACTGAGGTGCTTCAACCACTGGTAGGCTCTTCGGAGCCTTTACTGCAGTTCAATGAGGCCCTCACCGACGTTCTGATGGGCACTTGGTCCAAGCCCGCCACAGTCTCTCCTGTGGATCGGAACATGGCCCGGTGCCACCGCCCAGCTCCGGGCGACCCCAGCTTTCTGTCCGTACCCCTCACCCCTGAGAGTCTGGTCATCCAGGCCTCCACGTCCCAAACCGCCTTCCCGTCCGCACCTCCGGATCGAGAATCTAAAAGGTTGGAGCAGTTTGGCAAGAAACTGTTTTCCTCCCTCAGTCTGGGGTTGCAGTCTATTAATACCACATGCCTTTTGGACCGTTACACCCACTCGTTGTGGGATACGGTGGCGAAGTGCTGCCCCAGTGTCCAGAGGAGGCCAGGACACGGCTCGCCCAGGCTCTTGCTGAGGGGCGTGATGCAGCACAGTACTCCATTCGATGTGGACTCGACACCACGGACTCGCTGGGTAGAGCGATTTCAACAATGGTGGCGATTCGTCGTCACGCCTGGCTGAGGTCCATGAACTTTTCAGGGGATGTCCAGAGCACCCTCATGGACATGCCCTTTGATGGCCGTCGCCTTTTTGGCGACAAAGCGGATAGTGCGCTGCAGCGCTTTAAGGACTCCAGGGCTACGGCCAAGTCCTTGGGCCTCTCGGCCCAGCACCAGCAAACTTCTGCTTTTCGTCCCTTTCGTGGCCAAGGAAGGGGCGCCCCCGCACGTTCATCCAGCCACAGGCCGCAGAACCCACCTCAACGCGGTTGCGGACGTGGGTTCTGCCGCGGCGGAGCAGGGGGACAGAGAGCCGGTTAGTCCACCTCTGCTCCTGCAGCATCTGCCTCAAAGCCTTCCTAGTCCGAACTTTCAGGACCATTCCATGCCAGTGGGCGGCAGAGTTCGCCCTCACCTGCTCCACTGGCGTACCATCACTTCGGACAGGTGGGTGCTGCAAATCGTCCGAAGGGGCTACTCCCTCCAGCCATGCCACTGCAGTACCACCGCATGTCAGAGGATCACTTGCAACGTATGCAGGAGGAAGTTACGGCCCTCTTGTCCAAGGGGGCCATCAAGCGCGTTCCTGGCCCAGAAGTAGGACGGGGTTGTTACTCCAACTACTTTATGGTTCCCAAGAAGGGCAAAGGGGGCCTACGCCCTATCTTGGACCTCAGGAGCGTCAACGCCTTCCTCCGGAAGGAGAAGTTCAAGATGCTGACTTTAGCTCAGGTTCTAGCTGCCCTAGACCCTGGAGACTGGATGGTAGCGTTGGACTTGCAGGACGCATATTTCCACATCCCCGTCCTGCCGGCCCATCGGCGTTACCTGCGGTTCACGGTGGGCCACGAGCACTTTCAGTTTACTGTGCTCCCCTTTGGCCTCACCAGTGCCCCTCGGGTGTTCAGGAAAGTGATGACGGTGGTCGCAGCTCATCTGCGCAGATTAGAGGTTCCAGTCTTCCCCTATCTCGACGACTGGTTGTTGAAGGCGGGCTCGCCCCGGACAGTCGTCTCCCACCTCCAGACTAAGGCCGACCTCCTGCATTTGCTGGGGTTCTCCAGGCTTTTCACCCTTATGTACAGGACCAAAACTAAGAAAAGAGGTATCAGAACGTCTAAATTCTGCATATCTTGTGAGATAAATCTGTAGAGCTCGTACCACATCCAGCAGAGAGCGAGAAGGATCAGGTTCTGAAGTATCCTGTTTTAGCATAGGTAGAACATTATCTTGGTCACCCTAAAACACCATATTGACCTTAGGGAAGAACTTACAATTAAGAGACAGAACTACCCTATCATCAAGAAGCTGTGACTATGGGTGGCGACCGATCAGAGTATTTAGATCCCCCAAGCGCCTTGCAGTGGTAATGACCACCAAAAAGAACCTTCCGGGTTAGGAATTTAAGAGGCACAGATTCCAGGGCTCATACAGAGATGTCTTCAAATGAGAAATTACCAGGGGAAGATCCCACGAAGGAAAAGAAGCACAGATCTCAGGTCATAGAAGCTGGAACCCCGAGCCTCGAGGCCATCAGTTCAGTGGAGGACAGATTGTCCCAGGGTGCACAAAAAGTCGTAATTGAAAGCCGTTGAAGCTTAAGGGTTGCAACTGAGAGGCTCTTATCAAACCTTTCCTGAAGAAACTGAAAAATGTCGGCAGTAGGAGCCGAAACAAGAGACAAAGGCCTCTCCCTGCACCACTTATCAAAGGAACCCCAATGGTGTTCATACACTTTATTAGTTGAAACTCTCCTAGAAGATTGTAAAGAACAGGAATCTGATAGAGACCATTTTTGAAGAAGGTCTCCCTTTCAACCTCTAGGCTGAGAGTTTTAACTTGGCCACTATCGGAACTGGAAGAACAGAATTGAACAGTCAAGATGGCTCCAGAAGGGAGGAGCCTCTCCCGTTCCAGAACCAGGAGCTTGAGACGAGGAAACCAAGGTCTCCAGGCTCACATAGGAAGCACCAAGGTCACCTCCACTGGTTCCTTGAGGAGACAAAACATAAACAGCGGAATCAATGATATTGCCTATAGTAGAATGGGCACACAGGAGAAACAGCAGAAAGTGCAGGGGGAAGGGGTGGGGTTTTTATGGATCTTCTACTTTGATCATTTCATTGAAAGGGAAAACAGTTTTGCAGCAGTGAGGATAGGGGAGTGATTGGGCACACTCAATCTACCAGGTAAGGAATTGGCCGAGGAACTAAAGAATGGGAGATAATGTTAATTTCATACTGGAGGATCATAGTGACCTTGATCTGGTTTAAAATATATGAGGTAAAAGTTAATTTGCTGCACTTCCGATCTCTGATTATTGTTTGATATATTCCCACTTCTCTGATATCTTTCCATTAATTTAGCTCTCTGTCCTTGTATTTAAAAAAAGAAAAAAAACTATTGTAAGCCCTATTGCATTGTGTATAAACCATCATGTTATTTTCCATACCTAAATAAATAGGTAGGGCTAGCAGCCCTTGGAAAACTGTGTGAGATAATATCACTGGGACATGTGTGCCAGTAGCTTTGATTATTAAGTGAAAACAAGTTAAAGAAACTGGGGTAATTCATGTAAGGGTTTCTTTTGAGAGCACAAGACAACCCTCTAACCAAAAGCCATGAAATTTACCTCTGACCTTACATTCCAAACTAGTGTGCTACTCCCCATAAATCACTTTAACACAGTACATTAAAGAAATAAAGATTATGAATTCTGAATCAAAGTTTGAAATGCCAGTTGCTGTTCATTAAAATATTTCACTAATCCCAGCATTCGTTTTTAGCCCAAGATTCCCCTCACTCTTTCTAAGGATCATTTTTAAATCTATAAGCTGTAACTCCCTTTCTCTTTTGCTCCATCTTCAGGTTCAATGACTGGCTTTTTATAGGTTCAGCCCAACTTTGGATTTGACCATCATTTCAGTTTTTTGGGGAGAAATGAATTACCTCTCCAATAAATAGTCTGGTAATTTATTTTCCAACCCTTGAATGATTAAGCCTTCCTCCTTTCTCCCCTGGCTCATGCTAAGAACATATAAAGCTTTCAAATGTCCATGCAAAAGTATTCAAAATTGATTTGTATAGGTTTTAGGAACATGGAGACCTTCCACTTTGTGTGATAAGCAGCTGCGTCAGTGGTATTATGACTGGCAAATGTGATGGTAGACAGTCCCCTATTTGAGCACCTTATGTGCCCATTTTGGTTTTCTCGAAATGCAACACTCATTAATTATGTTTGCCAGGGTTTGCTTTTTCATCATGTCCTCCATTAATGCTAACAGTGTGAGGCCTCCTAAGAGGGTCAATATATTTGAGAGGGCTATTTCACTGGACTGCTTTGTGATGCTTCCTTAATATCGCTGTTCTGTTAGACACGTCTTACCATAGATTCCTTACCTTTAGAGTATTCCAGGTATCAAACAGGATCTGGAGATTTTCATGCAGAAGCTCCCTCAAACCTCTAGGTGGTGTTGTGTGGCTCCACGGTGATCTGCACCACCCCAAAAGTGATGGAGTAGAGCTGCCTATTGACTCCAACCCTGAGTACAGACTTCAGCTCCTTCCTTCCCATGCGCTTTGAGACAGATGTGGCGCTCCTCTTCCAACTTGATAGTCGTCTGACAACTTCACATTTTCAACAGATTGTGTGCTTTGAAAAAATGTCTTTCCCCAAAGACAACATGGTTGAAGTAGTGCCTTGGCTGCTAGAAGCCGATATCTGATAGAGACTACTAGCCGCAGATTCCTTCACGTAGAATTAACCCCAGGCGTGAGACTGGATCCGGAAACTTTTGTGCCGCAGCATGCCTGCACGCCGGGGCGACATCACGCGACTCCGCCCAGGCGTCGTCCGCGTACGTGACATCAGCGAGGTCACATAAGACCCGCCCCGGCACACCTGTGTCAGTTTTTTCCTTTTCCACGTACAGCGCAGATCCGATCCTTGCTACGGTCCTGTTAGGGCCCCTTTTTTCTTCCATTACCTTTTGGTGGAACAGTGTGCGAATGTCTTTGGGCTTCAAAACTTGCACTTTTTGTGGGCGTCTTATGTCGGCGACGGACCCTCACCTCATTTGTATGTGGTGTTTGGGGAAGGATCACAGCACCACAGAATGGGCGGCGTGCCAACAGTTGAAGCCGAAGTCGCGGCGGGAGCGCCGAATGAAACTTCTCTTGGCGCGTCTCTCCAGGTCGACGTCCTCCCCTCGGTCTGCTTCGGCGGACTGCTTCAGATACGGCCCAGGTCGTCATCCTCGCCCTTCTCCGATGTCGCGTGAGCGTTGCTCCCCGGTGGGTAAGTGTTGCAGTTTGTCCCCGGGGGCTAGTTTCCGGCCTTCCGGGGGCATGGAGTCTCCGCGGGTGATGCAGCCCCGCGTGTCGTCCTATCCGCCGTTTCCCGGTGTTGGGGCGTCGAGAGTTCAAATGGAGACATACGCGGTGGCTTTTCAGCCCTCGCTGGCGTCTCCTCCTCCTCCTTTCCCTCCTGGGGCGTTGACGGATCCTTCGCCCTGCGCAGGGCCCTCCACGGCACCGCCCGTGGCTCCGGCCCCGGCGCCGACTGGTTCAGATCCAGGCTTGGAGGATGTGGTGCTGTTGGGGTGCGGCTCCTCTGGGGCACCTCCTTCAGGTCACGGCGTCACTGCCTCGCTGCAAACTCCCACGGGGGTCCCTGTGGTGTCGCGGGAGGTCGCTGGGGCTCGGGTCGCATCACCGAGCCCCTCACGGTCCTTTGACAGGGTGGTCCTGTCTAAGGCCGAGGTGACACCGCTACGGCGCCGGCAGCAGCTGGACCGTGCGGAGCCACAGGGGTCGGTGGACCCTCCTCGTCCCGCTCCGGGTCGAGGCTTAGGGAGGACTCCCCGTCCCTCTCCGGGACCCTCTCGTCCCTCCCCACAGGCAGATGCCTTGTTGGATTGCGAGTCGGAGGTTGAATCGTCCCTGGCACTGCCACATGGGTTGGCGAGCGATCTTCGCCTCATTCTGGGCCGCGGCTGGCGGAGGGCTTCGTGTCACTCCCCAGGCCCGTCTCGTTCTCCCACGCAGGGGGCTGCCTCGGCGGGGGTCGGGTCGGCGTCATTCCGGCGCCGCCCAAGAGCCGTTGCGGCTCCAGCTCTACTCCGGTCTCCGCTCCGGGGTGACATGGAGGTACCTTGTCCGGTGACGCCGGATGGTGCCGACGTCCTGCCTCAAGCAGCGGACTCTACAGCTCCGCGCAGGAGTCGTACCGCGAATTCGTCTAAGGACGCTCCTTCTTCTCCGGAGGCAGGCTGTATATTGGTGTCGTCCTCCCCGGAGACTGGTCGCCGTGTGGTGTCTTTCTCACCGGCATCGAAGGGCGGCTCCCTGCCCTTCCTGATGCAGAAGTGTTCTTCGGAAGAACGGCAGGTCCCTCATTCTTTGGCTCCTTCTGACTTCCAGGCCTGGCCCTTGCCCGTCCCACTTGACCTCGGGGACGGCCGCCTTAGTTTGCAGCCGTCGCCCACGGAGGAGCTGCTTTCTCCACCGCAGTGCCCTACGGAGCCGGTGCGGCCTTCGCTCACGCGGTGTCCATGCACATGGGTGACCCGGTGGCTCACTTTCCGGCGGACCATCTATTGGAGGTTCTCCACCAGGGCTCCTCAGAGACTTCTGAGTTGGGTTGATTCTGGGCCTTCTTAGGCCGGCTGTTCTGGCTGTGGAGTGTGTTTTCTGGTTGTTTACGTCCTTCCTTGGGACTTTGGCATTGTTGGCTGCTGGACGGCCCATGTGTTGATTGTGTGTGGGTTCTGCAGGAGTTGTTGCGCGTACTTGGCCCTGAGATTGGGCCTCCTGCTTTGCTTGGGCTGCTTATCACGCCTTCAGTGAGGGTGTTTTTTTTTTCTTCCCCCGTGGCTCTTTTCTTTCGCCTCTGCTGCGGAAGTTCTTCCAAAGATGGTTCCCATATCTTGGGACTTAACGTACCCTATGTGGGTTAGTGGTAGCTGTCATATAGCTTGCGCACTGCTAGAGGGTTCTGGTTGCCTTCGGGTGCCTGTTATCCATGGCGTTTAGGTGGGTTGCTTTTGCTTCCTGACGTCCTGTGCGCGGCCACTCGTAGTGGTGTGCCCGGGCATCTCCTCCTCGCCCTGCTCCTGTCCTGAGGTCTGGAATGATCCTGTGTTCTCCCTTGCCAGGCGTCGCCTACTCGGCCTTCCTAGGGCCTCGGGCTGTTCTTCTTGCTTCTGGCGGCTTTGACTGCCAGCGCTGTTCTGGCTGGCAGGCTGCTCTCCATCTGGAGTTGGTTCGCCTTCTTTTCCCTCGTTTCCTTGGGTCCTCTAGGCTTCTTCTTCTTTTCCTGTCTTGGCATTGGGCGGAAGCTATGTTGCCTTGTGAGGGAGTGGGGTACTTCGGCCTCTCCGTCCTTGCCCTTGGTTCCTCAGCTGTCAATGTACGAGCCTCTTCAGCATTCTTTCTCTCCTACTTCCCCTTGAGGTCGATGAGGTTCTGCTTGTGGGGGTTCCCTTGGCCTAGCAGGGGCGAGGTTCTACCTGGTGCACAGATCTGGTCCCCTGTGGGGCCCTCTGTTCTGCATTGGCTGGTGGGGTCCTTTCGTAGACCCTCCTTTCCAGGGGGTATGGCTAGGGTATCTATTCTACGTGAAGGAATATGTGGCTAATAGTCTCTATCAGATGCATGAGTTACTTACCTTCGGTAACGATGTATCTAGTAGAGACGATTCTAGCTGCATATTCCTTTACGGCGCGCCCTTCCTCCCCTATTCTGCGAGGAGCCTTGGGTTGGTCTTCGGTACTCGCCTCCCGGTGGGGGGCTGTGTCTCCTGTCAGTGCCTTCCTTGTTCTTGACGGGTGGCTCTGTCTGGGTGCAGTTCAATCCTCCTTTGGTCCTTTGGAGGATGGGGTTCCGGTGCTCCTGTTCCCTGCTGCTCTGGCTACTCCAGGTTCGGGTGGGATTGCTTTCTATCCCTGTCCTCCCTCCCCTCCCTTCCTTCCATTGTTATCCTCTGATTAAGGGTCATCTGGCCTTATCTTGCCCTTGTCCCTTGTGGGTGGTTGCCCTCTAGGTTGGGGTGACTTGGAGGTTTGTTGTCCCTGTCTGTCGTGGGACTGGTCCCATTCCTTGCTCAGGATGGGGTGGTGGGTTTACTATGTGTGCCATGACTTTTACGCATGTTCTTTGCCTCCGGGGCACAGGGATGGGAGGTTGTCTATGTGCTGGCAGGGTGACTGTGCAGGTTTCTGCTTGTTCTTCTTCTTTCCCTGCCCTTGGGTTCTGCGGTGTTGGCACTACTCTGGTGGTGTCGTTAGTCACCGTTTCTTTCCAATTTTTCTGCTCTTCGCACACTGTTCCCATGATTCCACTGTTTTTTTATCTGGTGGTTCCGCGTTGTGGTGCGGAAAAGTTCTCTAAAGAAAACCTGACGTAGGTGCGCCGGGGCGGGTCCTATGTGACCTCGCTGATGTTACGTACGCGGACGACGCCTGGGCTAAGTCGCGTGATGTCGCCCCGGCGCTCAGGGATGCTGTGCCAAAAAAGTTTCCGGATCCAGTCTCACGCCTGGGGATAATTCTACGTGAAGGAATCTGTGGCTAGAATCGTCTCTACCAGATACATCGTTACCGAAGGTAAGTAACTCATACATTAGTCACAGACACCGGTGATATGTCGCTGGTGTCCGGGTTCTGGTCAAAATTTGAAGTTGTGTTGTAATTGTGCCCTGGTGCAGCCAAAGAAGTTCAGGGGGTGTAGGCAGATCTATACGTTGACAAACATAAGGAGTGTGCATAATCTTGGTCCTGCTCAAAGTCAACCGGGTACGTTGAAATCCAGAGCGCTCTACAAGCACAAGAAGGCCACTCAAAGTCAGGCGAAAAGCCATGTATTCAGCAGTCCTTGGGCCTATTGTGTCTAGCATCTATCGACTCTGAGCCCTCTCCTCAATTGTTTTTGGTGTGTCCTAAATTCCCTTGTCCATTGTTAACTGCTACAGCTAGTGGCCATTAAAGATAGGCCCTGCTGCAGATTTTTAACATGCTACTGGTTCCCTCTGGCGAGTCCTTTTTTTGGATGGGGCGGGGTGGGCGTCAGTTTTATATATCGCAAACTTGGCCCGAAGGTATCGGAGCACTTTACATGCACACCAGTTGCGTAATAGAATATTTCTTACCCCAGAGTACTCACCGTTAGAATATCCCCCAGGCATCCGATTGGATCCAAATATTTTCATAGGACTGTGTCTGCGTGCCCCCAGGTGCGCCATGTGGCTCCGCATTGACTTTGTTCCACCCCGAAAGTGACAGAGAAAAGCTGCATATAAGCTGTGTGCTGATGCTTCAGTGAATTCCAGACTTTATCATCACAGCCATCCTACACCCCCTTTTTCCCAGACGAAAAAGTGTTGACAACCAGGGCGACCTTTTTGACAAAAGTCATGACTCCCTTTCATGTTGAGCAATCCATCACCCTCTTGCTCCTCGTCACCTCTCGAAAGAGGAGGAGAGACTCCATAGGCCGGGCCTAAAAGAGCCTTAAGATTTTACATTGATTGCACCAAAGGCCATCAGGTCGATGATCAACTCTTTATAGAGTTCTTGGGGGCAAATAAAGGAAACGTGGTGCAAAAAAGGACTTTCTCAAGGTGGAAAGCCCTCTGCATTAAGACTTGCTACACTTTGGAAAGGAAGCAGCCCCTGGAAGGACTAAGAGCTCATACCTCCAGGGCCAAAACTGCATTTGCATGCAGAGTGTCTGTTCCTGACATCTGTCAGGCCGCGACTGTGTGTCAGTGAATGTATTCACTAAGCACTATCGCTTTGATAGCCTGGTTTGATACTGCAGAAATGTTTGGTTTGAGCCCACTCCACAGGCCCTCCACTTTTGGGAGGTACTGCTTTTTTATTTATTCTAAAGGTGAGGAATCAACCGCTAGAAATATCCATCAAAGGGGCACGTTAATTACCTTTGGAAATGCTTTTTCTGGTGGATGCTCTATGTATTGGAAGATTCTTCACTGTCCTCCCAACTCCTTGTTCTGTGAAGTTGCCTCTTTTTAACTGAGAAAACAGTCCCATATTAGTGATCCTCGAACTGCTTTCTCCAATTGTATTCTGGTCCAGGACTGAGGTAAGAGTCAAACAAGAAAATGACTGGCATGCAGGAGTGGCTCTTATGTGTCAGTCCGTTAGTTCCAGGGCGAAACAAAGTTAGCGAAAAACCACACTGCACCTCCTGGTGGTGCATGGGAGAAGTGCTATGAAAGCATCTGAAGCCACTAAAGCACCTGGGGAATATTATGAAGGTGAGGAATCTGCGATAAGATAGAGTAATCCACCAGTAAGAGCTTTATTTGCAGTTTTATTGAGCAGATCAGCATAATTTCTTGACCTACAACTGCCTGCTCTTGAAGCAAAAAAAAAATGTTCTCATAACACCAACCAGGGCCAGTCTCCAAAGAGCCCTCACTGCCCTTCACTGAAGCACTCACAGATACACTTATGGTCGCTTGTATCAAACGATGTACTCCCTTCCAGTTTTTCAACCTGTGGCTAGGAGAAATAGACCAGCCCCTGGTGATCCTTCATTCCTCACTCAGCACATGAATCCAGAAAGCCTAGTGGTACAGACGTCAACAGTAATGTAAATCCAAACACCTTTCTGAGCGGCCGAGCAGGGTAATTTAAGTGCATTGATACCTTTGGGGAAAAAGATTTTCTCTTCAGCCAGCCTAGCCTTTTGCTTTCTGAAGGTGGGTCTCTTTCTGGGTAGGTACACCCATGCGCTGTGGGACATAGCTTGAGAGGTGTTGACGGTCGGCCCAAATTACCTTAGGGCACTGTTTGCTCAAACCATTCAGGATGGGCAGGCTGACTTACAAACCTTGATACCAAGGACTGTGTTGTTTGCGTCCTGGGTACCAGCGTAATACTCAGATGAAACGCTTAGATGCATACAACTTGAATTTCCAGGGATGTCTTAGACATACACTTTGATCACTCTTGAGTATTTGTTGAGATGGTCGATTTGGACCTGGAACTAAGAACCACCACACCATGCCCGCTCTCTATGGTTGCTTTCAATGGCTCTTCAGTTTCACCAACAGTGCATGGAATTTAGGGGCTACTCAAGAGGACTGGCATACAGACAGTGAAAGCCCTCTCAGCTGGTGCAGAATTCGACCTAGACTTTTCGCAGCCCCAAGGGACATGGTGGTGTCCGAGTGTTGGGATGGAAAAGTCCCCTGCATGGAGATAGACTTGCACCCCTGCCTTGAGTCAACCTGCTGCATGAATATCTGAAAATCTGGTAATGATTGTTGCTTAATGGGTGACTGTAAGGAAGTGGGTTTCTGTTGCAGTAACCCCCCCCACACTTTTTGCCTCATACCTGATGCACTTTTCCTTGGTGTGCCCTGGGTCCCTGCCAATCAGGTACCCAGGGCCTGTGTTCCTTCCCTAAAAACTGTACTAAAGCCTAAACCCAATTGGCATCTCTGGCCACATGTCAGCCCCTGGTAAATGGTACCCTAGGTACCCAGGACATTGTGACCAGAGAAGGCCCCTAAGGGCTGCAGCAAGAAGTGCCCTGGTGCAGAACTAAACACAGAGTTGACATGGCACACATCCCTGTGTGCCATGCCCACAAACCCACTGCCCTGGCATACATCAGCCACCCCTCTAGCTGGGTGCTCTATGCCAGTGGTGAGGACACAGGTGCATGATCCCTGTGCCCCAACAGTACCCAGGGCCATTCCTGGGCACTGTAAGTGCAGTGATGCCATAAGAGTATATGGTGCACCATAATGGCTACACTGAAGACTGACAAGTTTGATATCAAACTTGTCAGCACATTAAGCCCACACTGATGCCAGTGTGGGATTTAATGTAAAATGCACTACAGAGGGCATCTTAGAGATGCCCCCTGAAACCTAACCTACAATCCACGTCTTGTCTGAGAGGCTGCCTAGGTTGCCACACAGCAGACATGTTGCTGGACTCCTGGGTGGAGAGCCCCCGCTCTCCTGGGCCTGCAACAATGCACATCCTGGGCGAGGTGCTAGATCTCCTCCCTCAGGATGGACAGGGGGAAGCTTCAAAGGCATGCCTCCATTGTGAGCTTCTCCAGGCCCTTTGCTGTACTCAGCAACTGGCTCCCACTTGTTCTGACCCCCACTCTGGCGGAAAGACTGGCAGGCAACCCTACGTGAGGGAAGGGGGTGTGCCAGCCTGTGCCAACTCCACCCCTCAGGTGGGAGAGGCGAGGTGAAGCACAACTCCGTACTCCGGCCATCTTGAGGATGGGGAGCCCTGCCCAATCACAGCTAGGCTCCTGCCCCCCTTCCACCGGAGAGGAGCAGGATAGGGTGTGTTCTCACCCCAGGACAGGGACCCATTGGTCCCTGCCCTCACCCTACCTGTAACGCCCCTAAATGTAGTATTTAGGGGCACCCCCTGAACCTTCCTTCCTCAGATCCCGATTCGAAAACAAGCAAGAAGATCAAGAAACCAGAAGACCCGCCGCACAGCTGCTAACAAGAGTACGACTCCAACTGACTTGTCCCCAGCCCTACCGGCCTGTTTATCCTTGAATCTGCTCCTGTGGAACTCCGGCGCCTTCAGTGGTCAGCAACCTCAAAAACCCCGGAGGACCTGACCACCTTGAGACTCTACCAAGACTGGGACTCCCACGAGCAATGGTTCTGCTCAAACAGCAATACCCCTGGTTCCAGCCAGGAACCGCAAATCCAGCACACTCTGCACCCGCCTTGCCCGGCCTGTGCCCGAGTGGACAAAGACCCTGAGGATGTCCCCCCGGCGATTCTGACCTGGAATCCAGCGCCCAAGGACCCTCCTCGGCGACCCAGACGACGCCTGCAGCCTCAGAACCTGGGACCCCTCCAACCGCGACCAGCAGGGGGTCAGATTTTCCGACGCCAAAAGACACCCCGGCGCCCCACGGCCCCCTGTGCCCAACTCCTGGGTGTCTACCTATCCTCCAAGATCCCAACTTACCCCTCGAAGTGTTGGCCGCTCCTGAAGATCCTCCGTCCCCGAGCCTGCAGCCTTTGTTCACTTTCCAAGATCACCATTGAATAACATTGAGCGCCCGATGGCTCAAAAGCATCCTGCACCCAGCCGCCCGAGTGCCCCTGGCAGTGCAACCTATGTCCTAATCTACTTCCCCATTTGCCCTGAGCAAGTGACCAGGAGCCCAGCTCCCACAGCCGCGTGGCCTGCTCGCCAGCAGCCACCAACCAAAGACCCCCTGCCTCTCATTGGATAACATTGGGTCTAACTACCTCTGCACCCGGCTGCCCCTGTGCCGCTGAGGGTGTACCAACTGTACCTACCTGACCCTGGGAGACCCCTGAGTCTCTGCCCAGAACCTTAACTCTGCCAGTCGAGTACTTACCTAAAAGCCGAAAACTCACTTTTCTTCCGTAGGCTAACATTGACTGGTTTCACTTGGAAATTCTTCTAAGTGTGGGGTTTTGGAACTTTAAAATATTCGTCTAAAATCAGCCGAACAACAAATTCCGATTTACTGACCTGTTATCAGGAGAAACCTCAGTACTGCATCTTGTAGCTCAGTACTGACCCTGAAAAGTAATTTTAACCGTACTTACCAGTAACTTGAATTTCCTTCCATAGGATATCATTGCCTGCTTTTTGCTGAAAAAGTTTCTAAGTGTCGATTTTTGCAAACTACAAATATTCTTTAAAAATCGTACCAACCGTGAAAACATAATTACTTACGTGCTTTAGATAGATGTCCCAGTGCTGAACCTAGGAGCCCAGCACTGGGTTACAAAATAAACGAGAACATTCTTTACCCGTAACTCGAATTTTCATCCATAGGAAACCATTGACTGTTTTTCTGTGAAATTTCTTTTAAGTGTCGATTTTGCAAACTTATAAATATTCCTCAAAAATTGCCTGTATAACTTAAACGCAGTTTCTCAACTGCTTACAGGTGGTACACTAGTGCTTGATCCAGGATCCAACACTGACCTAGAAAAAGTAACCATAACCCCACTTACCTGCTAAGTGAATTTCCTTCCATAGGATAGCATTGGTAATTTGATCAGAAAAGGTTTCTAAGTGTCAACTTTTAAAATAGCAAAATATTGCTTAAAAACAGTAGCTAAAACGTATTTACTCACTTGTTTCCAAGAACTGTCCCAGGACTGAATCTAGGATCCAGTCCTGGAGTTAGACAAGTAATCCTGAAAGTAATCAATTGCATATAACTTAAAATTCCCATTGAGCTCAATGTATTAATGTATTTGAAATTGTGTTGCCTATTGCAACAAACTGTAACTATTGCGTTTCAAGTCAATTGCCTCTTGGAAAGTATTTAACTGAAGCATCTCATTCTGAGAAAGTGTATTTTGATACTTCTTGTTGGTTCTAAAATAAAACAACCATATATTTTTATATACAAACCATTGGCCTAGAGTTCAGTTCTTGAATGTGTGAGACAATTTGCTGACTGAATGTGTACAACAAATGCTTTACACTGTCCTCTGATAATGCCTTACTGCTCGACCAAGCTACCACTTTAGAGAGTAAGGTTATATCTAACTTTAGCCTCTGCCAAACCTCTGGGGATTGTGAACTCTGTGCACACTGTACCTATTTACAGAGCCACTTTCTCACAGTGACCATTGATTATGTGTGCGCCATGACCTAGGCCTGTCTCATGGTAACTTGGTCTTGTGATACCGGGGGGGCACAGCAATCACTACCCTCAGAGTGATTGAGCAATAATGCCCTAATTTGGAGTTAAGTGGCACAAGGATAGTAGCAGCCTACCAGTTTTCTGTGTCATAGTGTTCAGTAGTCTGAATTGACCTTTTTACTGGTATCACAGCAGTGGTGCCTACTGGCCCACTCATATAAAGTTACGTAGCTGTTGGCCTAGTTGGATTGTGTGTGACACTTTTATTTCCGTAGTGGGTGTGTATTTGCCTGTGTACATAACTTGGAGGCCTCTGGGTCCCATTTTGGAAATACAGGGCCAGGAGATGCAGGTAGGACATCAACTTCCAGGCGTGAGGTGAGTATTGCTGACATTCCTGAGGGGTGAGGTGAGGGCATAGAAGCGAAGTAGAGCTTCCTGTGTGCACAACAAAGGTCTCTTTGATTCCAGGGAGTTACTGTTCAGTGGGGCCAGGGCTCTTTGTCAGGGAGATGGTGAAATTGATAAGGTTGACACTGTACGACCAGGGCATCTTGATGGAGTGAATGCCTTAGGCTTTTGTTCCTTTATAAGGCTTATTTCAGTGGAGCCTGACAGCGTGCTTTGATCATCAGTTACTTCCTTTGCCTATATTGTGGGTGAATCAGAATTGGAGCTACTCCTGTTAAGACAGACTGTGCCTTTCGTGCGAAGGCAGTTCAGATGTGAAAGTACTTCAAAGGATCTGACACAATCTGATTTTCAAAGAATCTGACACTAAATAACATTTGTGTCTGGATTAGGACTATAATGATGAAAGCATGAGCCCCACAATTTGTAAACAGTACAGATCTGAAAGAGACACGTTAGTGATAGATTCCTTACCTTAGAATATCCCCAGGCATCAGACTGGATCTGGAAAGTTTTCGTCAGCAGTACCCCTGCACGTTGGTAGGCGTCGTCGTCGTGCGGCTCCGCGTATGTCGCTGGCGTCGTAGCCGCCGAGATGACATCGGCGGAGCTACTTAGACGCGCCCACGCGAGCTGACGTCAGTTCTTTCTTTTTCTTTTTCTGCGCCAGCAAGCGCAGATCCGAGAGAGAGCGGTACTCCTAGTTATTACTTTAACTTGGTTTCTGAGAACTTTGTTTCTCTTTTTTTGTCGAATACTCGACTCCTGGTGCAGTAGGCTTGCCTGGGTTTAAGTCCTGTAGGGCCTGCCGTCGGAACATGTCAGTGGCGGACCTGCACGATGTGTCTCTCTTCTGCTTAGGGCACGCCCATGACCCCGAGGCGTGCCCCGATTGTCGGGCCATGGCGCTGAAAGCTTTGCGGGAGCGTTCCCGAAAGTTGTTGGAGGCCCGGCAATCGGTTCTGCGCCGATCGAGGTCCTGCTCCCGTGGGAGGTCGAGGGACCGGTCGCAGAGCCGACACCATCGCTTGTCGGACTCGGGGACACCCGGCAATCGGTTCCGTGCCAATCGAGGTCCCGCTCCCGTGGGAGGTCGTGGGACCGGTCGCGGAGCCGACACCATCGCTCATTGGACTCGGGGACAGGTAAGTCAAGGCGCCATAAAAAGTCGAAGACGCAACGTCGCTCTTCGTCTACCCCTCAGTGGTCGCGGGACGTGGTGGAGGGGGCGGGTGGTCACTTCCCCGCAGCTCCGGTGGAGCCTCCCTTGTTGCCTGCGGCCTACCCACCCTTCCCGGGTCCGCACGCGACGCAGGATGAAATACAGGTATTCCTGTCTGCCATGCGCCGTTTATTACCCACGTCGGATCCCTCCAAAGCGCCTTCAGGCCCCGTGGACCTGTGGGGTGGTTCTGCCCCCGTGCCGCCGCCTTTGGCCCCGGCTACGTCGGTACGATACCTTGCATCGCCGCCGGCTCCAGCCTCTGCGCCGGACGTCGTCGAACCTGGATTGGTCTACTACCCCCACGATTCCACTTCCAGGTGGGGATTTTCTCCCTTTTCCCCGGGAACCTTATCCTTACCGGCCTCTAACACAGCTGGTGGACGAAGGGGAATACTGGGAGGGGTCTGAGGACCCTCTCGCAACTCAATGCGAGGATGAGCTGGAGGGTGATATGGAAGGTCCAGGTGATCTGGATTTCTCTCCACACCCTGGTACACTGTCCCCTTCTTCCGTGGCTACGGAGGAAGTTGGGACTTTTTCTGTGGTGATGCATAGGGTGGCTGTTGCTCTTAACCTCGAGCTCCCTTTTGTGCCTATCAGGACCAATCTCCTGACTGAGGTGCTGCAGCCAGCGTAATCTTCCGTGGAGCCGCTGCTGCCTTTCAACAACGCACTTACTGACATCCTGTTGAGCTCCTGGAACACGCCTTATACAGGGGTTCCTGTGGATAGGGGTGTGGCACGCCGCCATCGCCGGGGCGACCCCAGCTTTCTCACACAACACCCAACGCCTGAGAGTCTGTTGTCCAGGCCTCTGTCTCTCCGAGCGCATTCCCTTCTGCTCCTCCGGACAAGGAATCTAAGAAACTGGAGCAGTTTGGGAAAAAGATTTTCACTTCTGCCAGTTCAGGGATGCGGGCGGTGAATACCGCATGTCCATTCTGTGTGGGACACTGTGGCACAGGTGCTGCCTCAGTGCCCCGTGGAGGCTCAGGCGGTGGTCTCCAAGGCCATTACCGGGGGAAGAGATGCTGCTAAATTCACTATCTGTTGTGGACTTGACACTGCTGATTCCCTCGGCAGGGCACTCTCCACAACGGTGGCGCTCCGCCATTACGCGTGGCTCAGAACTACTGGCTTCTCCGGGGACGTCCAGAACACTTTATTGGACATGCCCTTTGATGGCACACGCCTCTTTGGTGACAAGACGGATAGCACCCTGGAACGAGGTCAGGGTCGAGGTGCCCAAGCGCGTTCCCGCAGCCGTGGTCGTGGTCCATCCGCCCCTGCCACAATCGCCTCAAAACCTTCCTAGTCCGGTGTTTCAGGCCCACCAGATGCCAGTGGGTGGCAGGATCCTCCATCACCTCCCCTATTGGGGCACCATCACTTCAGACAGGTGGGTTCTGCAGATAGTCCGAAGGGGCTACTCCCTCCCTTTCGAGACTTCCACTCCAGCCATGCCACCTCAGTGCCACCGCATGTCGGGGGATCACTTGGCACTTCTCCAGCAGGAAGTTTCGGCCCTCTTGGCCAAGTGGACCATCGATGCCAGAAGTAGGTCGTGGTTATCTGATAGAGGCTACTAGCCGCAGATTCCTTAACGTAGAGACTGGACCCAAAATAATTTCTTGCCCAGCATCTCTGTGTGCCGGGGGTACCTCACGACTCCGCCCGACGTCCTCTGCGGGTGCGACGTCAGCGTGGTCACATAAGCCCCACCCCATAACGCTGACGTCAGTTTTCTTCTTTTCCGTGTGCAACGTGGATCCGGATCGTGTTCCTGGCCTGTTTCAGGCCTTCTTTTTATGCTTAGCTTTTCTTGTGTACAGTGTGCGAATGCCTTAGGGCTTCAAGACGTGCTCGTCTTGCGCGCGCCAGATGTCGGCGATGGATCCTCACCCCATCTGTATGTGGTGTTTCGGGGAGCACCACGACTCCACGGACTGCGAGGCGTGTCAGCAAATGAAGCCGATGTCCCGGCAAGAGAGCCGGATGAAACTCCTTTCGGCACGCATGTCCAGGTCGGCGTCGTTGCTGCGTCCGTCCCCCACGGACGGCTTCAATAAATACCGCTTCCGTCTCAGACATCGTCCTTTTCCCAGGCCGCAAGGGCGTCGTTCACCTGTTGGTAAGTGTCGCAGTTTGTCCGGGAGGCCAGGTCCACGGCCTGTTAGGAGCGTGGGTTCTCCACGGGTGGTGCGGCCCCACATGTCGCCACCCTATCCGCCATTTCCCGGTGCAGGGATGACCAGAGCCCAGATGGAGACCTATGCGGCGGCCTTGGAGGCTTCTTTGGTTCTTCCTTCTTCTTGCCTTCCTGGGACGTCTGCGGATCCCTGGTCGCGTGCGGGAACGTCTGCGGCTTCGCCGGCAGCTCTGGCGCCGACAGGTTCGGCTCCAGGTTTGGAGGATGTTGTGCCGTCGGGGTGCGGCCCTTTGGGGTTCCCTCCTTCAGACCACGGCGCTTCTGCCTCGCGCAAACCCCCAAGGGGGTCCCTGTGGTGTCGCGGGAGGTTGCCCGGTCTCAGGGCGTGTCCTCGAGTCCTCCTCGGTCCTCTGGGCAGGCAGCGGCTTTGTCCAAGGCCGAGATGACGCCGCTCAGGCGCCGGCGGCTAATGGCCCTGGTGGCGCCGCAGGGGCCGGCTAGAGGTCGGGGCGTGTCACCGGGCCCCCCTCGTCCCTACACGCAGACGGCTACCTCATCGAAGGTCGAGTCGACTCCTTTTCAGCGCCGTTCCTTAGCCGCCCCAGCTCCTACCCAGCCTTGGTCTCTCGCGCCGCGCGTTTTGGCGGAGGTCGTTCCGGCGTCCCCTTCGGTCGACGTTGACCTGACGCCGGTGGCGGACTCTACGGCGCAGGGCCGCCGTCGGGTCATTGATTCGTCTTTGGACGGCCCCTCTTCTCCGGCAGTTCAGCAGCTGTTTGTTTCATCTTCTCCGGAGACGGGTCGCCGCGTCGTGACTTTTTCCCCGGATCTTCCAAGGACGGCTCTGCGCTGTCACCGCCCCCGCAGTCTTCACCGGAGGCGCCTCAGGTTCCCCATTCATTAGTCCACCCTCCCCCTTTTCGAGCTTGGCCTTTCCTTCATGCGGTTGGTTTAGGGGATGGCCACCTTAGCTTGCAGCCGTCACTCACGGAGGAACTGCTTTCCCCGCCGCTGGGCCCTACGGAGGCATGTGCTGCTTTCGATCGGTCTGTTTGCACGGCTGCAGGAATCTTGCGCATGGGCGATCCAGCTTCCCATTTCCCCACGGATCATCTGCTGGAGGTTCTCCATCAGGGCTCTGGTGGACGGGAGCTGCTTCTTCCCTTCGAGACTTCGCTCCACCATTCTCTTTTGGGGGCCCTGGGGGGACCCAGTGCCCCAGCCACTTCTACACCGCCACCGTTCTGCTCCGCATGATCCTGTCTGTCTTTCCCTCCATCCTTCTACCAGGGGCCCTCTTTCACAGACTACCTTTACCTTTACCTCCTTGCCATCGGTGTTGTCTCCCCAGTCGGGGGAGGCCCGCTGGTTAGATTTCTGGGGGCTCAACATCTTCGCCTCCTCCAGTGCTGCTTTGTGGGCCCTTAACACTCTTTGTGTATTGGCCAGTGTAGGAGAGTAAGGTCTGCTTCACATGGGTACCCCACTTCTTGCTGGTGTTTCACTGTTTTTCGACCTTAGTCTAGCTGTGGCCCTGCTAATCTAACCTCTCTAAAATGTTTTCCATGTACATTAGGTACATATCTAATTGGATTCTGGAGTGCCTTATAAGCCCCTAGTATATGGTATGCTATGTACCTAGGGCATAGGTACCTCAGACGCCTACCAGGGACTGCAGCAAGTATTATGCCACCCCTGGGAAGCACTCCAAAATGACACCACAGGTCTGCTACTGCCGCCTGGGTAAGGGTGTGCTTGCACCCCTTACTGTGGTATAGGCTACCTATACCACTACCTTATACAGACACATATAAACCTATAAGCCACTCCTATGATAGGCCTTGACAATCCTGAAGGCAGAGTGCTTGGTTTTATGTGAGAGGGTGCCCAAGCATGAGCTGAGCCCCTCTGCAGCTTTCACAAATACTTCCTTATGGCTGTTCTGTGATACAAAACCAACATTTTGGGGCGACATACGCCCCAATCCAAAGGCACAGCACTCTAGTCCTTTAATACTTTATTAATGTGAGAACCAATTAATCGTATTTTTTGAAAACGTGTAATCACTTGCTTGCACAATCTTCTCTCATAACTCCTGTTTAATCCACAGGTGCGGTATAATGCCAATTTTCCAGGTTTCTCATGCTATTGATGTGCCCATCCGGAGCTCTTTACAATAACACATACTGACGCATTTGATTCATCCAAAGGCAGCTTTTATTAAAAAAAACAATGCATTTCGGGCTACTGAGGCCCTTCGTCAGGGGTCACTGCAAGTAACAATAAAAACACATATTAGTTACAAAACCATTTTCTAATGCTCAATGCTCCATACCGATTGTTTTAACTAAATAAAATTCACTTAACCCAAGCTGATCACTCCCAGATTGCTATGCTAACAGTGTCCATACACTAAATCGTGCGGTCCCCTACTTTTGCTAAGAAACCTCTGGCACCACTCGTTTTCAACCATTCAGTTCTTATTAAAGCCAACACATTATTCTGCCTTTGACTCCCCTTGAAATACATCTTTCTTAAAAACACAACCCTATTCCTTATTTCCATTCGTGCTTTTCACCTCCCCAACTTTTTTTAATTTTCAGCAAGTACTACTCCGATATTTACTCTCTCTACTCGCACGCGCTGCCTGCACCTAAATATACGCCTCCTTTAAACATTCCTAAACTTCACCTTGTGCTGTGCACCTTCAACCCCCCACCTTGTTTTAAAAAATATCACCTCCAAATCTTCAATGCCCCAGATGTAATCCGTGAGCTCAGTGTTAACATTAAACCACTCTCACGCATGTGAAAGCCTACCACATTTAGACATCTCTGCATCACGTACCTGCCGAAAATAAACCCTCCTCATCTTTCTTTTCAAGGAATTGCTAAAATTTTTGTTCGCCCTTCGTATTTAAACTCTCTCCTGATGTTCTAATCCCTCCCATGTTTGCCGTCGGTTTGAATGTTACCACCTGCAACAGATTTCTCACTTCAAACGCCCCACCCTCCTATCCTTGACACTACAACTCCCTCAATCCAGCAATTGAAACGACATGAACATTGCTATGCCGATATTTAACGAACAAAAAACATTTTGATACAATCATGCAAGGGCTCGTAAAAAATATTGAATGCACTTTGAAATCCGCTATTCATGTTACACAATGAAGTAAACATTATCTAATATCACTTGTCTGTCCCATTCCTTATGACTCGCTGTATGGATGTGGTCTTCCGCCGAGCTTGTGGAAAAAATGTCCTCCGCAATGTTCCTTCTTAGTACCTTTTATTGAAATACAGGCGGGTGCAAACCCAAGGTGGGCAATTATTGTAATTTATACATGTTGAGGATAGGGAATGCACACCTATTGAAATTGTAATCCGTAAGTAATCCTCATGATGCATTGTTGCGTGCTCCTTGGAAAAGCGCCTTTCCCATTTGGCACTTGAAATAACAAAACCAACATTTTGGGGCGACATACGCCCCAATTCAAAGGCACAGCACTCTAGTCCTTTAATACTTTATTAATGTGAGAACCAATTAATCGTATTTTTTGAAAACGTGTAATCACTCGCTTGCACAATCTTCTCTCATAACTCCCGTTTAATCCACAGGTGCGGTATAATGCCAATTTTCCAGGTTTCTCATGCTATTGATGTGCCCATCCGGACCTCTTTACAATAACACATACTGACGCATTTGATTCTTCCAAAGGCAGCTTTTATTAAAAAAAACAATGCATTTCGGGCTACTGAGGCCCTTCGTCAGGGGTCACTGCAAATAACAATAAAAACACATATTAGTTACAAAACCATTTTCTAATGCTCAATGCTCCATACCGATTGTTTTAACTAAATAAAATTCACTTAACCCAAGCTGATCACTCCCAGATTGCTATGCTAACCGTGTCCATACACTAAATCGTGCGGTCCCCTACTTTTGCTAAGAAACCTCTGGCACCACTCGTTTTCAACCATTCAGTTCTTATTAAAGCCAACACATTATTCTGCCATTGACTCCCCTTGAAATACATCTTTCTTAAAAACACAACCCTATTCCATATTTACATTCGTGCTTTTCACCTCGCCAACTTTTTTTGATTTTCAGCAAGTACTACTCCGATATTTACTCTCTCTACTCTCACGCGCTGCCTGCACCTAAATATACGCCTCCTTTAACCCGTTCGACGCGCATGACGGAACCGTTCCGTCATGCACGTCGGTTGGGCTGTGCTTATGACGGAACCGTTCCGTCATGGCCCCGCCCGCGCACGGAACCTTCAGCGTTGCGCGGAAATCCGCGCCGCGCTGAAGGGGTTAAACATTCCTAAACTTCACCTTGTGCTGTGCACCTTCAACCCCCACCTTGTTTTAAACATATCACTGTGAGAAGTTGGCCTGATATATGATGTCACTAATTCTAGTGTACACCTTGTATCAGTCCAAACAACCCTTATGGTGATTGGTTGTAAAGTCAACCTTATAGACCAGCTATCCTAGTGGTAGCATGGACAAGAGCAGTCTTAGGCTAAACTCTGTATGGCATGTGAAGCCAGCTGTTATACCATTTGTAATCCCTTGAATACCAAATGAAAGGACACCACAACAGATATATATAAAAATAGAATGTATTTATTGTAGTCAAACCCTCAGCACTCTTTATGAGATTCGAGGTAAGTACAACACAGTCTTATTTAAGCATACATTAAGTCACACAGGTAAGTAATACAGTTCGGCCCTAGGGGCCACGCAAACCATATACTAAGTAAGTGGTATAAGAACCACTGCCACGAACGCAGGATAGGCCTAGGCCTAGGGAATCGCTGGGGCTACACTATACTACCAAAGGTTAGGAAGTGGGAGGCCCACGGGATTCAGGTGTAGAGTGGAAACACTCGCGCGTAATGCGTAAAAGTCAATAGAAATAGTAGTTATTAGAAATTAACAGTTTTAGGACACTTCTGGAATAGCTAGGAGTTCGAGACTTGGAAACTAGACCCTAGGATAGTCAATACCCTTGTGAGCACCAGAGTACTCAAGTTACCTAGTCCACGGGCTGCGGGTGCATAGGTGTGAACTTGCGTCGGGTTTCGTCGTGGACTCCTATGGATGCCTGAAGGAAAGTTGCTGGCAGGCAGTCAGTGAAGAGTGTCCGGTGGATTCCAAGGATGGAATCAAGAAGGAGGATACCTGCAAGCAGAAGGAACAGAGTCTAGGTCACCAGCCAGGAGTCGGGAAGGAACCAGGAAGGAACCAGGCGATGTCGTGCAGATGCAGATGAAGAGGTGAAGCTTGTCGCAGCAACCACGGGTACCAGGAGACGTCGAGGACGACCAGGACCAGGAGGCGAGCTGTCCTACGAAGGCTCTTGCTGTCGGCGGCATCGATGTCGAGTTGGGACACAACAAGCCTTGGCAAGCGTAACCCACGCAGGATGGAGGACTTGCTTCTGGTGCAGACCAGGAAGGTCTGGGGTGCTTCTCTTTCACAGTGGAGCGGGTGCCAATCTGGAGGAGCCGGACCAGCAAGATGAAATCAAAGGTTCGTCGTCGCAGAGGTCACTAGCCAACGGGCCAGCAACCGAACAACACGTCGGGCAACTCAGGTGCAGAAGGGCCCCACGCAGAACACGTGAAGTGTGGGGAGCTGATCTTCTTTGCAGATGGTGCTCGGGATGGGGGCTTCTCAATTCCCCAAGCACAGCCTCGAGGAAGCCTCAGAAGTCGCGCTAGTCAGTTACTAGCCACTTTTCCCAAGTCGCCGGTCCCACGTCGCCTCCACGGGTCTCAGGTTCGCTGCAGATGTGGATCTGGGTCAGAGGTGTCTGGAAGTCTCGGCGCTGGTCAGTCTCTGCCGTCGTCCCTCGTAGGATCAGTCGCAAAGCAAGCAGCGGTCGCTGGATGGTGCTTGGTTGCCCAGGGTGGTCACTCCTTGGCCACAAGGGAGGTTTCTTCAGTCTTCTTCCTGAGGTCGAATGTCGAAGGTCCAGAGTTTCTATTCAAGTTGCAGATTCAGGTTAATCTAATTTTCAGGGCTCAGCTACCTACTGAAAAACTGGGCTAGTGGGCTGGGCTACCTGCAAGGTCCCTCCTATGGGTGGGACCAGGAAGGGGAGTGGTTACACCCCCTTTCCTTTGTCCAGTTTCGCGCCAGAGCTGGGGCTGGAGTGCCCCAGCGCCGGTTTGAACTAGACTATGCATGGGACACCTTGTGTGCCCCAGGCAGTGTCTAGTTTCTTTCATCCCTCCCTGCCCCAATACACTAAATCCTGTCTGGGGTGGTGCTCGCACCTCCCAAGGCAGGAAACCAATTGTCCAAGCCTCCCTCGCTGGAAGGACTCCCAGCAGCAGGAGGTCAGACTTGTAGCAGCATCCTTTTTGTGATGCTGGGGCTCTGGTTAACTTTAACCAGGTAAGTAGGTTTCAACATGTCTTCTCCCTCTAGAAGGGAGGGATAATATCCTCATCCCCAGAAATGGTATGGGGGTATTATTCCAAAGTGTTAGACACCTTACACGACATGTTTCGATAAAGCCAAACCATAGTTACCATAACCGTCTAAGATTATAAGGCACTTTAAGAGTATATGGTAGGCTATATCATAGAACAGCCATAAGGACATGGTTCCGAAAGCTGCAGACAGGCTCAGCTCATGCTAGAGCACCATCTCACATGTTACCAAGCACTCTGCCTCCTGGATTGTTAAGGCCTGCCATAGGAGTGGCTGATAGGTACACATGTGTCTATATATAAGGTAGGTATAGGAATACTACACCTAAGCAAGGGGTGATTACACGACCTTGCCCCAGCTGAGTGATCAGCCAGTTGTGTCATAATGGAAGGCCAGGCCAGGGGTGGCACAATACATGCTGCAGCCCCTGGCAGGCCTAGGGTACACCTATGCCCTGGGTACCTAAGGTACACTGTACAGGGCCCTAAAAGGTGATTCTTACCAATTGGGTTATGCACCTAAAGTACATAGGGAATTTAGAGAGAGAACAGCTGGGCTGTGTGTCTGATTAGCAGGCCCACAGCCACATCTAAGTCGAAAACCAGTGAAGCAAAAGCAAAAAGTGGGGGTGAATATAGAAAGCAGACCCTACTTTCCTACAACCACCGATCTCCAATAAGCCAGCCCACATGCAGACGCCTGGAGAAACACGAAGGCACCCGAAAACTACACCACCTGCAAAGACGCCATGACGGACTACCACAACCAAATCAGAACCACCAAACGGTCCATACAGGAGCCAATAAGGTGATCCTTACCAATTGGGTTATGCACCTAAAGTACATAGTATAAATTTAGAGAGAGAACAGCTGGGCTGGGCTGTGGGTCTGATTGGCAGGCCCACAGCCACATCTAAGTCGAAAACCAGTGAAGCAAAAGCAAAAAGTGGGGGTGAACATAGAAAGCAGACCCTACTCTCCTACAATCACCTCCAAATCTTCAATGCTCCAGATGTAATCCGTGAGCTGTTCTGTGATACAGCCATACCATATACTCTTAAGTGCATTATAACCTAGCGGTAAATACTAACTTTGCAATGGCTGCATCAAAACATGTCGTGGTTGGTGTCAAATGCTTTGGAATACTACCCCCGTGCCAGTCCTGGCGGCGGGGGTAGCATTCCACCCTTCTAGAGGGAGAGACATGTTCACACTGGCTAAACCCGGTAGGACTTCCCTTAGCCCTGGCGTCACAAAATAGATGCCTCTGCCACAGACACGGGTCTGGCCTCCTGCTGCTGACCGGAACTCCGGCAAGGGAGGCCTGGACAATATGTTTCCTGTCGAAGGGAGGTGTGACCACCTCCCCAGACAGGCTGATGTGTATTGGGGCTGGGCGGGAGCAAGCTCTGGTGCTTTGAAGTCCTGCACTGAGGGCACACTTGGTGTCCCTGTGCATACTCCAGTTCAAACCGTGCATACTCAGCCCCTGCTCTGGCGCGAAACAGGACAAAGTGGAAAGGGGTGTAACCACCCCCACCCCAGGTCCATCCATAGGTGGGGCCTTAGAGTTAGTCCATCCCCTAAACTCAGTATAAGTATAGGAATCCAGTCCCTAGGACTTTAGATTACCCTGGACAAAACTCTGCAACATATATCCTGGACCTTCGACGTTCTACTTCAACTAGAAGACTGAAGAAACCTCCCTTGGGGTCAAGGAGTGACTCCCCTGCTTGGCAGGCACCAAAGAAGCAACTGACCGGTCTGCAATTCTGAAGCTCCTACCGGGCGCCGAAGTCTCTGCATCCCAGAGGGGGATTTCCAGACTTCCCCGAGGCTACCCTGAGTCCACAGCAAACCTGAGGCCCGTGGCTATCGTGGGTGACGTGGAACCGTGACCCGTGGACACCGTGAACTTTTGCAGCAACACTACCTTCCTGGTCATCCTCGAAGTCGTGCTTTGGGTTCCGAGTAGCCCCAGCCTTGATCACCTCCTGCACCGAAGATTGTTGGCCTCCACTCCATGAGTCACCCATGGGCCAGCTTCAAGTGCGACCGCTGAGGCTCCTTCGCGATCACTAGCCCGTTGGCTTGCAGGTCCCCACGAATGCAACTCCTCTTCTGCTTGGGCTTTCGTGGTTGCTCCAGACGTGCCCTTACTTACCCTCGCTGGGTGAGTCCATCAGACCTTGCTGGTCTGCACCGCAGTCCTTTCTCTGCATTCCTGTGACTTGCCGTTGCCAAGGCTTGTTGGGTCCTTTCTGGTCGCCGACACCGCAGCACTCGACAGACTTCGTGGGACAGCTCGATTCCGGCTCGTGGACTTCGTCGACACCTCCTGGACCTCGTGGCTGCAGAGTCAAGACACCCATCAACTCACCTGAAGCACCCGACATCTGTGGGCATTGGTCCATCCTTCCCTAGGTCACTGGCAAGTGACCCAGACTCTGTCCCCTCTGCTTTCAGGTTCCTTACATCCCAGATCCAGGCTTGGATCTCTCCGGACACTTCTCTTCACGGCAGCAGCAGTTCTTTGCAGGCTTCCATTGAAATCGACAACGCGACCCGACACCAAAAGACACCTATGCACCCGGCTTCCCTGGGTGAGGTAACTCGAGTACCCCGGTGCTCTCATGGGTGCTAGCCCTAGAACTGCCTAAGTCCAAAAGGGTTTGGCCTTGACTCGATTAGAAGTGTCCCTAATCTTTAAAATTCCAACCGCGACATTCCCCTTAGAAGATAATAGGAACCCGCGGTTGTGTTTTTACACTGCATATGGCTCCCGTGGGTCCCCTGTGTCACTAACTTGAGTGGTTTCTTGGGCTCCCAGTGATTCTAGAAGCAATAGGCGTAGTGCCTATTACAGTCGTGGTTCTTATACCACTTTTTTAGTATATGGTTTGGTACGCCCCTAGGGCCCAAACGTGTATTTGTGCTTTTACTGATTCTTAAACACTTGTAAAGAAACTACTTCAAACTGCAGTCTCATAAAGAGACTAGAGGGGTGTGATTAATCTTAAATACATATATTTTGAATATATACCTGGTGTGGTTGTCTTTTCATTTGATCATTCAAGAGATTATAGACTGGTAAAACAAGCTGCTTTACATTCCTTCAAGACTTAGCCTGAAGGCTGCTCTCCATAGCTACCACTAGGATAGCTTTCAATAAAGGTTGTCTTTAACCTATCACCATAAGGGGTTGTTTGGACTGACACAAGGTGCCCACTAGAACTAGTGGACAGCATATATCAGGCCACCTTCTTACAGCCAGAGCCACTACTTGCTTATGGGATTTGGCAGAGTCCCTTATGTCTTCCGCTTCTCAGGAGGGTGCCTGCGTTGATGTGCGGCACAGTGTGTTGGATGGCCGGGAGCTGGCAGCGTTTATTCTGCGCTCGGCTCTGGACGTTTCGTAGGTGCTTGGTCGTACCATGGCTACTTCGGTGGCCCTTCGTCGCCATGCCTGGCTGCGGGATAGTGTTTTCCATGAGAACATTAGAGAACGTCTGGTTGACCTCCCCTTTGATGGCGCTCTGTTGTTCCACGCCCCGGCAGATTCTGCCATTCAGAGGTTTCTTGCGGGGCTTCCTCCTCCTCCTCCTCCTCTTACTCCCCCCTCAGTGACCGGACTGTTGGTCTGTGTTTTGGGAGGTGTTCTTCTGTTGTTTTCCTGGGGCCTTGTAGCGGGTAGCCCCGGTTGTGTGTTCGGTATGGTTGCTGTGCCTTTGGGGTCCTTTTGTTGGGCCCTTGGTGCTGATGGCTGCTGGTCCAGCCCTTTGTTGACTTGTTTTGGCTGTTGGTAAATCCGTAGGCCCTGAGATTAGGCCTTCGGCGTCTTCTTTGTTGGCTGCTTGGTAAGCTGTATGCGGGTTTTTTCTGCAGGTGTTTTTGTTTTGTCCTCTGCTGCGGAATATGTTTCCTAAGAGGCGTTCCCATGGTTCATGGGACGTAACCTACCCTATGTGGGGTACTGGTAGCTATTATATAGCTCTGTCCTGTGCTGGGGAGGTGTGGTCCCCTTTTCGGGCTCCTTGCTCTCCGTGGCGGTATGTCGCAGGTGCGATCTTCTTCCCACTTGTCTTGGTGCAGCTTGTGCTGGGTCCGTCGTCCTTGTCACAGCATCGCTCAGCCGGTCTGGCCTCCGTTCGGCAGCATCGTGATGTAGTGGTTTCGCGTTTTTGTTTCATTATTTCTTTTCTGTCGGTTTCCTCCCCTTCTTTGTGGCTCTCTGGGTGTCTGGGCCGGCCCCTCCCTTGGGGTACGTTCTGGCCCTTCCTGGCCTCTGCCTTCGGCTGACGTCTGACTTGTTCTGGGTACGCTGTTCCGTGGTGTTGCCGCTGCTGGTAGCACTTGCCCGTGTAGACCTGCTTGTTCTAATTCACCGTTGTGATCTTTGATGTGTTCCCTTGCGTCCCTGCCTCTGGTTCTGCTGGGGCTTTGCGCTATGGTGCTTTTCTTCTTCCGCCTGTGCGGTTGGCGGTGGAGCCGTTCCGACCTTGCCCGCTGCTTGTGGCCATGGTGTATTCAGCTCTTTTCTGTCTCTGTGCATGTGTTTCTTACGGTGGGTCCTGCCTCTGGTTCTGCCTCTTCTCACTGGGTTCGAGGTGGCCCTTGTGCTCCTTGAGGATTTTAGGGCGTTGTCTGCCACTGCGGGGTGTTGGGCGCTCTCCCTTGGTTGGGCTCAGGATATCCTGGCCTTTTCCTTCTTTTCCTTGTGACATGTCCCCTTCTGTGGCCCTGGGTCTCTCCTGGTGGTGAGGCTCTCTCGCAGGCCCTCCTCTCTTCTAGGTATGGCTAGGGTATCTATTCTACGTTAAGGAATCTGCGGCTAGTAGTCTCTATCAGATGTACAAGTTACTTACCTTCGGTAACGATGTATCTGGTAGAAACGATTTTAGCCACAGATTCCTTCACGACCCGCCCTTCATCCTCGTTCTGCGAGGACCCTCAGCTTGGTTTTCTGCGCTTGCCTTCCTCTGGGTGGCTTGTCTTCTGTGGTTGTCCTTTTCGTTTTCTTTCCGTCAGGCTCCCTCCAGCTGGTTTCTCTCCAGTGTAGGGGCCTGCTTTTGCTCTTTTTTCCCTTTGTTATTACAGTTTCTGATCCCCTTGCGGTCTGCTACGTTGGGGGTTCTTTGGCCTGTCCTGGGCCTCCTGCTCCTTTCAGGAGCTATGGCCCTCCTTGACTGTGTAGTCTGGGGGTGGATTGCTGTTGCTCCTCTGTTCCGGGCTTGTGGCCCTTTGCTGTGTGGTCTGTGGTTGCAGACTCTCTTTTTCTCTTACGGCGCTTCCAATGCTTGTGCCTCCAGACTGGCTATCGCCTTGACTTGCGTGGTGGTTCCACGGGGTGGTGCTTTACGCTTTCCCTGCTGTGGCTTTGCTGATGTGGCCTTCTGGTACTTTGGTGCTGCTTGGTGCTATCACCTTGGCTTGCACAGTTGTTCCTCAGAGGTGCTCTGCTCTTTCCCTGCTTTGGCTTTCCTTTTCTGGCCTCCTGGTGCCTCGGTGCCACCTGGTGCTGTTCCTCACCTTTTGTCTCTCTCTTCTTGTTTCTCAGTTTTTTTCGCACTCTGTTCCCATGTTCTCCTCAGTTTATTGTGATGGCTCCGCGTTGTGGCGCGGAAATGTTCTCCGAAGCAAACTGACGTCAGCGCGCCGGGTGGGGCTTATATGACCTTGCTGACGTCACGCCCTCGGAGGACGTCGGGGGGGGGGGGTGGGGGGGGAGAATCGCGAGGTACCACCCCCGGCACGCAGAGATGCTGGGCAAGAAAGTTTTCCGGGTCCAGTCTCATGCCTGGGGATAATTCTACATTAAGGAATCTGAGGCTAGAATCGTCTCTACCAGATACATCGTTACCGAAGGTAAGTAGCCTGTACATCTGATAGAGCTTACTAGCCGCAGATTCCTTCGTGTAGAATTATCCCCAGGCGTGAGACTGGATCCGGAAACTTTTTGCCACAGCATCCCTGCGCGCCTGGGGCGGGGTGACTCCGCCCAGGCGTCGTCCGCGTACGTGACGTCAGTGAGGTCACATAAGACCCGCCCCGGCGCGCCCACGTCACTTTATTCCTTTTCTACGTGCAACGCAGATCCGATCCTAGCTACGGGCCTGTTAGGCCCCTTTTTTCTTCCACGAATGCCTTCGGGCTTTAAGTCTTGCACGTCTTGTGGGCATCTTATGTCGGTGACGGACCCTCAACTCATTTGTATGTGGTGTTTGGGGGAGGATCACGGTACAACAGACTGTATGCAGTGCCAACAGTTGAAGCCAAAGTCGCGGCGGGAGCGGCGGATGAAACTTCTCTCGGCGCGTCTCTCCAGGTCGACGTCCTCCCCTTGGTCTGCTTCGACAGACAGCTTCAGACTCGGCCGTGGTCGTCGTCCTCGCCTTTCTCCGATGTCACGTGAGCGTCGCTCCCCGGTGGGTAAGTGTCGCAGTTTGTCCCCGGGGGCTGGTTTCCGGCGTCCTGGGGGCGTGGACTTTCCCAGTGTTGGGGCGTCGAGAGTCCAAATGGAGACATACACCTTGGCTTTGCAGGCCTCGCTGGCATCTCCTCCTCCTTCCCCTCCTGGGGCATCGGCGGATCCCTTGCTCTGTGGAGGGCCCTCTGCTGTGCCGCCGCCGGCTCCAGCTCCGGCGCTGACTGGTTCGGATCCAGGCTTGGAGGAGGTGGTACTGTTGGGGTGCGGCTCCTCTGGAACACCTCCTTCAGACCACGGCATCTCTGACTCGCCGCAAACTCCCGCGAGAGTCCCTGTGGTGCCCCTCTCGGTCCTTTGATAGGGTGGTCCTGTCTAAGGCCGCGGTGACGCCGCTACAGCGCCGGCAGCAGCTGGACCGTGCGGAGCCTCAGAGGTCGGTGAACCCTCCTCGTCCTATTCCGGGGTCGAGGCCGAGGGGAGACCCCTCGTCCCTCTCCGGGCTCCTCTCGCCGCTCCACACAGGTGGCTGCCTCGTCGAAGGGCGAGTCGGAGGTTGAATCGTCCCTGGCACCGCCGCATGGGTTGCCGAGCGATCTTGGCCTCATTCTGGGCTGCGGCTGTCAGAGGGCTTCGTGCCACTCCCCAGGCCCGTCTCGATCCCCCACGCAGGTGGCTGCCTCGGCAGGGGTCAGGTCGGCGTCATTCCGAAGCCAACCCGAGCCGGTGCGGCTCCAGCTCTACTCCAGTCTCCACTCCGGTCCCCGGTGCGGGGTGACTTTGAGGTCCCTTGTCCGGCGACGCCGGCTGGTGCCGACGTCCTACCTCAGGAAGCGGATTCTATGGCTCCGTGCAGGGGTCGTTCCGCAGATTCGTCTTCAGACGCTCCTTCTCCGGAGGCATGCATATTGGTGTCATCCTCCGTGGAGACTGGTCGCCGTGTGGTGTCTTTTTCACTGGCGTTGAAGGGCGGCTCCCCGCCCTTCCTGGGGCAGAGGCGTTCGTCGGAAGAGCGGCAGGTCCCTCATTCTTAGCTTCCTTCTGACTTCCAGGTCTGGCCCTTGCCCGCCCCGCTTGGCCTCAGGGACGGCCGCCTTAGTTTGCAGCCGTCGCCCACGGAGGAGCTGATTTCTCCACCGCGGGGCCCTACGGAGGCGGGTGCGGCCTTCGACCACGCGGTATCCACGGATGTGGGCATCCTGCGCATGGGTGATCCGGTGGCTCACTTTCCGGCAGACCATCTATGTGAGGTCCTCCATCATGGCTCTGGTGGGAGGGAAATCTTATTTCCCTTTGACGGTTCGCTCCTTTCTTCCCTGACGGGGGCTTGGAAGCGTCCTGCCTCATGGGACCTGGTGCCTCAGCATCTTCTGCACCGGCACCTCCCGGCGCCGCGTGACCCGGCGTGCCTTTCCCTTCACCCCTCAGCCGCCAGCCCCCTTTTGCGGATTGCTTTTCCCTCCCTGCCACCGCTGTTGATTCCGCCGTCCCGAGAGGTTTACTGGCTGGACTCTTGGGGACGCAACATGTTCGCCTCGACCAGCGCGGCCCTGCGGGCCCTTAACACCTTGTATGTGCTGGCTAGGGCCTCCTCCTGTTTGTGGGACTCGGCGGAGTCTCTGGATTCTGCAGCATCCCAAGAGTCTGGCCTGTTGGACTTGCGGCATCATGCGTTGGATGGCCGGGAGCTTGCGTTGTTTATTCTCCGCTCCGCTCTGGACATCTCGGAGGTGCCGGGCCATGCCTTCCTCTTGTCGGTCTCCGTTGCCATGCTTGCCTTTGGTACGGAGTATTCCTTGAGAATATTCAGGAGTGTCTCATCGACCTTCCGTTTGCTGGCAGCCTGTTGTTTCATGCCCCGGCTGACACCGCCATCAAAAGGCTCTTGGCAGGGCTCCGTCCTCCTCTTCCTCCTCCACCTTATCCTCCTCCTCCGTCCCCTCCTCAGTGACTTCTGAGTTGGGCTGATTCTGGGCCTTCTTAGGCCGGCTGCTCTGACTGTGCAGTGTATTTTCTTGCTGTTTACATCCTTCCTTGGGACTTTGGCATTGTTGGCCGCTGGACGGCCCTTGTGTTGATTGTATGTAGTTCTGCAGGAGTTGTTGCGCAGACTTGGCCCTGAGATTGGGCCTTCTGCTTTGCTTGGGCTGCTTGTCAAGCCTTCAGGGGTGGTGTTTTTTTCCCCGTGGCTCTTTTGTTTTTTCCTCTGCTGCAGAATTCTTCCAAACAGGGTTCCCATGTCTTGGAACTTAACGTGTACCCTATGTAGGGTAGTGGTAGCTGTTATATGGCTTGCGCTCTGCTAGAGGTTTCTGGTCGCCTTCGGGTGCCTGTTCTCCATGGCGTTTACGTAGGTTGCTTTTGCTTCCTGAGGTCGTGTGCGCGGCCACTCGTAGTGGTGACCCGGGCATCTCCTCCTCTCCCTGCTCCTGTCCTGAGGTCTGGGATGATCCTGTGTCTCCCTTGCCAGGCGTCGCCTACTCGGCCTTCCTGGGGCCTCGGGCTGTTCTTCTTGCTTCTGGCTTTGACTGCCGGCGCTGTTCTGTCTGGCAGGCTGCTCTCCATCTGGAGTTGGTTTGCCTTCTTTCCCTAGTTTCCTTGGGTCCTCTAGGCGGCTTCTTCTTTTTCTTCCGCTTTTCCTGTCTTGGCATTGGGCGGAAGGTATATTACCTTGTGGGGGAGTGGGGTACTTCGGCCTCTCCGTCCTTGCCCTCGGTTCCTCTGCTGTGAGTGTACGAGCCTCTTCAGCCTTCTTTCCCTCCTACAGCCCCTTGGGGTCAGCAGGGTCCTGCTTGTGGGGATTCCCTTGGCCCGGCAGGGGCGAGGTTCTACCTGTTCCACAGATCTGGTCCCCTGTGGGGCCCTCTGTTCTGCAGTGGCTGGTGGGGTCCTTTCGCAGACCCTCCTTCCCAGGGGGTATTGCTAGGGTATCTATTCTACGTGAAGGAATCTGCGGCTAGTAGTCTCTATCAGATTTACGAGTTACTTACCTTGGGTAACAATGTATCTGGTAGAGACGATTCTAGCCGCAGATTCCTTCATGGCCGGCCCGCCATTCCTCCCCTATTCTGCAAGGACCCTTGGGTTGGTCTTCGGTACTCCCCTCCCGGTGGGGGGGCTGTGTCTCCTGTGAGTGCCTTCCTTGTTCTTGACGGGTGGCTCTGTCTGGGGGCGGTTCATTCCTCCTTTTGTCCTCGGAGGATGGGATTCCGGTGCCCTGCTGCTCTGGCTACTCCAAGTTTGAGGGGGAATGGTTTCTATCCCTGTCCTCCCTCCCTTCCCTTACTTCCATTGCTATCCTCTGATTAAGGGTCATCTGGCCTTATCTTGCCCTTGGCCCTTGTGGGTGGTTGCCCTCTAGGTTGGGGTGGCTTGGAGGTTTGTTGTCCCTGTCTGTCTTGGGACTGGTCCCATTCCTTGCTCAGGATGAGGGGGGTGGGCTTCCTCCGTGTGCCATGACTTTACGCCTGTTCTTGCCTCCAGGGCACAGGGATGGAAGGTTGTCTATGTGCGGGCAGGGTGACTGTGCAGGTTTTTGCTTGTTCTTCTTTCCCTGTCCTTGGGTTCTGCGGTGTTGGCACCACCCTGGTGGTGTTATTGGTCACCCTTTCTTCCCCATTTTTTCTGCTCTTTGCACACTGTTCCCATGCTTCCACAGTTTTTTATCTGGTGATTGCGCGTTGTGGTGCGGAAAAGTTCTCAGAAGAAAACTGACGTGGGCGCGCTGGGGCGGGTCTTATGTGACCTCGCTGACGTCACGTACGAGGACGACGCCTGGGCGGATTCGCGTGGTGTCGCCCTGCCCTCGGCGCGCAGGGATGCTTTGGCAAAAAGTTTCCTGATTCAGTCTCTCGCCTGGGGATAATTCTACGTGAAGGAATCTGTGGCTAGAATCGTCTCCACCAGATACATCGTTACCGAAGGTAAGTAACTCTTACGTTACTCCCACTACTTCTTGGTTCCAAAGAAGGACAAAGGTCTGCATCCTATCTTAGACCTCCAGAACGTCAATCGCTGCCTCCTCCGGAAGGAGAAGTTCAAGATGCTCACGCTTGCTCAGGTCTTGTCTGCCCTAGACCCACAAGACTGGCTAGTAGCGTTGGACTTGCTGGATGCTTATTTTCATATCCCCATCCTGCCAGCCCACCGGCATTACCTACGGTTCACGGTGGGCCACGAGCACTTTCAGTTCACCGTGCTCCCTTTCGGCCTTACCAGCGCCCCTCGGGTGTTCACGAAAGTGATGGCGGTGGTCGCAGCTCATCTGCGCAGATCATGGGTTTCAGTCTTCCCCTATCTTGACGACTGGCTGTTGAAGGCGGCCTCGCCCCAGGCAGTCGTCTTCCCACCTCCAGACTATGGCCGACCTCCTGCATTTGCTGGGGTTTTCCATCAACGTGCCTAAGTCGCACCTGATTCACTCTCAGAAGCTCCTCTTCATCGGAGCGGTTCTGGATACGGCGCAGTTTCGGGTTTATCCTTCCGAACAGCAAGTCCGGGACATTCGGGCTACGATTCCGATCTTTCGGCCCTGGTCCTGGGTTTCGGTCAGGAAGACCCTGAGGCTGCTGGGCCTCATGGCCTTCTGCATCCTGCTGATCTATCATGCCAGATGGCGTATACGGGCTCTGCAATGGGACCTGAAGTTCCAGTGGACGCAGCATTGGGGAAACCTGTCCAACTATGTCCAGATCTTAGAGGGCACTGCACAGGACTTGCAGTGGTGGCTCATGGACCAGCGTTGGGTCAGCGGCAGATCCCTCTCTCTTTCCCAACCGGAGCACACAGTAGTGACGGACTTGTCCCTCCTTTGATGGGGCGGCCACTTGGGAGAGGCGGAGATCAGAGGACTCTGGTCTCCAACGGAGTCCAATCTCCATATCAACCTTTTGGAGCTCAGGGCGATCCTACTTGCACTGAAAGCATTCCTTCCCTCTGTCAAGGGGAGAGTAGTGCAGGTGTTCACAGACAACACCACCGCCATGTGGTACTGCAACAAGCATGGTGGGGTGGGGTCGTGGCCCCGTTTGTCAGGAGGTTCTACGTCTCTGGACGTGGCTGGAACGTCAAGGCATTTCCTTGGTGGTTCAACACCTGGCAGGTACCCTGAATGCCAGTGCGGACGAACTCAGCCGCAGGTGCATGTTGGATCACAAATGGCGTCTTCACTCAGAGGTGGCACAAGGTCTCTTTCAGCAGTGGAGAGAACCTTGGTTAGATCTATTCGCCACCGAAGAGAACGCGCAATGTCAGCAGTTCTGCGCGTTGGAATTTCAAAGGCAAAAACAATAGTTGATGGACAGAATGCAGAACAATGTCAAACATTCACCCCAGTACATAGATCTGGGCCTAAATCCATAATTTTTTGGTTCACCATGCCGCTCCAGTTTGAACCCAGCAATATGCAAATCAGTCTTGACCCTGTACCTCATGGGAACAGTCCAGCCCAAACTGACTGTGTTTTGCTGTTCGCCCTATGTGGGAAGGGTTTGCCCAGACGTGGGTCCCATGCTCACTACGCCACTGGAGTCAAGCTATCCTGGCTGAAGAGGGGTGAAACCCCGAAACCGGTCATAGGATGCTTGATTCCGGTACAGGGAAGACATGGCTTGGCAGTTCGGGCTGGACTGTTCCCATGAGGCACAGGGTAAGACTGATTTGCCTATGGCCATGTCTGAACTGGGGTGGCGTGGTGAGCAAAATAACAATGGATTAGATCTGTGACTGGGGGTGAATGTTTTGCCAATGTGCAACATTCCGTCCATCATCTTGTGTGTTTTGCTGTTCGCCCTATATGGGAAGGGAATGCCCAGACGTGGGTCCTGTGCTCACTACGCCACTGGAGTCAAACTATCCTGGCTGAAGAGGGGTGAAACCCCGAAACCGGTCCTAGGATGCTTGATTCCGGTCCAGAGAAGACATGGATTGGCAGTTCGGGCTGAACTGTTCCCATGAGGCACAGGGTCAAGACTGATTTGCATATGGCCATGTCTGAACTGGGGTGGCGTGGTGAGCAAAATAACAATGCATTAAACCCAGATCTGTGACTGGGGGTGAATGTTTTGCCAATGTGCAACATTCTGTCCATCATCTTGTGTGTTTTGGAGTTTCTAAGGCGGCAGTCGCTCGGAGACGCTTTTCGTTGCGAGTGGATTTGCAGTTTATTGTACGCCTTCCCACCTATACCACTTCCACCAAGAGTGCTGAAGAAGATCAGACGCGACTGGGCCCAAATCATTCTTGTGGCACTGGACTGAGCTCGAAGAGTTTCGTATCCCGAGCTACTCAGTAGGAGCGTGGATCCCCCGATCCGACTGCCTTTTCGGGAGGATCTCCTGTTGCAGCAACAGGGGACTGTCCTCCACCCGAACCTGTCCAGCCTCCACCTCCTTGCGTGGAGATTGAGGGGCGACAGTTGATTCCATTTGACTTGCCTCCTGAAGTCTGTAATGTGATTCTGGCGGCCAGGCGTTCCTCCACTAAAACTGTATACGCCTTTCGGTGGAAAGATTTGTGGCATGGTGCACAGCGAAAGCTGTAGATCCTCTTGCTGCCCCTCTTTCTGAGGTCCTATTGTTCCTTCTCTCTTCGGCCCAGCAGGGCTCTATCAAGGGCTACCTTTCTGCTCTTTCAGCCTTTCCTAGGCTGCCTGATCAGCCCTCTCGTTTCAAGTCCCTGGTTGTCAATAGATTTCTCAAAGGCATTACTCACCTTTTTCCTCCTATTCCTTTTGTGATGCCTCAATGGGACTTGAACCTGGTTCTCACATACTTGATGTGCGCTCCCTTTGAGCCTCTTCATAACTGTCCTTTGCGGTTATTGACTCTGAAAATTGTCTTCCTGGTGACCATCGCCTCCGCTTTGCGGGTGAGTGAGCTCCAGGCTTTTTCCTGTAAAGCTCCTTTCCTGGCGATTCATCCGGACAAGGTTGTGCTTCGACCGCGTCCCTCCTTTCTACCAAAAGTAGTCTCTGCCTTTCATCTCGGGCAAACTGTCACTCTGCACACTTTCTTTCCGCCTCTGCACCCTTCAAGAGAAGAGGCTCCACCGTCTGGACCCGTGTCCTATCATTATATCACAACCGCACACAACAGTTCCGGGTGGATGACCAGCTTTTTGTTGGCTACGTGGGCGCCAAGAAAGGCCGCGCTGTGCACAAGTGAACTATCTCCCGATGGGTTGTCTTGTGCATTAAAGCCTGTTACTCTGTGGCTAAAAAGGAACCTCCGGTTGGGGCGCGCGCCCATTCTACCAGGGTGACAGCAGCTACTACAGCATTGGGACGCGGTGTCCCCCTGCAAGACATCTGTCAGGCAGCCACTTGGGCCTCGTTGCATACTTTCACTAAGCACTATTGTCTTGACAGTCAAGTCCGGAGAGACTGCTTCTTTGGCCGGTCGGTTCTCCGTGACTTTCTGGTGTGATTTCACTTCTCAGACCCACCACCGGGGCTGGTATTTCAATGGTATGTATTCTAAGGTAAGGAATCTATCACTAATGTGTCTCTTTCAGATGCACAAGTTACTTACTTGTGTAACGATATATCTGTAAGAGACATTAGTTAGTGATAGATTCCTTACCGCCCGCCCATCCTCCCCGTTCAGCGAACTGTTCTCTAGGGTTCAGGTTATCACTTTAAGGGCCCTAGTTCTCTTGCACCAGTAGTCGGTCTCTGGCATGGCTCTGCGTTCCTGGCACGGAAAAGTCATGTACAGAACTGACGTCAGCGCGCGTTGGCGCATATAAGTAGCTTCGACGATGTCATCTTGGCGGCTATGACGCCAGTGACGTACGCGGAGCCGCACGACGACGCCTACCGACGCGCAGGGGTACTGATGATGAAAACTTTCCTGATCCAGTCTGACCCCTGGGGATATTCTAAGGTAATTAATCTATCACTAACTAATGTCTCTTACAGATATATCGTTAAACAAGTAAGTAACTTGTGCTTTAACCATGACTTCTAACTTCTGGGAGCAGGACTAGGGACCATTGTCTGCTAGTTACCATGCTGGCTGAGGGTTCATTATCAAGGAAGTCAAGACTGCTTGCCCAGAGCCTGGAGCACAAGCTTGGTGCCTTCCAAGAACAGTAGACCCTGTGAAGAGTAGAGTGTATGGCGGGTCTGAGGCTTAACGGTGAGTGAAGTGTGAAATGCCCAGTCCTGTCAGCAACGCTGCATGGACATGGTTGGTGGACACGGTGTGCCAGGATGGGGTCACAGTGATGTAAGGGCTTTCGCCCTTGTATAAAACTAGTTGACTGTAGGAAAGTACCCTTTTTGGCATGGTTACCCCCCACTTTTTGCCTGACTGATGCATCTTTGACTGAGTGTGCACTGGGCTCCTACTAACCAGGTTCCCAGTGCCTATGTTCTTTCGCAAAATTGTACCTTTGTTTCCACAATTGACACACCTCTGGCTTACATATAAGTCAGTTGTGGTGGTGGAGGGTCTCTAAGGGCTGTAGTGTGTACTGTGCCACCCTAAGAGACTGCTCACCAAACACAGACATACTGCTACAGCAGCCTGCTTATTTTGGTGCAGATAAAAGTGAAGTCGACATGGCTCACATCCCTGTGTGCCAGGCTTACCAGCACTGCAAGAGGCATAGGTAAGTCACCCCTACAGCAGGCCTTACAGAGCCCTAAGGCAGGGTGCATTATACCCCATGTGAGGGCATAACTGCATGAACAGATATGCCCCTATAGTGTCTAAGTCCATTCTTAGACATTATAAGTGCACAGTGAAGCCATGCTGAGTACATGAGCTGGGAGCTTGTCACCACGGGTTTTATAGCTCCATGATGGCTTCACTGAATTCCAATATGTTTGGTAGCAAGAATCTCAGCCTAATAAACCTACACTGATGCCAGTGTTAGATTTATTAAGAAATGCACACAGAGAGCACCTCAGAGGTGCCCCCTGAAATCCTACTGACTCACTAGTGTGTGCCTGACTGGTTCCCATTAGCCTGCTACCTCTAGACAGGCTTCCCACACCCTGATGTGGGAGCCTTTTGCTCTCGTGGGTCAGAAATAAAGCCTGCTGTGGGTGGAGGTGCTTCACACCTACCCCCAAGCAGGAACAGCTTAGAAAGGCGGTGAGCCTCAAAGGCTTCCTGTCCTTTGTCATGCTGACTAGGGCCTCCCCAGCTGGTGGAGATGCCTGACCCCCTGACCAACCCCATTTTTTTGGCAGCAAGGTCAGCGGAAAAATTAGTAAGCAAGAGAGGTGTGTCCTCTCTCAGCCAGGGCCACCTCTAAGGTGCCCTGAGCTGAAGTGACCCCCTCCTTTCGAAATCCTCCATATTGTTTTGGAGGACTCTACCCAATAGGGTTAGGGATATGCCCCCTCCCCAGAGGTAGTGGGCATACATAGGATGTAGGCACCCTAAAGGTAAGAAGCCCATTAGCTACTACCTTCCGACCCCTGTAACTCCCCTAAAATTAGTATTTAGAGGCACCCTTGAACCTTAATCCTCAGGTTACTGACGACCTACGAAGAAGAGGACACAGAAGAGCCAATCCTTGCACGGCAAGAAGCTCCAGCCACTGACTTGTCTCCATCCTGTCTGCGAACTTTGAACTCTGCAAGCTTTGACGACTCGTCCTGCAGACAAGCAGCCTTCAAAATCCTGGGAGGACTGGCTGCCTTCTATAAAGACTCCTGATCTTCTGTGGACAGCGGACCTGTCCAAAAGAAAAAGAACTTTCAAAGACCAAAGCTCTGCCTGTGGAACCGCGAAACAGACTACCTCTGCACCTAACGCCCATGGCCCGAGTCCAAGTGGCCCACTGGTCCAGCAAAGGCTCCCCGCGATTCTGAGCAAGTGACCCCTCCCGGACTCCATGTCGACGCTGCAGCCTCTGCACGATGACCCGCCTCACCCCTCCTCCACCGTGATCTGCACCGGTAAGCTATTTTTTTATGCCAAATGACACACCCGCACCCGGAGCCCTTGGGCCTTTGGGAAGATCAACCAACTATATCCCTTCGCTCCTACACCCCAGCTTACCTGCGCTGATGTATGTTACCTCCGATCAGCCTCCTGGCCTGAGTCTGCAATATTTTTCCAACTTCAATATTCCGCTTTGGCTTACATTGGGTACCCGAGTCTGTGTTGGCAATCTGCACCCAGCCCCTATGTGCCGCTGGAGGTGTAAGTTTGGTGCTGCCTTGTGCCCGCTGTGCATACCTTAACCCCCGGAGATTGGGTGACCGAACCATGCTACTTACCTGTAAGTGGTACCACTTGGATTGCCCCCCTTTCTCCATTGGATAACATCGTCACCAGATACCGAGTTTGACCTCTGCACCCGGCCACCCCGGTGCCACTGATGGTGGTGAAGTTTTGTCACTTACCTGAATCATATCTGGGTACTAATTCTTTATCCACAAAGTCAATATCGTAAATAGTTTACTCGCCTACATATTGCTGATTATGTTTCCTCCCATAGGATAGCATTGTATTGTTGTAGGGATATGGACTACCTAAAAGTAGTAGTCTGGCAAGACTTGTTGAGAGGGCTCCAAAAAGTGCTAGCAGGCCAGCCTAGAGCTACAGTGCATGTGCGCGCGCGCGCGCAGCGCTTTACCGCGATTACTTTCACTTTCGCGGCCACACGGCCGCTTTGATGTTTGATCGTGATCGCTTGGCATAGCCAATAGCTCTCGCTTTTGGGACCTTATAAGTATTTAGTTATGCAACTGTTGCATGGCTAAACACTTATAAGGTCCCAAAGGCGAGACCTATTGGCTATGCCAATGCTTGTTGGTTTTCTCCTTTCATCTGTATTTGCCATCTGATAGGTCTGTGGTTAGTTTGAACTAGGAAGTGAGTACCAAACAGGTATGGTCTCAGCTCCTTGAAGGACAAACCACAGCAAACACCTCCATCTCAAGGACACTCCAACGCTGGTCCCTGGGGAGTAGCCTTCTGCTTATGAAAGCAACAGGTTGATCTGAAAGAAACAGCTAGTTAGAGATTCCTTACCTTAGAATTACCCCCAGGCGTCAGACTGGATCCGGAAAGTCAGCAGTACACCTGCGTGTAAAAATGTGGCATCGGACAGCTCTGCTTTTGTCGTTGGCGTTGTGGTCGCCGGTATGACATCGCAGTAGCTACTTAGATGCCGCCCTCGCGCGCTGAGGTCAGTTCTTTCTTTTTCCGCGCCAGCAAGTGCAGATCCCGGATAGAGTGGTACCCCCAGTCACTTTTTGACTGACTTTTTTGAGACTTTGTCGACTTTGTTTTTGAGTCTAACATAGACTCCTGGTGCACGAGGGATGCCTGGCTTCAAGGCCTGCGGTTCCTGTACGCGACTGATGTCGGTGATGGATCCGCACCGCGTGTGCCTCTCCTGCCTGGAGCGTGACCATGACTCCAAGTCATGCCCCGAAGTCTATGCGGTAGCGGTCCCGAAAGCTACTTTAGGCCTGGCGTTTGGTTCCGCATCGTTCAAGGTCCCGGTCGCGTGGGAAGTCGAGGGACCGATTGTGGAGCCATCACCACTCCTCGTCTAAGTTTTCGCACTCGGGTCAGGTAAGGTGAAGCATAAGAAGAAGTCGAAGATGCATAGTCGCTCTTCAACTTCTTCTTGCCAGTCAGCTGACGCTGTGAAGGGTACAGTTGGTGCCACCCCCGCGGCTCCGCGTGCGGAGCCTAAAGGGTCGACTCCGCCCTTTCCTCCCTTTCTGGGACCGGGAGCGACCCCTGCCCAGCTTCGTCAGTTCTACGAAGCGATGCATGTCATCTTTGGGCAGCCCGACTCCGCCAGTGCGCTTTCGGGCCACGCGGACTCGGCTGGGGGCCCTAGGCCTTCGACGCTAGCGGCTCCGGCACCACAGGGCCCCCTTGGATCCAGGCCGGGCACCACTTCCGCAGTTGGCGCCGGCTGGACCTCTACCCAGAGTCTAACCTGGCTTCCACCCTGATCTAGATACGGAGCCGGACCGGCGTCGACCGACACCGGATCCGGTGCCGACGGGTACTTTTGTGCCTGGATTCCACTCTGACCATTTTCAGCCAGTTTCGCAGCCAGAGGAGGGTGAGGAAGACTGGAAGGGGTCTGGTGACCCTTTAATTGACCAGTTGGGAGTACGACCAGGACTGGAGAGAGGAACTTGGGGATGCTAGTGGTCTGGACACTTCACCAGATTGTCTCCTCCTACCGTGGCTACGGAGGACGGGAGCGTCTTACGCAGTGGTTTTACGTAGGGCGGCCGAGGCCCTAGACCTCTAGCTCCCTATGGTGGCAGTCAGGACTAACCTCCTGACAGAGGTGCTTCAGCCGGCAGCGAGGTCTTCGGAGCCCCTGCTGACGTTTCATGACGCCCTCCCGGACATCCTTTTGGGCACTTGGTCCAGGCCCAACACAGGGGCTTCTGTGGATAGGATGGTTGCCTGACACCACCTCCCGGCCCCGGGCGACCCCACTTAACCTCTCCCAACATCCCACCACAAGAGCTTTGTGGTCCAAGCTTCAACGTCCCAAAGCACATTCCCTAACGCACCACCGGGCAGGGAATCCAAGAAGCTGGATCAGCTTGGGAAGTAGTCATTTTCTTCCTCCAGCTTAGGGCTGCGGTCGGTAAACACTGCATGCCTGTTGGGCCATTATTCCCACTCCATGTGGAATATGGTGGCGCAAGTGCTGCCTCAGTGTCCGGAGGAGGCCCGGGCCGTACTCTCTCGTGCTATTGCCGAGGGGAGAGATGTAGCAACGTTTACCATCCGCTGTGGACTGTACACTGCCGACTCACTGGGTAGGACCATTTCAAAGTCGGTGGTGCTTCTCCATCACGCCTGGTTGAGATCGACTGACTTTTCTGTGGATGTTCAGAACTCTTTGATGGACATGCCTTTTGGTGGCCGTCGCCTGTTCGGCGTCAAGGCAGAGAGTGTGCTAGAGCGCTTAAAGGACTCTTGTGCTACAACCAAGTCATTGAGCCTCTCCACCACCCACCCTGCACGGTCTGCCTTTTGCCCCTTTCGTGGCCACGGAAGGGGTGCCCCTGCACATTTATTTCAGAGCCACAGGCCAGCGCAAGCTGTTCAACCACAGCGCGGACTGGGATGTGTGAACCACCACCGTGGTTCTGGGGCCAGCGGGCGGGCCAGCCAGTCCACCACTGCCCCCTCTGCAGCAGCCTCCAAACCCTCCTAGTCCGAATTTTCAGGCCCATCAAAGGCCAGTGGGCGGCAGAATCCGCCATCACCTCCTCCACTGGCGCACCATTACGTCGAACAGGTGAGTTTTGCAGATAGTCCGAAAGGACTACCTCTCCAGGCATGCCACCCTAGTACCATCGTATGTCGGGGGATCACCTTGCCCTTCTCCAACAGGAAGTTACGGCTCTCTTGGCCAAGGGAGCCATCGAGTGCGTTCTTGCCCCAGAAGTAGGTCGTGGTTGCTATTCCCACTACTTTCTGGTGCCCAAGAAGGACAAGGGCCTACATCCTATCTTGGTCCTCGGGGACGTCAATCGCTTCCTCCGAAGGAGAAGTTCAAGATGTTAACTCTGGCTCAGGTCTTGTCTGCCCTCAACCCTGGATACTAGATGGTAGGGTTGGACTTGCACAATGCTTATTTTCACATCCCCGTCCTGCCGGCCCAACGGAGTTACCTGCAGTTCACGGTACACCACGAGCATTTTCAGATTACCATGCTCCCCTTTGGCCTTACCAGCACCCCCCTTTGGCCTTACCTGCACCCCTCGGGTGTTCACGAAAGTGATGGCGGTGGTTGCAGCTCATCTGCGCAGATCAGGGGTTCCAGTCTTCCCCAATATCGACGACTGGCTGTTGAAGGCGGGCTCGCCCCAGGCAGTCGTCTCCCACCTCCAGTCTACGGCCGACCTCCTGTATTTGCTGGGGTTCTCCATCAATGTGCCTAAGTCGGGACTTGAACCTGGTTCTCACATATTTAATGTGCGCTTCCTTTGAGCCTCTCCACAACTTTCCTCTTTGTTTGTTGACTTTGAAGACTACTTTCCTGGTTGCCACACCTCTGCTAGGAGAGTGTGTGAGCTCCAGACTTTTTCTTGTAAACCTCCTTTTCCTTCTGTCCATCCGGACAAGGTTGTGCTCAGGACACGTACATCCTTTCTGCCAAAGGTTGTCACTGCCTTTCACATAGGGCAGACTATCACCTTGCCCACCTTCTTTCCACCTTCGCATCCTTCCAGAGAGGAAGAGAGGCTCCACTGTCTGGACCCAAAACGTGCGCTCTCATTTGACCTAAATCGCACACAACAGTTCCGGGTGGACGACTAACTTTTTGTGAGTAGACAACTCCATCTACTGACCCATCTTGGGTGCTGTAGGAGAGGAGGTCAAGGAGAAGTTCTCTCTCTGTATCCTGATCCTCATCAGTACCCATGAGCATGGTTACATCAGCCCTGTCACAATAGAGTTTGAGGTGGTTCACATGTATCACCCTTTTGGGGGTCCTGCTAGTGCCCAGGTCTACCAAGTAGGTAACCTCACTCTTTTTCTCTAGGATAGGGTAAGGGCCCCTCCGTTTGTCCTGGAGGGTCCTTGGTGCCACTGGTCCCAAAACCCACACCTGTTGCCCTGGTTGGAATTCTACCAGTGCAGCTTTTTGGTCATACAAGAGCTTCTGGAGCTCCTGGCTGGCCTCAAGATGTTTGGATGCTTTCTGCATGTACTCTGCCATCCTGGAACGAAGGCCTAGTACATAGTCCACCACATCTTGCTTTGGTACATGATGGCGTCTCTCCCATCTTTCCCTCACAACAGAGAGTGGTCTCCTTACAAGGTCGCCAAACAGAATTTCAAAGGGTGAGAACCCTACTCCCCTCTGAGGCACCTCTCTGTAGGAAAAAGCAGGCTGGGCAACACAACATCCCATCTCCTTTTGAGCTTTTCAGGGAGTCCCATTGCCATGCCTTTCAATGTCATGTTAAATATTTCAACAAGACCATTAGTTTGTGGGTGATAGGGTGTTGGGAACTGGTAGATCACTCAACACTAATCCCACATGTGCTTTAAGTATGCAGACATGGAGTTGGTACCTGGGTCTGATACTACCGCCTTAGGAACCCCTACCCTGGAGAAGACACCGATGAGGGCCTTGGCTGTCACAGGGGCTGTCGTAGTCCTAAGGGGAATGTCTTCAGGATACCTAGTTGCATGATCCACTACTGCTAGTAGGAATTTGTTTCCTGATGCTGTGGAAGGTTCGAGTGGACCCACTACATCTACTCCTACCCTCTCGAAGAGACCCCAACCACTGGTAGTGGAATTAGAGGGGCTTTTGGTTCCCTCCTGTCTTGCCACTGGCTTTACATGTATCACAGGAGCTCACAGACTCGTTCACTGTTTCCTAGTGGCACCAGGCTTGGGGTCTCAGGCCTCAGTGTACAGTAGTCCTTCCTCCCAATAGACCTTGTGGGAGCCACTGACATCTCCCTGCTCCTGTGCAGCAGCTTACTTCCTCAGGCCTTCAAGAGTGGGGCAGACCTGCTGCCCTAGAGACAGCTGTTCCCAAGAGAGTTCCCCTGGTCCCTACCTCATAAGGTTCAAGCTCCATGGGCTCAGTTCCCTCTGGGGCTGACAAGTCCTCTCCCTGGGAAGGGGTGTCCAGTTAGGTATAACACTGGTTTCCCCAGAGCATCATTCACCATAGTGACACTGACACCTGTATCCTCAGGGCTTCTATCTTAGTCCCATTTATGAAGGGGTACTACAGGTACTTCTTTATATTAGGGGGACAGACAGCCAAAGTGGCTTACCCTCCCTCTCCTTTAGAGACTAAAACAGCCTCAGTTTGAAGCCTGATTTTCTCTGGACGCACTATTGATCCCATCTGGAGATTTGCCATACCAGTAGAAGCATGTGAGGGAATTAGGGTCTGGTTTGTTGGGGGCTAGCAGCATCTCCGCTTCGGTGTCCCTTCTTGTTACAGTGGAAACACCAGGCCTTTGCAGGATCAAAATGTTTCCGTTGTACCTACTAGTGGGCTGGAAAGAGTTCTTGGGCCCATGCCCTGACCAGGATTTTGAGGGCCTTTAGAAGACTCTTGTATTTTATCTTTGGGTTTCTCACACTCTTTCCCCTGGGGAGGCTTAGTGACCCCCTTCTTTTGGTCCCCCCCAGTGGTTGTCTTGGTTGCCCTTTACTTGACCCAGTGGTTTGCCTTCTTTCCCAATTCTAAGGGAAATATTGGACCTAGGTCTACCAGATGCATATGCAATTTTTCATTGATGCAGTTACTTAAAATGTGTTCCTTCATAATCAAATTTCGAAGTCCTTCATAATTCCACACTTTACTTCCAGTCAACCAGCCATCTAGTGTATTTACTGAGTAGTCTACAAATTCCACCCAGGACTAACTCTGGGATTTCTGAGCACCCTGAATTTAATTCTGTACTCCTCAGTAGTGACACCAAATCCCTCAATCAGGGTGCCCTTCATGGGTTCATGGGACTCTGCTTCTGCGCCACTAAGGGTCCGAAGTCTGTCTCCGCACTTACCAGGGAATAGTTCCCAAAGGAGTGCCCCCCAGTGAGAATTCCTCACTTTTCTGACTTCACAAGCCCTCTCAAAGGCTATGAACCACTTGGTGATGTCATTGCCATCCTCAAATTTAGGGACAATCCCTTTGGCGATTTTACGATCATAGGATCTTTCCTTTTCTAGATCTTTTAAATTGCTGCCACCATTGATGAGTCATAGGCCCATCTCTCCTCCCTCTTTGTCTAGAGCTAGGAGCATAGTCTCTATGTCTATTCTCTTGGTCATCCTTCCTAAAAGGAGATCCTCCTCAGTGAAGTTGTCCTCACTGTCTGGTATAGAGTTGACCCTACATCTGTAGGAGCCAGAACCTGTACCTTTTGGGTGTGGAGGTTAGGACACAAAGTTCCCTTCCTCCCTAAGTAGTTGAGATGGTTGGTCGAAGACTTCATCATCCTCACTACTTTCACCATTCTCCTGAAGGTCTTCACCTTCTTCTGTGGGATGGTCCCTTGCATGCCCTGCCATGAACTCGAGTTGTATGCTGGTAGTGTTGGACCCAGTTCTAATCTGTTTAGCCTTACCAAGAAGCCTTATCTCTCCAACCTGTAGGTGGGAGTAAGGGGTGAGGTCAAGCCCGCCAACCTCATGCGATTTAAAACCGTATGAGTTTTAAATGCGCATGTGATGTAATGGTCCGCGACGTAATGGTCCGCATCGCTTGAGGTATAAAGCTTGCGACGTACACACATACGACGTAACGCATGCGTTGTTCTGGATGTTTGCCCATTTTAGGCCAAAAATCTCTTAACATGGGTTCCTTTGGGAGAAAAGGTTTCAGTGGTTTTTCAGGTAAGTACACAACTTATGAGTGGGAGTTTTGGTGGATAGAACCAAGGTTCTCCAAGGTCTAGATGGGCACTCGAGTTGCACCACCAGCTGCAATAGGGGAGCTGAGTTCAGAGTGCAGGGGCCCAATGTTAGCCAGTGGGGCTAAGCGGGCCTTCGGTTAGGGACTGCTCTCGAGCAGGCCACTGGAGTGGAAGCAAAGCTCTTGGGGTTAAGACCAGCACTGCAGGGGCCAATGACAAGCACTGTAGCTGCACCACCAGCGGCACTGGGGTGGCTGGGTGCAGAATGCCAAAAAGACTTTGGGGACACTGTGTTTTTCAATGGAGACCTTTGGTTCGGTGAAGTTACTGCAGGCTCAGATAGGGAGACTTCCTGAAGGCGACCACCAGCTGGAGAGATGAGTTGGGATCTTGGGGATGTCTGGACACCGTTGGTTGGGCCACCCAAGGCCAAGGGGCAGTGGGTGCAGGGGTGTCTTCTCGCATCAGGTTTTCTTACCAGCTCCGGTCGCAGTCTGGGGGAACCCTTCAGGTTTAGGCTGCAGGCGTAATTTTGAAGCTTGAGGGAGGTTGGGGATCACCAGATCCCAGGTCAGGATCGCTGGGGAGACCTCCTTGTGGCGTTGGTCCACTCAAACTCTGGCCGTGGGCGTCTGGTGCAGAGCGGTGCAGAATCGCGTAGTCCTCTGAATCCGGATTCTGGTCTTGAAGTCTTTGTTTGAGCAAATCCGTTGCTCACGGGAGACAGAGTCTGTAAGGTGAGTGCAGAGCAGGTCCTTCGGGTTCTTGGGGGCCCCTGACTGCTGGACCCACTGGGATTTCCGCTGTAGGCCGGTAGAAGTTGGGACAGGCCGGTAGGGCATGGGCCAAAGCAGTAGGTGTCCTCTTCTTCCTTGGCTAGCATGGCTCTTCTGTCCTCCTTCTTTCTTCCTTGAATCTCAGGAGGCAAGGTTCAGGGTGTCCCCTAAATACTAAATCTAGGGGTGTTGAGGGGATGTTCAGGTCAGGACCAATAGGTCCCTTCCTTGGGGTGAGAACACCCCCTTTTATGCCACCTTCCATTGAGAGGGGGCACAAGCCTCTCCCTAATTGGCTGGGATGTTTGTTTCACCTCGACTCCCCACCTGAGGGTTAGGGTTGGCAAAGGTGTGCACACCTCTCTTCCTAGCTTGATTTTTCCACTGATTCTCCCACCCAAAACGAGGGCCAGAACCAGTGGGAGCCAGTTACTGGGGGCAGCAAAAGCAGGGACAGCTTCCAAAGGCGTCAGGCCTTTGAAGCTTCCCCTTCGTGGACCCAGCTCATCCTGGGGGAGGAGGCATGACACCTTGTTCCTGAACCCAGGAAGTGGAGACTCTCTACCCAGGGGTCCAGAAACCGGTCTGGTGGTGGCAAATGGTGGGACAGCCATTCAGGATCCACACCAGGGCTAGTCGATTTTCAGGGGGCTTCTCTAAGATGCCCTTTGAGTGCATTTTACTTTAAATCCCACACTGGCATCAGTGTGGGTTTAATGTGCTGAGAAGTTTGCTTCCAAACGTCCCAGTTTTTAGTAAAGCCATTATGGAGCTGTAAAGTTTGTAATGACCAACTCCCAGACCATATAATCTTTATGGCCTTACTACACTTAGTGTCTAAGAATGGATTTGGACACTGTAGCGCTACATGGTTCATGCCACTGTGCCCTCACCTGAGGGCTAGTGCACCCTGCTAGAGGGGTGGCTTACCTAGGCCTCAGACTGTGGGTTGTAGGCCTTGCACACAGGGATGTGTGCCATGTCGACTCTTCACTTTTCCCTTCACCAAGACACGCAGCCTGTAGTGACAGTGTGTTGGTGTTAAGGGACTGGGCATTTAAGGGTGGCACAATAAGTGCTGCTGCCCTTAGAGGCCTTCCCAGGTCACAATGCCCTTGGTACCCATGGTACCTTTTACATGGGGCTTACCTGTGGCCAGGGATGTGCAAATTGTGGGTACAAAGGTGGTCGTGGGAAAGAACACAGGCCCTCGGAACCTGATTACCAAGGATCAAGGGCACATCAAGTCAGGATGCATCAGATGTCACGCAAAAAATGGGGGGTGACCGTGTAAAAAGGGGCACTTTCCTACAGCATTTACATGCAACAGAGTATGTTTGGTTCTATAAAATATACTAAAAGCATTATTTTTACAAACCATTGGTCTCAGATTTAGTCCTTCAGTGTGTATATCATTTATTGCCTGTGTTTGTACAACAAATGCTTAGCACTGCCGTCTGATAAGCGTATTTGCTCGCCCACACTACCACAAAAGAGAGCATTAGTATTATCTACTTGATCCTCTGTGGATCCACTTGACTCTGTGCACACAATACCTCATTTTGGTATAGTATATACAGAGCCAGCTTCCTACATCGGCAACCCGTGGATGCCAGGTGGGGGCCACTTTGAAGTTAGGGATTCTGTACTTCAACAGAGGAAATAGGTGTCACCCAAGTGCCTGGAAGGGCCTATCATGGAGGCAGGGCTGTTAACCTGGACTGTCGTGCCCCGGCTGCTGTGAGGAACACTTACAGACTACAATGAACCACAGAGGAGGAAGCCCAATACCGATGTTGGCCATCTGAAAACTGGGAAAAATTAGGCCAGACTTGTCATAGGGCAAAGACTGCGAGAGGTTGCAGACCCTTAGCATAGGGAGACCGGAACCTGCAGACTCGTCCCAGTCCACCCAGGGGGTCGGGTAAGATTGTTGAAGCCAGCAGGCCTGGTGGGGACTTGCGCAACCTTAGAGGGTAGTGCTGCTGTGTTTTTTTTGTGTGCCTATTATTGTAGGTGACTATGCTCTGCTTAAAATAAGATTATTTTAGTATTCTGAAACCTTTAGTGGCACCCAAATGTCATCCAGAACATGCTCACTGAATTCCCTTTAGTCCAACCCTTGCCTCCGATTTAGGAGATCAGACCTGGTCTTTGCATCGTCTCTGTGGATGCCCACTCATTTATTTTTTCTCAGCCGCTTCAGTGCAACTCTGTAGTAGGAACCTTTTTTGACAATATGTTGATTTAATTCCAGAGGTTCCCATTTATGGCACTAGCCATTTGATTATGTTCAAAGAATAATCACAAAAGCTTCTAATGAATGGAGCATGCTTCAGTACTAGTAATGGGTCTTTGGGGGATGAATTAATCATTAGGTCACTCAGACTTGTCTTCTCTTTTTCTACAGTTGCCGCCATATTGGTGGTCTTTATTAGGAGACAATCTGCAAAGCACTAAAATGGTCTTCCAGCTGCGTTTTTGCATCTGAAAATTCAATTATGTTGCCTCTTATCAGGTATTCTTCAATGAATGTTTAAAGCAACATGGCAGATACTAGGCAGTTAATATGCTGGTGTGACATGAAATATATTCACCCATTTTTGTATGGAGAAATATTCAGGAATGCACACTTTCCTCAGCTAAATTAAGTTTCCCTGTCCTTTGTGATAGTGTCATTACTTCCAGGCTGTATCATGTGGCATCACAATGCTGCTTGGTTATCATTGGTGCCTGCAGGTACAGCTACCTACAGAAAAGGTTTGGAATCCCAACCATACAGCTGTCCATATTGACAGAGCTGAAGATTGTGTAGATGAAATACATTTGTTACCAAAGATCAGTAGGTGAGACCCCCTTTTCTGCCTCTTCAGCACAGACGCCTCCCAGCCACTTCTTGCCATGTGCTACTGATAGGTTCCTCCATTACATTGCCATGGCATTGTAGTTATGGAGATTAGCCGGTTTAAAATGCTACTTTTGTTCTGATGCCCATCGTTGAGAGGTAGCCCTCCATGGCTTCCTAGCAAAAGTAGAATTGCCAGTCTGGCCTCATGGAGACATTAACAGTTCAATATCCCCCCACCTCCACTTAGGGGTATATCCCTTATATTGAGTATCTCAGGGAATACCTCCCAAACTCTTTCCCGTGCATGTGTAGAAGCGTCCAAGGCACTATGAATGAATGATGTTCCCCAGTTTATTGGTGCATTATGAATCCATGGAACTCCTCTCACCTTTTCGTTTCGTCCAGTCAAGTGTGAGGAAATCACTGACATGCAACTATGTCCAGTGAAAAGTGCAGTATGTCTAAGGTAATCATTATAATTCCTCAAGTTTGCCCTGGTGGTAAGCATCATGACCACTTTCTTTTACCCCTTTTAGAACTTCTTTTTGGTTTTGAAGTTACTTACTTTTTTAAACTAATTTATTTGTTTATTTCCAAGACAAAATCTCATAGAAATTTAAATGAAAAAAGAAAATAAGCTATACATGTAAATACATTATATAATACAGTCCGACAATTAATAAGGTCTGTGCATCTTTTCAGTTTATAATGGAGAAAATCATTCATCATAAAATGCAGTTGCAAAACTGTTTAATAACTTAGTACTTCAATAAATATGCTTTACATGAAAGTCCTTATCTCCTTGTAAGAAATAAACGTTTGACTGCTTCTTAGGGGTTTCCTCATAATATTTCTTGTCACTAAACCTATTTAAGGAATGAAATGTGAGGCTCACTTTTGTCACCAGTAATAAATAACTAGGACATAGTCCCTTCCAGAAACTGTAAAACACTTGTGCAGGCCTGAGCAAACCTGGATGTCTTAGGAACCCACCAGAGGAAAAGAGGCAGTTTTGCAGCGTGAATCTTTTCTGGATTCACTATGCTGTGCATTATTCCGCCATCTAGTGGTTGGGTCCAGGATTGTAGTATTTCTTCTTTTTTTTTCTTTTTTTTTTTTGTGGCCAGTGGGCATTGACATACCACCATTTGGTGTCCTTCTGTGACGTCGATGTGCTTCCTCCGGTAGCTCCCACCTTTGGTCGCCATCTTCAGGTTTTTTTTTCCGCTGTTGTGTCTGGATCGATACGGAAGGAGCTGCAGAAGTTTGAAGAGAAGAACCGACGAAAAATAACAAAAACACCAAGAAAAGAACTTTATCGACGTGCCGCCCTTTGAGTCGGTGAACCGGCTCCCTGTGCGCGGTAATGGACAAGACACCATTAACGTTCTGCGACAATTGTCACCACAAGTATGCACAGAAGGATCTGTAACCTTTGCCTGCTGCTGGACCACCAAAGCGAAGATTGCAACGCATGCTCGGCGTTCACCCTGAAGACTTTAAGGGTGAGAGAGAAGCAGAGAATAGCAAATTACAACATGCAGGGTCAAGGACCACCTCCGTCGCTTCGAGACCTGGGTCTCTCCAGCGAAGAAGAGGACAACGCCGCCAAAGGGCCTGAAGGCGAAGAGGAAGCGCACATCCCAGCTGTCGAGGTCGAAAAGAAAACTCCGAAGGAGGTAAGAGAAGCATCGACCTCCAAACAGTCAGCCGACCCATGAAAGAGTGACTCCCAAGTCCTCGAAAGAAGCCCTGACGTCGAAACATTTGACCACCGGAGTGCGTCCAAGGACAAACAGTTCATCAGTTCCTTTGACAAGAAGTCGTTGAAGAGCAGTCATGAAAAGGACTCTTTGACGTCGAAAAAGAAAGGGTTAAACAAACTTAGACAAGCTCCAAAAGAAAGCCAGAAAATCTCGACGCCGAAACTCAAGCGTCGGAGTTGGAAAAGAAAAAGAAAAGTCTTGAATCCAAAATGGCGAGTATCTTGCAACACAAGAAGGATTTCAATGAGAAAATGAAACAATTCAAAATTCTGCCAAAAATTTCGATCAAAGCCGAAAAAGACGTCGAAGAACTAGAGCTGCCAACAACGCCAGAACCGGTCGAGGAAGAGGAGGAAGAGTACTACTTCGAGGCCGAAGGAGAGGAAGAGGAACAAACATATCATGGTTCGGCAACCTCGGAGGCGCAAGATATGGAATGGCAAGATCTCGACGCCGAATCACCAGAAGAAGGGTTAGACTCATACCCCTCGAGACTCTCACCACCCTATGACATTGGGATGTACAATCAGGTGATAAAGAAGGCTGCAGACACTTATGGAGTGCAGTTAGAGGAGGAAAAAATGCAATCCTGTTTTCTCCTAGAGACTTTGCTGCCTATACAAACATGAAGTCAATTCCTTCCCATGCTACCAAGTGTGCTGGACCAGTGTAGGGTAGCCTTTAAAGAACCTGCTACGTGCAAGGCTGTAACACCAAGGGGTGAGAAAAAATACAAACATTTCTCAAAGGATTCTATGTATATCAGGGGTTCAGTGCCAGCTGATTCTATGATAACTTCCACGATTAGGAAGAGAGCTAATGTACCCACTAATGTGGGGCCACCACCAGACACAGAGAGCAAGAGAATGAATCTCATGGGAAGACAGGTGGAATGAAGTGCGGCAATTCAGTGGCTTGTCGCAAATTAAAATGCATTAATCAATCGACATGGATATCAACACTGGAAGGAAGTAGGTGAACTACTAAAACATCTATCAGACCAATTCCAAAGAAGGGCAAGCCACTTAGGGGAAGAAGGAAAGAACATAGCTAACACATCAGTCCTAGATGCAGCAGAAACATCTAGCAGACAGATGATGATCGGGGTCACTGACAGAAGACACGCCTGGCTAAGAATTTCAGTTTTCAAACCAGAAGTACAAAATGACATATTAAACCCCGTTCAGTGATGAACAACTATTCGGAATAGCTGTGGACGACAAATTAAATCAATTAAAGAAAGAGAATGAGACTGCAAGGTCCATGGGGGCACTACAATTCAGAGGCATGCGTAGAGGAGCACCATCATGGAGACCAGCAGGCAGAGGTAACTACCAGCCTGTAGCCTCACACCAAACTTTTCAGCAAGGTTACAAAGGAGGAAGCTATGGCCAGCAACAACAAGGTTGGCAATACGAACACGGAAGACGATTCTTTCGAGGGTGCCCTGGAGGATGAGGCCAACCACAAAGAGGGGGACAGCAACCCTACTCCAAGTGACTTCACTGCAAGGTTTATGCACACTTAAACGAAATCTCAGAGGGTGCAACAACAGTCAAACATAACAAAAAAACATGTCCCAAGGAACAAACAATTCCTCCAATATATCACACCAGTGTGGGAGGCAGGATAAGAAATTTCTTCCAGGAGTAGAAGAAAATTACATCCGACAAATGGATATTAAACATAATACGGATACTGCATAGAACCTGCAAAACAACCTCCAAGCAAAAGACCAAACAAGAAGGTTAATTCAGCAAAAGACCTATCTCATTTGCTCGAAGAAGCTTAAGAGCTTCTGAACAAAAATGCCATAGAGAAGGTTCCATACAAGGAAAGGAACAAAGGCGTGTATTCCACGTACTTCCTCATACCAAAGGTGGATGGAACCTTGCTACGAATACTAGACTCAAGGTTCCTAAACAAATTCATAAAGACTCAAAAATTCAAAATGACAACCTTACAAGAAGCAATACCTCAGATACAGGAAGGGGACTACATGGCAACTATGGACTTAAAGGACGCTTACTTGCACATCCTCATGAACAGCAGACACAAAGGCCTATTGAGATTTGTGATCAACAAAACACACTACCAATTCACGGTGCTAGCATTCAGACTGAAATCAGCATCAAGAATCTTCACAAGATGCCAAGCAGTATTAGCGGCCCACCTAAAAAGGCAAGGGATTCATGTTTATCCATACCTAGATGACTGGTTAGTAAGAGCAAGCTCATAGAATCTTTGCAAAAAACACATACAGAAAGTCATAGAGACATTGGTCCAACTCGGTTTCTCAATACACTGGGAAAAATTGTCAATTGAACCAGGACAAGTAAAGATATTCTTAGGGGCAGAAATCAACACAATACTAGGAAAGATATTTCCAAGCATGAAGAGAACATTAGCGATACTGAAGGAGACACATCTATACCACAAGGGGCAAGCTCTGACAGTGAGGACAGTGGACAAACTGCTAGGGGTGATGGCTTCATGCATTCATCTAGTCCCAAACATTCGACTACACATGAGACCATTCCAGGAATGGATTTAACAGCAATGGTCACAGGCAACTGGGAGTTGGCAGGATCTAGTGGTTGTCACGCAAACAGCTCTTTAAGAGATGGCATGGTTGAACAGAAAGAACATCTCACAGGGGAGACTTATCACACAACCAACTCTAACAGTGACCATTACAACAGATGCATCCCAGCTAGGGTGGGGAGCGCACATGAACAAGCTCAAAGTAAGGGGATTGTGGACACAACAGGATGCAATAAAATACATCAACTTCCTGGAGTTAAAGACCGTGTTCCTAGCCTCAAAAGCCTTTCAGAAAGAGCTTTGCAGGAATAGAGTGTTAATCCAAACGGACAATAAAACTACCAATGTTTTACATCAACTAACAAGGAGGAACACAATCGATAACACTATCAACCCCAGACCAAGAACTATGGAGGTGGGCAATCCCAAAGAAAATAGACTTACTAGCAATAGATCTTCCAGGGAAGGACAATGTAGAAGCAGACAGGCTGAGCAGGCAAGCATCAGCATCCCACAAATCAATCCTAAAGATATTCAAAAAATGGGGAACTCCGCAAATTGACCTATTTGCAACACTGCGAATGCCAACACTTTGCATCCAGGCAACCGTGCAAACAGTCGCTAGGGAATGCGCTATGGATAGACTGGTCAGGGCCATTTGCTTACGTTTTTCCCCCAATACCACTGCTACACAGGGTACGCAACAAATGCAGGATCAGCCACATGACATTAATACTCATAGCACCTCAGTGGGTCAGACAAACCTGGTCTCACAGATAATGGAGATGACTCAAGGGGCAATGCACAAGTTCCCCAACAGAAAGGACCTCTTAACAATGCTGAACAGAAAGGTGCTACACCCAGAACCAGAGAGCCTAAGCTTGGCAGCATGGCTCCTGAGGACTTAGAATTTGGTCACCTCAGGCTTCCAAAGAGCACAATGGCAGTACTCAGAGAAGCGAAGACCTACAACAAGGAAGTGTTACATAGCCAAATGGAAAATATTCTCTCAATGGTGCCTTAGAGAAAAAGGATCACAAGAGAATCAACAGTACTAAAATACTTAACATATTTTCTACAGAATAAACTGAGCTACACATCTATACGGGTACACTTAGCAGCAATCATAGCCTACACAGGGGGAGAAACAGGGAAGAGTTTCTTCATATCCCATGTGGTCAAAAGATTCCTAGAAGGTGCAAAAAGAATAGCACTTCCCAAAAAGATGCCACCACATGCATGGAATCTCAATGTAGTACTAGCTCAAATGATGAAGGCACCATTTGAACCAATCCACAAAGCAACGCTACAAATGCTCACAGTAAAAACAGCGTTTTTAGTTGCAATTGCATCACTACGTAGAGTAAGTGAATTGCAAGCTCTAACACTGCAAGAGCCCTACTTCCAAATACATAATGACAGAATTGTCATGAGAACTGATCCACAATTTATGCCAAAGGTGGTATCAAAGTTCCACGTAAACCAAGCAATACAAATACCAAGTTTTTTTCCAAAAACCAAAGACACAAGCAGAAAGGGCATTACACACCCTGGACGCCAGAAGGGCAGTCATGTACTACATAGAAAGAACCAAAGAATACAGGAAAACAAAACAATTCTTTGTATCATTTGCCTACAGTTTTCTTGGACGACCAGTCACAAAGAATACCATTGCAAGATGGATTGCACAAGCCATACAGTTGTGCCACAAACAGGCATGTCAGACATTACAAAGAGCACCGCACGCTTACTCAACAAGGAAGAAAGGAGCAACAGTAGCTTTTCTAGCAAATATGCCTATTCAAGACATTTGCCAAGCAGCAACATGGTCTTCAGTGCACACGTTCACAAAGCACTACTGCGTGGATATTCAAATGAATAAAGAAGCACAAGTAGGACAAAAGGTCTTACAACATATTTTCACAAACCAATGCTTATCTTCCACCCAACCACCACAAAACTAGCAAACAGCTACAAAGTCTATGCACAGCATAGTGAATCCAGAAAAGATTCACGCTGCAAAACTTATAGTTTCTTACCTGTCGGTGTCGTTTTGCAGAATTTTCTGGATTCACTAGCGAACCCACCCTCCTACGCCAGAAAGATGAGACAAGAGGAAGAAATAAATGAAACAAGAACGAACTATAAAAAATAATATATATGAACCTGGCGACCAAAGGTGGGAGTTTCCAAAGGAAGCACGTCGACGTCACAGAAGGACATCAAATGGCGGTATGTCGATGGCCACGGAAACAAAACAAAAAAAGAAATACTACAATACTGGACCCATCCACTTGATGGCGTAATAATGCACAGCATAGTGAATCCCGAAAATTCTTCAAGCTGCAAAACTACACCGACAGGTAAGAAACTATACGCTATTCATAAACATAAGATTGCCTGAATTTCTTTTTTACGGGGGTTTTCCTAGATAGTTAAAGATTCTTTTTGGTGTTCGAAGACTTGTCGCCTAGCATAAGTATTTCTATACTACCTCGATTTTGCCTAATTATTTTACACTCTATTTTAGTTATTAAGTTTTGCCACTCTAGTAAGACAGTTGTACTTATGCAAAGGGGTTGTTGTCCACATTAAGCTATTTAGATGTCAAAACATTTAACAATGATTCATTTAGTAACCTCTATCTAGCAGATCCCTGTTGTTCATCAGGCATGTTTAAACATTAGAGTAAACACTAGACATTAATCAGAAATAAATAAGTGATTTAATGTAAAGGATGAACTTGACACAATTGCACCCGGGGTGTGTGTGGGGTGGGGGGGTTACTAATCAACTGTTGTTGATTGATCATGCAGTGCTGTCATACTTACTGGCCTTAGTCGATGCATTTCAGTAATTGCTGCTTACATTGCATGTTAGTAAAGGTATTTGTTTATCTATATTCTTACATCTGATCGTTCTAAGGGTTACACCAGCATTCTCTAGTCTTTTTTCTTACCTTCATTTAAAATTCTTCACAGTTACACATCATAATTGTTTGTATTGCTTGTGTTTGTTATTAGTTTTCTTAGTAACTTCTCTTCATTTTAATTATTGAATTTTTGCTCTTTAAGATTGTATCAAACTCAAATTGCTATTATATGCTTTTGTCTAAGTTTGTGAGAGGCATTTTGTTTTATAAATGGGATATACACATGTCATCATCTATTAAAAATGGGCATTGAAATATTGTAATCTTTAATTTGAAATATCTCAAAGGACTAGCTAATGCAGCTTGAAACATGCATCATGGTTTGAATGCATCACTAAAGATACTTAAATATCTTCTCAATATATTGTCTGTTTTTTTCCAGTTGGGTGGTATCCTGGTGGATGTTAACCTGGCTGAGCATTCTACTGTTATTACTTTTTCTGATTATCATCCTGGTGCTGCTCCATTCCTTTTGATTAATCACACCAAAGAAGTAATTGTTGAATTCAAGCAGAGGTATGTTCCTTCTCATTCTAAATATTATATTGGCAGTTATTGATATTTTGTATTTCATCTTGTATATCCTAGTATGTCTTACAGTAGAGCTAGAAGAGAAGGAAGCCACTGATTAAATTATCAGCAATGTTTCACGTTATACATCTGAAAGAAACACATCTGAAAGAAATACGTTCGTTAGATTCCTTACCTTAGAATATCTCCAGGCGTCAGTCTGGATCCGGAAAGATTTTTCATCAGCAATACCCTTGCGTCCGTCGTCGTGATCGCCGGGATGACGTCGTTGGAGTACTTAGACGCCGCCCTCGCGCGCTGACGTCAGTTCTTCTTTTTTCCACGCCAGTAAGCGCAGATCCGGGAAGAGCATACCCTTAGTCATTTTTTGAATAACTTTTTGGACATTTTTGTCTGTCTTTATCGAGTTGACTCGACTCCTGGTGCCGGTAGGGATACCCGGGTTCAAGCCGTGTGACGTCTGTCACCGACTGATGTCGGTTACCCACCCCCACCATCGGTGTCTCAACTGTCTCGGGGCCGACCATGATGACAAGTCGTTCCCCGACTGCTGGGCCTTGACCTCGAAAGTTAGGCGGGAGCGGTTCCGCAAGCTCCTTGAGATCCGGCAGTCGGCTCCGCGCCGCTCGAGGTCCCGGTCGAGGAGGCGGTCGAGAGACCGGTCGCGGAGCCGAAGTCATCACCGCTTGTTGGGATCCAAGTCCTCGCACTCAGGTAAGTCGAGGCATAGTAAAAAGAAGTCGAAGAAGCGACATCGCTCTTCTGACTCCCCTCGCCAGTCACGCGACTCGGCCGAGGGTTCGGGTGGCACCACCCGCGCGGCTCCACCGGTGCCGCTGGAGTCGCATCCGGCCCCACACCCTCCGGTCCCTGGGCTTCATGCGACTCCGGGAGAGGTTCGCGACTTCCTTGTGGCCATGAGGACTCTCTACCCGCCGTCGAGGCCTGCCGGCGCGCATTCGGTCCCCGCAGGTCCGACTGGGGGTCCTAGCGAGCCAGCGGCTCGGCCCCGGCCCCGTCGTAGACTTCGGTCCCGACGCCGCAGGTCCCCGTGGGATCCAGGCCGGGATCCCGGCCGACGCCGGTTGACCTTACAACTCCTCCGCCGGCGCCGACTCCCATGGTGCCGCTCCCGGTGCCGTCCTCGGACGACTCTGTCCCTAGTTTCAGTCCGGGTCCGGCGTCAGAACGGCGCCGCCCAGCTCCGTCTCCAGTGTCGATGGGTGAGCATTTCATCTATGACCCGGCTCCGTCCTTTCTGCCTGTTTACCAGGAGACGGATGAAGGGGAGGACTGGGAGGGGTCTGAGGACCCTCTGGCACAGTAGTGCCAGTTAAGTCAGGACTGGGCAGACGAGCTGGGGGATGCCAGTGGTCTAGACACTTTGCTTGACACTGGTTTTATCTCTCCTTCCGTGGCTACGGAGGAGGGTGCGACTTATGCTGTGGTGCTGCGCAGGGCAGCCCAGGCCTTAAACCTGGAGCTCCCTGCAGCGGCCGCGAGGACTAACCTCCTCACTGAGGTGCTTCAACCGCCGGTAAGCTCTTCGTAGCCTCTGCTGCAGTTCAATGAGGCCCTCACCGACGTTCTGATGGGCACTTGTCCAAGCCCGCCAAAGTCTCTCCTGTGGATCAGAACGTGGCCTGGCGCCACCGCCCAGCTCCGGGCAACCCGAGCTTTCTGTCCGTACATCCCACCCCTGAGAGTCTGGTCATTTAGGCCTCCATGTCCCAAACCGCCTTCCCGTCGGCACCTCCGGATCGGGAATTGGAGCAGTTTGGCAAGAAACTGTTTTCCTCCCTCAGTCTGGGGTTGCGGTCCATTAATACCGCATGCCTTTTGGACCGTTACACCCAGTCTTTGTGGGATACGGTGGCGGACGTGCTGCCCCAGTGTCCAGAGGAGACCAGGACAAGGCTCGCCCAGGCTCTTGCTGAGGGGCGTGATGCAGCACGGTACTCCATTCAATGCGGACTTGACACCACGGACTCGCTGGGTAGAGCGATTTCAACGACGGTGGCGATTCGTCGTCACGCCTGGCTGAGGTCCTCAAACTTTTGAGGGGATGTCCAGAGCACCCTCATGGACATGCCCTTTGATGGCCGTCGCCTTTTTGGCCTCCAGGGCTACGGCCAAGTCCTTGGGCCTCTCGGCCCAGCGGCAGGAAACTTCTGCTTTTCGTCCCTTTCGTGGCCAAGGAAAGGGCGCCCCCACACGTTCGTCCAGCCACAGGCCGCAGAACCCACCTCAACGCGGTCGCGGACGTGGATTCCGCCATGGCGGAGCAGGGGGACAGAGAGCCGGTCAGTCCACATCCGCCCCTGCAGCATCTGCCTCAAAGCCTTCCTAGTCCGAACTTTCAGTCCCATTCCATGCCAGTGGGAGGCAGAGTTCGCCATCACCTGCTCCACTGGCGTACCATCACTTCGGACAGGTGGGTGCTGCAAATCGTGCGAAGGGGCTACTCCCTCCCCTTCGAGGCAACCCCTCCAGCCATGCCACTGCAGTACCACCGCATCACTTGCAACTTCTGCAGGAGGAAGTTACGGCCCTCTTGGCCAAGGGGGCCATCGAGCACGTTCCTGGCCCAGAAGTAGGACGGGGTTGTTACTCCCACTACTTTCTGGTTCCCAAGAAGGGCAAAGGGGGCCTACGCCCTATCTTGCACCTCAGGAGCGTCAACGCCTTCCTCCGGAAGGAGAAGTTCAAGATGCTGACTTTAGCTCAGGTTCTGGCTGCCCTAGACCCTGGAGACTGGATGGTAGTGTTGGACTTGCAGGACGCTTATTTCCACATCCCCGTCCTGCCGGCGTACCGGCGTTACCTGCGGTTCACGGTGGGCCACAAGCACTTGCAGTTTACAGTGCTCCCCTTCGGCCTCACCAGTGCCCCTTGGGTGTTCATGGTGCTCCTTTCAGGCCAGATTGGCAACCAGAGGAGGGTGAGGAGTACTGGGAGGGGTCTGAAGACATTTTAACCGACCAGGTGGAGGCATCATAGGAACATAATTTGGGTTCAGACAACTGGTAGAGGCTTGAACCACAAGACACTGAGGTATGGAGTGTGGAGGAGGAAAGGTGCATCCTCCAGAGCTGGTCTCTGCTGTCTTGCTGTCTGTCGATTGCCTACTGACTAAATACTGGTTCAGTCTAGGTGTCCATATTGATGTCCATTAGGTCCTCGTTTAAGGGAAGTCGTGGCTCTGCTGAAGTCTGTTTGAAATCGAGGCACTGGAGGATGAGTCAGTTCGGACATCACCACCGTTTTTCAGGCAGACCCTGGGGCAGGGTCAAGAGACAGTCGGCTTCAGGTATGGATCCGCTGACGGTGGCCCCACTGGGGGCTTCCTCTGATCCATGGGGCCCAAAGATGCAGCAGAGAGCCTTCGAAGGGTACTGAAGATGTGCTCTCTGAAAGGTCTGCATCGGTTGCGGTGTAGCCGATGAGCCCAGAAACTCGGACTGAATTGGGACTGTGCTGAGGATTATTTCCAATGTATGAGAGTGGAACTGAGACAGAGAGGTACTCTAATGTATGTGTTACTTCTCTTGGTGAGAGTGGTGGGAAGAAGAGGAGTCATGTTTTGGGCTTCATTTGTTGAGGTTTTTTTCTCTTCGATTTGAACTTACCTGAGGATTTGGAGTGGGACTTCAGAGCTTTCGTACGGTGCTTGGTACCCCACAGTCCCTGATGGCCTTTGAATCCATTCGAGTGTGTTTTTCGCATGACGCAGAGTCATGCGACACGCTCAGACATGAGACACAGACCTTGTGATTGTCCATCACTTATATCTGTTTGTGGCACTCCTTACAGGGCTTAAAGATTGTTCTTTTTGAGGGGAGACATGTCACTTGCACACTGGAAAATTTAGTAGAGTGATAGAAACCAAGGGAGTGAGCTCCGGATCTGCTTTAAAAAGTGTGGAAAGAAAGAATCTGATGCCGCTTCGTGGAGATGATATTGTGACCCCCCAACGTCACTTCTGGGGCGGGACGAACCCGACACAGACCCACACAGCACCACCTAGTGGCTCACGAGGGAATTACTGTGAAAAATCTCGGGATCGAATGTGACTCCTGCTGGTAGTCACAAGATGAGGAATTTTCAGCTAGAGGTATCCATCAGAATCAAGACCCTGCCTTAACAACGCTGGCTGAGCCATGTGTTCCATTTCCACGCAAGCGGTACAACACATGCCTAAACCACTTATCTGCCTTAACCAGGCATGTGCATGGTTAAGGCAGTCAGCGGTCTAGATGTGCGGATGGGCAGGGGAAGGAACAGGTAGGATCGAGAAAACAAACTCTGGGACTCGGCCTGGTAAGTGGGGTTGGGGCTGAGGTTAGTTTTTAGGGGTGGGGGTTGGTTGTAGGGCTCAGGGTGGGAGGTGGGGGGGTTGGGTAGTTTTTTGGTAGGGGTCAGGGGACAGGGCTTTAGGATACAGGGCGGGGGTGGCGAGAGTTTGGAGGTTGAGGTAGTTTTAAGGGCTACGGCAGGGTTTTAGAGCTCAGGGTGGGGGCAAGGGGCAGTTTTCAGGGATGGCAGTCCGTTTTAGGACTCAGGGCGGGGGGTGGGTCTGGGTTAGTTTTTTGCCAAGGTGGCAGGGTTTTAGGCGGGGGTAGGGAAAGGAGCAATTTTCATGGGTTGGGGGCAGTTTTATGGCTCAGGGAGGCGGGGCTGGGGTTGGAGTAGTTTTTTGAGCAGGGGCACAGGGTGAGCAGTGTTTTGGGCAGGGGCACAGGGTGAGGAGTCGGGGTAGTTTGAAGGGCTGTGGCGGGATGGACTGCAGTGCTGGGATATCGGGTGTTAGGGTGCAGTGCGGGGTGGTATCTAGTGGAGGGGAGTGCTGGGGTCTGCAATTTACGCATATCCCTTCAGCATTCATGCCTTTACAACGAAATTCATTGTAAAGGCATTTCTGATAAATACGCAGTCGAGGTTAAGACCACGTTGTTTAGGCATGCGTGGTTTAGGCATGTGTGGTTGTATCATACAACCATCAGAATCCATTAATAAAAGCGGAATGTTGGCTCACTACATCAGTATGTCACTCTGTGGGAGGCCTTAAAATCCTATATTTGGGTGATATAGATATATATATATATATATATCTCAAAGCAGGCATGGGTCCGCTGAGCAGTCCACACTCAAGTACAGCTCATAGAGGGCACTCTGGGGGGCTATATTCTTGTGATTTTCTGGAGGTGAAGGTTCTAATGACGATTAATCTTTTGATCACTTTTAGGTAGGTGTAGTTTTAGGCTGCTATGCTAGAGCTCCTCATTATGGAGAGCACCTTGTCAGAATTCTGGCCTGGCTGCTTCAAAGCGTAGCACATACAATGTAGTAAGGGCCATGCTTGACCCTTCTGACAGTGTGGTCTTCAATATGGCTAGTGTTCTAGAATTCTGTTCACAATATGATGCTGACGTCTATGCCACAAAATCAACAGCGTCCACATGGAACATATAACTGTACCTGGTTGAGGTTGCATTAGTTTGGGTAGAGGGATTACAGAGGAAGGTGATAAATAAACCATTATCTAAAAGATCCTGGCCATCATTGGGAGTTTGGCGAATGGAAAATCGCTGGGATTCGTCAGTCTTGCAGCCAAATTTTATAACGAAAAGAATGAAGTCCTAGTTCCACACCTCCTAGCAGTTTAAAGGGACATTGGAGGTGCAGGCCTTTCTTGTTACCACCAGAGAAGCTACTGTTTAAGCTTGAGAGGGAGACTGTTTGTTAGCCCTACAGGCCTCTCTTAGTATTCCTGTGTTTTCCTCGCTTAAGTGTAAGCATGTAAATATTATTTGCTATAACTATTGAGCCCTTTGCTGCCCTGCTTTGAGAGGAGGGCTGGGGATGGGGCATCCCGCTGAGGGAGCAAAAGCTTGCTATCTTGCTATACACAGGTGACTTCCTGCTGCTCCTGCGTGAAACAGACAAAGAAAATACCCTGAGGAGTGCAAATGCTGGCTGGCCTCTGAGCAGTGTCAGGATTGACTGCGAACTGGGGCAAGACCTGCACATTTCAGGTGTGCCAGACTCTGCAAACGGCCTCGTGAGTGGTGTCTAAGCAATGTATTTCGTGGGAGCTGACAATACTAAACTATTTAGGCGTGAAAGTGTATCATACCGATGGAGGCGTTCACAACGGTAACCTAGGAGCAGCACTATGGTTGCTGCAGACTACATTGAAATTCTGGCACACACTACACCTTACCCTAATGTCAAGAGCGACACTGACAAAGATAGTACTGCTCCCCAGAGTCTTCGATTGTTTTGTGACGCTACCAATATAGGTACCTTTGACCTGGTTTAGAGACATGGCCACGCTGCAGCGTGAACTGATCTGGGATGGGAGACATCAGAGAGTCTCTCTTCATCTCCTGCAGCACCCCACGGAGGAAGGGGGCTTGGGAGTACCGGACCTTGAACTTAACTACACTGCTGCACAGGTACAATGAGTGGCCTGTTGACTAGATGGCAACCAAAGAGAGGAGTTGGTCCACCTTGGGTAAATGCAGAATGAGAAAACTCTATTATCAAGTTTTCTGAGGAGGCAGATGGCTTCGATGGAATGCTCCAAACTGTTGACAGTAGCATTAAGAACCTGGAAAAAGATAGTTAAGAAAACAAAGGATAGGCCTCCATATGCCAGGGTGATCCTGTTAGTGGGACTCCAAGAGCTGAGGGGGAACTTCACATCCCGAAGAATGGAGAGTTGGATGCTCACAGTGGGGGACTGCTATAAAAACGAGGAACTCCGGACTTATAGTCCCTTGGTAGACAAGGACAATCTGCTGCATTTCCAATTCTTACCATATGATGTCCTTACTGGTGCCATACGCTCTAAATGGAAGATGGTACTGACAGAACCCGCAACTCATGACATTCTACAGACACTCCCAATATTTGGGGGGCTCAAACTAATCTCATGACTCTACAGAACACTAGTCTCAATGCTAATGGCACACATGGATCGAGATAGAACCACATGGGAGGTAGCCTTAGACAAACATATGCCTGTTTGTACCGGCATGAATAATGCACAAGAGTTAGCGTTACAGATGTAATAGTTATGGAGAAACACGCACACTTTCAACCAGAAAAGTTATAAAAATCAATAAAAATACTTTTTAAAAAGTGTAAACCTGTAGATACAATTAATACATTTAAAACGGAAACCACTTGGTAGATTAATAATGAGAAAATAGTGTAGGTATTTTTCACCTCATCCTGTCGAAGAGGGCTCATCGAGAGTCACTCTTCAGATGAAATTCTGTGACCATGCGGAGTCATAGGTTTGCATTTAAGGATTTGACATTGTGCTTATTTCCAGGGATTCACAAAAGTCCCAAGGTGTACTCTTGGTATCTTTAGATAAATATAGAATTCCCCTCACTCGACTGCTGCACTTTAGAGCTAGAGAAAATGTGTAGTTTTATATATTTTTCCACAATATTTTATTAACTTAATGCAACTAGGCAAAGAATACCAGGTATAGCTCATCCACAAATGACATCTGTTTTAGATGGGAAACTGGTTTTATTTTCAACGCACTGCATAGAAGATTAAAAAAAAAAATGTTTTACTCACTTTAAACCTTGTGAATTACCCATCAGTCATTCAACACAGCGTGATCATGTCAGGTAATGGTCCCAAAAGCGTTTTAAAGCCCTCAAGTCCTGGGACATGGCAGAGATGGTGTTTGATCTCCTAGATAGACTATGAGAGGCTTCAGGAATCCTCAAATTTGTTCCAGTTATCTAACACATTATGTGTCAGCATTTTGATAGTTGTCAGCAAAGAGTCGCCTTGACCAATTCAATAGCGTAGGCAATGACTCATTTCTTCCAGTGGGCTGCTATTGTTTGTTTGGCCACCAGTAGCATATGCGTTTTTTGTGATCCTTGTCATGTGTGTGGGCTCAAACCTAAAACAATAATCACGGCATTCATTGGTATCCAGTATTGCCCAATAGGTTTGTAACCTTGAGAGTGCTCACTGAATATGAATTTTACTGCCTCTTTAGCATTGTCAATCCAGTCTAGGATACACTGTTTTGAGATTATTCAGTGATAAGTACCAATTAAAATGATGTCTGTAGAGGATTTACCTATTTAGTGCACTGTGATGATCCCTGTAGGTCCACCACTATGTTTACCACTGGTCTTGTGTGAAGATCTTACCCGGTAGTTTCTCCCATCTAGCCATACAGGACCATCTGGGTTGTATGTATATCTGGTTTTATGCTGGTTAGATGTTTGAGATGAACCCTTCAGTGGAATTGTACTTATAAAACATTTCTCAAATGGAGCCAAGTCTCATCTGGAAGAATTTCTCATCTGAAGAAATTCCTTCAATCCCACCTGCTGCGAGAATGGGAATGTTTGAGTCCCTTTTCAACCTTAAATACACATACATTGAAACAGTTTTTCACTTTAATTTAGGTGTGCATTTATGGTGTGAAAATGCACTGGAAGTATTTGTGAATATCCAGAAACATTTGACTTTGTGTGCGTTCCAAATATTCCCAATCTCCATCTATTTCCCATTCTCCATTTTGTATGCTTCGGACTGTGGCAAATTATCTAACATTGCAGATTTCTGCTTTAGTAAGTGCGGGTTACGATTGGAAATTCTGTGAATCAGATTGGGGACTACTGAAAGTATATTACACTGGTGACACGTATGATTGAACAGTATTTTGTGAATTGGGCCAATCTCTTACTTTGTCTACCTTGCATAGTATAACATTTCCTGAGTTCACGATCTGTTACCAGGGTGTGAATGGGGGTTATTTAAACAAAAGTAGTTTTTTTCAATGGGTCAAAGAAATGCATTAAAAGCTCATGATACTTTCTGGCGAGTCACTTGAAAAATAATCATCATCTCTCCTGTATAGCACGCTCCTAGCATATAAATGTTGTAGGAAATAATATGGAGAGAAAAAAGTATTACATTTGCTTCTGATTGTTCGTTGCACACCTTTATCTGAAAGAAACACGTAGTGATAGATTCCTTACCTTAGAATATCCCCAGGCGTCAGGCTGGATCCAGAAAGAGGTTTCGTCAGCAGTACCCCTGCGCGTCTATTGGTGGTGTCGTGCGGCTCCGTGTCCGTCATCAGCGTCGTGATAGCCGGGATGACGTCGCGGCCAGTACTTAGACGTCGCCCACGCGCTCTGACGTCAGTTCTTTCTTTTTCCGCGCCAGCAAGGGCAGATCTGGGAAAAGCTAGTACTCCCAGTCAAAGTTGCTGGAAGTCCGGCAGTCGGCTCCGCGCCGTTCAAGGTCCCGGTCCCGTGGGAGGTCGAGGGACCGGTCGCGAAGTCGTCACCATCATTCTTCTGGATCTAAGTCTTCGCACTCGGGGTCAGGTAAGTCGAAGCATTACAAGAAGAAGTCGAAGAAGCCTTGTTCCTCTTCGACTTCCCGTCACGCGACGTGGCTAAGGGTGCGGGTGGTGCCAACCACCGCGGCCCCGGCGGTGCCAACCCCGCGGCCTCGGCGGGGCCTGCAACGTCGCCGCCAGCCTATCTGCCCTTCCTGGATCCGGCAGCGATGCCTGCCCAGGTGTAAGAGTTTCTTGCTGCCATGGCCCAACTCTTTGGGCCGTCTGGCACTGCCGGTGCGCCTCTGGGCCCCGCGGGACCGGCTGGGGGTCGTGTTGTTCAATCGCTGCGGGCTCCTGCCCCGGCGTCGCTGACGGTTCCGGCGCCACAGGCCCCCATGAAATCCGGGATCGGACCCCGGTCGACGCCGGTTGACCTTGTCACGCCTCCACCAACGTCGACCCCACCGGCACTGCTTCCGATGTTGCCCGCTCCTCGGGACGATGTCGTCCCCGGTTTCAGCCATGAACCGGACACGGAGCCGGATCGAAGTCGACCAACGTCGATCCCGGAGCCGATGGGTTTTGTTCCATATGTCCGTCCTCTGTATTTTCAGCCTGTTCCACAGACTTCGGAGGAAGGGGAGGACTGGGAGGGGTCTGAGGACCCTCTAGCACAGGACCCTGCTTATGATCCGGACTGGGCAGAGGATTTGGGGGAAGCCAGTGGTCTTGACACCTCGCCTGACCTTGGCATGCTGTCTCCTCCTTCCGTGGCTACGGAGGAGGGAGCAGGTTACGCTGTGGTGTTGCGTAGGGCAGCCGAGGCCCTCCACCTCAAACTCCCTACAGTGGCCGTCAGGCCGAACATCCTGACAGAAGTGCTCCAACCGACGGCAACCTCTTCGGAGCCCTTGCTGCCTTTTAACGACGCACTTTCTGACATCCTTTAAGGCACCTGGTCCAGGCCCAACACAGGGGTTCCTGTGGACAGGAACGTGGCCCAACGCCATCGCCCGGCTCCGGGCGACCCCCTCTTCCTCTCTCAACACCCTACCCCTGAGAGCTTGGTTTTCCAGGCCTCTGCGTCCCCAAGCCTATTCCCTTACGCACCTCCTGATAGGGAATCCAAGAAGCTGGGGCAGCTTGGCAAGAAGCTGTTTTCGTCTGCCAGCTTAGGGCTGCGGTCGGTTAACACCGCATGCCTCTTGGGCCGTTACTCCCACTCTCTGTGGGACACGGTGGCGCAGGTACTGCCTAGCTGTCCGGAGGAGGTCTAGACAGTTCTCACTCAAGCTGTTGTTGCTGGGCGAGATGCAGCTAAGTTCACCATTCGTTGTGGGCTTGACACCGCCAACTCGCTGGGCAGGGCGATTTCCACGATGGTGGCGCTTAGGTGCCACGCCTGGTTGAGAAAAACTGGCTTTTCGGGGGATGTCCAGAATACCCTGATGGACCTGCCCTTCGATGGCATTCTCCTTTTTGGCAACAAGGCAGATGGTGCACTGAAGCTCTTTAAGGACTCGCGGGCTACGGCCAAGTCCTTAGGCCTGTCGGCCACTAGGCCTCCTCTGCCTTCTGCCTTTCGCTCCTTTCGTGGCTGCGAAATGGGCGCCCCACCATGTTCGCAGAGCCACAGGCCGGCACAGCAACAACCTCAGCGTGGACATGGGAATTGTCGAGGTGGTTCAGGGGGCCTGCCGGCGGGTCAGTCCACCTCCACCCCCGCGGCATCCACTGCAAAACCTTCCTAATCTGTCCCTTCAGGCCCATTAAACGCCAGTGGAAGGACGGATCCGCCATCATCTCCCCCACCGGCGCACCATCACATCGGACCAGTGGGTCCTGTAAATTGTCCTTAGGGGCTACTCCCCCCCCCTTCGAGACTACCCCTCCAGGCATGCCACCTCCCTACCACTGCATGTCAGGGGATCACTTGGCGCTTCTCAAGCAGGTAGTTGTGGCACTCTTTGCCAAGGTGGCCATCGAGCACGTTCCAACACCCGAAGTAGGTCGTGGTTGTTATTCCCACTACTTTGTGGTTCCAAAGAAGGACCAGTGCCTGCGTCCTATCTTAGACCTTCGGAACGTCAACGGCTTCCTCAGGAAGGAGAAGTTCAAGATGCTCACTTTGGGTCAGTTCTTGTCTGCCCTAGACCCGCAAGGCTGGATGGTAGCGTTGGACTTGCAGGACTCTTACTTTCATAAACCCGTCCTGCTGGCCCACCGGCGTTACCTGCGGTTCACGGTTGGCCACAAGCACTTTCAGTTCACCGTGCTTCCTTTTGGCCTTACCAGCAATCCTCGGGTGTTCATGAAAGTGATGGTGGTGGTCGCAGCTCATCTGTGCAGATCAGGGGTTCCAGTCTTCCCCTATCTCGACGACTGGCTGTTGAAGACAGGCTCGCCCCAGGCAGTAGTCTCCCACCTCCAGACAATGACCGACCTCCTGCATTTGATGGGGTTATCCATTAACGTGCCAAAGTCGCACCTGGTGTCCTCTCAGAGGCTCCTTTTCATCGGAGCGGTTCGGGACACGGCGCAGTTTTGGGTTTCTCCTCCCGAACAGCGAGTCTGGAACATTCGGGTTATGATTCTGATCTTTCAGTCCTGGTCCTGGGTTTCGGTCAGGATGACCCTGAGGCTGCTGGGCCTCATGGCCTCCTGCAGATCAACCATGCCAGATGGCATATGCGGGCTCTGCAGTGGGACCTGAAGTTCCAGTGGGCGCAGCATCAGGGGGACCTGTCCGGACAAGTCCAGATCTCAGAGGGCACTGCACATCAGTTGCAGTGGTGGCTCTTGAACCAGCATTTGGTCAGATTCAGATACCTCTCCCTTCCCTATCCGAAGCACACGGTAGTGACGGATGCGTCCCTCCTAGGATGAGGTGGCCACATGGGGGAGGCGCAGATCAGAGGCCTCTGGTCTCCGGCGGAGTCCAAGTTCCACATCAACCTTCTGGAGCTTCGGGCAATCAGTCTTGCACTGAAGGCATTCCTTCCCTCTGTCCGGGTAAGTGTGGTGCAGGTGTTCACGGACAACACCACCGCCATGTGGTATTGCAACAAGCAGGGCGGAGTGGGGACGTGGGCCCTATGTCAGGAGGCTTTGCGCCTCTGGACATGGCTGGAACATCAGGGCATTTCCCTGGTGGTTCAACACCTGGCAGGTTCGTTGAATGCCAGGGCAGACGAGCTCAGCCGCAGGTGCATGTTGGATCACGAATGGCGTCTTCACTCGGAGGTAGCGCAAGGTCTCTTTCAGCAGTGGGGAGAGCCTTGGTTAGATCTATTTGCCACCGAAGAGAGCACGCAATGTCAGCAGTTCTGCGTGTTGGAATTTCCAAGGCTGCACTCGCTCGGAGACGCTTTTCGCCGTGAGTGGATTTGCGGTCTCTTGTACGCCTTTCCGCCTATACCACTTCTGACCAGAGTGGTGAAGAAGATCAGACACGACCGGGCCCAAGTTATTCTTGTGGCGCCGGACTGGGCTCGAAGAGTTTGCTATCCCGAGCTACTCAGTATGAGCGTGGATCCCCCAATTTGTCTGCCTCTTCGGGAGGATCTTCTGTTTCAGCAACAGGAGATGGTCCTGCACCCAAACCTGTCCAGTCTGCTCCTCCTTGCGTGGAGATTGAGCGGTGGCAGTTGATTCCATTTGACTTGCCTCCTGAAGTCTGTGATATCATTCTGGCAGCTAGGCGTCCCTCCACTAAATCGGTATACGCCTACAGGTGGAACAAATTTGTGGCATGGTGCACAGCAAAGATTGTGGACCCCCTTTCTACCCCTCTTTCAGAAGTCCTTTGTTTTGTTTTTCTTTGGCCCGGCAGGGCTCTGCTCTGGGCACTATTAAGGGCTATCTTTCTGCAATTTCGGCCTCTATCTGGCTTCCTGATCAGCCCTCTCTTTTCAAGTCTCCTGTCGTAAATAGATTTCTCAAAGGCATTACTCACCTTTTCCCTGCTATTCCGTTTGTGATGCCACAGTGGGACTTGAATCTGGTTCTTACTTATTTGATGTGCGCTCCTTTTGAGCCGCTTCACAACTGTCCTCTTCGTTTATTAACTATGAAGATTGCTTTCCTGGTTGCCATCACCTCCGCTAGGCGCATGAGTGAGCTCCTGGCTCTTTCCTGTAAACCTCCTTTTCTGTCGTTTCATCCGGACAAGGTTGTGCTCTGCACTCGTCCTTCCTTCTTGCCAAAGGTCGTTACTCCCTTCCACATAGGGCAAACTATCACCTTCCTCACTTTCTTTCCGCCTCCTCACCCTTCCAGAGAGGAAGAGAGGCTCCACCATCTGGACCCAAAACGTGCGCTCTTCTTTTACCTGAATCGCACACAGCAGTTCCGGGTGGATGACCAGCTCTTTGTTGGCTACGTAGGTGCCTAGAAATACCGGGCTGTACACAAGAGGACTATCTCCCGCTGGGTCGTCTTGTGTATCAAAGTCTGTTATTCTCTGGCTAAAAAGGAACCTCCGGTGGGGCTGCGCACCCATTCTACCAGGGCGACAGCGGCTACTACTGCTTTGGGACGTGGTGTCCCACTGCATGACATCTATCAGGGAGCCACGTGGGCCTCGCTGTACACTTTTACTAAGCATTATTGCCTTGACAGTCAGGTCTGGAGAGACGGCTTCTTTGGCCGTTCTGTCCTCCGTGACTTTCTGGTTTGATCTTGGTTCGCATACCCACCATCAGGGTTGGTATTGCTGGGGTATCTATTCTAAGGTAAGGAATCCATCACTAACGTGTCTCTTTCAGATGAACAAGTTACTTACCTTCGGTAATGATATATCTGTAAGAGACATTAATTAGTGATAGATTCCTTACCGCCCCACCCATCCTCCCCGTTCTGCGAACTGATTTCTAGGGTTAAGGTCATCCCTTTCAGGGCCCTAGTTTCAATGCACCAGTGGTCAGTATCTTGCATGGCTCTGCGTTCCTGGTGCGGAAAGTCGTATACAGAACTGACGTCAGCGCGCGTGGGCGCGTCTAAGTAGCTCCAGCGACGTCATCTCGGCGACTACGACGCCATCGACGTACGCGGAACCGCACGACGATGCCTACCGACGCGCAGGGGTACTGCTGATAAAAACTTTCCGGATCCAGTCTGACGCCTGGGGGGTAATTCTAAGATAAGGAATCTATCACTAACTAATGTCTCTTACAGATATATCGTTACCGAAGGTAAGTAACTTGTTCACTTAGTTCAATGTGTTCACTGATAGAAGCAGGTAATTGTTCCTTTCAGTTGAGAACTTTGATGTTTAGCAGGCATTCTACCTTGTCTTTTGTGTGAAGCTACTATTAAACTAATTCTGCTACTCCTTTGGTTTTCAGCTCTTCTGTCGAAAAGGAGGACAAACTTCTTCCTGGCAAAGCAACGTTGTACACATGGGAAGATCCAGCAGGCTCCAGAACATTAAACTGGACATGTAGAAATCACAGCGGCGAAATAAGTCAGATTCTTGTACGTATGTTATGTGTTGTATTCATCAACCCTCTTTAGGCTTATCTGCTAGAGACTTCTATCCGCAGATTCCTTACCTTTGAATTATCCCCAGGCGCCTGACTGAATCCACAAACTTTTCATGAGCAGTGTCCTTGTGTGCCGGAAGGTGGCGTCATTCAGCTCCGCGTCGCATTGCTGGCATCATCCACACTGGAAGTGACGTGCATAGTGCCAATTTAGGTGCCACCCAGGCGCGCTGATGTAATTTATTTTCTTTCCACGCCAACCAGCTTAGATCCAGGAGGAGCTATCCCTTTATCATTTTTTACTAGGTTTTTTTCAATGTTTTGTCAGTCTTTTGAAGTTTACCTCCTGGGGTGGCAGAAATGTCATCAAAGAAGGCTGACTTCAAACCATGCGGCGCCTGTGACCAACAGATGTCAGTGACAGACCCACACCTTATATGCCTCTGGGGACTTGAGCAGGACCATGACCAAAAGGCCTGCCCCATCTGCCTCTCCGTGCACTGATGCCGATCCTGAGGCCGGCACTTCTGGCACCGCTGGTGGCCACCAGTGCCACAATCCTCATCCCCGACTGCAACACTGATCCGGAGGGGCGTTGTCCGACACCGGCACCAGCACCCACTGGAGCCATGCCTTCCGGGCAGGAGCCTAAGCCCTATCCTTATGAGCTAGGATTTGGGGAGGAATAGGAGGGGTCGCTGGACCCGAAGGATTATCAGCCTTATAAAGATCAAATGGATTGGTGGGAGGATCTGGGTGAAGTCAGTGGACTGGATACTTCTCCAGATACTGGCATGCTTTCTCCCCCTACCATGGTTACAGAGGAAGGAGCTTCCTTTGCTGTGGTGGTGCGGAAGGCAGCTGAGGTCCTGGACCTTAAGTTGCCATTGGTGGCAGTCAACACTAATGTTTGACAGAAGTACTTTAACCAGGAGGGTCCCCATCAGAACCGCTTTTCCCTTTTAATGAGGCACTTACACAAGTTCTGCCTAGGACTTGGTCCAAGCCCAGCACAGGGTCTCCTGTGAACAGGACTATTGGCCGTCGCCACCGCCCTGCTCCAGGAAACTCAAACTTCCATACCCAACACCCCACTATGGAGAGCTTGGTGTTCCAGGCCTCCACATTGCACGTAAATTCTGGTGCATTCCCTACTGCCCTGTCAGATCAGGAATCTAAGATGGTGGACAACTTAGGCAAGGAAATGTTTTCTTCCATGAGCCAGGTATTGCTGTCTGTGAACTCATTTTGGTGCACTATTCCCATGCTCTGTGGGTTATGGTTGCATAGTTGCTGTCAACAGTCCTATAAAAAGACCTGGGCTGTGCTCCTCTAGGCTGTTGCCTATGGAAGGGATGCAGCTAAGTTCACCATTCGCTGTGCACTAGACACCATCGACTCACTAGGTTTTGTCGACGGTGGCCCTGCAACGCCTTGCGTGGTTGAGGAACACTTACTTTTCCGGCGATATCCAGTCCTCACTCATGGACATGCCCTATGTTGGCTCACATCTCTTAGGAGGCAAGGCGGATTCTGCGCTGAGCGTTTTAAAGACAGCAGAGCTACAGCCATAGCCTTGGGCCTTTCTGTGGCCCCTCGTCACCCACAATCCACCTTTCGTGGCTACAGATAAGCTTGTACAGCTGCTTCCTTACCCGCCCAGCCACCGCGGCACACAAGCTTTTCAGCCTCTGCGTGACAGGGGACGCGGTGCCTACCGGCCTCATGTGTTGGGTGGCCAGCAGTCCGGTCAGGCCACCAACCCCCGAGCAGCCGCAGCCTTCAAACCCTCCTAGTTTGCCTGTTTACCATCATGGACACCAGGAATCGCCATCACCTGCCCCGCTGTCCATTACATCGGACAGGTGGGTTTTGCAGATTGTCTCCACGGGCTACTCCCTCCCCTTCAAGACTACCCCTCCATACATGCTACCTACTTACGACAGGCTGACGGAGGACCACCCATCTCCTCTCTGCTAGGAAGTGACAGCTCTTTAGGCCAAAGGAGCTGTAGAAAGAGTGCAGACGTCAGAAGTGGGTAATGTCTGTTATTCCTGCTACTTTCTGGTGCCCAAGAAGTATAGAGGCCTTTGTCCTATCCTCGACCTGCGCACTCTCAATTTCTTCCTCAAAAATGAGGAATTCAGGATGCTACCTCTTGCTCAAGTCCTACCTACCCTAGTCCCTGGAGACTGGATAGTAGTGTTGGACTTGCAGGACGCATACTTCCACATTCATCTCCTGGCTGTCCACAGGCGTTAACTGCGGTTCATGGTGGAACACGAACATTTTTAGTTTGTGTGCTCCCCTTTGGCCTCACCAACGTCCCACGGGTGTTCACCAAGGTAATGTTGGTGGTTGCAGCTCATCTGTTGAGATCAGTGGTGCCGATTTTCCCTTTCTTGAGGACTGGATGTTAAAGGCGGGCTCGCCCAGGCTGTCATCTCCCTCCACCAGACCACGGCAGACCTCCTGCATTTGCTGGGGTTCACTATCAACGTGTCGAAGTCACACATGACTCCCTCTCAGATGCTCCCTTTCATCTGAGCTGTTCTGGACACAGGTCTATCCTCCTGAGCGGCGAGTCCAGGATATTCAAGCTATGATACCGATGTTTCAGACTCTAGCCTATACTTCAGTGAGACTGACTCTCAGGCTGCTGAGCCTCACGGTTTTCAGCCTCCTGTGTGTGACACATGATTTTGGGACCTGAATTTTCAGTGGACGCAGCATCAGGGGAATTTCTATGAAATCGTCCAGAATTCTGAGGGAACTGCAAAGGACCTGCAGTGGTGGCTTCCGAACCGCGATTGGGTCAGTAGCAGATCCCTCTCGCTCCCCCAACCAGATCTGACATTAGTGACAGATGCGCCACACATGGGATGAAGTGGAGATCATAGGACTCTGGCATTCGGCGGACTCCACATCAACCTATTGGAGCACCAAGTGATCCGATTGGCATTGAAAGACTTTCTAATCTCCATCCAGGGAAGGCTAGTGCAAGAGTTCATGGACAACTCCATCGTCATGTGGTACTGCAACAAGCAGGGTGGGGTGGGGTCGTGGACCCTTTGTCAAGAGGCTCTGTGTTTCTGGACATGGCTTGAACAGCAGGGCATATCCCCGTGGTTCAACATTTGGCAGGTTCTCTGAACGCCAGAGCGGACAAACTCAGATGCAGATACCTAGCGGATCACGAATGGCGTGTCCATTCAGAGGTGGTGCAAGGTCTCTTTCAGCAGTGGGAGAGCCTTGGTTAGATCTATTCGCCACTGCCGAAAACCTGCAATGTCAGCAGTTATGCACACTGGAGTTTCCAAGGCAGCTCTCCCTCTGAGATGCTTTTTGTCTCGAGTGGAGCTGAGGCCTAGTGTCCGCCTTTCCACCCATACCACTCCTGCCCAGAGTTCTAAAGAAGATCATGAAAGTCTGGGCCCAAGTCATCCTTGTTGCTCCGTAGTGGGCACGGAGAGATTCTAGTATACCGAGCCGTTGGCCATCAGTCCTACGATCGGGGTGCCCCTTCTGGAGGAGCTTTTGTTGCAGCAAGGTAGGGTTTTCCACCTGAATCTGTCAAGGCTCTGCTTTGTTTCATAGAGATTGAGCAGCGACAGTTGACAGCTTTCGACCTTCTGCCCGAAGTCTGTATGTTATCTTGGCAGTCAGGAGTCCCTCTACCAAGACGGTTTATGTCTGCCGCTAGGCAGAATTTGTGTCTTGGTGTATAGAAAGTCACATTGCTCCTTTCCGTCCCCCTTTCTCAGGTTATCCTGTTCTTACTTTCCCTTGCCCATCAGGGCTCTGCTCTGGGCACTGTTAAGGGATAACGTTGTGCAATCTCTGCTTTTCTTTGGTTACGTGACCAACCTTCTCTTTTCCAATACCCTATTGTACATAGCTTTTTGAAAGGTTTGCAAGATATGTTACCTCTAATTCCTTTTGTTATTCCTCAGTGGGACCTTAATCTGGTCCTGACGTTCTTGTTTCGCTCTCCCTTTGAGCCCTTGCATAATTATCCTGTCAGGCTCCTTACCATCAAGACTGACTTCCTGGTGGGAATAACATCTGCCCAGAGGGTCAGTGAGCTTCAGGCTTTGTCACCCAGGCCTACTTATCTTAACATCTACCCAGATAAACTGGTGCTTTGTACGAGAGGTTCCTTTCTCCCAAAAGTGGTCACTCCATTTCACACAGGCCAAACCATCAGTCTGCCTTCTTTTTGCGCTCCGCCTCATCCCTTTAAGGAAGAGGAGTGACTTCTCTGTCTGGACTCAAAAAGAGCATTGTCATTTTACCTTGAACGCACAAAGAGTTTTGGGTGGACAATCAACTCTTTGTGGGGTATGTCAAAGCTAAAAAAGGAAAGGCAGTGCAGTAGAGGACTATCTCACAATGGATCGTACTCTGCATTAAAATCCGCTACGCATTGGCTAATAAGAAACTCCCTGAGGGTTTGCATTCTCATTCCACCAGAGCTAAGGCTAAAGCTGCCACTACTTTGTTAGCACCCGTAGTTCCGGTCCCTGACATCTACCAGGCAGCAACGTGGGCTTCCTTGCATATGTTTACCAATTACTACTGTCTGGATAGTCAGGTTTGTTAGTGATGGGCACTTTGCCGTTTCAATCCTGAAGGACTTTCTCATGTGAAATTAGTCTGCAGACCCACTTCTGGGGAGGTATTGCATGGGCATCTAGTCTTAAGGTAAGGAGTCTGCAGCTAGAAGTCTCTATCAGATGAACAAGTTACTTACGCCTTATTTGGTGGAGACTCTCTAGCCGCAGATTCCTTACCGACCCACCCATTCTCCCCGCTCTGCGAAAGGATTTCGCAGGGTTTTTCCCCTTTTTAGGGCCTTAGTTTTCCATACCTCTGGTCAGTGTACTTCGTGGCTCTGTGCTTTTGGTGTGGAAAGTCGTAAAAAGTAACTGACTTGGTGGCGCCTACATAGGCAATGCAAACGTGACTTCTGGTGCAGACGACGCCACGCGGAGCCGAACAACATCACCTATCGGCACGCAGGGGTACTGCTTGCAAAATATTTTCGGATTCAGTCCGACACCTGGAATAATTTTAAGGTAAGGAATCTGCAGCTAGATTGAGTCTCTACTAGATAAGGCATTGCCAAAGGTAAGTAACTTATGTACTAACTCCACACTCCACTTTCAGACCACAAGTGATCAGGCTTGATTGGTTACAAACCCAGGTTTCTATCAACCTGCAGAAGGCTAAATAGTGGTATGTACATGTTGCAGGAAGGTAAGCTGTTTCCACTGCTGGAATTGTGGATTTTTTTTTCCGTTTAATATTTTTATTGAAATCAAACTTGTCTCTTTTTAGAAGTACTGGAATTGTGGATTTAAACTGCCCTGTCCAGACCTGAGATCTGTTCTGCTGGAGTACTCTTACCACAACATTTTGATCTTTGAGGGGAATTGGTGGTGCCAAAATATGATCTGTTTGTGAAGGATACAAAGGTGGAAAAAATTTAAAACCTAATGAAACATTTTTTTAAAAGTGGAAATTAGAAGAGCATCTGGGCTCACTCGTAGTGATCTCCATGAGTTTTTTAGTTACTCGTGTTTATTAGTTCTCGGGAAGAGCAGAAAAATAAGAACATTCATCAACCTTATTTTCTTGTCTTGCTGGATTATTGTTTTGACTATTTCATTTAAGGCTGTCACTTTGTAGCCATTTTTCATTAATTTAGGTATTGATATTAACTGGAGGGTTAGATCTTATAAATATTTTAATGGGATGTGCTAGACTGATCATAGCTAGAACATGGATATCAAGCAATCCACCTCACGTTATGGAATGGTGGATACTCGCCAAAGAAACATATATTATGGAGTCATCCCTCGCTAAGATTAGAGGTGCTAAATCACTGCAGAAGCTAGAAAGAATTTGGGGATCATCTTTTATGTGAGCCTTTTCTCCCCTTCCCCTTCTTCCTTTTTTTTTTTCCTGTTTTCTCTTACTGTAACATGTACCTGCTATTTGTAAATAAGTATAATAAGCTTACTGTTTAATTGTGAATTCTGTATTCCCACGGTCCATGATCTAATTTAAATTCGATCTGTTATGTTGTTATTTGCTATTTATGTTGAAAGGTATTGACCTCTTGTCCTGACAATAAAAAAAAAAAAAAAATTAACTGGAGGGATAGCTCAATGATCTGATAATTCTGATGGAGACTTCTGCTTGTAGATTCCTCACCTTTTGAATAGCCCAGGCCCTAGTCCGGATCGGGAAACTCTTCAGTAGCTTTCCCATGCCGTAAGGAGTTGCTGCCTCCAGTTTGGCACTGCACCGAGCTTCATCATCATGTCACTGGCACCATAAAGCTCGTCCCTTCGGCGAGATGACGTCTATTCCCTTTTTTCCGCGCTGTCAATGCTTTCCGAAGCTTTCCACATTCTCTAAACTGATTTTGATGTTGCCGACTGTTCTTCAAAATATCTTACCTAGGTGCAGTTTCCATCAGACTATTGCTGCCTAAGCAGGTCCGGTTTCAAACCATGTTGAGATTGCGATGGCCAAATGTCAATAACTGATCCTTATCACGTCTGCCTTTGGTGCCTAGGATCTGATCACAACGTTGGTGCCTGTACGTCGTGCCAGAAGATAAACCAAAGAAAGAGAGACTAAGATGTTTATGGCCACAGCGTGGGATGAGTGGCGTTGGCTCCATAAGAAGTCCCTGGAGCCTCCACCTTCTTCAAAATCTTCTAGGAAGAAGCACAAGAAGAAGAGAAGGCACAAATCCTGTCCTAATGCATCGAGAATCAAGTCGCCACAACCTACGCCTTAACCTCACCTGTCCTCAAATCAAGAACCAACCGAGCAAAACTTAGATGACCCAGCGCTAGCGGCTCCATTCAACCCAGTACCGGTCCAGGACACTAGACAGTCTGCATCATCGTTTTCTATACCAGGTACAGATCTAACAATGTTCCTGAACGCAATGTTTAGCAGAATCATGATCCCCTCTGAAACACCGGTGGTGTTACCTCTACCTGGCAGAAAGCCGCACGGTTGTTGGCCCAAAAGGCAGGCTTCAAAGGTGAAGCCTCCTTTGAAGAAGCAATGGGGAACACTTGGGAGAGGGGCAGCTCTATTGTTTAATTATACAGGCTGGCAGTCAGGAGAGGAAGGGGGAACCAGTTGCAAACTTATTTCCGGGGATGTGTATTCCCTTGGTAGCCACACCTCTGTGTTGGGCTAGGGAGCTCTGGACACCAAAAGAGAGGTCCTGCAATATTGTAAGTGGGCAGAATGGTGCATCCTGGGACAGCCACATGCCACACTTCACAGGAAGTGGTCCTTAGTAGGGCAGGAATCTAGTAGCCCATTTGCTACTGACTGCGTCCACCTTCAATGCATTTTAGTGCATCAAAAGAGCACCCCTGTCACTCAGAAGTCATATCTCAACGGACTGGAGAAGAGGACCGAAGAAGAACTGCCTTCCTGCTGATGCTCTTTTTGAAAAGGCTGTCTTAAATGTTTCCTGTTTCTCCATTTATCATGATCCCCTGGGACTCTAAATTGGTTCTTACGTATATAATGGGTCACCATCTGAGCTCATACAAAGCTGTTTGCTTAAGCTTCTTACTTTGAAGATGGTCTCTCTCATCGCTGTCACCCCTGCTGAGCGGGTGAGCAAACTGCAAGCCCTTTCTGTCCATCCTCCTTTCACCTCTCTTACAGACAAGTTGGTGCTTTGTGCACAGGCCTCATTTCTGCCTAAGGCGGTATTGCTGTTTCGTGTTGACCAGTCCATCCCTTTTCTGACACATCCTTCCAGTAAGGAGTGGCTACGTTGCTTAAAAACGGAGCAGACACTGAGCTTCTACGTTAGCTGAGAGAGACACGTTAGTGATAGATTCCTTACCTTAGAATATCCCCAGGCTTCAGACTGGATCCGGAAATTTTTCTGTAGCAGTACTCCTGCGCGTCAGTAGGTGGCGTCGTGCAGCTCCGCATCCGTCACTGGCGTCGCAAGCGCCGAGATGACGTCACGAAGACTACTTAGGCACCACCCATGCGCGCTGATGTCAGTTCTTTCTTTTTCCGTGCCAGCAAGCGCAGATCCGAATAGAGCAGGTACCTTAGTCACTTTTTGACTACCTTTCTGAGACTTTTGTCTCCCCTTGTTCTCCTGGTGCACATAGGGATGCCTGGCTTTAAGTCTTGTGGGGCCTGCCGTCGTAACATGTCGGTGGCGGACCCCCATGATGTTTGCCTTTACTGTCTGGAGACTTACCATGACTCCCGGTCCTGCCGGGACTGTCGAGCCATGGCCCGAAAGCCTTGAGGGAGCGGCGCCGGAAGCTGCTGGAGGTCCGGCACTTGTCCCAATGCTGCTCCAGGTCCAGGGAAACATTAGGAACAACCTTGGGTTTTGACTTGAAAGGCAGCAAGGCCAAGTCAATATATAGTTAACACAACAAAAGTACTGCCAATGCTGCACTAGATATGAAAAAGATACTTCGGATCATGGACTGAACAAAACAGTACCACTATAAACCACTTTTTCCGTTTGATTTTAATCAACAATTTTTTTGGGGTTCAGTGCTTCATTAACTCATTTTTTTTTTTTTTTTTTTTTTTTTGAAACCGTTTATTGCAGGTTGTAAAAGTTACAGGTATGGGCCTACAACCACCCGGCCGGCCGCTAGAATGACAAAAGCATATTGCATACATACAGTAAAAGTCTCTCGGCAGTGCAGAGCAGTGAAACAGGAGTAATCAATGGTGCAGGCCACACAGCTCCAAGCCCACAGTACGGTTCCCTTTTCTTGAAACAAAACAACACCAAAAAACCACACCCGCAAGGCAACCCGCGATCCAAAGTGACAGCACGTGCTCCATAAGTGGGGGATCCAAACCAGCAGCAGAACTCTGAGGAAGGGAATGGGAGTAGATCAGGGACTGGGGGACCGCGCGCCCGCGGCCGAGGGAGGGGGGCCGTCTAGGGAGACGGAGCAGGCGAGGCAGCCGGTAGCAGTGGTGGCTCACAAATACCCCCGCGGTAGGCGTTCCAGGGGCCCCAGAGTTTCACCCACGCCCCAGGCTTACCCCTCGCCACATACACCACCTTTTCACGAAACATACACCAATCCATATGCTCTTTCCAGGCCGACACCGCAGGGGGCCTCTGGGATCCCCACAATTGAGCAATGTCACGCTTAGCTATCATGTATCCCAGAGTCACCCACCGCGTCTGCGGGACCGAATAGTCATTCGGTTCCCATACATTCAGCAAGCATCTCCTCGCTTCAGGCAGCAGCGCGACACGCGTAACCACACGCAGGACCTCATGCACACCACGCCAGAATCGCTCCACCTTCGGGCACTCCCACAGTATATGCATGAAAGTCGCCAACGCACCACAGCCACGCTTACACATTCCGTCACCAGCAAAACCCATACGCAGAAGCCTTGGCCCCGTCACGTAAACCCGGTGAAGGATCTTGAGCTGGACGAAACGAAGGCGAGCCGGGATGGCCACCTCTTTCGGAGAGGCCACCGCGGAAATCCAATCCTCGTCGTCCAGCTCCAGCCCGTCGGCAACCCAGGCCTCGCGGAGACTAATCAGCAGGCACGATCTATCGTTGATCAGTTTTTTGTATATGAGGGAGATCGTGCTGTCCGGTACATGGCCGTCCAGCACTCTGTCCTCCAGGGGGGAAGACTCCGGAATGGATGCGACGTCCGGGAAGACGGAGCCCAGCGCATGGCGGACTTGTAGGTACCGAAAGTACTCACTGCCCTGCAGCTGAAACTCCGCCTGCAGCGTCTCAAAAGTTTTGAATCCCCCCCTCGTCCAGAGATCTCCCACCGTGCTGATTCCGATCGTGTCCCACTTCTCGAAGCCCTTCGACGTCCACAGGGAGCCCAACCTCTCAGACGCATACAGCGGTGACGCCCGGGTCAAACGGTCCTTCCACCCCATAGCTGCATTAGCCGCGTGCCAGACACGCACCATGACACGCGTCGGTCCCGTCAAACGGGAGTCGGGCGCGCCAGAGTAGAGCGCGCGATTGTAATCGCCACCGGGTAGGAGCATCTTATCCATCTCAAATGCCGGGTTCAAGGCGGGCCCATAAAGGCCATGATTAATTGCAGCTAGTTGGGAGGCCCAGTAATACCGTTTAATGTCCGGGAGGGCGACCCCCCCATCGTACCACGGGAGCGTCAATTTAGCCAGAGCAATGCGCGGCCTCCCGTCCCAGAACAGGCGCCGCTGGAGGCCCTCCACCTCACGGAAATAGCGTGCCGGGACCAAGTCCATAGTATTCTGGAGGGCGTAGAGGAATCGCGGCAGGGACATCATTTTGAACAAAGCCGCTCGGCCGAGCGGCGAGAGCGGCAGACGCCGCCAGCGCACCACGTCCTCCTTCAAGCGCTGGAGGGGGGGTAGCAAATTCCGCTCATAGCGGGCCTCCGGGTCAAGTGTGATATAGATACCCAGGTACCGAAAACCTTGGGAGGCAATCTGGATCGGACAGTCCCGTGGTAGGGCCGGAGCCTCCCCGGAAAGCACATAGACACAGGATTTCGCCCAGTTGATGACCAGGCCTGAGTTGCGACCGAATGAGCGCAAAACATCAACCAGGACGATCAGTGATTTACGCGGGGAGGCGAGATACAGAAGGATGTCGTCAGCATAGAGGGACACACGGTCCTCATGCTCGGGGGTCCAGCGGAGACCACGGATAGAAGGGTGCCACCGCAGCCACTCCGCCAGGGGCTCCAGGGCCAGGGCAAACAGGAGAGGCGACAGGGGGCAACCCTGTCGCGTACCCCTCCCCAGCGCGAATGGGGCCGAGACTCGCCCATTCACTACCACCTGCGCCAATGGGCCCGAATACAGCAATTTGACCCAGCTAATGAAACCCGGGCCGAACCCGAATTTCGCCAGCATCGCCCAGATGTATGGCCATTCAAGCGTATCAAACGCCATGGTGGCGTCCAAGGACGCCAAGATGGCCGGCTCACGCACAAATGGGACACGCACGAGCACCCCGTGCAAGCGCCGCAGATTGAGCGCCGTGTTGCGGTGCGGTATAAAGCCAGATTGGTCTTGGTGGACCAAGTCGCCCACCACGCCAACCAACCGGTTGGCCAACACCTTGGCAAGGATTTTGGGCTCCGCGTTCAAAAGCGAAATCGGCCTATAGGATGTGACCCGTTCACGAAGACTACTTAGGCACCACCCATGCGCGCTGATGTCAGTTCTTTCTTTTTCCGTGCCAGCAAGCGCAGATCCGAATAGAGCAGGTACCTTAGTCACTTTTTGACTACCTTTCTGAGACTTTTGTCTCCCCTTGTTCTCCTGGTGCACATAGGGATGCCTGGCTTTAAGTCTTGTGGGGCCTGCCGTCGTAACATGTCGGTGGCGGACCCCCATGATGTTTGCCTTTACTGTCTGGAGACTTACCATGACTCCCGGTCCTGCCGGGACTGTCGAGCCATGGCCCGAAAGCCTTGAGGGAGCGGCGCCGGAAGCTGCTGGAGGTCCGGCACTTGTCCCAATGCTGCTCCAGGTCCAGGGAAACATTAGGAACAACCTTGGGTTTTGACTTGAAAGGCAGCAAGGCCAAGTCAATATATAGTTAACACAACAAAAGTACTGCCAATGCTGCACTAGATATGAAAAAGATACTTCGGATCATGGACTGAACAAAACAGTACCACTATAAACCACTTTTTCCGTTTGATTTTAATCAACAATTTTTTTGGGGTTCAGTGCTTCATTAACTCATTTTTTTTTTTTTTTTTTTTTTTTTTTTTGAAACCGTTTATTGCAGGTTGTAAAAGTTACAGGTATGGGCCTACAACCACCCGGCCGGCCGCTAGAATGACAAAAGCATATTGCATACATACAGTAAAAGTCTCTCGGCAGTGCAGAGCAGTGAAACAGGAGTAATCAATGGTGCAGGCCACACAGCTCCAAGCCCACAGTACGGTTCCCTTTTCTTGAAACAAAACAACACCAAAAAACCACACCCGCAAGGCAACCCGCGATCCAAAGTGACAGCACGTGCTCCATAAGTGGGGGATCCAAACCAGCAGCAGAACTCTGAGGAAGGGAATGGGAGTAGATCAGGGACTGGGGGACCGCGCGCCCGCGGCCGAGGGAGGGGGGCCGTCTAGGGAGACGGAGCAGGCGAGGCAGCCGGTAGCAGTGGTGGCTCACAAATACCCCCGCGGTAGGCGTTCCAGGGGCCCCAGAGTTTCACCCACGCCCCAGGCTTACCCCTCGCCACATACACCACCTTTTCACGAAACATACACCAATCCATATGCTCTTTCCAGGCCGACACCGCAGGGGGCCTCTGGGATCCCCACAATTGAGCAATGTCACGCTTAGCTATCATGTATCCCAGAGTCACCCACCGCGTCTGCGGGACCGAATAGTCATTCGGTTCCCATACATTCAGCAAGCATCTCCTCGCTTCAGGCAGCAGCGCGACACGCGTAACCACACGCAGGACCTCATGCACACCACGCCAGAATCGCTCCACCTTCGGGCACTCCCACAGTATATGCATGAAAGTCGCCAACGCACCACAGCCACGCTTACACATTCCGTCACCAGCAAAACCCATACGCAGAAGCCTTGGCCCCGTCACGTAAACCCGGTGAAGGATCTTGAGCTGGACGAAACGAAGGCGAGCCGGGATGGCCACCTCTTTCGGAGAGGCCACCGCGGAAATCCAATCCTCGTCGTCCAGCTCCAGCCCGTCGGCAACCCAGGCCTCGCGGAGACTAATCAGCAGGCACGATCTATCGTTGATCAGTTTTTTGTATATGAGGGAGATCGTGCTGTCCGGTACATGGCCGTCCAGCACTCTGTCCTCCAGGGGGGAAGACTCCGGAATGGATGCGACGTCCGGGAAGACGGAGCCCAGCGCATGGCGGACTTGTAGGTACCGAAAGTACTCACTGCCCTGCAGCTGAAACTCCGCCTGCAGCGTCTCAAAAGTTTTGAATCCCCCCCTCGTCCAGAGATCTCCCACCGTGCTGATTCCGATCGTGTCCCACTTCTCGAAGCCCTTCGACGTCCACAGGGAGCCCAACCTCTCAGACGCATACAGCGGTGACGCCCGGGTCAAACGGTCCTTCCACCCCATAGCTGCATTAGCCGCGTGCCAGACACGCACCATGACACGCGTCGGTCCCGTCAAACGGGAGTCGGGCGCGCCAGAGTAGAGCGCGCGATTGTAATCGCCACCGGGTAGGAGCATCTTATCCATCTCAAATGCCGGGTTCAAGGCGGGCCCATAAAGGCCATGATTAATTGCAGCTAGTTGGGAGGCCCAGTAATACCGTTTAATGTCCGGGAGGGCGACCCCCCCATCGTACCACGGGAGCGTCAATTTAGCCAGAGCAATGCGCGGCCTCCCGTCCCAGAACAGGCGCCGCTGGAGGCCCTCCACCTCACGGAAATAGCGTGCCGGGACCAAGTCCATAGTATTCTGGAGGGCGTAGAGGAATCGCGGCAGGGACATCATTTTGAACAAAGCCGCTCGGCCGAGCGGCGAGAGCGGCAGACGCCGCCAGCGCACCACGTCCTCCTTCAAGCGCTGGAGGGGGGGTAGCAAATTCCGCTCATAGCGGGCCTCCGGGTCAAGTGTGATATAGATACCCAGGTACCGAAAACCTTGGGAGGCAATCTGGATCGGACAGTCCCGTGGTAGGGCCGGAGCCTCCCCGGAAAGCACATAGACACAGGATTTCGCCCAGTTGATGACCAGGCCTGAGTTGCGACCGAATGAGCGCAAAACATCAACCAGGACGATCAGTGATTTACGCGGGGAGGCGAGATACAGAAGGATGTCGTCAGCATAGAGGGACACACGGTCCTCATGCTCGGGGGTCCAGCGGAGACCACGGATAGAAGGGTGCCACCGCAGCCACTCCGCCAGGGGCTCCAGGGCCAGGGCAAACAGGAGAGGCGACAGGGGGCAACCCTGTCGCGTACCCCTCCCCAGCGCGAATGGGGCCGAGACTCGCCCATTCACTACCACCTGCGCCAATGGGCCCGAATACAGCAATTTGACCCAGCTAATGAAACCCGGGCCGAACCCGAATTTCGCCAGCATCGCCCAGATGTATGGCCATTCAAGCGTATCAAACGCCATGGTGGCGTCCAAGGACGCCAAGATGGCCGGCTCCCGCACAAATGGGACACGCGCGAGCACCCCGTGCAAGCGCCGCAGATTGAGCGCCGTGTTGCGGTGCGGTATAAAGCCAGATTGGTCTTGGTGGACCAAGTCGCCCACCACGCCAACCAACCGGTTGGCCAACACCTTGGCAAGGATTTTGGGCTCCGCGTTCAAAAGCGAAATCGGCCTATAGGATGTGACCCGTTCACGGGGCTTCCCCTCCTTGTGGATCACCACAATTGTGGCCAGACGCTGGTCCGGCGGGAGGGAACCCTGCGAGTGGGCCGCCAGGAACATCGCGCGCAGGTGGGGCGCCAACACATCCGGGCGTAGCTTGTAGAGCTCGATGGGAATACCATTGGGGCCCATGGCCTTGCCGGATGCAACCGAGCGAATAGCCAAGGCAATTTCGTCCGAGGTGGGAGGGGCGTCCAGCGAATCCCTGTCCTCCACCGTTAGGGAGGGCAGTGCGATGTCCCGAAGCAGGGCATGGGAATCTTCCTCCGAGCAGGGGGAAACCGGGGAGTAGACTTCGCGGAAATAATCCGCGAAGCAGGAGACAATGGCTTCCGGCTCGGTGACACACGCACCATCAACACTCTCAATCAAAGGCACCACGCGGCTCGCTCTCTCCCTCTTATCCAACCACGCAATCAATTTGCCAGCCTTATCACCCACATCATACAATCGCCCCTGCTGCTCTCTACTGAGGCCCCTGGCCGCCTCCGTGACGAGGGCCCGATAGGCCGCCTGCTTTAGGTGTAGAACATGCAACTTGGCGTCTGTTACCCCGCTCCCCAGGTCACCCTCCAGTTCTGCAATCTCGGCCTCTACCCGGGTCACCTCCTCCCGCTCGAGCCGCCGGGCATGGGAGATAAAGGAGAGGGCCTCCCCTCTAAGGACTACCTTGAAAGCCTCCCACAGGGAGATGGCCGAAGAGACCGACCCCACATTCTCGTCGAAATATCGCTGTAAGGATTTGATCAAATCGGCACGAATGGTAGGGTCGCGCAAATACCATGCATTGATTGGGGCCACCCTGCCATCCCCCCTCGGGAAGACATCGAAATGCAACAACAATGGGGAGTGGTCTGAGATACCCCGCGCTAGATGGCGCACCTCCCCCACCCTCCCTGCATGGGCCGCCGGGACAAGGATGTAATCAAGCCGCGAGAGGCTACCATGGGCACCCGAGTGGAAGGTGTACTGTCGCAATGCGGGATGCTTTAATCGCCAGCAATCCACCAGGCCCAGCGTGTCCAGAAGGCCGGGCAGCCACGCCTGTGCCCGGGGGAGGTCCCTAGGGGGATGGCGGTCCATAGACCCAGAGGCTACCGCATTAAAGTCCCCTCCAACCACCAGCAGGCCACTCGGAAGGTCCAGAAGGAGGCGCCCCAGGTCTGCGAATGTGGTGGCTTGTAACCCAGGCGGGACGTACACTGATATAAACACTCTACCCTCCATTCTTCCCACCAGAACCGTGTAGCGTCCCCTCTCATCATGGCGCACCTCATCAATCTCCAACGGGAGCGAGTTCTTGATCATAATACCCACCCCCCGCGAGCCCGAGGTGAAGCCGGAATGGGCCACCAAACGATATCCCCGCCGATTCATTGCATGAAAGGAGTTACCTATAAGGTGCGTCTCCTGCAGGAAGACAACATCTGGTGAAATACGTTTTAAGTACTGCAGGACCACACCACGCTTAATCCTATCCCCCAGGCCGTTAACATTCCATGACAACACAGTCAAATCCCTACCCCCCATCATACGTCGAATCAATCGGTCGTCCCCCATCGAGCATCCTAAAAACAACAACATAGTAGCGGGTTTGCCCTGCGGTGCTAACAAACAACACACCCCCCCACCCCCCGGTCCCAACAGAACTCCCCCCTCCCTGCACCCCTGCATGAGCCCAGACAGCCCCCCCAAAGTGCAGTGTGCCTGTCGCCCCATAGCTAAAATACTAACTAGTCCCCCAGAGGAGGAGGGAAGCCCCCAACAGACCCCGCGCGACCTCCATAGGAGGGGAACATACGCAATCAATAAATGGTGAAGGAACAACGTCCAGAGCAAGGCCTATTCAGTCGCCCCTCAATTCTGATCCGGCGGGCCCTCCTCGCCAGCCGCGCCCCCCCCACCCCCCCGGCCCCGATCTCCAGGCAGAGTGTCCAGCCAGTCCCCAGCCGCCTCGGGCCGGTCGAAGAAGTGCGTGCGACCATCCACCTCTACCCTCAGCTTGGCTGGAAAGAGCATTGAGTACTTGAGGTTCAGGTCCCTTAGGCGACGTTTAACACCAAGAAAGCTCTGTCGCTGCTTCTGGACCGCCGGAGTAAAGTCTGGGTAGAAATGTACCTCCATGTTGTCAAGCTTGACCGGTCCCTGTTGCCTGGAGGTCTGGAGGATAGCATCTCTGTCCCGAAAATTAAAAATCTGGGCAATGAGCGGCCGCGGCGGGGCACCAGTCTTAGGTCTGCCCCCGGGGACCCGGTGAGCACGCTCCACCGCAAAAAGCTTACTCAGCCCCCGGGGCTGGAGATGGGTCAGGATCAAATCTTCCACGAAAAGATCCGCCGCCTCCGCCTCTCGTCCCTCCGGCACCCCCACAATACGGACATTATTCCTCCGGGCCCGACCCTCGGAGTCCTCCAATCGCCGGTCCATCAGGGCGCTCGCCTGGCCAAGCCGGCGCACCTCCTTCTGGAGGGCCACCACGTCTGTCGTGAGGCTCGTTGTGGTGTGGGCCAGGGAGTCGACTCGGTCGTTTGTTTTGGACAAGTCTGCCCTCACAAGGCTCACATCCACAAGGACCGAGTCTATTTTTTGCGCTAAGGTGTCGAAACGCTGGTCCACCGAGGCCTTCATCTCTGCGATGGCGCCCATGACGTCCCGGAGGGTCAGATCCACCGGATGAGCAGATGCCTCCGTCGGGCCCACCGGGGATGCACGCGATGTCTCCGGAGAACCCTTCTGAAGCGTGTAGCGGTCCATACTGTTGGCCTGGTGCGCCGTGCCACGGCGGGTCGTCTTCACCTTCGCCCGGTCGCCATCTTGTTTGGTGGACATGCTGGCTCTTCCACCGTCGTGCCAAGCTCCCCAAACGGGCCGCTATACCAAGTCACGGGTGCCAGGGGGGGGGCAGGGGCGACCACCGAACCGCGGGTCAACCCACCGCTGGCGGGTCAGCCGGGCTCCTGGACAAGGCCAAACCACCGCACCCCGCTCCGCAGCCCGACCCGGCTTGAGAGCTAGGAGGGCGCAAAAGCGAAAGTGAAAGTGCGGGGTACGCCAGTCGCCCAGCCCCGCTCGCCGCTGTTATTCACTTTGTCCCCGGATCGCCCCACTACTCCAATCCGGGGGGCCGGCGAGGAGAAGGCCGCAACCTTCGATCGATGCTCCCACCGGCGTTCGGGGTCCGATTCGAGCCCAAAAAACGGGTGGCGCCTCAGCTCCGGTTCCCCAACACAGTCCCCTCAACAAGGACAGGATATCGCCAGGATTAATTCAGGAGGTCGCGGAGGTCCTCGGGAGCCTCGCACCTACGCGGCCATCTTGGTTGCGCGCTAGGCTCCTCCTCATTAACTCATTTTTAAGCACGGTTTTATTTATACAGAACAAATTAGCAAAAATAGTAGAAAAAAACAATAAAACATTAATATTTACATTGCCTACACAAATACACACGACACTGCTACTGGCATACAAAAGTCAATCATACCATACATCCATACTACTCAATCATACTGTGGGACATTTGAGACAAATATTCAATGACAGTTTGACGATTTTTTGAAAAGAGGGGGGGGCTATCGAAGACTTGTTTACAGCCTAATGGTGGGAGTTTGAAAGTGATTGAGTTGTTAATTGTGCGATTAGCCCACAGCGAAGAGGTCTACGCATTTCGAATCCCTCAAGTTGTGGGGATTCTCATCAGGACCAGATGCTCACTAAAAGGAGAACAGAAAAGCTAAATTAGACCAATTGACCCTTAAACACTAAAATTTCCTCAACGCAGACCTTGTGCTCGAATCTTACCTCGCAGCCAATGCCAACCAAGGGGAGACTTGCGAATATAGAATATAGACCTTTTCAAAAAAACCTTTAAAAAGACAGAAGGGGGGGAGGAGCCTAGCGCGCAACCAAGATGGCCGCGTAGGTGCGAGGCTCCCGAGGACCTCCGCGACCTCCTGAATTAATCCTGGCGATATCCTGTCCTTGTTGAGGGGACTGTGTCGGTGAACCCGAGCTGAGGCGCCGCCCGTTCTTTGGGCTCGAATCGGACCCCGAACACCGGTGGGAGCATCGATTGAAGGTTGCGGCCTTCTCCTCGCCGGCCCCCCGGATTGGAGTAGTGGGGCGATCCGGGGACGAAGTGAATAACAACGGCGAGCGGGGCTGAGCGACTCGCATACCCCGCACTTTCACTTTCGCTTTTGCGCCCTCCTTGCCTCAGGCGGGGTCGGGCTGCGGAGCGGGGTGCGGTGGTGTTGCCTTGTCCAGGTGCCCGGCGGACCCGCCGGCGGTGGGTTGACCCGCTGCCCGGTGGTCGCCCCCGTCCCCCCCCCTGACACCCGTGATTTGGTGTGGCGGCCCGTTTGGAGATCTTGGCACGACGGTGTAAGGGCCAGCATGTCCACCAAACAAGATGGCGACCGGGCGAAGATGAAGACAACCCGCCGTGGCACGGCGCACCAGGCCAATAGTATGGATCGCTATACGCTCCAGAAGGGTTCTCCGGAGACAGCGCGGTCATCCCTGGTGGGCCCGACGGAGGCACCTGCCCAACCGGTGGATCTGACCCTCCGGGACGTCATGGGCGCCATCGCAGAGATGAAGGCCTCGGTGGACCAGCGTTTCGATACCTTGGCGCAAAAAATTGACTCGGTCCTGGTGGATGTGGGCCTTGTGAGGGCAGACTTGTCAAAAACGAATGACCGAGTTGACTCCCTGGCCCACACCACAACGAGCCTCACGACGGACGTGGTGGCCCTCCAGAAGGAGGTGCGCCGGCTTGGCCAGGCGAGCGCCCTGATGGACCGGCGACTGGAGGATTCCGAGGGTCGGGCCCGGAGGAACAATGTTCGCATTATTGGTGTGCCGGAGGGCCGAGAGGCGGAGGCGGCAGATCTTTTTGTGGAAGAATTGATCCTGACCCATCTCCAGCCCCGGGGGCTGAGTAAGCTTTTTGCGGTGGAGCGTGCCCACCGGGTCCCTGGGGGCCGCCCTAAGACCGGTGCCCCGCCGCGGCCTATTATTGCCCGAATTTTTAATTTCCGGGACAGAGACGCCATCCTCCAGACCTCCAGGCAACAGGGACCGGTCAGGCTGGACAACATGGATGTACACTTCTACCCAGACTTTACTCCGGCGGTCCAGAAGCAGCGACAGAGCTTTCTCGGTATTAAACGTCGCCTAAGGGACCTAAACCTCAAGTACTCAATGCTCTTTCCGGCTAAGCTGAGGGTGGAGGTGGATGGCCGTACGCACTTCTTCGACCGGCCCGAGGCGGCTGGGGACTGGTTAGATACTTTGCCTGGAGATCGGGGTGGGGGGGGCGCGGCTGGCGGGGAGGGCCCGCCGGATCAGAATTGAGGGGTGACTGTATAGGCCTTGCTCGGGATATTACTCCTTTACCATATATTGCTTTCGTATGTTCCCCTCCCATGGAGGTCGGGTGGGGTCTGCTGGGGGCTTCCCTCCTCCTCTGGGGGACTAGTTAGTACTTAGCTATGGGGCGACAGGCACACTGCACTTTGGGGGGGCTGTCTGGGCTCATGCAGGGGTGCAGGGAGGGGGGAGTTCTGTTGGGACCGGGGGGTGGGGGGGGTGTGTTGGTTGTTAACACCGCAAGGCAAACCCGCCACTGTTTTGTTGTTTTTAAGATGCTCGGTGGGGGGCGACCGATTGTTTTGACGTATCATGGGGGGTAGGGATTTGATTGTGTTGTCATGGAATGTTAACGGCCTGGGGGATAGGATTAAACGTGGTGTGGTCCTGCAGTATTTAAAACGTATTTCACCAGATGTTGTCTTCCTGCAGGAGACGCACCTTATAGGTAACACCTTTCATGCAATGAATCGGCGGGGATATCGTTTGGCGGCCCACTCCGGCTTCACTTCGGGCTCGCGGGGGGTGGGTATTATGGTCAAGAACTCGCTCCCGTTGGAGATTGACGAGGTGCGCCATGATGAGAGGGGACGTTACACTGTTCTGGTGGGACGAATGGAGGGTAGAGTGTTTATCTTTATATCAGTGTACGTCCCGCCTGGGTTACAAGCCACTACATTTGCGGACCTGGGGCGCCTCCTTCTGGACCTTCCGGGTGGCCTGTTGGTGGTTGGAGGGGACTTTAACGCGGTTGCCTCTGGGTCTATGGATCGCCATCCCCCTAGGGACCTCCCCCGGGCACAGGCGTGGCTGCCCGGCCTTTTAGACACGCTGGGCCTGGTGGATTGCTGGCGCTTAAAGCATCCCGTATTGCAACAGTACACCTTCCACTCGGGGGCCCATGGTAGCCTCTCGCGGCTTGATTACATCCTTGTCCCGGCGGCCCATGCAGGGAGGGTGGGGGAGGTGCGCCATTTGGCACGGGGTATCTCAGACCACTCCCCATTGTTGTTGCATTTCGATGTCTTCCCAAGGGGGGATGGCAGAGTGGCCCCGATCAATGCATGGTATTTGCGCGACCCCATCATTCGTGCCGACTTGATCAAATCCTTACAGCGCTATTTCGATGAGAATGTGGGGTCGGTCCCGTCTGCCATCTCCCTGTGGGAGGCTTTCAAGGTGGTTCTTAGAGGGGAGGCCCTCTCCTTTATTTCCAATGCCCGGCGGCGCGAGCGGGAGGAGGTGACCCGGGTTGAGGCCGAGATTGCAGAACTGGAGGGTGACCTGGGGAGCGGGGTAACAGACGCCAAGTTGCATGTTTTGCATTTAAAGCAGGCGGCCTATCGGGCCCTCGTCACGGAGGCGGCCAGGGGCCTCAGTAGAGAGCAGCAGGGGCGATTGTATGATGTGGGTGACAAGGCTGGCAAATTGATTGCGTGGTTGGACAAGAGGGAGAGAGCGAGCCGCGTGGTGCCTTTGATTGAGAGCGTGGATGGTGTGTGCGTCACTGAGCCGGAAGCCATTGTCTCCTGCTTCGCGGATTATTTCCGCGAAGTCTACTCCCCGGTTTCTCCCTGCTCGGAGGAAGATTCCCATGCCTTGCTTCGGGACATCGCACTGCCCTCCCTTACGGTGGAGGACAGGGATTCGCTGGACGCCCCTCCCACCTCGGACGAAATTGCCTCGGCTATTCGCTCGGTTGCATCCGGCAAGGCCATGGGCCCCAATGGTATTCCCATTGAGCTATACAAGTTGCGCCCGGATGTGTTGGCGCCCCACCTGCGCGCGATGTTCCTTGCGGCCCACTCGCGGGGCTCCCTCCCGCCGGACCAGCGTCTGGCTACAATTGTGGTGATCCACAAGGAGGGGAAGCCCCGTGAACGGGTCACATCCTATAGGCCGATTTCGCTTTTGAACGCGGAGCCCAAAATCCTCGCCAAGGTGTTGGCCAACCGGTTGGTTGGCGTGGTGGGCGATTTGGTCCACCAAGACCAATCGGGCTTTATACCACACCGCAACACGGCGCTTAATCTGCGGCGCTTGCACGGGGTGCTCGCGCGTGTCCCATTTGTGCGGGAGCCGGCCATCTTGGCGTCCTTGGACGCCACCATGGCGTTTGATACGCTCGAATGGCCATATATTTGGGCGATGCTGGCGAAGTTTGGGTTCGGCCCGGGTTTCGTCAGCTGGGTCAAATTGCTATATTCGGGCCCGTTGGCGCAGGTGGTGGTGAATGGGCGAGTATCTGCCCCATTCGCGCTGGGGCGGGGCACGCGACAGGGTTGTCCCCTGTCGCCTCTCCTGTTCGCCCTGGCCATGGAGCCCCTGGCGGAGTGGCTGCGGTGGCACCCTTCTATCCGTGGTCTCCGCTGGACCCCCGAGCATGAGGACCGCGTGTCTCTCTATGCTGACGATATCCTTTTGTATCTCGCCTCCCCGCGCAAGTCACTGATCGTCCTGGTTGATGTTTTGCGCTCCTTCGGTCGCAACTCAGGCCTGGTCATCAACTGGGCGAAATCCTGTGTCTATGTGCTCTCCGGGGAGGCCCCGGTCCTGCCACGGGACTGTCCGATCCAGATTGCCTCCCAGGGTTTCCGGTACCTGGGTATATATATCACTCTTGACCCGGAGGCCCGCTATGAGCGGAACTTGCTGCCCCCCCTCCAGCGTCTGAGGGAGGACGTGGTGCGCTGGCGGCGTCTGCCGCTCTCGCCGCTCGGCCGAGCGGCCTTATTTAAAATGATGTCCCTGCCGCGCTTCCTCTACGCCCTCCAGAATACCATGGACTTGGTCCCGGCACGCTACTTTCGCGAGGTGGAGGGCCTCCAGCGGCGCCTGTTCTGGGACGGGAGGCCGCGTATTGCTCTGGCTAAATTGACGCTCCCGTGGTACGACGGAGGGGTCGCCCTCCCGGACATCAGACGGTATTACTGGGCCTCCCAACTAGCTGCAATTAATCATGGCCTTTACGGGCCCGCCTTGAACCCGGCATTCGAGATGGACAGGACGCTTCTGCCCGGTGGCGATTATAATCGAGCGCTCTACTCTGGCGCGCCCGACTCCCGTTTGACGGGACCGACGCGTGTCATGGTGCGTGTCTGGCACGCGGCTAATGCAGCTATGGGGTGGAAGGACCGTTTGACCCGAGCGTCTCCGCTGTATGCATCTGAGAGGTTGGGCTCCCTGTGGACGTCGAAGGGCTTCGAGAAGTGGGACACGATCGGAATCAGCACGGTGGGAGATCTCTGGACGAGGGGGGGATTCAAAACTTTTGAGACGCTGCAGGCGGAGTTTCAGCTGCAGGGCAGTGAGTACTTTCGGTACCTACAGGTCCGCCATGCGCTGGGCTCCGTCTTCCCGGATGTTGCATCCATTCCGGAGTCTTCCCCCCTGGAGGACAGAGTGCTAGATGGCCATGTCCCGGACAGCACGATCTCCCTCATATACAAAAAATTGATTAACGATAGATCGTGTCTGCTGACTAGTCTCCGCGAGGCTTGGGTTGCCGACGGGCTGGAGCTGGACGACGAGGATTGGATTTCCGCGGTGGCCTCTCCGAAAGAGGTGGCCATCCCGGCTCGCCTTCGTTTCGTCCAGCTCAAGATCCTTCACCGGGTCTACGTGACGGGGCCAAGGCTTTTACGTATGGGTTTTGCCGGTGATGGAATGTGTAAGCGTGGCTGTGGTGCGTTGGCGACTTTCATGCATATACTGTGGGAGTGCCCGAAGGTGGAGCGATTCTGGCGTGGTGTGCATGAGGTTCTACGAATGGTTACGCGTGTCACGCTGCTGCCTGAAGCGAGGAGATGCTTGCTGAATGTCTGGGAACCAAATGACTACTCGGTCCCGCAGGCGCGGTGGGTGACTCTGGGATACATGATAGCCAAGCGTGATATTGCCCAATTGTGGGGATCCCAGAGGCCCCCTGCGGTGTCGGCCTGGAAAGAGCATATGGATTGGTGTATGTTTCGTGAAAAGGTGGTGTATGTGGCGAGGGGTAAGCCTGGGGCGTGGATGAAACTCTGGGGCCCCTGGAACGCCTACCGCGGGGGTATTTGTGAGCCGCCGCTGCTACCGGCGGCCTCGCCGGCTCCGTCTCCCTAGATGGCGCCCCTCCCTTGGCCGCGGGCGCGCGGTCCCCCAGTCCCTGATCTACTACCGTCCCCCTCTTCAGAATTTTGCTGCTGGTGTGGATCCCCCACTTATGGAGCACGTGTTGTCACTTTGGATCGAGGGTTGCCTTGCGGTTGTGGTTTGTTTATGTTGTTTTGTATTAAGAAAATGGAACCGTACTGTGGGCATGGAGCTTGGAGACCTGCACCATTGATCACTCCTGTTTTCCTACTGTGCACCGCTGAGAAAATTTTTGCTGTATGTATGTAATATGCTTTTGATGCTCTAGCGGCCGGCCGGGTGGTTGTAGGCCCATACCTGTAACTTCTATAAACTGCAATAAACGGTTTAAAAAAAAAAAAATAAATAAAAAAAAAAAAATAAAAAGACAGAAGGAGGGAGAGTGGATTTAATATAAATGTCGCCTAAAGCGCTGGTAGATGCGGTAGCGGTGTTAGTCCAATAATGAAAAGCGTCTTACTTGTCAGCCTGCCGATGTCGTGTATCTTTCTGCTGGCGTGGGTTGAGGTTCCTCCGGACAAAGTGCCGGCTATTATAAATGATGATTCATGTTTCGGAAAGACTTTAATTGTCGTCTGAAAGAAATGAACCACAACGGAATGAAGTGGTTGCGTTATTCTAGCCTACAAGGAAAAAGCGGGAAGGCTCAAGTGTAGCTCGTTCAAATGTTCTCTTACCTTCCGATGTAGTTTGCAAAAGTTTTACAGGGAACCCGTAGTCCGTGCTTGTCACGCCAATGCAGGTGTTGTTCAAGGTGCAACAGGAAGGAATCTCCTTTTACACTTCCTGTCTTCGTGCACGGGCGGAATCTGGGATATGTAGTTTCTTTCCGCTGGGAAGCTGATTGGAGTAAAGGAGGACTGCTTGAATCGGGCGATGATCGCAATGTCGATGTGGAGGCTCATGGGATTTGTAGTTAGACATCGTGGTGTGTTCAACTTTATTGACAAAAACACCATATCACGCTACTTCGCGATCCAATGGATATGCATGTAAAATGCAAAAATGAAACGTAGGTGTGGTATGATGAAGCTGTGAAGCAAGCATCATTAATGACGTTATTTGGCAAGACATTCAGTAAACAGGAGATGTTCTAACAGGAACGGATTCATAGGTTGAAAATCTCTGACATTTCATTCAATCCCTCGACTGATGTATTGAATTTAATTATCAACATCGCTTCTCTTTTCAACAGTTTGGCATCCAGATCTCCTCCTCTGCTGTCTTGTGTAACTTTCGAAATCACAGTCCATTTGACATCTGTTTCTGCATGGTTGTTAAGACGCCAATGGTTAACCAAAGGAGCGTTTTGCACATTTTTTCGTATTCTTGATTTGTGCTGTTGGATTCTGAACCTTATTTCCTGATTTGTTTTTCCAATATAAAGTTTGTCACATGGACATAATATCCCATATACTACAAATTTTGTTTTGCAGTTTGAAAAGGAATCATGTTTCCAATGAATGTCCTGATGGATGAAATGGTTGCCTTCCAAAGTAGATTCACAGCACACACATGTACCACATTTGTGGTGGCCTTGAATCGGAGGAAGATTTAGAAAGCTTCTCAAATTCGGGACCTTTGTTTTTGGGAGAGCAGCTCTCACGATCTGATTGGCTATGCTTCTATCTTTTCTAAAAGCAAATAGTGGGGGTTCTTTGAGGGAAGGGTCCAAATTGTTTACCAGGTGCCAGTTTTGGGAGATGATCTTTTTAAGCCAATTGGACGTGGGTGTAAAGGTGGACACACAGACAATCCTGTCCATTTTGGATTTGTCTCTCCTTTCAAAGAGAACTTCCCGTGGGGTCCACCATGCACGTTTCATGGATCTCTTCAAAAGTTTTTTAGGATATCCTCTTTCTAAGAGGTTAGCTCCAGGTCCAGGGAGCATTCCCGGGACCGCTCGCGGGACCGCAGTCGTCGCTCATCGGGCTCTAAATCTTCGCCATCGGATTCCGGTAGGCGACGACATAAAAAGAAGTCAAAGAAGCGTGTTGGCTCTCCGACGTCCCCCCACTGGTCCTCGGAGGCGGACGAGGGGGACAGGGGCTCTGCCCCTGCGGCTCCTTTGGAGCCTGGGAGTCCCGCGGCCTACCCGCCTTACCCGGGTCCGTCGGCGACTCCCAAACAGGTGCAAGAGTTTCTTGCCACCATGGACCACCTTTTTAGGCCTCGGGCTCCCGCCGGCGCGCCTTCGGGCCCCGCGGTCCCGTATCCAGAACCTGTTGGCCCACCGGCACTGCCGGTGGATCCAGCCTCGGCGCCACAGGATCCTCTGCCGTTGGCGCCGGCCCCGGTGCCACGAGGTCCGGTGCTGCCGGCTCCGGCCCCAGCGCCGCCCTCGACTCTGCCTCCGGTGCCGCAGTGGGTGCCGTTTGTCGCCCCCCTTGCCCCGAATCCAGGCAGTTGCTGAGGGTAAGGATGCAACTAAGTTCGAGACTCGGCCAAGTCCTTAGGTCTTTTTTTCGTGAAGAGTCAAGCCACTCCTGGGTTTCGCTCCTTTCGTGGCCAAGGCAGGGGCGCCCAGGCACGTTCCTTCAAGAAGCCTGTGCAGAACCAGCCTTAGCGCGGCCGCACACATGGCTTCCACAGGGGCGGCTCTGGGAACCAGCGTGGGGGGCAGTCGACCTCCGCTGCTTCTACCTCCAAACCTTCCTAATCCGAGCTTTGTGGGGCACCCCACGCCGTTGGGTGGCATGGTCCGTCACTACCTCCACCACTGGCGCGATATCACATCAGACAAGTGGGTGTTGCAGATCATCCGCAGGGGTTATTCTCTTCCCTTTCAGTCCACCCCTCCAGCCATGCCACCACATGTCGAGGGATCAGTTGGTGCTTCTCCACCAGGAAGTTGCGGCCCTCTTGGCCAAGGGGGCTATCGAGCGCGTTCCTGGGCCAGAAGTAGGGAGTGGTTGATATTCCCACTACTTTCTGGCCCCCAAGAAGGACAAACAGGGCCTGCACCCCATCTTGGACCTCTGGAAAGTCAATGGCTTACTCCAGAAGGAGAAATTAAAAATGCTGACTCTGGTCTTGGCTGGCCTCGACCCTGAAGACTGGATGGTAGCGTTCGACTTGCAGGGCGCATATTTTCACATCTCCGTCCTGCCGTCCCACCGGCGTTACCTGCGGTTCACTATAAGCCAGGAGCATTTTCAGTTTGCCGTGCTCCCCTTCGGCCTTACCAGTGCCCCTCGGGTGTTCACAAACGTGATGGCGGTGGTCGCAGCTCACATGCGCAGGTCGGGGTGTCAGTCTTCCCCTACCTCGACGACTGGCTGTGGAAGGCAGGCTCGCCCCAGGCGCTTGTCCACCACCTTCAGACTACGGCCGACCTCCTTCACTTTCTGGGGTTCTCCATCAACGTGCCGAAGTCGCACCTGAGTCCCTCTCAGAAGCTCCCCTTCATCGGACCGGTTCTGGATTCGACGCTGTTTCCGAGCAGCGAGCCCGGGATATTCTGGCTATGATTCAGATCTTTCAGCCTCTGTCCCGGGTTTCAGTCAGGATGACCCTCCGGTGTCTGGGCCTGATGGCCTCCTGCATCCTGCTGGTGACACATGCCAGATGACATATACGGGCTCTGCAGTGGGAACTGAAGTTCCAGTGGGCGCAGCATCAGGGCGACCTGTCCGATCATGGTGGCTCACGAATCGCGATTGGGTCCATGGCAGTTCCCTATCCCTTCCCCAACCAGAGCACACAGTGGTGATGGATGCATCCCTCCTGGGATGGGGAGGCCACTTGGGAGAGACGGAGATCAGAGGCCTCTGGTCTCCAGCGGAGTCCCGGCTCCATATCAACATTTTGGAGCTGCGGGCGATCCGACTTGCTCTGAAGGCATTCCTTCCCTCTGTCCGGGTAAGTGTGGTGCAGGTGTTCACGGACAACACCACCGCCATGTGGTATTGCAACAAGCAGGGCGGGGTGGGGTCCTGGACCCTATGTCAGGTGGCTCTGGGCCTCTGGACGTGGCTGGAACATCAAGGCGTTACCTTGGTGGTTCAACACCTGGCAGGTTCTCTGAACGCCAGGGCGAACTAACTCAGCCGCCGGTGCTTGATGGATCACAAATGGCGTCTGCACTCGGACGTGGTGCAAGGTCTCTTTCTGCAGTGGGGAGAGCCTTGGTTAGATCTATTCGCCACCGCATAGAACGCGCAATGTCAGCAGTTCTGCACGTTGGAATTTCCAAGGCGGCACTCGCTCTGCGACGCTTTTCGTCGTGAGTGGAATTGCAGTCTATTGTACGCCTTTCCACCTATACCTCTTCTGCCCAGAGTGCTGAAGAAGATTCGGCGCGACTGGGCCCAAGTCATCCTTGTGGCTCCGGATTGGGCACGAAGATACTGGTATCCCGAGCTACTCAGCATGGCGATCGATCCCCCGATCCGTCTGCTTCTTCGGGGGGATCTTCTGTCGCAGCAGCAGGGGACGGTCCTCCATCCGAACCTGTCCAGCCTCCACCTCCATGCGTGGAGATTGACCAGCGGCAGTTGACAGCTTTTGATCTTCCTCCCGAAGTCTGTGATTTCATTCTGGCAGCCAGGCGTCCCTCCACTAAAACGGTATACGCTCTGGGCACTATCAAAGGTTATCTTTCGGCCATCTCTGCCTTTTTGAGGCTTCCAGATCAGCCTTCTCTCTTTAAGTCCCCGGTTGTTAACCGTTTTCTTAAAGGCATTACGCATACGTTTCCTCCCGTGCCATTCATCATGCTCATGCCTCAATGGGACTTGAATCTCGTTTTGACTTATCTGATGTGCGCTCCTTTCGAGCCCCTTCATACCTGTCCTTGCGTCTTCTTACTCTTAAGACTGCTTTCCTCGTCGCTCTCACCTCTGCCAGAAGAGTTAGTGAGCTCCAGGCTCTTTCTTCCAAACCTCCTTTCCTTTCTGTTCATCCGGACAAGGTGGTGTTAAGGACACGTCCTTCTTTTTTGCCAACAGTAGTCACGCCCTTCCACATCTGGCAGACCATCACTTTGCCTACCTTCCTTCCGCCTCCGCATCCTTCGAGGGAGGAAGAGTGGCTCCACCGTCTTCACCCAAAACGTGCGCTCGCATTCTATCTAACGCGTACACAGCCGTTCCGGGTGGATGACCAGCTCTTTGTTGGCTACGTGGGCGCCGAAAAAGGTCGGACCATCTCTTGGTTGGTCGTTCTGTGCATCAAAGCATGTTACTCCTTGGCTAAGAAGGAGCCTCCTGTGGGGCTGCGTGCCCATTCTACCAGGGTAACTGCAGCCACTACTGCCTTGGGACGTGGCGTCCCCTTGCAGGACATTTGTCAGGCAGCTACGTGGGCCTCGCTGCACACGTTTACCAAGCATTACTGCCTTGACAGTCAGGTCTGGAGTGACGGCTTCTTTGGTCGTTCTGTTCTTCGTGACTTTCTGGTGTAATCTATGTGAGAAGGTGGCCTAATATATGATGTCCACTAGTTCTAGTGGGCACCTTGTATCAGTCCAAACAACCCCTTATGACGATAGGTTAAAGACCACCTTTATTGAAAGCTATCCTAGTGGTAGCTATGGAGAGCAGCCTTCAGGCTAAGTCTTGAAGAAATGTAAAGCAGCTTGTTTTACCAGTCTATAATCTCTTGAATGATCAAATGAAAGGACAACCACACCAGGTATATATTTTAAATATATGTATTTAGAATAAATCACACCCCTCTTGTCTCTTTATGAGACTGGAGTTCGAAGTACTTAATTTACAAGTGAGCAAGTATCAGTAATAGCACAAATACACGTTTTGGGCCCTAGGGGCGTACCAAACCATATACCAAAAAAGTGGTATAAGAATCACGACTGACCTAGACACAAGGCCTAGGGCCTGTAGAATCGCTGGGCCCCAAGGAACCACCCAAGGTAGTGACACAGGAGACCCACGGGGACTGTATGCAGTGTGGGAACACAACCGCGGGTTCCCGTTAGCTTCTATGGGCAATGTCACAGTTGGAAATTTAAAGATTAGGGACACTTAGAATCGAGTCAGAACCAAACCCTTTTGGACTTAAGAAGTTCTAGGGGTTCGAGGCATGTGGGCTGCTGAATTCATATCTGTGCATAGATCGCCGCCTAGTGTTGGGTCCGGATGTTTGCACGTTGTTGTCCTGGAAGAGTCTTCGAAGTATCCTTGGATAGGTGACTCCTCCCCTGGACTACAGTGCGCATGGGCATCCTCTCCATCCTCAGATTGTTTTTTTCCGCCATTGGGTTCGGATGTGCTATCTTAGCTCAAGTTAGGAAAATTTTTGGTCGAGGCCAAAAGGCCTTTAGTTCGCGTCGGTACTGTTTATCGATCGGGTTTCGATAGCATTTTGTTAGTTTACTAACTTTCAGCACCGACTTCTTTCGCATTTACCTGTCCATCGACTACTTCGACGATGGAATCCAGGACGCCATTCAAAAGGTGTCCGGTATGCAATGCGAAGTACCCACACATCGACGTCCATCCGGTGTGCAACAAATGCCTTTCGCCGGACCACGACGAATCGACATGCATGGCCTGTGCCCGGTTCCGTTCCAAGAAGACTCTAAGGAACCGAAGAGCGGCGAGACTCGAGGCGCGGCACGCGGCACCGGCCCCAACAGACATCTTCGACGAGGCCGACGTCGAAGACTTAGAAGTCATACCCTCCAGTCCCGTTTCCGAACACGACCCCGGATCGGACGAGGGCGACGAGTCACTCTTCCACAGAGGTGGAGACGACACCGAGGTAGGAGACGACGAGGAGGCCTTAGGGGCCGAAGAGAGTAGCTCCAATGATGAACAAGGCCTACCTGTTCAAACCGAAGAAACACCAGCGCCACAGCCTTTGGCTCCGGTCGAGGGATCGCCTTCTGGCCTTACCCGAGACCCATCCCGTAGTTCTTCGGCCCCGCCCTCGGGCCCGGCCTCGGACGTTCAGCGGCAGCCATTGCTGCATAAGCCAGCTGGTTTCCCTACCACAAAACCGAAACCGAAAGCTGCTCCGGTTCATACGAAACCGAAACTGAAAGTGGCGCTAGTCGGATCGAGGCCTTCCATGCCTTCGACGCCAGCGCAACGCGTCGGCACCGACCGCACCAAGAGGGACTTCGGTGCCGAACTGGAATCGGGCGACATCGGAGTCGACAAGCGGAAAAAGGCCATCGGCACCGAGAAACCTACTCGGCTACCGACGCCAACAACACCGAGGGCAATACCGCCTGCTTCGCCTCGCGTCGCTCCCTCGCCTCACCTATCGAGGACGCCGACGGTGATCTCCACACCTCGACTCGAGGACCCGCCGGCACCGAAAAAATCCACGCCCGGCTCTACGAACCTGCCCGGTGCCAAAGCCTCAAAGACGCCCCAAGTGCGGCCTGCTGCGACGCAAAGCAACAAAACCACGGCGGCCCTCAAAGACCCGTCGGGTTCCGGCCCGATCGGAGCTCCAGCAACCTCTACGGGGCCAGCCAACATTACCTTCGGCTTGCCTCCGTCAACAATCCCGAAGATGTTCCAACTCAGGACACGGGTTACCCAGACTCCGGTTCCACCGGACGAGACGTCTCCGTCACGTGTCATCGACGCCGACACTGGCAGGATGATTCTCCACGACCGAAGAATAACTTCGGAACCGCCATTGGACCCTTTCAGGATCCCACTAAAAAGGAAGCTGCCGGTGGAATCAGAACCTCTCCTTTATGAACCGTTCCATTCCTCCTACCAGGATCCACACCGGTTCTCCCCCACGCGCTCCGACACGGATGCATTGGAGGACTACATGGATGACCAAGCACCCTACCATGTAGACACAGACCCTGATGACCAGCAGGACCCTGATCAAACTTGGGGCGACCCTGCAGACCCCAGTGCACCTCTCGATACACAGGACCCGCAACTCTATGGGGCAAAAACATCTCCCACGGAGGATACTGCGGCGTTCAACGCTCTTATTGAACGTGCTGCAAATAACCATGGGGTACAGCTTCACTCAGATACCATCGAGGATGACTTTCTAATGGACACTTTTGCATCCTCTGAAAGACATGTAAAAACTCTGCCAATGCTGAAGGGGGTCCTCAAACCAGCTAAGGACATTTTCAAGGAACCCACCAGGGCACGAGTGATAAACCCCAGGATTGATAAAAAATACAGATCAGCACCTGGGGATCCTACTTACATCAAAGGACAATTACCACTCGACTCCATCGTCGTAGCGAATGCTCGCAAGAGGGCACACTCGCAAACAACGGGTGACGCTCCTCCCCCGGACAAAGAGTCCAAGGTGCTAGAGACCTCCGGCAAGCGAGTTGCCGCCCAGGCTGCCAACATATGGCGCATTGCCAACACTCAAGCGCTCCTCGCTCGCTACGATAGAGCGCACTATGACACATTGGAGCAACTACTCCAACATCTCCCTGACCAGTTCAAAGAAGGTGCAGAAATTCTTATCAGAGAGGGACAGCTACTCACAAATGCTTCCATCAAATGTGCACTAGATGCTGCAGACACGGCTGCCAGGGCCATAAACACAAGCGTCATGCTGCGACGACATGCCTGGCTACGAATCTCAGGATTCAAGCCTGAGGTACAAAACAACATACTGAACCAGCCCGTCAACCCCGACTATTTATTCGGCCCAGAGGTTGACACCACCCTCGAAAAGATAAAAAAGGACACGGACACTGCAAAGTCCATGGGCGCCCTCCAAACTCAGTCCTTTCGGAGCGGCTCCTTTCGTCGCCCCGGAAACAAGGGGGCAGGTAGAGGACAGGGGTCACAACAAACGTATAACAAAGGCAATACACAGACCACCTACGATAAAAACACCCGAGGTGGATATCGTGGCTCCAGTACAAAGGGCAGAGGACGTGGCTACGGCAACACCAGGTCCTCCCCCAAGAACAAGCAGTGACGCCCTCTCCCTTCCTCCCGACCACATAACACCTGTCGGGGGAAGACTACAAAGGTTCCTGTCCACGTGGAACTCCATCACCACGGACAGGTGGGTCAAAGATATTGTAAAATACGGTTACTGTCTGGAGTTAACCTCCACTCCACCCACAATACCACCAAGAAACCGTCCTATGTCCTCAGAGCACTTAACGCTCTTACAGCAAGAGGTGCAAAGTATGCTTCTAAAAGGCGCTATAGAGGTCGTCCCCATCCACGAGCAGGGTACAGGGGTGTACTCCCTCTACTTTTTAATTCCAAAGAAGGACGGGTCGCTCAGGCCTATATTAGACCTGAGACCCCTAAACCAGTACATTCTTTCAGAGCACTTTCACATGCTCACCCTACAGCAAGTCCTTCCGCTTCTCAAGCAGGGAGACTTCCTAGCCTCACTGGACCTCAAGGATGCGTACTTTCACATACCCATCCACCCCTCACACAAAAAATACCTCAGGTTCACTGTTCAGGGGCAGCACTATCAGTTCAAAGTCCTTCCCTTCGGCGTGACAACAGCGCCCAGGGTTTTCACGAAGTGCCTAGCTACGGTGGCAGCACATTTACGGAGGCAGCATATACACGTCTACCCCTACCTAGACGACTGGCTCGTTCAAGCGAAGTCAGCCCAGCAATGTGCAAGCCACATGTCCCGCACCATTCACCTTCTTCACAGTCTGGGATTCTCACTAAATTACCCAAAGTCCCATCTCCAGCCCGCACACGTACAACAGTACCTAGGTGCGACTATAGACACTCTGGCGGCCACAGCTCAGCCAAATTTAGTGAGGATCAACAGCATACAACTGCTGATCTCCAAGTTCAAACCCAATCACTCGCTTCCAGCGCGAGTGTTTATGCAGTTGATAGGCATGATGGCCTCCTGCATCTTCATAGTCCCGCACGCGAGGTTACATATGCGCCCACTTCAGGAGTGCCTAGCACGTCAGTGGAATCAGGCTCAAGGACAGTTGAAAGACCTAGTGTTGGTGAGCGGTCGGGCATACAACTCTCTGCATTGGTGGAATCCACAAAACCTTTGCAAGGGCCGACCGTTCCAAGAGCCTGTTCCGCAAATAGTACTGACAGCGGACGCGTCTCTCCAGGGATGGGGAGCTCATGTACTCCACTACACAGTGCAGGGACTATGGACGACACAACAAAAGAAGATGCACATCAACCTTCTGGAACTGATGGCAATCTTCCTGGCCATGAAGGCATTCAAAGTACATCTGTGCAACAAAGTCGTGTTGATCCGGACGGACAACATGACTGCCATCTACTACATACAGAAGCAGGGAGGAACACCCTCTCCACAGTTGTCTCATCTGGCTCAGAGCATGTGGAAGTGGGCCATTCAGAGGAACATGTTCCTCATGGCGGAACACCTCCCTGGCAAGGACAACCAGATGGCGGATCTGCTCAGCAGACACAGCCACCAGATGCACGAGTGGGAGTTACACCCATCAGTACTCCAACCGTACTTCCAGCAGTGGGGTCATCCAGAGATAGACCTATTCGCGACAAGCGAAAACGCAAAATGCCAAAGCTTCGCCGCCAGATTCCCACATCCGCAGTCGCAGGGCAATGCGATATGGATGAACTGGTCCGGCAGATTTGCGTATGCTTTTCCCCCAGCGCCGCTGATGCCGCTGGTGGCTCGCAAACTACGACAACACTCCCTGACACTCGTCCTAGTTGCTCCCACGTGGGCACGCCAGCCGTGGTACACCACCTTCCTCGAACTTTCCGTGGTGCCGCATCAAAGGCTGCGGATCAAACCCGCGCATTTGACGCAGAACCATGGAGAGGTTCAGCACCCAGATCCGCAACAGCTGAACCTGGCGATCTGGCTCCTGAAGTCCTAGAGTTTGGCTATCTCAACCTGCCACCTGACTGTATGGACATCATCAAGGAGGCCAGGAGACCCACTACCAGGGCCTGCTATGCAGCCAAATGGAAAAGGTTCGTCATTTACTGCGGTAATAATGACATCAACCCGCTGGACGCATCCATCCACAACATCATCTGTTACCTCTTACACCTATACCGATGCAATCTGGCGTACACCTCTATACGTGTCCATTTGACCGCAATATCAGCCTATCTGCAAACCAGGCAGCACGTCTCTCTATTCAGAGTGCCTGCCATCAAAGCATTCTTGGAAGGGCTCAAACGAGTCATTCCACCTAGTCACCCACCGGCTCCAATGTGGAACCTCAACTTGGTCCTCACACGCCTGATGGGTCCACCCTTTGAACCTCTACACTCATGCGAGATTCAATTCCTTACCTGGAAAGTGGCCTTCCTAGTAGCGATTACTTCCCTAAGAAGGGTTAGTGAACTCCAGGCACTAACCGTTCAAGAGCCATTTATTCAGGTTCACGCCAACAGGGTCGTACTACGTACCAACCCCAAATTCATGCCCAAGGTAATATCGCTGTTCCACATGAATCAGACTATTGAACTGCCCGTTTTCTTCCAAAACCCACAAACTGTTGCAGAAAGGGCACTACATACACTAGATGTACGGAGGGCCCTCATGTACTACATCGACAGGACTAAACCATTCAGGAAGACAAAACAACTGTTCGTTGCCTTTGCCCCACACCACAAAGGTAACGCCATCTCCAAAGCAGGGATAGCCAGATGGATAGTTAAGTGTATTCAAATCTGTTATCAAAAGGCAAAACGCACATTAACTATTCCACCACGAGCCCACTCAACACGTAAGTTGGGGGCTTCCATGGCCTTCCTAGGAAATATTCCCCTGCATGATATATGCAGAGCAGCCACATGGTCCACTACACACACATTTACAAAACACTATTGTGTAGATGTGCAGTCAAAACAGCAGGCAGCTGTAGGACAGGCTGTTCTCAAGACACTCTTTCAGACCGCTGCAGCTGGCACGGGTAGCCGCCGCTAATAGAGGGCACTGCTATGTATTCTATGCACAGATATGAATTCAGCAGCCCACATGCCTCGAACTGAATATGCTACTTACCAGTATGCATCTGTTCTTGGCATGTAGGGCTGCTGACATTCATATCGCCCTCCCTCCTCCCCGGCGCCTGTCGCAGCTGCAGCTCTCAGAATTACTGCAAGCATGGTCATCACTTTCTGTATCTACTCCATCACTGCCACAATGGCGAAAAACAATCTGAGGATGGAGAGGATGCCCATGCGCACTGTAGTCCAGGGGAGGAGTCACCTATCCAAGGATACTTCGAAGACTCTTCCAGGACAACAACGTGCAAACATCCGGACCCAACACTAGGCGGCGATCTATGCACAGATATGAATGTCAGCAGCCCTACATGCCAAGAACAGATGCATACTGGTAAGTAGCATATTCACTAGTACCCACGGGAGCACCGGAGTACTCGAGTTACCTCACCCAGGGAAGCCGGGTGCATAGATGTCTTTTGGTGTCGGGTCGCGTCGTCGATTTCAATGGGAGCCTGCAAAGAACTGCTGCTGCCGCCGTGAAGAGGAGAAGTGTCCGAAGAGATCCAAGCCTGGATCTAGGAAGGAAGGAACCTGAAAGCAGAAGGGACAGAGTCTGGGTCACTAGCCAGTGACCGAGGGCAGGATGAACCAATGCCCACAGATGTCGGGTGCTTCAGGTGAGTTGACGGGTGTCTTGACTCTTCAGCCACGAGGTCCAGGCGGCATTGACGAAGTCCCCGAGCTGGATTCGAGCTGTCCCACGAAGTCTGTTGAGTGCTGCAGTGTAGGCGACCAGATTGGACCCAACAAGCCTTGGCCATGGCAAGTCACTGGAATTCAGAGAAAGGACTGCGGTGCAGACCAGCAAGGTCTGAGGACTCACCCAGCGAGGGTAAGTCAGGGCACGTCTGGAGCAACCAGGAAAGCCCAAGTAGAAGAGGAGTTGCCTTCGTGGGGACCTGTTAGCCAACGGGCTAGTGATCGCGAAGGAGCCTCGAGCGGTCACACTTGAAACGGGCCCACGGGTCACTCGTGGAGTGGAGGCCCACAGTCTTCGTTGCAGGAGATGCTTAAGGCTGGGGCTACTCGGAGCCCAAAGCCCAACTTCGAGGAGGACCAGGAAGATGGTGTTGCTGAAAAAGTTCACGGTGTCCAGGGGTCACGGTTCCACGATAGCCACGGGCCTCAGCTTTGCTGTGGACTCAGGGTAGCCTCGATGAAGTCTGGAAATCCACCTCTGGTGATGCAAAGACTTTGGCGTCCGGCAGGAGCTTCAGCGATGCAGACCGGTCAGTTGCTTCTTTGGTGCCTGCCAAGCAGGGGAGTCACTCCTTGAACCCAAGGGAGATTTCTTCTGTCTTCTAAAACCTCGAAGGTCCAGGATGTACGTAGCAGAGTTTTGTCCAGGGTAATCTAAAGTCCTAGGGACTGGATTCCTATACTTGTACTAAGTTTAGGGGATGGACTAACTCTAAGGCCCCACCTATTGGTGGGCTTGGAAAGAGGGGTGGTTGCACCCATTTCCTTTGTCCAGTTTCGCGCCAGAGCAGGGGCAGGTAGCCCCTGCATCCAGTTTGAACTGGACTATGCACAGGGACAGCAAACGTGCCCCCAGTGCAGGACTTCAAAGCACCAGAGAGTGCTCCCGCCCAGCCCCAATACACATCTGCCTGTCTGAGGAGGAGGTCACACCTCGCTTCGACAGGAAACCTATTGTCCAGGCCTCCCCTGCCGGAGTTTTGGTCAGCAGCAAGAGGCCAGACCTGTGTCTGTGGCAGAGGCATCCATTTTGTGATGCCAGGGCTCAGGAAAGTCCTACCGGGTTTGACCATTGTGAACATGTCTTTCCCTCTAGAAGGGTGGAATGCTACCCCCGCCGCCAGAATTGGCAGAGGGGTAGTATTCCAAGATGTTTGACACCAAACACAACATGTTTTGATGCAGCCATTCCAAAGTTAGCATTTACTGCGAGGTTATAATGCACTTAAGAGTATATGGTATGGCTGTATCACAGAACAGCCATAAGGAATTATTTCTGAAAGCTGCAGAGGGGCTCAGCTCATGCTTGGGCACCCTCTCACACACAACCAAGCACTCTGCCTTCAGGATTGTCAAGGCCTGCCATAGGAGTGACTTATAGGTTTATATGTGTCTGTATATATATGTGGATATAGGTAGCCTATACCACTGTAAGGGGTGCAAGCACACCCTTACCCAGGCTGCAGTAGCAGACCTGTGGTGCCATGTTGGAGTGCTTCCCAGGGGTGGCATAATACATGCTTCAGCCCCTGATATGCCTCTGGGGTACCTATGCCCTAGGTACATAGTATACCATATACTAGGGGCTTATAAGGCACTCCAGAATCCAATTAGATATGTACCTAATGTACATGCAAACCATTTTACAGAGAAAACAGATAGACTGGGGCCCTCAATAGCAGGATCCCAGTCCAACAAAGTCATAACCCAGCAAAACACCAGGAAAAAAGTGGGGGCAACCATATAGTCAGATTCCACCTTCCTAAAATCTATTCGCAGATGCACCACCGTGGTTGGTATTGCTGGGGTATCTATTCTAAGGTAAGGAATCTATCACTAACCTGTCTCTTTCAGATGCAGAAGTTACTACTTGTGTAACGATATATCTGTAAGAGACATTAGTTGGTGATAGATTCCTTACTGCCCCACCCATCTTCCCCGTTCTGCGAACTGATTCTAGGGTTACGGTCATCCCCCTTTCTGGGCCCTAGTTTCATGGCACCAGTGGTCAGTTTCTTGCATTAAAATGTATGTACTATGTCACAACAAACTGTACTTTACTTTTTCTACTTCTTATTTTTGTAAAAATTTGTCATTTGTCTATATGTCTAGGTCAAATGTCGATATAGTGAAGTGTTTATACATATACATGTGTGTATTTGTTGACATATTAATGAAAAAATACCTTTGAATACAAAGAAATGAAAGAAGTCCTAGTGTAAGAATGTTCATTAATTGAGTTGGGCTGCAAGTTAATAATTTGGAAGTGGGAATTTTAGAAATTTTTTTTTGCAATAAAATGTTCACAAGTAAAAAGAGGTTAATGAAAGAACCTTAGTACGGATAATGTTTTAGATCCTTACGCATTAAATCAGGTCAATTTATGGTCTGGGAGGCAATCTACTATAGAGACGCTATTTTTGATTCCTGCCTCCATAGTCCGTAACCGAATAACTCCCCTTTAGGGGACTGAAATCATACCTACAACACACTTTATGGTGTTGGGGTATGAATCCGACATGTTTGATACCAAACACGACAGGGTTCGTTCCAGCCAGTTTAGAGTTAACCATTGCGTAGTGACGCATGGCCACTCTATATGTCATAATGGCTGATGCACTTACAACCCGGGAGAATGGACTATGAAGGTTGTAGGGGTGTCCTGCTCCTGCAGGGGCACCCTCACACTTCTAACCAAGCACCCTGCCTTCAAGATTGAAAGGCCTGCCTTAGTGGTGACTTATAGGTTTTAAGTGTAGTGACCCCAGATGTAAGGAAATGTATATCTGTCGTAAGTGGTGCTAGCACCAGCTGACACAGTCCGCAATGGCAGGCCTGTAGTCTCAATTTGAGTGGTCTCTCATGGGTGGAATAATACATGGTTCAGCCCATTGGAAACCCTTGGTGTACCAATGCCCTGTGTCCCTTAGTACCATATACAAGGGACTTACAATGGTGCACCAGTAACCAATCTGGAGTGTACCCAAGTGTAGGAAAGTGCCCTACCTACACTAAGTACTCATCATGTCCAATTTAGGGAAGAAGCACAGAGACTGGGGTCCTGATTACCAGGATCCCAGCCAGACTAGTCAGTAAAACATAATGACACCAGCAAAAAGTGGGAGTGACCATGAAAGCAGATCCTACTTTCCTACACCAATCTAATGCGAAGGTTGGGGGAAGGGAGTTCCAGTGCAGAACTTCCCTGAAAAGGTACGGAGTTTAGGGACACTCACAGACCAACTTGCTTATGATTATTCGCAATCTTCTTTGATGATTACTGTATTTTTATAAGAATGGGCCCTTTGTGTTGAGTACTGTTAAAGAAAAGATAGATAGATGCATGTTTTTGAGCAGTATAAGTTAACTTAAGATGACTTTAATCCTTTTTTCAGGATGTGGTCATGGAACTTCCCTTGGATGGCAAGCCTGTCTATCTGGTTTCCTTCTTTGAAGGCTTGCAACGTATTGTTCTTTTTACGGAAGACGAAAGTGTATTTAAAATGACATGCGAAAGCCAAAAAGCTGAGTTGGCAGAACAAGAAGTGATAATCTCTCTACAGGATGTTGGTATTTCATTGGTCAATAACCTTACAAAGCAAGAAGTGTCTTTTATTGGAATAACAAGGTAAGACGATGATTTCAGCAAACATTTAAAAATCACCACATTATAAACATTGTCCATTATGCTCTGCTGACATGCTTAGGTCCGACCTTCATTTGTTCATTAGATTGCTTAATGTGTGATATTCTGTGAGTAAAAGTAATGTAGCTCATTCTACACAAAGAGCATGTGCCATTGTAACTTTATTAATAGGGTTTGTAATGTTGCAGCTTGAGGTGTGCGAAAAGCACTGTTGGGTTCTGTCTGGGTGGATTGTAATTTAACACATATGTCATGCTGGATAGATCTCATTGATGGCCTATTACTAACACTGGAGGAGAAATGCGGCAAGCAGGAGTCCGATAAGGAGTGAATGAGCTTGTGGGCTGTGATTTTGTACTCACCGGAGCAGAACTGTCCCTTTGCCAGTATCGCCAAACTAGTGGGAAGGTTGGAGTCGCGCTGGACGCTGTGGGGGCCTGATTGCCGGGACTGCGAGGACCAGGGTTCTCTCTGCGGATATCATCGAGCACACCTGGTTGCTCTTCCCGGCCCCGCCTCCTCACGGCAATAACTATTGTCATAAACACCCGCCTTCACGCGCTAGCGGGACGCGCACGGGACGCAGCCCGGGGCGAAGACCGGGCAAAGAGCGGGCCGTTTGAGGCCGTTCGAGGACGGTAGAGGTCGGTTTCGGTCAGTGACTCTGCTACTGTGCCCTCCCGTGCCCTCTGCCGTCTGCCCGAGGACAGCCCCGGAATAATGGCCATGAGGGAGACACGAAGTAAGACTCAGAGCGCTGCTGGGAACTCCCAATGCACCTTGGATTCGTACTTTGCCAAAGCTGGGACTTTATTAATCGAGGACATTACCACATTGGAACGACGTATCTCCCAAGAGATCGAATGGGTAAAGGAGATCATCGTTGGGGCCTCTAGCCGCAGCAATAACCCCGACCCAGAGACTTGATGTCAGTCAACTAATGGATGGGAGTGAGGGTCCAAAAGGAATGTCTGTGCCGGCTAGATTGTCATCCCCCATTTTATCAGGCACTCCCAACTCTGAATGTACTAGCTCATCTCAGGCTGACCTTAGTATACTGCCCCTCCCCCAACCTAAACCTCCACCTTCTAAGACTATTTCTAACACTTTTGAGCAACGTAGGGAGGAAAATAGCTTGGGGTCTACGTTGTCTGATCGTAACGGGGCAGGGGTGAGGGAAGGAGCCGTTCCTAAAAATAGCAAGAAGCCCCAGACGTCACGGGGGAAAAAATCTAAAAACATCAAATTGCTGAGGCTATTAACAAACGCCAAACACCATCACGATCTAAAGGGCCTTTGTCATCTAATCTGCTGTTGAATAAACCAGATAATACCGGTCTAATTTCGGGGGAGGAGGACATTACACTCTCAGACATCCACAATTTGATGAAGCAACTACTTAATCCACTGGAAGTACGATTGGGGATAATTGAAACTTCTTTAAATCGTATTACTAATGAATTGATCAAATTAACAACTGCTTGCGTTAAAGACACTAGAGCCCTAGATACTGTCGCGAGTGGTGTGATGAACAAGCTACTCCCTCCAGCCTCAAACCTGAATCCTCTTACCCTTCCCTCTAAACCTCATATCCCGCCTTTTCCATGTAAATTACCAGCTACTAATTCAACACCAAATAGAAGCCCAAAAAAGAACTCGCCTGTATGCGGCACTAAGGGTCTGAATAAGAGGATTAGTGGGAAACCAATGATCATTAACTTACCGCCTGAGGCTAGCCCATATACTATAATCCTAGCAGGTATTCCTGCCCCAAAAGAACCAACCCAAGAGTCAGTTGAATCGCTCAAAAATAAGGTTATCAGTTGGCTCACAATTAATAGACCACTCCCCGTAGGAATTAGAAGCCAGGTTCTGATGGTAAGAAGAGTCCAATGGTTGGGTGGCCTAAAGAAATCTATACAGGGAGATTGTGTCTTGGTCAATTTTAGGGACCCGAGAACAGTCTCCCACATATCTAACTGGCCATACCGTGACAGGGGAACCACAATCCGAACTCTTCCGTTATCTTTCTTTTATCCACCTCTAGAACAAATGCAGGGAGAAGGCGATTGGGAACTTGTACGCAGTAGAGGTTGTAGGCGGAGCTATGAGAATAGGGGTATCCCCTATATGAATGGCCAGTCACACCTTGACTACTTCCCCACGCAGAATAGATTCGGGAGTTTGGATTGGGTGGACTGACTGATTTGGACAAACAGTACAGAGGACTGCGCCCTACTAGCTGTATTAAAGGAACCTAACCCTCCGAAGGTTGAGGCTAGGAACTGGGTAGACCACAACTCTTTATATCCGGATATCCCGCCAGTCGAGGTGGCGATCCCCATAGCTCCTGTCTCTCCTATGAGTACACCTCCAACACATGAGATGGGTAGTATCCTAGTTACAAATTAATCCATTGGCAATACTAACCCCTCTGTTTTAAAAGTGCTATCGTGGAATGTGGCGGGCCTGGTAAATAAGTTGCATTGCCCAGAATGGAACACATTTATCAGGAGCAAGGACATCTGTATGTTCCAGGAAACCTGGGCTTGTGACGAGGTGACGTATCAAGGATACGCATCATTTACCATGAAAGCAAAATGGGGAGGAAAAGGACGTCCCTCGGGCGGATTGGCAACATGGTTAGCAGCAGACTTGGGTTGTAGTGCTGTCTTACATTCACTTTCCACAGAGGATATCCTTGTGGTATTACTGGAATGGCCCAATTCTAATAGACTCATGCTGGTAAATGTCTATTCCCGCCCAGTAATCAACGGACTTGAATCCCGTACTATAGAGGAACTCGCCCTAGTTTTAAGCGAAATTCCTGTTGATACGCCTTACTTAATTGGTGGCGATTTTAACTGTCATTACGAGCCCCTTTTTGGTCTATCGGAGGGTTTAGCCGAAGAAGAGGATGCGCTTTGGTCCATACCCCCTCTGGAGGCGCCTAGACCAAAAGCATGGACACCTCTTGCGGTTCAAATTACATCACTAACCTTAAAATTCGGTTTACGGGCCTGCAATGGCCGGAAAAAATCCGATATCCCACCAAAACACACATTCAATAGGGGCGGGAGGGAATCAAAATTGGACTATATTCTTGTCCCCTTAGCATCCTGGTCTTCTATTAAAGACTTTAGGGTTTTGCCAGGTGTGGATAGTGACCACCGCGCCCTTGAAGCAGAATATATTCTCCCCGATTGCGCGGTCATGAGGGAGCAGACCATGTCCCATCGGACGGGTCTAACATTAGTTTACAATAGACGGAGAGTGAGATGGGAAAGACTACTTCTAAACCCAGACAATCTCCCCAGACTTTATGCACGGGCGATTCCCATATTGACTAAGGCCCTGGAAATTACTAACCGAGATGACCGCCCCGATAACTGGGTTGAGTGGGGGACACTGCATACAGACCTAACCCTGGCACTATATGATATCCTTTTTACAATACAGGAAGGACCCGCCAAACGTTTACCCATTCCCAACTGGTATAACTCTGCATGCCGCAAGGCTAAACTAAACCTCCTGGCGGCATTGAAAGAGGGTCTAGGGATTGAGGTTATCAGGGCTAGACGCTCAGCCTATAAACGTATGATTGGCTATGCACAAAAGGAATGGGAGCACAATAGGTGGGAGAAAATAAAAATGACATTAGCTAAAGGAGATTCCCGCTTATTTTGGCGCCTTGTAAACACAGGGTCAGATACACTACCTGATGCAATTGAACCAAATATCTCAGCTATTGCATGGCGCAATCATTTTAAATCATTATATAGTACATCAAACATACCGGAGACACCCAATTTTAATATAGATGAAATTATAGGGCATCCCTTTACCCTAAGAGAGGTACACGAGGCGATAGATAGAATAGCACCAGGAAAGGCACCTGGCCTAGATGGTTTGCCTGGTGACTTATTTAAACATGAACCAGTCGTCTGGGCACCATACCTGCTGTGCTTATTTAATTCTATTATGGGCGGCATGGAGGTTCCTAATACTTGGTTGGGAGCAGAGATTGTCCCAATATTCAAAAAGGGGTCTCCTCTGCTCCCTTCCAACTATAGACCAATAAGCCTAATAGCCGTCCCACAAAAGTTGTTTGGCAGACTGCTATTGAACCGTCTCCAAGCATGGATTGCAGAGAGGGACATATTGAGCCCATACCAGGCCGGGTTTAGAGAAGGCGTATCTACAATAGACCAGATTTTCCGATTTAATTATATATATTGGAAAACTGTGACTGTGGGCAGAGGCACGCTGTATACGGTCTTCGTTGACCAGCGGGCAGCATTCGACTTGGTGCCCCGTGCTAAACTATGGACAGTACTTAAAGATCTAGATGTTCCGGGCGACATCTTAATTATGCTGATGAGGCTCCATCAGGGCAATTATGCCAAAGTTAGGTGTGGTAAGGGAGGTGTTCTAACAGAGGACTTTCCTGTGGACACGGGGGTCAGACAGGGCTGCGTGCTCGCACCGACCCTGTTCTGCCTCTTCGTGAATGGTGTTATAGACTTCCTGACAGGGCTAAGCTACATTGACGCCCCAGTGTTGAATGGCAGGAGGATACCCGCAATTATGTTTGCGGATGATACCCTCCTGCTTTCAAAATCACCAATGGGCCTCCAGAGAATCTTGGATGGATTCATCAACTTCTGTGACCTCCGTGGTTTGGAGGTGAACGCGACTAAAACTAAGTTTATGACCTTCAACCCACCCCCTTCAACCCGCCCAAATACCACGATTGGACAAGAAAGTATGGACTGAGTCTCTACATTTGAATATCTAGGTGTCACCCTGAATGAATCTCTGACCTGGGACACGCATATTACCAGAGTAAATCTGAAACTCGCCCAACTTGCTGGTGGTATAAGCAGGATGATATCTAGGTCCACCTACAAGCCACTTGGTCCGCCTCTCCACATTTACAAAATTCAGGCTAGAGGGGCAGTAACTTACGGGGGTGAGATATGGGGACATGCAGCGTGTCAGAAGTTGCAGATAACCGAGAACAACTTCATTAGACAACTGACCGCCTTACCGTCAAATACCCCGCTCCTCCCGCTGAGATTGGACCTCGGCCTAAGACCAATCACAGAAGAACTGGGACTCAGGCCCTTGTTGTATTGGCGCAGAGTCTGGAGTTCCCTAGAGCTATCTAGTTATAGAGTAGAACTAGAAGAAATTCTGCGCTTCCCCAAGGTGCTGCAAATATCCTGGTTTAAATACATCAAGAACACCTTCGAAGTGATGGGGAAGCCAGAGTTGTGGCTTGACCCGCGGAGTGCCTGCCCAAGGATCTCTCGTAGATCACTGGCGGATGCATACCGCGAGTACAAGTTTCAGGCAGCAATTGAATCTCTCTGCCAAGACTCGCTGTCCATACATTTCGTTGCCCTCAAGGACCATTACCAATTGGAGCTGGTCCTTGATGATGTCGGTCCACCTCTAACACGTAAACTGTACTTGCAGTGGCGCTATGGAACACTCCCGCTGAGGGCCTACACAGAGCACTGGCACAAAACGCAGTCTACACCTAATTGCCAGGTTTGCCCTCTCATGCGAGAAGACGATTTACATATGATCTTTTTCTGTCCTGCATATGACAAACCACGTAAATACTGGCTTGTCCCACTTCTTAGGAACCTAGGCTTTAGGGAACATCGTCCTGCATACAGAATTCTAAAATCAGACCTGTCTGCCCCTATTGTATGTGCTGTAGCTAAATTTCTAACCACAGCATGGTTTATTCGTAATCGCCTCATGTCTAGATAATACTACATTTTAATGTTTCTAAGATCATTTTTATGTGTATTTTATTGCTTATGTTATGTAGATAACATACATCTAAAACGTCTTTTTTTATTATGAAATGATATGGTTCATGTTTTATTGTCAATGATATTGTATTTCTCTGTATCTTTTATGGTCCATAGTGACCGAAATAAAGACATGATGATGATGATGATGGCCTATTGAAGAGTAATATGTGGGCCATATCCTCTCACCCAGGCTACTTGGCTCATGTCCTAAATATGTTGTAATATATTTGTTTGAGTGGGCACTCCAAAGACTTGTGACTAAATGCATATTCGTTTTGTCGGTTGTTACAAATGTGGGCTTTGTAACTGTTGTCATCATGAAGTTTAATGTATTCTGTTCCTGTTCCTGAGAATCTCAGGTTAAGTGTCTCTGGTGATATTGTATTTATCAGCTAGAACCTTACCAGATGTAGCATTTATTCCATTGATCCTTGACAGTTGAGATTGTTACTCTCATTTGTGTAATGCACAGTTCTAGATTGTGCCACAATGATCTGCTCTACGGCCATCTATTACCTGGGGTCTCCTTGTTGCTGTGATCGTAGACACTAGGCTTACATCATGTGATTCATTTGATTTCTGAAATCTTTAATCTGAAAGAAACACGTTAGTTAGATTCCTCACCTTAGAATATCCCCAGGCGTCAGACTGGATCCGGAAGATTTTTCGTCAGCAATACCCCTTGCGCTTCGCTAGGCGTCGTCTGCGGGTCCGCGTCCGTCGTCGGCGTCGTGCGCCGGAATGACGTCGTCGGAGTACTTAGACGCCGCCCTCGCGCGCTGACGTCAGTTCTTCTTTTTTCCGCGCCAGTAAGCGCAGATCCGGGAGAGCTACCCCTTTTAGTCTTTTTTGACTACGTTTTTTGATCCTTTTTGATCTTGTCTCGACTCCGGTGCCGGTAGGATGCCTGGTTTTAAAGCCTGTGCTGACTGCAACCGCTTGATGTCGGTTAAGGACCATCACCGCCGGTGCCTTTACTGTTTGGGCCTCGACCACGACGCGGAGTCGTGTTCGGACTGCAAGGCCCTGACCTCGAAGGCTAGACGGGAGCGGTCCCGTAAGCTTCTCGAGCTTCGCCCTCGTCATCATCGATCGTCTGGCTCCAAGTCTTCGGGTAAGTCGAAGCCCTCCAAGAAGTCCAAGAGGCGACACCGCTCTTCGGACTCCCCTCGCCGGTCGCGCGACTCGGCCGAGGGTCAGGGTGGTTCCACCCCCACGGCTCCAGCGGAGCCGCAGGCGCCGCGCAAGTCCCCATACCCGCCGGTCTCTGGGACTGACGCGACGCCGGCGGAAGTCAGTGCCTTCCTCTCGGCCATGAGGAACCTGGCTCCGCCGTCGACGCCCGCTGGCGCGCCTTCGGGCCCCGCGGACCCGACTGGGCAACCTTGCCTGCCGGCGGCTCCGGCGCCGTCGACGGCTCCGGCCTCGACGCCGCAAGTGCCCGAGGGACCCGTTCCCGAGTCCCCGCCGACGCCGGTCGACCTCGTCACGCCTCCTCCGCCGGCGTCGACACCGGTACCACCTCCGACGCCGGCTCCGCTCGGCGTCGAGCCCCAGTTCAGCCCCGCTCCGGTCCCGGCGCCGTTACGGCGTCGATGGACGCCGCGTTCGGCGCCGCTAGAGGCACATTATGTCTATCGTCCGGCTCCGATCCTTCCTCCTGCTTACCAGGAATCGGATGACGGGGGCGAATGGGAGGGGTCCGAGGATCCTATGGCCGTTCAGGCTCAGCTGTCACAGGACTGGGCAGATGAACTGGGGGAGGCCAGTGGTCTGGATACCTCTCCAGACACTGGATTCATTTCTCCTCCGACTGTGGCTTCGGAGGAGGGTGCTGCTTTCTCTGTGGTGCTGCGCAAGGCGGCCGCAGCCCTTGGGCTCGAGCTACCTGCCGTGGCTGTGAGGACTAACGTCCTCACTGAGGTGCTTCAGTCTGCAGCAAGCTCCACTGAGCCTCTGCTGCAATTCAATGAGGCCCTCATTGACGTTCTGCAGGGCACCTGGTCCAAGCCCTCCACAGTTCCTCCTGTGGACAGGAACATCGCCAGGCACCACCGCCCTGCTCCGGGCGACCCCAGTTTTCTGTCCCAACACCCTACCCCCGAGAGCCTGGTTATCCAGGCTTCTACCTCCCAATCCTCCTTCCCGACCGCTCCGCCGGACCGGGATTCCAAGAGACTGGAACAGTTTGGCAAAAAGCTGTTCTCCTCCCTTAGTTTGGGCCTGCGGTCCTTGAACACCGCCTGTCTCTTGGACCGTTATTCCCACTCTCTGTGGGATACGGTGGAGGACGTGCTGCCCCTGTGTCCGGAGGAGGTCCAGACACGACTTACCCAGGCTCTGGCCGATGGGAGGGATGCAGCACGACATGCTATCCGATGTGGGCTTGACACTACGGACTCGCTGGGTACGGCGATTTCTACCACGGTGGCACCACCGTATCTCGGGGGATCATTTGAATCTTCACCACGAGGAAGTTTCGGCCCTCTTGGCCAAGGGGGCCGTCGAGCGCGTTCCGAGCCCAGAAGTAGGTCGTGGTTGTTATTCCCACTACTTTCTGGTTCCCAAGAAGGGCAAAGAGTGCCTACGCCCTATCTTGGACCTCCGGAAGGAGAGGTTCAAGATGTTAACTTTGGCTCAGGTTCTAGCTGCTCTAGACCCTGGAGACTGGATGGTAGCGTTGGACTTGCAGGACGCATATTTCCACATCCCCGTCCTGCCGGCCCACCAGCGTTACCTGCGGTTCACGGTGGGTTAAGAGCACTTTCAGTTTACCGTGCTCCCCTTCGGCCTTACCAGTGCCCCTCGGGTGTTCACGAAAGTGATGGCGGTGGTCGCAGCTCATCTGCGCAGATCAGGGGTTCCAGTCTTCCCCTATCTCGACGACTGGTTGTTGAAGGCGGGCTCGCCCCAGGCAGTCGTCTCCCACCTCCAGACTACGGCGGATCTCCTGCATTTGCTGGGGTTTTCCATCAACGCGCCGAAGTCACACCTGAGTCCCTCTCGGAAGCTCCTCTTCATCGGAGCGGTTCTCGATCCGGCGCAGTTCCGGGTCTATCCGCCGGAACAGCGGGTCCGGGATATTCAGGCCCTGATTCCCATCTTTCGGCCTCTATCCTGGGTTTCGGTCAGGCTAGTGTTGCGGCTTCTGGGGCTGATGGCCTCCTGCATCCTACTAGTGCATCACGCCAGGCGGCGCATGCGGGCTCTGCAGTGGAACCTGAAGTTTCAGTGGGCCCAGCATCACGGCAACCTGTCCGACCATGTCTTGATCTCGGAGGGCACTGCACAGCAGTTGCAGTGGTGGCTCACGGACCGCGATTCGGTCACGGGCAAGAGCCTCTCCCTTCCCCAACCGGAGCATGTCGTAATGACGGATGCGTCCCTCCTGGGATGGGGTGGCCATATGGGAGAGGCGGAGATCAGAGGCCTCTGGTCTCCGGCGGAGTCTCGTCTCCACATCAACCTGTTGGAGTTGAGAGCGATCCGACTTGCACTGAAAGCCTTCCTTCCCTCTGTCCGGGGAAGTGTCGTGCAGGTGTTCACGGACAACACCACCGCCATGTGGTATTGCAACAAACAGGGCGGGGTGGGGTCGTGGACCCTTTGTCAGGAGGCTCTGCGCCTCTGGACAATGCTGGAACACCAGGGCGTCACCCTAGTGGTTCAACATCTGGCGGGCTCTCTGAACGCCAGAGCAGACAAACTCAGCCGCCGGTGCATGATGGATCACGAATGGCGTCTGAACTTCGAAGTGGCGCAAGGTCTCTTTCAGCAGTGGGGAGAGCCTTGGTTAGATCTATTCGCCACCGAAAAGAACGCGCAATGTCAGCAGTTCTGCGCGTTGGAATTTCCAAGGCGGCACTCGCTCGGCGACGCTTTTCGTCACGAGTGGAGTTGCGGTTTGTTGTACGCCTTTCCGCCTATACCACTTCTGCCCAGAGTGCTGAAGAAGATCAGGCACGACCGGGCCCAAGTCATCTTGGTGGCTCCGGATTGGGCACGAAGGTACTGGTATCCCGAGCTACTCAGTATGTTGACCGATCCTCCGATACGTCTGCCCCTTCGGGAGGATCTTCTGTCGCAGCAGCAGGGGACGGTCCTCCACCCGAACCTGTCCAGCCTCCACCTCCATGCGTGGAGATTGAGCGGCGGCAGTTGATGCCATTTGACTTGCCTCCTGAAGTCTGTGATATCATTCTGGCAGCCAGGCGTCCCTCCACAAGGACGGTATACGCCTGCCGGTGGAACAAATTTGTGGCATGGTGCACAGCAAAGGCTGTGGATCCCCTTTCCGCCCCTCTTTCTGAGGTTCTGCTCTTTCTTCTTTCTTTGGCCCGGCAGGGCTCTGCCCTGGGCACCTTGAAAGGTTATCTTGCTGCCATCTCTGTCTTCTTGCGGCTTCCTGATCAGCCTTCTCTTTTCAAGTCCCCTGTAGTTACACGCTTCTAAAAGGCATTACTCACACGTTCCCTCCTGTCCCTTTTGTAATGCCTCAGTGGGACTTGAATCTTGTTCTCACATTTCTGATGTGCGCTCCCTTTGAGCCTCTTCATAATTGTCCTCTTCGTCTGCTGACGCTTAAGACTGCTTTTCTGGTAGCCATCACCTCGGCTAGACGGGTGAGTGAGCTCCAGGCTTTATCCTCAAAGCCTCCTTTTCTCTCTGTTCATCCGGACAAGGTTGTCCTTCGGCCTCGTCCCTCCTTTCTTCCGAAAGTGGTGACCCCCTTTCATCTTGGGCAGTCTGTCACCTTGCCCACCTTCTTTCCGCCTCCGCATCCTTCCAAAGAGGAAGAGAGGCTCCACCGTCTGGACCCAAAACGTGCGCTCTCCTTTTATCTGGACCGCACAAAGCAGTTCCGGGTGGACGACCAACTTTTCGTTGGATACGTGGGTGCTAAGAAGGGGAAAGCTGTGCACAAACGGACCATCTCTCTGTGGGTCGTTTTGTGCATCAAAATTTGTTATTCCTTGGCAAAAAAGGAGTTTGAGTTTTGAGTTTTAAAATACTTGTAAAGCGCTCGTACACCTGCGGTTTCTTGGCGCTACTGCTAACCAGATCCAGGGTTAAAAAACGGGGGAGACTGCTGGGGATTTAATCAAAGGATTTTGTGAACAAATGGGCTTTGAGAAGTTTGCGAAATAGCGGGTACAGGGTGATGGATCGCAGATCCAGGGGAAGGGAGTTCCAGAGGATCGGGGCAAGGGTAGCAAATTTCGAACCTCCCCACTTCTTTGTCCGGTAGCGTGGGATAGTGAGGAGGGACTGGGAGGACGAGCGGAGTTCCCTAGTGGGTACATAGGGGGTGATCTCTGAGGAGATAAATGCTGGAGCCAGGTCCAGTCGGGCCAAGAAGGTGATGGAGGCGAGCTTGAATTGGATCCGGGCTCGCACAGGGAGCCAGTGCAGGGATTTCAAGAGGGGGGAGGAACGGTGAAATTTGGGAAGATTGAAGACCAGGCGGGCCGCCTGGTTTTGTATCTGCTGCAAACGCCGTAAACTATATGCAGGGATACCTGCATATAGGGCGTTGCCGTAGTCCAGGCGGGACACCACCATGGCTAAGGTGATGAGTTTGAGAGCTGAGAAGGTGAAGAAACGGGACACCCTGCGTATAGTGCGCAGTGAAAGGAAAGAGGAAGATACCACAGAGCTAACCTGGGAGTGAAGGGTGAGTTGAGAGTTGAGTTTTATGCCGAGGGTTTTAACAGAGGTAGAGGGTTCCGGAGAGGGGCCAAGAGAAGGGGGCCAGAAGAGAGGGGACCAGGGGCTGGATGAACCACCCGTCAACACCAGCTCGGTCTTGTCGGGGTTGAGTTTAAGGTGATTGTGGTTCATCCAGTCCCGGATGTGGAGCATGACAGATTGAAAATTAAGGACAGAAGAGGGGGAAGAGGAGAGGTTAAAGACCAGCTGGAGGTCATCCGCATAATTAAATACGGCGACCTCCATTTGTTGAAGAGAAAAGATAAGAGGGGCAATATAGAGATTGAACAAGAGGGGGGAAAGGGAGGAGCCTTGGGGAACCCCGCACTGGACTTTTCGGACGTCCGCTGTAAAATCACCCAGGCGAACTGCCTGGGTGCGGTCGCTCAGGAAGGATGATAGCCAGACCAAGGCGGTCCCTCCGATCCCGGCCGCCCTGACACGGGAAAGCAGGATGGTATGATCCACCGTGTCAAAGGCGGCTGAGAGATCGAGGAGCACAAGGGCCTGGCGCCGGTTAGTATCCATACCCTCCCTGAGGTTGTCCAAGACCGAAATAACAACGGACTCCGTGGAGTGTGCGGGGCGGAAGCCGGCCTGGCGGGGAGCGAGAGCTCCATGAGTCTCTACAAAGGAGCTCAAAGCGCCGGTGACATGGCGCTCGAGCACCTTTGCCAGAAAAGGTAAGAGGGAGATGGGGCGGAAATTGGCAGGGACAGAGGGGTCTGCCCCAGGTTTTTTTAGAATCGGCACAATAACCGCAGACTTCAAGGGGGAAGGAACCACACCTTTAGCCAGAGAACTGTTGAGGAGGTGAAGGGGAGGATCCGGGCAGGAAACAAAGATGTGACGGAGAATGTGAGCAGGACAGGGGTCGAGTGAAGAGCCAGATTTAACCAAAGGTACCAAGGAAGACAGGGCTTCCTTAGATATGGGGGGGGAGGGCAGTGAGTTGTCCCTTGGGAGGGGGGCATTGGGGGTCAACAAAAGAGGGAGAAGGGGGCGGGATGTTAGCTTTAATAGTAGAAATTTTATGGATGAAGTAGTTGTTGAGGGAGTGGCAGAGTTCCTCGGAGGGGGCGGGCTTCAAAGTTGTTCTGTCAGAGAACGCCAGGTTATGGACAATCGTGAAAATCTCCTTAGGCTGGTTTTCTGCAGCAAGGATTTTGGAGGAGAAGTAGGCGGTTTTGGCCACCAAGATGTCTTTTTTGTACTGGGTAAGGATGTTGGTATACTCCAGTCTTAAAGTGGGGCAATAACTTCTCCTCCAAGCCCGCTCCGCGCGGCGTACAGTAAGTTTGGTGGCCTTAAGCTCTGCGTTGAACCACCGGTTGGCATCCTTGTCACGCTTGGAAGGAATACGTTTGAGCGGGGCAACAGAGTCACTGCCAGCGGAGAGCCACTGATCTATGGCCTCAACCTGGGAGAGGGTAGAGAGGCCCTGCAGGTAAGGGAGGGAAGTGATAAGAAGGGAGGAGAGGTCTTCCGGGTTGACACGGCCCCATGCTCGAACCCAGATGTTTTTGGGGCGAGGGGGTTTGGCTGGGGGGGTGAATGAGTAGGAAAAAAGAGATAAGGTGGTGGTCGGACCAAGTGCAAGGCGAAATAGAGAGGGATTCCACGGGACAGTTTAGGGACCAGATCTGGTCAAGCGTGTGACCCTTGATGTGGGTGGGGGAGTGGACATGGGGGGTGAAGTTGAGGGATTGGAGGGTTTCAGAGAATTCCTTAGAGGACGAACATTCAGCTGGGTCGGAAGGCCAGAAGTTGAAGTCGCCTAGGAGTAGGATAGAAGAGTTATTAACTGTAATGGTAGCCAGGACTTCCAAGAAGTCAGAAAGGAACTGTAAAGGGGATTGAGGAGGACGGTAGGTGAGAAAACAGGTCAGAGGGGGAGTAATGGAGGTAGTGCGAATAACCAAGTATTCGGTGGTCGCGATATCAGGCAGGGACAGAATTTGAAAGGGGAGATCGGTGCGTGCGATGACCGCCACGCCGCCTCCAGCTCTGCCGGGAGGGCGATCAGCCCGAAGGGCGTAGTAGGAGGCCGGTAAGGTGGCTAATAGGGCGGGGAGGGAGTCGTCGCTGAAACAGGTCTCCGTTAGGAAAAGAAGATCAGGGGCTTGAAGATCCAGCAGGACTGAGCGTTCGTGTGCATGGGCGACTGCTGACCGAGTGTTGAGATAGAACACCGTGAGGGATTTAGTGGGAGGGGTGATGCTACTGGACGAGAGAGAGGGGTCAACTGTGGGAAGGGGGATGTGAGAGGGAGCGGCAGGAGAAAGACCAAGAGAGAGGATGCGGGAACAGGTGGAGGTAGCGATGGGCCAGGGTCCCTGGAGCTTGTGTAGTTGGTCCGGGGTATAGGTGGTGAGCGGGGCAGAGTGACGCGCCCCTAGCCCCGGACAGTCGCGGACGGGCGCAGACGGGCTTGCCTTAGGCGCCTCCTGTTGGGCTGCGCGCCCATTTACTCGGGCCACAGCGGCTACTACTGCTTTGGGACGGGGTGTCCCTTTGCAGGACATCTGTCAGGCGGCGACGTGGGCTTCGCTACACACGTTTGCCAGGCATTATTGCCTTGACAGCCAAGTCCGGAGGGATGGCTTCTTTGGCCGTTCTGTCCTCCAGGACTTTCTGGTGTGATCTTGGTTCGCAGACCCAACACCGGGGATGGTATTGCTTGGGCATCTATTCTAAGGTGAGGAATCTAACTAACGTGTTTCTTTCAGATGAACAAGTTACTTACCTTCGGTAACGATGTATCTGTAAGAAACATTAGTTAGTTAGATTCCTCACCGACCCACCCATCCTCCCCGTTCTGCGAACTGACATCTAGGGTTAAGGTTATCCTTTTCAGGCCCCTAGATTTTATTTTTGGCACCAGTGTCTGTCTTTGCATGGCTCTGCGTTCCTGGCGCGGAAAGCTATGTATAAGAACTGACGTCAGCGCGCGAGGGCGGCGTCTAAGTACTCCGACGACGTCATTCCGGCGCACGACGCCGACGACTGACGCGGAGCCGCAGACGACGCCTAGCGACGCGCAAGGGGTATTGCTGACGAAAAATCTTCCGGATCCAGTCTGACGCCTGGGGATATTCTAAGGTGAGGAATCTAACTAACTAATGTTTCTTACAGATACATCGTTACCGAAGGTAAGTAACTTGTTCTTCACGTACTGCTCCGTGCTGGTCCCTGGAGCCTTGGCGCAGATGCAAACTCTATCGATAGCAAAGGACAAAGTGCAAATTGTGCTCTCTGACTACATCTCCCCACCGTATAGATCAAAACTAATGTCTTGGCAGAAGTCCTCCAACTAGGGAAATGTACTGAGCCCCTCTTGTTCTTCAACGTGGCACTTACATATACCCTCACATGGTCTTGGGTCTAAACTTGTTCTGGCTCTCCGGTTAATCATCAATTTGCGACACACCACCAACCTGCCTTGGGTGACCCTGTGTTTTTGTTTCAGCACTCTTCTCCTAAAGTTTGTTGGTGCAGGTGATGACAAGTTGGACAACCTCATATACCTTTCCGACTACTCCCCCTGATAGACTCCAAATGTGTTAAAACCTTTGGGAAGAGAGTATTTTCTTTCACTAGCTTGGCCCTCAGATCTGTTAATTCCAGCTGCTCTTGGGTCGCTGTGAGGAGTTGGCCTGATGTATGATGTCACTTGTTCTAGTGTACACCTTATATCAGTCCAAACAACCCTTATGGTGATTGGTTGTAAAGTCAACCTTATAGACCAGCTATCCTAGTGGTAGCATGGACAAGAGCAGTCTTAGGCTAAACTCTGAATGGCATGTGAAGCCAGCTGTTATACCATATGTAATCCCTTGAATACCAAATGAAAGGACACCACAACATATATATATATATATATATATATATAAAATAAAGTGCATTTATTCTAGTCAAACCCTCAGCACTCTTTATGAAATTCGAGGTAAGTACAACACAGTCTTACACCTTCAAGTTTCCACTGCTGGTTTGGCTCCTCCAGACTGGCTCCTGCTCCTCTGTAAAAGAGAAGCACCCCAGACCTTCCTGGTCTCCACCAGAAGCAAGTCCTCCATTCTTCTTGGGTTCCGCTTGCCAAGGCTTGGTGAGTCCTAGTTCGACTTCGACGCCGCTGACTGCACAAGCCTTCGTGGGACAGCTCGCCTCCTGGTCCTGGTCGTCCTCGACGTCTCCTGGTACCCGTGGCTGCTGCGAAAAGCTTCACCTCTTCACCTGCAATCTCCCGACATCGCCTGGTTCCTTCCTGGTTCCACGTGGTCACTGGCTAGTGACCCAGACTCTGTCCCTTCTGCTTGCAGGTATCCTTCCTTCCTTGATCCCGGCCTTGGGATCCACCGGACACTCTTCACTGACTGCCCGTCAGCATCTTTCCTTCAGGCATCCATAGGAGTCGACGATGAAACCCGACGCAAGTTCACACCTATGCACCCGCAGCCCGTGGGCTAGGTAACTTGGGTACTCCGGTGCTCATCAGGGTATTGACTATCCTAGTGTCTAGTTCTCAAGTCTCGACTTCCTAGCTACTCCAGAAGTGTCCTAAATCCTATTAATTCTAAACTGTACTATTTCTATCGATTATACGCATTACGCGTGAGTGTTTCCACTCTGCACCTGAATCCCGTGGGCCTCCCACTTCCTAACTTTGGGTAGTATAGTTTAGCCCCAGTGATTCCCTAGGCCTAGGCCTATCCTATTTCCGTGACAGTGGACCTTATACCACTTACTTAGTATATGGTTTGCGTGGCCCCTAGGGCCTAACTGTATTACTTACCTGTGTGACTTAATGTATGCTTGAATAAGACTGTTGTACTTACCTCGAATCTCATAAAGAGTGCTGAGGGTTTGACTAGAATAAATACACTTTATTTTATATATACATCTGTTGTGGTGTCCTTTCATTTGGTATTCAAGGGATTACATATGGTATAACAGGTGGCTTCACATGCCATTCAGAGTTTAGCCTAAGACTGCTCTTGTCCATGCTACCACTAGGATAGCTGCGACAAGCTTCACCTCTTCACCTGCAATCTCCCGACATCGCCTGGTTCCTTCCCGGTTCCACGTGGTCACTGGCTAGTGACCCAGACTCTATCCCTTCTGCTTGCAGGTATCCTTCCTTCTTGATCCCGGCCTTGGGATCCACCAGACACTCTTCCCTGACTGCCTGTCAGCATCTTTCCTTCAGGCATCCATAGGAGTCGACGACGAAACCCGACGCAAGTTCACACCTATGCACCTGCAGCCCGTGGGCTAGGTAACTTGGGTACTCCGGTGCTCATCAGGGTATTGACTATCCTAGTGTCTAGTTCTCAAGTCTCGACTTCCTAGCTACTCCAGAAGTGTCCTAAATCCTATTAATTCTAAACTGTACTATTTCTATCGATTATACGCATTACGCGTGAGTGTTTCCACTCTGCACCTGAATCCCGTCGGCCTCCCACTTCCTAACCTTGGGTAGTATAGTGTAGCCCCAGCGATTCCCTAGGCCTAGGCCTATCCTATTTCCGTGACAGTGGACCTTATACCACTTACTTAGTATATGGTTTGCGTGGCCCCTAGGGCCTAACTGTATTACTTACCTGTGTGACTTAATGTATGCTTGAATAAGACTGTGTTGTACTTACCTCGAATTTCATAAAGAGTGCTGAGGGTTTGACTAGAATAAATGCACTTTATTTTATACATATATATATATATATATGTTGTGGTGTCCTTTCATTTGGTATTCAAGGGATTACATATGGTATAACAGCTGGCTTCACATGCCATTCAGAGTTTAGCCTAAGACTGCTCTTGTCCATGCTACCACTAGGATAGCTGGTCTAAAAGGTTGACTTTACAACCAATCACCATAAGGGTTGTTTGGACTGATATAAGGTGTACACTAGAACAAGTGACATCATACATCAGGCCAACTTCTCACAAGAAGCACCTCAGACCTTCCTGGTCTGCACCTGAAGCGAATTTCCATTTCTGCGTGGGTTGCCTTTGCCAAGGCTTGTTGACTCCAATCGGGACGTCGACTCCGCCAGCAGCAAGATGCTTCGTGGGACAGCTCGTACCCTGGTTCTGGTCGTCCTCTACGCCTCCTGGTCCACGCAGCTGCAGAGACAAGCTTCAAGACATCACCTGTGTTCTGCACGACATCGCCTGGTTCCTTCCTGGTTCCACACGGTCACTGGCTAGTGACCCAGACTTTGTCCCCTCTGCTTGCAGGTGTTCTTCCTTCAAGATCCATCCTTGGATCCACCGGACATCTTCCTCCTGGCCGCCTGCCAGCATCTGTTCTTCAGGCATCCATAGGATCCAGCGACGACACCCGACACATCTTCACACCTATGCACCCGTCTCCTGTGGGTGAGGTAACGCGAGTACTCCGGTGCTCCAGTGGATATTGACTATCCAAGTGTCTACGTCTTTAGTTGCTTCCTCCTAGTTTCTTCGGAAGTGTCCTTATTCTTCCTATTTCTAACTGTTACATTCCCATTGACTTTAATGTAACCCGCGTGTGTGTTTCCACACTGCACACGCTTCCCGTGGGCCTCCCACTTCCTAACTATTGGTAGGGTAGTGTAGCCCCAGCGATGCCCTAGGCCTACTCCCTGTTCGTGACGTGGTACTTATACCACTTTCTTAGTATATGGTTTGCGTGGCCCCTGGGCCTAACTGTATTTTTGCAGCGTGAATCTTTCTGGATTCACTATGCTGTGCAGTATTCCGCGATCTGGTGGTTGGGTCCGGATTCGTAGTCTTTTTTTTTTCTTCTTTTTTTCTTTTTCGTAGCCCAGGTGGGCGTCGATGTCCCACCATTTGGTGCACCTCTCTTGACGTCGTTGTGCTTCCTGCAGAAGTCCCACCTTTGGGGCACCATCTTCAGATTCTTTTTTCCACCGTTGGGTCTGGATCGTCATCGAGAAGCTCCAGAGTTTTAGACGAAGGAAGAAGGAAAATACGCGAGTTTCATCGAAGGAGAACTTTTAGAAGACTACAGAGAGACAGGTATTACACCCGGGACGACGAAGAAGGAGGGGATCCTCGAAATTCTTCGACGCCCATAGGAAAATGCGCACTCAGAGGCTCTGAGCGCAATGGACAAGACACCATTTAAGTTCTGCCCTAACTGCCACCACAAGTACGCGCAGAAGGACCAACATCCGGTCTGCAACCTTTGCCTGCCGATCGACCACCAGAGCAAGGATTGCAACGCCTGTTCCGCTTTCGCGCCGAAGACTGTCCGGGTGAGAGAACGCCAGAGGAGAGCCAACTTCAGCATGGAAGGCAAGGGTAAGGCCCCGTCACTGTACGATCTGGGCCTCTCCACCGACGATGAAGACAACATTGCCAAATTACCTGATGTCTTCATGGTCGCAGAGATCGATAAGAAAACGCCTGACGAGGTAAGAGACACGTCGAGTACAAAACCACCAAAAGGGCCCCGAAAATCGGAAGGTGACTCTCGAAAAAATGATTCAAAGTCCTCGAAGGGAACACCGGCGCCGAAAATTTCGACGTCCGCCAGTGGTTCAAAGGACAGAAGTCCGAGCGGATCCTTCGAGAAGGACTCCCAGGTGCCGAAGACTGCCGAGAGACAGAGTTCGTCGAAACAGACCCACGAGGTGGGACGTTCGGCGACGAAAGACAAGGCCGCGTCGACGCAAGCTCCGTCGAAGAGACCTGCGGTCGACGCCGAGCACATCTCCGACATGGAAAAGAAAAAGAGAAGGCTCGAGGCGGAGATGGAGAGCATCCTTCAGAGGAAGAAGGAGTTCGACGAAAGAATGAAAAAATTCGAAATCTCAACGGCCCCGTCGACGGATGTCGTCGAGATCGAGGAGCAGGGAGATTTCGACGCCGAAGAGCAGTCAAGCGGTCCTGAAGAGGAGGAAGAAGGCCACTACTATGAGGGAGAAGATGATGAAGAGGATCAGCAGTCGTTCTACTGCTCGGCGCCGTCGACGACTCAGGAGCTGGAATGGCAGGACATCGACGCCGAAAATCCCGAAGAGCTCGTGGACTCGTATCCTTCGAGGCCTTAGCCGCCAGACAACATCGGGGCTTACAACATGGTCGTCAAGAGTGCTGCAGCAGCCTTTGGTGTGAAATTGGACGAGGAGAAGCCGAAAGCAGACTTCCTACTCGAAACTCTGCTCCCCATCCAGCCGAGGAGCCAGTTCCTCCCCATGCTCCAAAGCGTGATGAACCAAGGGAAGGAGGCGTTTAAGGACCCAGGAACATGCCGGTCCATCACACCCAGAACGGAAAAGAAGTACAGGCACTCCTCGCAGGATCCTCCTTACATCAAGGGATCGGTCACTGCTGACTCCATCATTGCTTCCACGGCCAGGAAAAGAGCCAATGTGCCGGCGACCTCGGGCCCACCTCCTGATAAGGAGAGCAGAAGGATGGACCTCACTGGAAGGAAGGTAGAAAGAAACGCCGCAATGCACTGGCGCATGGCAAACTCAAACGCGCTACTGAACAGACACCAGTACCAGCATTGGGATGGGATGGGGGAACTAGTCCAGCATCTCCCAGAAGAGTACCGTCAAAGGGCTTCCCATCTAGTGGAGGAAGGGAAGAATATCGCCAACTCATGCATTAAGACTGCATTGGACGGGGCGGAAACTTCGAGCAGAATGATGGCCATAGGGATCATTGAAAGGAAACAGGCTTGGCTCAGAATTTCTGGATTCAAGCAGGAAGTCCAGAACAACATACTGAACACCCCTTTCAACGGTGAAACGCTGATCTGAAAGAAACACGTTAGTTAGATTCCTCACCTTAGAATATCCCCAGGCGTCAGACTGGATCCGGAAGATTTTTCGTCAGCAATACCCCTTGCGCGTCGCTAGGCGTCGTCTGCGGCTCCGCGTCCGTCGTCGGCGTCGTGCGCCGGGATGACGTCGTCGGAGTACTTAGACGCCGCCCTCGCGCGCTGACGTCAGTTCTTCTTTTTTCCGCGCCAGTAAGCGCAGATCCGGGAGAGCTACCCCTTTTAGTCTTTTTTGACTAAATCTTTTTGATCATTTTTGATCCTTGTCTGTCGACATCTGGTGCCGGTAGGATGCCTGGGTTCAAGGCTTGTGAGGATTGTCATCGACTGATGTCGGTGACCGATCACCACCGCCGGTGCCTCTACTGCTTAGGCCTCGACCACGACGCGGAGTCGTGCAACGACTGTCAGGCCTTGACTTCGAAGGCTAGGCGGGAGCGGTCCCGCAAGCTTCTCGAGCTTCGCCACTCGGCTCCGCGTCGTGCGCGATCCCGGTCCAGGAGGAGGTCCAAGGATCGCTCGCGGAGCCCTAGCCGACGCCACCATCGATCGTCGGGCTCCAAGTCGTCGGGTAAGTCCAAACACTCAAAGAAGTCCAAGAGGCGACATCGCTCTTCGGACTCCCCTCGCCGGTCGCGCGACTCGGCCGAGGGTCCAAGTGGTTCCACCCCCGCGGCTCCGGCGGAGCCGCAGGTGCCGCGTCCGCCCCCATACCTTCCGGTCCCTGGGGCTGACGCGGCGCCGGCGGAGATCAGTGCCTTCCTCTCGGCCATGAGGAGCCTGGCCCCGCCGTCGACGCCCCGCGGGCTCGACTGGGCGACCTCGCGTGCCGGCGGCTCCGGCCCCGGCGCCGTCGACGACTCCGGTCTCGACGCCGCAGGTCCCCGCGGGGCCCATGCCTGGGCCCCAGTCGACGCCGGTTGACCTTGTCACTCCTCCACCGGCGCCGACGCCTGAACCACCGACGCCGTCACCGGCGCCGCCGACGCCTGTGACGCCGACGCCCCAGTTTAGCCCTCATCCGGACCCGACGCCGGCACGGCGTCCGCCGACGCCGCATCCGACGCCGCTAGAGACCTACCATCTCTACAGTCCGGTTCCGATCATTCCTCCTGTTTATCAGGAATCGGAAGAAGGGGGCGACTGGGAGGGGTTCGAGGACCCTCTGGCTGTTCAGTCACAGCTTTCTCAGGACTGGGCAGATGAACTGGGGGAGGCCAGCGGGCTGGACACCTCGCCAGACGCTGGATTCACTTCTCCTCCGACCGTGGCTTCGGAGGAGGGTGCAGCATTTTCTGTGGTGCTGCGCAAGGCGGCTGAGGCCCTTGGGCTCGAGTTGCCTGCCGTGGCTGTGAGGACCAACATCCTCACTGAGGTGCTTCAAATCTCAGCAAGCTCCACTGAGCCTCTGCTGCCGTTTAACGAGGCCCTCACTGACGTTCTGCAGGGCACCTGGTCCAAGCCCTCCACAGTTCCTCCTGTGGATAGGAACGTTGCCAGGCGCCACCGCCCTGCTCCGGGCGACCCCAGCTTCCTGTCCCAACACCCCACCCCCGAGAGTCTGGTTATCCAGGCCTCTACTTCCCAATCCTCCTTCCCGACCGCTCCGCCGGACCGGGATTCCAAGAGACTCGAGCAGTTTGGCAAGAAACTGTTCTCGTCCCTTAGTTTGGGCCTGCGGTCTTTAAATACCGCCTGTCTCTTGGACCGTTATTCCCATTCCCTGTGGGATACGGTGGAGGACGTGCTGCCCCTGTGTCCGGAGGAGGTCCGGACGCGTCTTACCCAGGCTCTGGCCGATGGGAGGGATGCAGCACGGCACGCCATAAGATGTGGGCTTGACACCACGGACTCGCTAGGTCGGGCGATTTCCACCACGGTGGCGCTCCGCCGCCATGCCTGGATGCGGTCCACGTCATTTTCCGGGGATGTCCAGAACACCCTCATGGACATGCCCTTTGATGGCACTCGCCTGTTTGGTGAGAAGGCGGACAGTGCGCTGAACCGCTTTAAGGACTCCCGGGCTACGGCCAAGTCCTTGGGCCTCTCGGCTCCGCGGGCGCACACCTCCGCTTTTCGCCCCTTTCGTGGCCAAGGAAGGGGCGCCTCCTCACGTTCGCAAAGCCACCAGCCGCAGAACCAACCTGCGCGCGGTCGTGGACGTGGCTTCCGCCGTGGCGGAAATGGAGGCCGACGTGGTCAGCCCACATCCACCCCGGCAGCATCCGCCTCAAAGCCTTCCTAGTCCGAGCTTTCAGGCCCATACCACGCCAGTGGGCGGCAGAGTTCGCCATCACCTGCTCCACTGGCGGTCCATAACATCGGACAGGTGGGTGCTGCAAATCGTCCGAAGGGGCTACTCCCTCCCCTTCGAGACGACCCCTCCAGCCATGCCACCGCAGCACCACCGTATCTCGGGGGATCATTTGGATCTTCTCCGCGAGGAAGTTTCGGCTCTCTTGGCCAAGGGGGCCGTCGAGCGCGTTCCGAGTCCAGAAGTAGGTCGTGGTTGTTATTCCCACTACTTTCTTGTTCCCAAGAAGGGCAAGGGGGGCCTGCGCCCTATCTTGGACCTCCGGAACGTCAATGCCTTCCTCCGAAAGGAAAGGTTCAAGATGCTAACGTTGGCTCAGGTTTTAGCTGCCCTAGACCCTGGAGACTGGATGGTAGCGTTGGACTTGCAGGACGCATATTTCCATATCCCCGTCCTGCCGGCCCACCGGCGTTACCTGCGGTTCACGGTGGGCCAAGAGCACTTTCAGTTTACCGTGCTCCCCTTCGGCCTCACCAGTGCCCCTCGGGTGTTCACGAAAGTGATGGCGGTGGTCGCAGCTCATCTGCGCAGATCAGGGGTCCCAGTCTTCCCCTATCTCGACGACTGGTTGTTGAAGGCGGGCTCGCCCCAGGCAGTCGTCTCCCACCTCCAGACTACGGCGGATCTCCTGCATTTGCTGGGGTTTTCCATCAACGTGCCGAAGTCGCACTTGAGTCCCTCTCAGAAGCTCCTCTTCATCGGAGCGGTTCTCGATTCGGCGCAGTTCCGGGTCCATCCACCGGAACAGCGGGTCCGGGATATACAGGCCCTGATTCCCATCTTTCGGCCTCTATCCCGGGTTTCGGTCAGGTTAGTGTTGCGGCTTCTGGGGCTGATGGCCTCCTGCATCCTACTAGTGCATCACGCCAGGCGGCGCATGCGGGCTCTGCAGTGGGACCTGAAGTTTCAGTGGGCCCAGCATCACGGCAACCTGTCCGACCATGTCTTGATCTCGGAGGGTACTGCACGGCAGTTGCAGTGGTGGCTCACGGACCGCGAGTGGGTCAAGGGCAAGAGCCTCTCCCTTCCCCAACCGGAGCATGTCGTAGTGACGGATGCGTCCCTCTTGGGATGGGGTGGCCATATGGGAGAGGCGGAGATCAGAGGCCTCTGGTCTCCGGCGGAGTCTCGTCTCCACATCAACCTGTTGGAGTTGAGAGCGATCCGGCTTGCACTGAAAGCCTTCCTTCCCTCTGTCAGGGGAAGTGTCGTGCAGGTGTTCACGGACAACACCACCGCCATGTGGTACTGCAACAAACAGGGCGGGGTGGGGTCGTGGACCCTTTGTCAGGAGGCTCTGCGCCTCTGGACATGGCTGGAACACCAGGGCGTCACCCTGGTGGTTCAACATCTGGCGGGCTCTCTGAACGCCAGAGCAGACGAACTCAGCCGCCGGTGCATGATGGATCACGAATGGCGTCTGAACTCCGAAGTGGTGCAAGGCCTCTTTCAGCAGTGGGGAGAGCCTTGGTTAGATCTATTCGCCACCGAAGAGAACGCGCAATGTCAGCAGTTCTGCGCGTTGGAATTTCCAAGGCGGCACTCGCTCGGCGACGCTTTTCGTCACGAGTGGAGTTGCGGTCTGTTGTACGCCTTTCCGCCTATACCACTTCTGCCCAGAGTGCTGAAGAAGATCAGGCACGACCGGGCCCAAGTCATCTTGGTGGCTCCGGATTGGGCACGAAGATACTGGTATCCCGAGCTACTCAGTCTGTTGACCGATCCCCCGATACGTCTGCCCCTTCGGGAGGATCTTCTGTCGCAGCAGCAGGGGACGGTCCTCCACCCGAACCTGTCCAGCCTCCACCTCCATGCGTGGAGATTGAGCGGCGGCAGTTGATGCCATTTGACTTGCCTCCTGAAGTCTGTGATATCATTCTGGCAGCCAGGCGTCCCTCCACAAAGTCGGTATACGCCTGCCGGTGGAACAAATTTGTGGCATGGTGCACAGCAAAGGCTGTGGATCCCCTTTCCGCCCCTCTTTCTGAGGTTCTCCTCTTCCTTCTTTCTCTGGCCCGGCAGGGCTCTGCCCTGGGCACCCTGAAAGGTTATCTTGCTGCCATCTCCGCCTTCTTGCGGCTTCCTGATCAGCCTTCTCTTTTCAAGTCCCCTGTGGTTACACGCTTTCTCAAAGGCATTACACACACGTTCCCTCCTGTCCCTTTTGTAATGCCTCAGTGGGACTTGAATCTGGTTTTGACATTCCTGATGTGCGCTCCCTTTGAGCCTCTTCACAATTGCCCTCTTCGTCTTCTCACTCTAAAGACTGCTTTTCTGGTAGCCATCACCTCGGCTAGACGGGTGAGTGAGCTCCAGGCTTTATCTTCAAAGCCTCCTTTTCTATCTGTTCATCCGGACAAGGTTGTCCTTCGGCCTCGTCCCTCCTTTCTTCCTAAAGTGGTGACTCCATTTCACCTTGGGCAGTCTGTCACCTTGCCCACCTTCTTTCCGCCTCCGCATCCTTCCAAAGAGGAAGAGAGGCTCCACCGTCTGGACCCAAAACGTGCGCTCTCCTTCTATCTGGACCGCACAAAACAGTTCCGGGTGGACGACCAGCTTTTTGTTGGGTACGTGGGCGCTAAGAAGGGGAAAGCTGTGCACAAACGAACCATCTCTCGGTGGGTCGTTTTGTGTATCAAAATCTGCTATTCCTTGGCTAAAAAGGACCCTCCTGTTGGGCTGCGCGCCCATTCTACTCGGGCCACAGCGGCTACTACTGCCTTGGGACGGGGAGTCCCTTTGCAGGACATCTGTCAGGCGGCGACGTGGGCTTCGCTACACACGTTTGCCAGGCATTATTGCCTTGACAGCCAAGTCCGGAGGGATGGCTTCTTTGGCCGTTCTGTCCTCCAGGACTTTCTGGTGTGATCTTGGTTCGCAGACCCACCACCGGGGATGGTATTGCTTGGGTATCTATTCTAAGGTGAGGAATCTAACTAACGTGTTTCTTTCAGATGAACAAGTTACTAACCTTCGGTAACGATGTATCTGTAAGAAACATTAGTTAGTTAGATTCCTCACCGACCCTCCCATCCTCCCCGTTCTGCGAACTGACATCTAGGGTTAAGGTTGTCCTTTCAGGCCCCTAGATTTTATTTTTGGCACCAGTGTCGGTCTTTGCATGGCTCTGCGTTCCTGGCGCGGAAGGCTATGTACAAGAACTGACGTCAGCGCGCGAGGGCGGCGTCTAAGTACTCCGACGACGTCATCCCGGCGCACGACGCCGACGACGGACGCGGAGCCGCAGACGACGCCTAGCGACGCGCAAGGGGTATTGCTGACGAAAAATCTTCCGGATCCAGTCTGACGCCTGGGGATATTCTAAGGTGAGGAATCTAACTAACTAATGTTTCTTACAGATACATCGTTACCGAAGGTTAGTAACTTGTTCTTCGGGGAAACTGTGGACGAGAAGCTCACCCAACTGAAAAAGGAAAATGAGACGGCAAGATCCATGGGGGCCCTGCAATTCAGAGGGTTGCGAAGAGGCACCCCAAATCGGAGACCCTACGGAAGGGGAGGAATCCAGCAGGGTACGTCGCACCAGACATTGCAGCAAGGGCAGCAGGGTGACAGTCACAGCCAGCAGGGACAGCAGAAGCAGAACTGGCAGTACCAGCATCGAGGCCAATCCTTTCGCGGGAGGGGAAACGGACGTGGCCAAAGGAGGAGAGGGGGAGACCAACCCTCATCTAAGTGACTTCACACGCAAAAAGACGCTCACCCCCAGCATACCCCGAAGGGTGAAGCGCAATGTAAGAACACCAAGGGGGTTACACAAAACAAGCGCCTACGAGCATGCAACACCGGTAGGCGGAAGACTGGGCCTCTACCTTCAACAATGGCAACAAATAACCTCAGACAAATGGGTGCTCAACGTCATACAGCACGGATACTGCATAGAGTTAGAGAAAAGGCCTCCAAACAAGAAACCAAAGAGAAGACAGCGCTCGGGTCAAGAGCTCGCTCAACTCAGGGAGGAGACACTTCAACTACTGAAAAAGAGGGCCATAGAACCAGTGCCATGCAGAGAAAGGAACAAGGGAGTGTACTCAAACTACTTCCTGGTACCAAAGGTGGACGAATCACTAAGTCCCATCCTGGACCTAAGATTCCTAAACAAATTCATAAAGACGCAAAAATTCAAGATGACATCACTACAAGAAGTGCTACCCCAAATATGAGGCAGAGACTTCATGTCCACCATGGATCTCAAAGATGCCTACCAGCTCATCCCAATGAACAGACGACACAAAAACCTGTTAAGGTTCAACATCAACCAGGATCATTATCAGTTTACAACCCTGGCATTCGGTCTAAAGTCCACCCCAAGGGTTTTCACAAAATGCCTTGCAGCAGTAGCAGCGTACCTACGAAGGGAAGGGATTCATGTGCATCCTTACCTAGACGACTGGCTAATCAAAGCAAGCACTCGCGACAAGTGCGAGGAGCACGCAGAATGGGTGACAAGAACACTAACAAACCTGGGGTTCTCGATACACTGGGGGAAGTCATCGATGGAACCAGAACAGGTGAAGATCTTCCTGGGAGCGAAGATCAACACCATAGACGCAACGGTCATGCCCAGCGACAGAAGAACAGTAGCCCTGCTGAACGAGACACGTCTCTACCAGAAGGGGAGAGTTCTGACAGTGAGAACAGTGAGCAAGATCATGGGGATGATGGCGTCATGCATCCACCTAGTCCCCAATGTACGGCTTCACATGAGACCATTCCCAGAATGGCTGCAACAGCAATGGTCACAAGCAAGCAGGAGTTGGGAGGATCTAGTGGTTGTTACGCACGCAGTGCAGGAGGAGATAGCATGGTGGAACAGGGAGAACATAACTACAGGAAAGACTTTGATACCACCAAACCCAACTGTGACCATCACCACGGACGCATCACAAATAGGATGGGGAGCACACATGAACAAGCTCAGGGTGAGGGGTCTGTGGACTCCGGCAGATGCGGTCAGACACATCAATTAACTGGAATTGAAGACTGTCCTGCTAGCCCTGAAGGCCTTCCAGAAGCAGCTATACAACCAGAAAGTGTTGATACAGACGGACAATACTACTACCATGTTCTATATCAACAAGCAGGGAGGGACACAATCGTTCCCCCTTTCCACTCTGGCACAGGAGATTTGGAGATGGGCCATCCCACTCAAAATTGACCTGCTGGCTATACACCTACCAGGGAAGGACAATGTGGAGGCAGACTGGCTCAGCACAGACATCGGCATCCCACGAGTGGGAGCTCAATGGACAGGAAACGCAGAGGCTATTCCAAAGGTGGGGAACACCATCAATAGACCTGTTTGCAACACGCCTGAATGCAAAATGCCAAAACTTCGCATCCAGACAACCAGAACAGCAATCCCAAGGGAATGCCCTATGGATAAGTTGGTCAAAGACATTTACCTACGCTTTTCCACCAATACCGCTGTTACACAGGGTGCTCGACAAGTGCAGGACCAGCAACATGACACTGATCCTAGTGGCACCACAGTGGGCAAGACAGACATGGTTCTCTCAAATAGTGGAAATGGCACAAGGCACTCCTCACAAATTCACAAGAAGAAAGGACCTGCTCTCCATGCAGAACGGAGAGGTCCTGCATCCAGAGCCAGAGAGCCTCAGCCTGGCGGCATGGCTCCTGAAGACTTGGAGTTTGCGCACCTGAACCTACCTCCAAGCACTATGCGAGTGCTGCGGGAGGCAAGGAGACCTACAACATGCAAATGCTATGGGGAGAAATGGAAAAGGTTCACAATATGGTGCAGCAGAAATAAACTACAGAAAAAAATGACAAGAGAGTCTACGGTGCTTAGATACCTCACACACCTACTGAAAAGTAATCTATGCTCATCCTCCCTAAGGGTACACCTAGCGGCAATCGTAGCTTACACACGAGGGGAGAGAGGAGGAAGTCTCTTTACGTCACAGATAGTAAAGAGGTTCCTGGAAGGGGCGAAAAGAATTGCGCCAACAAAGAGGATGCCGCCGCCGGCATGGAACCTCAACGTGGTCCTAACCGAACTTATGAAGGCGCCGATTGAGCTCATCCACAAGGCCACGCTGCAAATGCGGACAATGAAAACAGCCTTCCTGGTAGCGATAACCTCGCTGCGGAGAGTGAGCGAGCTGCAAGCACTGACACTGCAAGAGCCCTACATCCAGATACACAAGGATAGGGTAGTTCTAAGAACGGACCCACACTTCATGCCTAAAGTGGTGTCGGCATTCCATATGAACCAGACAATTCAGATACCGAGTTTCTTTCAAAACTCCACAACAAGCGCAGAAAGGGCACTGCACACTCTAGACGCTAGAATGGCAGTGATGCACTACATTGAGAGGACCAAAGAGCACCGGAAGACCAAGCAGTTCTTTGTCTCCTTTGCAACTAGTTTCCTGGGTAGACCGGTGACAAAAGCCACCATTGCATGATGGATCGCACTGACAATACAATTCTGCCACAAACAGGCAGGGCAGGTGCTATCGGATGGGCCACAAGCCCACTCCACAAGGAAGAAGGGAGCAACTATTGCCTTTCTGGCAAATACGCCCATTCAAGACATATGCCTGGCGGCAACATGGGCTTCAGTGCACACGTTCACTAAGCACTATTGTGTGGACATACAGATGAAGAAGGAAGCACAAGTAGGACAGAAGGTGCTTCAACATATATTCAACGGCCAACACTCATCTACCACCCAGCCGCCTCAAAGATAACAAACCGCTACAAAGTCTATGCACAGCATAGTGAATCCAGAAAGATTCACTCTGCAAAACGAATAGTTTCTTACCTGTCGGTGTAGTTTTGCAGCTTGAAGATCTTTCTGGATTCACTAGCGAACCCACCCACGTCCGCTAGGAAATTGAGGCTGGAGAAAGAGGTGGAAGGACAAGGAAGAACAGAATAATTGAAATACTAAAGGAAATTTGAAAAGGAAAATTAATAGAACGCCTAGGGTTAAAAAAAAAAAAAAAACGAGAGGAAAAAAGAACCCGAAGATGGCGCCCCAAAGGTGGGACTTCCGCAGGAAGCACGACAACGTCACGAGAGGTGCACCAAATGGTGGGATGTCGACGCCCACCTGGGCTACAAAAAAGAAAAAAAAAGACTACGAATCCGGACCCAACCACCAGATCGCGGAATAATGCACAACATAGTGAATCCAGAAAGATCTTCAAGCTGCAAAACTACACCGACAGGTAAGAAACTATTCGTTTCCTGTGTAACTTAATGTATGCTACTTAAGAAATTGTTTGTACTTAGACCTCTGAACTCATTAAGAGTGCTGAGGGTATATGTTAGAATAAATACATTCTAATTTTATATCTACCCGGTGTGGTGTCCTTTCATTTGGTATTCAAGGGATTGTAATGGTATAACAGCTGGCTTCACATGCCATACAGAGTTTAGCCTAAGACTGCTCTTGTCCATGCTACCACTAGGATAGCTGGTCTATAAGGTTGACTTTACAACCAATCACCATAAGGGTTGTTTGGACTGATACAAGGTGTACACTAGAACTAGTGACATCATATATCAGGCCAACTTCTCACATTGGTAAGCAGCGGTTGGGATCTGAGCTTGCTGTTGTGATACCATTATAATCTTGAGATATCATATTGAAAGATCACATTAGGTACTGTCAGGTACATATAAAACAAAATCTTAGAATACTTAAGTTCTACTGAACTTAGTAGTTGTAGGTTGAAGGGCCTAGCACACCCTGACTAAAACCACTAGAGAGGTTTTAGTAGATACAACTAGTGTAGGTAGGTGCACACCCCACACCCTCACTAGATCATGTCTCTGAGAGGAGATCAAGATGATTATCTCTCAGGAGGGGGATATCCTAGAAAGATACCCTCTAGATATGATACCCTAACTTTTCAGGAGATGAGACAATTGTGTACCTCCAGAAAGTTAAAACAGGGTTCCAACCCTACCCTAATTTATCTAGTGGAGATCTTAGAAGAGTATGATGCTCAGAGAGCCTCCCAGGATGGTACCTTAGGTACAATTGAGGGTCTGCCCTCTACAGAAGACTCCCCTCACCACACGGATCAAGATGAGTCAGAAGGGACTTCAGGAGATGAGGTAGACAGCCAGGTCCAAGTTAGGAGACTTAGCCAGGCTAACTTAGGCCTACATGGGAGTCTGACTGGGGTCCCCTCAAGTGGACTTAACCAGAGAGGTAGGAGAGGAAGATCCCCTTCCAGGGAATGTATCCACTCCCATGTCTCTAATAGCTCCAATGCCTCTTCTCATAGGGGAAGGACTTCTCCACAGAGAAAAGAGCATAAGGCCAGAATGAGGGAAGTCAATCTGAGGATTGAAAGGGAAGAACTTGCCCTTGCCAAAGAGAGACTTGCTCTGGCCAGAGAGCAAAAGTTAAGTGGGTTAGAACCCACTGGTCGCAGCACTATCCCTAAGGATAGAGACAGGACCTATGACAATAGAAACATGAGCAAGATTGTCCCTCCCTACAAGTGTGGGGATGACATCCACAAATGGATAACTGCTTTGGAGAGGGCTTGCAAAGTACAGCAGGTACCCCAAAGTCAGTGGGCAGCTATCTTGTGGCTCTCCTTCTCTGAGAAAGGTAGAGACAAGCTCCTCACAGTTAGTGAGGAGGATGCTGATAATTACACTGTCCTGAAGAGTGCTCTGATTGATGGGTTTGGCCTAACCACTGAACAATACAGGTTGTTGTTCAGGGATACCCACAAGACACAGACTCAGGACTGGACTGACTTTGTAGATTGTGCCACTAAGGCTTTGGAAGGCTGGTTATTGGCTAGTAAGGTTAAGGACTATACAGGATTGTATAATTAGATCATGAGAGAACAAATCCTTAACAACTGTCAAAACCAGCTACTGCATCAACACTTGATTGACTCTGACCTAACTTCTCCCCAAGAATTGGGAAAGAAGGCAGATAGGTGGGTCAGGACTAGAGTTAAGCAGAAAACCCAGAACCAGGGCGGTGATCAGAAAAAGGCAGACCAGAAGGGTAATGAGCAGAAAGCAAAAGACCAGAAGTCTTCACCAGGCCCCCAAAAGGCTCAGGGGGAGGGTGGTCCCAAAAAGGATAAAAAGAAAGATGGCCAAAAGAAACCTTGGTGTAACTATTGTAAGTCCAATTCCCATTGGTATAGTGAATGCACCAAAAAGGACAAGCCCCCAAGCACCATTGCCCCTAAGGCAACTGTACCCCCTAGTCCAGCTGTAAGTGGTGGTTCCCAGCAAAAGGGTGTAATAGGGTTAACCCTGGGAACTGAAGTGGATTCTGGCCTAGTCAGAATACCAACTCAGGCTGTTCTGATCTGTGATGGGGACATAGCTTTGTCCTCTACTGTGAGCCCTAGTAACCTAGGCAAGTACAGACAGACTCCTTTAATCAACCATAGGATGGCTCAGGCCTACAGGGACACAGGTGCTAGTGTCACAATGTTGACTCCTGCCTTTGTGGACCCTGGACAGATCATGCTAGGTGAGAATTACCTAGTGACCAACGCTAGCAATGCCACTACCTCCCATAGTGTGGCAATTGTTAACTTCTCCTGGGGAGGGGTAACTGGCCTCAAGAAAGTTGTGGCAAGTTCAGACTTTCCTGTAGAGTGTCTGTTGGGAAATGACCTTGAAACTTCAGTTTGGGCTGAAGTGGAGTATAGGACCCATGCAGAAATGCTTGGAATAGATGCACATGTCCTTGCTGTGACTAGGTCACAGGCAAAAAAATGCAACACTGAACAAGTGCTGGATCCTGGGACAATGGACCAGACACAACCCAAGAGAAAGAGCAGCAGGGTTAAGGCTGTGCCTTCCCCCCTGCCTCAGGTAGAGAATCAGCTCTCACAGGAGGATGATTCTGAGAGCCCTGAAGGAACTGTCCTAGAAGAACTGGAACCTGACCAGGTTGAGTTTCTTGGGACAGGGGGACCTTCAAGGGCAGATCTGAGGCAGGCACAATTAGACTGTCCTTCTCTTGAACCCCTCAGACAGCAGGCTGCTGCTGAGGCTGCAGGGAATGCTCAAGGTACCCATAAAGTGTATTGGGATGAAGGGCTGCTGTACTCAGAGGCTAGAGACCCCAAGCCTGGTGCTTCCAGGAGGTTGGTCATACCATTGATTTTCAGAGGCTTCCTTCTTACCTTGTCCCATGATATTCCCCTTGCAGGACACTTAGGCCAGAATAAGACTTGGGACAGACTTGTCCCTCACTTTCACTGGCCTCACATGTCAGAAGATACCAAGGAGTTTTGTCGCTCCTGTGTCACCTGCCAAGCCAGTGGCAAATCAGGTGGCACCACAAAGGCCCCCCTAATACCACTACCAGTGGTGGGGGTTCCCTTTGAGAGAGTGGGGATAGACATTGTTGGACCAGTGGACCCCCAAACAGCATCTGGGCACAGATTCATACTGGTGATAGTGGACCATGCCACCAGGTACCCAGAAGCTATACCCCCGATGACCACAACAGCCCCTGTTGTGGCAAGGGCCCTACTTGGAGTGTTCTCCAGAGTGGGGTTTCCAAAGGAGGTCATTTCTGACAGAGGTGCCAACTTCATGTCAGGATATCTGACTGCAATGTGGAAGGAGTGTGGTGTTAACTACAAATTCACTACACCTTATCACCCACAATGCAATGGGCTTGTTGAAAAGTTCAACAAGACCCTAAAAGGGATGATAAAAGGTTTACCAGACAAGCTTAGGCGAAGATGGGACATCCTTTTACCCTGCCTTCTGTTTGCTTACAGAGAGGTCCCACACAAGGGGGTTGGCTACAGCCCTTTTGAACTTTTGTTTGGGCATCCTGTAAGGGGACCCCTATGTCTAGTAAGGGAAGGATGGGAGAGACCTCTCAGACAACCCAAGCTTGATATAGTGGATTATGTGCTTGGCCTCCGCTCAAGGATGGCAGACTATATGAAGAAGGCTTCTAAAAACCTTGAGGCAAGCCAAGAACTCCAAAAAGCTTGGCATGACCAAAAGGCTGTGCTGACTGTGTACCAGCCAGGATAGAAAGTGTGGGCGTTGGAGCCTGTGGCCCCAGCAGCCCTCCCAAGACAAATGGTCTGGACCCCACACTATTGTTGAGCAGAAGGGAGAAGTCACCTATTTGGTGGACCTTGGGACTCCCAGAAGCCCCCACAGGGTGCTTCATGTCAACAGGTTAAAGGCATATGTTGACAGGGCAGATATGGGCTTGCTCATGGCTACAGATGAGGGGCAGGAGGAAGAGAGTGACCCTCTCCCAGACCTGCTGACTCAGAACCCTGATGATGTTTCAGTTGATGGTGTGGTCTTTTCAGACAGCCTCACTAATCATCAGCAACAGGACTGCAGACAAGTTCTACAGGCCTATAGACATATGTTCTCACTGACCCCAAATCAGACAAACTGGTGCATCCATGAGGTGGACACTGGTGACAGTCTGCCTGTGAAGAGTAAAATCTACAGGCAACCTGACCATGTCAGGGACTGCATAAAGATTTAGGTACAAAAGATGTTGGAGCTGGGAGTCATTGAACCTTCAGAGAGCCCTTGGGCTAGTCCTGTAGTTCTTAAGCCAAAAACGTAACACCCAAGATGGTAAGAGAAGAGATGAGGTTTGCGTAGACTACAGAGGTCTCAATGCTGTCACTAGGACAGATGCCCACCCAATACCTAGGGCAGATGAACTCATTGAAAGATTGGCAGCTGCCAAGTTTTTGAGTACATTTGACCTGACTGCAGGCTACTGGCAAATCAGGCTAGCTGAGAGTGCTAAAGCCAAAACCGCTTTCTCAACCCCAGGAGGACATTATCAATGTGTGGTAATGCCCTTTGGCTTGAAGAATGCACCTGCCACTTTCCAAAGGTTGGTGAATCAAGTCCTTACAGGCCTGGATGACTACTGTGCAGCTTATCTTGATGATATTGCTGTCTTTAGCTCCACCTGGGAGGATCACTTAGTCCACCTGAGGAATGTTTTAGAGGCCCTGCAAAAGGCAGGCCTCACTATCAAGGCCACTAAGTGCCAGATAGGGCAGAGCAAGGTTGTGTACCTGGGCCACCTAGTAGGTGGGGGTCAGGTTCAACCACTGGAGAGCAAGATCCAGACCATAAAGGACTGGACTCCTCCAATTACCCAGACACAGGTCAGAGCTTTCTTGGGCCTGTCTGGGTCCTACAGAACGTTTGTTAAGAACTGTGGGTCCATTGTGACACCACTTTATGACTTGACCTCCAAGAAAATGCCAAAGAAAGTTCAGTGGACAGTAAGCTGTCAGAAGGCATTTGATGACCTGAAGCAGGCCATGTGCAGTGCACCTATTCTGAAAAGTCCAGATTACTCCACAGAATTCATTGTCCAAACAGATGCTTCTGAGTTGGGTGTGGGAGCTGTTCTTTCACAACTGAATATAGATGGTCAAGACCAGCCCATTGCTTTTATTAGTAGAAGGCTGACCCCTAGAGAGAAACGTTGGTCAGCTATTGAGAGGGAGGCCTTTGCTGTGGTCTGGGCCCTGAAGAAGCTGAGGCCATACCTGTTTGGCACTCACTTCAAGATTCAGACAGACCATGAGCCCCTCTTGTGGCTAAATCAGATGAAGGGTGAAAATCCCAAACTTATTAGGTGGTCCATTTCCCTACAGGGGATTGACTTCACAGTGGAACATAGACCTGGGACTGACCATGCCAATGCAGATGGACTCTCCAGATATTTCCACTTAGAAAATGAAGACTCAACTGGTCAAGGTTATTTTAATGTCCCTAAGTTTGGGGGGGGTTGTGTAGGAGAGTAGGGTCTGCTTCCTATGGTCACCCCCACTTTTTGCTTTTGCTTCACTGGTTTTCGACTTAGATGTGGCTGTGTGCCTGCTAATCAGACCCACAGCCCAGCTGTTCTTTAGGTACATAACCCAATTGGTAAGGATCACCTTATAGGGCCCTGTACAGTGTACCTTAGGTACCCAGGGCATAGGTGTACCCTAGGCCTACCAGGGGCTGCAGCATGTATTATGCCACCCCTGGCTGGCCTCCCATCATGACACAACTGGCTGATCACTCAGCTGGGGAAAGGTTGTGTAATCACCCCTTGCTTAGGTATAGTATTCCTATACCTACCTTATATATAGACACATGGGTAACCTTTAAGCCACTCCTATGGCAGGCCTTAACAATCCTGGAGGCAGAGTGCTTGGTAACATGTGAGATGGTGCTCTAGCATGAGCTGAGCCTGTCTGCAGCTTTCGGAACCATGTCCTTATAGCTGTTCTATGATATCGCCTACCATATACTTTTAAAGTGCCTTATAATCCTCACGGTTATGGTAACTCTGGATTGGCTTTATCAAAACATGTCATGTAAGGTGTCTAACACTTTGGGACTTTGGAATACTACCCCCACACCATTTCTGGCGATGAGGATAGTATTCTCCCCTTCTAGATGGAGAAGACATGTTAAAATCCTACTTACCCGGTTAAAGTTAACCAGAGCCCCAGCATCCCAAAATGGATGCTGCTGCCACGGACACAAGTCTGACCTCCTGCTGCTGGGAGTCCTTCCAGCGAGGGAGGCTTGGACAATAGGTTTTCTGCCTTGGGAGGTGCTAGCACCACCCCAGACAGGACTTAGTGTATTGGGGAAGGGAGGGATGAAAGAAACGAGACACTGCCTGGGGCACACAAGGTGTCCCATACATAGCCCGGTTCAAACCGGTGCTTGGGCGCTCCAGCCCCAGCCCTGGCGCGAAACTGGACAAAGGGAAGGGGGTGTAACCACCCCCCTCCCAGCCCCCCCAGATTAGTATAAGAGTGGGAGCTGAGTCCCTAGGACTTTGGATTATCCTGAACTGAAACTAGACACTAAACTCTGGACCTTCGACATTCGACGACAAGAAGACTGAAGAATCTCCCTTGTGGCCAAGGAGTGGCCACCCTGTGCAAACAGGCACCAACAAGCGACCTGCCGTTTGCTTTGCCCAAGTTCTACGAGGAACCGACTGCAGAGCCCGACCAGCGCCTTGACCTCCATACTTCTCCGACCCTGATCCACAGCCAAGCTGAGATCCGTGGAGGCGACGAGAGACGTGGGACCGGCTACCTGGGAGAATTGGCGAGTAGCTTCCAGCGCAGCTTCTAAGGTCTCCTCGAAGTTGTGCTCTGGGGATTGAGAAGCCCCTACCCCGAGCACCATCTGCACCGAAGATCAGCCGTCCACACTCCACGAGTTCTGCGTGGGGCCCTTCTGCATTTTTCTGCTCGACGCGTCTGTCCGGTTGCTGGCCCGTTGGCTAGTAGCCTCAGTGACGATGAACCCTTAACTTTCCACCGCTGGTTTGGCTCCTCCAGACTGGCTCTTGCTTCCCTGTAAAAGAGAAGCACCTCAAACCTTCCTGGTCTGCACCTGAAGCGAATTTCCATTTCCGCGTGGGTGGCCTTTGCCAAGGCTTGTTGACTCCAATCGGGACGTCGACTCCGCCAGCAGCAAGATCCTTCGTGGGAAAGCTCGTACCCTGGTTCTGGTCGTCCTCGACGCCTCCTGGTCCACGCAGCTGCAGAGACCAGCTTCAAGACATCACCTGTGTTCTGCACGACATCGCCTGGTTCCTTCCTGGTTCCACACGGTCACTGGCTAGTGACCCAGACTTTGTCCCCTCTGCTTGCAGGTGTTCTTCCTTCAAGATCCATCCTTGGATCCACCGGACATCTTCCTCCTGGCCACCTGCCAGCATCTGTTCTTCAGGCATCCATAGGATCCAGCGACGACACCCGACACATCTTCACACCTATGCACCCGTCTCCTGTGGGTGAGGTAACGCGAGTACTCCGGTGCTCCAGTGGATATTGACTATCCAAGTGTCTAAGTCTTTAGTTGCTTCCTCCTCATTACTTCGGAAGTGTCCTTATTCTTCCTATTTCTAACTGTTACATTCCCATTGACTTTAATGTAACCCGCGTGTGTGTTTCCACACTGCACACGCTTCCCGTGGGCCTCCCACTTCCTAACTATTGGTAGGGTAGTGTAGCCCCAGCGATGCCCTAGGCCTACTCCCTGTTCGTGACGTGGTACTTATACCTCTTTTAGTATATGGTTTGCGTGGCCCCTGAGCCTAACTGTATTTTCCTGTGTAACTTAACGTATGCTACTTAAGAAATTGTTTGTACTTAGACCTCAGAACTCATAAAGAGTGCTGAGGGTATATGTTAGAATAAATACCTTCTAATTTTATATATACCTGGTGTGGTGTCCTTTCATTTGGTTTTCAAGGGATTGTAATGGTATAACAGCTGGCTTCACATGCCATACAGAGTTTAGCCTAAGACTGCTCTTGTCCATGCTACCACTAGGATAGCTGGTCCATAAGGTTGACTTTACAACCAATCACCATAAGGGTTGTTTGGACTGATACAAGGTGTACACTAGAACTAGTGACATCATATATCAGGCCAACTTCTCACATTGGAGACCGGTACCAAGACTGGAGTTCAATACAGCGCTCATGTGTCTTATTTTGAAGCCTCCCAAGCTGATGCATGTAGGACACTGGCTATGTATATACTATACCAAAGTAAGGTATAGTGTGCACAGAGTCCAGTGGATCCCCAGAGGCTAAAGTAGATAATACCAAATGCTCTTTTTTTGTGGTGGTGTGGTCGAGCAGTTAGACTGATCAGAGGGCTGTGTTCAGCATTTGTTGTACACGCTCAGACAAGAAATGATTATATGCACTCAATGAGTTATTCCAAGACCAATTATTTGTAAAAAATATTACTTTTTGTATGTTTATTACTTAGAATCAACAATACTTAGTTGCAGTAAAATACATTTTGCAGAGTGAATCTTTTCTGGGTTCACATGCTATGCATTATTCCGCTGTCTAGTGGTTGGGTCCATTATTCCACCATCTAGTGGTTGGGTCTAAAATTGTAGTATTTCTTCAGTTTTTTTTGGGGGGGGGGTTTTGGTGGGCATTGACGTACCACCATTTAATGTCCTTCTGTGACGTCGACGTGCTCCCTCCGGAAGCTCCCGCCTTTGGTTGCCATATTCATATTCTTTTTGTCCGCTGTTGGGTCTTGATCGTCACGGAAGGAGCTCCAAGGATTTAGAGAGAAGAATCCACAAAAATTTAAAAAATTAGTTTTATAGATCAGCTATACCTAGCATTCGGAGTACGCCGAAAGGTGAAAACAACAAAACTTCGAACAACCGGAGAATGCAAATACAGGGGGCGCCCTGCGCTAATTAACGGACACCACGCCGTTCAAGTTCTGCAAGAATTGCCACCACAAGTATGCGCTGAAAGATCAGCATCCAGGCTTCAACCTTTTCCTCCCGCTCGATGACCAAAGTCAAAACTGCAACACGTGCTCGGCCGTCACCCCAAAGATGTTAAGGGTGAGAGAAAGGCAGAGAAGGGCCAACTACAACATTCAGGGACATGGCCCTCCACCATCGCTTCGAGACCTGGGCCTCTCCAGCAAAAAAGAGGACAATGTCACAGAAGGGCCTGAAGTCGACGAGGACACAGAAGTCCAGGTCATAATGGTCGAGAAGAAGACTTCTAAAGAGGTAAGAGATACGTCGGCCCAGAAAAAAGTTGAAGAGGCTCGAAAAACTGACTAAAAAACCTTGAGAGGAGCCTCTGCGTCGAAGCAATTGACAACCGCAGAAGCATCCAAAGATAGGCAGCCCATCGGATCCTTAGACAAGGACTCCAGAATGGCAAAGACCATCGAAAAATCAAAGACGTTGAAAGACGGACATGATAAAGACGTTTCGATGTCGACAAAGGAGAGGTCGAAACAGGCTTCCACAAGCGCATCGTCATTGGCAAGCGCAAAAAGGAAGGCTGAAACTCTGCGTCAAAACACACTCAGCCGAGGTAGAAAAGAAAAGGAAGCGCCTCAAAGGCCAAATGGCGAGCATACTACAGCGCAAAAAAAGAATTTGATGACAGCTTGAAACAATTCAAGATTCCGCCAAAGGCTTCTACAGAAGCAGACAAGGTCATCAAGGAGTTACAGCCTCCAACAACACCCGAACCGCTCGACAAGCAAGAGGAAGAAGATTACTTCTTTAACGGAGAAAGGGACAGGGACAAACACACATATGTAAAGTCGGCGGCCTCGGAGACTCAGGACCTCTAATGGCAAGATCTCGACGCAGAATGACCAGAAGAGGCAATTGACGCATATCCCCCCTTGGGTTGCATGCCCGAGCCCCTCTCGGTCCTTTGACAGGGTGGTCCTGTCTAAGGCTGAGGTGACGCCGCTACGGCGCCGGCAGCAGCTGGACCGTGCGGAGCAACGGAGGTCGGTGGACCCTCCTCGTCCCGCTCCGGTTCGAGGCCGAGGGTAGACCTCTCGTCCCTCTCCGGGCGCCTCTCGCCCCTCCACGCAGGTGGCTGCCTCGTTGGAGGGCGAGTCAGAGGTTGAATCGTCCCTGACGCCGCCGCATGGGTTGCCGAGCGATCTTCGCTTCATTCTGGACCGCGGCTGTTGGAGGGCTTCGTACCACTCCCCAGGCCCATCTCGATCCCTCGCACAGGTGGCTTTCTCGGCGGGGGTTGGGTCGGCGTCACTCCGGCGCTGCCCCCGAGCCGGTGTGGCTCCAGCTCTACTCCTGTCTCCACTCCGGTCCCCGGTGCGGGGTGACTTGGAGGTCCCTTGTCCAGCGACGCCGGCTTGTGCCGACGTCCTACCTCAGGCAGCGGATTCTACAGCTCCACGCAGGGGTCGTACCACAGATTCATCTTCGGACGTTCCTTCTTCTCCGGAGGCATGCATATTGGTGTCGTTCTCCCCTGAGACTGGTCGCCGTGTGGTGTCTTTTTCACTGGTGTCGAAGGGCGGCTCCCCGCCCTTCCTGGGGCAGAGGTGTTCGTCGGAAGAGCGGCAGGTCCCTCATTCTTCGGCTCCTTCTGACTTCCAAGTCTGGCCCTTGCCCGCCCCACTTGGCCTCGGAGACGGCCGCCTTAGTTTGCAGCCGTCGCCCACGGAGGAGCTGATATCTCCACCTTTGGGGCCCTACGGAGGCAGGTGCGGCCTTCGCTCACGCAGTGTCCACGGCTGTGGGCATCCTGCTCATGGGTGATCCGGTGGCTCACTTTCCGGCGGACCATCTTTTGGAGGTCCTACACCAGGGCTCTGGTGGGACGGAAATCTTACTTCCCTTTGAAGGTTCGCTCCTTTCTTCCCTGACGGGGGCTTGGAAGCGTCCTACCCCAGGGGACCGGGTGCCTCAGCATCTTCTGCACCGGCACCTCCCGGCGCCGCGTGACCCGGCGTGTCTTTCCCCTCACCCCTCAGCTGCCAGCCCTCTTTTGCGGACTTCTTTTCCCTCCCTGCCGCCGCTGTTGACTCCGCCGTCCCGAGATGTCTGCTGGCTGGACTCTTGGGGACGCAACATGTTCGCCTCGACCTGCGAGGCCCTGCGGGCCCTTAACACCTTGTGTGCTGGCTAGGGCCTCCTCCTGTTTGTGGGACTCGGCGGAGTCTCTGGGATCTGCAGCGTCCCAGGAGTCTGGCCTGGTGGACTTACGGCATCATGCATTGGATGGCCGGGAGCTTGCGGCGTTTATTCTCCACTCCGCTCTGGACTTCTCGGAGGTGCTGGGCCAGGCCATGGCTTCCTCAGTCGCTCTCCGTCGCCATGCTTGGCTTCGGGACGGAATATTCCCTGAGAATATTCGGGAGCGAGTTATCGACCTTCCGTTTGATGGCAGCCTGTTGTTCCATGCCCCGGCCGACACCGCCATCCAAAGGCTCTTGGCAGGGTTCTGTCCTCATCCTCCGCCTTATCCTCCTCCTTCTCCATCCCCTCCTCAGTGACTTCTGAGTTGGGTTGATTCTGGGCCTCCTTATGCCTGACTGTGCAGTGTGTTTTCTAGCCGTCTACGTCCTTCCTTGGGACTTTGGCATCGTTGGCTGCTGGACAGCCCTTGTGTTGATTGTGTGTGGTTCTGCAGGAGTTGTTACGCAGACTTGGCCCTGAGATTGAGCCTTCTGCTTTGTTTGGGCTGCTTGTCAAGCCTTCAGCGGGGGTGTTTCTTTCCCTGTGGCTCTTTTGTTTTTTCCTCTGCGGCAGAAGTTCTTCCAAAGAGGGTTCCCATATCTTGGGACTTAACGTACCCTATGTGGGGTAGTGGTAGCTGTCATATGGCTTGCGCTTTGTTATAGGGTTCTGGTCGCCTTCGGGTGCCTGTTCTCCATGGCGTTTAGGTAGGTTGCTTTTGCTTCCTGAGGTCGTGCGTGCGGCCACTCGTAGTGGTGGCCCGGGCATCTCCTCCTCTCCCTGCTCCTGTCCTGAGGTCTGGGATGATCCTGTGTTCTCCCTTTCTAGGCGTCGCCTACTCTGCCTTCCTGGGGGCTCGGGCTGTTCTTCTTGCTTCTGGCTTTGACTGCCAGCACTGTTCTGGCTGGCAGGCTGCTTTCCATCTGGAGTGGGTTTGCCTTCTTTTCCCTAGTTTCCTTGGGTCCTCTAGGCTGCTTCTTCTTCTTCTTCTTCCGCTTTCCTGTCTTGGCATTGGGCGGAAGCTGTGTTGCCTTGTGAGGGGAGTGGGGTGGTTCGGCCTCTCAGTCCTTGCCCTTGGTTCCTCTGCTGTGAGTGTACGGGCCTCATCAGCCTTCTTTCCCTCCTACATCCCCTTGGGGTCAGTGGGGTTCTGCTTGTGGGGGTTCCCTTGGCCTGGCAGGGGCGAGGTTCTACCTCGTCCACAGCTCTGGTCCCCTGTGGGGCCTCTGTTCTGCATTGGCTGGTGGGGTCCTTTCGCAGACCCTCCTTCCCAGGGGGTATTGCATGGATATCTATTCTACGTGAAGGAATCTGAGGCTAGTAGTCTCTATCAGATGTATGAGTTACTTACCTTCGGTAACGATGTATCTGGTAGAGACGATTCTAGCCGCAGATTCCTTCACGGCCTGCTCTTCCTCCCCTATTCTGCGAGGACCCTTGAATTGGTCTTCGGTACTCGCCTCTTGGTGGGGGGCTATGTCTCCTGTGAGTGCCTTTCTTGTTCTTGCGGGTGACTCTCCGTCTGGGGGCGGTTCATTCCTCCTTTGGTCCTTGGAGGATGGGGTTCCGGTGCTCCAGTGCCCTGCTGTTCTGGCTACTCCAGGTTTTGGGGGGATTGCTTTCTATCCTTGTCCTCCCTCCACTCCCTTCCTTCCATTGCTTTCCTCTGATTAAGGGTCATCTGGCCTTGTCTTGCCCTTGTCCCTTGTGGGTGGTTGCCCTCTAGGTTGGGGTGGCTTGGAGGTTTGTTGTCCCTGGCTGTCTTGGGACTGGTCCCATTCCTTGCTCAGGATGGGGGGGGGGGGGCTTCCTACGTGTGCCATGACTTTTATGCCTGTTCTTGCCTCCGGGGCACAGGGATGGGAGATTGTATATGTGCTGGCAGGGTAACTGCGCAGGTTTCTGCTTGTTCTTCTTCTTTTTTCTTTCCCTGCCCTTTGGTTCTGAGGTGTTGGCACTACCCTGGTGGTGTTGTTAGTCACAGTTTCTTTCCAATTTTTCTGCTTTTCGCCCACTGTTCCCATGCTTCCAGTTTTTTATCTGGAGGTTCCGCGTTGTGGTGCGGAAAAGTTCTCCAAAGAAAACTGACGTGGGCGCGCCGGGGCAGGTCTTATGTGACTTCGCTGACGTCACGTACGCGGACAACGCCTGGGCGGAGTCACGTGATGTTGCCCCGCCCCCGGCGTGCAGGGATGCTGTGGCAAAAAGTTTCCGGATCCAGTCTCACGCCTGGGGATAATTCTATGTGAAGGAATCTGCGGCTAGAATCGTCTCTACCAGATACATCGTTACCAAAGGTAAGTAACTCGTACTTTAAGGAGCCTGCTACATGCAAGGCTAGCACACCAAGAGGTGAGAAGAAATACAAACATTCCTCAAAAGATCCTAACTACGTCAAAGGGTCATTAGCGGCTTACTATTGTGAGAAGTTGGCCTGATGTATGATGTCACTAGTTCTAGTGTACACCTTATATCAGTCCAAACAACCCTTATGGTGATTGGTTGTAAAGTCAACCTTATAGACCAGCTATCCTAGTGGTAGCATGGACAAGAGCAGTCTTAGGCTTAACTCTGAATGGCATGTGAAGCAAGCTGTGATACCATATATAATCCCTTGAATACCAAATGAAAGGACACCACAACAGATATATATATAAAATAAAGTGTATTTATTCTAGTCAAACCCTCAGCACTCTTTATGAGATTCGAGGTAAGTACAACACAGTCTTATTTAAGCATACATTAAGTCACACAGGTAAGTAATACAGTTAGGCCCTAGGGGCCACGCAAACCATATACTAAAGAAGTGGTATAAGGACCACTGTCACGGAAATAGAATAGGCCTAGGCCTAGGGAATCGCTGGGGCTACACTACACTACCAACAGTTAGGAAGTGGGAGGCCCACGGGATTCAGGTGCAGAGTGGAAACACTCACGCGTAATGCGTAAAAGCCGATAGAATCACTAGCAGTTAGAAATAAGCAGTTTTAGGACACTTCTGGTATAGCTAGAAAGTCGAGACTCGGAATCTAGACCCCAGGATAGTCAATACCCTTGTGAGCACCGAAGTACCCAAGTTACCTAGCCCACGGGCTGCGGGTGCATAGGTGTGAACTTGCGTCGGGTTTCGTCGTGGACTTCTATGGATGCCTGAAGGAAAGTTGCTGACAGGCAGTCAGTGAGGAGTGTCCGGTGGATCCCAAGGCTGGGATCAAGAAGAGAGGATACCTGCAAGCAGAAGGGACAGAGTCTGGGTCACTAGCCAGTGACCACGTGGAACCAGGAAGGAACCAGGCGATGTCGTGAAGATTGCAGGTGAAGAGGTGAAGCTTGTCGCAGCAGCCACGGGTACCAGAAGACGTCGAGGACGACCAGGACCAGGAGGCGAGCTATCCCACGAAGGCTCTTGCTGTCGGCGGCGTCGAAGTCGAACTAGGACTCACCAAGCCTTGGCAAGCGGAACCCACGAAGAATGGAGGACTTGCTTCTGGTGCAGACCAGGAAGGTCTGGGGTGCTTCTCTTTTGCAGAGGAGCGGGAGCCAGTCTGGAGGAGCCAAACCAGCAGTGAAGATTCAAAGGTGTGTCGTCGCAAAGGCCGCTAGCCAACGGGCAAGCAACCGGACAGACGCGGCAAGCAGGAAAATGCAGAAGGGCCCCACGCAGGACTTGTGGAGTGTGGGGGGGCTGATCTTCGGTGCAGATGGTGCTTGGGGTTGGGGCTTCTCAATCCCCGGTGCACAACTTTGAGGGTACCTCAGAAGCTGCGCTGGAAGATACTCGCCACTTTTCCCAGGTAGCCGGTCCCACGTCTCTCGTCGCCTCCACGGATCTCAGCTCGACTGTGGATGTGGATCAGGGTCGGAGAAGTCTGGAAGTCAAGGCTCTGGTCGGGCTCTGCAGTCGGTCCCTCGTAGAACTTCAGCAAAGCAAAGTGTAAGTCTCTTGCTGGTGCCTGTTTGCACAGGGTAGCCACTCCTTGGCCACAAGGGAGATTCTTCAGTCTTCTTTCGTCGAATGTCGATGGTCCAGAGTTTCTGTTCAAGTTGCAGGTTCAGGATAATCTAATCTCCTGGGGCCCAGCTACCACTCTTATACTAATCTGGGGGGCTGGGTTGCCTGCTAGGTCACGCCTTATGGGTGGGACCTGGGAGGGGGGTGGTTACACCCCCTTCCCTTTGTCCAATTTCGCGCCAGGACTGGGGCTGGAGTGCCCCAGCACCGGTTTGAACTGGACTATGCATGGGACACCTTGTGTGCCCCCGGCATGTCTCATTCCTTACAGCCCTCCCTGCCCCAATACACTGAAGTCTGTCTGGGGAGGTGCTAGCACCTCCCCAAGCAGGAAACCTATTGTCCAAGCCTCCCTTGCCGGGATCACTCCCAGCAGCAGGAGGTCAGACTCGTGTCTGTGGCAGCAGCATCCATTTTGTGATGCTGAGGCTTTGGTTAGAGTTAAACAGCAAAGTAGGATTTTAACATCTCTCCCTCTAGAAGGGAGGAATATTATCCTCATCACCAGAAATGGTATGGGGGTATTATTCCAAAGTGTTAGACACCTTACACAACATGTTTTGATAAAGCCAAACCATAGTTACCATAACCGTTTAAGATTTTAAGGCACTTTAAGAGTATATGGTAGGCTATATCATAGAACAGCTATAAGGACATGGTTCCGAAAGCTGCAGACAGGCTCAGCTCATGCTAGAGCACCATCTCACATGTTACCAAGCACTCTGCCTCCAGGATTGTTAAGGCCTGCCATAGGAGTGGCTGATAGGTACACGTGTCTATATATAAGGGTAGATATAGGTATACTATATCTAAGCAAGGGGTGATTACACGACCTTGCCCCAGCTGAGTGATCAGCCAGTTGTGTCTGATTGGAAGGCCAGACCAGGGGTGGCATAATACATGCTGCAGCCCCTGGGAGGCCTAGGGTACACCTATGCCCTGGGTACCTAGGGTACACTGTACAGGGTCCAATAAGGTGATCCTTACCAATTGGTTATGTACCTAGGGTACATGGAGTCCATTTTAAAGGGAGAGCAGACAGCCTGAGACCCTGAATGGCAGGATCTCAAGCCAACTAAGTCGAAAAACCAGCTAGACACTAGGCAAAAAGTTGGGGGTAACCATAGTCAGATATCCACCTTCCTACAACTATATTATCACTTCCACAGCCAGAAAAAGAGCAAATGTGCGAACCACTGCTGGCCCACCCCCAGGCAAGGAAAGTAAGAGAATAGATTTAGTGGGAAGAAAGGTCGAGAGCAGTGCTGCAAACAAATGGTGCATAGCTAACTCAAATACGTTGGTGAACCGTCATGCATACCAACATTGGGAAGAGGTAGGGGATCTGCTGAAACACCTTCCGGAGCAGTTTCAAAGGAGGGCTACCCACTTAGTGGAAAGTGTGAAAATTATTGCAAATGCTTAAAATCTGCTTTGGATGCTGCAGAAACACCCAGTAGACAAATGATGATCTGCATTACAGGGAGAAGACATGGTTGGCTGAGCATCTCAGGTTTCAAGCCAGAAGTCCAAAGCAACTTAATAAATTCACCATTCAATGGAGAACAATTATTCGGGAGCATGATGGACGACAAGCTAAATCAATTGAACAAAGACAACAACACAGCAAGGTCGATCGGCGCTCTACAATTTAGAGGCATACGTAGGGGCACCCCATCCAGGAGACCAACAGGTAGAGGTGGCCACCAACCAACTACCTCACACCAAGCATACCAACAAACATACCTAGGAACAAGCCAAACTCAACACCTGGGCCAACAACAAAACTGGCAGTACCAGCAGGGAAGACAGTCCTTTTGTGGGTGCCCACGGGTGGGGCCAACAACAGCAAAGATGTGGTCCTGAAACTACCACCAAGTGACTGCACTCCAAAAAGGGTACACTTAAAGAAAACATCAGAAAGTGTACCCACAGCATTACAACCTGCACAAGCTCAGCAGCCGGTATGCGAACATTTCACTCAACACAACACCAGTGGAAGATAATAACAGACAAATGGGTGTTAAGCATAATATGATACGGTTACTGCATAGAGCTAACCAAACAACCACCCAACAAAAGACTAAAACCAAAGATACATTCACAAAGCGAATTATCTCAACTACAGGAAGAAGTGCAAGAACTTCAACCAAAACAGGCAATAGAACAGGTGCCTCACAAGGCAAGGAACAAAGGCATTTACTCAACATACTACCTAATTCCAAAGGTAGATGGGACATTACGTCCAATATTAGATTCAAGGTTCCTAAATAAGTACATAAAGACACAAAGGTTCAAGATGACAACGCTGCAGGAGGTGATTCCACAATTGCAGCAAGGAGATTACATGGCAACCATAGATTTAGGTTTAAATCTTTTTATTGAATTTTACACAAACAGAATGCCTTGGACAGCATCAGCAGCGTCGCCTACAACCCTGTGGGCCGGCTCATTACTGTGGTAAAGGGGGGGCTTACTCAAACTCCAATCCAGCCCCGTGGGAAATAAGTGCTAACACAGCATGTCGCCTACAACCCTTCAGGGCCGGCCGCGTATCCTGCACAAGGGGACACTGTGGGTTACGATTGGGGCACTGAGCATCCTGTGTAGTCAAACCCGCTAGGTACCCCTCTACACGGTGCTCCAATGTGGCCGGTTGGGCCGTAGTCTCCGCAGCGGGTTCTACGGCTAAAACCGGTCCCGCGGACTGCGATCTGCCAGGACATTCAGAAAAATGAAAGAACAGAACTCCAATCCCGTCTTAACCCCCCCTCCCCTCCCCCATCCCGTCCTCCCCTCCCCCCCACTCCCTCCTCCCCCCTCCCCAGTCCAGTGCGTGCGTCTAGTAGGACCCGTTCTGTGCGCTACCTCATCCGGGGGCCTCCTCCCGCCGCAACATCACTCCCTCCTAGGGGGCAGTATTTTCTTGTGTAGTAAGCCTAAGGAGACGAAGGTATCTGGGGCAGGTGAGCTCCCTGAATTCTGTGATCAGAAGGGGCAACCATAGATTTAAAGGACGCCTACTTGCACATCCTCATGAACGAAAGACACAAACACCTATTAAGGTTCGTAGTCAACAAAACACACTATCAGTTAAAGGTGCTAGCATTCGGACTCAAATCAGCACCAAGAGTGTTCACAAAATGGCTAGCAACATTAGACGCACACCCACAAGATGGAGAAATTCATGTCTATCCATATCTAGATGACTGGTTAGTAAGAGCAAGCTCATACCGTCTCTGCAAACAGCATATACAACAGGTGATACAAACACTAGTTCTGCTGGGGTTTTCAATTCATTGTAAAAAATCATCACCAGAGCCAGAACAAGTAAAGGTGTTCCTGGGCACAAGCTTAAACACAGTGTTAGGGAAGGCTTTCCCAAGCATCAAAAGAACATTAGCCTGGCTGAAGGAGACTCCTCTCTACCAGAAGGGGCATCATCTGACAGTGAGGACAGAGGGAAGGATACTAGAAATTATGGCATCAGGCTTTCATTTAATTACAACGTCCGTCCACACATGAGACCTTTTCAAGAATGGCTTCAACAACAATGGTCACAGTCAACAGGGGGTTGGGAGGATCTAGTGGGTGTTACATAAAGAATTTATCAGTAAGTTGGCATGGTGGAACAAGACAAAGATATCACGGGGCACAGCTTTCACACAACCAACTCCAACAGTGACTGTAACAATGGATGCTTCCCAAAAAGGGTGGGGAGCACGCATGAACAATCTCAAGGTGCAAGGATTGTGAACGCACCAGGATGCAGTGAAACACATCAACTTGTTAGAGTTGAAAACATTGTTATTAGCCTTGAAAGCATTTCAGAAACAAATCTACAACAAGAAAGTGTTGATTCAAACAGACAACACAACAACCATGTTTTATATAAACAAACCGGGGGAACTCAGTCTCTAGCCCTCTCTACTTTAGCCCAAGAAATTTGGAAGTGGGCAATCCAAAAGAACATAGACATAGTAGCGATACACTTACCAGGGAAGGACATTATCGAAGCAGACAGACTGAGCAGACAAACGTCATCATCCCACGAGTGGGAAATGAATCAATCGGAACTCAAAAAGATCTTCAAAAAAATGTGGGACTCCACAAATTGACTTATCTGATAGAGACTACTAGCCGCAGATTCATTAGCATAGAATTATCACCAGGCGTGAGACTGGACCCGGAAAACTTTCTTTGCCCCAGCATCTGTGCGTGCCAGGGGGCGGTACCACGCGACTCCACCCTGACGTCATCCGCGGGCGTGACGTCAGCGAAGTCACATAAACCCCACCCCGGCGCGCTGACATCAGTTTCCTTCTTTTTCGTGTGCAACGCAGATCCGGATCGTGTCCCTGTCCTGTTTTCAGGCCTTCTTTTCACGCTTTTGCGTGAGGGGTTAGTGTGCGAATGCCTTCGGGCTTTAAAACGTGCTCATCTTGCGTGCGTCAGATGTCGGTGACGGACCCTCATCCGATTTGCATGTGGTGTTTGGGTGAGCACCATCATTCCACGGAGTGCGACGCTTGCCAGCATCTGAACCCTAAGTCCCGGCGGGAGCGCCGGCTGAACCTCCTCTCAGCCCGGTTGTCCGTCCCCCGCAGAAGAGTCCAAGAATCACTGCTTCCGATTTCGGCATCGCCCGTCACCGAGGCCCCTAGGATGTCGCTCGCCCATCGACAAGTCTCTTAGCTTGTCTTCGAGGCCTGGTCCCCGCTCTGCGGAGGGCGCGGTTTCTCCGTTGGAGATGCGGCCTCATTCGTCGCCACCCTACCTGCCGTTTCCTGGCGCCGGGGGACTAGGGCCCAAATGGAGGCCTATGCTGTGGCTCTGCAGGCTTCCTTCGCCCCTCCTCCTGGGACGCCCACGGATCCCTTGCCAGGTGCGGGGCCTTCCGCGGTGTCGCCGGTGGCCCCGGCGCCGACGGGTTCGGCTCCAAGCTCTGGAGGTGCGGTGTCGTCGTGTGCGGCCCTACGGTGTTCCCCTCTTCGGCCCATGGCGCCTCTGCCTCGCCGCAAACCCCAGAGGGGGTCCCTGTGGTGTCGTGGGAGGGCGCTGGGACTCGTGGCTCGCCCCTGAGTCCTCCTCGGTCTTCTGGGCAGGAGGCGGCCCTGCCAGAAGCCGAGCTGACGCCTCTCAGGCACCGACAGTTGTCGACCCTGGCGGCGCCGCGGGTGCTGGCTAGGGACCGGGGCGTGTCCCCGGGTCCCTCTCATCTCTCCCACAGATGGCTGCTTCGTCGGCGCCGGTCGATCTCACGCCGGCACCTGTGGCAGACTCCACGGCGCCATGCCAGTCGTCTCTGGTGTTCCCCTCCTCCCTGGAGGTTTGTCAACTTTTTGTCTCTTCTTCCCCGGAGACGGGCCGCTGTGTCATGGCTTTTTCCGCGGCGTCTTACAGGGAGGGCTCCTCGCCGTCCCCGCAGCCACAGCCTTCCCCAGAGGCACCTCAGGTCCCCACTCGTCCGTCAATCTTCCACCATTCCGGAGCTGGCCTTTTCTTCCTCCAGCTGGATTCGGGGATGGCCGTCGCCCACGGAGAAATTGCTTTCCCCCCCACTTCACCCTACGGAGGCGTGTGCGGCCTTTGCCCGTGCCATTTCCACGGCCGCTGGCATTTTGCACATGGGCGACCCTGCCATCCCATTTCCTACGGACCATTTGCTGCAGGTTCTTCATTAGGGCTCTGGTGGACGGGAGCTGCTTCTTTCCTTTGAAGCTTCGCTCCATAATTCTCTTCTGTGGGCCTGGGAGCGTCCTGCCACTGGGGATCCGGTGCCCTATTCGCTCCTCCACCGCCACCGTCCTGCTCCACACAACCCAGTCTGCCTTTCTTTTCACCCTTCTACCCAGGGCCCTCTTGTGCAGACTGCTTTTCCTTCCTTCCCTTTGGTGTTGTTTCCCTGTCACGGGAGGCCCGATGGTTAGATTCCTCGGGACAGAACCTCTTCGCTTCCTCACTTGCTGCTTTGCGAGCACTCAACATGCTTTGAGTGTTGGCCAGGGCTACTTCCAGCTTGCGGGATTCCGTGGAGTCCCTTCTGTCTTCTGCCTCTCAGGACGGTGGCTACGCTGATCTGCGACGCCATGTGCTGGATGGCCGGGAGCTGGCAGCGTTTATTCTTCGTTCGGCCCTGGATGTTTCTGATGCTCTTGGACGCATAATCGCAAGTTCAGTAGCTCTCCGTCGCCATGCTTGGCTGAGGGATAGCCATTCCCTCAGAATGTGAGGGAGCGTCTCATTGACCTGCCCTTTGATGGGGTGCTTTTGTTTAACACCTATGCAGTTGCTGCCATTCAGCAGCTCCCTGCGGAGCTCAGTCCTCCTCCTCCCCCTCCGTAAACTTGGCATGTCGATCCTCTGCTGCTTTACGGGCGGCGTTGACCTACCCTTTTTTTGGGGGTCTAGTGGTTTGGTTGGACCGTCCGTCTGTTCTGGTGGGTTGGCGTTCTTTCGGGTCCTTAAGTTGACCCCTTTCTGCTGTTGGCTGCTGGTGCAGCCCCTTCGGAGATTGTGGTTCTTTGGTTGTGGTCCACCCATATGTGTCCTCAGGTTGGGCCTTCTGAGTGTTTTTTGATTGGCTGATTGACAAGCCGTCTGTGGTTCTATCTGCAGGTCCTTTATGTTCTGTCCTCTGCTGCGGGATTTTTCCCTAAGAGGTGTTCCCATGTTTTCTTGGGACGTATCATACCCTACCTTTATGTTCTGGTCCTCTGCTGCGGGTTTTTCCCTAAGAGGTGTTCCCATGTTTTAGTGGGACGTATCATACCCTATGTGGGGTACTTGTAGCTATTGAATAGCTCTGTCTTGCGCTGGGGGGATACGGTTGTCCTTTTTTTGGGTTCCCTGCCTTTCTTGGCATCACTGTATACCGCTGGTGCGGTCTTTTGTATCTTGTCTGGGCGCAGCTTGCGCTGCTTCGGGTTCCGTCATTCTCGGTGTTCAATACATCGCTTGACAGTTTGACATGCTGTCTACGGTGTTGTGTTGTGGCGTTTCCGCCTTCCTGTCCAGCGTTTCGGCCTGGTCCTCGTCTGGTGTTCCAGGGGGGCTGAGTTTCTCCTGGCTTTCCGGTGTTCTGGTTGATGGCTTGGTCCGTCCTCCGTGTCTTCCCCTTTTTCTCCTATGGCTGGTTCCATTTCTCTTTGTGGATCGGTGTGTGTCTATTGAACGATCCTCCTTTGGGGCTTGTTCTGCATTTCCTGGCCTCTACCCTCGGCCTGCGCCTGGCTTGTTCTGGGTGCGCTGCTCCATGGTGCTGTCTGTTGACGGCTGTGCACGCCTGCTTGTGCTGGCCAACAGCCGTGGCCCTTGTTGTGCTACCTTGTGCCCCTGCCTCTTGTTCTGCTGTGGCTTTGCTCACCTGTTCCTTTCCTCGTATGCCTGCGTTCCTTAGCTGTGGAGCCATTCCTGCCTTGCCTGCTTCCTTGCGGCTGATGCCTGTTCGTCTGTCCTCTGTCGCTGTGTGTTTTCCCACGGCAGGCTCTGCCTCCAGTTCTGCCTATTCTCCCTGGAGTTGGGGTCGTTCTTTCCTACTGGGTGCTCCTCTGTGGCTGTTTGTCCCTACGAGGGTTTGTGGCTATTGTACTTTCATGGGCTTGGGGTCTCCTGGTCTTCCTTTCGCCTTGCTTGAGCCCTGTGTTTCTTCCTACTGGGGAGGTTCTCTCGCAGGCCCTCCTCCCCTTTGGGTATGGCTTGGGTATTTATTTTACGTTAAGGAATCTGCGGCTAGTAGTCTCAATCCGATGTACAAGTTACTTGCCTTCGGTAACGATGTATCTGGTAGAGACGATTCTAGCCGCAGATTCCTTCACGGCCCGCCCTTCCTCCCCGTTCTGCGAGGACCTTTAGTTTGTTTTTCTGAACTCGCCTCCCTCCGGGTGGCTTGTTTCCTGTGGGTTTCCGCTTCGCTTCCACCCGGACAGATTACTTTGTTCTGCTTGATTGTTCCACCCCTTCCCTTATGATACATGGTCGGTTGGTTCATGTGTGCTTCTGCATCCCTCCACCCTGCTTTTTCTCCAGTGTAGGGGCCTGCTTTTACTCTTCTCCGTTTTACTTGCTTGGGGGTTCTTCTTACCTTGCATTCCTCTGAGTTGTATTTTTTTTTTTTTGCCTGTACCTCAGCCTTTTCGCTCCTTTCAGGGGATATGGCCCTCCTTGATGGTGTCGTCTGGGGGTAGTTTGCTGTTCCTCCTTTGTTCCGGGCTTGTTGCCCTTCACTGCAGAGCGGTGCTCTGTTCCTTTTCTGCTATGGTTTTCACCTCTATGGCTTCTGTGCCTTCGTGCTTGGCCCTTTTCCAACTGGTGCTGTTCCTCACCTTTGGTTTCTCTCTTTTCTGTTTCACTGATTTTTCGCACAGTGTTCCCACACTCTCCACAGTTTTGTTTGTGTGGCGCGGAAAAGTTCTCCGAAGAAAACTGATGTCAGCGTGCCGATGTGGGGCTTATGTTACCTCGCTGACGTCACGCCCGCGGACGACATCGGGGCGGAGTCGCGTGGTACCGCCTCCGGCGCGCAGAGATGCTGGGGCAAAGAAAGTTTTAAGGGTCCAGTCTCACGACTGGGGATAATTCTACGTTAAGGAATCTGCAGCCAAAATCGTCTCCAGATACATAGTTACCGAAGGCAAGTAACTTGTACGTTTATGTCAACTGGGCCTATGAGTTCCTTTGGCCTCTAGGCATCTTCTGGTGCTCTTATCTGCCGTTTTACGGTGCTCAATGTTGTGCCTTGACATCATCTTCTATACGTCTTTGGTCATTTTGCTTATTTGTTTCATTCTCCTCCTTCTGAGGTTTTCGGAGTGTTCATCACGCTTTAAAGGCAGTTTCCGTCTGCCATTACGGCACCAGGTGTGTTCCCCTACAACCATGTTGCATAGTTGTGGCTACTTTACCCATTTTTTGTTATATATATCTGTAATTAGGTATATATGCAAGTTCCATGGGTGATCTTCTTCCTAACTCTTCAACTCTTTTCGAGGCTGCAAGGTCTAGTCCGAAGTCTCCATGTTCAGGGATCTTTTCATTGATGCATGCGGCATTAACAATAAGGCCCCTTTTTGCGTTCCGCTTACTGGGGTGGTTCCCCAGTTTTACACTGCTCCCTTCTTCGTGTTCAGTTACTGAACGATTCTATCTTCTGGACAAGGGTTACTTTCCTTCCAGTCGGAGGGTGTGGTCCGAAATTCTGTGATTATTCCTCTGTTTCTACGCCTTAGTACTTTGGTGCCTTTGCTGCACCTTCCTTCGGCTGTCGGATGTTCTTCTTCTTTAAATTCACCCTATATTATATCAGCTGGGCGTGCAGGACGGCTCTTCTAATGTCAGTCGTCCTAGATCTACACCCTGCCTTGCTCTTACCGTTGCCTGGTTGAGCAGCCTTATGCTTATTTTAGCTACACCACCTTATGGTCTCTGTAGCTGTTTGCTCTGTGCATGTTTCTGTGGTGGCCTTCATCAGCGTGCTTAAGATTGTTACTGTTCGCCCCTGTTTCCCCTTTTTGGGACTGGGTGTGCACTTGGCGTGTTTCTTGTCTCCGCCTGCAATTCTAAAAACATTGCTAATTTCTATCTCTTGACCTTTGGTTCTTGGCTGTAGCCTCTCCGACCTTCCTTTCGTGGGCTTGCCTGGTAGGCTGTGGTGGCATCTCTTCATGTTTCTTCTCAACCTTTGGTCGGTGTTCACATAGTGCGCCATTATGCTGAGAAGTGGTCCTTCATCCTCTCCCTTTCTTTTGTTCTGGTATATGGCTGGTGCTGTTTCTACCTCTTATGCTTATACAGGTATGGTGTAGCACCATTATGGCATTTTTGGGTTGTCTTGCATCCTGTTATCCTTTGCTCTTCCGAGCTATTTGGGTTGCTGTCTGGCTGTTCCGCCACAGCCTTCCCCATTCTCCGTCACTCTGTTAATGGCTCAAATGCTTGGCGCTTTCTGTTGTTCTGTCGCAGACCCACCTCCCCTTTGGGGTATGACTGTGATATCTATTCTAAGTTAAGGAATCTGCGGCTAGATGTCTCTATCAGATGTACGAGTTACTTACCTTTGGTAGCGATGTATCTGGTAGAGACGTTGTCTAGCCGCAGATTCCTTAACGCCCACCCAGCCTCCCCGTTCTGCGAGGACCTTGCCAAATGGGGTTCTCAGCTGGCTCCCTTTTTCAGTTGCCATTGGTTTTTCTCTCATGGCTACTCATATTGTTGGGTCCCTTTGAGATTTGCCATAATACAGCTGACTCCTTCTCAGGGTTTTCTGTTACAATAATACAGCTAACTCCCTCTCAAGAGTTTCTTACCTGTAAAATGATGCCTTTTGATTAACCTTCGCCAGGAGATTCATCTTCATTTTCTTTTCTTCTCCTGCTGCCTTCCCTCCCTCCCGCCTTCTCTATTGGCTCAGGGTTCTGGTCTCCTCTACAGTCGTCTTCTTTGGGGATCTGTTGACCTCTGTTTCAGACCTCCATTACTATAGGAGCAGTGCCAGTCTTTTCATACCTTCTTGCGGTGGACTGTTGTTCTCTCTGTGCTCCGTTCTTGCTAGACGACACAGTTCTACATGGTAATGCCAGTCTATTTCGGTCTGTTGTTCTACATGGCAATGACAGTCTATTTCTGTCTGTTTAGATATTCTTCCCTTGTTGCATTGGGAACGGTCTTCGCTTCGCTTGCGGGGTTCTTTCTCACAGCTTTTTTACTTATATGTAGGCAGTGTCTAATTCTGTCTTTTATGATGGTGTCTTACACCATCCTCCTTCTTTATTCACGGATTTTTCATCCCTCGCACACTGTTCCCATACTTTTACAGTTTTTGTTGGTGGCTCAGCGGAAAATTTTCTCCGAAGAAAACTCTCAGCTCGCCGGGAGGGACTTATATGACCTCGCTGACATCACGTACGTTCACAACGTCAGGGCAGGGTCGTGTGGCGCCGTCCCCCGGCGCGCAGAGGTGCTGCTGCAAAAAAAATTCCGGATCCAGTCTGACGCCTGGGGATATTCTAAGTTAAGGAATCTGCGGCTAGAGAACATCTCTACCAGATACATTGTTACCGAAGGTAAGTAACTTGTGCGTCAACCCACCCTTCACTTGAAAGCCTCGTCATTCAGGTATCCTACTTATTTGGTCAATTGGTGGGAACTTTTCCAATGGTCCCCTCAGATCCAGAGTCGAAACTACTTGAAGTTTTGGGGGAAGAAAACGTTCTCAGTGTGGAGTATGGCTCTGAAGTACATTAGTGCTTATTTTCTCCTCACAAGATATAATCTTTCAACAATGTGCGCAAGTTCCAGTTCTGAAGGTCCTGAGATTCTACTTTAGGGTGCAGAGCTCGTCTGGAGGATCTGCCGATGTAGTCCACTGGTCTCTGGAGGTACCGGTTCTTCATAATAATCAGTTGGAACTGCGAGCAGTTTGGCTGGTGTTCAAGGCCTTCCTCCCCTCCTGCCAAGGTCAGTCTGTCCAGATCTTGATGAACAACTCAACTGCAATTGGGTACGTTAACAAGCAAGGAGTAGTAGAATTTCACTTCCTTTGTCTGGAGGCATTGAGACTGTGGTCTTGGGCACACCAAGGGGTCTGGTTAACCGCCAGTCACCTAGTGGGATCTCTGAATGTCAGAGGTGACACCCTGAGCCAGCTTTATCTTGTTAATCAAGTGGAGCTTTCTACCAGAGATAGTCTAGGACATCTTCACCCAGTGGTGAACTCCTCAGGTGAGCTTCATCGGCGCCTCTGAGAATTGTCAATTCCAATAGTTCTGTGTCCTCTAGTCTCTAGGGAGCCTTTGGGGGATACGTTTGAGTTGACATTGAATGTTTTGTTGCATCACACATTCCCCCCCATACTTGAGTTCTTGAGGAAGATGTACCAAGATCAGGCCCAAAGCCTTTCTTTTCTCCCTGGATTGGCCAAGGATGATGTGGTATGCAGACCATCTGTACTTCACCACTTGGCCCCCTGTCGAACTGCCATTCTAGCGGTACCTCCTTTTTCAGTCAATGGGAATGGTTCTGCACCCTAATCTCTCGAGGCCTCGACCTACATGCCTGTACATTTAACTTTCTTTCAACTGCCACCAGAGGTGATTGATTTTATTATAGCTGTGTGTCGTCACTCGGCCAAAACAGCTTACTCTTGCACATGGAGTTACTTTGAATGATGGACAGTTTGCTTGCAGGTCCAACTGTCACAGGCGTTGCAATAAAGTCTTTCCCTTGCCTGGAGGGGTTGTGCAAATGGCACTGTGAAGGGATATTTGGCGGTGTTGTTAGCATTCTTCTGTCTGCAAGATTAGCTGTCACTTTTTAAATCTATTGTGGTCCGTTTGTTAAAGGGTTGACAAACGTGTATCCCCAAATCCCCTTAGTTGTACCCCTGTGGGATATTTATTTAGGTGTGGCATTTCTAATGGGGACTTCACTTGAGTCCATGCATAGTTGTCCCTTAAGGATGTTGACACTAAAAGCAGAATATTTGGTTGCTTACTTCAGCAAGACGAGTGAGCAAATTGCATGCACTTAGTTCCCGTCCACCCTTTACCTCTTTTTTTCCTTGGCAAGTTGGTGTTGCGAACCAGGGCTGCTTTCCTGAATGTTAAAGGTGGGGACTCCCACCTTGGTCAGTCCAACACCCTTTAGAATTGTTACCCCCATCCCACTAAGAAAGAGGAGTGGTTGAATAGGTTGGATTCTAGACAGGTTGTCAACACAAGTGGTTAACAACTACCTAAGCCGTACCAAACCAAATAACAAAGGATGGAGTGAAGAGGTAATGCCCAAGGAGCATAAGAGGTGGATACGTCCTCCTCAAGTGAATGTAAAAAAAACAAAGGGATCCACCCTTATGAAAAAGTACAGAAGTGTTCCTCCAGACTACGCATGTCTCCTACAATGGTGGGAAGCACACAGCTTTGATTAAATACCCCTCATCCACCACTACGCGGGAGCACTGATTTTGAAAACAATACTATGTGTGGTGTAGGAGTGTGAATGGAAGGGTCAAAAGTGAGTGAAAATAGTGAAAAGTTAAACAATAACTGGCTCGGCGGAAAAAATAAACTTTAATGTTCCTTTGAGCTGGTATCGTTCTAAAAAATGGGAAATGAGATGGAGATACTATGCTTCAATGGGTAGTCTCTCCTGTGTCAACATGTTTCGTAGCCCTCCCCTGGCTTCTTATCAGGACCATGAGAAGATCCCTTCTACACTCAAAATGACAAACATTATATATATTCCTCAAAAGTGTATTTACATATATTCAATACTTAGTGGTGCACATAACACTATACATTCACAATATACTATACCCCAATAGGTATATTGCTGGATAGGGTCTGGAAGAATAAAAAAACAAAGTTAAAATAACATACACACCTGCCCTACACCATAAGTGGTGGTTTCCTGTAAAGAAAAGTGATATATTTTGTGTAATATATTTTCCTTATCTTTATCCGTTATGTTTGGTAACTGGTGCTGTGTTATGCCGGTGCGATGATACAATACAAAGACATACAAACACAGAACATAAAGCACACACTCTATATCTGAGGACCGCATGGTGTGCGTGTCCATATGATGTATAAACATGAGTCTCTGTTATTTATATATCCTTAAACATTGTATAGTGCCAAGTTGTAAAAGAGCCTCCAAAAGTAGGCTAATCGCGTTCTTTAATTATTCCCAAATTATGCTACATGAGACTTTAAAAACAGGAGGAAGGAGTACCTATAGTCACACACTGAAAAGGAGAAATTGAGAAAAAGCGCTGTTGGTTCCGAGATGTTCATTCCTGGTTTTGCAGCGTTGCACTGTTTTGAAAGCGGCTGTGCCGTACTCACAATATCAAAGTTACCTCCTCACCAGGACACTACCTCGCCACGGCTCCGTGAATCATTGAGCCTTGTCCTTAAATTCTGAGCGTGATTGGTAGTTTTGCCACCAAACTCATACTAATTGGTAAAAAAGCTGGTCTGCTAAAAAAGACACACGTAGTCTGGAGCAACACTCCTGTACTTTTTCATAAGGGTGGATCCCTTTGTTTTTTTTTACATTGACTTGAGGAGGACGTAGCCACCTCTTATGCTCCTTGAGAGTTACCTCTTCACTCCCTCCTTTGTTAATTTGGTTATAACGACATCGTGCAGCTCTGGGAAAAATCCAGTATTTCTGGTTATTAGGTATCGAATATATTATTGATGCTATAAAGAGGTCAGTGGCCACTTTAGAATCTCAGACACAATCATAACACACACTTCTATTACCTTGATTTTTCATAATCTAAAATTCCCATAATTTGATCATGGCTGAAGCGACGGGCCTCACTTTTTCAGAGGAAGAAGTGGACAGAATCCTAGCTTCCATCAATCCCTTTGAGGGGTTGAATGCCTCTGAGCCCGGTCCAAACAATGGTGACTGGGATGAGTTGCCAGATTTGAGGAGAACACAGCTTAAGACAGCACTTCATGGTTTGCTGATGACAGAGTATCTCAGGGCGAATGCAGCACCACAGGACCTGATCGTCCGCAATGAACCCTTCATATTCCAGCATGACAAGGTGTTCAAGAAGGACTGGTCATTAATATCATGGCATTGTACCCGTGACTGGCTTATCTTAATTATCAAGACAGCCACAAGGTTGACCCAGGAACTTAAGACTGAGATCCAGGCTTTGGAAGTACAACTAAAGAGTTACCAATCTCCAGGCGTTCTTAAAAAACGCCTGGTGACTGGTTAGATCGGATATCCACCAGAAAGAGCTTTACCGAGTGCAAGTAACTTGTGTCTCACTGCATAAATGACCAGGCTAGATAGCTCTCTGTTTTCTATTTCAGGGTGACTCAGTATCTTGTTATTAGATTCATATATTTGATGTTTTTTCCACTAGTTCCGATGTTGTTTGGGAGACAAAACCTAAGAAGAAAGCAAGATGGCGGCCAATGAGTGTCAAGCAGACTGAAATGTTAGAGGAAGCATTAAAAGAATACAATGAGACCTCACCGTTGGAAAATAAGCTAGTAGAGTTGGAACCTAATGTCCAGGTAATTGCCTAACATATATTTGTCTTTGTGATCTTTGTTTTATCTTCTGTTATTGTACTGTCATAAAAAAAAATTCTTGGACTTTCTAATGTCAAAAAATGGTCTTTCTTCTTTGCTAACTGATAGATCCTACAGTAACTAATATTAAGAAAAAATAACATTTCTGGAAAAATGTAATCAGGGTTTGCAATATAAATCGAAAAATATGACTTCAGCATTCACCTGGGAGACCGAAATGACCCCTGCTCCTCAGCACTCCTCAAAAGCTTGAGCAACATCAGACTCACCTAGCTCGTTTCTGAACCAACACACCCCGCAGGACACATACTGGACCCCATCTTCACCTCAAGTGACAGAATCAAAAACAACCCTTCCACACTGCTCACATGGACCTACCACTCCATCATCCAGTTCCAAATCAACCCACCTCAAGTCAACACCCCTACCGGGTTCCGCATTCTAAGCCACAGCTGGTGCAAAATCACAGAGGCAGACTTGCTCAGCACCCTCAGCACAGATCAACCTAGCTCCCCAGAAAACCTTGAAAAGGACATCAAAAACTGCGGGGACGACCTTGCACCCATCAAACCCAATAAGCATAATCAATCAAATAAGCATGCCAGCTGATACACAGAGTACCTCCGAGACCAAACAGCACTGTAAACAGCTAGAAAGCAAATGGAGAACCAGCCAGGACACTACCAACAGAACTATTTACAAGGCTGCACTCTGATGCTATCACCAGCAAATAAGAGACACCAAGAAAAAACAATTAGTGGACCGCATCAACGGAAGTTCCAAGGAGATCTTGATTGTCAAGGATTTCACTTTGCTGTCTGCCAATGTCAACAACATTGCTGCCTCCCAACAACTCTGTAAATACTTATCCAACTTCTTCCACAGCTAAATCCCAAACATCTACAGCAATTTTATGCACCATTCCAACCCCAGAGAACTCATTATAGCCTACCCACCACCGACCAAGACGGTCACCTGACCGAATAGACAACCCTCACCAGAAACAACAAAGTGGAAATAATGTGGACCATCCACTCAGCGGCACTAACAAACCTATGCCTCCACCACATCTACAACCTGAGAACATCACCAATTAGCACCTCCCTGACCCACATCATCAACACCTCCATCATGTCTGCCACTTTCCCGGATGACTGGAAACTTGCACAAATTAAACATCCTCTTCAAGAAACCCACAACTGAATGGAATCAACTAAGCTACTTCCAACCCATCTCCCTGCTTCCCTACCCAGGCAAAGTAATTGGGAAGGCCATCAACAAGCAACTCACAACCCACCTTCAAGTTCACCATCTTCTAGACAACACTCAATCAGGATTCAGAAAGAACCACAGCACTGAAACATCACTCATCGCGACACCTGATAATATTAGATTAATCCTGAATCGAGAAGAAACAGTGGCCCCCAAGCAGCTGGACCTCTTGCGGCCTCCGACACTGTGTCCTACAACACCCTCATCAGCCGACTCCACAAGATTGGCATTCAAGGATCTGCTCTCAAATTGATTTGTTCCTTCCTCATGGGAAGAACCCAAAGGGTCAGGCTGCCACCCTTCACAAAAGAGACCAAGAAACTGATATGCGGAGTCCCACAGGGATCGTCCCTCAGCTACACCATTTTCAACATATCCGTGATACCGCTCATCAACATCATCTGATAACAAGAAATCACCATCATCTCCTATGCCGATGACACCCAACTCATCTTCTCCCTAATGGACAAGACAACCACCACCGGAACCAACTTCACCAACTGCTTGACCATGGTAGAAGACCATATGCGAACCAACTTCCTGAAACCCAACTCATTCAAGATGAAAGAACTGGTCTTCGGCAACAAGACCTCCCCATGGTACTCCACCTGGTGGCCATGGAAGATAGAACCAACACCCACAGACCATGCAAGAAATCTAGGGATCATCCTAGACGACAATCTCAACATGACGGCTCAAGTGAATGCAGTGTGCACCTCCTGCTTCCACATTCTATGCATGCTGCATAAGATCTTCAAAAGGTTGCCTCAGAACACCAGACAGTGACGCAAGCACTCCTCACCATCATGCTGGACTACAGCAACACACTCTATGCCGGAATCTCCAAACAACTCCTACACTACAAAGACTTCAGAACATCCAAATCACTGCTGCGTGACTCATACTGGACCTCCCACGATGCATCCACATCACACCGCACCACAGGAATCTTCACTGGCTCCCCATTCACAAGCACAGCCACCTCAAACTTCTCACACAAGAATACAAAGCCCTACAGAACACAGGACCAGAAAATGTAAATAGTTGCACACACTTTCACCAACCCACCAGACACCTACTCTATGCCTCACTCTCACTTGCACACACGTCCACAATCCGCAAAAGCAAAACTGGAGGTTGCACATTCTCCTACATTGCATCCAAGACATGGAACGACCTCTCTCAAGACATCGGAGCCTCCTCCTCACATCTTCTGCAACCACATACCTGGCTCTTCTTAAAAGCACCTTGTGGACCACCCACCTGCCCTAGCACCTGGATACCCTCTTGCATGATTAGTGTGCTATACAAATCAACATATAACATAACAAGTAAGCTGCTTCAGAAATTCTACATATTTTTTACTTGAGTCACCTTTGAAAGAGAAAGCATTTATTAATTAGCAAGATCACTTCACTTGGGTATATGTTAACAAGAGCTTACACAAATGCAGTAGACACAGATGATTAGCTTGTTAAAAACTAACAAGTTTCTAGTCCATAAAAGGAGATGAGAGAACCTTAAAAGTAGAGCCATCGATGAAATGCGTAAAGCATAGAACAGTTTGGAAGGGCTCGGAATTAAGGGTGTGAACAGTGCATTAAGTTATTATAGTCATGTGGTCTTCTGAGGAAGGATTCCTGGAAGAAGGCTGATCCAGGGACGGCTCTAGGGCGGTGCGATCAGTGCACACCGCACCGGGCTCTGACTTGGGGTAGGGGCGCCAGGTTTATTGTTTTAAAAGCACCAGATGCCATTGTTCCTTGGCCCAGAAATTTTCAAGCATCAAGAAAAATGTCATGATAACTCCGGTGATTAATGTTCTTCCCAGAGACAGACCGGAGCTTTGTCTGGTAGAGGACATTTTGACTCATCATAGCGCAGAGGGTTAATATGCCTGCTGGGATAACATATCCCATCCAGATCACAAAGTGCATACACTATAAATATGTCAATGGGTTATCACTTTGTCAGAGAGATCCTTTTGTTTCTTGCAGTTTAAAAGTTAAAATCCGAATATAGAGCAGTGAGCGAGCTGCGAGCAAACTGCAAGGAATATATTACAGCTACATGTATTTTTTACCCAGTCTTTCCTTATCCTAATATTGCGAAAAGGGTTAATTTCGGTAGGAAACGATTCTTCTTATTAAAGAAAGCCCCTAACAATGGTATTACATTTTAAATTCTGAATTTGTGCTTTTTCAGACCAAGGATTCTTAAACTATACTGCTTACCAGTATTGATGACATGCGACTCCTACACCTTGTCTGTCTTATGTAAGATTTCCTGTACACTGATTTACACACATACGATTGTCTCCGTGCAACGTATGTGTGATGTAAAATGTTCTGACACCTTACACTGGCCTGAGTGGCGCTATAAAACTAAATAAATCTAATGGACAGTTCTTATGGAGACTTGGGGGGCATTGTCAAATGGTGGTAGTGAGGGAATCTGTGGCGAGGTGATCATTGGGGGGAGGGGGGCTGCCAACAAACATTGTCGCACAGGGTGCCACCAGTACTATAGCCTGCCCTGGGCTGATCTATAGTTTAGGCCAGATGGAAAAAGGGGTGTTTTGTTATGACCCTTTGGAATTTTAAAACGTCACCTTCACACCTGAGATGTACAAGATGAGCGTTCCAAAGGGTGGATGCTTGATGTGGACTAATAACTAGTAAGTTCTGGGAGGGCAGTCTCTGGTACCTGGATGTGAGGTATGTAGTGGCATAACTTCATGGGGGTTTATTGGAGTATTCCATCCCCTAATATATTGATTCTTATTTTTAAAGTTGGATCATGGGAGCCCCAGTCTCTGTTCTGTCAGCAATACCCCTTGCGCGTCGCTAGGCGTCGTCTGCGGCTCCGCGTCCGTCGTCGGCGTCGTGCGCCGGAATGACGTCGTCGGAGTACTTAGACGCCGCCCTCGCGCGCTGACGTCAGTTCTTCTTTTTTCCGCGCCAGTAAGCGCAGATCCGGGAGAGCTACCCCTTTTAGTCTTTTTTGACTAAATCTTTTTTGATCACTTTTGATCCTTGTCTGTCGACATCTGGTGCCGGTAGGAGGCCTGGGTTCAAGGCTTGCGAGGATTGCCATCGACTGATGTCGGTGACCGATCACCACCGCCGGTGCCTCTACTGTTTAGGCCCCGACCACGACGCGGAGTCGTGCTCCGATTGCCAGGCCCTGACTTCGAAGGCTCGGCGGGAGCGGTCCCGCAAGCTTCTCGAGCTTCGCCACTCGGCTCCGCGTCGTGCGCGATCCCGGTCCAGGAGGAGGTCCAAGGATCGCTCGCGGAGCCCTAGCCGACGCCACCATCGATCGTCGGGCTCCAAGTCGTCGGGTAAGTCCAAACGCTCTAAGAAGTCCAAGAGGCGACATCGCTCTTCGGACTCCCCTCGCCGGTCGCGCGACTCGGCCGAGGGTCCGGGTGGTTCCACCCCCGCGGCTCCGGCGGAGCCGCAGGCGCCGCGCCCGTCCCCATACCCTCCGGTCCCTGGGACTAACGCGACGCCGGCGGAGGTCAGTGCCTTCCTCTCGGCCATGAGGAGCCTGGCCCCGCCGTCGACGCCCGCTGGCGCGCCTTCGGGCCCCGCGGAATCGACTGGGCGACCTTGCCTGCCGGCGACTTCGGCCCCGGCCCCGGCGCCGTCGACGACTCCGATCTCGACGCCGCAGGTCCCCGCGGGGCCCATGCCTGGGCCCCCGTCGACGCCGGTTGACCTAACCACTCCTCCACCGGCGCCGGCGAATGAACCGCCGGCGCCTCCGGCGCAGACGCCTACACCTCCGGCGCCGCCGACGCCTTCGGTGCCGACTCCGGACGGCGTCCAACCCCAGTTTAGCCCTATTCCGGACCCGGCGCCGCAACGGCGTCGACCGACGCCGCGTCCGGCGCCGCTTGAGACCTATCATCTCTACAGTCCGGCTCCGATCATTTCTCCTGTTTATCAGGAATCGGAAGACGGGGGCGACTGGGAGGGGTTCGAGGACCCTATGGCTGTTCAGTCGCAGCTTTCACAGGACTGGGCAGATGAACTGGGGGAGGCCAGTGGTCTGGATACCTCGCCAGACACTGGATTCACTTCTCCTCCGACTGTGGCTTCGGAGGAGGGTGCAGCATTTTCTGTGGTGCTGCGCAAGGCGGCCGAAGCCCTTGGGCTCGAGCTGCCTGCCGTGGCTGTGAGGACTAACATCCTCACTGAGGTGCTTCAAACCGCAGCAAGCTCCACTGAGCCTCTGCTGCCGTTCAATGAGGCCCTCACTGACGTTCTGCAGGGCACCTGGTCCAAGCCCTCCACAGTTCCTCCTGTGGATAGGAACATTGCCAGGCGCCACCGCCCTGCTCCGGGCGACCCCAGTTTCCTGTCCCAACACCCCACCCCCGAGAGTCTGGTTATCCAGGCCTCTACCTCCCAATCCTCCTTCCCGACCGCTCCGCCGGACCGGGATTCCAAGAGACTCGAGCAGTTTGGCAAGAAACTGTTCTCGTCCCTTAGTTTGGGCCTGCGGTCTTTGAACACCGCCTGTCTCTTGGACCGTTATTCCCATTCTCTGTGGGATACGGTGGAGGATGTGCTGCCCCTGTGTCCGGAGGAGGTCCGGACACGTCTTACCCAGGCTTTGGCCGATGGGAGGGATGCAGCGCGGCACGCCATACGATGTGGGCTTGACACCACGGACTCGCTGGGTAGGGCGATTTCCACCACGGTGGCGCTCCGCCGCCACGCCTGGATGCGGTCCACGTAATTTTCCGGGGATGTCCAGAACACCCTCATGGACATGCCCTTTGATGGCACTCGCCTGTTTGGTGAGAAGGCGGACAGTGCGCTGAACCGCTTTAAGGATTCCCGGGCTACGGCCAAGTCCTTGGGCCTCTCGGCTCCGCGGGCGCACACCTCCGCTTTTCGCCCCTTTCGTGGCCAAGGAAGGGGCGCCTCCTCACGTCCGCCAAGCCACCAGCCGCAGAACCAACCTGCGCGCGGTCGCGGACGTGGTTTCCGCCGTGGCGGATCTGGAGGACGACGTGGTCAGCCCACATCCACCCCGGCAGCATCCGCCTCAAAGCCTTCCTAGTCCGAGCTTTCAGGTCCATTCCACGCCAGTGGGCGGCAGAGTTCGCCATCACCTGCTCCACTGGCGGTCCATTACATCGGACAGGTGGGTGCTGCAAATCGTCCGAAGGGGCTACTCCCTCCCCTTCGAGACGACCCCTCCAGCCATGCCACCGCAGCACCACCGTATCTCGGGGGATCATTTGAATCTTCTCCGCGAGGAAGTTTCGGCCCTCTTGGCCAAGGGGGCCGTCGAGCGCGTTCCGAGTCCAGAAGTAGGTCGTGGTTGTTATTCCCACTACTTTCTGGTTCCCAAGAAGGGCAAAGGGGGCCTACGCCCCATCTTGGACCTCCGGAACGTCAATGCCTTCCTCCGAAAGGAAAGGTTCAAGATGTTAACCTTGGCTCAGGTTCTAGCTGCCCTAGACCCCGGAGACTGGATGGTAGCGTTGGACTTGCAGGACGCATATTTCCATATCCCCGTCCTGCCGGCCCACCGGCGTTACCTGCGGTTCACGGTGGGCCAAGAGCATTTTCAGTTTACCGTGCTCCCCTTCGGCCTCACCAGTGCCCCTCGGGTGTTCACGAAAGTGATGGCGGTGGTCGCAGCTCATCCGCGCAGATCAGGGGTTCCAGTCTTCCCCTATCTCGACGACTGGTTGTTGAAGGCAGGCTCGCCCCAGGCAGTCGTCTCCCACCTCCAGACTACGGCGGATCTCCTGCATTTGCTGGGATTTTCCATCAACGTGCCGAAGTCACACCTGATTCCCTCTCAGAAGCTCCTCTTCATCGGAGCAGTTCTCGATTCGGCGCAGTTCCGGGTCTATCCACCGGAACAGCGGGTCCGGGATATACAGGCCATGATTCCCATCTTTCGGCCTCTATCCTGGGTTTCGGTCAGGCTAGTGTTGCGGCTTCTGGGGCTGATGGCCTCCTGCATCCTACTAGTGCATCACGCCAGGCGGCGCATGCGGGCTCTGCAGTGGGACCTGAAGTTTCAGTGGGCCCAGCATCACGGCAACCTGTCCGACCATGTCTTGATCTCGGAGGGCACTGCACAACAGTTGCAGTGGTGGCTCACGGACCGCGATTGGGTCATGGGCAGGAGCCTCTCCCTTCCCCAACCGGAGCATGTCGTAGTGACGGATGCGTCCCTCCTGGGCTGGGGTGGCCATATGGGAGAGGCGGAGATCAGAGGCCTCTGGTCTCCGGCGGAGTCTCGTCTCCACATCAACCTGTTGGAGTTGAGAGCGATCCGACTTGCACTGAAAACCTTCCTTCCCTCTGTCAGGGGCAGTGTCGTGCAGGTGTTCACGGACAACACCACCGCCATGTGGTATTGCAACAAACAGGGCGGGGTGGGGTTGTGGACCCTTTGTCAGGAGGCTCTGCGCCTCTGGACGTGGCTGGAACACCAGGGCGTCACCCTAGTGGTTCACCATCTGGCGGGCTCTCTGAACGCCAGAGCGGACGAACTCAGCCGCCGGTGCATGATGGATCACGAATGGCGTCTGAACTCCGAAGTGGCGCAAGGTCTCTTTCAGCAGTGGGGAGAGCCTTGGTTAGATCTATTCGCCACCGAAGAGAACGCGCAATGTCAGCAGTTCTGCGCGTTGGAATTTCCAAGGCGGCACTCGCTCGGCGACGCTTTTCGTCACGAGTGGAGTTGCGGTCTGTTGTACGCCTTTCCGCCTATACCACTTCTGCCCAGAGTGCTGAAGAAGATCAGGCACGACCGGGCCCAAGTCATCTTGGTGGCTCCGGATTGGGCACGAAGATACTGGTATCCCGAGCTACTCAGTATGTTGACCGATCCCCCGATACGTCTGCCCCTTCGGGAGGATCTTCTGTCGCAGCAGCAGGGGACGGTCCTCCACCCGAACCTGTCCAGCCTCCACCTCCATGCGTGGAGATTGAGCGGCGGCAGTTGATGCCATTTGACTTGCCTCCTGAAGTCTGTGATATCATTCTGGCAGCCAGGCGTCCCTCCACAAAGACGGTATACGCCTGCCGGTGGAACAAATTTGTGGCATGGTGCACAGCAAAGGCTGTGGATCCCCTTTCCGCCCCTCTTTCTGAGGTTCTCCTCTTTCTTCTTTCTCTGGCCCGGCAGGGCTCTGCCCTGGGCACCCTGAAAGGTTATCTTGCTGCCATCTCCGCCTTCTTGCGGCTTCCTGATCAGCCTTCTCTTTTCAAGTCCCCTGTGGTTACACGCTTTCTAAAAGGCATTACTCACACGTTCCCTCCTGTCCCTTTTGTAATGCCTCAGTGGGACTTGAATCTGGTCTTGACTTTCCTGATGTGCGCTCCCTTCGAGCCTCTTCACAATTGTCCTCTTCGTCTTCTGACTCTTAAGACTGCTTTTCTGGTAGCCATCACCTCGGCTAGACGGGTGAGTGAGCTCCAGGCTTTATCTTCAAAGCCTCCTTTTCTCTCTGTTCATCCGGACAAGGTTGTCCTTCGGCCTCGTCCTTCCTTTCTTCCGAAAGTGGTGACTCCATTTCATCTTGGGCAGTCTGTCACCTTGCCCACCTTCTTTCCGCCTCCGCATCCTTCCAAAGAGGAAGAGAGGCTCCACCGTCTGGACCCAAAACGTGCGCTCTCCTTTTATCTGGACCGCACAAAACAGTTCCGGGTGGACGACCAGCTTTTTGTTGGGTACGTGGGCGCTAAGAAGGGGAAAGCTGTGCACAAACGGACCATCTCTCGGTGGGTCGTTTTGTGTATCAAAATTTGCTATTCTTTGGCAAAAAAGGACCCTCCTGTTGGGCTGCGCGCCCATTCTACTCGGGCCACAGCGGCTACTACTGCTTTGGGACGGGGAGTCCCTTTGCAGGACATCTGTCAGGCGGCGACGTGGGCTTCGTTACACACGTTTGCCAGGCATTATTGCCTTGACAGCCAAGTCCGGAGGGATGGCTTCTTTGGCCGTTCTGTCCTCCAGGACTTTCTGGTGTGATCTTGGTTCGCAGACCCACCACCGGGGATGGTATTGCTTGGGTATCTATTCTAAGGTGAGGAATCTAACTAACGTGTTTCTTTCAGATGAACAAGTTACTTACCTTCGGTAACGATGTATCTGTAAGAAACATTAGTTAGTTAGATTCCTCACCGACCCACCCATCCTCCCCGTTCTGCGAACTGACATCTAGGGTTAAGGTTGTCCTTTTCAGGCCCCTAGATTTTATTTTTGGCATCAGTGTCGGTCTTTGCATGGCTCTGCGTTCCTGGCGCGGAAAGCTATGTACAAGAACTGACGTCAGCGCGCGAGGGCGGCGTCTAAGTACTCCGACGACGTCATTCCGGCGCACGACGCCGACGACGGACGCGGAGCCGCAGACGACGCCTAGCGACGCGCAAGGGGTATTGCTGACGAAAAATCTCCCGGATCCAGTCTGACGCCTGGGGATATTCTAAGGTGAGGAATCTAACTAACTAATGTTTCTTACAGATACATCGTTACCGAAGGTAAGTAACTTGTTCTACAGAAGGAAACCAATTGTTCGGCCTTGCTTTTTGGCGCTGATGAGTGTATTTGTCATTTCTCACAGTACCGAGCAGCCAAAAGACTGGTCTGCAGGAGCATGCACCTACCTACTCCATGAAGACAGTAGAGACGAGAAACAAGGCGTGTTTTGTGACTTCTGAATGTTGTCAGAGGAGGGATAAAACAAACTGATAGAGTACTTCTGGATACCTAATAATCTCTTGCCTACATGAAGTGTAATCTTGTTGCTAGTGATAGTGCAGCGATTTATGTTATGCCACACCAATGTGTTCCAAAAGATATTGAGAGTGCAAACATTAACACTGTCTTATTCCATGCATACACAAATGAAATTGAGTCTGCTTGAATTAGAGACCACGTAAACCTGGCAAAACCAAAAGCAAATAGACAAACACACACAATGTTCCCAACACACACACACTTGTGCAGCAGGTGTAGTAACCAAACCTATGACCTGTACATTATACAAAGGCCGCAGAAGGAGACGATCTGTGTAGGTAGCTGGCTTTTTATGTGGTAGTGCCAATGTAAGGGCACTCCTTGCAAAAAGTACAGATGACCCTTATTGGTTTACAGGGCTTAAATTAATGATCCCAAGTGCTCCACTTGTGGTAGTGTGGCCGAGCAGCTTAGGCTTATCAGAAGGTAGTATTAGGCATCTGTTGTACACGCATAGTCAATAAATGAGATACACACTCAAGAAGAAACTCAAGACCAATTTAGAAAAATAACACAGATTTTTACATATTTTTTTTTTCTTCATAACATTTATTGTTGACAGCCGATACAGATCTGGCTCCGCCAGGGGTGCCAGAAACACTGTAACTATTAATATCTGATAGAGACTACTAGCCACAGATTCCTTCACATAGAATTATCCCCTGCATCCCCGCATGCCTACGTCAGATTTTTCCTTTTCCGCGTGCAGCAACGAGGATCCGGTTTGTCCTCTGGGCCTGTTTAGACCTTTCCCTTCTGCTCTTGCTGCGTGTGTGAGAACAGTGTGTGAATGCCTTCGGGCTTTAAACCTTGTTCGTCGTGTGGCCGCCTCATATCGGCGACAGATCCTCACCCCATCTGTATGTGGTGTTTGGGGGAGCACCACGATTCCACTGATAGTGAGGCGTGTCAGCAGATGAAGCCGAAGTCCCGGCGGGAGAGCCTGATGAAACTTCTTTTGGCTTGTATGTACAGGTCGGCGTCGACACCTCGCCCGGCCCCTGAGGAGGGTCCTCGGACCCGCGGCTTCCCTCGCCGACTTCAATATTCTCCCAGGTCGCAAGTGCACCGCTCACCTCTTGGTAAGTGTCGCAGTTTGTCCTCGAGGGTCGGGTTTCCGGCCTGTCGGGGCGTGGGCTCTCCGCGGGAGGTGCGGCCCTGCGGGGCGTCCCCTTGTCTGCCGTTTCCCGGCATGGGGGCGACCAGAACCCAGATGGAGACATATGCAGCGGCTTTGCAGGCCTCGCTGGCTTCTCCTCCTTCCACTCCTGGGATGTCAGCGGATCCCTTGCAGTGTGCGGGGCCCTCCGCAGCGTCGCCGGTGGCTCCGGCCCCAGCGCCAACTGGTTCGGATCCAGGCTCGGAGGATGTGGTACCGTTGAGGTGCGGCCTTTCGGGGGTCCCTCCTTCAGACCACGGCGCCTCTGCTTCGCCACAAACTCCTGCGGCAGTCCCTGGGTGTCGCGGGAGGTCGCCGGGGCTCGGGTCGCACCCCCGAGCCCCTCCCAGTCCTCGGGACAGGCAGCGGCTTGTCTGGGGCCGAGCTGACGCTGCCACGGCGCCCGGCGGCACCTGGCCCTGGCGGCGGCGGAGGGGCCTTCTCGCCCGAGCCCCTCTCGGTCCTCAGGACAGGCGGCGGCCTTGTCCGGGGCCTGGGTGATGCCACTACGGCACAGGGAGCTGCTGGCCCTGGCAGCGCCATAGGGGTCGGCGGAGGGCCTGTCTCGCCCTGTCATGAGTCGCAGCTGGTGGGGGTCTCATCGTCCCTCCCCGAGCCCTTCTCGTCCCTCCGCGCAGGCGGCTGTCTCGTCGGACGTAGGGTCGGTGCCGTTCCAGCGCCGTCCCTTCACCACCCCGGCTCAGCTCCAGTCTCCTGCGCTGTGTGCTGTGTCGCACGTCGCCCCGGCGTCAGGTTGCGGACTCTTCGGCGCCAGGCCGACGTCGGGTCGTTGACTCGTCTTCAGATGCCTCCTCTTCTCCAGAGGTTCGGCGGTCGCTGGTGTCATCCTCGCTGGAGACGGGCCGCCGTGTTGTGGCTTTTTCCCCGACTTCGTCTAAAGGTGGCTCGTCACCGTCCCCACGACCGCGGTCCTCGCCGGAGGAGCTGCAGGTTTCCCACTCTTCGATCCCTCTTCCTTCCTTTCGGCCTTGGCCCTTCCTTCCTCCAGTTGGTTTAGGGGATGGTCGCCTTAGCTTGCAGCCGTCACCTAACGAGGAGCTGCTTTCCCCTCCGCGGGGCCCTACGGAGGCGGGTGCGGCTTTCCCCCCGCTGTTTCTACAGCTGTGTGGATGGGTGATCCTGCAACCCATTTTCCCGCAGATCATCTTCTGGAGGTTCACCATCAGGGCTCTGGTAGTAGGGAACTGTTGCTTTCCTTCAAGGGTTCACTCCACTCTTCTCTCTTGGGGACTTGGGGCCGTCCCGCCACGGGGGACCCGGTGCCCCAGCACCTTCTGCACCACCACCATCCGGCGCCGCTTGATCCAGTGTGCCTTTCTCTTCACCCTTCGACCAGAGGCCCCCTTTTGCAGTCTGCCTTTCCTGGTTTGCCCCTGCTGTTATCTCCCCCTTCACGGGAGGCCTGCTGGCTGGACTCCTGGGGGTGCAATATGTTTGCCTCAACCAGTGCGGCTCAGCGGGCCCTCAACACACTGTGTGTTTTGACTAGGGCCACTTCTTGCTTGTGGGACTCGGTGGAGTCCCTTATGTCTGCCGCTTCTTAGGGGGGTGCCTGTGTGGATTTGCGACATCATGTCTTGGATGGTCGGTGTTTATCCTTCGCTCCGCTCTGGACATCTCGGAGGTGCTGGGTCGTGCCATGGCTTCTTCGGTTGCCCTTCGTCGCCATGCCTGGCTTCGGGACAGTGTGTTCCCGGAGAATGTTCGAGAATGGCTGGTGGACCTTCCCTTCGATGGTGCCCTTTTGTTCCATGCCCCTGCGGACTCAGCCATCCAAAGGTTCTTGGCAGGGCTTCATCCTCCTCCTCCTCCCTCTCCTATTTCTCCTTTTTACTGTGTGTTTTTCCTTTGGGTTTTTTGCACCATGTTGGGTCTGAGATTGGGCCTTCTGCGTTTCCCCTCTGGCTGCTTGATAGGCCTCCTGCGGGTTTTTTTGCCGCAGGTCTTTTTTGTTGTCCTCTGCTGCGGAAGTTTCATCCTAAGAGGTTCCAATGTCTTGGGATTTGACATGCCCTATGTGGGGCAGGGTTGGCTGTTATATAGCCCTGGTATGTGCTGGGGAGTTGTGGTCGCCTGCGGGCTTCTGCTGTGCGCGGCGTTATGGTATGTTGCGGATGCAACCTTCTTCTTCACCTTTTTGCTTTGAGTGTTCGTTCTGTGGTGTCGCTGGCGGAGCTTGCCAGTGCCGCCCTCTTGTTCTTCATGCATCCGGCCTTCTCTGCTTCTTCCAGTGGGCCTTGCACCTTCCACCTCTTCTCCCTGTGGGGGGGATGGTCCCTGCCTTCTGGACCCTTTTTCGGGCGCTGTTTGTCCCTGCGGGGCGTTGGACGACTCTTCCTGGGTGACCTTGAGTTCCCCTATTTGACTTCCGCCTGCTTCTTGCTGCCGGCGCCATCCTGTCTGGGATTGCACTTGCTCTGCCTCTTCTCCTTTGAGTCTCTGGGTTGCTCTTCTCCTTCGGTGCTCCTTTCCTTGCCTTGGCCGGAGGTTTTGTTGCCCCACGTGGCCGTGGGGTGTTTGGCCTCTTTACGCCTTGCCTTGTTTCCTCTGCTGAGTGAGGACAGGTTATCTTCTTCTTCTTCCCTTTGCCTGGGGGACGGAGCTCCTTGTCCTGTTTTTGGACTCGGCCCCCATGCGGTCCTCTGTTCTGCCCAGGTGGGTGGGGTCCTCTCGCAGACCCTCCTTCCCCTTGGGTATGGCTAGGGTATCTATTCTATGTGAAGGAATCTGCGGCTAGTAGTCTCTATCAGATGTACGAGTTACTTACCTTCGGTAACGATGTATCTGGTAAAGACGATTCTAGCCGCAGATTCCTTCACGGCCCGCCCTTCCTCCCCGTTCTGCGAGAGCTTGTGATTTGGTCTTTTGCACTCGTTTCCCCGTGGGTGGCTGTGTCTTCTATGAGTACATTCTTTCTCTCTTCCTGTCGGGCTGTCCCCTTTTTCCTCCCCGTTGTCACATGGGAGGATAGGTTTGTTGGTACTTCTGGCGCTTTGCGATCCTTGAGGTTGGGGTCTTTGGGCTGTGCCTCTGCCCTTGTTCATGATGGGAGTTGTCACACTCTGTGATGGGGATGTCTTGGAGTTTTGTTGTTCCCTGTGTGTCCCCGACTGGTTCCCCTTCCTTGTCTTTGGTTGAGGTCGTAGTCCTGTTGCATTTTATCGTTACGTTTTTACACATGTTCCTTGTCTCCGTGGGGGGGGGGGGGGGCTGTCTCTGCACTGGCAGGGTTGCTGCCCTGTTCTTTATTCTTTCCCTGCCTTTGGGTACGGCAGTGCCGGGCACTGCTCTTTCTGGTGTTGTTCCTCACCATCCCTTTTTCTGTTCTTTCGCTCACTGTTCCTATACTCTCACAGTTTTTGTTTGCTGGATCCACGTTGTGGCGCGGAAAAGTTCTCCGAAGGATGGGACTTATGTGACCTCGCTGATGTCACGTGCGTGGACGACGCCTGGGTGGAGTCGCGTGATGCCGTCCCCCTGGCGCGCGGGGATGCTGGGCAAAAAGTTTTCCGGATCCAGTCTCACGCCTGGGGATAATTCTACGTGAAGGAATCTGCGGCTAGAATCGTCTCTATCAGATACATCGTTACCGAAGGTAAGTAACTCGTACGATACTGATATCAACATTTTCATCATTACAGTTATACCATTTTTAGTATATGAATGTTTGAATGCAACTTTTTAAAACAAACAAAAGTGCTATAGTAAGCTTACAGAAGAAATAAAGAAAGCTGAGATACATAGGTCTAAGCCCTCCAATGTGAAGATAAGTATGCTCAAAATCAGGGTCCCCGTAGAAAACAGTCGTATCGGCAGTCCCTCAATATCAGAAGCTGGAGGAATAGGTTCCAGGTACAGCCCTCTATAGTCTGCCCACCTCTTCCAAGGTTTTTATATAGTTTTAGACACCAAGATCATCGGATTCAGGTAAGTACTTTTGGAGACATTGATTTTTGGCGTATTAGTAAAATACAGTCAAATAACGGTTTTGAGGTATGAGACGGTATTGGTATCCTATGGGAGAAACATATGTACACTTGAGAACGTTTTTGAAGGATGCCTTCTAGGACTTGCTGTGTTTAGAGGCTAAGGTCCAAGAAACCACCAGCAGTTCGGGTTTACCTGCCCTGGGGTGTCCTGGTGCAGAGGTGCTGGTTGCGGAGGTAGCTGTGAGCGCTACGCAATTAAGTCTATAGAGAAGTACCTGCAGAAAGAAGGGCTGCAAGTGGGGACTAGGGCGACAAGTCTTGCAAAACCCACAGGGGGACTCAGCTCTTGAGTTTCCCTGGAGCATAGGGACACAGTCGGTTTACGTGAACCCGGGCTCGGGTGCAGAAGTGTTTTGTCCAGCGAGTCGCTGCAGTTAGAGGCTCTCACTTGGCTTGGACGACCTGCAGAAGGGGAGAAAAACAGACAGCAGGGCCGCTTTGTATGAAGACCTCATGGATCTTGAAGTCCTTCTTCGGCAGGTCGGTGTCTATGATGTCCGAACTGGACACGCAACAAGTCTTGGTAGTTGCAAGGGCTCTGGTGCCCAGGGTATTGGTACTGAAAGGCTCCGGTAGGATCAGCAGCTCAAGACCTGGTGAGAGCGACAGGTCTGGCTTCCTGGACTTACAATAGCCTCTTCCTTGTGAGTTGCTCTCTCAGTAGGCCAGATGGCCGACAAGACGAAGTACCGGTTCAGTGCAGTTGGTGCCTGCAGATGCAGGTAGATGGCTCCTCCACTCGAAGGGACATGCTGCTTGGTTGTTGAAGGTAAGAACAGTCCTCCAAGGGTCTGGGGAGGCTGTTCAGCTTCTGGACGAGTTGATCTTTGTAATTGTCACGGTGCAAGCAGCCAGGCAGGAGTTGGCGAGAACTTTAGTGCAGGACCTCTGTTCTCAAGACTTTGGCTCTTCTTTGTCCTGCATTTGGTTCCCAATAGACAAAACTGAGTTCCTGGTGTCAAGAGGCCCCTTCAATACTGAATTTAGGGATCCTTAGGGGAGTGTAGGGTAGGAGCCAATGGGCTACTTGCCTCTGTGGTGATTACGCCCCCTACATGACCTAGAGTTCGTAGTTTCACCAATTTCAAAATGGTGAAACTCTTCTTTGGCTATCCACTTCAGGTGGCCCACCTTATGGGTGTGCCAAGCCTGAAAATGTGACATGCCTTGTGACTAATTTTCCTGCTTGCTCTGGTGCCAAATGGACCCCAGTGCAGAGGGTGGTGTTCCCCAGGTCTCGGGGGAAGTCGTTCTCACATATCAAGGGCGGTAGACATGCTCATTCACTAGCCATCCTGCTGGAGGAGGTGTGATCACCTTCTGCTGGAGCAAGTATTGTTTCTGACCTCTGAGACCACGGGCTCTCACCTACAGGGGTGTCAGATACCCGTCTGTGGTGGCAGGCTGGGTGATACCAGTCAGCCAGCACACTAGAGGACTAGTAGGTTTTCAGGGGACACCTCTAAGGTGCCCTCTGGGTGCATGGCATAAAAAATCTAGTACTGGCATTAGTACAGCGTTATTAAGACGAGGTGTTTGAAACTAAACACCATTGGTTTCAGTGCACCCATCATGTAGCAGGGTAACTCGTAATGGCCAGTGCCCAAAACATATACTCAAGGTGGTTGCGTGATCACTTGCAATGTTTTAGTAATAAAACTAGACATCACAGGAGCATATCTGCTCATGCAGATGTGCCCTCACATGTATTATAATGCACTCTGCCATAGGTCTCGAAGGCCTGCTGGAGGGATGACTTGCATATAGTATTTGCAGTGTACCTTGACATGGCACAGAGGCAGTGTGCCATGTCGTGCTTTCAAGATGGTTTGCACCATTTCACGCATTCTGCAATGACAGGCTGCATGCAGTTTTTGTGACCATTGTTAGTAACCGTGCCCTGGTTACCAGGGGTACCACTTACTAGGGACTTATAGGAGTGCTAATGTCTTTGCCAATTGTGTTTCAGTTAGACATTTACCTTATTTTAAGGTCCCTGCTAACCAGGCCACCATTGCCAATGTTCTTTTCCTTAAAACAGGTAAATGTCTAATCTGATAGAGACTACTAGCCGCTGATTTCTTCTCGTAGAATTATCCCCAGGCGTGAGACGGGACCCGGAAAACTTTCCTCCCCAGCATCCCTGCGCGCCAGGGGTGTAGGAGAGTAGGGTCTGCTTCCTATGGTCACCCCCACTTTTTGCTTTTGCTTCACTGGTTTTCAACTTAGATGTGGCTGTGGGCCTGCTAATCAGACCCACAGCCCAGCTGTTCTCTCTCTAAATTCATACTATGTACTTTAGGTACATAACCCAATTGGTAAGGATCACCTTATAGGGCCCTGTACAGTGTACCTTAGGTACCCAGGGCAGGGGTGTACCCTAGGCCTACCAGGGGCTGCAGCATGTATTATGCCACCCCTGGCTGGCCTCCCATCATGACACAACTGGCTGATCACTCAGCTGGGGCAAGGTTGTGTAATCACCCCTTGCTTAGGTATAGTATTCCTATACCTACCTTATATATAGACACATGGGTAACCTTTCAGCCACTCCTATGGCAGGCCTTAACAATCCTGGAGGCAGAGTGCTTTTTAACATGTGAGATGGTGCTCTAGCATGAGCTGAGCCTGTCTGCAGCTTTCGGAACCATGTCCTTATAGCTGTTCTATGATATCGCCTACCATATACTCTTAAAGTGCCTTATAATCCTTGCGGTTATGGTAACTATGGTTTGGCTTTATCAAAACATGTTGTGTAAGGTGTCTAACACTTTGGAATACTACCCCCACACAATTTCTGGCAATGAGGATAGTATTCCCCCCTTCTAGAGGGAGAAGACATGTTAAAATCCTACTTACCCGGTTAAAGTGAACTAGAGCCCCAGCATCACAAAATGGATGCTGCTGCCACGGACACAAGTCTGACCTCCTGCTGCTGGGAGTCCTTCCAGCGAGGGAGGCTTGGACAATAGGTTTCCTGCCTTGGGAGGTGCTAGCACCATCCTAGACAGGGCTTAGTGTATTGGGGCAGGGAGGGATGAAAGAAACGAGACCCTGCCTGGGGCACACAAGGTGTCCCATGCATAGTCCGGTTCAAACCGGTGCTGGGGCACTCCAGCCCCAGTCCTGGCGCAAAACTGGACAAAGGGAAGGGGGTGTAACCACCCCCCTCCCTGGTCCCACCCATAGGAGGGACCTAGCAGGTAACCCAGCCCCCCAGATTAGTATAAGAGTGGGAGCTGAGTCCCTGGGACTTTGGATTATCCGGAATTGAAACTAGACACGAAACTCTGGACCTTTGACATTCGACGACAAGAAGACTGAAGAATCTCCCTTGTGGCCAAGGAGTGGCCACCCTGTGCAAACAGGCACCAACAACCGACCTGCCGTTTGCTTTGCCCAAGTTCTACGAGGAACCGACTGCAGAGCCCGACCAGCGCCTTGACTTCTAGACTTCTCTGAACCTGACCCACAACAACAGCAGAGCTGAGATCCGTGGAGGCGACGAGAGACGTGGGACCGGCTACCTGGGAAAATTGCCGAGTAGCTTCTAGCGCAGCTTCTGAGGCATCCTCGAAGTTGTACTCTGGTGATTGAGAAGCCCCAACCCCGAGCACCATCTGCACCGAAGATCAGCCCTCCACACTCCACGAGTTCTGTGTGGGGCCCTTCTGCATTTTCCTGCGCGACGCGTCTGTCCGGTTGCTGGCCCGTTGGCTAGTAGCCTCAGTGACGACGAACCCTTGACTTTTCACCGCTGGTTGGGCTCCTCCAGACTGGCCCTTGCTTCCCTGTGAAAGAGAAGCACCTCAGACCTTCCTGGTCTGCACCTGAAGCGAATTTCCCATTCCGCGTGGGTTGCCTTTGCCAAGGCTCGTTGACTCCAATCGAGACGTCGACTCCGCCATCAGCAAGATCCTTCGTGGGACAGCTCGTACCCTGGTTCTGGTTGTCCTCGACGCCTCCTGGTCCACGCAGCTGCAGAGACCAGCTTCAAGACATCACCTGTGTTCTGCACGACATCACCTGGTTCCTTCCTGGTTCCACACGGTCACTGGCTAGTGACCCAGACTTTGTCCCCTCTGCTTGCATGTGTTCTTCCTTCAAGATCCATCTTTGGATCCACCGGACATCTTCCTCCTGGCCGCCTGCCAGCATCTGTTCTTCAGGCATCCATAGGGTCCAGCGACGACACCCGACACATCTTCATACCTATGCACCCGTCTCCTGTGGGTGAGGTAACGCGAGTACTCCAGTGCTCCAGTGGATATTGACTATCCAAGTGTCTAAGTCTTTAGTTTCTTCCTCCTAGTTACTTCGGAAGTGTCCTTATTCTTCCTATTTCTAACCGTTACATTCCCATTGACTTTAATGTAACCCACGTGTGTGTTTCCACACTGCACACGCTTTCCGTGGGCCTCCCACTTCCTAACTATTGGTAAGGTAGTGTAGCCCCAGCGATTCCCTAGGCCCTAGGCCTACTCCCTGTTCGTGACGTGGTACTTAAACCACTTTCTTAGTATATGGTTTGCGTGGCCCCTGGGCCTAACTGTATTTTCCAGTGTAACTTAACGTATGCTACTTAAGAAATTGTTTGTACTTATACCTCTGAACTCATAAAGAGTGCTGAGGGTATATGTTAGAATAAATACATTCTAATTTTATATATACCTGGCGTGGTGTCATTTGGTATTCAAGGGATCATAATGGTATAACAGCTGGCTTCACATGCCATACAGAGTTTAGCCTAAGACTGCTCTTGTCCATGCTACCACTAGGATAGCTGGTCTATACGGTTGACTTTACAACCAATCACCATAAGGGTTGTTTGGACTGATACAAGGTGTACACTAGAACTAGTGACATCATGTACCAGGCCAACTTCTCACAAGGGGGACAGCATCACGCAACTCCGCCCAAGAGTCGTCCGCGTACGTGATGTCAGTGAGGTCACATAAGTCCCACCCCAGCGCGCCTACGTCCGTTTTTTCCTTTTCCGCGTGCAACGCGGATCCGGTTTGTGCTCTGGGCCTTTATGCTACTGCTGCGTGTGTGGGAACAGTGTACGAATGCCTTCGGGCTTTAAAACTTGCTTGTCGTGTGGCCGCCTCATGTCGGCGACGGATCTTCACCCCATCTGTCTGTGGTGTTTGGGGGAGCACCACGACTCCACTGATTGTGAGGCGTGTCAGCAGATGAAGTCGAAGTCCTGGCGGGAGCGCCGAATTAAACTTCTTTCGGCTCGTGTTTCCAGGTCGGTGTCGTCATCTCGCCCGGCCCCTGCGGAGGGTTCTCAGACCCGCGGCTTCCCTCGCCGACTTCGATCTTCTCCCAGGTCGCAAGAACGCCGCTCACCTATTGGTAAGTGTCGCAGTTTGTACCCAAGGGTCGGGTTGCAGCCTGGGCTTAGCGTGGGCTCTCCGCGGGTGGTGCAGCCCCGCGTGTCGTCCCCTTATCCGCCGTTTCCCGGCTTGGGGGCGACCATAGCCCAGATGGAGACATATGCGGTGGCTTTGCAGGCCTCGCTGGCTATTCCTCCTCCTCCTTCTCCCTCCTGGGACGTCAGCGGATCCCTTACAGTGTGCGGGGCCCTCCGCGGCGTCGCCGGCGGCTCCGGCCCCGGCACCGACTGGTTCGGATCCAGGCTCGGAGGATGTGGTGCCATTGGGGTGCGGCCCTTCGGGGTCCCTCCTTCGGACCACGGCGTCTGCTTCGCCGCAAACTCCCACGGGAGTCCATGTGGTGTTGCGGGAGGTCGCCGGGGCTCGGGTCGCACCCCGAGCCCCTCTTGGTCCTCGGGACAGTCGGCAGCCTTGTCCGAGGCGACGCCGCTACAGCGCCGGCAGCTGCTGGCACTGGCGGCACCACAGGGGTCGGCGAAGGGCCCATCTCGCCCTGTCACGAGTCGCGGCTGGCGGGGGACTCCTCGTCCCTCCCCGGGCCCTTCTCGTCCCTCCCCGGGCCCTTCTCGTCCCTCCACGCAGGCGGCTGCCTCGTCGGAGGTCAGGTCGGCGCTGTTCCGGCGCCGTCCCTTCGCCACCCCGGCTCCGGACCAGCTCCGGTGTCCTGCGGCGTGTGCTGTGTCGAAGGTCGCCCCGGCGTCTCCTCCGGCGCCAGTTGATGATGATGTCCTGCCTCAGGTTGCGGACTCTACGGCGCTGGGCCGACGTCAGGTAGTTGACTCGTCTTCAGACGCCTCCTCTTCTCCCGAGGTTCGGCGGTTGCTGGTGTCATCCCCGCCGGAGACGAGCCGCCGTATCGTTGCTTTTTCCCCGATGTCGTCTAAAGGTGGCTCCTCGCCGTCGGCACGACCACGGTCTTCGCCGGAGAAGCCGCAGGTCCCCCACTCTTCGGTCCCTCTTCCTTCCTTCCGGCCTTGGCCCTTCCTTCCTCCGGTTGGCTTGGGGGATGGCCGCCTTAGCTTACAGCCGTCACCTAATGAAGAGCTGCTTTCCCCTCCGCGGGGCCCTACAGAGGCGGGTGCGGCCCTACGGAGGTGGGTGCGGCTTTCGCCCGCGCTGTTTCCTCAGCTGTGGGAATTTTCCTCATGGGTGATCCAGCTACCCATTTCCCCGCAGACCATCTTCTGGAGGTTCTCCATCAGCGCTCTGGTGGTAGGGAACTGTTGCTTCCCTTCGAAGGTTCACTCCACTCTTCTCTCTTGGGGACTTGGGTCCGTCCCGCCACGGAGGACCCGGTGCCCCAGCACCATCTGCACCGCCACCATCCGGCACCGCATGATCCGGTGTGCCTTTCTCTTCATCCTTCGACCAGAGGCCCCTTTTGCAGTCTGCCTTTCCTGCTTTGCCGCTGCTGTTGTCTCCCCCGTCACGGGAGGCCCGCTTGCTGGACTCTTGGGGGCGCAATATGTTTGCCTCAACCAGTGCAGCTCTGCGGGCCCTTAACACTCTGTGTGTTTTGACTAAGGCCACTTCCTGCTTGTGGGACTCGGTAGAGTCCCTTATGTCTGCCGCTTCTCACTAGGGTGCCTGTGTGGATTTGAAACACCATGTCTTGGATGGTCGGGAGCTGGCGGCGTTTATCCTTCCCTCCGCTTTGGACTTCTCGGTGGTGCTGGGTCGTGCCATGACTTCTTCGGTTGCCCTTCGTCGCCATGCCTGGCTTCGGGACAGTGTGTTCCTGAAGAATGTTCGAAAACGGCTGGTGGACCTTCCCTTCGATGGTGCTCTTTTGTTCCATGCCTCTGCGGACTCAGCCATCCAGAGGTTCTTGGTGGGGCTTCGTCCTCCTCCTCCCCCTCCTTCTTCTCGTCCTCAGTGACCTGCGTGTTGATCTGGTTCTTGGAGCTGTTCTTCCGTTGGGGGGGTCGCCCCGGTTGTTTGGTCTATGTGCTTCATGGCCACTCGAGTCCTCCTTGCTGAGGCTGTAGTTCTGTTGGCTGCTGGCCAGCCCTTTTTGACTGTGTGTTTTTCCTTTGGGTTTTTTACACCATGCTGGGCCTTCGATTGGGCCTTCTGCATTTCCCCTCTGGCTACTTGATAGGCCTCCTGCGTGGTTTTTTGCCGCAGGTCTTTTTTATTGTCCTCTGCTGAGAAAGATTCTTCCGAAGAGGTTCCCATGTCTTGGGATATGACATGCTCTATGTGGGGCAGGGTTGGCTGTTATATAACCCTGGTATGTGCTGGGGAGTTGTGGTCGCCTGCGGGCTTCTGCTCTTTGTGGCGTTACGGTATGTTGCGGATGTAACCTTCTTCTTCGCCTTTTTGCTTTGAGTGTTTTGTTCTTTGGTGTCCCTGGCGTCTGGCGGAGCTTGCCAGTGCCGCCCTCTTGTTCTATCTGCACCGTTGTGCCTTCTTGGGGCTTTAGTGGGGGACTGTCATCCTGCCTTCTCCGCTGCTGCCAGTGGGCCTCGCAGTCGGTTCTACCGCTTCTCCCTGTGGGGGGGGGTTGGTCCCTGCCTTCTGGACCCTCTTGCGGGCGCAGTTTTTCTCTGCGGGTCATTGGAAGATTCTTCCTGGGTGACCTTGAGTTCCCCTTTTTGACTTCCGCCTGCTTCTTGCTGCCGGCGCCGTCCTGTCTGGGATTGCCTTTGCTCTGCCTCTTCTCCTTGGAGTCTCTAGGTTGCTCTTCTCCTTTGGTGCTCCTTTCCTTGCCTAGGCCTTGGGCGGAGGTTTTGTTGCCTCACATGGGTGTGGGCTGTTTGGCCTCTTTGCGCCTTGCCTTGTTTCCTCTGGTGAGTGAGGACAGGCTATCTTCTTCTCTTCTCCCCCCCCCCCCGTCTTCTCCCCCCCCCCCCTTGGGGTTGGTGGCCTCCTGCTGGTGGGGGTTTCCCTTTGCCTGGGGGACGGGGCTCCTCGTCCTGTTTTCGGACTTGTCCTCTGTGCAGCCCTCTATTCTATTTTACGTGAAGGAATCTGCGACTAGTAGTCTCTATCGGATGTACGAGTTACTTACCTTCGGTAACGATGTATCCGGTAGAGACGATTCTAGCCACAGATTCCTTCACGGCCCGCCCTTCCTCCCCGTTCTGCGAGGGCTTGTGATTTGGTCTTTTGCACTCGCTTCCCTGTGGGTGGCTGTGTCTTCTATGAGTACATTCTTTCCCTCTTTCTGTCAGGCTGTCCCTTTTTCTTCCCCGTTGTCACATGGAAGGATAGGTTTGTTGGTACTTCTGGCTCTTTGCGATCCTTGAGGTTGGGGTCTTTTGGCTGTGCCTCTGCCCTTGTTCCTGATGCGGGTTGTCACACTCTGTGATGGGGATGTCTTGGAGTTTTGTCGTTCCCTGTGTGTCCCCGACTGGTTCCCCTTCGTTGTCTTTGGTTGGGGTTGTAGTCCTGTTGCATGTTATCGTGACATTTTTACATATGTCCCTTGTCTCCGGGGGGCGGGGGCTGTCTCTGTACTGGCAGGGGTACTGCTCTGTTCTTTATTCTTTCCCTGCCTTTGGGTACTGCAGTGCCTGGCACTGCTCTTTATGGTGTTGTTCCTCACCATTCCTTTTTCTGCTCTTTGGCACACTGTTCCTATACTCTCACAGTTTTGTCTGCTGGCTCCGTGTTGTGGCGCGGAAAAGTTCTCTGAAGAAACTGACGTAGGCGCGCCGGAGTGGGACTTATGTGACCTCGCTGACGTCACGTATGCGGACAACGCTTGGGCGGAGTCGCGGGATGCCGTCCCCCCGGCGCACGGGGTTGCAGGGCAAGAAAGTTTTCCGGGTCCAGTCTCAAGCCTGGGGATAATTCTACGTGAAGGAATATGCTGCTAGAATCGTCTCTACCAGATACATCGTTACCGAAGGTAAGTAACTCGTACATCTATGCGGTGTATGTTTCTCCCATAGGATAATATTACAACGTTTGAAACTTATACCTCAAAACCATCATTTGACTGTATTTTTACAATGCTACAAAAATCTATAACTCCGAAGTACTTACCTAATTCTGATGATATTGATGTATATTGTATAAAAATTGTATTTTTCTAAATTGGTCATGAGTTTCTTTTTGAGTGTGTGTCATTTATTGACTCTGTGTGTACAACAAATGCTTAACACTACCCTCTGATAAGCCTAAACTGCTCAACCACACTACCAAAAATAGAGCACTTGGGATAATTCATTTGAGCTCTATAAACCAATAAGTGTTGCCCGTAGTTTTTGCATGGGTGCACTACCACATAAAAAGCGAGCTACCTACACATGGATCCAGTTGGATCCACAGATTATTGGTATGAATGGAGTCCGTGACGGGGACAGTGGATGTGTTACGTGACTGTAGAGTACTTTGACAGAGCCCTAATACAAATTTAAGACACTGCCGGAGAAAAATTATTTATTATTATCGGATAGTGGGAGCAATGAAAAAGGATCTGGAGAGATGAGGGCTCAGGGCCACACCTACAGAGTAATGCTGTTCATGATATACCAAATATCCCCAAGAACTGGCAAAATGTAATCTTGTGGGGCTTAGAGTGAAGTGTCCAGAAAGATTGCTAGTAGAGGGAGACTGAAACACCTAAAAGTGTCTAGTAATGCTATGTTTATATTGCAGTTTAAGGTCCTGCATCAGCTAATTTGTGAGAGGGTCAGATGAATATATTCATTAAAAACATCTAATGACCCTAGATGCAGGGATGGAATGTAATCTACTATACGCTTAGTCACTGAACAATTGCAGAAACATTCTGAGAGACAGAAATCTTTATGGAAATAACAAGACTGATGAAAGCTCAAATCTGGAAATTTTCTATAGCGCCTCGTCTTTAAAAAACAAAGCAAATAGTAAATTCTAAGATCTAGCCTGCTGCTGCCAGCAAAGAGACCCATTTCAATGACATGGGAATTGGCCAGGGAACTCGGTCATCTAACTCTGGAACCCGGAAGTGATGACATGGTTGAACATGGAGTATCCTGTTAAATAAGGAAAGGGATATGAGAAGGTGTTCATAGTCACACTTGGAACTTTTTCCGTTCACATTTTCAGGCTATAAGGGATCAGGATAGGCCTTGATCCTCCACATTAAAAATGAGAAGCGATTGGGGATATGGAGGGGCTAATGTAACGTCTCTTTCTGATTCCCTCCTCCGTCCAGCTTTTCGTCAATCAGTAAGTACGTCATTTTTTATTTGCATAGTTAATTAAAACTATTGCAATACAAACATCAAGACTTAAAAGCAGATCTACATGCATTAATGAAAACAATATTTCATAAATCGCAATTTTTTTCTTTACTTTTTAAAATCCTAAAAATGTACACTTTTGGGTGACCGTAGGTGGAAATAAGTACAGTTTTGAGTATCTGATAGAGACTACTAGCCGCAGATTTCTTCCCGTAGAATTATCCCCAGGCGTGAGACGGAAACTTTTTGTCACAGTATCCCTGCGCGCCAGGGGGCGGGGCAACACCACGCGACTCCGCCTAGGCGTCGTCCTCGTACGTCCTGGCAGCGAGGTCACATACGTTTTTTCCTTTTCTGCGTGCAGCGCGGATCCGGTCTTGCTACGGGCCTGTTTCGGGACCTTTTTTCTTCATCATAGTCTTTCTCTTGGTGGAACAGTGTGTGAATGCCTTCGGGCTTTAAAGCTTGCACGTCGTGTGGGCGTCTTATGTCGGCGACGGACCCTCATCGCATTTTTATGTGGTGTTTGGGGGAGGATCACGGCACCGCGGATTGTGAGGCGTGCCAACAGTAGAAGCCGAAGTCGCGGCGGGAGCGCCGAATGAAACTTCTCTCGGCGCGTCTCTCCAGGTCGATCTCCTCTCCTCGATCAGCCTCTGCAGACGGCTTCAGATACGGCCGTGGTCGTCATCATCGCCCTTCCCTGATGTCACGAGAGTGTCGCTCACGGGTGGGTAAGTGTCGCAGTTTGTCCCCGGGGGCCCGGGTTTCAGCCTGCCGGGGGCCGTGGACTCTCCGCAGGTTGATGCGACTTGCTTGTCCTCCTACCCACTGTTTCCCGGTGATGGAGCGTCGAGAGTCCAGATGGAGACATAAGCAGCAGCTTTGCAGGCCTCGCTGGCGTCTCCTCCTCCTCCTTCCCCTCCTGGGGCGTCAGCGGTTCCCTTGCCTTGCGCGGGGCCTTCCGCGGCGCCGCCGGTGGCTCCGGTGTCGACTGGGTCGGATCCAGGCTTGGAGGATGTGGTGCTGTTGTGGTGCGGCTCCTCTGGGGTCCCTCCTTCACACCACGGCGTCTCTGCCTCGCCGCAAACTCCCACGGGTGTCCCTGTGGGGTCAGGTGAGGTCGCCGGGGCTCGGGTCGCATCCCGAACCTCTCTCGGTCCCTGGACAAGGTGTCCAGGGCCGAGGTGATGCCGCTACGGCACCGGCAGCTGCTGGGCCCAGCCAGCGGCGCCACAGGGGTCGGTGGACTCTCCCCGTCCCGCTCCGGGTCATGGCTGGGCGCGAACCCCTCGCCCTCCTCCGTGACTTTCTCGTCCCTCCATGCAGGCGGCTGCCTCGTCGGAGGGCGAGTCGGATGTTGGGTCGGCCCTGGCGGCGCCGCATGGCTCACCGACAACATATGTCGTATACTGGGCCGAGGCTGGCGGAGGTCTTCGTGTCACTCCCCTGGTCCTTCTCGTCCCTCCACGCAGGAGGCTGCCTCGGTGGAGGTCGAGTCGGCGCCATTCCGACGCCGCCTCCTGTCCACTGCGACTCCGGCCCCGCTCTCGTCCCCGGCGCAGTGTGACTTCGAGGAGCCCTATCCAGCGTCTCCTTCGGCGCAGGCTGGCGTTACCGCTCTGCCTCAGGCGGCGGACTCTACGGCTCCTGACAGGCGTCGAGTTGCGTATTCGTCTTCGGACGCTCCCTCTTCTCCGGACGCGGCCTGCATATTGGTGTTGTCCTCCCTGGAGACTTGCCGCCAAGTGGTAGCCTTTTCACCGGCATCGTCGAAGGCTGGCTCCCCACCGTTTCTGAGGCCGCCGTGTTCGCCGGAGGAGCGGCAGGTCCCCCATTCCTTGGCTCCTCCTACCTTCCAGGTCTGGCCCCTACCCGTTCCGCTTGGCTGACAGCCGCCTTAGTCTGCAGCCGTCACCCACAGAGGAGCTGCTTTATCCGCCGCGGGGCCCTACAGAGGCGGGTGCGGCCTTTGCTCACGCGGTGTCCACGGCTGTGGATATTCTGCGAATGGGTGACCCGATTACTCATTTTCCGACTGATCATCTCTTGAAGGTTCTCCACCAGGGCTCTGGTGGGAGGGAGATCTTGCTTCCCTTTGAGGGTTCGCTCCTTTCATCCCTGACGGGGCTTGGGGGCGTCCTGCCTCAGGGGATCCGGTGCCTTAGCACCTTCTACATAGGCACCTTCTGGCGCCGCGTGACCCTGTGTGTCTTTCCCTCCACTCCTCTTTGGCGGACTGCCTTTCCCTCCCTGCCGCCGCTGTTGACTCGTGGGGTTGTGTCCGGCCCTTTCCTCTTCTCGCTGCTTGGGATAATTCTGTGCCCTCCCTTGTCAAGTGTAGCCCACTCAGTCTTCCTGGGGCCCTGGGCTGTTTTTTCTGTTCTGGCGTCTTGTCTATCTGAAAGAAACACGTTAGTTAGATTCCTCACCTTAGAATATCCCCAGGCGTCAGACTGGATCCGGAATATTTTTCGTCAGCAATACCCCTTGCGCGTCGCTAGGCGTCGTCTGCGGTTCCGCGTCCGTCGTCGGCGTCGTGCGCCGGAATGACGTCGTCGGAGTACTTAGACGCCGCCCTCGCCAAACCTGGCTCCGCCGTCGACGCCCGCTGGTGCGCCTTCGGGCCCCGCGGACCTGACTGCGCAACCTTGCATGCCGGCGGCCCCGGCGCAGTCGCCGGCTCCGGCCTCAACGCCGCAAGTGCCCGAGGGACCCGTCCCCGAGTCCCCGTTGACGCCGGTCGACCTCGTCACGCCTCCTCCGCTGGCGTCGACACCGGTTCCACCTCCGACGCCGGCTCCGCTCGGCGTCGTGCCCCAGTTCAGCCCCGCTCCGGACCCGGCGCCGTTACGGCGTCGATGGACACCGCGTTCGGCGCCGCTGGAGACACATTATGTCTATCGTCCGGCTCCGATCCTTCCTCCTGTTTACCAGGAATCGGATGATGGGGGCGAATGGGAGGGGTCCGAGGATCCTAAGGCCGTTCAGGCTCAGCTGTCACAGGACTGGGCAGATGAACTGGGGGAGGCCAGTGGTCTGGATACCTCTCCAGACACTGGATTCATCTCTCCTCCGACTGTGGCTTCGGAGGAGGGTGCTGCTTTCTCTGTGGTGCTGCGCAAGGCGGCCGCAGCCCTTGGGCTCGAGCTACCTGCAGTGGCTGTGAGAACTAACGTCCTCACTGAGGTGCTTCAGTCTGCAGCAAGCTCCACTGAGCCTCTGCTGCAATTCAATGAGGCCCTCATTGACGTTCTGCAGGGCACCTGGTCCAAGCCCTCCACAGTTCCTCCTGTGGACAGGAACGTCGCCAGGCGCCACCGCCCTGCTCCGGGCGACCCCAGTTTTCTGTCCCAACACCCTACCCCCGAGAGCCTGGTTATCCAGGCTTCTACCTCCCAATCCTCCTTCCCGACCGCTCCTCCGGACCGGGATTCCAAGAGACTGGAACAGTTTGGCAAAAAGCTGTTCTCCTCTTTAGTTTGGGCCTGCGGTCCTTGAACACCGCCTGTCTTTTGGACCGTTATTCCCACTCTCTGTGGGATACGGTGGAGGACGTGTTGCCCCTGTGTCCGGAGGAGGTCCAGACACGACTTACCCAGGCTCTGGCCGATGGGAGGGATGCAGCACGACATGCTATCAGATGTGGGCTTGACATTACGGACTCGCTGGGTAGGGCGATTTCTACCACGGTGGCGCTTAGACGTCACGCCTGGCTGCGGTCCACGTCCTTTTCGGGTGATGTCCAGAGCACTCTCATGGACATGCCCTTTGATGGCACTCGCCTTTTTGGTGAGAAAGCGGACAGTGCGCTGAATAGCTTTAAGGACTCCCGGGCTACGGCCAAGTCCTTGGGCCTCTCGGCCCCGCGGTCTCAAACTTCCGCCTTTCGCCCCTTTCGTGGCCAAGGAAGGGGTGCCTCCTCACGTCCGCCTAGCCACCAGCCGCAGAACCAACCTGCGCGCGGTCGCGGACGTGGTTTCCGCCGAGGCGGTTCTGGAGGACGACGCGGTCAGCCCACATCCACCCCTGCAGCATCTGCCTCAAAGCCTTCCTAGTCCGAGCTTTCAGGCCCATTCCACGCCAGTGGGCGGCAGAGTTCGCCATCACCTGCTCCACTGGCGGTCCATCACATCGGACAGGTGGGTGCTGCAAATCATCCGAAGGGGCTACTCCCTCCCCTTCGAGACGACCCCTCCAGCCATGCCACCGCAGCACCACCGTATCTCGGGGGATCATTTGAATCTTCTCCACGAGGAAGTTTCGGCCCTCTTGGCCAAGGGGGCCGTCGAGCGCGTTCCGAGCCCAGAAGTAGGTCGTGGTTGTTATTCCCACTACTTTCTGGTTCCCAAGAAGGGCAAAGGGAGCCTATGCCCTATCTTGGACCTCCGGAACGTCAATACCTTTCTCCGGAAGGAGAGGTTCAAGATGTTAACCTTGGCTCAGGTTCTAGCTGCCCTAGACCCTGGAGACTGGATGGTAGCGTTGGACTTGCAGGACGCATATTTCCACATCCCCGTCCTGCCGGCCCACCGGCGTTGCCTGCGGTTCACGGTGGGTCAAGAGCACTTTCCGTTTACCGTGCTCCCCTTCGGCCTTTCCAGTGCCCCTCGGGTGTTCACGAAAGTGATGGCGGTGGTCGCAGCTCATCTGTTCAGATCAGGGGTTCCAGTCTTCCCCTATATCGACGACTGGTTGTTGAAGGCGGGCTCGCCCCAGGCAGTCGGCTCCCACCTCCAGACTACGGCGGATCTCCTGCATTTGCTGGGGTTTTCCATCAACGTGCCGAAGTCACACCTGAGTCCCTCTCAGAAGCTCCTCTTCATCGGAGCGGTTCTCGATTCGGCGCAGTTCCGGGTCTATCCGCCGGAACAGCGGGTCCGGGATATTCAGGCCCTGATTCCCATCTTTCGGCCTCTATCCTGGGTTTCGGTCAGGCTAGTGTTTCGGCTTCTGGGGCTGATGGCCTCCTGCATCCTACTAGTGCATCACGCCAGGCGGCACATGCGGGCTCTACAGTGGGACCTGAAGTTTCAGTGGGCCCAGCATCACGGCAACCTGTCCGACCATGTCTTGATCTCGGAGGGCACTGCACAGCAGTTGCAGTGGTGGCTCACGGACCACGATTGGGTCACGGGCAAGAGCCTCTCCCTTCCCCAACCGGAGCATGTCGTAGTGACGGATGCGTCCCTCCTGGGATGGGGTGGCCATATGGGAGAGGCGGAGATCAGAGGCCTCTGGTCTCCGGCGGAGTCTCACCTCCACATCAACCTGTTGGAGTTGAGAGCGATCCGACTTGCACTGAAAGCCTTCCTTCCCTCTGTCAGGGGAAGTGTCGTGCAGGTGTTCACGGACAACATCACCGCCATGTGGTATTGCAACAAACAGGGCGGGGTGGGGTCGTGGACCCTTTGTCAGGAGGCTCTGCGCCTCTGGACGTGGCTGGAACACCAGGGCGTCACCCTAGTGGTTCAACATCTGGCGGGCTCTCTGAACGCCAGAGCAGACGAACTCAGCCGCCGGTGCATGATGGATCACGAATGGCGTCTGAACTCCGAAGTGGCGCAAGGTCTCTTTCAGCAGTGTGGAGAGCCTTGGTTATATCTATTCGCCACCGAAGAGAACGCGCAATGTCAGCAGTTCTGCGCGTTGGAATTTCCAAGGCGGCACTCGCTCGACGACGCTTTTCGTCACGAGTGGAGTTGCGGTCTGTTGTACGCCTTTCCGCCTATACCACTTCTGCCCAGAGTGCTTAAGAAGATCAGGCACGACCGGTCCCAAGTCATCTTGGTGGCTCCGGATTGGGCACGAAGGTACTGGTATCCCGAGCTACTCAGTATGTTGACCGATCCTCCGATACGTCTGCCACTTCGGGAGGATCTTCTGTCACAGCAGCAGGGGACGGTCCTACACCCGAACCTGTCCAGCCTCCACCTCCATGCGTGGAGATTGAGCGGCGGCAGTTGATGCCATTTGACTTGCCTCCTGAAGTCTGTGATATCATTCTGGCAGCCAGGCGTCCCTCCACAAGGACGGTATACGCCTGCCGGTGGAACAAATGTGTGGCATGGTGCACAGCAAAGGCTGTGGATCCCCTTTCCGCCCCTCTTTCTGAGGTTCTCCTCTTTCTTCTTTCTCTGGCCCGGCAGGGCTCTGCCCTGGGCACCTTGAAAGGTTATCTTGCTGCCATCTCTGCCTTCTTTTTTTTTTTTTTTTTTTTTTTTTTTTTTTTGAAAACCTTTATTTAACAGTTCAATAAGAACAAGTATGGGCCTACAACCCCCCAGGGCCGGCCGCTAAGCAATCAGGGCAATAACGACAAGTACAAACACAGGCAGCACTTCGGGGAGCAAAATCGTACTACTATTACTGTGAACAGCGTAAGTAGGGCACCAGGAGAAAAGGTTTTCATTTTATAATGAGACAAGGCAGTAGGATCAGGTGACAAGCAATTTTAAAACAACAATCACGGATCTGCAGAGTAATGAATGTTAGCGGTTTACAGCAATCTGTTAGGTCGATGGCGCAAACACAAGAACATCAGGATGGGGAAGAACATAATATACAGTTGCGCCCGCAGGCCCCCGCGAAAACTCCCCAAGAACACCTCGGAAGTTGTGAACACATGGACCGGCAACGAGGCATAACAACAGGGAGTGTATCACGCTGATCCCAGAAAAAGGAAAAACAAAAAGAGTCAGAGAAGAAAAAGGAGGCCATGGAAAAGGAGATGAAAGAATACAGAATCCCCTCCCCCAACCCCCCACCCTGCACCTCTGCAAATGAGTACGGCCCCCCCCCCCAGCAGTGTGCCTGTCGCCCTGGAACCAGACCCGAAATATAGAAGAGTAGGGAAAAAGAAGAAGGAAAAGACCCCCACCGAGCGGGGGGGTAGAGAAAGTATTTATAAACTTGGAGGAGGGCCTTCATAACAGACCCCCGGCGTTCTCCCTCCCGCACGGTAAGGTTCCCCTAAAGTGAACAAGGAACAGCACCAAGACAATCTTCTCAAACCACGATGGGGAGCATTATGCACCTATTGTGCCAGTAGCCACGTCAGGAGAGCACGCCACCCCTAAGCCCGCCCGTCCACTAGGCGACCACCCCAGAGGGGCAGCCTCATCCCTGACCACTCTTCGGAATTCTGCCCACGCCAACCCCTCGACCCAGCATCATACCCAATGTTCCCAGGCAGAGAAATGTCCAACAACGACAGAGAAGCGACACACACAGGTGGGGTGGAAGTCTCTGAGGAACACAGTCCGCCGCGTGAAGAAACTGGCTTCCCAGGGCTGCCCTAGGATCTGTACTGCATGCAGGGTTCAGGGAGGCAGAAGCAGCCAAAGCAGACATCAGTTGCTGGAGTTGTCCCTGAGTCGTAGGAGGGCATGTACGGGACGAGGCCACCACAGCACACACAGGTCCATCGCCTCCGGGAGAGATCAGGCCCTCAGAAGGTCGAACACACTGTAGCATACTGGCCGGGGCGTCTAGTCGTGCACTAACCTCAGGGGCGGCCGCCACAGCATCCTCCTGCGCGCAGTGTGGGTAGTCTCTGCGTTCGTGTGAACAGGCGGGCCGCCACTGCCCCAACTCCGACGCAACACCATCGAGCCTATTCCCTAGGATCACGAAACCATGAACAAAGGAGGAGTGAAGAGTACCAAGAGCCTCGAGGAGGTCGCCGTACCCCAGCTCAGCTCTCTGCGCTCTTGCCGCCATACTCGCAGAAGTCGTACGCTCACAGGCCCGCCGCGACCCAGCGGACAGGATGGTAGGCTTCATCGCCCAAAGATGGCCGCCAAGTATGCCCGACCCTCACCGGGGCCGAGACAAACGTCGCGGTGTCCACGTCGCGGGTGGCCGGGTTCCGGGGGCAAGCAAAAAACTATCCTTGGTCATGGGCAACAGTCGTCCCCACCACGGACCAGCCCCCGCAGAAATCCGGGGGCGGCCCGCCGCGATCGGGGCAGGATACGGACGGCGGCCGGGCAGCTCACCAGCAAGGCAGGGGCAGCCACCGGAGGATCCAAAATTTGCACCCCCGGTCATGCACTCGGTCCGCTACGCTGGACAGTAGAAGTGACCATGTCGAAATGTAGGCCTAGTCCGGCACCGCTCCGGTGACCGACTCCACCCAGTCACCACTGGCCGCTGTTGTCGCACTGCCACCCGGCCACGGCGTCCACTCGATGTCCCGGCTCCAGGGCCGCGTCAGCCGCAAAGTTCAGATGCGATTTTCTCCGGCGATACCGCAGCTAGCAACTTCGGAGTCAGACAGTCGGGAGCCCCCCTCCTTCAGGAACACGACCACGTAGCACAGGTTGAGGATCTCAGGCAGGATATCCGTGCGGGATGCGGAGGTTCACGGAGCCGGGAGTCTACGCTGCCGTCCCGGTCGCCATCTTGGCTCCTCCCCCATCTCTGCCTTCTTAAGGCTTCCTGATCAGCCTTCTCTTTTCAAGTCCCCTGTAGTTGCACGCTTTCTAAAAGGCATTACTCACACGTTCCCTCCTGTCCCTTTTGTAATGCCTCAGTGGGACTTGAATCTTGTTCTCACATTTCTAATGTGCGCTCCCTTTGAGCCTCTTCATAATTGTCCTCTTCGTCTGCTGACGCTTAAGACTGCTTTTCTGGTAGCCATCACCTTGGCTAGACGGGTGAGTGAGCTCCAGGCTTTATCATCAAAGCCTCCTTTTCTCTCTGTTCATCCGGACAAGGTTGTTCTTCGGCCTCGTCCCTCCTTTCTTCCGAAAGTGGTGACCCCCTTTCATCTTGGGCAGTCTGTCACCTTGCCCACCTTTTTTCCGCCTCCGCATCCTTCCAAAGAGGAAGAGAGGCTCCACCGTCTGGACCCAAAGCGTGCGCTCTCCTTTTATCTGGACCGCACAAAACAGTTCCGGGTGGACGACCAACTTTTCGTTGGATACGTGGGTGCTAAGAAGGGGAAAGCTGTGCACAAACGGACCATCTCTCGGTGGGTCGTTTTGTGCATCAAAATTTGTTATTCCTTGGCAAAAAAGGACCCTCCTGTTGGGCTGCGCGCCCATTCTACTCGGGCCACGGCGGCTACTACTGCTTTGGGACGGTGTGTCCCTTTGCAGGACATCTGTCAGGCGGCAACGTGGGCTTCGCTACACACGTTTGCCAGGCATTATTGCCTTGACAGCCAAGTCCGGAGGGATGGCTTCTTTGGCCGTTCTGTCCTCCAGGACTTTCTGGTGTGATCTTGGTTCGCAGACCCACCTCCGGGGATGGTATTGCTTGGGTATCTATTCTAAGGTGAGGAATCTAACTAACGTGTTTCTTTCAGATGAACAAGTTACTTGCCTTCGGTAACGATGTATCTGTAAGAAACATTAGTTAGTTAGATTCCTCACCGACCCACCCATCCTCCCCGTTCTGCGAACTGACATCTAGGGTTAAGGTTATCCTTTTCAGGACCCTAGATTTTACTTTTGCACCAGTGTCGGTCTTTTGCATGGCTCTGCGTTCCTGGCGCGGAAAGCTATGTACAAGAACTGACGTCAGTGCGCGAGGGCGGCGTCTAAGTACTCCGACGTCATTCCGGCGCCGACGACGGACGCGGAGCCGTAGACGACGCCTAGCGACGCGCAAGGGGTATTGCTGACGAAAAATCTTCCGGATCCAGTCTGACGCCTGGGGATATTCTAAGGTGAGGAATCTAACTAACTAATGTTTCTTACAGATACATCGTTACCGAAGGTAAGTAACTTGTTCGTGAGCGCCGTTCGGGTTGGCCTGTGGCCTCCCATCTGGTGTGGCTTAGCCTTCTTTTTCCTTCGTTTCCTTGGGCCCTCTGGGCTCTCGCCCTGGCTTTGGAGGGCAGCTTATTGCCTTGAATGGGTGTGGGGTACTTCGGCCCGTCTGGCCTGGCCCTTTGTTCCTCTAACGTGAGTGTGCAGGCCCCCCCCCCCCCTTTTTCTTCTTGCCTTATCCCTCTGGGGTCGGTGGTGTTCTGCTTGTGGGGGGGGCTCCTCCTGCCTGGGGGGGCCGGGTTATTGCCCAGTTCGCATGTCTGGTCCCCTGTGTGACTCTGTCCTGTTATGGCTGGGGGGGGGTCCTTTCGCAGACCCTCCTTCCCCGTAGATATTGCTAGGGTATCTATTCTACAGGAAGGAATCTGCAGCTAGTAGTTTCTATCAGATGTACGACTTAATTACCTTTGGTAACGATGTATCTGGTAGAGACGATTCTAGATGCAGATTCCTTCACGGCCCGCCCTTCCTCCCCGTTCTACAAGGACCCGTGGGTTGATCTCGGCACTCGCCTCCTGGTGGGGGGCTGCGTCTCTTGTGAGTGACTTCCCTTGCTCTTGGCGGGTTGATCCGTCTTGTTGCTGTTCCTTCCTCCCCTTGGTTCTCTGGAGGATGGGGTTATGGTGCTCCTGTGCCCCGCTACTCGAGCTGCTCCAGGTTTGGGGAGGGGTTTTACCTTCAATCTCTGCCCTCCCTCCCTTCCTCTTGCTGCTGGGGGTCCCTGCCCCTCTGCCGTCCTCTGTCTGGGGGTCACCTGGCCATGCCCTGCCCTTGTTCCTTGGAGGATGGTTGCCCTCTGTGCCGGGGTGGCTTGGAGGGTGGTTGTTGTTATTGGTGTTGTTGTCCTGTCTGTGAGAAGTTGGCCTGATGTATGATGTCACTAGTTATAGTGTACACCTTATATCAGTCCAAATACCCTTATGGTGATTGGTTGTAAAGTCAACCTTATAGACCAGCTATCCTAGTGGTAGCATGGACAAGAGCAGTCTTAGGCTAAACTCTGAATGGCATGTGAAGCCAGCTGTGATACCATATATAATCCCTTGAATACCAAATGAAAGGACACCACAACAGATATATATATAAAATAAAGTGTATTTATTCTAAGCAAACCCTCAGCACTCTTTATGAGTTTAGAGGTAGGTACAACACAGTCTTATTAATGCATACAGTAAGTCACACAGGTAAGTAATACAGTTAGGCCCTAGGGGCCACGCAAACCATATACTAAAGAAGTGGTATAAGAACCACTGTCACGGAAATAGAATAGGCCTAGGCCTAGGGAATCGCTGGGGCTACACTACACTAGCGTTAGTTAGGAAGTGGGAGGCCCACGGGATTCGTGTGCAGAGTGGAAACACTCACGCGTAATGCGTAAAAGTCAATAGCAATATTACAGTTTAGAAATAGATAGATTTAGGACACTTCCGGAGTAGCTAGGAAGTTGAGACTTGAAAACTAGACACTAGGATAGTCACTATCCTGATGAGCACCGGAGTACCCAAGTTACCTAGCCCACAGGCTGCGGGTGCATAGGGGTGAAGATGCGTCGTTTTCGTCGTCGACTCCTATGGATGCCTGAAGAAAGATGCTGACAGGCAGTCAGGAGAGAGTGTCCGGTGGATCCCAAGCCTGGGATCAAGAAGAGAAGAAACCTGCAAGCAGAGGGGACAGAGTCAAGGTCACTAGCCAGTGACCACGTGGAACCAGGAAGGAACCAGGCGATGTCGTGAAGAGTTGCAGGTGAAGGTGAAGCTTGTCGCGGCAGCCAGGAGGACCAGGAAGCGTCGAGGACGACCAGGACCAGGAGGCGAGCTGTCCCACGAAGGCTCTTGCTGTCGGCGGTGTCGAAGTTGGACTAGGACTCACCAAGCCTTGGCAAGCGGAACCCACGAAGAACAAGGGACTTGCTTCTGGTGCAGACCAGGAAGGTCTGGGGTGCTTCTTCTTTGCAGAGAAGCGGGAGCCAGTCTGGAGGAGCCAAACCAGCGCAGAAGATTTCAGGGAGCGTCGTCACAAAGGCCACTAGCCAGCGGGCAAGCAACCGGACAGACGCGGCAAGCAGGAAAATGCTGAAGGGCCCCACGCAGGACTCGTGGAGTGTGGGGGGCTGGTCTTCGGTGCAGATGGTGCTTGGGGTTGGGGGTTCTCAATCCCCGGTGCACAACTTCGAGGGTACCTCAGAAGCTGCGCTGTAAGTTACTAGCCACTTTTCCCAGGTAGCCGGTCCCACGTCGCTCGTCGCCTCCACGGATCTCAGCTCTGCTGCAGATGTGGATGAGGGTCGGAGAAGTCTGGAAATCAAGGCTCTGGTCGGGCTCTGCAATCGGTTCCTCGTCGAACGTTTCACAAAGCAAAGGGTAGTCACTTGATGGTGCCTGTTTGCACAGGGTAGCCACTCCTTGGCTACAAGGGAGATTCTTCAGTCTTCTTCTTTCGTCGAATGTCGAAGGTCCAGAGTTTCTGTTCAGTTTTGCAGGTTCAGGATAATCTAAAGTCTTGAGGCCCAACTCCCACTCTTATACTAATCTGGGGGGCTGGGATACCTGCTAGGTCACGCCTTATGGGTGGGACCTGGGAGGGGGTGGTTACACCCACTTCCCTTTGTCCAGTTTCGCGCCAGAGCTGGGGCTGGAGTGCCCCAGCACCGGTTTGAACTGGACTATGCAAGGAACACCTTGTGTGCCCCAGGCATGTCTCATTCCTTTCAGCCCACCCTGCCCCAATACACTAAAGGCTGTCTGGGGAGGTGCTAGCACCTCCCCAAGCAGGAAACCTATTGTCCAGGCCTCCCTGGCTGGGATCACTCCCAGCTGCAGGAGGTCAGACTTGTGTCGTGGCAGCAGCATCCATTTTGTGATGCTGAGGCTTTGGTCAGAGGTTACACAGCAAAGTATGATTTTAACATGTCTCTCCCTCTAGAAGGGAGGGATAATATCCTCATCACCAGAAATGGTATGGGGGTATTATTCCAAAGTGTTAGACACCTTACACGACATGTTTTGATACAGCCCAACCATAGTTACCATAACCGTTTAAGATTATAAGGCACTTTAAGAGTATATGGTAGGCTATATCATAGAACAGCTATAAGGACATGGTTCCGAAAGCTGCAGACAGGCTCAGCTCATGCTAGAGCACCATCTCACATGTTACCAAGCACTCTGCCTCCAGGATTGTTAAGGCCTGCCATAGGAGTGACTGATAGGTACACATGTGTCTATATATAAGGTAGGTATAGGAATACTACACCTAAGCAAGGGGTGATTACACGACCTTGCCCCAGCTGAGTGATCAGCCAGTTGTGTCTGATTGGAAGGCCAGACCAGGGGTGGCATAATACATGCTGCAGCCCCTGGGAGGCCTAGGGTACACCTATGCCCTGGGTACCTAGGGTACACTGTACAGGGTCCAATAAGGTGATCCTTACCAATTGGGAATGTACCTAGGGTACATGGAATCCATTTTAAAGAGAGAGCAGACAGCCTGAGACCCTGAATGGCAGGATCTCAGGCCAACTAAGTCGAAAAACCAGCTAGACACTAGGCAAAAAGTTGGGGGTAACCATAGTCAGATATCCACCTTCCTACACAACCCCCCCCCAAACGAAAGGAGATAAGGCTGGCCTTTACAAGGTAAGCCTCTATTGCCTGAGTGGCCATATAAGGAAGAACCAGCACTGGCATGGTTACCCCCTGTCTCATGGTCCACTAAGCAATCCCTCATCCTAAAGATATCATAGGGTCTCCACCATAGGGAATCTCTACCTTTGGTGTGTCTTTGCAAAGAAAAAGCCTGGTGTTGAGATGGAGTACTGAAGTGAGTGTCCTCAAAGTGAGGCCTCAGCTTCCTCCAATCATCCTCCACCATGGATGCCTTTCTTTCTCTAACTGAGTTGCACTGTGCTCTCAGGGTCAGCCTCTGGCTACCTAAAGCTGGATGCTGGGTCCCTTTTGTGGGCTTTCTGGAGGGACAGGTCAGGTTTGGGGCCCTAAGGTCCCAGGTTTGCCTGTGCCCGACAGAATCCCTCTGGGGGAGGTCCCTAACTACCTGTGAAGGGGATCCCTCAGGAATGTTTTTACCCATCACCTGGCTAGGGCAACTAACCAGGCAATCCTCATTCTTTTGAAGGGGGGGTTCTTGTGGACAGGGGCCCTCTTGGGGTCCACTGGCCTCCCTGACCTCTGCAGCCCTGGGCTGACTGAGGCAGGGTAGAGAGAGGCAGGCTACCTGCACCAGACTGGGTCCCACCTTGGAAGGGGCCACTGACATCAGAGGCTCTGCCAGGCCAGGCCTGGCTACCTCTGGGGCAGTTCCTTCACAAGGGGTGAGGTCAGATCCCTGAGGAGGCTGACCTTTTCCTAATGTCTGGGGAGAGGGAGACTTTTCTTCCTCCCCACTACTCTCTGTCTGTGTGGAGTGATCCATTGTTTCAGGCTTCACTACACCTATATCAGTCTGAGTGTGGGCTGAGACCATTACAGCCTTGCCAACCTTTTCAGGAAGGCACTCAGTTTGGGTTTGAGCTGTGACTGTCACAGCTCTGTCAGTCCCTACAGGGAAGTCTGTCTGTGCCTGGGCTGTGGCTACCACTGCCCTTCCAACCTTTTCAGGGAGGAAAGCTACTTGGACAGGGGCTGTGACTGGCACAACCCCACTACCCTTTTTGGAAAGGCCTACCATTCTGGAATGGGTGTCTTGTTCAACTCCAGCCCAAGCTGAGAGTTCTAAGTCATTCCCCAGCAAGCAGTCCACAGGCAAGGTTGGAGACACTGCCACCCTTTTAGGGCCAGTGACACCTCCCCAGCTGAGACATACCTCTGCCATGGGATGACTGGTCTGTTTGCCATCAATGTTAGTTACCTGGTATGAGAAACCAGGCAAAAGCTGCTCAGAGGGAACTAGCCTATGGGCCACCATAGTGATGCTAGCTCCAGTGTCTCTGTAGGCCTCAGCTTTTCTACCATTGATGTAGGGTTCCTGTCTGTACCTACCCAAAGTGTTGGGACAGGCAGTGAAGTTGGCAAACCCCATGCCACCATCACAGACAAGAGTAGCTGCTGCAGGGGAATTGGCTAAGCCAGGATCCCCCTGTGTTCCCCAAGAAAACCCAACCAAATTTTTGGGGGCACTCCCACCACCTGGGGGATTACTGCTGACAGTAATAGGTGGTGTGACAGGAGTAGTTGAAGGAACAGTTTTGTTTTTAGCCTGTGGACAACTGCTGTCAGTTTTCCAATGCCCAGGTGTTTTACACACATGGCAGTAAGGCTTTTTAACAGTGGTAGAGGAGGGAGCTTGGGACCCACCACCCTGTGTGGAGTTTTGGGGCCCTGAGGAAGATTTCTCTTTTGCTTTATCCCCACCCTTCTCTTGAGGCTTGGTGGTATCTTTCTTTTGGTCACCACCCTGATTTTTAGGCCTAATCCTGGTCCTGACCCATTTATCTGCCCTCTTTCCCAATTCTTGGGGAGAGGTCAAATCTGAGTCTACCAGGTGTTGATGGAGAAGCTGGTTTTGACAATTACTAAGGATCTGCTCCCTCATAATCAAGTTGTACAATCCTGTATAGTCCTGCACCTTGCTGCCAGTTAACCAACCTTCCAAAGCCTTAGTGGCACAATCCACAAAATCAGACCAGTCCTGTGTCTGTGTCTTCTGGGTGTCTCTGAACAACAACCTATACTGCTCAGTGGTTAAGCCAAACCCATCTATCAGAGCACTCTTCAGGACTTTGTAATTGTTTGCATCCTCATCACTGACTGTGAGGAGCTTGTCTCTACCTTTATCAGAAAAGGAGAGCCACAAGATAGCTGCCCACTGACTTTGGGGTACCTGCTGTACTTTGCAGGCCCTCTCCAAAGCAGTCATCCATTTGTGGATGTCATCCCCATTCTGATATGGGGGGACTATCTTGCTTAGGTTTCTATGGTCATAAGACCTATCCCTATCTCTAGGGATGTTGCTGCCACCAGTGGGTTCTGACCCACACAATTTTTGCTCTCTAGCCAGAGCAAGCTTCTCCTTGGCAAGGGCAATTTCTTCCCTCTGAATCCTTAGATTAGCTTCCCTCATTCTGGCTTTATGCTCCTTTCTCTCAGGTGAAGTCATTCCCCTGTGAGAGGAAGCATTAGAGATGCTAGAAACATGGGAGTGGATGGATTCCCTTGAAGGGGATCTGTCCCTCCTGCTTCTCTGTGAAAGCCTACTTGTGGGTCTGTATGGGGGGACCCCATGCAAACTCCCATGTAAACTTAGGTTAGCCTGGCTAAGCCTTCCTACTTGGCCCTGGCTGTCTACCTCTTCCTCTGAAGTCCCATCTGACTCATCTGTGGTGGGTAGACCCTTATCTACAGCTATGGCACCATCCCTGGCAGCTCTTTCAGCATCATAGGCCTCCAGAAGCTCCACTAGCTGTCTAAGGGTAGGGTTTGCACCCTGTTTTATTCCTCTGGAGGTACACAAATGTCTCATCTCCTGGAATGTGAAGGTATCATACCTAGAGGGGGTCTTCTGCAGACCTGCCCCTCCTGAGAGAGCATCTACTTGATCTCCTCCCAGAGGCATGATCTAGTGAGGGTGTGGTGTGTGCACCTACCTACACTAGTTGTTTCTACTAAACCTCTCTAGTAGTTGTAGTCAGGGTGTGTTACTCCCTTCAACCTACAACTACTAAGTCCAGTAGGACTTAAGTATTATAATCTATGTTATATGTACCTAGACAATATCTGTGTGATCTTTCAATTTAGTATCTTAAGATTACAATGGTATTACAACAGCAAGCTCAGATCCCAACCGCTGCTCACCAATGTGAGAAGTTGGCCTGATGTATGATGTCACTAGTTATAGTGTACACCTTATATCAGTCCAAATACCCTTATGGTGATTGGTTGTAAAGTCAACCTTATAGACCAGCTATCCTAGTGGTAGCATGGACAAGAGCAGTCTTAGGCTAAACTCTGAATGGCATGTGAAGCCAGCTGTGATACCATATATAATCCCTTGAATACCAAATGAAAGGACACCACAACAGATATATATATAAAATAAAGTGTATTTATTCTAAGCAAACCCTCAGCACTCTTTATGAGTTTAGAGGTAGGTACAACACAGTCTTATTAATGCATACAGTAAGTCACACAGGTAAGTAATACAGTTAGGCCCTAGGGGCCACGCAAACCATATACTAAAGAAGTGGTATAAGAACCACTGTCACGGAAATAGAATAGGCCTAGGCCTAGGGAATCGCTGGGGCTACACTACACTAGCGTTAGTTAGGAAGTGGGAGGCCCACGGGATTCGTGTGCAGAGTGGAAACACTCACGCGTAATGCGTAAAAGTCAATAGCAATATTACAGTTTAGAAATAGATAGATTTAGGACACTTCCGGAGTAGCTAGGAAGTTGAGACTTGAAAACTAGACACTAGGATAGTCACTATCCTGATGAGCACCGGAGTACCCAAGTTACCTAGCCCACAGGCTGCGGGTGCATAGGGGTGAAGATGCGTCGTTTTCGTCGTCGACTCCTATGGATGCCTGAAGAAAGATGCTGACAGGCAGTCAGGAGAGAGTGTCCGGTGGATCCCAAGCCTGGGATCAAGAAGAGAAGAAACCTGCAAGCAGAGGGGACAGAGTCAAGGTCACTAGCCAGTGACCACGTGGAACCAGGAAGGAACCAGGCGATGTCGTGAAGAGTTGCAGGTGAAGGTGAAGCTTGTCGCGGCAGCCAGGAGGACCAGGAAGCGTCGAGGACGACCAGGACCAGGAGGCGAGCTGTCCCACGAAGGCTCTTGCTGTCGGCGGCGTCGAAGTTGGACTAGGACTCACCAAGCCTTGGCAAGCGGAACCCACGAAGAACAAGGGACTTGCTTCTGGTGCAGACCAGGAAGGTCTGGGGTGCTTCTTCTTTGCAGAGAAGCGGGAGCCAGTCTGGAGGAGCCAAACCAGCGCAGAAGATTTCAGGGAGCGTCGTCACAAAGGCCACTAGCCAGCGGGCAAGCAACCGGACAGACGCGGCAAGCAGGAAAATGCTGAAGGGCCCCACGCAGGACTCGTGGAGTGTGGGGGGCTGGTCTTCGGTGCAGATGGTGCTTGGGGTTGGGGGTTCTCAATCCCCGGTGCACAACTTCGAGGGTACCTCAGAAGCTGCGCTGTAAGTTACTAGCCACTTTTCCCAGGTAGCCGGTCCCACGTCGCTCGTCGCCTCCACGGATCTCAGCTCTGCTGCAGATGTGGATGAGGGTCGGAGAAGTCTGGAAATCAAGGCTCTGGTCGGGCTCTGCAATCGGTTCCTCGTCGAACGTTTCACAAAGCAAAGGGTAGTCACTTGATGGTGCCTGTTTGCACAGGGTAGCCACTCCTTGGCTACAAGGGAGATTCTTCAGTCTTCTTCTTTCGTCGAATGTCGAAGGTCCAGAGTTTCTGTTCAGTTTTGCAGGTTCAGGATAATCTAAAGTCTTGAGGCCCAACTCCCACTCTTATACTAATCTGGGGGGCTGGGATACCTGCTAGGTCACGCCTTATGGGTGGGACCTGGGAGGGGGTGGTTACACCCACTTCCCTTTGTCCAGTTTCGCGCCAGAGCTGGGGCTGGAGTGCCCCAGCGCCGGTTTGAACTGGACTATGCAAGGAACACCTTGTGTGCCCCAGGCATGTCTCATTCCTTTCAGCCCACCCTGCCCCAATACACTAAAGGCTGTCTGGGGAGGTGCTAGCACCTCCCCAAGCAGGAAACCTATTGTCCAGGCCTCCCTGGCTGGGATCACTCCCAGCTGCAGGAGGTCAGACTTGTGTCGTGGCAGCAGCATCCATTTTGTGATGCTGAGGCTTTGGTCAGAGGTTACACAGCAAAGTATGATTTTAACATGTCTCTCCCTCTAGAAGGGAGGGATACTATCCTCATCACCAGAAATGGTATGGGGGTATTATTCCAAAGTGTTAGACACCTTACACGACATGTTTTGATACAGCCCAACCATAGTTACCATAACCGTTTAAGATTATAAGGCACTTTAAGAGTATATGGTAGGCTATATCATAGAACAGCTATAAGGACATGGTTCCGAAAGCTGCAGACAGGCTCAGCTCATGCTAGAGCACCATCTCACATGTTACCAAGCACTCTGCCTCCAGGATTGTTAAGGCCTGCCATAGGAGTGACTGATAGGTACACATGTGTCTATATATAAGGTAGGTATAGGAATACTACACCTAAGCAAGGGGTGATTACACGACCTTGCCCCAGCTGAGTGATCAGCCAGTTGTGTCTGATTGGAAGGCCAGACCAGGGGTGGCATAATACATGCTGCAGCCCCTGGGAGGCCTAGGGTACACCTATGCCCTGGGTACCTAGGGTACACTGTACAGGGTCCAATAAGGTGATCCTTACCAATTGGGAATGTACCTAGGGTACATGGAATCCATTTTAAAGAGAGAGCAGACAGCCTGAGACCCTGAATGGCAGGATCTCAGGCCAACTAAGTCGAAAAACCAGCTAGACACTAGGCAAAAAGTTGGGGGTAACCATAGTCAGATATCCACCTTCCTACACAACCCCCCCCCAAACGAAAGGAGATAAGGCTGGCCTTTACAAGGTAAGCCTCTATTGCCTGAGTGGCCATATAAGGAAGAACCAGCACTGGCATGGTTACCCCCTGTCTCATGGTCCACTAAGCAATCCCTCATCCTAAAGATATCATAGGGTCTCCACCATAGGGAATCTCTACCTTTGGTGTGTCTTTGCAAAGAAAAAGCCTGGTGTTGAGATGGAGTACTGAAGTGAGTGTCCTCAAAGTGAGGCCTCAGCTTCCTCCAATCATCCTCCACCATGGATGCCTTTCTTTCTCTAACTGAGTTGCACTGTGCTCTCAGGGTCAGCCTCTGGCTACCTAAAGCTGGATGCTGGGTCCCTTTTGTGGGCTTTCTGGAGGGACAGGTCAGGTTTGGGGCCCTAAGGTCCCAGGTTTGCCTGTGCCCGACAGAATCCCTCTGGGGGAGGTCCCTAACTACCTGTGAAGGGGATCCCTCAGGAATGTTTTTACCCATCACCTGGCTAGGGCAACTAACCAGGCAATCCTCATTCTTTTGAAGGGGGGGTTCTTGTGGACAGGGGCCCTCTTGGGGTCCACTGGCCTCCCTGACCTCTGCAGCCCTGGGCTGACTGAGGCAGGGTAGAGAGAGGCAGGCTACCTGCACCAGACTGGGTCCCACCTTGGAAGGGGCCACTGACATCAGAGGCTCTGCCAGGCCAGGCCTGGCTACCTCTGGGGCAGTTCCTTCACAAGGGGTGAGGTCAGATCCCTGAGGAGGCTGACCTTTTCCTAATGTCTGGGGAGAGGGAGACTTTTCTTCCTCCCCACTACTCTCTGTCTGTGTGGAGTGATCCATTGTTTCAGGCTTCACTACACCTATATCAGTCTGAGTGTGGGCTGAGACCATTACAGCCTTGCCAACCTTTTCAGGAAGGCACTCAGTTTGGGTTTGAGCTGTGACTGTCACAGCTCTGTCAGTCCCTACAGGGAAGTCTGTCTGTGCCTGGGCTGTGGCTACCACTGCCCTTCCAACCTTTTCAGGGAGGAAAGCTACTTGGACAGGGGCTGTGACTGGCACAACCCCACTACCCTTTTTGGAAAGGCCTACCATTCTGGAATGGGTGTCTTGTTCAACTCCAGCCCAAGCTGAGAGTTCTAAGTCATTCCCCAGCAAGCAGTCCACAGGCAAGGTTGGAGACACTGCCACCCTTTTAGGGCCAGTGACACCTCCCCAGCTGAGACATACCTCTGCCATGGGATGACTGGTCTGTTTGCCATCAATGTTAGTTACCTGGTATGAGAAACCAGGCAAAAGCTGCTCAGAGGGAACTAGCCTATGGGCCACCATAGTGATGCTAGCTCCAGTGTCTCTGTAGGCCTCAGCTTTTCTACCATTGATGTAGGGTTCCTGTCTGTACCTACCCAAAGTGTTGGGACAGGCAGTGAAGTTGGCAAACCCCATGCCACCATCACAGACAAGAGTAGCTGCTGCAGGGGAATTGGCTAAGCCAGGATCCCCCTGTGTTCCCCAAGAAAACCCAACCAAATTTTTGGGGGCACTCCCACCACCTGGGGGATTACTGCTGACAGTAATAGGTGGTGTGACAGGAGTAGTTGAAGGAACAGTTTTGTTTTTAGCCTGTGGACAACTGCTGTCAGTTTTCCAATGCCCAGGTGTTTTACACACATGGCAGTAAGGCTTTTTAACAGTGGTAGAGGAGGGAGCTTGGGACCCACCACCCTGTGTGGAGTTTTGGGGCCCTGAGGAAGATTTCTCTTTTGCTTTATCCCCACCCTTCTCTTGAGGCTTGGTGGTATCTTTCTTTTGGTCACCACCCTGATTTTTAGGCCTAATCCTGGTCCTGACCCATTTATCTGCCCTCTTTCCCAATTCTTGGGGAGAGGTCAAATCTGAGTCTACCAGGTGTTGATGGAGAAGCTGGTTTTGACAATTACTAAGGATCTGCTCCCTCATAATCAAGTTGTACAATCCTGTATAGTCCTGCACCTTGCTGCCAGTTAACCAACCTTCCAAAGCCTTAGTGGCACAATCCACAAAATCAGACCAGTCCTGTGTCTGTGTCTTCTGGGTGTCTCTGAACAACAACCTATACTGCTCAGTGGTTAAGCCAAACCCATCTATCAGAGCACTCTTCAGGACTTTGTAATTGTTTGCATCCTCATCACTGACTGTGAGGAGCTTGTCTCTACCTTTATCAGAAAAGGAGAGCCACAAGATAGCTGCCCACTGACTTTGGGGTACCTGCTGTACTTTGCAGGCCCTCTCCAAAGCAGTCATCCATTTGTGGATGTCATCCCCATTCTGATATGGGGGGACTATCTTGCTTAGGTTTCTATGGTCATAAGACCTATCCCTATCTCTAGGGATGTTGCTGCCACCAGTGGGTTCTGACCCACACAATTTTTGCTCTCTAGCCAGAGCAAGCTTCTCCTTGGCAAGGGCAATTTCTTCCCTCTGAATCCTTAGATTAGCTTCCCTCATTCTGGCTTTATGCTCCTTTCTCTCAGGTGAAGTCATTCCCCTGTGAGAGGAAGCATTAGAGATGCTAGAAACATGGGAGTGGATGGATTCCCTTGAAGGGGATCTGTCCCTCCTGCTTCTCTGTGAAAGCCTACTTGTGGGTCTGTATGGGGGGACCCCATGCAAACTCCCATGTAAACTTAGGTTAGCCTGGCTAAGCCTTCCTACTTGGCCCTGGCTGTCTACCTCTTCCTCTGAAGTCCCATCTGACTCATCTGTGGTGGGTAGACCCTTATCTACAGCTATGGCACCATCCCTGGCAGCTCTTTCAGCATCATAGGCCTCCAGAAGCTCCACTAGCTGTCTAAGGGTAGGGTTTGCACCCTGTTTTATTCCTCTGGAGGTACACAAATGTCTCATCTCCTGGAATGTGAAGGTATCATACCTAGAGGGGGTCTTCTGCAGACCTGCCCCTCCTGAGAGAGCATCTACTTGATCTCCTCCCAGAGGCATGATCTAGTGAGGGTGTGGTGTGTGCACCTACCTACACTAGTTGTTTCTACTAAACCTCTCTAGTAGTTGTAGTCAGGGTGTGTTACTCCCTTCAACCTACAACTACTAAGTCCAGTAGGACTTAAGTATTATAATCTATGTTATATGTACCTAGACAATATCTGTGTGATCTTTCAATTTAGTATCTTAAGATTACAATGGTATTACAACAGCAAGCTCAGATCCCAACCGCTGCTCACCAATGTGAGAAGTTGGCCTGATGTATGATGTCACTAGTTATAGTGTACACCTTATATCAGTCCAAATACCCTTATGGTGATTGGTTGTAAAGTCAACCTTATAGACCAGCTATCCTAGTGGTAGCATGGACAAGAGCAGTCTTAGGCTAAACTCTGAATGGCATGTGAAGCCAGCTGTGATACCATATATAATCCCTTGAATACCAAATGAAAGGACACCACAACAGATATATATATAAAATAAAGTGTATTTATTCTAAGCAAACCCTCAGCACTCTTTATGAGTTTAGAGGTAGGTACAACACAGTCTTATTAATGCATACAGTAAGTCACACAGGTAAGTAATACAGTTAGGCCCTAGGGGCCACGCAAACCATATACTAAAGAAGTGGTATAAGAACCACTGTCACGGAAATAGAATAGGCCTAGGCCTAGGGAATCGCTGGGGCTACACTACACTAGCGTTAGTTAGGAAGTGGGAGGCCCACGGGATTCGTGTGCAGAGTGGAAACACTCACGCGTAATGCGTAAAAGTCAATAGCAATATTACAGTTTAGAAATAGATAGATTTAGGACACTTCCGGAGTAGCTAGGAAGTTGAGACTTGAAAACTAGACACTAGGATAGTCACTATCCTGATGAGCACCGGAGTACCCAAGTTACCTAGCCCACAGGCTGCGGGTGCATAGGGGTGAAGATGCGTCGTTTTCGTCGTCGACTCCTATGGATGCCTGAAGAAAGATGCTGACAGGCAGTCAGGAGAGAGTGTCCGGTGGATCCCAAGCCTGGGATCAAGAAGAGAAGAAACCTGCAAGCAGAGGGGACAGAGTCAAGGTCACTAGCCAGTGACCACGTGGAACCAGGAAGGAACCAGGCGATGTCGTGAAGAGTTGCAGGTGAAGGTGAAGCTTGTCGCGGCAGCCAGGAGGACCAGGAAGCGTCGAGGACGACCAGGACCAGGAGGCGAGCTGTCCCACGAAGGCTCTTGCTGTCGGCGGCGTCGAAGTTGGACTAGGACTCACCAAGCCTTGGCAAGCGGAACCCACGAAGAACAAGGGACTTGCTTCTGGTGCAGACCAGGAAGGTCTGGGGTGCTTCTTCTTTGCAGAGAAGCGGGAGCCAGTCTGGAGGAGCCAAACCAGCGCAGAAGATTTCAGGGAGCGTCGTCACAAAGGCCACTAGCCAGCGGGCAAGCAACCGGACAGACGCGGCAAGCAGGAAAATGCTGAAGGGCCCCACGCAGGACTCGTGGAGTGTGGGGGGCTGGTCTTCGGTGCAGATGGTGCTTGGGGTTGGGGGTTCTCAATCCCCGGTGCACAACTTCGAGGGTACCTCAGAAGCTGCGCTGTAAGTTACTAGCCACTTTTCCCAGGTAGCCGGTCCCACGTCGCTCGTCGCCTCCACGGATCTCAGCTCTGCTGCAGATGTGGATGAGGGTCGGAGAAGTCTGGAAATCAAGGCTCTGGTCGGGCTCTGCAATCGGTTCCTCGTCGAACGTTTCACAAAGCAAAGGGTAGTCACTTGATGGTGCCTGTTTGCACAGGGTAGCCACTCCTTGGCTACAAGGGAGATTCTTCAGTCTTCTTCTTTCGTCGAATGTCGAAGGTCCAGAGTTTCTGTTCAGTTTTGCAGGTTCAGGATAATCTAAAGTCTTGAGGCCCAACTCCCACTCTTATACTAATCTGGGGGGCTGGGATACCTGCTAGGTCACGCCTTATGGGTGGGACCTGGGAGGGGGTGGTTACACCCACTTCCCTTTGTCCAGTTTCGCGCCAGAGCTGGGGCTGGAGTGCCCCAGCACCGGTTTGAACTGGACTATGCAAGGAACACCTTGTGTGCCCCAGGCATGTCTCATTCCTTTCAGCCCACCCTGCCCCAATACACTAAAGGCTGTCTGGGGAGGTGCTAGCACCTCCCCAAGCAGGAAACCTATTGTCCAGGCCTCCCTGGCTGGGATCACTCCCAGCTGCAGGAGGTCAGACTTGTGTCGTGGCAGCAGCATCCATTTTGTGATGCTGAGGCTTTGGTCAGAGGTTACACAGCAAAGTATGATTTTAACATGTCTCTCCCTCTAGAAGGGAGGGATAATATCCTCATCACCAGAAATGGTATGGGGGTATTATTCCAAAGTGTTAGACACCTTACACGACATGTTTTGATACAGCCCAACCATAGTTACCATAACCGTTTAAGATTATAAGGCACTTTAAGAGTATATGGTAGGCTATATCATAGAACAGCTATAAGGACATGGTTCCGAAAGCTGCAGACAGGCTCAGCTCATGCTAGAGCACCATCTCACATGTTACCAAGCACTCTGCCTCCAGGATTGTTAAGGCCTGCCATAGGAGTGACTGATAGGTACACATGTGTCTATATATAAGGTAGGTATAGGAATACTACACCTAAGCAAGGGGTGATTACACGACCTTGCCCCAGCTGAGTGATCAGCCAGTTGTGTCTGATTGGAAGGCCAGACCAGGGGTGGCATAATACATGCTGCAGCCCCTGGGAGGCCTAGGGTACACCTATGCCCTGGGTACCTAGGGTACACTGTACAGGGTCCAATAAGGTGATCCTTACCAATTGGGAATGTACCTAGGGTACATGGAATCCATTTTAAAGAGAGAGCAGACAGCCTGAGACCCTGAATGGCAGGATCTCAGGCCAACTAAGTCGAAAAACCAGCTAGACACTAGGCAAAAAGTTGGGGGTAACCATAGTCAGATATCCACCTTCCTACACTGTCTGTTCTGGGGCTGGCTCCCCTTCCCTATTTCCGGGTGGGGTTTGTAGGCTTACTGCAGGTGTCCTTCCTTTATATATATTCCCTGTCTCTGGCAGGGGGGGGGGGGGGGAGGCGGTTTACATGCTGGCAGGTTGGCTGCTTGGGACTCTGCTCTGTTCTTTATTCCGCCCCTGCCTTTGGAGGCTGCAGTGTTACACTGCTCCTTATGGTATCGCTTGTCTCCATTCTTTGTTTCTACTCTTTCGCACACTGTTCCCCTGCTCCCACAGTTTGCCTGGTGGCTCCACGTTGTGGCGCAGAAAAGTTCTCCGAAGAAAACTGACGTAGGTGTGCCAAGGTGGGGCTTATGTGACCTCGCTGACGTCACATACGCGGACGACGCCTAGGTGGAGTCACGTTGTGTCGGCCCGCCCTCTGGTGCGCACGTATGCTGTGGCAAAAAGTTTCCGGATCCAGTCTCATACCTGGGGATAATTCTATGGGAAGGAATCTGCAGCTAGAATCGTCTCTACCAGATACATCGTTACCGAAGGTAAGTAACTCGTACTTTAATACTATCTTATAAGCAATTAAGATTCAAGTCTTGGCATTTTCCTTTCCACCACCTTCATAAACTTCACAAGGCTACAGTTCAGCTGTGGATCATGGAGTGCAAAGAAGGCAAGAACTGCGTGTCTTCGTGAGCGTATCCCTCGCTGATTAAAATGGCATTTTAGCAGATGCTTTTGTTCTTCCAAAAGTTCATCGCAGGGGCATAACAAATGCAGCATATCCTCTGGCGCTGAGCCGCATAATCGACAGGAGGAGCCTACCTTGTCCTTTAGCCAGTGAGGAAAATGCCGGATACAGGGTAACAGGCCCAACCTGTAATTTAAAAACTTCATTTTAACAGTTTTAGCATAACCCAATTCAAGGTAATTCTGTGGTGCTGGTGTGGAATACGAGCTCAGAGTCATCCAACCGTGTGACCTTTTCTTGAGGGATGCCTTGTCTTCAACCCACGAAAGCTGTTTAATTGTTTTCCTGACCAGCTTTTTAAGCGTTAAGTGATTTGTGGGGGTATCCCAAAGCTGATTTAAGCCAGTATTCGCCAAGCTGATATTGAGGTACTTGACAGCTGGTGAGGCTGAGTGTTGCTCCAACTCCTTCCATAGGTAGTCATTTAGAGTTCCTTCTTTCGATTTTCGCACTTTGTCCCAGCTAATTATGTACGCCCCCTGTCTTGCCCAGAGCTGTTTCTGGACGCCAAACTCTAGCCTAATTTGAGCCGGTGAACTATACTTGGGCAGGCTAAAAATAATCCTGTAGGCAACTATGACTGTATTATCAAGAGTCTTTGCATCTCTGCCCCTCTGTACTTCACTCCCATAAGTGATTGTTGGCAGGAGTTTGGCTCATATTATTTGTACCAGAGGTAAGAGAGACGGGCCAGTGAGTTTACGGTTTAGTGCTTTTAATGAGATTGCTAAGGCAAGGCCTTTACCTCTAATGCTGGTTTTCTGTTCAATGAACTGGCCGCTTTTATCAATTTTTACTCCTAGATATTTATATAGTAACGTATCCTCAATACGAGCATTATTCCAAAACCAGATAGACGATTTTTTCCTGTTCTTGCTGATCGTCATTGTCTGCGTTTTCTCCAGGTATATAGTCAGTTCGTTTGCTTCAGAATAGCCCTGGGTAGCATTCACAAGATGTTGTAGCCCTACTTTTGTATGGCTGATTAGGACTATGTCGTCCGCATAGAGAAGGCACAGTAATAATAGCCCGCCTAACTTGGGAGCGTGGGAGTTGCAGCTGGTTAGGATCGGGATGAGGTCTGCTAAAAACAAATTAAATAATGTGGGAGCTAAAACACAACCCTGTTTGAGGCCTTTGTTGGTTTGTATGCGTCTTGACAAGAATAATCCATCACCCAGCTTTATCTGGACCCATGTCTCCGTATGAAGGTTCATCAGCAAGTCTAATCGAGACCTTGGTATCCCCCAGCTGTTCAATTTAGACCATAAGATGTTCCGATTTATATGGTCAAAAGCAGCCTTATTGTCTATAAAGCAAAAGTGAATGGGCATTTTAGTTGATTCAGCCTTATCTATTAACATACCCATAGTTAGGATATTAGTGGTTGTCCCAACTGATTTAGCGAAGTCAGTCTGATTAACCGGAATTAGGGATTTCTCTGTGGCCCAGGCCTGCAACTTATCCAAGAGTGTACCTGCAAAATACTTTGCCTCGTTGTCCATTAGGGCCACTAATCGATAGTTTTGTGGGAGTGACTTGTCCCCTGACTTCAAAATTGGAGAAATTATTGAGCCCTTCCAGGAACCAGGCAATTTGTTAAAATGTCTTATTTTCAGAAATAGTGGTTTGAGTGCAGCTGCCCATTCTTTTTCATCTTGTTTATAAAGGATGGGCGGAATTCCGTTCGGGCCTGGCGCCCCCTCTCTTCTTCCTTTTTTGATTTGGTGCTTAATGATGTTTTGTGTGCTTGTCAAACCATCATTTATAGTTAATGTGTGACCTTCTGGATTGCCGGTGCTCCTGTGATATATCTGTGCTTTATTTTTAGTAAAGCTTCTTAACACATTGTCAGTTTTTGTCTCCAATTTAAAATCCATATCTTGATTGAAGTGATTCCTAAGGTAATTTGTCCAGCTTTTCGTCAATCAAGCCAATGATGGTGGACTGTCAGTTTGCAATATAGGATATTCGACTGCATTTGCAAATGGGTACCTTGTCTGCCAGACTCTAAATCACCCCCAAGTGTATTAAAACAAATATATATGATTTATATCTTGCGAGGGTGGAAGCACCCTGACCTCTGTCTTTATTATTTTAAATTGTATTTACTATATCATATTTAGCATTTAATTTAATTTTCGTTGGTAACTTTGGCCTCCAAAATGATGTAACCAAATGTAAATTAATTAGATTTTTTTGTTTACATTTCATTATAGCTCAGACCCCAGAAGGCATATTTTACTTGTGCTGGCTGTTATAATTGTTAGGCATTGTAGTGGAGGTTACTTAGTGCAGGGATACCTGCATCATTGCACTTAAACTAAAATAATACACCTGCCCACACAGGTAATACTGAGTAACTTTTGTCTTCCAAAAGAAAGGCATGACTGAATACATTTTCAGTAAAAATCTCCACATCTTGGATCACATTTGGAAATATTATGTATGCCAGTGCTAAATTATTGTGCAGTTGCTAGAAGTCGTTTTTGGTGCTGCAAGGTTTAGCTTACTGACTAGTGCTGTTTGGTTTACTTTCCGGTTTATTCTTTGGCTCACCAAAAAACTGGTGTGGCACAGCGAATGTGTGTTTACATTCGGTGTTACTTCACCGAAATATGGTTGAATAAAGAAATACACAAGGTTTATTCTTTGGCTCCGAAAAGTAGTGGTGAGCCTACCGTGTGGCATTGCAAAATGCGTGTTCATATTTTGTGTTTCTTCACTGAAATGTGGTTGAATGAAGAAATACACATTGTGTCCATACTACAGGAGTGAAAACGGCTTCCTTGACACCACCTGAGGCAACCCTAATCTCTAATTGCATTGTGAGTGTTGGACCTGGCCCTTTTGGCAGGTTCACCCCTAAACGTTTTGCATTTATCTTAGCCTTGGTCCCTATGTAGTGTTAGTGGTTTTAGGCCTAGGCACTTTAGCACTGTGTCCCAGTGTAAAGTGTGTGCGCTCTGTGTTACATTTAGTGAGACTGGACTGCCCTCCCATAGGAATGCATGAGGGATATGTGTGTCCATGGTAATTCCTGATGTGAGAGGAGTACAGGGTCAAGTTTAGTATGTGCGAACTCGTAAGAGTAAATGCTGCGCAATGATGTGCGCTGATTTATTATAACTATAGGAGAAGTGCCACTTCTAGAAGTTGGCACTTCTGTGTGCTGTGTGTCTGCCTGCCTGATGTGGAGTGCATGTCTGGCTTGTGATTGACAGGTGCTGGATGGTGTGGGGAATTCCAGGAGTCAGGGTGAGTCAGCCCAGTGGTAAATAGAGAGATCTGCATGCAGATGGGAGGGAGGAGTTGCACCTGTGACCTGAATAGGGCAGTGCCCTCCCTACACAATGCTGGCTCCACCTCCTGTGATGTGTCTGATGTCCCTAGCCTGTCCTGTGAATAGGGAGAGGGGTTGAGCATAACAAAGTGCTCCAGAACCAGTTGTAACTGGTTCTCCCCATGCCCTACAGTTGATAACAAAGGAAATGTGTGTATAAGAAGGGGCTGTGACCCCTTGTATGTTGTTCTCTGGTGTGCTGGTCCTGACGCTGGGGGCTGCTCCTGGGCTGCAGGAGGAACCGCCACAAGGGTCTGCCTCACTGCTGGAGGGCCCTGTGTGCTGGCCTGCCTGAGCCCAGCCTTGTGCCCCCTGAACTTTGACTTTTATTGGGAAGAGCGCTCCATCTTTCCGTGGACGCTGGACTTCCGCGCTGGTGAGCGCTTTATTTTCCATTTTAAGGAGCGCTTTATTTCTTGCTCCAGGAGGGGAGCGTGTGGGCTTCGCAGTACCGAGCTGCCCTTCATCAAGAGGGAATCCCTGGCGTCGGGATTCCCCTGTGCTTAGGGGTAAAGCGGGAGCCCACCACGCGTTATCGCCGCCTTGGTGTTCTTCAACCTCGCGGGAGCCTACCCCGCATTCTGAGTGTCACTGGAGGCGGGTGCCCACCCCGCGTCCTTTCTACCATTTGAATTTGATTATTGGCGGGTGCCCACTCCGCGTCCTTGCTCCGGTTTGAATTTGATTTGGCGGGAGCCCACCCTGCTGCTGACTATTTGGCTAACGGGAGCCTACCCCGTACTGGTGCCAGCAGAAGGAATCACCGAAAGCCCCGAGGGCCGCCGCTCTGCCCGCGACGACCCGGAAGTAGTGATTGTGGGCGGGGCTTTGTGACGCACCCCCGGAAGTAGCCGGGTCTCCCGTGAACTGGGGGAGACACCCGGGTCACTGTTGAAGGCAGGCGGGAGCCCACCCCGGACTAGCGAAAAGAAGAATCCAGGCGGGGCTCCTGTGAGGAAGTTGGAGCCCCGTGTGAGAAGTTGGTAACTATGGGTTGGCTTTATCAAAACATGTCGTGTAAGGTGTCTAACACTTTGGAATAATACCCCCATCCCATTTCTGGGGATGAGGATATCATCCCTCCCTTCTAGAGGGAGAAGACCTGTTGTAACCTACTTACCCGGTTAAAGTTAACCAGAGCCCCAGCATCACAAAATGGATGCTGCTGCCACAGACACGAGTCTGACCTCCTGCTGCTGGGAGTGATCCCGGCAAGGGAGGCTTGGACAATAGGTTTCCTGCCTTGGGAGGTGCGAGCACCACCCCAGACAGGCCTTAGTGTATTGGGGCAGGGAGGGATGAGAAGAATGAGACATGCCTGGGGCACACAAGGTGTCCCGTGCATAGTCCAGTTCAAACCGGTGCTGGGGCCCCAGTCCTGGTTTGAACTGGACTATGCACGGGACACCTTGTGTGCCCCAGGCATGTCTCATTCTTCTCATCCCTCCCTGCCCCAATACACTAAGGCCTGTCTGGGGTGGTGCTCGCACCTCCCAAGGCAGGAAACCTATTGTCCAAGCCTCCCTTGCCGGGATCACTCCCAGCAGCAGGAGGTCAGACTCGTGTCTGTGGCAGCAGCATCCATTTTGTGATGCTGGGGCTCTGGTTAACTTTAACCGGGTAAGTAGGTTACAACATGTCTTCTCCCTCTAGAAGGGAGGGATGATATCCTCATCCCCAGAAATGGGATGGGGGTATTATTCCAAAGTGTTAGACACCTTACACAACATGTTTTGATAAAGCCAACCCATAGTTACCATAACCGTTTAAGATTATAAGGCACTTTAAGAGTATATGGTAGGCTATATCATAGAACAGCTATAAGGACATGGTTCCGAAAGCTGCAGACAGGCTCAGCTCATGCTAGAGCACCATCTCACATGTTACCAAGCACTCTGCCTCCAGGATTGTTAAGGCCTGCCATAGGAGTGGCTGATAGGTACACGTGTCTATATATAAGGGTAGATATAGGAATACTATATCTAAGCAAGGAGTGATTACACGACCTTGCCCCAGCTGAGTGATCAGCCAGTTGTGTCATAATGGAAGGCCAGGCCAGGGGTGGCATAATACATGCTGCAGCCCCTGGTAGGCCTAGGGTACACCTATGCCCTGGGTACCTAGGGTACACTGTACGGGGGCCAATAAGGTGATCCTATCCAAATGGGTTATGCACCTAAAGTACATAGTATCAATTTAGAGAGAGAACAGCAGGGCTGTGGGTCTGATTAGCAGGCCCACAGCCACATCTAAGTCGAAAACCAGTAAAGCAAAAGCAAAAAGTGGGGGTGAACATAGAAAGCAGACCCTACTCTCCTACACAACCCCCCCCCCCCCAAACTTAGGGACATTAAACTAACCTTGACCAGTTGAGTCTTCATGTTCTAAGTGGAAATATCTGGAGAGTCCATCTGCATTGGCATGGTCAGTCCCAGGTCTATGTTCCACTGTGAAGTCCATCCCCTGTAGGGAAATGGACCACCTGAGAAGTTTGGGATTTTCACCCTTCATCTGATTTAGCCACAAGAGGGGCTTATGGTCTGTCTGAATCTTGAAGTGAGTGCCAAACAAGTATGGCCTCAGCTTCTTCAGGGCCCAAACCACAGCAAAGGCCTCCCTCTCAATAGCTGACCAACGTTTCTCTCTAGGGGTCAGCCTTCTACTTATAAAAGCAATGGGCTGGTCTTGACCATCTACATTCAGTTGTGAAAGAACAGCTCCCACACCTAACTCAGAAGCATCTGTCTGGACATTGAACTCTTTGGAGTAGTCTGGACTTTTCAGAATAGGTGCACTGCACATGGCCTGCTTCAGGTCATCAAATGCTTTTTGACAGCTTACTGTCCACTGAACTTTCTTTGGCATCTTCTTGGAGGTCAAGTCATTAAGTGGTGTCGCAATGGACCCATAGTTCTTAACAAACTTTCTGTAGTACCCAGTCAGGCCCAAGAAAGCTCTGACCTGAGTCTGGGTGGTTGGAGGAGTCCAGTCCTTTATGGTCTGGATCTTGCTCTCCAGTGGTTGAACCTGACCCCCACCAACTAGGTGGCCCAGGTATACAACCTTGCTCTGCCCTATCTGGCACTTAGTGGCCTTGATAGTGAGGCCTGCCTTCTGCAGGGCCTCTAAAACATTCCTCAGGTGGACCAGGTGATCCTCCCAGGTGGAGCTAAAGACAGCAATATCATCAAGATAAGCTGCACAATAATCATCCAACCCAGTAAGGACTTGATTCACCAGCCTTTGGAAAGTGGCAGGTGCATTCTTCAAACCAAAGGGCATTACCACAAATTGATAATGTCCTCCTGGGGTCGAGAAAGCAGTTTTGGCCTTTGCATTCTCAGCTAGTCTGATTTGCCAGTAGCCTGCTGTTAGGTCAAATGTGCTCAAAAACTTAGCAGCTGCCAGTCTGTCAATGAGCTCATCTGCCCTAGGTATTGGGTGGGCATCTGTCCTAGTGACAGCATTGAGACCTCTGTAATCCACGCAAAACCTAATCTCTCTCTTACCATCTTGGGTGTGAGGCTTTGGCACAAGGACTACAGGACTAGCCCAAGGGCTCTCTGAAGGTTCAATGTGTGAGACGTTGGCCTGATGTATGATGTCACTAGTTCTAGTGTACACCTTATATCAGTCCAAATACCCTTATGGTGATTGGTTGTAAAGTCAACCTTATAGACCAGCTATCCTAGTGGTAGCATGGACAAGAGCAGTCTTAGGCTAAACTCTGAATGGCATGTGAAGCCAGCTGTGATACCATATATAATCCCTTGAATACCAAATGAAAGGACACCACAACAGATATATATATAAAATAAAGTGTATTTATTCTAGACAAACCCTCAGCACTCTTTATGAGATTAGAGGTAAGTACAACACAGTCTTATTTATGCATACATTAAGTCACACAGGTAAGTAATACAGTTAGGCCCTAGGGGCCACGCAAACCATATACTAAGTAAGTGGTATAAGGACCACTGTCACGGAAATAGGATAGGCCTAGGCCTAGGGAATCGCTGGGGCTACACTATACTACCAAAGGTTAGGAAGTGGGAGGCCCACGGGATTCAGGTGCAGAGTGGAAACACTCACGCGTAATGCGTATAATCGATAGAAATAGTACAGTTTTGAATTAGATAGATTTAGGACACTTCCGGAGTAGCTAGGAAGTCGAGACTGGAAAACTAGACACTAGGATAGTCACTATCCTGATGAGCACTGGAGTACCCAAGTTACCTAGGCCACAGGCTGCGGGTGCATAGGGGTGAAGTTGCGTCGGGTTTCGTCGTCGACTCCTATGGATGCCTGAAGAAAGATGCTGACAGGCAGTCAGTGAAGAGTGTCCGGTGGATCCCAAGGCTGGGATCAGGAAGAAAGGGTACCTGCAAGCAGAGGGGACAGAGTCAAGGTCACTAGCCAGTGACCACGTGGAACCAGGAAGGAACCTGGCGATGTCGTGAAGATTGCAGGTGAAGGTGAAGCTTGTCGCTGCAGCCACGAGGACCAGGGAACATCGAGGACGACCAGGACCAGGAGGCGAGCTGTCCCACGAAGGCTCTTGCTGTCGGCGGCGTCGAAGTTGGACTAGGACTCACCAAGCCTTGGCAAGCGGAACCCACGAAGAACGGAGGACTTGCTTCTGGTGCAGACCAGGAAGGTCTGGGGTACTTCTTCTTTGCAGAGAAGCGGGAGCCAGTCTGGAGGAGCCAAACCAGCGCTGAAGATTTCAGGGTGCGTCGTCACAAAGGCCACTAGCCAGCGGGCAAGCAACCGGACAGACGCGGCAAGCAGGAAAATGCAGAAGGGCCCCACGCAGGACTCGTGGAGTGTGGGGGGCTGATCTTCGGTGCAGATGGTGCTTGGGGTTGGGGCTTCTCAATCCCCGGTGCACAACTTCGAGGGTGCCTCAGAAGCTGCGCTTGAAGATACTAGCCACTTGTCCCAGGTAGCCGGTCCCACGTCTCTCGTCGCCTCCACGGATCTCAGCACGGCTGTGGATGTGGATCAGGGTCGGAGAAGTCTGGAAGTCAAGGCTCTGGTCGGGCTCTGCAGTCGGTCCCTCGTAGAACTGGAGCAAAGCAAAGGGTAGTCTCTTGATGGTGCCTGTTTGCACAGGGTAGCCACTCCTTGGCCACAAGGGAGATTCTTCAGTCTTCTTCTTTCGTCGAATGTCGAAGGTCCAGAGTTTTTGTTCAAGTTGCAGGTTCAGGATAATCTAAAGTCTTGAGGCCCAACTCCCACTCTTATACTAATCTGGGGGGCTGGGATACCTGCTAGGTCACGCCTTATGGGTGGGTCCTGGGAGGGGGGTGGTTACACCCCCTTCCCTTTGTCCAGTTTCGCGCCAGGACTGGGGCTGGAGTGCCCCAGCACCGGTTTGAACTGGACTATGCATGGGACACCTTGTGTGCCCCAGGCATGTCTCATTCCTTTCAGCCCTCCCTGCCCCAATATACTAAAGTCTGTCTGGGGAGGTGCTAGCACCTCCCCAAGCAGGAAACCTATTGTCCAAGCCTCCCTTGCCGGGATCACTCCCAGCAGCAGGTCAGACTTGTGTCTGTGGCAGCAGCATCCATTTTGTGATGCTGAGGCTTTGGTTAGAGTTAAACAGCAAAGTAGGATTTTAACATGTCTCTCCCTCTAGAAGGGTGGAATAATATCCTCATCACCAGAAATGGTATGGGGGTATTATTCCAAAGTGTTAGACACCTTACACGACATGTTTTGATAAAGCCAAACCATAGTTACCATAACCGTTTAATATTATAAGGCACTTTAAGAGTATATGGTAGGCTATATCATAGAACAGCTATAAGGACATGGTTCCGAAAGCTGCAGACAGGCTCAGCTCATGCTAGAGCACCATCTCACATGTTACCAAGCACTCTGCCTCCAGGATTGTTAAGGCCTGCCATAGGAGTGGCTGATAGGTACACATGTATCTATATATAAGGTAGATATAGATATACTATATCTAAGCAAGGGGTGATTACACGACCTTGCCCCAGCTGAGTGATCAGCCAGTTGTGTCTAATTGGAAGGCCAGACCAGGGGTGGCATAATACATGCTGCAGCCCCTGGGAGGCCTAGGGTACACCTATGCCCTGGGTACCTAGGGTGCACTGTACAGGGTCCAATAAGGTGATCCTTACCAATTGGTTATGTACCTAGGGTACATGGAGTCCATTTTAAAGAGAGAGCAGACAGCCTGAGACCCTGAATGGCAGGATCTCAGGCCAACTAAGTCGAAAAACCAGCTAGACACTAGGCAAAAAGTTGGGGGTAACCATAGTCAGATATCCACCTTCCTACACAATGACTCCCAGCTCCAACATCTTTTGTACCTGAACTTTTAAGCTGTCCCTGACATGGTCAGGTTGCCTGTAGATTTTACTCTTCACAGGCAGACTGTCACCAGTGTCCACCTCATGGGTGCACCAGTTTGTCTGACTTGGGGTCAGAGAGAACATATGTCTGTAGGACTGCAGAACCTGTCTGCAGTCCTGTTGCTGATGGACAGTGAGGCTGTCAGAAAAGACCACACCATCAACTGAGCCATCATCAGGGTTCTGAGTCAACAGGTCTGGGAGAGGGTCACTCTCTTCCTCCTGCCCCTCATCTGTAGCCATGAGTAAGCCCATGTCTGCCCTGTCAACATATGCCTTCAATCTGTTGACATGAAGCACCCTGTGGGGGCTTCTGGGAGTCCCAAGGTCCACCAAGTAGGTGACTTCTCCCTTTTTCTCAACAATAGTGTGGGGTCCAGACCATTTGTCTTGGAGTGCTGCTGGGGCCACTGGCTCCAACACCCACACCTTCTGCCCTGGCTGGTAAACAGGTAGCACAGCCTTTTGGTCATGCCAAGCTTTTTGGAGTTCTTGGCTTGCCTCAAGGTTTTTAGAAGCCTTCTTCATATACTCTGCCATCCTGGAGCGGAGACCAAGTACATAATCCACTATGTCAAGTTTGGGTTGTCTGAGATGTCTCTCCCATCCTTCCCTTACCAAACATAGGGGTCCTCTTACAGGATGCCCAAACAAAAGCTCAAAAGGGCTGTAGCCAACCCCCTTTTGTGGGACCTCTCTGTAAGCAAACAGAAGGCAGGGTAAAAGGATGTCCCATCTTCGCCTAAGCTTGTCTGGTAAACCTTTTATCATTCCCTTTAGGGTCTTGTTGAATCTCTCAACAAGCCCATTGCACTGTGGGTGATAGGGTGTGGTGAACTTGTAGTTCACACCACACTCCTTCCACATTGCAGTCAAGTATCCTGACATGAAGTTGGCACCTCTGTCAGAAATGACCTCCTTTGGAAAGCCCACTCTGGAGAATACTCCAAGCAGGGCCCTTGCCACAACAGGAGCTGTTGTGGTCCTCAGGGGAATAGCTTCTGGATACCTGGTGGCATGGTCCACTATCACCAGTATGAATCTGTGTCCAGATGCTGTTTGTGGGTCCATTGGTCCTACAATATCTATGCCCACTCTTTCAAAGGGAACCCCCACCACAGGTAGTGGTATGAGGGGGGCCTTTGTGGTGCCAACTGATTTGCCACTGGCTTGGCAGGTGACACAGGAGCGACAAAACTCCTTGGTATCTTCTGACATATGGGGCCAGTGAAAGTGAGGGACAAGCCTGTCCCAAGTCTTGTTCTGGCCTAAGTGTCCTGCAAGGGGAATATCATGGGCCAAGGTAAGAAGGAAGCCTCTGAACTTCAGTGGTATGCCCAACCTCCTGAACGCACCAGGCTTGGGGTCTCTAGCCTCTGAATACAGTAGCCCTTCATCCCAATACACTCTATGGGTACCTTGAGCATTCCCTGCAGCCTCAGCAGCAGCCAGCTGTCTGAGGGTTTCAAGAGAGGGGCAGTCTAATTGAGCCTGCCTCAGATCTGCCCTTGAAGGTCCCCCTGTCCCAAGAAACTCAACCTGATCAGGTTCAAGTTCTTCTAGGACAGTTCCTTCAGGGCTCTCAGAATCATCCTCCTGGGAGGGCTGATCCACCACCTGAGGCAGGGGGGAAGGCACTGCCTTAACCCTACTGCTCTTTCTCTTGGGTTGTGACTGGTCCATAGTTTCAGGATCCAGCACTTGTTCAGTGGTGCACTTTTTGGCCTGTGACCTAGTCACAGCAAGGACATGTGCATCTATCCCCAGCATTTCGGCATGGGTCCTATACTCCACTTCAGACCAAACTGAAGTTTCAAGATCATTGCCCAGTAAACACTCTACAGGAAGGTCTGAACTAACAACAACTTTCTTGAGGCCAGTTACCCCTCCCCAGGAGAAGTTAACAATAGCCACACTATGGGAGGTAGTGGCATTGCTAGCGTTGGTCACTAGGTAATTCTCACCTAGTATGATCTGTCCAGGGTCCACAAAAGCAGGTGTCACCATTGTGACACTAGCCCCAGTGTCCCTGTAGGCCTGAGCCATTCTTTGGTTGATAAAAGGAGTCTGTCTGTACTTGCCCAGGTTACTGGGGCCTACAGTAGAGGACAAAGCTAAGTCCCCATCACAGATCAGAACAGCCTGAGTAGGTATTCTGACTAGGCCAGAATCCTCCTCAGTTCCCAGGGTTAACCCTACTACACCCTTTTGCTGGGAACCATCACTTACAGCTGGACTAGGGGGTACAGTTGCCTTAGGGGCAATGGTGGCTGGGGGCTTATCCTTTTTGGTGCACTCACTAAACCAATGTGAGTGCGACTTACAATAGTTGCACCAAGGTTTCTTTTGGCCATCTTTCTTTTTATCCTTTTTGGGACCACCCTCCCCCTGAGCCTTTTGGGGGCCTGGTGAAGACTTCTGGTCTTTTTGTTTCTGATCATTACCCTTCTGGTCTGCCTTTTTCGGATCACCGCCCTGGTTCTGGTTTTTCTGCTTAACTCTAGTCCTGACCCATCTATCTGCCTTCTTTCCCAATTCTTGGGGAGAAGTCAGATCAGAATCAATCAGGTGTTGATGCAGTAGCTGGTTTTGACAGTTGTTAAGAATTTGTTCTCTCATGATCAAATTATACAATCCTGTATAGTCCTTAACCTTACTTCCCACTAGCCAGCCTTCCAGAGCCTTAGTGGCACAATCTACAAATTCAGTCCAGTCCTAAATCGGTGTCTTCTGGGTATCCCTGAACAGCAACCTGTATTGTTCAGTGGTTAGGCCAAACCCATCAATTAGAGCACTCTTCAGGACAGTGTAATTGTCTGCATCCTCATCACTAACTGTGAGGAGCTTGTATCTACCTTTCTCAGAGAAGGAGAGCCACAAGATAGCTGCCCACTGACTTTGGGGTACCTGCTGTACTTTGCAAGCTCTCTCCAAAGCTCTCTCCAAAGCAGTTATCCATTTGTGGATGTCATCCCCACACTTGTAGGGAGGGACAATCTTGCTCAGGTTTCTATTCTCATAGTGCCTGTCTCTATCCTTAGGGATATTGCTGCCACCAGTGGGTTCTGACCCACTTAACTTTTGCTCTCTAGCCAGAGCAAGCTTCTCCTTGGCAAGGGCAAGTTCTTCCCTCTGAATCCTCAGATTAGCTTCCCTCATTCTGGCTTCATGCTCCTTTCTCTCAGGGGAAGTCATTCCCCTGTGAGAGGAAGCATTAGAGATGCTAGAGACATGGGAGTGGATGGATTCCCTTGAAGGGGATCTGTCCCTCCTGCTTCTCTGTGTAAGCCCACTTGGGGGTCTGTATGGGGGGACCCCATGCAAACTCCCATGTAAGCTTAGGTTAGCCTGGCTAAGTCTTCCTACTTGGCCCTGGCTGTCTACTTCTTCATCTGAAGTCCCATCTGACTCATCTGTGGTGGGTAGACCCTCCTTGGTACCTAGGGTACTGGCCTGTGAGGCCCTAAGAGCATCATACTCCTCTAGGAGTTGCACTAGCTGAAGGAGGGTAGGGTTTGCACCCTGTTTTAACTTTCTGGAGGTACACAATTGTCTCATCTCCTGAAAAGTTAGGGTATCATATCTAGAGGGGGTCTTCTTCAGACCTGCCCCTCCTGAGAGAGCATCTACTTGATCTCCTCCCAGAGACATGATCTAGTGAGCGTGTGGTGTGTGCACCTACCTACACTAGTTGTTTCTACTAAACCTCTCTGGTAGTTGTAGTCAGGGTGTGTTACTCCCTTCAACCTACAACCACTAAGTCCAGTAGGACTTAAGTATTATAATCTATGTTATATGTACCTAAACAATATCTGTGTGATCTTTCAATTTAGTATCTCAAGATTACAATGGTATTACAACAGCAAGCTCAGATCCCACCGCTGCCACCAATGTGAGAAGTTGGCCTGATGTATGATGTCACTAGTTCTAGTGTACACCTTATATCATTCCAAACAACCCTTATGGTGATTGGTTATAAAGTCAACCTTATAGACCAGCTATCCTAGTGGTAGCATGGACAAGAGCAGTCTTAGGCTAAACTCTGAATGGCATGTGAAGCCAGCTGTGATACCATATATAATCCCTTGAATACCAAATGAAAGGACACCACAACAGATATATATATAAAATAAAGTGTATTTATTCTAGTCAAACCCTCAGCACTCTTTATGAGATTAGAGGTAAGTACAACACAGTCTTATTTAAGCATACATTAAGTCACACAGGTAAGTAATACAGTTAGGCCCTAGGGGCCACGCAAACCATATACTAAAGAAGTGGTATAAGGACCACTGTCACGGAAGTAGGATAGGCCTAGGGTATCGCTGGGGCTACACTACACTAGCAACAGTTAGGAAGTGGGAGGCCCACGGGATTCAGGTGCAGAGTGGAAACACTCACGCGTAATGCGTAAAAGTCGATAGAATTACTAGCAGTTAGAAATTAACAGTTTAGGGACACTTCTGAAGCAGCTAGAGAGTCGAGACTCGGAAACTAGACCCTAGGATAGTCACTACCCTTGTGAGCACCGAAGTACCCAAGTTACCTAGCCCACGGACTGCGGGTGCATAGGTGTGAACTTGCGTCGGGTTTCGTCGTGGACTTCTATGGATGCCTGAAGGAAAGTTGCTGACAGGCGGTCAGTGAAGAGTGTCCGGTGGATCCCAAGGCTGGGATCAAGAAGAGAGGAAACCTGCAAGCAGAAGGGACAGAGTCAAGGTCACTAGCCAGTGACCACGTGGAACTAGGAAGGAACCAGGCGATGTCGTGAAGATTGCTGGTGAATGTGAAGCTTGTCGCTGCAGCCACGGGGACCAGGAAACGTCGAGGACGACCAGGACCAGGAGGCGAGCTTTACCACGAAGGCTCTTGCTGTCGGCGGCGTCGAAGTTGAACTAGGACTCACCAAGCCTTGGCAAGCGGAACCCACGAAGAACGGAGGACTTGCTTCTGGTGCAGACCAGGAAGGTCTGGGGTGCTTCTTCTTTGCAGAGAAGCGGGAGCCAGTCTGGAGGAGCCAAACCAGCGCTGAAGATTTCAGGGTGCGTCGTCACAAAGGCCACTAGCCAGCGGGCAAGCAACCGGACAGACGCGGCAAGCAGGAAAATGCAGAAGGGCCCCACGCAGGACTCGTGGAGTGTGGGGGGCTGATCTTCGGTGCAGATGGTGCTTGGGGTTGGGGCTTCTCAATCCCCGGCGCACAACTTCGAGGGTGCCTCAGAAGCTGCGCTTGAAGATACTAGCCACTTTTCCCAGGTAGCCGGTCCCACGTCTCTCGTCGCCTCCACGGATCTCAGCACAGCTGTGGATGTGGATCAGGGTCGGAGAAGTCTGGAAGTCAAGGCTCTGGTCGGGCTCTGCAGTCGGTCCCTCGTAGAACTTCAGCAAAGCTAAGGGTAGTCTCTTGATGGTGCCTGTTTGCACAGGGTAGCCACTCCTTGGCCACAAGGGAGATTCTTCAGTCTTCTTCTTTCGTCGAATGTCGAAGGTCCAGAGTTTCTGTTCAAGTTGCAGGTTCAGGATAATCTAATCTCCTGGGGCCCAGCTACCACTCTTATCCAAATCTCGGGGGCTGGGTTACCTGCTAGGTCACGCCTTATGGGTGGGACCTGGGAGGGGGGTGGTTACACCCCCTTCCCTTTGTCCAGTTTCGCGCCAGGACTGGGGCTGGAGTGCCCCAGCACCGGTTTGAACTGGACTATGCACGGGACACCTTGTGTGCCCCAGGCATGTCTCATTCTTTTCATCCCTCCCTGCCCCAATACACTAAGGCCTGTCTGGGGTGGTGCTCGCACCTCCCAAGGCAGGAAACCTATTGTCCAAGCCTCCCTTGCCGGGATCACTCCCAGCAGCAGGAGGTCAGACTCGTGTCTGTGGCAGCAGCATCCATTTTGTGATGCTGGGGCTCTGGTTAACTTTAACCGGGTAAGTAGGTTACAACATGTCTTCTCCCTCTAGAAGGGAGGGATGATATCCTCATCCCCAGAAATGGGATGGGGGTATTATTCCAAAGTGTTAGACACCTTACACGACATGTTTTGATAAAGCCAACCCATAGTTACCATAACCGTTTAAGATTTTAAGGCACTTTAAGAGTATATGGTAGGCTATATCATAGAACAGCTATAAGGACATGGTTCCGAAAGCTGCAGACAGGCTCAGCTCATGCTAGAGCACCATCTCACATGTTACCAAGCACTCTGCCTCCAGGATTGTTAAGGCCTGCCATAGGAGTGGCTGATAGGTACAAATGTGTCTATATGTAAGTTAGGTATAGGAATACTACACCTAAGCAAGGAGTGATTACACTACCTTGCCCCAGCTGAGTGATCAGCCAGTTGTGTCATAATGTAAGGCCAGGCCAGGGGTGGCATAGTACATGCTGCAGCCCCTGGTAGGCCTAGGGTACACCTATGCCCTGGGTACCTAGGGTACACTGTACAGGGGCCAATAAGGTGATCCTATCCAAATGGGTTATGCACCTAAAGTACATAGTATCAATTTAGAGAGAGAACAGCAGGGCTGTGGGTCTGATTAGCAGGCCCACAGCCACATCTAAGTCGAAAACCAGTAAAGCAAAAGCAAAAAGTGGGGGTGAACATAGAAAGCAGACCCTACTCTCCTACACCCCGCGTGGTGAAGTGCCGCCTCGCCACATCCGAGGAGAACAGGAGCCCACTCCGCCGCCCGCAGCAGAAAGGATAAAGTCCCGGGTCCCAGGAGGGGGCCCGGGTGAACAGACGTACGGGCCGCGGTCGGGAAGCAGCCTGCCACAGAAACTTCAAGAGAGGAGACGGCCCCGGTACAAGAACACTCAAGACCGTCCCGGTGAGTGGGGCTGTAGTCCTGTCGTGAGGGGGTGGTTCGAGGCATATTTTTGGTGCTTGCCCCCTTCCATTGTGCCTCGACCATTGTTCACAGAGGAGGTGGGCTTCTCAGGGCACAGGGGTGCCAGCGTGCTTGGGGGCTTCACAGCGGCGCCGCAGTTGCGGGCCGCTGCAACGTCTTGACAGGTCCTTTGGTCATTTCTGAGTCCCGGAGCAGAACTCCAAGGATCAAGGCACAGTGTCGGTGCTGATGGTCACAGCTGCCCCGCCTGACAGTGGGTAGCTGCGACGGTGGGGGCCGTTCTAAGTCCCGGAGTGGGGCTTTCGCGGCAAAGTGAGTGACAGTACCAGGGGTTACTGATTTTCACAGCGGCGCCGCAGTTGCGGGCCGCTGCAACCCTTTGGGGCGTAGTCGATTCCCAGAGTCCCTGAGCGGGACTCCCATGTTCGCCGTGCCCGTCTTTTTCAATTCTACAGCTGCCCAGCAATTAGTGGGCAGCTGCTACGTTTAGGAAGTTCAGTGAGCCCCCTTGCTTTGCTGCATACGCATCCAGCCCAGACATTCTGGACATTGGGCATTTCAGCCCCCTGTGAGAGGCCAGTTGGCCTGGGTCCATTTTAATGTGTGTGCCCCCAGATGGGGTACAATGTGTTTATATCTAACTTGATGCCTCCCCTGATTGATGCGTAAGGTTATGCGAATGGGGTTTAGATCTCATATGTTTATGCTGGTAGTTACATAATGTCTGGATGTATGACGTTACAACGCATGCTTTTACACCGCATGCCGTTACAACGCATTTTTTACACCGCAAGATCTGTTACAACGCCAGCCTTTACAACGCATGCTTTTACAACGACGTACACTAGATGGAGTGCTGACATTAGAAATGTATAATTTACTATTCTAACTCCAGTCCACGTTGCAGTAGGGAAGGTGTTTGGATAGTAAAACTACACTATTTCTAATGTTAGCACGCCATCTAGTGCATTTCGTTGTAATAGCATGCGTTGTAATGGCATGCGTTGTAACAGATTTCGCGTTGTAATAGTTTCGTTGTAATGGTAGTGCGGTGTAAAAGTTGCGTTGTAAAGGTTGTTCACCATAATGTCTCTATGCTTGTAATGCCTACTGTGATGCTAAGTGTCTAATGCAGTATGCTAATGGTTTTTAGATCTCAGATGTTTATGCCTTCAGTAATTGCATACTGTGTTCTAGGCCTAATGTGATTGAGTGCGTAGGGTGTTCCTAACTTTCTCCAGTAGTTACGGGTTGTGGTCTACATCTATAATTTATGCTACGGTTAGTGTATGTTCTACCTTTGCTAATCCCACTTTGTGATTGTCCTGACAGTGGCCCAATTGGCGCTGTCCTGTGTAAATAGTCCCCTGTAGATATTGCCCAGTGCCAGTTGGCACAGTGTATTTTATGTGATTATGATCTAATGTGTTTATTATAATACAAAGGCTATTTGTATATATAACCTTGTGTGGAGTTCCTTTTGTGGGGTGCCGGGGGTGTTGTTGCTGTGTGCGCGGGCAAACACTTTACACATTACCTCTGTGATAAGACTGACTGCTCGTGCCAAGCTACCAAGGGGGTGAGCAGGTGTTATCTCTGGCGTGTAACTTCCTTACCCTGACTAGAGTGGTGGTTTCTGCCTGGCTTTGGCGCAAGCCTTAGCCAACCAGAAATCCCATTTCTAACAGTGAGAAAAAATCTTTTAATGGTGGCCTCACCAAAGAGTTGCTAATGACTTTCAAAAAAGTCTCCATGCCCCAGCTACGTTAGTAAGAGCAGCCGGGAAATGTTACCACACTGTGTTTGTTGATATACACTGTTTATTTCTGAATTATTTTCAGGATTCTCTGCATCAAATATAAAGATAAGAAGAGGGGCCAGTCAGCTTACTTGCACAAGAAACCTTCCAATGCTAATGGAAATTACATACGACACAAAGCCCATATGATCCTGGAAACCCCCAGATTTAACAAAGAACTTCAAGCTATTCTTCTCTGTCTACACCACAAAACTGTATTCCTCCTGCTTAAAAAACTAAGACTCGTCCCATCACTCATGTCATTTCTTAAGAATCTAAAAATCCCCTTCTTCTCGATATACCTTCCTTGTTAGTATTGTTGAAATTCTTTGTGCTATGATTTTCTATGCGGCACCCAAGAACCTCTGGATTATATATAAAAAGAACTTGTGAATAAATTAATAGTCCCTAAATTAATGTTTGACAATACCCATTGGCTTTGTCAAAGCCTGTTAAGCCTGTTAATGAGGTGTCTTCATAAGACTCTTCTTAAAGTGTGTTCTACTGCATGCCGGTGTGAAGTACTTTTCCAGGTAAGAGCTTGCTGTTTTTATGTAAAATCTGTATTATTTTTGCATTAGCTGGATTGGGATGAACATGTAGTCTTAAAGAAGTTTATCATTTTTTTTTGTTTAAGGCTTGTTTTACCCCCAATAATATGGATATGAAAATTATACAGACTGACACTCCTATAAGGCGAAATTACTTGCCAGCTTTGAAAGTGGAATACAGTGCATCAGAACATCAGAAGTCCATTAGATTGCAAGTGTACAGAATACAGGTAATGTTTGCATTAGTAAATGTAACTATATTAAATCCATGTTTACCTACTTTATAAACATCTCAGCGTCTTTTATACATAGATTATTTGTATGTTTATGCTATCTTAAAATTTAAATCAGTACTTCTTAATGAAAACCTAGGGTTTCAAACTCTGCATGAACTTCAAGAACCAGAAATGTGTTACTGTGTAGGAAAGTGGGTTTCTGTTGCAGTCCCCCCCCCACTTTTTGCAAGACTACTGAAGCACTTTTTCTTGGTGTGCCCTGGGTCCCTGCCAACCAGGTGCCCAGGACATGTGTTCTTTCCCCAAAACGAACCCAATTGGCATCTCTGGCCAGAGGTCCGCCCCTGGTAAATGGTACCACAGGTACCCAGGGCACTGTGACCAGGGAAGACCTCTAAGGGCTGCAACACTTATTGTGGCACCCTTAGAGGCCCTGTACCTTTACACACACACACTGCCTTTGCAGGCTGCGTGTTTTGGTGCAGAACAAAGTAAAGAGTCGACATTGCACACATCCCTTAGTGCCATGCCTACAACCTATTGCCCTGGCATAGATCAATCACCCCTCTAGCTGGGTGCCCTATGCCAGTGTTGAGGGTACAGGTGCACGAGCCCTGTACCCCTACCGTGTCTAAGTCCATTCTTAGACATAGTAAGTGCAGTGCTGCCATTAAGAGTATAGGGTGCTGGGAGCTTGTCATTACGAACTCCACAGCACCGTAATGGCTACACTGAAAACGGAGAAGTTTGGTATCAAACTTCTCAGCACATTAAACCCACACTGATGCCAGTGTGGGATTTGATGAAAAATGCACACAGAGGGCATCTCAGAAATGCCCCCTGAAAACGAACCCACCACTAATGTCCAGTCTGAGTGGCTGCTTTCAGCTGCCACCACCAGACATATTTCTTGACCCCTGGGTCGAGAGCCTGCTGCTCTCTGGGGCCTGAAACAATGACCATCCTGGGACGAGGTGCCAAGTCTCCTCCCCCAGGATGGGCAAGCTTCAAAGGCATGCCTCCTTTGTGAGCCTCCCCTGACCATTTGCTGCTTTCAGCAACTGGTCTCCAATGGTTCTACCCCCCACTTTGGGCGGAAGAGCCGGAAGGAGAAACAAGTGAGGGAATGAGGTGTGCCCACCTCTGCCAACTCCACCCCTCAGGTGGGGGAGGCGAGGTGAAGCACAACTCTGAGTCCCCTCCATTTTGAGGATGGGGGGACCCAACCAACCAGGGACATGCTCCTGCCCCCCTCCCACTGGAGGGTGGCACAATACGGGGTGTACCCACACCAAGGAAAGGACCCATTGGTCTCTGCCCTTTACCTACCTGTAACGCCCCTAAAACTAGTATTTAGGGGCACCCTGAACCTTGCTTCCTCAGATCCAGCCTGACAACAAGAAGAAATGAAGAAGGACCGAACAGCCGTGCAGCCAGCTAACAAGAGGAAGACGCCCACTGACTTGGCCCCAGCCCTACTGGCCTGTCTCCCCTCGAACCTGCTCCGGCAAAATCCCAGTGTGTCCTGCAGCCAGCAACCTCATAAACCCCAGAGGACCTGCCTGCCTTCACTTCTAAAGACTGCTTCTCCCGTGAACACCGGATTTGATCAACTGCAACCTCTGGCAGCAGCCAGAGACCGCAAATCCAGCCCACTCTGCACCTGCAGAACCCAGCCTGAGCTCGAGCAGAAAAACACCACAAGGAGGTCACCCCGGCGATCCTGACCCGAGATCCAGCGACCCCTGACCTGCCTCAAGCTGATGCCTGCAGCCTAAATCCAGAAGGCCCCCCTAACCGCGATCAGGAACTGGTAAGAAGATCTGACCCCAAAAGGCACCCCTGCACCCGACGCCCCACGGCCTTGTGTGCCCAAACCGACTGTGCATAACCAACCCTTAACTTCCCAACTTACCTATCCAAGTGATGGTCGCACCCAGACGTCCTTCGTCTCCATGCCTGCAGTGCTTTTGCTAACTGGAGGTTCTCCATAGAAAGCAACAGGGCACCCAACATCGAAACAGCACTCTGCACCCGGCCGCCTCAGTGCCACTGAGGGTGCACCTTTTGTGCTACTTTGTTTCCCCATTTGCCCTGACCTTAACCCCAGGAATTTTGCTCCCACAACCCAGTGGCCTGCTTGCCAGCAGCCACCAACCAGAGGCCCTCTATCCCCCATTGGATAACATAGGGCCTCAACACTCTGCACCCGGCCGCCCTAGTGCCGCTGAGGGTGCAACAACAGATCTGAAAGAAACACGTTAGTTAGATTCCTCACCTTAGAATATCCCCAGGCGTCAGACTGGATCCGGAAGATTTTTCGTCAGCAATACCCCTTGCGCGTCGCTAGGCGTCGTCTGCGGCTCCGCGTCCATCGTCGGCGTCATGCGCCGGAATGACGTCGTCTGAGTACTTAGACGCCGCCCTCGCGCGCTGACGTCAGTTCTTCTTTTTTCCGCGCCAGTAAGCGCAGATCTGGGAGAGCTACCCCTTTTAGTCTTTTTTGACTAAGTTATTTGATCCTTTTTGATCTTGTCTCGACTCCGGTAGGATGCCTGGTTTTAAAGCCTGTGCTGACTGCAACCGCTTGATGTCGGTTACGGATCATCACCGCCGGTGCCTTTACTGTTTGGGCCACGACGCGGAGTCGTGTTCGGACTGCAAGGCCCTGACCTCGAAGGCTAGACGGGAGCAGTCCCGTAAGCTTCTCGAGCTTCGCCACTCGGCTCCGCGCCCCTCTCGATCCCGGTCCAGGAGGAGGTCCAAGGATCGGTCGCGGAGCCGCAGCCGACGTCATCATCGATCGTCTGGCTCCAAGTCTTCGGGTAAGTCGAAGCACTCCAAGAAGTCCAAGAGGCGACACCGCTCTTCGGACTCCCCTCGCCGGTCGCGCGACTCGGCCGAGGGTCAGGGTGGTTCCACCCCCACGGCTCCAGCAGAGCCGCAGGCGCCGCGCAGGTCCCCATACCCGCCGGTCCCTGGGACTGACGCGACGCCGGCGGAAGTCAGTGCCTTCCTCTCGGCCATGAGGAACCTGGCTCTGCCGTCGGCGCCCGCTGGTGCGCCTTCGGGCCCCGCGGACCCGACTGGACAACCTTGCATGCCGGCGGCTCCGGCCTCGACGCCGCAAGTGCACGAGGGACCCGTCCCTGCCGACGCCGGTCGACCTCGTCACGCCTCCTCCGCCGGCGTCGACACCGGATCCACCTCCGACGCCGGCTCCGCTCGGCGTCGTGCCCCAGTTCAGCCCCGCTCCGGACCCGGCGCCGTTACGGCGTCGATGGACGCTGCGTACGGCGCCGTTGGAGACACATTATGTCTATCGTCCGGCTCCGATCCTTCCTCCTGTTTACCAGGAATCGGATGACGGGGGCGAATGGGAGGGGTCCGAGGTCCCTATGGCCGTTCAGGCTCAGCTGTCACAGGACTGGGCAGATGAACTGGTGGAGGCCAGTGGTCTGGATACCTCACCAGACACTGGATTCATCTCTCCTCCGCCTGTGGCTTCGGAGGAGGGTGCAGCTTTCTCTGTGGTGCTGCGCAAGGCGGCCGCAGCCCTTGGGCTCGAGCTGCCTGCCATGGCTGTGAGAACTAACGTTCTCACTGAGGTGCTTCAGTCTGCAGCAAGCTCCACTGAGCCTCTGCTGCATTTCAATGAGGCCCTCATTGACGTTCTGCAGGGCACCTGGTCCAAGCCCTCCACAGTTCCTCCTGTGGACAGGAACGTCGCCAGGCGCCACCGCCCTGCTCCGGGCGACCCCAGTTTTCTGTCCCAACACCCTACCCCCGAGAGCCTGGTTATCCAGGCCTCTACCTCCCAATCCTCCTTCCCGACCGCTCCGCCGGACCGGGATTCCAAGAGACTGGAACAGTTTGGCAAAAAGTTGTTCTCCTCCCTTAGTTTGGGCCTGCGGTCCTTGAACACCGCCTGTCTTTTGGACCGTTATTCCCACTCTCTGTGGGATACGGTGGAGGACGTGCTGCTCCTGTGTCCGGAGGAGGTCCGGACACGACTTACCCAGGCTCTGGCCGATGGGAGGGATGCAGCGCGACATGCTATCAGATGTGGGCTTGACACTACGGACTCGCTGGGTAGGGCGATTTCTACTACGGTGGCGCTTAGACGTCACGCCTGGCTGTGGTCCACGTCCTTTTCGGGAGATGTCCAGAGCACTCTCATGGACATGCCCTTCGATGGCACTCGCCTTTTTGGTGAGAAAGCGGACAGTGCGCTGAATCACTTTAAGGACTCCCGGGCTACGGCCAAGTCCTTGGGCCTCTCGGCCCCGCGGTCGCAAACTTCCGCCTTTCGCCCCTTTCGTGGCCAAGGAAGGCGTGCCTCCTCACGTCCGCCTAGCCACCAGCCGCAGAACCAACCTGCGCGTGGTCGCGGACGTGGTTTCCGCCGAGGCGGTTCTGGAGGACGACGCAGTCAGCCCACATCCACCCCGGCAGCATCCGCCTCAAAGCCTTCCTAGTCCGAGCTTTCAGGCCCATTCCACGCCAGTGGGCGGCAGAGTTCGCCATCACCTGCTCCACTGGCGGTCCATCACATCGGACAGGTGGGTGCTGCAAATCGTCCGAAGGGGCTACTCCCTCCCCTTCAAGACGACCCCTCCAGCCATGCCACCGCAGCACCACCGTATCTCGGGGGATCATTTGAATCTTCTCCACGAGGAAGTTTCGGCCCTCTTGGCCAAGGGGGCCGTCGAGCGCGTTCCGAGCCCAGAAGTAGGTCGTAGTTGTTATTCCCACTTCTTTCTGGTTCCCAAGAAGGGCAAAGGGGGCCTACGCCCTATCTTGGACCTATCTTGGACCTCCGGAAGGAAAGGTTCAAGATGTTAACTTTGGCTCAGGTTCTAGCTGCCCTAGACCCGGGAGACTGGATGGTAGCGTTGGACTTGCAGGACGCATATTTCCACATCCCCGTCCTGCCGGCCCACCGGCGTTACCTGCGGTTCACGGTGGGTCAAGAGCACTTTCAGTTTACCATGCTCCCCTTCGGCCTTACCAGTGCCCCTCGGGTGTTCACGAAAGTGATGGCGGTGGTCGCAGCTCATCTGCGCAGATCAGGGGTTCCAGTCTTCCCCTATCTCGACGACTGGTTGTTGAAGGCGGGCTCGCCCCAGGCAGTCGGCTCCCACCTCCAGACTACGGCGGATCTCCTGCATTTGCTGGGGTTTTCCATCAACGTGCCGAAGTCACACCTGAGTCCCTCTCAGAAGCTCCTCTTCATCGGAGCGGTTCTCGATTCGGCGCAGTTCCGGGTCTATCCGCCGGAACAGCGGGTCCGGGATATTCAGGCCCTGATTCCCATCTTTCGGCCTCTATCCTGGGTTTCGGTCAGGCTAGTGTTGCGGCTTCTGGGGCTGATGGCCTCCTGCATCCTACTAGTGCATCACGCCAGGCGGCGCATGCGGGATCTGCAGTGGAACCTGAAGTTTCAGTGGGCCCAGCATCACGGCAACCTGTCCGACCATGTCTTGATCTCGGAGGGCACTGCACAGCAGTTGCGGTGGTGGCTCACGGACCGCGATTGGGTCACGGGCAAGAGCCTCTCCCTTCCCCAACCGGAGCATGTCGTAGTGACGGATGCGTCCCTCCTGGGATGGGGTGGCCATATGGGAGAGGCGGAGATCAGAGGCCTCTGGTCTCCGGCGGAGTCTCGCCTCCACATCAACCTGTTGGAGTTGGGAGCGATCCGACTTGCACTGAAAGCCATCCTTCCCTCTGTCAGGGGAAGTGTCGTGCAGGTGTTCACGGACAACACCACCGCCATGTGGTATTGCAACAAACAGGGCGGGGTGGGGTCGTGGACCCTTTGTCAGGAGGCTCTGCGCCTCTGGACGTGGCTGGAACACCAGGGCGTCACCCTAGTGGTTAAACATCTGGCGGGCTCTCTGAACGCCAGAGCAGACGAACTCAGCCGCCGGTGCATGATGGATCACGAATGGCGTCTGAACTCCGAAGTGGCGCAAGGTCTCTTTCAGCAGTGGGGAGAGCCTTGGTTAGATCTTTTCGCCACCGAAGAGAACGCGCAATGTCAGCAGTTCTGCGCGTTGGAATTTCCAAGGCGGCACTCGCTCGGCGACGCTTTTCGTCACGAGTGGAGTTGCGGTCTGTTGTACGCCTTTCCGCCTATACCACTTCTGCCCAGAGTGCTGAAGAAGATCAGGCACGACCGGGCCCAAGTCATCTTGCTGGCTCCGGATTGGGCACGAAGGTACTGGTATCCCGAGCTACTCAGTATGTTGACCGCTCCTCCGATACGTCTGCACCTTCGGGAGGATCTTCTGTCGCAGCAGCAGGGGACGGTCCTCCACCCGAACCTGTCCAGCCTCCACCTCCATGCGTGGAGATTGAGCGGCGGCAGTTGATGCCATTTGACTTGCCTCCTGAAGTCTGTGATATCATTCTGGCAGCCAGGCGTCCCTCCACAAAGACGGTATACGCCTGCCGGTGGAACAAATTTGTGGCATGGTGCACAGCAAAGGCTGTGGATCCCCTTTCCGCCCCTCTTTCTGAGGTTCTCCCCTTTCTTCTTTCTTTGGCCCGGCAGGGCTCTGCCCTGGGCACCTTGAAAGGTTATCTTGCTGCCATCTCTGCCTTCTTGCGGCTTCCTGATCAGCCTTCTCTTTTCAAGTCCCCTGTAGTTACACGCTTTCTAAAAGGCATTACTCACACGTTCCCTCCTGTCCTTTTTGTAATGCCTCAGTGGGACTTGAATCTTGTTCTCACATTTCTAATGTGCGCTCCCTTTGAGCCTCTTCATAATTGTCCTCTTCGTCTGCTGACGCTTAAGACTGCTTTTCTGGTAGCCATCACCTCGGCTAGACGGGTGAGTGAGCTCCAGGCTTTATCATCAACGCCTCCTTTTCTCTCTGTTCATCCGGACAAGGTTGTCTTTCGGCCTCGTCCTTCCTTTCTACCGAAAGTGGTGACCCCCTTTCATCTTGGGCAGTCTGTCACCTTGCCCACCTTCTTTCCGCCTCCGCATCCTTCCAAAGAGGAAGAGAGGCTCCACCGTCTGGACCCAAAACCTGCGCTCTCCTTTTATCTGGACCGCACAAAGCAGTTCCGGGTGGACGACCAACTTTTCGTTGGATACGTGGGTGCTAAGAAGGGAAAAGCTGTGCACAAACTGACCATCTCTCGGTGGGTCGTTTTGTGCATCAAAATTTGTTATTCCTTGGCAAAAAAGGACCCTCCTGTTGGGCTGCGCGCCCATTCTACTCGGGCCACGGCGGCTACTACTGCTTTGGGACGTGGTGTCCCTTTGCAGGACATCTATCAGGCGGCAACGTGGGCTTCGCTACACACGTTTGCCAGGCATTATTGCCTTGACAGCCAAGTCCGGAGGGATGGCTTCTTTGGCCGTTCTGTCCTCCAGGACTTTCTGGTGTGATCTTGGTTCGCAGACCACCGGGGATGGTATTGCTTGGGTATCTATTCTAAGGTGAGGAATCTAACTAACGTGTTTCTTTCAGATGAACAAGTTACTTACCTTCGGTAACGATGTATCTGTAAGAAACATTAGTTAGTTAGATTCCTCACCGACCCACCCATCCTCCCCGTTCTGCGAACTGACATCTAGGGTTAAGGTTATCCTTTTCAGGCCCCTAGATTTTATTTTTGGCACCAGTGTCGGTCTTTGCATGGCTCTGCGTTCCTGGCGCGGAAAGCTATGTACAAGAACTGATGTCAGCGCGCGAGGGCGGCGTCTAAGTACTCCGACGACGTCATTCCGGCGCACGACGCCGACGACGGACGCGGAGCCGCAGACGACGCCTAGCGACGCGCAAGGGGTATTGCTGACGAAAAATCGTCCGGATCCAGTCTGACGCCTGGGGATATTCTAAGGTGAGGAATCTAACTAACTAATGTTTCTTACAGATACATCGTTACTGAAGGTAAGTAACTTGTTCTTTAGGGGGTTAACAGGTAGGTAAAGGGCAGGGACCAGTGGGTCCCTGCCCTTGGGTGGGTACACTCCCTATTCTGCCACTCTCCTGTGGGAGGGGGCAGTAGCCTAGTCCTGATTGGGCAGGGCTTCCCATCTTCAAGATGGCGAGCACCCGGAGATGTGCTTCACCTCGCCTCCCCCACCTGAGGTGTGGGGTTGGCAGGCTGGCACATCCCCTGTCCTTACTTGGGGCTTCAGGCCAGTCTTCCCACCAGAGTGGGGGTCAGAACTGGTGGGGGCCAGTTTGCTGGGTACAGCAAGTGGCCTGGAGAAGCTCACAAAGGCGGCATGCCTATGAAGCTTCCTCCTGCCCATCCTTGGGGAGGAAACCTAGCACCTCACCCAGTATGTGCATTGTTGCAGGCCCAGGAGAGCGGGGGCTCTCCACCCAGGGGTCCAGCAACATGTCTGCTGTGTGGCAGCCTAGGCAGCCTCCCAGACCAGACGTGGATTTGTAGGTTAGGTTTCAGGGGGCATCTCTAAGATGCCCTCTGTAGTGCTTTGTACATTAAATCCCACACTGGCATCAGTGCGGTTTTAATGTGCTGAGAAGTTTGGTACCAAGCTTCTCAGTCTTCAGTGTTGTCATTATGGTGCTGTGGAGTTCGTGTTTGACGAGCTCTCAGCACCATATACTCTTAAATGGCAGCACTGCACTTACAGTGCCCAGGAATGGACCTGGGTACTGTAGGGGCACAGGGTTCATGCTCCTGTGCCCACACCACTGGCATAGGCCACCCAGCTAGAGGGGTGGCTGATGTATGCCAGGGCAGTGTAGGTTGTGGGCATGGCACACAGGGATCTGCGCCATGTCAACTCTTTGTTTTGCCTTGTACCCAGACACTCAGCCTGCAAGGGCAGTGTGGTTGTGTTGGGGTACAGGGCCTCTAAGGGTGGCACAACAAGGGCTGCAGCCCTTAGAGGCCTTCCCTGGTCACAAGGCCCTGTGTACCTAGGATACCATTTACTAGGAACTTACATGTGGCCAGGGTTTTCCAATTGGGGGTTTTAGGTTTTAGGGAAGGAACTTAGGCCCTGGGCACCTGATTGGCAGGAGTCCAGGGCACACTAAGTCAAAGTACATTTAGCAATTCAGCAAAAAGTGTGGGCATACCATGCAAGAAAGATGGCACTTTCTCACACCTGTCCTACCACGTCCTGATCTCGGAAGGCACTGCAAGACAGTTGCAGTGGTGGCTCACGGACCGCGATTGGGTCAATGGCAGATCCCTCTCCCTACCCCAACCGGAGCACACAGTTGTGACAGATGCGTCCCTCCTGGGATGGGAGGGCCACAAGGGAGAGGCGGAGATCAGAGGCCTCTGGTCTCCGGCGGAGTCCCGGCTTCATATCAACCTGTTGGAGCTGCGGGCGATCCGGCTTGCACTGAAGGCATTCCTTCCCTCTGTCCGGGTAAGTGTAGTACGGACAACACCACTGCCATGTGGTATTGCAACAAACAGGGCGGGGTGGGTTCGTGGACCCTTTGTCAGGAGGCTCTGCGCCTCTGGACATGGCTGGAACATCAGGGCATCACCCTGGTGGTTCAACACCTGTCGGGCTCTCTGAACACCAGAGCGGACGAACTCAGCCGCCGGTGCATGATGGATCACGAATGGGGTCTGAACTCGGACGTGGCGCAAGGCCTCTTTCGGCACTGGGGAGAGCCTTGGTTAGATCTATTCGCCACCGAAGAGAACGTGCAATGTCAACTCTTAGAGACTCTTTTTGTCGCGAGTGGAGTTGCAGTCTGTTAAACGCCTTTCCGCCTATACCACTTCTGCCCAGAGTGCTGAAGAAGATCAGGCTCGACCGGGCCCAAGTCATTCTTGTGGCTCCGGATTGGGCACAAAGATACTGGTATCCCGAGCTACTCAGTCTGTCAATCGATCCCCCGATTCGACGGCCTCTTCAGGAGGACCTTCTGTCGCAGCAGCAGGGGACGGTCCTCCACCCAAACCTGTCCAGCCTCCACCTCCATGCGTGGAGATTGAGCGGCGGCAGTTGATGCCATTTGACTTGCCTCCTAAAGTCTGTGATGTCATTCTGGCAGCCAGGCGTCCCTCCACTCAAATGGTATACGCCGGTAGGTGGAACAAATTTGTGGCATGGTGCACAGCAAAGGCTGTGGATCCCCTTTCCGCCCCTCTTGCTGAGGTTCTACTCTTTCTTCTTTCCCTGGCCCAGCAGGGCTCTGCTCTGGGCACCATCAAGGGATATCTTTCAGCTGTTTCTGCCTTCTTAAGGCTTCCTGATCAGCCTTCTCTTTTCAAGTCCCCTGTTGTAAATAGATTCTTGAAAGGCATTACTCACATGTTTCCTCTTGTCCCCTTTGTGATGCCTCAGTGGGACTTGAATCTGGTGTTAACTTACCTGATGTGCGCTCCCTTTGTGCCACTTCATAACTGTCCTCTTCTTCTCCTGACTCTCAAGACTGCTTTCCTGGTTGCCATCACCTCTGCCAGAAGAGTGAGTGAGCTCCAGGCCCTTTCATCTAAACCTCCTTTCCTTTCTGTCCATCCGGACAAGGTTGTTCTAAGGACTCGTCCTTCTTTTCTTCCTAAGGTGGTTACTGCCTTTCACATCGGGCAGTCCATTACCTTGCCCACCTTCTTTCTGCCTCCCTCGAAAGAGGAAGAGAGGCTCCACCATCTGGACCCAAAATGTGCGCTCTGCTTCTATCTGGACCGCACAAAAGAGTTCCGGGTGGACGACCAACTCTTTGTTGGCTACGAAGGGGCGGGCAGTGCACAAGCTGACCATCTCTCGGTGGGTCGTTTTGTGCATTAAGGCCTGGTATTCCTTGGCTAAGAAGGATCCTCCTGTGGGGCTAAGGGCCCATTCCACTCGGGCCACAGCGGCTACTACTGCCTTGGGACGGGGAGTCCCTCTGCAGGACATCTGTCAGGCAGCAACGTGGGCCTCGCTACACACGTTTGCCAAGCATTACTGCCTGGACAGCCAAGTCCAGAGAGACGGCTTCTTTGGCCGTTCCGTTCTCCAGGACTTCCTGGTGTGATCTTGGTTCGCAGACCCACCACCGGGGTTGGTATTGCTGGGCATCCATTCTAAGGTAAGGAATCTAACTAACGTGTTTCTTTCAGATGCACAAGTTACTTACCTTCGGTAGCGATATATCTGTAAGAAACATTAGTTAGTTAGATTCCTTACCGCCCCACCCATCCTCCCCGTTCTGCGAACCGATATCTAGGGTTAAGGTCATCCCTTTCAGGGCCCTAGTTACATGGCACCAGTGTCGGTTTCTTGCATGGCTCTGCATTCCTGGCGCGGAAAGCTATGTACAGAACTGACAGCGCGCGAGGGCGGCGTCCAAGTACTCCGACGACGTCATTCCAGCGATCACAACGCCGACGACGGACGCGGAGCCGCAGACGATGGCTACCGACGCTCAAGGGTATTGCTGACGAAAAATCTTTCCGGGTCCAGCCTGACGCCTGGGGATATTCTAAGGTAAGGAATCTAACTAACTAATCTTTCTTACAGATATATATCGTTACCGAAGGTAAGTAACTTGTGCCACCCCACCGCTTAAAAGGTAACCTTTTAGTTCCTATATTTAACCATTGCAAAATCATGTTCCAAGCAAATGACACAACCTTGGCCATGAATGACCATCTCTTTACTACTTCTAGACATTTCTCCTCTGACTCATGACCACCCCCATTCGGGCAGTTCCCCACAGACTGTGCTCACATCGCCTTCTGCCCCTACTCCAGGCAGTCCACTAGCCAAACCACTTCACTTGACTCCTTCACTCTCCACCCAGTCTGTCGCTAATAACAACCCCCTTTCTTTGGAACTCATCTACCCCCAACCCCCTCAACACCACTTCCTCAACATCTTGTCTTTATCAAAATAAATTGTCACCCTCGCTCCTCCAACCTTTCGTCTAACCTGTAGGAGAGTAGGGTCTGCTTCCTATGGTCACCCCCACTTTTTGCTTTTGCTTTACTGGTTTTCGACTTAGATGTGGCTGTGGGCCTGCTAATCGGACCCACAGCCCAGCTGTTCTCTCTCTAAATTCATACTATGTACTTTAGGTACATAACCCAATTGGGAAGGATCACCTTATGAGTCCCTGTACAGTGTACCTTAGGTACCCAGGGCATAGGTGTACCCTAGGCCTACCAGGGGCTGCAGCATGTATTATGCCACCCCTGGCTGGCCTCCCATCATGACACAACTGGCTGATCACTCAGCTGGGGCAAGGTCGTGTAATCACCCCTTGCTTAGGTATAGTATTCCTATACCTACCTTATATATAGACACATGGGTAACCTGTAAGCCACTCCTATGGCAGGCCTTAACAATCCTGGAGGTAGAGTGCTTGGTAACATGTGAGATGGTGCTCTAGCATGAGCTGAGCCTGTCTGCAGCTTTTGGAACCATGTCCTTATAGATGTTCGATGATCTCGCCTACCATATACTCTTAAAGTGCCTTATAATCCTCGCAGTTATGGTAACTATGGTTTGGCTTTATCAAAACATGTCGTGTAAGGTGTCTAACACTTTGGAATACTACCCACACACCATTTCTGGCGATGAGGATAGTATTCCCCCCTTCTAGAGGGAGAAGACATGTTAAAATCCTACTTACCCGGTTAAAGTTAACCAGAGCCCCAGCATCACAAAATGGATGCTGCTGCCACAGACACAAGTCTGACCTCCTGCTGCTGGGAGTCCTTCCAGCAAGGGAGGCTTGGACAATAGGTTTCCTGCCTTGGGAGGTGCTAGCACCACCCCAGACAGGACTTAGTGTATTAGGGCAGGGAGGGATGAAAGAAATGAGACACTGCCTGGGGCACACAAGCTGTCCCATGCATAGCCCCGTTCAAACCGGTGCTGGGGCACTCCAGACCCAGCGCGAAGCTGGACAAAGGGAAGGGGGTGTAACCACCCCCCTCCCTGGTCCCACCCATAGGAGGGATCTAGCAGGTAGTCCAGCCCCCCAGATCAGTACAAAAGGGGGAGCTGAGTCCCGAGGACTTTAGATTATCCTGAACTGAAACTAGACACAAAACTCTGGACATTCGACGACAAGAAGACTGAAGAATCTCCCTTGTGGCCAAGGAGTGGCCACCCTGTGCAAGCAGGCACCACCAAGCGACCTGCCATTTGCTTTGCCCAAGTTCTACGAGGAACCGACTGCAGAGCCCGACCAGCGCCCTGATTTCCAGACTTCTCCGACCCTGATCCACATCTACAGCAGAGCTGAGATCCGTGGAGGCGACGAGAGACGTGGGACCGGCTACCTGGGAAAATTGGCGAGTAGCTTCCAGCGCAGCTTCTGAGGCATCCTCGAAGTTGTGCTCTGGGGATTGAGAAGCCCCAACCCCGAGTACCATCTGCACCGAAGATCAGCCCTCCACACTCCACGAGTTCTGAGTGGGGCCCTTCTGCATTTTCCTGCTCGACGCGTCTGTCCGGTTGCTGGCCCGTTGGCTAGCAGCCTCATTGACGATGAACCCTTGATTTTCCACCGCTCGTTTGGCTCCTCCAGACTGGCTCCTGCTTCCATGTGAAAGAGAAGCACCTCAGACCTTCCTGGTCTGCACCTGAAGCGAATTTCGATTTCCGCGTGGGTTGCCTTTGCCAAGGCTTGTTGACTCCAATCGGGACGTCGACTCCGCCATCAGCAAGATCCTTCGTGGGACAGCTCGCATCCTGGTTCTGGTCGTCCTCGACGCCTCCTGGTCCACGTGGCTGCAGAGACAAGCTTCAAGACATCACCTGTGTTCTGCACGACATCGCCTGGTTCCTTCCTGGTTCCACCCGGTCACTGGCTAGTGACCCAGACTTTGTCCCCTCTGCTTGCAGGTGTTCTTCCTTTAAGATCCATCCTTGGGTCCACCGGACATCTTCCTCCTGGCCGCCTGCCAGCATCTGTTCTTCAGGCATCCATAGGATCCAGCGACGACACCCGACACATCTTCACACCTATGCACCCGTCTCCTGTGGGTGAGGTAACGCGAGTACTCTGGTGCTCCAGTGGATATTGACTATCCAAGTGTCTAAGTCTTTAGTTGCTTCCTCCTAGTTACTTTGGAAGATTCCTTATTCTCCCTATTTCTAACTACTACATTCCTATTGACTTTAATGTAACCCGCGTGTGTGTCTCCACACTGCACACGCTTCCCGTGTGCCTCCCACTTCCTAACTCTTGGTAGTGTAGTGCAGCCCCAGCGATGCCCTAGTCCTACTCCCTGTTCGTGACGTGGTACTTATACCACTTTCTTAGTATATGGTTTGCGTGGCCCCCGGGCCTAACTGTATTTTCCTGTGTAACTTAACGTATGCTACTTAAGAAATTGTTTGTACTTAGACCTCTGAACTCATAAAGAGTGCTGAGGGTATATGTTAGAATAAATACATTCTACTTTTATATATACCTGGTGTGGTGTCCTTTCATTTGGTATTCAAGGGATTGTGATGGTATAACAGCTGGCTTCACATGCCATACAGAGTTTAGCCTAAGACTGCTCTCTTCCATGCTAGCACTAGGATAGCTGGTCTATAAGGTTGACTTCACAACCAATCACCATAAGGGTTGTTTGGACTGATACAGGGTGTACACTAGAACCAGTGACATCATATATCAGGCCAACTTTTCACATAACCCCTCTCCCTCCTCCCCACTCCATTTTCATCTTACATCACATCCCATTTGCTAGGTTAATCCTGCCCCTCCCGTCCTCTTTCCCCACATACCCAAATATCCCCATCCCTCCCAAATTAACCAGCCAACTTAACTCCCCTACACTGACATCTGTCTCCCAACTACTCTATATTAACTAGCCAGTCTCCCTATCCAAGCACTCCCACTAGTTTGCCTACCCCCTACATGATGGCAACTACCCACTCCTGATATATTATCCCTTACCCTTCTCCCCTCACATGCTTCCCTTTTCCTTCCTCTTTTTCCCTACCACTGGTACATCTGAATCACAAGTCTAGCTCAAGACCTTAATCGAAAGTTCAACACAAGCGCCTACTCTCTCCTGGGTTCTGAATGCCCCCTTCTCAGAACTCCTGTCCTCTTTACCACATCTGACAAAGAACATCTTTGCCCTAACACAAGCTTTCTCTCTGCTCAGCAATTTGCTTGCAAACCACAAATGTTGCCTATAACAGCATCAACAACCTTCTCTGAATAGAAGCATGCAAAGGTTGAGTATTTTCAGAGACAACCACTTCCCTAGACCCAATCGGATGTATGCTTCCCTTGACCAGAAAGACCTGTGCACTCAAATCCAAAGCTACAAACATCCCAAATACATCGACAAGCACCCACACAACAAAGACCATGGCTACCTACCATTTTCCCTCATCATCATGAACTTCAGATTCCCTGACCCACATCACATAACCACATAAAATCACTTAAATCTTATCCAAGTGCCCAATGCACCCCTGGACACCCTCTGACTAAATTCACCAGTTGCCCTCACAAATGCATGCTTAATGACTGCGGTTCAGCAGCTAAATACTGCCTTGATATTTTGAAAATGATCAGGTGTTTCAACCTGTACATCATGTTTATTGAAATCTATTTCAGTAATGCCACAAACACTATACTGGACCTTCTTCTACCTTCACTCTACTCTATTCTTTGCTTCTCTATCAGGAAGATACACAGTCAGGGTTTAAAAGTCATTTAGAAAAACTCGGTAAGCTGCAGGCTCCTTCTCTTGAATTGTAATCACGCCTTCAAGTGTATATCTCTGGAGGAAATATCCTTCTCCACTGCTTCCCATCTCAGTGATCGTTATATCTGAAAGAAACACGTTAGTTAGATTCCTCACCTTAGAATATCCCCAGGCGTCAGACTGGATCCGGAAGATTTTTCGTCAGCAATACCCCTTGCGCGTCGCTAGGCGTCGTCTGCGGCTCCGCGTCCGTCGTCGGCGTCGTGCGCCGGGATGACGTCGTCGGAGTACTTAGACGCCGCCCTCGCGCGCTGACGTCAGTTCTTCTTTTTTCCGCGCCAGTAAGCGCAGATCCGGGAGAGCTACCCCTTTTAGTCTTTTTTGACTAAATCTTTTTGATCATTTTTGATCCTTGTCTGTCGACATCTGGTGCCGGTAGGATGCCTGGGTTCAAGGCTTGTGAAGATTGTCATCGACTGATGTCGGTGACCGATCACCACCGCCGGTGCCTCTACTGCTTAGGCCTCGACCACGACGCGGAGTCGTGCAACGACTGTCAGGCCCTGACTTCGAAGGCTAGGCGGGAGCGGTCCCGCAAGCTTCTCGAGCTTCGCCACTCGGCTCCGCGTCGTGCGCGATCCCGGTCCAGGAGGAGGTCCAAGGATCGCTCGCGGAGCCCTAGCCGACGCCACCATCGATCGTCGGGCTCCAAGTCGTCGGGTAAGTCCAAACACTCAAAGAAGTCCAAGAGGCGACATCGCTCTTCGGACTCCCCTCGCCGGTCGCGCGACTCGGCCGAGGGTCCAAGTGGTTCCACCCCCGCGGCTCCGGCGGAGCCGCAGGTGCCGCGTCCGCCCCCATACCTTCCGGTCCCTGGGGCTGACGCGGCGCCGGCGGAGATCAGTGCCTTCCTCTCGGCCATGAGGAGCCTGGCCCCGCCGTCGACGCCCGCTGGCGCGCCTTCGGGCCCCGCGGGCTCGACTGGGCGACCTCGCGTGCCGGCGGCTCCGGCCCCGGCGACGACTCCGGTCTCGACGCCGCAGGTCCCCGCGGGGCCCATGCCTGGGCCCCAGTCGACGCCGGTTGACCTTGTCACTCCTCCACCGGCGCCGACGCCTGAACCACCGACGCCGTCACCGGCGCCGCCGACGCCTGTGACGCCGACGCCCCAGTTTAGCCCTCATCCGGACCCGACGCCGGCACGGCGTCCGCCGACGCCGCATCCGACGCCGCTAGAGTCCTACCATCTCTACAGTCCGGTTCCGATCATTCCTCCTGTTTATCAGGAATCGGAAGAAGGGGGCGACTGGGAGGGGTTCGAGGACCCTCTGGCTGTTCAGTCACAGCTTTCTCAGGACTGGGCAGATGAACTGGGGGAGGCCAGCGGGCTGGACACCTCGCCAGACGCTGGATTCACTTCTCCTCCGACCGTGGCTTCGGAGGAGGGTGCAGCATTTTCTGTGGTGCTGCGCAAGGCGGCTGAGGCCCTTGGGCTCGAGTTGCCTGCCGTGGCTGTGAGGACCAACATCCTCACTGAGGTGCTTCAAACCTCAGCAAGCTCCACTGAGCCTCTGCTGCCGTTTAACGAGGCCCTCACTGACGTTCTGCAGGGCACCTGGTCCAAGCCCTCCACAGTTCCTCCTGTGGATAGGAACGTTGCCAGGCGCCACCGCCCTGCTCCGGGCGACCCCAGCTTCCTGTCCCAACACCCCACCCCCGAGAGTCTGGTTATCCAGGCCTCTACTTCCCAATCCTCCTTCCCGACCGCTCCGCCGGACCGGGATTCCAAGAGACTCGAGCAGTTTGGCAAGAAACTGTTCTCGTCCCTTAGTTTGGGCCTGCGGTCTTTAAATACCGCCTGTCTCTTGGACCGTTATTCCCATTCCCTGTGGGATACGGTGGAGGACGTGCTGCCCCTGTGTCCGGAGGAGGTCCGGACGCGTCTTACCCAGGCTCTGGCCGATGGGAGGGATGCAGCACGGCACGCCATAAGATGTGGGCTTGACACCACGGACTCGCTAGGTCGGGCGATTTCCACCACGGTGGCGCTCCGCCGCCACGCCTGGATGCGGTCCACGTCATTTTCCGGGGATGTCCAGAACACCCTCATGGACATGCCCTTTGATGGCACTCGCCTGTTTGGTGAGAAGGCGGACAGTGCGCTGAACCGCTTTAAGGACTCCCGGGCTACGGCCAAGTCCTTGGGCCTCTCGGCTCCGCGGGCGCACACCTCCGCTTTTCGCCCCTTTCGTGGCCAAGGAAGGGGCGCCTCCTCACGTCCGCAAAGCCACCAGCCGCAGAACCAACCTGCGCGCGGTCGTGGACGTGGCTTCCGCCGTGGCGGAAATGGAGGCCGACGTGGTCAGCCCACATCCACCCCGGCAGCATCCGCCTCAAAGCCTTCCTAGTCCGAGCTTTCAGGCCCATACCACGCCAGTGGGCGGCAGAGTTCGCCATCACCTGCTCCACTGGCGGTCCATAACATCGGACAGGTGGGTGCTGCAAATCGTCCGAAGGGGCTACTCCCTCCCCTTCGAGACGACCCCTCCAGCCATGCCACCGCAGCACCACCGTATCTCGGGGGATCATTTGGATCTTCTCCGCGAGGAAGTTTCGGCTCTCTTGGCCAAGGGGGCCGTCGAGCGCGTTCCGAGTCCAGAAGTAGGTCGTGGTTGTTATTCCCACTACTTTCTGGTTCCCAAGAAGGGCAAGGGGGGCCTGCGCCCTATCTTGGACCTCCGGAACGTCAATGCCTTCCTCCGAAAGGAAAGGTTCAAGATGCTAACGTTGGCTCAGGTTTTAGCTGCCCTAGACCCTGGAGACTGGATGGTAGCGTTGGACTTGCAGGACGCATATTTCCATATCCCCGTCCTGCCGGCCCACCGGCGTTACCTGCGGTTCACGGTGGGCCAAGAGCACTTTCAGTTTACCGTGCTCCCCTTCGGCCTCACCAGTGCCCCTCGGGTGTTCACGAAAGTGATGGCGGTGGTCGCAGCTCATCTGCGCAGATCTGGGGTCCCAGTCTTCCCCCATCTCGACGACTGGTTGTTGAAGGCGGGCTCGCCCCAGGCAGTCGTCTCCCACCTCCAGACTACGGCGGATCTCCTGCATTTGCTGGGGTTTTCCATCAACGTGCCGAAGTCACACTTGAGTCCCTCTCAGAAGCTCCTCTTCATCGGAGCGGTTCTCGATTCGGCGCAGTTCCGGGTCCATCCACCGGAACAGCGGGTCCGGGATATACAGGCCCTGATTCCCATCTTTCGGCCTCTATCCCGGGTTTCGGTCAGGTTAGTGTTGCGGCTTCTGGGGCTGATGGCCTCCTGCATCCTACTAGTGCATCACGCCAGGCGGCGCATGCGGGCTCTGCAGTGGGACCTGAAGTTTCAGTGGGCCCAGCATCACGGCAACCTGTCCGACCATGTCTTGATCTCGGAGGGTACTGCACAGCAGTTGCAGTGGTGGCTCACGGACCGCGAGTGGGTCAAGGGCAAGAGCCTCTCCCTTCCCCAACCGGAGCATGTCGTAGTGACGGATGCGTCCCTCTTGGGATGGGGTGGCCATATGGGAGAGGCGGAGATCAGAGGCCTCTGGTCTCCGGCGGAGTCTCGTCTCCACATCAACCTGTTGGAGTTGAGAGCGATCCGGCTTGCACTGAAAGCCTTCCTTCCCTCTGTCAGGGGAAGTGTCGTGCAGGTGTTCACGGACAACACCACCGCCATGTGGTACTGCAACAAACAGGGCGGGGTGGGGTCGTGGACCCTTTGTCAGGAGGCTCTGCGCCTCTGGACATGGCTGGAACACCAGGGCGTCACCCTAGTGGTTCAACATCTGGCGGGCTCTCTGAACGCCAGAGCAGACGAACTCAGCCGCCGGTGCATGATGGATCACGAATGGCGTCTGAACTCCGAAGTGGTGCAAGGCCTCTTTCAGCAGTGGGGAGAGCCTTGGTTAGATCTATTCGCCACCGAAGAGAACGCGCAATGTCAGCAGTTCTGCGCGTTGGAATTTCCAGGGCGGCACTCGCTCGGCGACGCTTTTCGTCACGAGTGGAGTTGCGGTCTGTTGTACGCCTTTCCGCCTATACCACTTCTGCCCAGAGTGCTGAAGAAGATCAGGCACGACCGGGCCCAAGTCATCTTGGTGGCTCCGGATTGGGCACGAAGATACTGGTATCCCGAGCTACTCAGTCTGTTGACCGATCCCCCGATACGTCTGCCCCTTCGGGAGGATCTTCTGTCGCAGCAGCAGGGGACGGTCCTCCACCCGAACCTGTCCAGCCTCCACCTCCATGCGTGGAGATTGAGCGGCGGCAGTTGATGCCATTTGACTTGCCTCCTGAAGTCTGTGATATCATTCTGGCAGCCAGGCGTCCCTCCACAAAGTCGGTATACGCCTGCCGGTGGAACAAATTTGTGGCATGGTGCACAGCAAAGGCTGTGGATCCCCTTTCCGCCCCTCTTTCTGAGGTTCTCCTCTTCCTTCTTTCTCTGGCCCGGCAGGGCTCTGCCCTGGGCACCCTGAAAGGTTATCTTGCTGCCATCTCCGCCTTCTTGCGGCTTCCTGATCAGCCTTCTCTTTTCAAGTCCCCTGTGGTTACACGCTTTCTCAAAGGCATTACACACACGTTCCCTCCTGTCCCTTTTGTAATGCCTCAGTGGGACTTGAATCTGGTTTTGACATTCCTGATGTGCGCTCCCTTTGAGCCTCTTCACAATTGCCCTCTTCGTCTTCTAACTCTAAAGACTGCTTTTCTGGTAGCCATCACCTCGGCTAGACGGGTGAGTGAGCTCCAGGCTTTATCTTCAAAGCCTCCTTTTCTATCTGTTCATCCGGACAAGGTTGTCCTTCGGCCTCGTCCCTCCTTTCTTCCTAAAGTGGTGACTCCATTTCACCTTGGGCAGTCTGTCACCTTGCCCACCTTCTTTCCGCCTCCGCATCCTTCCAAAGAGGAAGAGAGGCTCCACCGTCTGGACCCAAAACGTGCGCTCTCCTTCTATCTGGACCGCACAAAACAGTTCCGGGTGGACGACCAGCTTTTTGTTGGGTACGTGGGCGCTAAGAAGGGGAAAGCTGTGCACAAACGAACCATCTCTCGGTGGGTCGTTTTGTGTATCAAAATCTGCTATTCCTTGGCTAAAAAGGACCCTCCTGTTGGGCTGCGCGCCCATTCTACTCGGGCCACGGCGGCTACTACTGCCTTGGGACGGGGAGTCCCTTTGCAGGACATCTGTCAGGCGGCGACGTGGGCTTCGCTACACACGTTTGCCAGGCATTATTGCCTTGACAGCCAAGTCCGGAGGGATGGCTTCTTTGGCCGTTCTGTCCTCCAGGACTTTCTGGTGTGATCTTGGTTCGCAGACCCACCACCGGGGATGGTATTGCTTGGGTATCTATTCTAAGGTGAGGAATCTAACTAACGTGTTTCTTTCAGATGAACAAGTTACTAACCTTCGGTAACGATGTATCTGTAAGAAACATTAGTTAGTTAGATTCCTCACCGACCCTCCCATCCTCCCCGTTCTGCGAACTGACATCTAGGGTTAAGGTTGTCCTTTCAGGCCCCTAGATTTTATTTTTGGCACCAGTGTCGGTCTTTGCATGGCTCTGCGTTCCTGGCGCGGAAGGCTATGTACAAGAACTGACGTCAGCGCGCGAGGGCGGCGTCTAAGTACTCCGACGACGTCATCCCGGCGCACGACGCCGACGACGGACGCGGAGCCGCAGACGACGCCTAGCGACGCGCAAGGGGTATTGCTGACGAAAAATCTTCCGGATCCAGTCTGACGCCTGGGGATATTCTAAGGTGAGGAATCTAACTAACTAATGTTTCTTACAGATACATCGTTACCGAAGGTTAGTAACTTGTTCTTATCACTCTCAGGGTGAAATTAACACTTTTGTCAAAAATGCATGGAGTTTATCACATACCAATTAACTGGCTCCAACAGTATCATCTTCCTGGGTGACTTCAATTTTCATAGAGGGACCAAGGACAGCAAACAAATGGACACCTTCTTTCTCAGTGACATCCTGCAACATTGCCAGAAACCCACTCACAGCAAGAGCTCCACATTGGATCTGATTTTTCCAAAGTTCCTTACCTAACAGCCGATGATCCCATCACGGCAGGTTGGTCTGGCCACCTTCTAATCCACTTCACAGTAACCTTTATCTGCATTAAAACCTCTGGTCAGCCAAAGAAGGAGAAGAACAATTTATCTACCTTCAGTAATGATCTTTCTGGTAGACACTTTAATTAATGCAGATTCCTCACCTTGTGACTGTTCCCCAGGTGTCAGACTGGATCCGGTAAACTTTAAAGCAGTACTCTTGCGCGCCGGCAGGTAGTGTCGTGAGGCTCTACACCAATCTCCTTCAGCCCTGGAATTGAGAAGCCAAGCCACTGTAAGCACCACCCATGCACACCGACGTCAGATGTTTTCTAGGCTCTAATCGCCCTCAGTCGCAGAGCTGGCAGATTCTGCAGTGTGCAGATCCTAAGATGGGACCTGTTAAGATGAAAAAAAAGAGTCCAGTTCACATAATGAGAAGGCGGGAGGGTCGGTGAGGAATCTGTGGTTAGAGTATCCACCAGAAGGATAGTTACCAAAGGAAGTAATGTGTTCTTCTGATAGATATTTCTAACCACAGATTCCTCACCTTGTGAATGGATATCATGGCAGTTACTCCCTAAGTGGTGGGTTTGTGAACTTGCTCATACCAAAAATTCCTGCAGGAAAGAGTAGGCAAAAAGCCCTTCTCAACCGTCCTGACTGTGAGGACAGGAGTGCTTTGTGAACATATGAACCAAAACCCACGTAGCCACCTGAAAAATGTCCTGAACAGGAACTACACTTGTTAAACCAATGGTAGCAGCTTTGGCTCTAGTGGAATGAGACTGTAAGCTTTCTGGGGGCTGCTTCATTCACATTATATAAGAGATGTTGAAGCAGAAAACAGTCCATCTGTAGATGGTCCAATTTTGCACTTCCTTGTCCTCCTTCGCTCCAGAGAAACCTATAATGAGCTGATCGTCCATCTGTTGTTCTTTGGTATGATCTGTATAAAAGCTTGGTGCCCTTTTAGAGTCGAAACAAGTCTCTCTTCCTCCTGAGAGATGAAATGGGGCAAAGAATGTTGGTTGGGTAATACCCTGCCTTGTAGAAAGCAAGCTTGGATGTTCAACACCAACTTATCTGGAAAGAATGTTGTAAGAGGTGGGTTGTCAGAAAGAGCCTGCAGCTTGCACCCACGCCATGCCTATATTATGGCGATGAGGAAGACAGTTTACAACATCAGAAGCCTTAAGGTGCAACTGTGCGTTGCCTCAAAAGGATTGGACATCACGAAAACTAAGAATTAAGTTTTGATCCCACTTTGGCATCACAAAGGGTGTTGGTGGTAACAAGTATTGCAACTGTTTAAAAAAATCTCTTCACAACATGTGACTTAAAGAAAGCTGATCCTGCAACCTCAAAAAAGCCAAAAGAGCGGATAAATAGGCTTTAATGGTACCCAAAGTAAGACCTTAGTTGGGCTATGTGGCTATGGACAAAACAAACCACAAGACTTCAGATAACTTGGCAAGTAATTGGTCAGCCCATTGGGTGCTGCACCAAGCCACAAAGGTGTCCCAACAACTGGCATTCTCTGATTTTGTAGAGAGCGCTAGGATGATATCAACGACTTTGCAAGGATGGTTGAAAGAGATTAACTGCCATTGCTCAATCTATGAGCATGGGGTTCCAAATTGTGCAGGCCCAAGTGCAGAACCCTGCCCTTGTGCTGGACCAGAATACACTCCCAAAGCTACAGCTTATTCAGAGGACAGATAATCATGTTCGAAGTTTCAGTTACCACACTCTCCTGGCTCAATCTGGTGCCTCACGGATGACTTGAACCCAGTCGTTCCTGATCTTCAGAACTCTGGGCAGGAGAGGCAATGGCGGGAAACATAGAAAAATCATGAACTCCACTCTTGCCAGACTGTGTCTCCAGGAGAGAGCTGAGTTGGAAAATCCAACACATAAAAGGGCTGACATGGATCGTTCTGCGTGTTGGCAAGAAAGTTTGAGCCATGGGGCACCCCACTGATGGAAGGCGCCGTATACCACCTCTGGGTGCAACTGTGAGTCTTGATCCACTCAGCGTCTGCGGCTGAGTTAGTCCACCTTAGCGTTTAGATGTCCCACCAGATGGTTCACCAGAAGAGCAATTCCATGGCAGTTTAGGCAGGGGCATAGAGCCTCCTGGCACAGGACACAGCGCCCCACCTGTCCTTCTTGTTGAAGTATCACATTGGATCCTACCTCCGCCAAGAGGTCTGCTTACACCAAGGACACAGCAAAGCAGTTTGGTGCTGTGGATTCTGGAGGGACGATAAACTGAGCTACACATCGTCCTCGTTCTCTTGGGCGTTGTTTGCCTGAACTGCTGCTTCGACCATGAGAGGGCAGAAAATCGGGCTGAGCGGGTGAAGGGGTCTGGCACTGGCGAAACTGAAAGCCCCGACCATAGTCACCGAGGACAACATTGCTGGTGGAATTAGCTACTGGGAACAGACCATTCAGGGAACGTGCAATGGTTGCCCTGGCTTCTTTACACCATTTTAGGGCCAAATCTGTTTTGTCACTAAAGAGGCATTTGCATTAGGTATGCTTGCACATCTGGAACAGCCATTAATACTTGTGCCACCGTGTCCTAAAGTGTATGGGAGTAGCAGCCTAGCTGGCATTCACTGCCCTCGGATCAAGGCTTGCAGAGGAGAAAATATGTTTGAACAATTGTCTCTATTTGTTTTGACTCATGATCAGGTGGGATGGTAGGGAAGGCGTTAGGATTCACCTTCCCAGTGGGCACTTGAACCACCAAACTCTGTGACTGGATGTTACATAAGGAAGATTGGGTTTCCTGGCCAATGGCTGCGAGCGTCCTGCCTATTAACTGGTGGTCCCGAACATGGTTTTGCCCAAGTGCCCGAAAGGGTATGTGTGAGGGCCTCATTAATTGGTAATAGAAGTTCTGTAGGTGCTTGACAAGACTGGAGTGATTATGTCATAAAATTAGTCTTTACTTCCATGGTAAAAACGGTAGGTCTGTTTCTTTTGCCACCCTATCCATTACTAAAGGGAAACAAGGCATTTTTCTCAGTGGCAGGGAAACAAGGCCAGTATATTAAAAACTGTACAGCCCACTGGCATCTTGCATGTCTTCATTCCAATGTTCCCTATCATCTGGGGGAATAAAAACCTACCCTTTGTAGGCAGCTGGCTTTTTATGTAGTGATGCTAATGTAAGGACACAGCATGCAAAATGTCCAGACAACCCTTATTGGTTTACAGGGCTTACTTTAATAATCCCAAGTGCTCTATTTGTGGTAGTGTGGTCGAGCATCTTAGGCTTATCACAGGGGAGTGTTAAGCATTTTTTGTACACACTGGTAGGACACTCAATAAGAAATCCGAGACCAATTTATAAAAACAAAGTAGATTTGTGTATGAATTTCGACACCAAGATCTTTAGAATAATGTTAGTACATTTGGAGATTTTGATTTTAGAAGTAAACAATAAAATAACTCGTATAATGGTTTTGAGGCAAGATCCTCGAACACTACAATGTTAACCAATGGGAGGAAGAAAGCATATTTAGCAAAACAGTACTTGTAGTCTGAGTTCACAGGTGCCCTTTGAGGCTTAAGGTGCTGGGCGCCAAGGCCCAAAGCGAACCAGCGGTTTCACTTTACTTTCCCCGGTGTGTCCCAGCGCAGAGGTGCTGGTCGGGATGGTAGCCTCCAGAGCTACACCGGTTAAGTCAAGGAGACTTAAAATAAAGGCTGCTATGGGGGACTTGGGGACAAGTTCAGCAGAACCCAAAGGGGGGTTTAGGTTGTGGGGACCCGTAGGCCAAGGGGATGCAGTCAGATGTCGTGAATTCAGGCTGGGAGGCTTGGGTGCAAAGGTGCTTGGCTGGCTGGCTGGCCACTTGCATTTGAGGCGCTCACTGTTGTTGGTAGATCTGCAGAGGAGGAAAAAACAAGACAGTAGGGCCACTCTGGTCGTGGGTCTCATCGGTCCTGAAGTCCCTCAACATGCAGGATGGCTTCCAAGGCAGTGGTGTCCGGGCTGGACGAAGAACACTTCTTGGCTGGTGCAAGTGCCCTGGTACTTAGGGTATTGTTGCAAGGGGGCTTGTGGAGAGTTCGATCATTTTGAAACTAGGCAGAGAGATGGGGATGACCTCCTAGCTCCACAAGCACCTTCTCCCGAAGTGCTGCTCCCTCGGTGGGCCTGATGGCCAACAACATTGTAAACCGGGAAGATTCAGTCGGTACCTGCAGAGGCAGGGGAGGTGGCTCCTCCACACCAAGGGAGGTGATAGCTGGTTGTCAAAGTGCTGGGCAGCCCTCCAAGTGTTTGGGAGGATGCACAGCTGCAGAATGAGCCAGGTCTTTGCAATTTTGAAGGAGTAAGTTGCACAGCATGGCCTGGCTCCCGTTTCTGTGCTGGTCCTTGGTTCTTGCGGTGTCATCTCTTCTTTGTCCTTCTTCATTACCCAGGAAGTTGAATCTGAGGACCTGGTGTCAGGGAGACCCCTAAAAACTCAATTTAGGGGCTTTATGGGGAGTATATGGTAGTAGCCAATGGGCTACCTACCACTAGGATTACTACGCCCCTATATGCTAACTTCCTTTGTGGAGTGGGCATAAACCTGATCCAGAAGTCCCTCTTACACCAAATATCAAGATGGTGAAACCCTTCTTAGGCTGTTAACTTCAGGTAGCCTACCTTAGGGGTGTGACTAGCCTGTGAGTGAAACACACCTTCTGAATATCTGATTTCCCACCTGCTCTGGTGCCACATGGTCCCCAGGGCTCTAGGTGGCATTTCCCAGGTCTGAGAGGAAGCCAGGATTGCTTGTCAAAGGCGGCAGAGGCTTTGAAGCCTCTGGTCTTTATATGCTAAATCTCTAGCCATCCTGCGGGAAGAGGTGAGAGCACCTTCTGCCAAGCAGGCATTGTTCCTGACTTCTAAGAGCACGGGGTCTCCTATGCAGGTGGTCACAAACACGTATGTGGTGGCAGGCTGGAAGATACCAGTCAGACAACACACTACAGGATTAGTAGGGGTGCAGGGGGTACCTTTAAGGTGCCCTCTGGGTGCATGTCTTCATTAATCTGGTAATGGCATTAGTACGGATTTATTAAGACAAGGTGTTCGAAAATAATGGCGTTTGGTATCAATGAGGCCATTATGTACCTGGGTAAATCGTAATGACCATTAGCAAGAACATACCTTTAAAATGGTTCCCTGATCACTTGCAATGACTGACTATGCTGATGATACCCAGATGTACACTGAGGTCTCATCCCCTAACAACATTACCCTTATCTTCAGCATCTTGGTAAGAATGCAAACATATGTCAACTCACCACTCTAAACTTAACCCTGCAAAAACAGAATTCCTTTTTATATGTTTGAAGAACTTCCACCTACCTGTACAAGAATGGATAGAATCCCTTTCTTCCCTTGAATGCCAACCCACCATTTTTCAAAATGGCAAGTCCCTTGGCTTCATCTATGACAATCGGCTCAGCCTCCACAGAAGAGTCACATTGATGGCAAAGAGCATCTGTTTCCTACTACAACTGCTCTGGGGGATCAGACAGCTTACTCCAAAAGAGGTCTTTAAATCAGTTGCCGTGCTACCTTTAAAAAAGAGCTACGAATCTTTGAAATATACTTGGGATTGATCTGTAATCTCTCTTGAATGTCTATTTTCCTCTTTTCTGGTGCTGTGTCTCAAAATATATTCTTACAGTGATTGTTGGTAACTGTACTCTTGCAAAGGCCCCTGGGCCAAGTTCGCGCCCATATATTATCACAAAAATCAAATAGAAGCGCTTGCTGCCCGTTGTTAACTCATTGCTTAATTGCACATTATACACTTAAGCGCAGTCAAGAGTGCGTGTCCTTATTTACGTAGGGCGTTTCCCTGTCCGAATAAGAGAAAATCTTGTCTGTGTGCTTGCACTTACTATTGATGCAGGCTTAGGAACAAAGAAATACATTTTTCCTCCACCCACAACAGCATAGGGCAGCCCATTTCAGACATTCTAGGAGTAATGGCATTCTGCCTTTTCACAGGGAGCACATCCACACACAAAGGTAGTTCCCTTAGGTGCAAAAGGCAACTATGGCAATGTGTGTTTTTTGAGACCAATATAATAAGCATTACACATATTTTACAATGCAGAGAGAGAAGTTTAATGAGTAGACTGTGATGTAAGTAAGAGTACAAAACAAGCACTGACAAAGCCAATAGGTCTGGCATTGTCAGTACTTCTTTTGTTTTGTCATGGCTTGGTTTTTGCAAAACTGCATTTTTGAGAAAGCTGCTGAGCCCTCATCAGTCTAAAAAAATTGATTAAATCCTAGATTTTGTCATCTCTACTTATTTATAAAACTGACTTGTATGTTTTAAATTGGTTACACTTCCTGAAATATAAATTTCCAGTATTAAATATACTACTAGGAACCAAAATGTAAAAATACATTTCATTGTCTTATTACTTTACCAGATACAGAACCAGATCCCTGGAGCCATATTTCCCTTTGTGTTTTATCCTACCAAACCACCAAAGTCTGTTACCATGGATTCAGGTATGTTAATTATAGTTTATCTCTCTTTTTTTAAAATGCTTCAGATATACACTATTTCATTAAAAAAAATTAATTTACCGTACATGGTACGCATTTGGTACTAGAATTAAGAACAGCTCTGAAGTTACAATGTGAGTGTAGGAAGGTGGAATCTGACTAATGGTTGCCCCCAACTTTTTGCCTCGTATTTGTGTGGTTTTTGACTAGTCTGGCTGGGATCCTGCTATCCAGGACCCCAGCCTATCTGCTTTCTCCTTAAAACTGATGTGAGTACCCTAGGTACAAACCAATTGGACACTGAGGATACCCTGACAGTCCCCTGTAGATGGTACCCTAGGTACCCAGGGCATGGGTCCCTCAGTAGGCCTACCAGGGCTGCAGCACTTATTGTGCCACCCTGGGACAGCCATACCAAATGACACCACCAAACCACTACTGTAGTGTGGGTAAGGTGGTGCTTGCACCCACTTACAGGGCTACAGGTACCCTCTATCCCACCTATGTACAACACATGTATTGTCATTGGTCATCCCTCAAGCAGGCCTTGCTAATCCTACAAGGCAGGGTGCTGAGATGTGTGTGAGGGTGGATCCCTACCTGAGTAGGGCCCCTCTGCAACCCTCGTAAAACCATTGCTGGGTTGTTTGTAGTGTAGCCATATCATATACTCTTAACCGCATTATAAGTATATCGCGATAGCGTGATAACTTGAGAATGGCTACACAGAACCATATCGTGTTTGGTGTCAAACATGTAGGAATCATACCCCCAGTCCAGTCATGGGCATGAGGGCATGATTCCCCCCTGCTAGAGGGGCAATATGGGAAAAGCGGCAGAATTTAGACACCAATTTAAAAGTGCACACGTATCACAAAATGGATGCTACTCGCCACCCACACCACTCTGGCTGCCTGTTGCTGGGGAAAATCCCAGCCTCGGCAGCTGGACAATAGGGATCCTGTTGCAGGGAGGTGCCAGCACCTTCCCAGACAGGCTATGTGGATTGGAACTGGGTGGGTGCACCATAGGATACCTTTCAGAGTTGCACGTAGGCTGCCACAGTGCCTACATTCTGCATACACCGCCTGGAACCGGTTCAGGGCCATCCTGCCCCTCGCCCAGGCGGGAAACACACAAAGGGGAGAGGGTGTAGCCACCCTTTCCCGCCTCAACTTCCATTGGTGGACACTGATCTGGACACTCCCCTAATGTTGTGGATAAAGGTGAATAACGCGTCCCCGGAGAATTAGATTAATCTTGGACTTTACAGACTTGACCTTCGACGAGCTGCTGCCCAGCTGACTGAAGAAATCTCCCTTGGGGGTAAAGGAGTTACCCCCCTGCTTGGCAGGCACCTGAAACACTGCAAGTGACCCGTTTGGAACTTCGCTGCTCCTTCGGACATCGACGACTCCTCTCAACCTTGAGGTGGGTTTCCTAGCATCCCAGAGGCCAGTGAGCGTGCCCAGCAAGTCTGAGCACCGTGGACCGCTCGGATGCCGAGATCCCCGATACCCCAGGACACCCGCCACCTCTTGCGTAGCACACGACCCTGACCAGTGGGGAAGTTGTGCTTTGGCCCAATATTGAGCCAACCTCTCAGCAGCAACTGTGCCAAAGATCAGCGCCCTAGCTCACTCTGGTGGCCCGTGGGCACCCTTTTACGAACTCCAAATTGCTGCCTTCCGTGGTCCCTTGTCTCTCGACTTGTGGGCCCTGGCGGAGGACAATCCTTACTTTTAAGAGTTCCCCTGGTTGCTCCAAGCCTCCTCTACAGTCTCCTCGAAGGAGACCTCTCACAGACCTCGTGGGTCTGCACCAGTAACTGATTTGTTCATCTTGCGTGGGTTGCGGTTGCCAAGGCTTAGTGGATCCAATCCGGACACTAACACCGCAGCGACCCTCATCCGACGTGGGACAGTCGCCCTCCAGAAGCTGGCCTTCCTTGAAGCCTCCTGGAGCCCGTGGCTGCAGATCCAAGCTACACCTTTTCCACTTAAAGCACCCGACATTGAAGGGCTCTTTTCCTTGAGCTCCCTGGTCACTGTGCCGTGACCCAGACTCTGTCCCCTCTGCTTTCAGGTTCTTCTCTACAAGATCTACAACTTCAATCTTCACGGCATCATCAACGCTTTTGGCTAGCAGCAGTTTTGTATGGCTAATCAGTTGGTAGGGAATAAGAAGGATACGTGATCCAGTCGCCTTCCAATTGGTAGTTATATATCAAAAAAGAGTGGATCACTTGAACCTGTTATCCAGGGTTTGGTGGTAACGTGCAATCACGTTACAAAGGCGGAGAACCAAGATATACCGCCATATAATCCACCTAAAAACGTGAATGAGGGTTTTTTAAGGAACGGTCGGATAACCACCAAACCCTGGATAACAGGTTCAAGTGATCCACTCTTTTTTGATATATAGCAGCAGTTTTGTACATTTTCCCATTGAAAATCAGCCCGCGACCCGACATCGAAAACGACCTATGCACCCGGCTTCCCTGGGGCAGGTAACAGTGGTACCTCGGTACTCCCGTAGTAGTGGGCTCCTCAAAAGCTTAACTCTACGTTTTTAACTTTGAACTCCTGCTAGAAGTGTCTTTAATCTGTTTAAATCAAACCGCGACATTCTCCATAGGCTTTAATAGAGATCCCGATAGCAGCTATTTCCACTGCACGCGCCTCCCGTGGGTCCCCTTCCTCATAACATGGGGTGGATTCTTAAGGGGCCAGCGATCCTAAATGCCCTAGGCATTGTCTGTAGAATTGTCGTGGTTCTTATACCACTTTTTTAATATATGGTTTGGTCCCCCCCTGGGGCCCTGTGATTCCAGTGCTATTTATTGTATCTATAAATGCTTGTTTGAATTGTAACTTTACCTCTAGCCTCATAAAGAGACTTGTTGGATTCTGTTTAGAATAAATACATATATTTTATATATATACCTGTGTGGACTACTCTTTCATTTGGTCATTCAAGAGGTTATCTATGGTAAAACAATAAAGCTTAACACTCCTTCAAGGCTTAGCCTGAAGGCTGCTCTCCACAGCTACCACTAGGATAGCTTTCTTTAAAGGTTGTCTTTTAAACCTATCACCTTAAGAGTCGAATTGGACTGGTGCAAGGTGGCCACTATAACTAGTGACCAGCATATGCCAGGCCAACTTCTCACAGTGAGCCAAAGGTTCCAGGGCAGCTTTCTTCTTGTACATTTCTGCTTGACACATAAAGTGTATCATGCCTCCATGTCTAGACTAGAGTCCTTATTTAATGCAAACTAATACAACTACTTTCCAAGCAGCCTTGGCTAAGAGAGATTTTTCCTATTGCAAATGCATTTTCTCTAACTTACTTCCCTGAACAGAGCATCTTCTTTGCTGTACTACATACATAAAGGGTATGAATGGAAGAATCTTAGTGGAGAACTCCAGAGCCAATTGCTTTCAGATTCTACTTTAAGATACTGGATTACGAATAATTGTTGCCAAGAGTTGAATATGTGGTTTCCTTATTGCTCCTCTGTTCCTGACAATCACAGCGTTTAGAAAAGATGCTCTTGCATGCCCTTTAGGGATTTGGAGGCAACTGCTTTTCACCTCCTCTCCACCCCAAGTTTCAGCTTCTCCACCAACCCCTCTCAAAGGATCGAAAAGTATGTTTACAACCATAACTTTGCACTTTAGGTTGTTTGTATGTTTTATGTTGTAATCATTATAGACTTCCTATTCAGCCATAACCTACCCTTACCGCTAGTGTTTTTTCAGTGAACGTGATTGTTTGAAAACTCAGTCCAGTAGCGTGAATGAATCCAGGCATTCATGAGGGATCAATGTTTCCCTTGCATGAATGAGTCATAATGTCCCCAAGTATTATTGAGCAATAATAGCCACAGACCCTAATGCCTAATTGCAGGTGGTATGATTTGTCCTGGCTTTGTGCAATGTAGAGGGAATCAGCATTTCCCCACCAACTGTGGGCTAGGTGAAGGCAAAGAATCTGACTTCATGCATCCTTGTGGGATGGGGATGCAAATTATCCACCTGCCCTTGGGCAAGGAATAGGAGCAACAATCTCTCACCAAAAAGCAAGGTTGGGAACTATGGGCAATTCAGGTTGGGCATACTTTTCCCCAGTGGGTTTTATTTATTTATTGAGTTTTATACAGCGCTGGCTAGACCCGGAGGTATCAGAACGCTTTACATGAGGATTAAACAATGTTACAGCATTAGATCAGTTACAGTTAAATTTGTTACTAGTGCATAGATGACAGAGACAAATTAAAAAGTGATGGAGTAAGGAAGGAAAAAGGGGGAACAGTAGAGGGGATTGGGAGAATATCAGGAGGCAGAAGAAAGGGCATGGCGTGAAGAACAGTAGGGGGCAGTAGAGGCAGAGGGGGGAAAAGGAGCCTCATGGTGATCATGCCCCTAGATGCGGGGGAGGGAAGGGAACATGACAGGGAGACGAGGAAAAAACAGTCTTCGATGTCCGGCTGGGTAGGTGCCGGCCGAGAGGGTGAATCCCTGGGCCCAACTCCTCTATAGCTACGTATGATAGCTCCACCGGGTATCAGCCAAAGTTGAAGTACCAAATCCTTCTGCCTGTTACCATGGCATGGGACAGGGTGATATAATATAGGAGGCCAAGCATCTCTCACCCAAGACATAATCCTGAAAATCCTACTAGCTGCTTATTGCTCCTATCTACACATCAATTACTTTCATGGAGAGTAATTATTTCTAAATTATACCAAGCTTAACTCACATATACATCAAAACATTTTAAAATGTGTTGTATAAAACTGGAAGTTCTGCATTCATGGAATCTATTTACAAAGAAAAAGAAGAAATAAAGAAAAATATATACAAAAATATAAGGTTTCTCAAAATTGCAATAGTTCAGTCCTTATTTTTCTGATAGAGACTTCTAGTCGCAGATTCTTCACCTATGCAATATTCCCCGACTGTTAGACTAGATCCTGAAACTTCTTCAGCAGTACCTCTACGTACCGGTAGGTGATGCTGTGCAGCTCCTTACTGACGCTGTTCCTCTCTGAAAAAGACATGCCAGCATATATAGGCACCACACCCGCACTCTGATGTTAGTTCCTTTCTTTCCACGCCACAAGACGCAGATCTAGAGCTTCCTCCCATCTCTTTTGAGACCCTTTGTTCCTCACATTTTTGCAGTGTGCATCGGGAACGTCTCCTCCCAAGACTACAGGTTTTAAACCATGTAAGGACTATCACAAACAAATGTCTGTGACAGATCCTCATCAGGTTTGCCTGTGGAACCAGGGGTCAAGCCACAACTCTGAAGCCTGCAGTGACTGCACGTTTATGAACCCTACACAGGATCATGAGCCAAATCTCTACACCACACAGCACTGCAAGACTCCACGTCTGGACTGATCCTGGTCCACAAGTTGGTCCTGATTCCTTTCTTGCTGTCAGTGTCAGAGCCTTAGGAGTTATTCCTAGGGTTGTTCGCCGTCACACTTGAAGTCTTCGGATAAATTGGAGAAAAAACATAAAAAAATCTAAGTGGGGCTCAGCCCCTTCCCGCCACTCTTGTACTCTTGTGAAAGTGCGAGGGCGTCACCATTCACAACCTCGCTCTCGAAGTCAGTCGATTTTGGAACTCATCCCGCAATTAGCCCCAGCACAACCAGCTTTTTGAGGGCCTCCACTTACACCATAGCAGATCCAAGAGTTCCACAAAGCTGTGCTCCAACTCTTCAGTACCCGTCCGACTCCCTCTTTTTTGTCTTCTTTCCCCAAAGAGCTGAGGCCCTTCTCCAGGTGTCCCGGAACACCTCTGCCAAGTTCTGACCCAAGCTATACAGGACCGTCGCTATGCAGCCAAGTTCATGATTTGTTGTGGCTTGTACACCATCAATTCCATCAGGCACACTGTTGACACTAGTTTGCCATTCACCGCCATGCATGGCTGAGGTTGACATGTTTTTTGGGCGATATTCAGTTACCTCTTATGGATATGCACTTTGATTGTATTCAGACAGAGGATTCTGCTCTTGAGCTCTTCAAAAAGAGCAGGGCAGCGGCACGCTCCCTGTGCTTATCTGCCCCTCTTCCTCAGCTGCAGCTTCCCCACCATTCCTTTCACGGCTTCGGCAGGGGTATCCCCTTTTGACTGCTGATCCAGCTTCAGCAGGGAACCCAGTAGTTTCACGGTCGATGCTGTTGGCGTCCATAGCCCCACCTGCCATACCCCTTTAGCGTGCCCTCAGTGGAGTACTGCCAGCTGGTGGGAGGCAGCATCCAATGATTCTTGGCGGGTTTTCAGTCAATAATATCAGACAAGTGGGTCCTGCAGATTGTTCAGAAGAGGTATGCCTTGCTGTTCCTTTCCACTCCGCCGCACCTTACCCTGTCTCCATAACGACTGACAGAGGACCATCTGTCTGTTTTGTGGCAAGAAGTGCAAGTCTTTTTGGCGAAAGGGGCAATTGAGAGGATGTCTGTGTCATCCTAGTCGCTCCGGTCTGGACATGGAGTGTATGATATCCAGAACTCCTGGGCTTGAGCATATGTCCTCCAATCAGGCAGGCCCTCCGTGATGGCTGCTCTCGCAGCAGGAAGGCAGGCTTCTGCACCCAGGCCTTCGCAATCTCTACCTTCATGTTCGGAGATTGAGCAGCGACAGCTGAATCTTTGACCTTTCTCCGGAAGTGGTTGATATTGTCTTGGCAGCCAGGTGTCCCTTGACGAAAACTGTTTACACCTGTTGTTGGAACAAATTTGTGGTTTGGTACGGCCCACACCAGATTGACCTCACCCACTTCAAGTTATCTGGCGTTCTCTTGTTTATTCCATCTGAAAGAGACACGTTAGTGATAGATTCCTTACCTTAGAATATCCCCAGGTGTCAGACTGGATCCGGAAAGTTTTCGTCAGCAGTACCCCTGCGCATCGGTAGGCGTCGTCGTACGGCTCCGCGTACGCCGCTGGCGTCGTAGCCGCTGAGATGACGTCGTTAGAGCTACTTAGACGTGCCCACGCTCGCTGACATCAGTTCTTTCTTTTTCCACGTAGCAGCGCAGATCCGAGAGAAAGCGGTACTCCTAGTTAAAAGTTTTAACTTGGTTTCTGACAACTTGTTTTGTCATGTACTTGACTCCTGGTGTAATAGAGATGCCCAGGTTTAAGTCCTGTAGGGCCTGCCGTCGAAACATGTCGGTATCGGACCCTCACGACGTGTGTCTCTTCTGCTTGGGGCACGCCCATGACCCTGAGGTGTGCCCCGATTGTCGGGCCATGGTGCCGAAAGCTTTACGGGAGCGTTCCCGAAAATTGTTGGAGGTCCGGAAATCGGTTCTGCGCCGATCAAGGTCCCGATCCTGTGGGAGGTGAAGGTACTGGTCGCGGAGCCATCAGCATCGCTCGTCGGAATCGGGGACATGCAAGATCCCTCTCCCTTCCCCAACCGGAGCATACAATAGTGACAGACGCGTCCCTCCTGGGATGAGGCAGCCACATGGGAGAGGCAGAGATCAGAGGCCTCTGGTCTCCGACGGAGTCCAAGCTCCATATCGACCTTTTGGAGCTCAGGGTGATCCTACTTGCACTCTAAGCATTCCTTCCCTCTGTCAAGGGGAGAGTAGTGCAGGTGTTCACAGACAACACCACCATCATGTGGTACTGCAACAAACAGGGCGGGGTGGGGTCATGGACCCTATGTCAGGAGGCTCTATGTCTTTGGATGTGGCTGGAACGTCAAGGCATTTCCTTGGTGGTTCAGCCCCCGCCAGGTTCACTGAAAGCCACAGCGGACAAACTCAGCCGACGGTGCATGTTGGATCACGAATGGCGTCTTCACTCGAAGGTGTTGCAAGGTCTCTTTCAGCAGTGGGGAAAACCTTGGTTAGATCTATTCGCCACCGAAGAGAACGCGCAATGTCAGCAGTTCTGCGCATTGGAGTTTCCAAGGTGGCACTCGCTAGGCGATGCTTTTCGTCGCGAGTGGAGTTGTGGTCTGTTGTACGCCTTTCCGCCTATACCACTTCTACCCAGAGTGCTGAAGAAGATCAGGCGTGACCGGGCCCAAGTCATTTTTGTGGCACCGGACTGGACTCGAAGAGTTTGGTATCCCGAGCTACTCAGTATGAGCTTGGATCCCCCAACAGGGGACGGTCCTCCACCCAAACCTATCCAGCCTCCACCTCATTGCGTGGAGATTGAACGGCGAAAGCTGATTCCATTTGACTTGCCTCCCGAAGTCTGTAATGTGATTCTGGCAGCCAGGCGTCCCTCCACTAAAATGGTATACGCCTGTCGGTGGAAAAAATGTGTGGCATGGTGCACAGCAAAATCTGTGGATCCTCTTGCTGCTCCTCTTTCTGAGGTCCTATTGTTCTTCCTTTCTTTGGCCCAACAGGGCTCTACTTTAGGCACTATCAAGGGGTACCTCTATGCTCTTTCAGCCTTTCTTAGGTTGCCTGATCAGCCCTCTCTTTTCAAGTCCCTGGTTGTCAATAGATTTCTCAAAGGCATTACTCACCTTTTCCCTCCTATTCCTTTTGTGATGCCTCAATGGGACTTGAACCTGGTTCTCACATATCTGATGTGCGCTCCATTTGAGCCTCTTCATAACAGTCCTTTGCGGCTATTGACTTTGAAAACTGTCTTCCTGGTGGCCATCACCTCCGCTCGGCGGGTGAGTGAGCTCCAGGCTCTTTCCTGCAAACCTCCTTTCCTGGCGATTCATCCGGACAAGGTTGTGCTTCGACCACGTCCCTCCTTTCTACCAAAAGTAGTCTCTGCCTTTCATCTCGGGCAAACTGTAACTCTGCCCACTTTCTTTCTGCCTCCGCACCCTTCAAGAGAAGAGGAAAGGCTCCACAGTCTGGACCCAAAACGTGCACTTTCGTTCTATCTCAACCGCACACAATAGTTTTGGGTGGATGACCAGCTCTTTGTTGGCTACGTGGGCGCCAAGAAAGGCCGGGCTGTGCACAAGCGAACTAGCTCCCGATGGGTTGTCTTGTGCATTAAAGCCTGTTACTCTCTGGCTAAAAAGGAACCTCTGGTTGGGCTGCGCGGCTATTCTGCCAGGGCGACAGCAGCTACCACAGCATTGGGACGTGGTGTCCCCCTTCAAGACATCTGTCAGGCGGCCACTTGGGCCTCGTTGCATACTTTCACTAAGCACTATTACCTTGACAGTCCGGTCCGGAGAGACGGCTTCTTTGGCCGTTCAGTTCTCCGTGACTTTCTGGTGTAATCTCGCTTCGCAGACCCACCACCTGGGTTGGTATTGCTTGGGTATGTATTCTAAGGTATGGAATCTATCACTAACGTATCTTTTTCAGATGAACAATTTACTTACTTGTGTAACGATATATTTGTAAGAGACATTAGTTAGTGATAGATTCCTTACCGCCTGCTCATCCTCCCCGTTCTGCGAACTGTTCTCTAGGGTTCAGGTCATCCCTTTCAGGGCCCTAGTTCTATTGCACCAGTAGTCGGTCTCTGGCACAGCTCTGCGCTTCTGGCGCGGAAAAGTTGTGTACAGAACTGACGTCAGCGGGCGCGTCTAAGTAGCTCTGACAACGTCATCTCGCTGGCTACGGTGCCAGCGACGTATGCGGAGCCGTACGACGATGCCTACTGACGCGCAGGGGTACTGGTGACGAAAACATTCCGGATCCAGTCGGACGCCTGGGGATATTCTAAGGTAAGGAATCTTTCACTAACTAGACATTCTCTTACATATATATTGTTACACAAGTAGGTAACTTGTGCGTCGCTTTGGGCACAGTTAAGGGTTATCTTTAGCCCTTTCTGCCTTCTTACAGTTGAGGAATCAGCCCTCATTGTTTAAGTCACAGGTTGTGAGGCCATTTTTGGAAGGGCTGCACGCATGTTTCTCTTTTCACCTTTTGTAATGCTCCAGTCTACCCTAACTTATCTGATGTGCACACTGTTTGAGCTGTTTCTCAGCTGTCCTTTATGGTTCCTTACGATTAAGACTGTGTTCCTCATCGCCTTCACCTAGGCATGCATGTCGATGATCTTCAAGCTCTTGAAGTCACTACACTCTACCTTCTTCCCAGACAAACTGGTTCTGTTGATGTGGGCATCCTTTCTGCCAAAAGTTGTGATGCTGTTCCATGTTGCTCAAACTTCTACCTGCTCTGCTTCACCCTTCTAAGAAGGAGGAGAGACTTCATTACTTGGACACAAAGTGAGTGTCAAACTTATACATATATCCTACCTAAGACCACTGGCTTCAAGATCCATTCTTTGTGGGGTTCTCAGGTGTGGAAAAAAGGCAAGGTAGTACAGAGGAGTCTCCCATTGGCTCATGCTATGCATTAAGATCTGCTGTGTATTGGCCAAAAGACAGCATCCAGAAGGACTGTATGCCCATTCTATTAAGTCCAAAGATGCTACAATGCATTGGGACATGGATTCCCTGTACTAGACATTTGCCAGGTGGCTAAGTGGGGGTCACTCTATAAATTCACATAGCACTATTTCCTTTACAGTCAAGTTTGCCGAGAGGTTCATTATTCCCACTTGGTCCTGCAGGACTACCTGGTTTGAGTCCATCCATAGGCCCAACTACTAATAGGTACTGCTTTGGTATCTAGTCAAAAGGTGAGGAATCTGTGACTAAAAGTTAGAGAACAACTTACCTACGGTAACGCTCTTTCTAGTAGAGTCTCTATCTAGCCTCAGATTCTTCAACAACCCTCCCATCTTTCCAGTTCTGTGATTGAACTCTTCATTATATGATCCCAAGTCTAGGAATCTGTACCCTATCTGCCAATGTGCTTTTAGGGCTCTGCATCTGTGTACGGGCAGTCTCGAAAGCAACGGATGTCAGAGCGCAGGAGTGGCATCTATATAGACTCCAAATGTAATTTCTGTGGTGGAACGGCGTTACTGCGGAGATGCAGAGCTCAACCTTCCGGAGCACAGAGGTACCTTTGAAATCTTTCTGGATTCAGATAGATACCTAGGGAATATTCAAAAGGTGTAGAAGCTGCTGCTAGATCAAGTCTACAAGAAAGAGCATTACCGAAGATAAGTAACTTGTTTACCATGCCTTTACCACATTGATAATTGTTACCACATTGAGTAATACAAATTGGACTTGGAAATTAAAGATATGTATCTGATAGAGACTACTAGCCGCAGATTCCTTAACGTAGAATTATCCCCAGGCGTGAGACTAGACCCGTAAAACTTTTTTGCCCAGCATCTCTGCGCGCTGGGGGGGCGGTACCACGCGACTCCGCCTGACGTCCTCGAGGTCACAGAAGCCCCACCCCGGCTCGCTGATGTCAGGTTTCTTCTTTTTCGCATGCAACGCGGACCCTGATCATGTTTCTTGCCTGTTTTCAGGCCTTCCTTTTCCGCTTAGCGTTTTATTGGGTACAGTGTGCGAATGCCTTCGGGCTTCGAGACGTCCTCGTCTTTTGCGCGCCAAATGTCAGCGACGGATCCTCACCCCATCTGTATGTGGTGTTTGGGGGAGCACCACGACTTCACGGACTGTGAGGCGTGTCAGCAAATGAAGCCGAAGTCCCAGCGGGAGCACCGGATGAAACTCCTTTCGGCCCGCATGTCCAGGTCGGCGGCGGCGCTGCATCCGTCCCCTGCGGAGGGCTTCAAGAACCGCCGCTTCCGTCTCCGACATCGTCCCTCCCCAAGGCCGCAAGGGTGTCGCTCACCTGTTGGCAAATGTCGCAGTTTGTCCCCGAGGCCCGGTCCCTGGCCTGTAGGGGGCGTGGGTTCTCCACGGGTGGTGGTGCGGCCCTGCGTGTCATCATCCTATCCACCGTTCCCCGGCGTGGGGGCGACCAGAGTCCAGATGGAGGCCTATGCGACGGCCTTGCAGGCCTCTTTGGCTCTTCCCTCTCTCCTTCTCTTTCTGGGACGTCTGCGGATCCCTTGCCACGTGCGTGGACTCCTGCGGCGTCTCCGGCGCCGACTGGTTCGGATCCAGGTTTGGAGGATGTGGTGCCATCGGGTTGCGGCCCTTCGGGGTTCCCTCCTTCGGAACACGGCGCCTCTGCCTCGCCGCAAACCCCCGTGGGGGTCCCTGTGGTGTCGTGGGAGGTTGCCGGGGCTCGGGCATGTCCTCGAGTCCCCCTCGGTCCTCTGGGCAGGCGGCGGCCTTGTCCGAGGCCGAGGTGACGCCGCTCAGGCGCCGGCGGCTGCTGGCACTGGCAGTGCCGCAGGGGCAGACTAGGGCTCGGGGCGTATCCCCGGTCCCCCCTCGTCCCTCCACGCAGTCGGCTGCCTCATTGGAGGTCGAGTAGACGCCTTTTCGGCACTGTTCCTTAGCCGCCCCGGCTCCGACTCAGCCCCGGTCTCCCGCGCCGCGTGTTGTGACGGAGGTCGTTCCAGCGTCCCCTTCGCCGGTCGACATTGACCTGATGCCGGTGGCGGACCCTACAGCGCCGGTCCGACATCGGGTCGTTGATTCGTCTTCGGACGCTCCCTCTTCTCCAGAGGTTCGGCAGCTGTTTGTTTCATCTTCTCCGGAGAGGGGTCGCCGCGTCGTGGCTTTTTCCCCGGCGTCTTCTAAGGACGGCTCTTCACCGTCGCCGCGCACTCTGTTTCCCCATTCATCGGTCCACCCTCCCTCGTTTCGAGCTTGGCCTTTCCTTCCTCTGGTTGGGCTGGGGGACGGCCGCCTTAACTTGCAGCCTTCGCCTACGGAGGAACTGCTTTCCCCGCTGCGGGGCACAACGGAGGCGAGTGCTGCCTTCACTCTGGCTGTTTCCACGGCTGTGGGCATCTTGCGCATGGGAGATCCAGCTGCCCATTTCCCAATAGATCATCTCCTCGAGGTTCTCCACCAGGGCTCTGGTGGATGGGAGCTGCTTCTTCCCTTCGAGGCTGCGCTCCACAATTCTCTTTTGGGGGCCTGGGGGCATACTGCCACAGGGGATCCGGTGCCCCAGCCTCTTATGCACCGCCACCGTCCTGCTCCGCATGATCTTGTCTGTCTTTCCCTCCACCCTTCTACCAGGGGCCCTCTTTTACAGGCTGCCTTTCCCTCCTTGCCATCGGTGTTGTCTCCCCCGTCGCGGGAGGCCCTCTGGTTGGATTCCTGGGGGCGCAACATCTTCGCCTCCTCCAGTGCTGCTTTGCGGGCCCTTAACACTCTTTGTGTATTAGCCAGAGCCACTTCTTGTTTATGGGACTCGGCGGAGTCCCTTATGTCTTCCGCTTCTCAGGAGGGTGTCTGCGTTGATCTGCTGCACCATGTGTTGGATGGCAGAGAGCTGGCAGTGTTTATTCTTCGATCGGCTCTGGACGTTTCGAAGGTGCTTGGTCGTAGCATGGCTTCTTCGGTGGCCCTTCGTCGCCATGCCTGGTTACGGAATAGTGTTTTCCCTGAGAACGTTAGAGAACGGCTGGTTGACCTCCCCTTTGATGCCGCTCTGTTATTCCACGACCCTGCGGATTCTACCATTCAGAGGTTTCTTGCGGGGCTTCGCCCTCCTCCTCCTCCTCCTCAGTCACCTGACTGTCGGTCTGTGTTTTGGGAGGTGTTCTCCCGTTGTTTTCCTGGGGCCTTGTAACGGGTAGCCCAGGTTGTATGTTCTGTCTGGTTGGTGTGCCTTGGGGGTCCTTTTGTGGGCCCTTGGTGCTGTTGGCTGCTGGTCTGGCCCTTTTGTTGTCTTGTGGTTTTGGCTGTTGGTAAGCCCGGTAGGCCCTGAGATTAGGCCTTCTGTCTCTTCTATTTTGGCTGCTTCATAAGCTGTCTGTGGGTATTTTCTGCAGGTCTTTATGTTTTGTCCTCTGCTGCGGAATTTTTTTCCTAAGAGGTGTTCCCATGGTTCTTGGGAGGTAACCTACCCTATGTGGGGTACTTGTAGCTATTATATAGCTCTGTCCTGTGCTGGGGAGGTGTGGTTACCCTTTTGGGTTCCTTGCTCTCCTTGGCCTCACGGTCTGCTGCAGATGCGATCTTCTTGCCAATTGTCTTGGAGCAGCTTGCGCTAGGTCCGTTCTTCTCCTTGTCACCGTGCCGCTCGGCCGGTCTGGCCTGCTGTCTGTGGCATCGTGTTGTGGCGTTTCCCGATTTTTGTCCTGTGTTTGGATGGGTCCTCTGCCTGATGCTCCAGAGGGTTTGGCTTTCCTTGGCCTCTGTGTTCGGGTGGCCAGCTTGGGCCTGTTCTCCGTCTCCCTCTTATTTTCTGCCAGTTGCTCCACTTCTTCGTTGTCAGTGTGTGTGTGTTCTGGCCCAGCCCCTCCCTTGGGGTGTGTCCTGGTCCTTCGATCCTCTGCCTTCGGTTGGCGTCTGCCTTTTCCTGGGTGCGCTGTTCTGTGGTGTTGCCTGTTGCTGGCGACGCGTGCCAGTGCAGGACTGCTTGTTCTGCTCCACCGTGGTGCTTTATTTGTTTCCTTGTGCCCCTGCCTCTGGTTCCGTTGGGCGCTCTCACTTGGTTGGGCTTAGGATCTCCTGGCCCTTTTCCTTCTTGTTCTTGTGCCATGTCCCCTACTGGGGCCCCGGTCTCTCCTGGTGGGGAGGCTCTCTCGCAGGCCCTCCTCCCTTCTGGGTATGGCTAGGGTATCTAGTCTACGTAAGGAATCTGCGGCTAGTAGTCTCTATCAGATGTCCAAGTTACTTACCTTCGGCAACGATGTATCTTGTAGAGATGATTCTAGCTGCAGATTCCTTCACAACCCACCCTTCCTCCCCGTTCTGCGAGGACCCTCTGCTTGGGTTTCTGCAGTCGCCTCCCTCTGGGTGGCTTGTCTTCTGTGGGTGTCCTCTTCGTTTTCTGCCGGTCAGGCTTCCCTCCAGCTGGTTTCTCTCCAGCGTGAGGGCCTACATTTGCTCTTTTCCTCTGTTGTTAGGGTTTCTGCTCCCCACCTGGTCTTCTCGTTGGGGGTTCTTTTACCTGTCCTTTGACCTCCTTCTCCTTTCAGAGGTTATGGCCCTCCTTGGCAATGTAGTCTGCGGATGGATTACCTGTCCTTTGAGCTTCTACTCCTTTCAGGCGGTATGGCCATCCTTGGCAGTTTAGTCTGGGGATGGATTGCTGTTGTTCCTCTGTTCCGGGCTTGTGGCCCTTCCCTTTGTGGTTGTGGTTACAGACTCTCTCTCTCTCTCTCTCTTCTGTCACGGCGCTTTCCCATGCTTGTGCCTCCAGGATGGCTCTCGCCTTGGCTTGCAAGTTGGTTCCATGGAGTGGTGCTTTGCGCTTTTCTTGCTCTGGCCTGCTGTTGTCGCCTTCTGGTGCCTTGGTGCCACCTGGTGATGTTTCTCACCTTTTGTTTCTCTCTAATTGGTCTCTGGTTTTTCGCACACTGTTCCCATGCTCTCCTCAGTTTTGTTGTGATGGCTCCGCGTTGTAGCGCAGAAAAAGTTCTCCGAAGCAAACTGACGTCAGCGCGCCGGGGTGGGGCTTATGTGACCTTGCTGATGTCACGCCCAAGGAGGACGTTGGGGCGGAGTCGCGTGGTACCCCCCCCCTCCCGGTGCACAGAGATGCTGGGCAAGAAAGTTTTCCGGATCCAGTCTAACGCCTGGGGATAATTCTACGTTAAGGAATCTGCGGCTAGAATCGTCTCTACCAGATACATCGTTACCGAAGGTAAGTAACTTGTACTGTAGGATCAGCTCCTGACCTAGAATATAGATACATATACTAATTGCATGCACTAGTAAAGCGACTGCAAGATTATTCACAGCTCTTGTTCTGCTCACAAATATAATCGTTTTAACCCAACATTACACTGTTTACTGCAGAAAAGCCTCAATATTGTTTACTTTATCTAAATTATGTGGTTCCAGGGAGAAGGCACAACACCCTCACAACTTTTTAGCCTGTTATCTTGGGGTTTCATTTTGCAAAGTTTTAAACTTGTCCTGACAAACCTTTAATGTCAGCATACTGAGCATCTAGGGGACCATGGTCTAAGGAATCTGGTTTACCCTATGTCACAGCACGTATTATTTTATCGAAGGCTGGTGAGGACAGAGGTTCCATCCCCATCCACTTGATTCTTGAAATGATACTACATAACAATGATCAAACATTCCCACAGTGGTGGAAGAAGCAATTCTGGACCTCAGTCATAAAGTAGTTGGTCTTGACGGATATGCCTCTTCACTTCGCATACCATTATCCCGCATGCTGTCACAACGCGGTCGTAACAACGACCGCGTTGTGACAACGCATACCATTAACCCGCAAGTCGTTACAACGACTTGCGGAGTGGGGGCGCTGGATGTTGGAATAGTAAAATTTACTATTTTAACTCCAGTCTGTGCGGACTGTAGGGAAGGTGTTGGATTTAAATCCAACACCTTCTCCCCCCTCCGCAAGTCGTTGTAACGACTTGCGGAGTAATGGTATGCGTTGGCACAACGCGGTCGTTGTTACGACCGCGTTGTGACAGCATGCGGGGTCACGGATGCGGGGTGAAGGTAGTTTACCGGTCGTGACGTACTCCTTGAATTTTGAAAAGGAGCCCTTTCCATCAGTTTACCCAAAAAGGCCTGTTGGTGATAGGTCTTAAGTTATCTTTGTTGTTAAAATCAAGTTAAAGGTTCTGCTTTAGGTAGCTAGGATACATTTGATTTTGCCAGGAGTTCCAGATGCTTTGTGATGCTCTCACAAGTCTACCTTATCTTTCCTGGGCGATTCTTATTCCACATCATAATATTATTTAGGAGCTTACTTTGTTTCTATATATACAAATTGTTATTGATTGAAAGGGCACAGTTTAACTCTTTCATGTCTTATAAACGGTTCTGAACATTTTATTACTCTCTCTAACAAACTTGATGTAATGCTAATTGCTATTCGCTGAAGAAGCAGGGTGGGAGGAAGTTCTTATTCATAAATTCAGATTTGAGCATTTTTATTAGAGTAGAGTTTTAAAAACTATTACTACAGTATGAAGGGCTTGGGAGTTGATTTTCTTATTACACTCTTGCAATGTATTGTATTCCTTGTCTGTACTGTGTTTTGATGCTTTAACACTTTTGTGCTGTGTACTATTAAGATCATGTAAACACACATCCTAAATCCAGTTTTATGCACCTTTTATCTTCACAGCACCAAAGCCTTTTACAGAAGTCAGTATTGTCATGAGGTCTGCTGGACATTCTGAAATAACTCGTATAAAGTAAGTTTTCTATCTATTCTTCAAAGTATAAAGTAAGTTTGCTATTTCTTCTTCAAAAATTCCTTTGATATATTCCATTTCTAATCATAAGCTGAAGACAGATCTGCTCAAAATAACACAGCAATTCTTGAAATATTACAGATGGTGTCAACTGCCACCTTAGTTTTTTTTGAAGATCAAACTGCTAATTTCTATTTTCTGAAAAGCAGCGCGGGAGGAAGTTAATATTCATAATTTGGGCAACATCATAGCTCTGTTTCTCATGGATACTACACATTCCTCACCTTCAGAATATTTCAAGGTTCTAGACTAGTTGGGGAGATGTTATCATTAATGTCCATCACGAGCCAGTAGATGGCTCTGTATGGCTCCACAGTGTCTTCATACCACCTTAGAGGTGGTGGAGCAGAGCAGCATACATGCACCACCCCTGCATGCTGTTGTCAATTCCTTTCTTTCTGCAAACTTCAACATGGTTCTGGAGCTTTGTCAGTTTTTGGTTTTCCAGTGACTTTCTTGCAAGTCATTTAAAATGGTGGTGGTTTATCTTTACAATGCTGTTTCTTTCCATCTGTGCCATCAAGAGGGTTCTAGACTTTGAAGGAGAAGTGGCTATTACACTCGCTGTTACCTCATTCCAAACAGGGATTGGGGGTCTAAGGCCTATCCTGGACCTCCAGCCTCTGAATTCCTTCCTATGGAAGAGAAATTCAAAATGCTTATGATGATAATCTAGATCCTGTCCACTTAGGACCCTCATGACCGGAAGTATCCCAGAACCTGCAAGACATATTTTCATATACCCAACCTGCCGTCCCACAGGCGTTGTCTGAGGTTCAAGGTAGGCCAGTAGGACTTCCAGTTTGCTGTGCTCCATTTCGGCCTCACTCGTGCTCCTAGGGTGTTCATGAATTTGATGGCAGCGTTTGCCTGCCATCTTCGGAGATTGAGGATCCCTGTATATCAATATACCTGAAAGAAACACGTTCGTTATAGATTCCTTTCCTTAGAATTACCCTCAGGCGTCAGACTGGATCTAGAAAGTCACCAGTACCTCTGCGCGTCAGAAGTTGGCGTTGGTCGGCTCCGCGTCCGTCGTCGGCGTCTTGGTCACCGGGATGACGTTGCGGCAGCTACTTAGACGCCGCCCTCGCGCGCTGTCAGTTCTTTCTTTTTCTGCGCCATCCAGCGCAGATCCGGGAAGAGCGATAACCCAGTCATTTTTTGACTAAGTTTTTCTCGACTTTTGTCAACTTCTTGTTTCGAGTCTCCGACTCCGAACAGGTGCACAAGGGATGCCCGATTTCAAGGCCTGTGATTCTTGTAACCAACTGATGTTGGTGATGGATCCGCACCGCGTGTGCCTCTTTTGCCTGGAGCGCGACTACGACCCCAAGTCGTGCTCCGACTGTCGGTCGATGGCGCCGAAGGTTTTGCGGGAGCGGTCGTGAAAGCTGCTTGAACGCTGACAGTCGGCTCTGCGCTGGTCAGGTCCCGGTCGAGAGGGAGTTCGGGGGACTGGTCGCGGAGCCGCCACCAGTCTGGTTCGAAATCATCGAAGTCTTCGCACTCGGGGTCGGGTAAGTCAAAGCATAACAAGAAGTTGAAGAAGCATCGTCACTCTTTGACTTCTCCTCATCGTTCGGCCGATCCGACGAGGCACGCTGGTGGTGCCACACCTGCGGCTCCACGCGTGCAGCCCGATGGGTCCACTCCGAGCTTCCCTCCCTTTCTGGGACCCGAAGCGACCCCCCGCCCAGCTTGGTACGTTCTACGAAGCGATGCATGCCATCTTTGGGTGGACCGACCCCGCCGGCGCGCCTTTGGGCCCCGTCGGACTCGGTTGGGGGGCCTAGGTCTTCGCTGCCGGTGGCACCGGCGCCGCAGGCCCTCCTTCGCTCCAGGCCTGATCCGGATCGGCACCGGTTGTCCTCGTTACTCCTCCACCGACGCCGCTTCCTACGGCACCACTACCACGTTCGGCACCGGTTGGCTCCCCGGCCGGCGTCGACCCTGGCCTCCTTCCCGACGTGGACACAGACCGACGTCATCTGACGCTGGATCTGGCGCCAGGTGGGGTTTTCATGCCCCTGTTCACTCCTAGGGTCCCTTTCCAACAACAGTGGCACCCAGAGGATGATGAGGAAGACTGGGAGGGGTCAGGTGACCCTTTGACTGACCAGCTAGATACTGAGCAGGACTGGAGAGAGGAACTGGGGGATGCCAGTGGTCTTGACACTTCACCCGACCTTGGCATGTTGGCTCCTTCTACCGTGGCTACGGATAAGGGAGCATCATACGCTGTGGTGTTGTGTAGGGCGGCCGAGGCTCTCAACCTCGAGCTTCCTACGGTGGCGGTCAGGACTAACCTCCTGACTGAGGTGTTTCAACCGGCGGCGAGCTCTTCGGAGCCCCTGCTGCCGTTTAATGAGGCCCTCACTGACGTCCTTTTGGGCACGTGGTCCAGGCCCAACACTGGGGCTCCTGTGGACAGGATGATCGCCCGACGCTACCACCCAGCTCCGAGCGACCCCACTTTCCTCTCCTAACACCCCACCCGGGAGAGCTTAGTGGTCCAAGCCTCCACCTCCAAAAGCGCCTTCCCTACCGCTCCACCGGAAAGGGAATCTAAGAAGCTGGACCATTTTGGCAAGAAATGTTCTCTTTCGCCAGCTTGGGACTGCCGTCCGTAAACACCGCATGTCTCTTGGGCCGTTATTCGCACTCAGTGTGGGATACGGTGGCGCAGGTACTGCCTCAGTGTCCGGAGGAGGCCCGGGCAGTGCTCTCCCAGGCTGTCGCCGCCAGGAGAGATGCAGCTAAGCTTACGATCCGTTGTGGGCTGCACACCGCCGACTCTCTAGGCAGGACCATTTCAATGTCGGTATCGCTTTGCTGCTACACACTGGCTTTTCAGGGGAAGTCCAGAACACCTCGATGGACATGCCTTTTGATAGCCGTCGCCTTTTTGGTGACAAAGCAGATAACGGGTGTAGGAGAGTAGGGTCTGCTTCCTATGGTCACCCCCACTTTTTGCTTTTGCTTTACTGGTTTTCGACTTAGATGTGGCTGTGGGCCTGCTAATCAGACCCACAGCCCAGCTGTTCTCTCTCTACATTCATACTATGTACTTTAGGTACGTAACCCAATTGGTAAGGATCACCTTATGAGTGCCTGTACAGTGTACCTTAGGTACCCAGGGCATAGGTGTACCCTAGGCCTACTAGGGGCTGCAGCATGTATTATGCCACCCCTGGCTGGCCTCCCATCATGACACAACTGGCTGATCACTCAGCTGGGGCAAGGTTGTGTAATCACTCCTTGCTTAGGTATAGTATTCCTATACCTACCTTATATATAGACACATGGGTAACCTGTAAGCCACTCCTATGGCAGGCCTTAACAATCCTGGAGGCAGAGTGATTGGTAACATGTGAGATGGTGCTCTAGCATGAGCTGAGCCTGTCTGCAGCTTTCGGAACCATGTCCTTATAGCTGTTCTATGATATCGCCTACCATATACTCTTAAAGTGCCTTAGAATCCTCGCGGTTATGGTAACTATGGTTTGGCTTTATCAAAACATGTCGTGTAAGGTGTCTAACACTTTGGAATACTACCCCCACACCATTTCTGGCGATGGGGATAGTATTCCCCCCTTCTAGAAGGAGAAGACATGTTAAAATCCTACTTACCCGGTTAAAGTTAACCAGAGCCCCAGCATCACAAAATGGATGCTGCTGCCACAGACACAAATCTGACCTCCTGCTGCTGGGAGTCCTTCCAGCAAGGGAGGCTTGGACAATAGGTTTCCTGCCTTGGGAGGTGCTAGCACCACCCCAGACAGGACTTAGCGTATTGGGGCAGGGAGGGATGAAAGAAACGAGACACTGCCTGGGGCACACAAGGTGTCCCATGCATAGCCCGGTTCAAACCGGTGCTGGGGCACTCCAGCCCCAGCCCTGGCGCGAAACTGGACAAAGGGAAGGGGGTGTAACCACCCCCCTCCCTGGTCCCACCCGTAGGAGGGACCTAGCAGGTAGTCCAGCCCCCCATATTAGTATAAAAGTGGGAGCTCAGTCCCTAGGACTTAAGATTATCCTGAACTGAAACTAGACACGAAACTCTGGACCTTCGACATTCGACGACAAGAATACTGAAGAATCTCCCTTGTGGCCAAGGAGTGGCCACCCTGTGCAAACAGGCACCACCCAGCGACCTGCCGTTTACTTTGCCCAAGTTCTACGAGGAACCGACTGCAGAGCCCGACCAAAGCCTTGACTTCCAGACTTCTCCGACCCTGATCCACATCCACAGCGGAGCTGAGATCCGTGGAGGCGACGAGAGACGCGGGACCGGCTACCTGGGAAAATTGGCGAGTAGCTTCCAGCGCAGCTTCTGAGGCATCCTCGAAGTTGTGCTCTGGGGATTGAGAAACCCCAACCTGCACCGAAGATCAGCCCTCCACACTCCACGAGTTGTGCATGGGGCCCTTCTGCATTTTCCTGCTCGACGCGTCTGTCCGGTTGCTGGCCCGTTGGCTAGTAGCCTCAGTGACGACGAATCCTTAACTTTCCACCACTGGTTTGGCTCCTCCAGACTGGCTCCTGCTTTCCTGTGAAAGAGAAGCACCTCAGACCTTCCTGGTCTGCACCTGAAGCGAATTTCGATTTCTGCGTGGGTTGCCTTTGCCAAGGCTTGTTGACTCCAATCGGGACGTCGACTCCGCCATCAGCAAGATCCTTCGTGGGACAGCTCGTATCCTGGTTCTGGTCGTCCTCGACGCCTCCTGGCTAGTGACCCAGACTTTGCACCCTCTGCTTTCAGGTGTTCTTCCTTCAAGATCCATCCTTGGGTCCACCGGACATCTTCCTCCTGGCCGCCCGCCAGCATCTTTTCTTCAGGCATCCATAGGATCCAGCGACGACACCCGACACATCTTCACACCTATGCACCCGTCTCCTGTGGGCGAGGTAACGCGAGTACTCCGGTGCTCCAGTGATAATTGACTATCCAAGTGTCTAAGTCTTTAGTTGCTTCCTCCTCGTTACTTCGGAAGTGTCCTTATTCTTCCTATTTCTAACTACTACATTCCTATTGACTTTAATATAACCCGTGTGTGTGTCTCCACACTGCACACGCTTCCCGTGGGCCTCCCACTTCCTAAATATTGGTAGTGTAGTGTAGCCCCAGCGATTCGCTAGGCCCTAGGCCTACTCCCTGTTCGTGATGTGGTACTTATACCACTTTCTTAGTATATGGTTTGCGTGGCCCCCGAGCCTAACTGTATTTTTCCTGTGTAACTTAACGTATGCTATGTGAGAAGTTGGCCTGATATATGATGTCACTAATTCTAGTGTGTGAGAAGTTGGCCTGATGTATGATGTCACTAGTTATAGTGTACACCTTATATCAGTCCAAATACCCTTATGGTGATTGGTTGTAAAGTCAACCTTATAGACCAGCTATCCTAGTGGTAGCATGGACAAGAGCAGTCTTAGGCTAAACTCTGAATGGCATGTGAAGCCAGCTGTGATACCATATATAATCCCTTGAATACCAAATGAAAGGACACCACAACAGATATATATATAAAATAAAGTGTATTTATTCTAAGCAAACCCTCAGCACTCTTTATGAGATTAGAGGTAAGTACAACACAGTCTTATTAATGCATACAGTAAGTCACACAGGTAAGTAATACAGTTAGGCCCTAGGGGCCACGCAAACCATATACTAAGTAAGTGGTATAAGAACCACTGTCACGGAAATAGAATAGGCCTAGGCCTAGGGAATCGCTGGGGCTACACTACACTAGCGTTAGTTAGGAAGTGGGAGGCCCACGGGATTCGTGTGCAGAGTGGAAACACTCACGCGTAATGCGTAAAAGTCAATAGCAATGTTACAGTTTAGAAATAGATAGATTTAGGACACTTCCGGAGTAGCTAGGAAGTTGAGACTTGAAAACTAGACACTAGGATAGTCACTATCCTGATGAGCACCGGAGTACCCAAGTTACCTAGCCCACAGGCTGCGGGTGCATAGGGGTGAAGATGCGTCGTTTTCGTCGTCGACTCCTATGGATGCCTGAAGAAAGATGCTGACAGGCAGTCAGGGGAGAGTGTCCGGTGGATCCCAAGGCTGGGATCAAGAAGAGAAGAAACCTGCAAGCAGAAGGGACAGAGTCAAGGTCACTAGCCAGTGACCACGTGGAACCAGGAAGGAACCAGGCGATGTCGTGAAGAGTTGCAGGTGAAGGTGAAGCTTGTCGCTGCAGCCAGGAGGACCAGGAAGCGTCGAGGACGACCAGGACCAGGAGGCGAGCTGTCCCACGAAGGCTCTTGCTGTCGGCGGCGGCGAAGTTGGACTAGGACTCACCAAGCCGTGGCAAGCGGAACCCACGAAGAACACAGGACTTGCTTCTGGTGCAGACCAGGAAGGTCTGGGGTGCTTCTTCTTTGCAGAGAAGCGGGAGCCAGTCTGGAGGAGCCAAACCAGCGCAGAAGATTTCAGGGAGCGTCGTCACAAAGGCCACTAGCCAGCGGGCAAGCAACCGGACAGACGCGGCAAGCAGGAAAATGCTGAAGGGCCCCACGCAGGACTCGTGGAGTGTGGGGGGCTGATCTTCGGTGCAGATGGTGCTTGGGGTTGGGGCTTCTCAATCCCCGGTGCACAACTTCGAGGGTACCTCAGAAGCTGCGCTGTAAGTTACTAGCCACTTTTCCCAGGTAGCCGGTCCCACGTCGCTCGTCGCCTCCACGGATCTCAGCTCTGCTGCAGATGTGGATGAGGGTCGGAGAAGTCTGGAAGTCAAGGCTCTGGTCGGGCTCTGCAGTCGGTTCCTCGTAGAACGGTCGCAAAGCAAAGGGTAGTCTCTTGATGGTGCCTGTTTGCACAGGGTAGCCACTCCTTGGCTACAAGGGAGATTCTTCAGTCTTCTTCTTTCGTCGAATGTCGAAGGTCCAGAGTTTCTGTTCAGTTTTGCAGGTTCAGGATAATCTAAAGTCTTGAGGCCCAACTCCCACTCTTATACTAATCTGGGGGGCTGGGATACCTGCTAGGTCACGCCTTATGGGTGGGACCTGGGAGGGGGTGGTTACACCCACTTCCCTTTGTCCAGTTTCGCGCTGGGGCTGGAGTGCCCCAGCGCCGGTTTGAACTGGACTATGCAAGGAACACCTTGTGTGCCCCAGGCATGTCTCATTCCTTTCAGCCCACCCTGCCCCAATACACTAAAGGCTGTCTGGGGAGGTGCTAGCACCTCCCCAAGCAGGAAACCTATTGTCCAGGCCTCCCTGGCTGGGATCACTCCCAGCTGCAGGAGGTCAGACTTGTGTCGTGGCAGCAGCATCCATTTTGTGATGCTGAGGCTTTGGTCAGAGGCTAACAGTTGAAGTATGATTTTAACATGTCTTTCCCTCTAGAAGGGGGGGATAATATTCTCATGTCCAGAAATGGCATGGGGGTATTATTCCCTAGTGTTTGACACCTTACACGACATGTTTTGATAAAGCCAAACCATAGTTACCATAACCGTCTAAGATTATAAGGCACTTTAAGAGTATATGGTAGGCTATATCATAGAACAGCTATAAGGACAAGGTTCCGAAAGCTGCAGACAGGCTCAGCTCATGCTAGAGCACCATCTCACATGTTACCAAGCACTCTGCCTCCAGGATTGTCAAGGCCTGCCATAGGAGTGACTGATAGGTACACATGTGTCTATATGTAAGTTAGGTATAGGAATACTACACCTTAGCAAGGGGTGATTACACGACCTTGCCCCAGCTGAGTGATCAGCCAGTTGTGTCTGATTGGAAGGCCAGACCAGGGGTGGCATAATACATGCTGCAGCCCCTGGGAGGCCTAGGGTACACCTATGCCCTGGGTACCTAGGGTACACTGTACAGGGTCCAATAAGGTGATCCTTACCAATTGGTTATGTACCTAGGGTACATGGAGTCCATTTTAAAGAGAGAGCAGACAGCCTGAGACCCTGAATGGCAGGATCTCAGGCCAACTAAGTCGAAAAACCAGCTAGACACTAGGCAAAAAGTTGGGGGTAACCATAGTCAGATATCCACCTTCCTACATAGTGTACACCTTGTATCAGTCCAAATAACCCTTATGGTGATTGGTTGTAAAGTCAACCTTATAGACCAGCTATCCTAGTGGTAGCATGGACAAGAGCAGTCTTAGGCTAAACTCTGAATGGCATGTGAAGCCAGCTGTTATACCATATGTAATCCCTTGAATACCAAATGAAAGGACACCACAACAGATATATATAAAAATAGAATGTATTTATTCTAGTCAAACCCTCAGCACTCTTTATGAGATTTGAGGTAAGTACAACACAGTCTTATTTAAGCATACATTAAGTCACACAGGTAAGTAATACAGTTAGGCCCTAGGGGCCACGCAAACCATATACTAAGTAAGTGGTGTAAGAACCACTGTCACGAACACAGGATAGGCCTAGGCCTAGGGAATCGCTGGGGCTACACTATACTACCAAAGGTTAGGAAGTGGGAGGCCCACGGGATTCAGGTGCAGAGTGGAAACACTCACGCGTAATGCGTACAAGTCGATAGAAATAATAGTTATTAGAAATTAACAGTTTTAGGACACTTCTGGAATAGCTAGGAGTTCGAGACTTGGAAACTAGACCCTAGGATAGTCAATACCCTTGTGAGCACCGGAGTACTCAAGTTACCTAGCCCACTGGCTGCGGGTGCATAGGTGTGAACTTGCGTCGGGTTTCGTCGTTGACTCCTATGGATGCCTGAAGGAAAGTTGCTGACAGGCAGTCAGTGAAGAGTGTCCAGTGGATCCCAAGGATGGAATCAAGAAGGAAGGATACCTGCAACCAGAAGGGACAGAGTCTAGGTCACCAGCCAGGAGCCGGGAGGTAACCAGGAAGGAACCAGGCGATGTCGTGCAGATGCAGGTGAAGAGGTGAAGCTTGTCGCAGCAGCCGCGGGTACCAGGAGACGTCGAGGACGACCAGGACCAGAAGGCGAGCTATCCCACGAAGGCTCTTGCTGTCGGCGGCGTCGATGTCGAGTTAGGACCCAACAAGCCTTGGCAAGCGGAACCCACGCAGAATGGAGGACTTGCTTCTGGTGCAGACCAGGAAGGTCTGGGGTGCTTCTCTTTCACAGAGGAGCGGGTGCCAGTCTGGAGGAGCCGGACCAGCAAGGTGAAATCAAAGGTTCGTCGTCGCAGAGATCACTAGCCAACGGGCCAGCAACCGGACAACACGTCGAGCAACTCGGGTGCAGAAGGGCCCCGCGCAGAACACGTGAAGTGTGGGGAGCTGATCTCCTTTGCAGATGGTGCTCGGGATGGGGGCTTCTCAATTCCCCAAGCACAGCCTCGAGGAAGCCTCAGAAGTCACGCTAGTCAGTTACTAGCCACTTTTCCCAAGTCGCCGGTCCCACGTCCCTCGTCGCCTCCACGGGTCTCAGCTTTGCTGTAGAGGTGGATCTGGTTCAGAGGTGTCTGGAAGTCTCGGCGCCAGTCAGTCTCTGCAGTCGTCCCTCGTAGGATCAGTCGCAAAGCAAGCAGCGGTTGCTGGATGGTGCCTGGTTGCCCAGGGTGGTCACTCCTTGGCCACAAGGGAGATTCTTCAGTCTTCTTCCTGAGGTCGAATGTCGAAGGTCCAGAGTTTCTGTTCAAGTTGCAGATTCAGGATAATCTAATTTCTGCAGGGCTCAGCTACCTACTGATATACTGGGTTAGTGGGCTGGGCTTCCTGCAAGGTCCCTCCTATGGGTGGGACCAGGAAGGGGAGTGGTTACACCCCCTTTCCTTTGTCCAGTTTCGCGCCAGAGCTGGGGCTGGAGTTCCCCAGCGCCGGTTTGAACTGGACTATGCATGGGACACCTTGTGTGCCCCAGGCAGTGTCTAGTTTCTTTCATCCCTCCCTGCCCCAATACAGTAAGTCCTGTCTGGGGTGGTGCTCGCACCTCCCAAGGCAGGAAACCTATTGTCCAAGCCTCCCTCGCTGGAAGGACTCCCAGCAGCAGGAGGTCAGACTTGTGTCTGTGGCAGCAGCATACATTTTGTGATGCTGGGGCTCTGGTTAACTTTAACCGGGTAAGTATGTTTCAACATGTCTTCTCCCTCTAGAAGGGAGGAATAATATCCTCATTGCCAGAAATGGTGTGGGGGTATTATTCCAAAGTGTTAGACACCTTACACGACATGTTTTGATAAAGCCAAACCATAGTTACCATAACCGTTTAAGATTATAAGGCACTTTAAGAGTATATGGTAGGCTATATCATAGAACAGCTATAAGGACATGGTTCCGAAAGCTGCAGACAGGCTCAGCTCATGCTAGAGCACCATCTCACATGTTACCAAGCACTCTGCCTCCAGGATTGTTAAGGCCTGCCATAGGAGTGGCTGATAGGTACACATGTGTCTATATACAAGGTAGGTATAGGAATACTACACCTAAGCAAGGGGTGATTACACAACCTTGCCCCAGCTGAGTGATCAGCCAGTTGTGTCATAATGGAAGGCCAGCCAGGGGTGGCATAATACATGCTGCAGCCCCTGGTAGGCCTAGGGTACACCTATTCCTTGGGTACCTAAGGTACACTATACAGGGGCCAATAAGGTGATCCTTACCAATTGGGTTATGCACCTAAAGTACATAGTATGAATTTTAGAGAGAGAACAGCTGGGCTGTGGGTCGGATTGGCAGGCCCACAGCCACATCTAAGTGGAAAACCAGTGAAGCAAAAGCAAAAAGTGGGGGTGAACATAGAAAGCAGACCCTACTCTCCTACAACGAGCACTTTCAGTTTACCGTGCTCCCCTTCGGCCTTACCAGTGCCCCTCGGGTGTTCACGAAAGTGATGGCGGTGGTCGCAGCTCATCTGCGCAGATTAGGGGTTCCAGTCTTCCCCTATCTCGACGACTGTTTGTTGAAGGCGGGCTCGCACCGGACAGTCGTCTCCCACCTCCAAGAGATATCTTTCACCTGTTTCTGCCTTCTTAAGGCTTCCTGATCAGCCTTCTCTTTTCAAGTCCCCTATTGTAAATAGATTCTTGAAAGTCATTACTCACATGTTTCCTCCTGTCCCCTTTGTGATGCCTCAGTGGGACTTGAATCTGGTGTTAACTTACCTAATGTGCGCTCCCTTTGAGCCACTTCATAACTGTCCTTTTCGTCTCCTGACTCTCAAGACTGCTTTCCTGGTTGCCATCACCTCTGCCAGAAGAGTGAATGAGCTCCAGGCCCTTTCCTCTAAACCTCCTTTCCTTTCTGTCCATCCGGACAAGGTTGTTCTAAGGACTCGTCCTTCTTTTCTTCCTAAGGTGGTTACTGCCTTTCACATCGGGCAGTCCATTACCTTGCCCACCTTCTTTCCGCCTCCGCATCCCTCGAAAGAGGAAGAGAGGCTCCACCGTCTGGACCCAAAACGTGCACTCTCCGTCTATCTGGACCGCACAAAACAATTCCGGGTGGACAACCAACTCTTTGTTGGCTACGTGGGCGCTAAGAAGGGGCGGGCAGTGCACAAGCGGACCATCTCTCGGTGGGTCGTTTTGTGCATTAAGGCCTGTTATTACTTGGCTAACAAGGATCCTCCTGTGGGGCTGAGGGCCTATTCCACTCGGGCCACAGCAGCTACTACTGCCTTGGGACGGGGAGTCCCTGTGCAGGACATTTGTCAGGCTGGAACGTGGGCCTCGCTGCACATGTTTGCCAAGCATTACTGCCTGGACAGCCAAGTCCGGAGAGACGGCTTCTTTGGCCGTTATGTTCTCCAGGACTTCCTGGTGTGATCTTGGTTTCGCAGACCCACCACCGGGGTTGGTATTGCTGGGGTATCTATTCTAAGGTAAGGAATCTAACTAACGTGTTTCTTTCAGATGCACAAGTTACTTACCTTCGGTAACGATATATCTGTAAGAAACATTAGTTAGTTAGATTCCTTACCGCCCCACCCATCCTCCCCGTTCTGTGAACCGATATCTAGGTTTAAGGTCATCCCTTGTAGGGCCCTAGTTTCATGGCACCAGTGTGGGTGTCTTGCATGGCTCTGCGTTCCTGGCTCGGAAAGCTATGTACAGAATTGACGTCAGCACGCGAGGGCGGCGTCTAAGTACTCCGACGTCATCCCAGCGATCACGACGCCGTTGACGGACGCGGATCCGCAGACGACGCTTACCGACGCGCAAGGGTATTGCTGATGAAAAATCTTTCTGGATCCAGCCTGACGCCTGGGGATATTCTAAGGTAAGGAATCTAACTAATGTTTCTTACAGATATGTCGTTACAGAAGGTAAGTAACTTGTGCTTCTGCACCATTGTGCCTTCTTGGGGCTTTAGTGGGACTGTCATCCTGCCTTGTCCGCTGCTTCCGGTGGGCCTTGCGCTCGGTTCTACCTCTTCTCCCTGTGGGGGGGGGGGATGGTCCCTGACTTCTGGACCCTCTTGCGGGCGCAGTTTGTCCCTGCGGTGCGTTGGACGATTCTTCCTGGGTGACCTTGAATTCCCCTTTTCGGCTTCTGCCTGCTTCTTGCTCCCGGCGCCGTCCTGTCTGGGATTGCCTTTGCTCTGCCTCTTCTCCTTGGAGTCTCTAGGATGCACTTCTCCTTTGGTGCTCCTTTCCTTGCCTTGGCCTTGAGCGGAGGTTTTGTTGCCTCATGTGGGCGTGGGGTGTTTGGCCTCTTTGCGCCTTGCCTTGTTTCCTCTGCTGAGTGAGGACAGGCTATTTTCTTATTCTCTTCTTCCCCCCCCCCACCCCACCCCTTGGTGTTGGTGGCCTCCTGCTGGCGGGGGGTTTCTCTTTGCCTGGGGGACGGGGCTCCTCGTCCTGTTTTCGGACTCGGCCCCCGTGCGGCCCTCTGTTGTGCCCAGGTGGGTTGGGTCCTCTCCCAGACCCTCCTTCCCCTTGGGTATCTATTCTACGTAAAGGAATCTGCGGCTAGTAGTCTCTATCTGATGTACGAGTTACTTACCTTCGGTAACGATGTATCTGGTAGAGACGATTCTAGCTGCAGATTCCTTCACGGCCCGCCCTTCCTCCCCGTTCTGAGAGGGCTTGTGATTTGGTCTTTTGCACTCGCTTCCCTGTGGGTGGCTGTGTCTTCTATGAGTACATTCTTTCCCTCTTTCTGTCAGGCTGTCCCTTTTTCCTCCCTGTTGTCACATGGGAGGATAGGTTTGTTGGTACTTCTGGCTTTTTGCGATCCTTGAGTTTGGGGTCTTTTGGCTGTGCCTCTGCCCTTGTTCCTGATGGGTGTTGTCAGACTCTGTGATGGGGATGTCTTGGAGATTTGATGTTCCATGTGTGTGTTCCCGACTGGTTCCCCTTCCTTGTCTTTGATTGGGGTTGTAGTCCTGTTGCATGTTATCGTGACATTTTTACATATGTCCCTTGTCTCCGTGGGGGGGGGGGGGGGGGGCTGACTCTGTACTGGCAGGGTTGCTGCTCTGTTCTTTATTCTTTCCTTGACTTTATGGTGTTGTTCCTCACCATTCCTTTTTCTTCTCTTTCACACTGTTCCTATACTCTCACAGTTTTGTCTGCTGGCTCCGTGTTGTGGCGCGGAAAAGTTCTCCGAAGAAAACTGACGTAGGCGCGCCGGGGTGGGACTTATGTGACCTCGCTGAAATCACGTACGTGGACGACGCCTGGGCGGAGTCGCGTGATGCCGTCCCCCCGGCGCGCAGGGATGCTGGGCAAAAAAAGTTTTCCCGGTCCAGTCTCACACCTGGGGTTAATTCTACGTGAAGGAATCTGCGGCTTGAATCGTCTCTACCAGATACATCGTTACCGAAGGTAAGTAACTCGTATGACAGGGTTCCTGAATGCCAGAGGGATCAGGCGGCACCTGGCAGATCATGAGTGGAATTGACATCCTAAAGTGATTTAGGGTGCCTTTCAACAGAGAATCCTGGCTAGGTATTTTCACCACTGTCAAGAACACACAATGTAAACAAATGTGTACGTTGGAGTTTCTGCAAGAACACTTGTTAGGAGACTCGTTCCGGACTCCTGTACCCTTCCTCTCTTGTCCTGGGTTCTGGAGATGATCTAGAATGACTGGCCCCAAGTCATCCTCGTGGTTCTGGACTGGATGAGAAGAGTATGACACATCGACCTTCTAGGCATGAGCATATGTCCTCCAAACAGTTCACAAGGACCTCCTGTCTCAGTAACGGTACATGGTCCTCCACCCGAATCTGCACATTCTACATTTACAAAGTCCCTCACGGCCTGGCCAGAGCGGAGTTGCAAAACCCAAGGAGGAGTATCAGCAGTGGGGCTGGCAATGGCCGGGGTTCAGGCACTGCAGATCGCTGGAGACATAAACGTGAACCCAGACGATGAGTAAGGGCAACAGGGTCTTCAAGTAGTCACTCCGGGAAAACGGCAGTGGAGACGAGGTCCCAGGCCTCTGCAACGTGGGGATCGGCAGTGGTCTTCCGGCATATTGCTCCTTGTCCTTCTTCTGCACTGGCCTCTGAAACGTGAACCTGGCAGCTACTCTTCCTCCTAGGGCTCCCTGATGCCCCCCATGCAGCTTAGTTGGTGCTGCCCACATCCCCCTATGATTTAGGCCTGGGCCGGGCCTAGTTTTTTGGAGTCGCAGACCATCTTGGGCCCTGCGGCTAGATGAACCATACACAATGCTTCAGTGCAGCCCAAGCAGAAAGAGGACAGCGACCCACGTTTCGCATGGTGGTAACTTGCCAGACACTACTGGGCTGCTTGTGCTGCTTCACACCATCGTTCTGCGCTGGAGGCAGGGTAAGGAGGCCCCTTTTTTAATGCAAGCACTTCTCTCCTGGAAGTGACCTGACACTTTATGCCAGGACAAGCTGGAAGATATCCTCATGGCAATTGAAGCCTCCCAGGTTTGCTTAGAAGTGAAGGTTGATGCTGTAGCCAAGGACATCAACCTGCTCCGTAATGAGCACAGGCAACTGTCTGAACTGGTCACAGTTGCGTATGGAGACTTCCTTGGCTGAACTCCAGCCTCAAACAACAGATTTCCAAAAACAACTGTGAGATCTCACAGAATGGGTCCATTTCCTTAAGCAATGGGCCGAAAATGCAGGAGACCGAGCCTTGCACAGAAATATGCGCATCATTGGCCTTCCCCAGGGCAGGGAGGGTTCCAACATGGTGAATAATTTGTAAATGTGGTTTGAGAATCTTATGACATCGTCGGACCTTACCCATTTGTTCTCCTTCTAAAAAGGCCATAGATTCCCTGCCAAACCACTTGACCACACCTCATCATACCTAAGCTCCTGCATCTCAAAGACTGCAACGCAATCCTTAGTATGACCCAACAAACAAACCAGATCTGTCGAGACAACCAGCACATTCTCATCTTCCCAGACTACACATGGGCGGTTTAATGCCAAAGTGCATTCTTTCTCGGGGTCAAGCGCAACTGCATGAAATGGGGCTCGAATACATGCTGCAGTTCCTCTCTAAATTGAAAGTGATCCGAAACAACAAAACCTTCTTCTATTCAGAGCCGTTTTAGGCCTAGGACTGGGTGGAGACATGGGCATCCTGTAGGAAAAGACCTCTTTCTGACATGATCACACCCTCTTCTAGCTCAGTGGTACTGATGCTTTTGATTGGAAGTGCACTGGGTCACTGTTAACCAGGCACAAGTTCTCTTTCCCCAAAACGATACAAATGTTGATTGTAACCCAGTTGGTGCATAGGAGCAATGTACGCTGTAGGAAGAGTACAACCAAGATGGCCAATCACTTCCTAACTATGAACCACAGTGTTGATGACCTTAAATGGACAGTTATAGAACAACTAAACTGCGAGAATGGCCTTTTTGAGAAAGAGCAACGATGGGTGTTCCGTCTAGGTACCCACATAACAGGCCTCAACGATGATATACCTTGGTCACAACTCACATAGTGCCATTGTCACTTATCAACGAGGACATCTGATCTGGTCTCCCTCCTTTTGTCTCTGAGGTTTTGATTTTTTGACCTTTGATCTCCTGACACCATGGTGCACGGAACTGAGTCCAACTCTGAGGATGGTGAGATATCCCAATACATTTAATTCTATTTTTTCAATATATTTTATTATAATATAAAAACCGGGGTCCTGCGAACTCGATCACCCAATGCACTACATGTAAAGAGTATTTATGAGTTTTTGCTCCCGCTCTTAATTAGCTTTTTCCAATCTAAAGGAGCACAAACTTGCTAGCGCTACAGGTGATACCTATCACTGTGGGCAGCAAGTTTATCATGTACATTGGCCGCTCCATTTGGGAACCGGAAGATTTCTTCTGACACCTAGTGTATATCGTTACCATGTTCTTTTTTGCTCCCGCTCTCAATAAACTTTCCCCAATCTCGAAGAGCTTAAACTTGCTACCACCTTGGGCAGTAAGTGCACATTGGCCGCTCCACTTGGGAACCGAAGAATGTCTTTTGACACCAAGTTAATACCGCTACCACGTTCTTTTCGAAGACGCACTTCCAGCAGTCCGTAACCAACACAGGTTAGCGCTCTAGTTTCAGCGTTAGCTCACAACCGGAAGCACCACTGCGTCACACCCCCGGTTGCTTGGTTGACAGGATCCAGGTGAAACCGTTTCCCGGTTTTCATCAATTACTGCCCGCATAAATAGAGTGCCTTCAGCATTCTCCCGCAGCACAGCGGAACCGCAGGATGGAGCTACATTGAGCTAGGGACTTTCACTGGGCACGTAAGTACGGCATAGCCGTCTCAGGGACCAGACACTTATTTTACTTCCAGTATAACCGGAAGGTAAAGGACTCTTTCTTTCTCCCGCCAGTATCAAGTGACCTCGTCCTATCCACCCGTTCTTGAGGTTCATGAGGCATTGCTTTCTCATATATATAAGTATGTATCATACTATACGCCATTTTTTCCTATTTTTTCCAATTTGCTCACCAATTGAGAGTATTACGATAGAGTGTGTGTTTTCCGGTTTTTGTGTGTGTGTCTTGTATTGTCTCCTTTTTTCCCCTAACAGGTCACTACACCTCTTTTGCGTTAAAGGATTATGGTTAAACAACACTAAATGTCACTTTGTGGCGAACTGCTTATTTTTGCAGGTACTACGTGTTTCGCTTCCTGGGGACACTCAGTTATCATATTTCCTTTTTCTTTCTTTCAGACACTGATTAAGGCATACCATTAGGTATTGTATATAAATGCTTTATTAACTGCATTTTCACAAACATTACTAGTCTCTATTTAGAGGAAACATAGTAAATATAGGAGGGATCTTTTTCTCGTCCTGACGAAGATGCCTTGTCGCATCGAAACATGTTGACTCATTAGGAGTATCCGCACATTACGCAGGACATCTCCGCACCACCTTTTTAATAGCACCAGCCTCCCTTGACCTACTAAAGTTTGTATGTCTAAGAGGCCAGGTCCTTTTTATAATTCACCCACCTACATGCACCCCAGACCCTCCCTCTTGCATCACACATAGCACTACATCATCAGTGCTCCCGCGTAGTCGCAGGTCGTAGCACCCCCGTCCCGCAGTGGGGCGGGAAGACCCCTAAGATGAAGCATGACACCAAGGGCCATTTTGGTGTGTGAGGAGTATTTAAACAAACACAGTGTGCGTCCAACCACTGTAGGATACACACCTTCCACTACCCATGATATCTGACAGCAGTTTCCCCCCCCACCCCCCCACCCACCCGTAACTGATTCTATGTGGAGGACGTATCCACCTACAATGCCCATGTAGGGCGTTACCTCTGCACTCCCCAATCGTGTTATTTATAGCCTTTAATATGCAGCCCGGCTTCCCCCCAGACCTAGGAAACGTCCACCCCCTGCCCTTGGGCCTACTTAGCACCAGAGCAGGCGGGAAATTAGATATTCAGGATGCCTGTTTCACTCACAGGCTAAGCAAAAACCAAAGGAAATGATGGACGGAGTGTTGAACATTGCAAGCACTCACCCCCAGTCAACTGATCTGGGTTTAATCCATCACCGTTCTTTAGCCCACTCTGCCACCCCAGTTCAGACATAGCCATATGCAAATCAGTCTGACCCTGTGCCTCATGGGAACAGTCCAGCCCGAACTGCCAAGCCATGTCTTCCCTGGACCGGAAACAAGCTTCCTAGGACCGGTTTCTGGCATTTCAGCCGTCTTCAGCCAGGCTTGCTTGAATCCAGTGGCAAAGTGAGCAAGGGACTCACGTCTGAGCATACCCTGCCAACTTATGGCGAACAAGCTATTCACACCGCTAGGATGTGCTAACTTGAAGTGAACAGCCAACTTAGAGTTTCACCATTTTGACTTTTGGGTGAGTGTTATGCCAACTCCTCACTGGAAGAGGTCATTTAGGGGTTGTAGTCATCTTAGGGGTAGGCAGCCTATTGTGATGAGATTTATTAAAGATTTGACACACATGCTCTCTCAAACCGTTTGAGACCACAGTGGGACCTTAACTTGGCCTTGATATTTTTTCATATGCATGACCTTTGAGCCAGTGCTGCATCTCCTGACTTTAAAGACAAATCTTTTAATTGTGATTATGTCAGCTTTTTGTTGAGGGCTTCAAGCGCTTTCAGTGCAACCACCTTAAATCAAATTTCTATCTGACATGTTGGTGCTGAGTACTCAAGTGACATTTTTGCCAAAATTTGTGACTGCCTGCCAATTTGGGCAATGCATGACTCTTCCAGCATTCATTCCTCCCCTTCACTCTTGAAAGAGGAGAACTCCATTTTGTAGACCCCAATTAGAAGTTAAGCTTTTTCATTGGTTATACCAAGGGCCATCGAGAGGACAATGAACTTTTTGTGGGTTTCTCTGGAGTAAAGAAAGGGAAGGCTATGCAGAAGGGTACTTTGTTGCGAAGGATAGTCTCTGCATTAAGAACTGCTGCTCGCTGGCCAAGAAGCATTATCCAGAAGGTCTGAGAGCCCATTCCACCAGGGCCAAGGACGCTACCACTGCGTTGGCATGCAGAGTGCCTGTCCTTGATATCTGCCAGACAGCGACGTAGGCACCAGTGCACAAATTCATGAAGCACTAATGCCTTTGAAAGCCAGGTCCGGTTGAAAGGGCATTTCACATATTTGGTCTGAGTCCACACAACAGATTTCCCGCCTGGGGAAGTTCTGCTTTGGTATCTATTCCAAGGTGACGCATCTGTAGTTGAAAGTATCCATCAGAATAATTTACTTATCTTCAGTAATGCTGTTTCTTGTGGATACTCTACTCAAAGATTCTTCACAGCCCGCCCACCTCGTCGTTCTGCGGCGGGGCCTCTTTCTAACATCTAAAAATTTCCAGAATTAGTATTTAGGAGGAAATGGGGTGTATTATATTTATTTATTTGAAGTTTTGTATAGCGCGAACATGACTCTAGCGTATATCAGAGCGCTTTACATAAGGGTTGTGGAAGACATAGGTAGATAGTTCCGTGAGAAAAGTAAGGCAATCTACATCAGGAGCAAAAATGTTAGCAAAAGACATAGGTAGATAGTTGCGGGAGAAAAGTGAGGCAGTATACATCCGGAAGAAAAATGACAAATTGGCGGGTGACATTGGGCCGTAACAGAGGCCAGGTAGTAGCTAAATCAGCTAAACAGGTTAAGCGACAAAAGGAGAAAAGCTTCTAGATCAGTGCAGTGTTCATCAGTAGAGCTTTCACTTCCCTTTTGAAGGCTACTGTTGAGGGAATCAGTCTTGTTTCCACAGGTAGGGAGTTCCAGATTCTCGGGGCAATGCCAGAGAATGTATGCTTGTAGGTTTTCAGTTTTTTTAATTTCTTCGGTTTCAGGAGCAGTTTGCTGGTGCTCCTTGAGGGCCGGGAGCCACCCGAAAGTTCTAGCTTATTAACAAGGTAGAGATGTGTATTGAAGTGTAGTGCTCTATGTGGCATACAAGCAATTTTTAACTGGATCTTTGCCACGAATGGAAGCCAATTGAGCGATTTCAGGTCCGGCGATGTGGTTGAATTTATTGGAACCAGTGACGAGTCTAGTCGCAGCATTCAGGGATGCTCTGAGGGTGGCTAAACTGAGTTTCAGAAGTCCGCAAAGAGTAGCACTGCCGTATTCAAGTTTTGAGATGACTAGTGCTTGCACCGCCGATTTGAAGTAATCTTGTGGATGGTAGAGTTTAAGTTTTATGAGGATGTTTAGTTGGAAGTTCGCACCATTGGTAGATGCTCTGATATGGTCTTACATGTTTAGGTTCTTATCTAGCACAACTCCCAGTTATTTTGTGGAGTCAATGATGTGTGGTGTGCAGTTGAGAGCGGTGAAGTTTGTTAGATATTTCACCACAGTGGGGATTTGCTTAGTAGGTGAGATGAGGAGGAATTCCGTTTTAAGGGCGTTTAGTTTGAGATGGTCAGGTTAGCCAATTTAAGGTTTTGAGTAGGGTACCGTTGAGTGACTTGATATCTTCAGTAGAAGATATTTTCATGTGCATTTGGGTGTCATACGCATACATGTGATATTGGATGTTGGAAGCTTTGAGGATTACTGTCAGAGGTTTAATGAAAAGGTTGAAGAGCGTGGGGGAGAGTGAGGACCCCAGCGTTCAGGGACTGGAGTTGGGTAGATTTTGATTGGATTTGACTCTTTGTGTTCTGTTGTTGAGAAAATAGGCAAACCATTTTAGGACAGTGCCTGAGAACCCCATCCTGCATTCCAAGAGGTTAAGTAGGTTGTCATGTTTGACCGTGTCAAATGCAGAGGAGAGATCGAGTAGTATTAGTAGACAAGCTTCATTCTGGTCCAGCAGAGGGAGAGCATCATCTACAATATGAGTGATGGCTGTTTCAGTGCTGTGGCCAGAGCGGGAGCCCTATTGGAATTGGTCGAGAAGTTGGAATTGCTCGATGTGTTTGTGCAGTTGTTCATGTACACATTTCTCGAGGAGTTTTGCCAGGGTAGGGATGTTTGTGATTGGTCAATAGTTATTCAGGTCTTCAGGGTCCGCTGTGGGTGTTTTGAGAATAGGGAGAACTAGGCGAGCCTTCAGGCCGTCCGGGATCTCACCTTGAAGAAGAGAAGCGTTGGTGATCTTGGACCAGATTGTGACGTGTGATTTGAAGGTTTCAAGGACGAGAGTGTGCTGAGGATGTCAGTGTCATTGAGGGGTGTGAATTGACTCCAAGAGGCATTGGTTTTGGGGGAGAGACAAGGCGGCGTGAGTAAGGAGAGGGTGAGAGTTTGATTAGAGCTGACTTAAGGTCATAATTGATCTTACTCGCCTTTTCACGGAAGACGTCAGCAACGGCATCACAGTTTGGCTGAGGGCAGGAGATGTGTGGGTATTGGCCCGAAGTGTTATTGGATTGTAACTTGATCAACTCAAATAGCCTTTTCGGGCGATTTTTGGCTTTGTCAAGTTGGGATTTGAAGAAGGTTGCTTTCACCGTTGTGATGAGTTTGTTGTATGGTGGTGTTGTGTGACCTCTCAGTGTAATGCACTTCCAATCCCTTTAGAACCACTCAGGATTTGTTTGGTAAACCATAGCTCAACCCTGGGTAGGTTTTAATCATCTGAGCCGTCAGGCTTACACAAAGGAACAAGCATAAAGCTTTTAAACAGCCATGAACAAATTAAAGTAGAAAGAAACTAAACACTCAAGAAAAGCAACTCTTGTTTACAAAAAATAGATTCCGTTTTTATGTATTTTTAGACTACAAAATGAAAAAGATCCACTGGAGTTTTCCAGAGATAAGGAATTTGAAGGTGTAGTAAATTGCAGCTTTCCACCTAGCCACGAACAAGCGTTTGCAATGTCATCGAATTTGACATTTATTAACTTTTTCAAAGAAAACGTTGTCAAGTTGGTTTGCGTTACTTGGAGATACTTTGGTGACCAACTTTTTCAGGGAGCCAGTCAAGGGAACCAGCAAAGTCCGAAGAAATAGTTACCTCAACAAGAAAAGCAGTCTCCAGTCGAGTTCCAGCCTATGTGGTCCCTTGCCATTGACTTCTATTGGAGTGGCCGTGATGCAATGGATACCGGATGCTGAAGATACTCTAAGATGCAGAAGATGCTGTTTCGTCTTCTTGGGGCTACTCCTTAGTCCACGGGCTTGATGAGGCGATTCTGGCCACAGTGGTAGACATCCTGCGAAGACCTCTTGCGCTTGGCAGAAGTTCAGTTGCCTGGGAAAGTGGTTCTCTACTTTTGACGGGAACATGTCTTCTGGGCAACCAAACTGCACTCCAATGACTCTCCGGGACCAGCAGACTCGAGAGCAACTTTTGAGCGTCGGGTCTTGGTCCCTTGGGCTTCATGCCGGCGAGGAGCGGCGATCTGGTGATCTAGACTAGCAACTCACCCCAGCAGGCTACCTCAGCTGTTGTGGCCCTGCGGTGTGAACAGGTGGTTTGCCAACGGACCCTTGGAGTCTTTTGCTTCAGCTGGGCTCAGGCGACGACGTCTCCACAAGCAGGACACAACAGGCACTGTCTTTCTCTTTGCTAGCAGCAGTTGCAGTCCACCTTAGTGAAGCCTCTTTTTGCTGGGTCCTTGGTGCAGTATGGCAGTCCTCCTTCGGTCCTCTTCTCCAGTCCAACGAGATCGGAGTTCTGGGTGCCCTTTAAATACCCACAAAATGCCTTCCGAGTAGGTCAGTCACTAGCCAATGGGCTACTATACCACCTGCCTTTTGATGACTACTTCCTGAGAAGTGTGGTATCTAGCTATCCCGGAAGTATCCATTCTGCCCACTTCCAACATGACAGAATCCTTTTAGTGTGCAGAACTCCATATCCTAACCCAGAAGTTTGCCTACCAAGGTGGTACATGCCCCAGAAAAGTTGAACACCCAAGTGGCTTCCTCTCTCTGTCCCTAGTGCCAGCATATCTGCCTAAACAATAGAGCAGTCCATCTTCTAAGTGTTGCCCATTTGCCTTTCAATGGTGGCTTCCCCTTTCTAGGCTAACACCCGGGTGGCTCACTGCCAGGAAGAGAAAAAACTACTCCCCCATGCAGGCTTTTATTGTGTCCTTTCCTGGAAGTAGTTTGCTCATCTCCCAAGATGGGTAAAAAGCTGTCCTGGGGACAGACCCTGTGTGCAACCGTAAACAGGTACAGGAGACTTTAGGCAGCAAAGCTGACATTTTTCAAAAGTTGCATGCAGCAACAAGTTCCATAAATTCCGATTTGAATATCAAATCAAGCTTTTTGTAATGAATTTTTTGATACCTTACAGTACTGACTTTACTAGTCCCTGTCAGAAGTTAGAAGGGCCTGAGGTGTCAGCCTGTAACTCTGCACTCACCTCTGGGGCTCCTAGCCTTCTTCATAGTAAATATGACAAACTTTTGGGGTGACAATACAAAAAGAGACAATCCTTACAGTATTCAACAATTGTTCATGCTTCGCTTATGAGTACATGTAAAGAGGAAAGAACTGAGGCCAGGGTACAGAGGTGGCACTTAAATGCGGCTCCGCTCCATCACTTCTGGGAAGGTATGAACTAAACATGGTGGCAAGGTTGGGGTACTGCATGGAAAAAGATCTTATGGATCCAGTCTGGTGCTTGGGGAATAGTCTAAGATAAGTTACCAAACTAAAGTAATGTGTTCATTTTGCTCCTGTGATTTCTATCTTTACTGTTAGTCTTTAGCCATCCTGCATTGTGAGATCTCCAAGTGTGTGTTGGGAAGGAATTACCACTGCAAATCTGGAACCGGTTTCTTTTGTGCACCTTCTTATTTCTTGATTGTATTAAATGCTTTTATATTTTTCTGTTTTGCCACAGTGGTACAAATCCCTCTTGGGAAGTATGGCACAAGTTAACGACGATTGCCCAATCAGGTCTGAGGCCCACGGACCTTAAAGAGATATTGATAACTATTGTCACGGGTGCTGAGTCTTTTTGCTCTGTACTGTGTTTTTGCCAAATTCACAAAGCTTTGTCTGTGAATTAGGTTGTAATTCACTCAGCTTGTTTTAGTCAGTCTCGAGTACTTACAGAAAATGCTTTGTAGTTAAGGTTCTGATATTCAGGTGTAGTTTACTCATTATAAGTGCATAAAATACAACTTCTCACTTTCTGTGATGCACGTCCTATGCGGAGAGCATATGAACAGCAAAGTCTTCTTGGCATTTCTGGGGCTAGCAAACACAGTTGTGAAAATCACGACTTTAAATTTGTCAGTCCATGAACTGTAATTAAACCTATTGCGAAAGTATACACTTTAAAATATAACCATGTGATTTTTATATTGAATAGGTATTTCAAGGTCTTGATACAAGAAATGGATTTTAAAGTAGACCTTGGGTTTCTCTACGCACATGCAGATCTCTTAACTCAAGCAGGAGATGCACCCAAAGACCAAGAGGTCAGATTCACCACATCTGTATTACACAGTCATTCTATGCATGTATCTAAACAGCTCTACAATAACATCTGTTGTGTATGTTTGCTACATATATAGCTAATGTGTGCTGTATGTTCAAACCTAATTGTAACAAAAGGTAGGTCAGATAACATTCATTCTCCGGTATTGTTTCTTTCATCGATTCACATGCTTGAATCTTCCCCGTCGTCATGGTGGAAGTCCTATGTGTAAGAAAGTGGCTCTGTATATACTGCACCAAAGTAAGGTTCAGTGTGCACATTCCCCAGAGGTTTGGCAGAGGCTAATGTTAGATATAACCTTACTCTCTAAAGTGGTAGCTTAGTCGAGCAGTAAGGCAGTATCAGAGGACAGTGTAAAGCATTTGTTGTACACACTCAGTCAGCAAATGGCCTCACACACTCAAGAACTGAACTCTAGGCCAATTGTTTTGTATATAAAAATATATAGTTGTTTTATTTTAGAGCCACAAGTAGGTATCAAAATACTTTCTCAGAATGAAATGCTGTAGTTGTATACTTTCAATAAGCAATATACTTTTAAATGCAATAGTTACAGTTGTTGCAATAGGCAACACAATTCAAACACAATTATAACATTGAGCTCAATGGGAGTTTTTAAGCAAATGCAATTTCAATTACTTTGCGTGTGATTTTCTTACTCAGGGTTGGATCCTGGATTCCACCCTGGTGCATTTCCTGTAAACAGTTGAAATAAATCGTTTTTGTTACACAGGCAATTTTTAAGGAATATTTGTATGTTTCAAAAATCGACACTTTGAAGAATTTCTGGCAAAAACTAGGCAATGTTATCCTATGGAGGAAAATCAAGTTATCGGTAAGTACTGTTGTAATTACTTTTCAGGGTCAGTGCTGGGCACCGAGATCCAGCACTGGGATCTCTCCTGATAACAGGTGAGTAATTTCGTTTTCGTTATTGGGCTGATTTTTAGTGAATATTTTAAAGTTTCAAAACTCAACTCTTAGAAGAATTTCCAAGTGAATCCAGTCAATGTTACCCTATGGAGAAAAAGTGAGTTATCGGCTTTCAGGTAAGTACTCGACTAGCAGAGTTAAGGTTCTGGGCATAGACTCGGCGGTCTCCCAGGGTCAGGTAGGTACAGTTGTTACACCCTCAGCGGCACCGGGGCAGCCGGGTGCAGATCGAGTTAGGCCCAATGTTAGCCTATGGCGGGCAGGGGGCCTTTGGTTGGTGGCTGCTAGCAGGCAGGCCACGCGGCTGTGGGAGCTGGGCTCCTGGTCACTCACACAGGGCAAGTGGGTAAGTAAGATAGGATAGAGGTTGCACTTCCAGGGGCAATCGGGCGGCTGGGTGCAGGGTGCTTTTGAGCCGTCGGGCGCTCAAAGTATTTCAATGGAGAAGCTACCAGATGAACGAAGGCTGCAAGCTCGGGGACGGACATTCTTCAGGGGCGACCACCACTTCGAAAGGTAAGTTGGGAAGCTGTAGGTTAGGTAGGCACCCAGGAGCTGGGCACAGGGGGCCGCAGGGCGCTGGGTGCAGGGGTGTCTATTCGCGTCGGGAAATCTTACCCTCTGCTGGTCGCGGTTGGAGAGGTCCCTGGTTCTGAGGCTGCAGGCGTCGTCAGGAGCATCGAGGAAGGTCCTTGGGTGCTGGATTCTTGGTCACAGTTGCCGGGGGGACGTCCTCGTGGTCTTTGTCCACTCAGGCACAGGCCGAGCTTGGCGGGTGAAGAGTGTGCAGGAGCCACGGTTCCTGGCTGTCACCAGGGGTTTGTTGCTTGCTTTGAGCAGAACCACTGCTCGTGGGAGTCCCAGTCTTTTTAGATGAGCAAGGCAGTCAGGTCCTCCGGGGTTTTCGAGGTTGCTGACTCCTGGAGACACTGGGGTTTAGCAGGAGCAGGTTCGAGGTTCGACAGGCCTGTAGGGTTGGGGCCAAGTCAGTTGGTGTCGTCCTCTTGTTAGCAGCTGCACGGCAGATCTTCTTTCTTCTTGTTCTTCTTGCTTGTTTTGGATTCGGGATCTGAGGAGGGAAGGTGCAGGGTGCCCCTAAATACTAAATTTAGGGACGTTACAGGTAGGTAGAGGTCAGGGACCAATGGGTCCCTTCCCTGGGGTGGGTACACCCCCTATCCTGCCACTCTCCAGTGGGAGGGGGGCAGGAGCCTAGTCCTGATTGGGTAGGGCTCCCCATCCTCAAGATGGCGAGAGCCCGGTGTTGTGCTTCACCTCGCCTCCCCCACCTGAGGGGTGGGGTTGGCAGAGGCTGGCACTCCCCCTTTACTCACTTAGGTTTTCCCGCCGATCTTCCCGCCAGAGTGGGGTCAGAACCGGTAGGGGCCAGTTGCTGAGTACAGCAAGTGGCCTGGAGAAACTCACAAAGGCGGCATGCCTTTGAAACTTCCCTGCCCATCCTGGGGGAGGAGACCTAGCACCTCGCCCAGGACGTGCATTGTTGCAGACCCATGAGAGCGGATGGCTTTCTACCCAGGGGTCCAGCAACATGTCTGCTGGGTGGCAGCCTAGGCAGCCTCTCAGTCAGGATGCTGGTTATTGGTTAGATTCAGGGGGCATCTCTAAGATACCCTCTGTCGTGCATTTTACATTAAATCCCACACTGGCATCTGTGTGGGTTTAATGTGCTGAGAAGTTTGATATCAAACTTCTTAGTCTTCAATGCAGCCATCATGGTGCTGTGGAGTTCGTGATGACGACCTCCCAGCACCATATACTCTTAATGGCAGCACTGCACTTACAGTCCCCAGGAATGGACCTGGGTACTGTAGGGGTACAGGGCTCATGCACCTGTACCCACACCACTGGCGTAGGGCACCCAGCGAGAGGGGTGACTGAGGTATGCCAGGGCAATGTGTTTTGTGGGCATGGCACACAGGGATGTGTGCCATGTCGACTCTCTGTTTTGTTCTGCACCAAGACACTCAGCCTGCAAAGGCAATGTGTGTGTGTCAGGGTACAGGGCCTCTAAGGGTGGTACAATATATGCTGCAGCCCTTAGGGGCCTTCTCTGGTCACAGGGCCCTGGGTACCCAGGGTACCATTTACCAGGGGCTGACATGTGGCCAGAGAGGCAAATTGGGTTTAGGCTTCAATGCATTTTTAGGGAAGGAATACAGGCCCTGGGTACCTGATGGGCAGGAGCCCAGGGCACACTCAGTCAAGTACATCAGCAATTCAGCAAAAAGTGTGGGCATACCATGCAAGAAAGATGGCACTTTCTCACACCATGTTAACCGAAAATCTGAAAGAAACAGTTAGTTATAGATTTCTTACCTTAGAATTACACCCAGGCGTCAGACTGGATCCGGAAAGTTTTTCATCAGCAGTACACCTGCGTGTCGGAAGGTAGCGTTGGTTGACTCCGCGTCCGTCGTTGGCATCGTGGTCGCTGGGATGACGTCGCCGAAGCTACTTGGATGCCACCCTCGTCACTGATGTCCGTTATTTCTTTTTCCGCGCCAGCAAGAGCAGATCTGGAGAGAGCGGTACCCCCCCTCACTTTTTGACTGACTTTTTTGTAACTTTTGTTGACTTCTTTTCGAGTCTTACATCGACTTCTGGTGCACGAGGGATGCACGATTTTAAGGCCTGCGGTTCCTGTACTCGACTGATGTCGGTGACTGATCTGCACCACATGTGCCTCTACTGCCTGGAGCGCGACCACGACCCCAAGTCGTGCTCCGACTGCCGAACCATGGCCCCGAAATCTTTGCGGGAGCAGTCCCGATAGCTACACGAGGCCAGGCAGTCGGTTCCACGTTGTTCGAGGTCCCGGTCTCGTGGGAGGTCGAGGAACCGATCGTGAAGCCATCATCACTCCTCATCTAAGTTTTCGCACTCTGGGTCAGGTAAGTCAAAGCACAAGAAGAAGTCGAAGAAGCATTGTCGCTCTTCGACTTCCCCTCATCCGTCGGCCGACGTGACGAAGGGTGTGGGTGGTGCCCCTCCCGTGGCTCCACGTGCGGAGCCTTCAGGGCCCTAGGCCTTCGACGCCGGCGGCTCTGGCCTGGGCACCACAGGGCCCCCTTGGATCCAGGGCTGGATCCGGATCGGACCTCCAGCTGGCATCAACCCCGGCTTCCACCCCGATGTGGATACGGAGCCGGACCGGTGTCGCCCGATGCGGGATCCGGTGCCGATGGGTACTTTTGTGCTTGCATTCCACCCTGGCCATTTTCATTCAGTTTGGCAGCCAGAGGAGGGTGAGGAAGACTGGGAGGGGTCTGAGGACCCTCTCACTGCCCAGTTGGAGTACAATCCGGACTGGAGAGAGGTCCTGGGGGATGCCAGTGGTCTGGACACCTGACCAGACCTTGGCATGTGGTCTCCTCCTACCGTGGCTACGGAGGAGAGAACGTCTTACGCAGTGGTGTTGCATAGGGCGGCTGAGGCCCTACACCTCGAGCTACCTACTCCGGCAGTCAGGACTAACCTCCTGACAGAGGTGGTTCAACCAGCAGCGAGCTCTTCGGAGCCCCTGCTGCCGTTTAATGAAGCCCTCACGGACATCCTTTTGGGCACCTGGTCCAGGCCCAACACAGGGGTTCCTGTGGATAGGATGGTTGACCAATGACCCCACTTTCCTCTCCCAACACCCCTCCCCCGAGAGCTTGGTAGTCCAAGCCTCAACATCTCAAAGAGCATTCCCTACCGCACCACCAGACAGCGAATCCAAGAAGCTGGAAAGCTTCGGAAGAAGTTGTTTGCTTCCTCCAGCTTAGGGCTGTGGTCTGTGAACATCACATGCGTCTTGGGCCATTATTCAGACTCCATGTGTGATACGGTGGCGCAAGTGCTGCCTCAGTGTCCGGAGAAGGCCTGGGCCGTGCTCTCCCGTGTTGTTCCCGAGGGGAGGGACGCAGCAAAGTTCGCCATGCACGGTGGATTAGACACTGCCGACACACTGGGTAGGACCATTTCAACGTCGTTGGCGCTACGCCATCACGCCTGGTTGAGAACGACTGGCTTTTCCGGGGATGTCCAGAACACTTTGATGGACATGCCCTTGGATGGCTTTCCCCTCTCGTGTAAAAAGGCAGACAGTGCGCTAGAGCGCATCAAGGACTCTCGGACTACGGCCAAGTCCTTGGGCCTCTCCTCCACAAACCCTGAACGGTCTGCCTTTCGTGGCCACGGAAGGGGTGCCCCAACATGTTCCTTTCAGAGCCACAGGCCAGCTCAAGCTGTTCAACCTCAGCGCGGCCGGGGACATGGGAACCACTGACGTGGCTCTGGGGGCCAGCGGGCGGGTCAGTCCACCTCCGCACCCTCTGCGGCAGCCTCCAAACCCTCCTAGTCCGACCTTTCAGGCCCATTGAACGCCAGTGGGCGGCAGGATCCGCCATCACCTCCTCCACTGGCGTACCATCACATCAGACAGGTGGGTTTTTCAGATAGTCCAAAGGGGCTATTCCAGACTATCCCTCCAGCCATACCACCCAGTCGCATGTTGGGGGATCATCTGGCCCTTCTCCAACAGGAAGTTACTGCTCTTTTGGCCAAGGGACCCATCGAGCGCTTTCCTGTCCCAGAAGTAGGTTGTGGTCGCTATTCCCACTACTTTCTGGGACCCAAGAAGGACAAGCGCCTGCGTCCTATCTTGGATCTCAGGGACGACAACCGCTTCCCTGGAAGGAAAAGTTCAAAATGTTGACTCTGGCTCAGGTCTTGTCTTCCCTGGAGACTGGATGGTAGCGTTGGACTTGCAGGACACTTATTTTTACATCCCCGTCATGCCGGCCCACCAACGTTAGCTGCGGTTCACGGTAGGCCACAAGCACTTTCAGTTTACCGTGCTCCCCTTTGGTCTTACCAGCGCCCCTCTGGTGATCAAGAAAGTGATGGCGGTGGTCGCAGCTCATCTGCGCAGATCAGGGGTTCCAGTCTTCCCTTATCTCGACGACTGGTTGTTGAAGGCGGGCTTCGCCCAGGCAGTTGTCTCCCACCTCCAGACTAGGGTCGACCTCCTGCATTCGCTGGGGTTCTCCATCAATGTGCCGAAGTCACACCTGACCCCATCTCAGAAGCTCCTCTTCATCGGAGCGGTTCTGGACACGACGCAGTTTCGGGTTTATCCTCCCGAACAGCGAGTATGGGATATTCAGGCTATGATTCCGATCTTTCAGCCTCTATCCTGGGTTTCGGTCAGGATGACCCTGAGGCTGCTGGGCCTCATGACCACCTGCATCCTGCCGGTCGATCATGCCAGGTGGCATATGCGGTCTCTGCAGTGGGACCTGAAGTTCCAGTGGGCGCAGCATCAGAGGAATCTGTCTGATTGCGTCCAGATCTCGGAGGGCACTTCACAACAATTGCAGTGGGGACTCACGAACCAGGATTGGATCAACGGCAGATCCCTCTCCCTTCCCCAACCAGAACACACAGTGGTGACAGACGTATCCCTTCTGGGATGGGGCGGCCACATGGGGGAGGCGGAGATCAGTGGCCTCTGGTCTCCGAAGGAGTCCGAGCTCCACATCAACCTTCTGGATCTTCAGGCGATCCGTCTTGCACTGAATGCATTCCTTCCCTCTGTCCAGGGAAGAGTAGTGCAGGTGTTCACAGACAACACCACCACCACCATGTGGTAGTGCAACAAAGAAGACGGGGTGGGGTCGTGGACCCTATGTCAGGAGGCCCTCCGTCTCTGGACATAGCTGGAACATCAGGGCATATCCTTGGTGGTTCAACACCTGGCAGGTTCCTCAACGCCAGGGCGGATGAACTCCGCCGCCTGTGCATGATGAATCATGAATGGCGACTTCACTTGGAGGTGGTGCAAGGTCTCTTTCAACAGTGGGGAGACCCTTGATTAGATCTATTCGCCACCGTACAGCCCCATGTAGTGATGAAAATGGATGCCTCCTTAGAAGGCTGGGGAGCTCATTTGCAGGACTTTTAAATTCACAGAAAATGGACTGTTCAGGAGACTTTGTCACCCTAAACCATCTGGAGTTGAAAGCGGTCTTCCTAGACCTTCAGCCTTTCCTTCCCAGGCTCCTCAACTCACCAGTCTTGGTGAGAACAGACAACACAACAGCCATGTTTTACCTCACCAAACATGGAGGGACACGACCACAGGTTCTGTCAGCGCAAGGAAAATAGATATGGGAATGTTTACTGGCCAACAACATCACTTTGAAAATAGAGCATGTCCGAGGGGTGCAAAATGAATGGGCGGACACCCTAAGCAGGACTAGCAAACAGTGCAATGAGTGGGAACCCAACCAACAGCAGCTAATGCAGGTTCTCGGCTTTGGGGTTCTCCAATCCGGGATCATTTCGCTACTCGTCACTACAAGAAATGCAACTTGTAATCCAGCAGGTACAGGTGAAACGCATTCCACTTAGCATGGACAGGGATGTTCGTGTACGAATTCCCTCCATTCCCACTCATTCCCAAGGTAATCCACAAGATGAAGAGGAAAGCTTTTTCCGTCTCATACTCATAGCCACAGCTTGGTCAAGGCAGTATTGGTTCACCGAGCTTCTTTGCTTATCAGGGTGCCCACACATTCTGTTGCAAACATTAGAGGATCTTCTGTTGATGAACGAGGGGCAAGTTGTGCATCCACAGATTCATTTGCTCCACACTTTACCAGCTTGGCTCTTAACGACAATGAGGTCGGAACTCGATTGCAAATGGAATCTTCGAAACGCTTGTGCTGCATCCTTAGCTAAATGTTGCTCTGCACAGTAGAACAGGTTTTGCTCATGATGTGCTTCTCAGTCTTTCCATCCTCTTATATACTCCAGATCAGATTCTCCCTTATCTGCTGCAGCTAGCGAAATCAGGATTCACTCACTTGTCTATTGAAGTTAATCCGCCGGCTAACTCCAGATGCAGGAGGCCTTCTGGACAACTGTCATTGTGGCCCAATAGACGGTTTAGAGAGTTCATGAAGGGCCTTTTTTGGGTCTACCCTCTGGTACAGCCTCCTCCTATGGATTTGCAGCTAAACATAGTCTTATCTCAGCTCATGAGAGCTCCTTTCGGACCAATCGAGAAGGCTAGCTTGAAATTTCTCTCTTGGAAAGTAGCTTTTCTTTTAGCCCTCACTTCCGCAGGAAGAATAAGTAAGATCCAAGCCTTCGCAATTCAAGAACCATATCTGCAATTTCCTGATGAAAGTCATCCTCCAAACTGAAATGAGCCCATCATTTTACTGACATTCTTCTGTAAACCGTTTTCGCCAGGGGAGAGAGCCTTGCATTCTCTCAATGTCAGATGCTGTCTGAAGTTCTACCTCAAGAGAACAAGAACTTTACGAAAATCTGACCAACTCCTGATTTCTTTCACCTCACCAAGGAAAGGACAAGCTTTGTCACAAGCAAGTATTGCTCATTGGATGTCTGCGACCATCACCTTCTGCCATGAGAAGGCCGTAAAACCACTGTATGCGAAGGTGAACGCACATTCTACGCGTAAGGTCTCCACTTCTACAGCCTTGTTCGCAGGAGTGTTGTTAACTGACATCTGCCCGGGCAGCTGCGTGGGTTAATGCCCAAACCTTTACGAAACACTACTCCCTGTATTCCTGAAGAAAAGCGGATCTGGCAGTTGGACAAACTGCACTGATTTTCATAAGGGACACAGCACTTGCATCTTGTTCATATGCATTACTGTGTATGCCTCTCCACTCTCTTCTACCTTTATTACATCTTTGTCCGGTAATGCTTCTCGTATTCCTGTGTTGGATGCACTTTTATGACTTTATTATTACGGTATTTCTACTTTTTATCATAGTGGGATGGTTTGCCTTACCTGCCACTGTTGTTCACTTGGTACTGCATACTTGTCTGATTCAAGCATGTGAATCTATGAAAGATACAATACTGGAGACAAAATAAGTTACCTGTTCACTGTGGTTCTCCAGTATAGATATCTTTCATCGATTCACATGTGACCCTCCCTCTTGCCCGTTAAGACTCTCCTTATTATAACTCAGTTTTTTCCTGTACTACACTCGTGCTGGAATCTGAGATGTGGTGGCCCTGCAGGGGATGAGTGCTTCAGGGTTGCGGCTCTGGAAGGTTGAAGTTTGGATTTTTTAAAACAATGTAAATTGTCTACCAATGTCTATTTTTTTCAATGGGGTTTTGATGCTAATGCTTTAACATTGCTTATAGTGCTTTTACCTTGGGACTCCCACCATGACTACAGGGAAGATTAAAGCATGTGAATCTATGAAAGATACCAATACTGGAGAACCACAGTGTACAGGTAAATGACTTGTTTTTTCAGGTCACTGTTGTATTTCACTGATCAAGTCTCTCCTTTAGTTGGATTGTTTTCATTTGAAGATATCTGAAAGAGACACGTTAGTGATAGATTCCTTACCTTAGAATATCCCCAGGCGTCAGCTTGGATCCCGAAAGTTTTCGGCAGCAGTACCCCTGCGCGTCGCTAGGCGTTGTCGTATGGCTCCGCGTACATCGCTGGCGTCGTAGATGCCGAGAGGACGTTGTCTGACCTACTTAGACGCGCCCACGCGTGCTGACGTCAGTTCTCTCTTTTTTTCCGCGCCAGCAGCGCAGATCCGAGAGAGAGCGGTACCCCTAGTTAAAAGTTTTAACTTGGTTTCTGAGAACTTGTTTCTCTTGTTTTGTCGAGTACTCGACTTCTGGTGCAGTAGGGATGCCCGGGTTTAAGTCCTGTGGGGCCTGCCGTCGGAACATGTCGGTAGCGGACCCGGACTACGTGTGTCTCTTATGCTTGGGGCACGCCCATGACCCCGAGGCGTGCCCCGATTGTAGGGCCATGGCGCCAAAAGCTTTGCGGGAGCGTTCCCAAAAGTTGTTGGAGGTCTGGCAATCAGTACCGCACCGATCGAGGTCCCGCTCCCGTGGGAGGTCGAGGGACCGGTCGCGGAGCCATCACCATCGCTCGTCTGAATCGGGGACAGGTAAGTCACTGCGCCATAAAAAGTCGAAGAAGCGACGTCGCTCGTCCTCTACCCCTAACCGGTCGCGGGACGCGGTGGAGGGGACGGGCGATCACTCCCCCGCGGCTCCGATGGAGCCTCCGTTGTTTCCTGTGGCCTATCCGCCGTTTCCAGGCCCGCAAGTGACTCCGGATGAGGTACAGGCCCATCGGGTCCCTCCGGAGCGTCTTCCTGCCCCACGGACCCGTTGGGTGGGTCTGCCCCCGTGCCGCCCGCCTTTGGCCACAGCTACGCCGGCACCATACCCTGCGGCGCCTCTGGCGCCGGGCGCGGCACCGCCTCTGAAGCCGGATGGCGCCGAACCAGGATTGGTCTCTTACCCCCCCGATTCCATTTCTTGGTGGGGAGTTTGTCCCATTTCCCCGGACACCTCGTCCTTACCGGCCTCTTCAACAACCTGTGGATGAAGGGGAGTACTGGGAGGGGTCTGAAGACCCCCTTGCAGCTCAATGCGAGGATGAGCCTGAATGGGAAGGCGACATGAAGGGTCCAGTGGATCTGGATGTCTCTCCACTCCCTGGTACACTGCCCCCTTTTTCCGTGGCTACGGAGGAGGTTGGGACTTTTTTGGTGGTGTTGCGTAGGGCGGCTGAGGCTCTTAACCTCGAGCTTCCTTCTGTGCCTATCAGGACCAATCTCCTGACCGAGGTGCTGCAGCCAGCGTCCTCCTCCGCGGAGCCGCTGCTGCCCTTCAACAATGCACTTACTGACATCCTGTTGAGCACCTGGAACAAACCTAACACAGGGGTTCCAGTAGATAAGGTTGTGGCACGCCACCATCGCATGGCGCCGGGTGACCCCAGCTTTCTCACACAACACCCGACGCCTCACAGTCTGGTTGTCCAGGCTTCTGCCTCGCCGAGCGCATTCCCTTCTGCTCCTCTGGGCAAAGAGTCTAAGAAACTGGAGCAGTTTGGGAAAAAGATTTTCACTTCTGCCAGTTATGAGTTGCGAGCGGTGAATACTGCGTACCTGTTGGGCCGCTGTTCACATTCTGTGTGGGACACCATGGCATAGGTGCTGCCTCAGTGCCTTGTGGAAGCTCAGGCGGTGCTCTCCCAGGCCATTACCGAAGGGAGTGATGCTGCTAAATTTACTATCCGTTGTGGGCTTGACACGGCCGATTCCCTGGGCTGGGCACTTTCCACAACCGTAGCGCTCCGCCGTTATTCTTGGCTCAGAACTACTGGCTTCTCTGGGGATGTCCAGAACACTTTGTTGGACATGCCCTTTGAGTCCTTAGGTCTCGTCACCACGCCCACCCCCTCGGGGTCTGCTTTTCGCTCCTTTCGAGGTCAGGGTCGAGGCATCCAAGCGCGTTCCTTTCAGAACCACCGGCCAGCGCAGTTTCCGCGCACCCGCGGTCATGGGGTCCGCCATGGTGGGTCCCGAGGCCAGCGGGCGGGTCAATCCACCACCGACCCTGCCATCACCACCTCAAAACCTTCCTAGTCCGGTGTTTCAGGCCCACCAGACGCCAGTGGGCGTCAGGATTCGCCATCACCTCCCCCACTGGCGCATCATCACTTCGGACATGTCGGTTCTGCAGATAGCCCGAAGGGGCTACTCCCTCCCCTTCGAGTCTACCCCTCCAGCCATGCCACCTCAGTACTACCGCATGTCGGGGGATCACTTGTCACTTCTCCATCAGGAAGTTGGCCAAGGGGGCCATAGAGCGCGTTCCGACACCAGAAGTAGGTCGTGGTTGTTATTCCCACTACTTCTTGGTTCCAAAGAAGGACAAGGACCTGCGTCCTATCTTAGACCTCCGGAACGTCAATCGATTCCTCCGGAAGGTGAAGTTCAAGATGCTCACGCTTGCTCAGGTCTTGTCTACCCTAGACCTGCAAGACTGGCTGGTAGCGTTGGACTTGCAGGATGCTTATTTTCATATCCCCATCCTGCCGGCCCACCGGCGTTCACGGTAGGCCACGAGCACTTTCAGTTCACCGTGCTCCCTATCGGCCTTACCAGCGCCACTCGGGTGTTCACGAAAGTGATGGCGGTGGTCGCAGCTCGTCTGCGCAGATCAGGGGTTTCAGTCTTTCCCTATCTCGACGACTGGCTGTTGAAGGCGGGCCCGCCCCAGGCAGTCGTCTCCCACCTCCAGACTACGGCCGACCTCCTGCATTTGCTGGGGTTCTCCATCAACGTGCCGAAGTCGCACCTGATTCCCTCTCAGAAGCTCCTCTTCATAGGAGCGGTTCTGGATACGGCGCAGTTTTGGGTTTATCCTCCCGAACAGCGAGTCTGGGACATTCGGGCTATGATTCCGATCTTTCGGCCCTGGTCCTGGGTTTCGGTGAGGAAGACCCTGAGGCTGCTGGGCCTCCTGCATCCTGCTGATCTATAATGCCAGATGGCATATGCGGGCTCTGCAGTGGGACCTGAAGTTCCAGTGGATGCAACATCGGGGAAACCTCTCTGACTACGTCCAGATCTCGGAGGGCACTGCGCAGGACTTGCAGTGGTGGCTCACTGACCAGCTTTGGGTCAGCGGCAGATCCCTCTCCCTTTCCCAACCGGAGCACACAGTACTGACGGACGCGTCCCTCCTGGGATGGGGCAGCCACATGGGAGAGGCGGAGATCAGAGGTCTCTGGTCTCCGGCGGAGTCCAAGCTCCATATCAACCTTTTGGAGCTCAGGTCGATCCTACTTGCATTGAAAGCATTCCTTCCCTCTGTCAAGGGGAGAGTAGTGCAGGTGTTCACAGACAACACCACCGCCATGTGGTACTGCAACAAGCAGGGCGGGGTGGGGTCGTGGACCCTATGTCAGGAGGCTCTACGTGGCTGGAACGTCAAGGCATTTCCTTGGTGGTTCAACACCTGGCAGGTACCCTGAACGCCAGGGCGGACGAACTCAGCCGCAGGTGCATGTTGGATCACAAATGGCATCTTCACTCAGGGGTGGCACAAGGTCTCTTTCAGAACTGGGGAGAACCTTGGTTAGATCTATTCGCCACCGAACAGAACACGCAATGTCAGCAGTTCTGCACGTTGGAGTTTCCAAGGTGGCACTCGCTCGGAGATGCTTTTCTTCGCGAGTAGAGTTGCGGTTTATTTTACACCTTTCTGCCTATACCACTTCTGCCGAGAGTGCTGAAGAAGATCAGACGTGACCGGGCCCAAGTCATTCTTGTGGCACCGGACTATACTTGAAGAGTTTGGTATCCCGAACTACTCAGTATGAGCGTGGATACCCCGATCCGACTGCCTCTTCGGGAGGATCTCCTGTCGCTGCAACAGGGCACGGTCCTCCACTCGAACCTGTCCAGCCTCCACTTCCTTGCGTGGAGATTGACTTGCCTCCTGAAGTCTGTAATGTGATTCTGGCAGCCAGGCGTACCTTCACTAAAACGGTATACGCCTGTCGGTAGAAATAAATTGTGGCATGGTGCACAGCGAAAGCTGTAGATCCTCTTGCTGCCTCTCTTTCTGAGGTCCTATTGTTCCTTCTCTCTTCGGCCCAGCAGGGCTCTGCTCTGGGCACTATCAATGGCTACCTTTCTGCTCTTTCAGCATTTAGGCTGCCTGATCAGCCTTCTCTTTTCAAGTCCCCAGTTGTCAATAGATTACTCGAAGGCATTACTCACCTTTTCCCTCCTATTCCTTTTGTGATGCCTCAATGGGACTTGAACCTGATTCTCACATACTTGATGTGCGCTCCCTTTGAGCCTCTACATAACTGTCATTTGAGGTTATTAACTTTGAAAACTGTCTTCCTGGTGGCCATCACCTCCGCTCGGGGGGTGAGTGAGCTCCAAGCTCTTTCCTGTAAACCTCCTTTCCTGGCGATTCATCCGGACAAGGTTGTGCTTCAACCGCGTCTCTCCTTTAGACCAAAAGTAGTCTCTGCCTTTCATCTCTGGCAAACAGTCACTCTGCCCACTTTCTTTCCGCCTCCGCACCCTTCAAAAGAAGAGGAGTGACTCCACCGCCTGGACCCAAAACGTGCGCTTTTGTTCTATCTCAACCGCACACAACAGTTCAGGGTGGATGACCAGCTCTTTGTTGGCTACGTGGGTGCCAAGAAAGGCCGGGCTGTGCACAAGCGAACTATCTCTCGATGGGTCATCTTGTGCATTAAAGCCTGTTACTCTCTGGCTAAAAAGGAACCTCCAGTTGCACTATGCGCCCATTCTACCAGGGCGACAGCAGCTACTACAGCATTGGGACGCGGTGTCCCCCTTCAAGACATCTGTCAGGCGGCCACTTGGGCCTCGTTGCATACTTTCACTAAGCATTATTGCCTTGACATTCAGGTCCGGAGAGACGGCTTCTTTGGCCGTTCAGTTCTCCGTGACTTTCTGGTGTAATCTCTCTTCGCAGACCCACCACCGCGGTTGGTATTGCTTGGGTATGTATTCTAAGGTAAGGAATCTATCACTAACGTGTCTCTTTCAGATGCACAAATTACTTACATGTGTAACGATATATCTGTAAGAGACATTAGTTAGTGATAGATTCCTTACCGCCCGCCTATCCTCCCCGTTCTGTGAACTGTTCTCTAGGGTTCAGGTCATCCCTTTCAGGGCCCTAGTTCTATTGCACCAGTAGTCGGTCTCTGGCATGGCTCTGCGCTCCTGGCGTGGAAAAGTTGTGTACAGAAGTGACGTCCGCGCGTGTGGGCGCGTCTAAGTAGCTCCGACGAAGTCATCTCTGCGGCTACGACGCCAGCGACGTACGCGGAGCTGTACAACAACGCCTACCGATGCGCAGGGGTACTGCTGATGAAAACTTTCCGGATCCAGTCTGACTCCTGGGGATATTCTAAGCAGTATCAGACTGCAGGAGGTAACCCATAAACCACAGGGAGACTGGGGCAATGGTTAGTAACAAACAACAGTGTCTCAAACAAGGGTATTATTCAACGTACAGGTACCTGTGGCACAAAATAATTGCAGTGGAATAAATCCAGAAGAGGAGACAGCCAGGGAGACATTAACTTATGAAAATAAATTTGTATTTCAATCAAAGAACATGTTGGACATATTAAACTTCATATGTCCTAGCACATGAGGTGGTAGCACTGCCCTACATTAAAAGACATGTAACCATAGATTTATTCCACTGCAGTTAATTGTGGCACCTGTACATTAAATAATACCCTTGTTTGAGACACTGTTGGGGATAGTCTAAGGTAAGGAATCTATCACTAACTAATGTCTCTTACACTTATATCGTTACACAAGTAAGTAACTTGTGCGTTAATTCAAATGCTAGCAAATATTCAAATTATTCTATAATGTGCCTTTTTTAAACTAACACGTAAAAATTCCTACTCGAGTGGATACTTTTTTCTCAAATTCCTAATGTCCTAAATAAACTCCAGACGGGTTTTCCAAAATCAAACAAAATTATCTTTCTGCAGTATCGGGTAGCATCAAAGAGATAATGTGTGTTTGTGTTTACATCACTAATGTCCCCCAAAGTGATAGTGCCATCAGTATATTATACAACGATCGCTCCATTAACATTACTGTTTTTTTCCACACACCATAAATAAATGGTCTGGTAAACAGTTTTTCTGATGAGTACATCTTCCCATAGATTGCTCACTTTATGAATACTCCTTCCATACTTCAGACTGGTCCATGTAACTTTTCCATGCAAGGAGGCCCCGCTCACACCAGATGAATCCAAGCACAGCTTCTTTTGCAGTCTGTTGTATACTAGGCACCAAACGCCATGCTGTCGTCCGTTGCTGTTTTTCCGCTCCTTATCGAAGCGGTCTTTAGGAGAGTAGGATCTGCACTTATGTTGCCCCCACTTTTTTTCTAATGTTTACACTGGTTTCTGGCTATAGTCTGGCTGGGACCCTGATAATTAGGGCCCCAGCCTCTCTGTTCTCTCTAAACAACTTGGAGTGCATATTAGATGCACTAGTGATTGGATACTGTGGTACCTTATGAGCCCCTAGTATATGGTACCTTGGGTACCAAGGGCATAGGTACTTCACAGGCCTACCAGGGGCTGAAGCATGTATTATGCCACCCCTGGGAAGCAGACTAAATCTGACACCACAGGCCTGCTACTGCAGCCTGGGTGAGGTAGTGTTAGCACTCCTCACTGAGGTATAGGTTCCCTATATCTCACCTTACACACACATATAAACCTATCAGTCACCGCTAAGGCAGGCCCTATAAATCCTGAGGGCAGGGTGCTTGGTTTCCATGTGAGGGGGTGCCTCTGCCTGAGCAGGGCCCCTCTGCAGCTCTCAAAGTCCATTCTCTGTAGCTGTTTGTGGATGCGGTTAAGCCATATACTCTTAAGTGCATTATAGCCTAGCGGTAAATGCTAACTTTGGGATGGCTGCATCAAAACATGTCGTGTTTGGTGTCAAACGCTTTGGAATCATACCCCCACACCAGTGACTGGTGTGGGAGTATGATCCCACCCTTCTAGAGGAATAGACATGTACCCACTGTGGAAACACGGTAGAATCCTGAAGAGCCCTGGCATCACAAAATGGATGCCACCAGCACAGACACTGGGCTGCCCTCCTGCTGCTGACCGAAACTCGCAGTGGAGGAGGCTCAACAATAGGCATCCTGTCACAGGGAGGTGTAACCACCTTCCAGACAGGATTTAGTGTATTTGGGCTGGGTGGGTGCACTCCTGGAGTGCTTTGAAGTCCTGCACTGGGGGAGCAGTAGGCTCCTCTGTTCATATGCCAGCTCAAACCAGTTCAGGGGCTACCAGCCCCTGCTCCGGTGCAAAACTGGACAAAGGGAAGTGGGTGTAGCCTCCCCCTACCCTGACCCTCCCATAGGAGTGGTCATAGAGCTAGTCCCTCCCTTTCTTTTAGTATAAGTTAGGCAACCCTTGCCATTGCAAACTAGATATCCCTGGACGACGCTCTGAAGAAGAATCCTGGATCTTCGACGTTCCACTACCTTTGGAAGACTGAAGAATCTCCCTTGGAGTCAAGGAGTGACTCCCCTTCTTGGCAGGCACCAAAACTTTGCATCAACGGCCGCAAACTTTCCCGCTCCCGCCGGAGTCCGAAGTCCCTGCAGCCCCGGAAGTGGATTTCCTGACTTCTCGACGGCCATTGTGAGTCCCCAGCAAAGCTGAGGCGAGTGGTCCCCACGAGTGACGAGGAACAGCAATACCCGGGTACCGTGCACTATTGTCAAGTGCAACCCCTTCACGACGTTCTACGAACTTGTGCAGTGGACCACGTGTGGATTTCCACTGAAGATCAGTGGCCTACCTCGTCCCGAGTGACCGTGGGCTCCTGTGAAGTGAATCCTCCCGAGGCGTTTTTCGCGATCCCTTGCCGGTTGGCTTGTGGGTCCCCTGAAGACTTTTCTACAGAACCAAAGTGCTCCCCTGGTTGCTGCAGACCTGCCCTGACTTACTCTTGCCGGGTGAGTCCCTCAGACCTTGTTGGTCTGCACCGCTGACTTTCTTCACATTCCACAAGACTTGCTGTTGCCAAGGCTTGTTGGCTCCAATCCGGTTGCCGACCCCTCAGTAAGCTGCAGACTTCGTGGGACACTCCGAATCCATCTCCTGGTTGTCGTCGACGCCTCCTGGACCTCGTGGCTGAAGAGTCAAAACACCCGTGATCACCTGAAATCACCCGACTACTGTGGGCATCCGGCTTCCTGGCCCCGGGTCACTGGCAAGTGACTTTGAACACTGTGTCCTCTGCTTTCAGGTCTTCTTTCTTCAGAATCCAGCCTTGGATTCCACCGGACACTTCTCCTGTCTTCACAAGCAGCAAGTCTTCTTTGGCTCCCATTGAAAACGATGCCGCGACCCGACACCAAAAGACACCTATGCACCCGGTTTCCCTGGGTGAGGCAACTCGAGTACTCCGGTGCTCCTGTGTGTGTTGGCTTTAGAACTACTTACCCTGTAAGTGACTTGCTTGTAGACTCTCCCGAAGTATCCTAAAACTTTGAAATTCCAACAGCAACTTGCTCCATTGAAGTCTATTGGGATCCGCGGCTGTGTTCTCACACTGCATGCGTCTCCCGTGGGTCCTTTACTTACCTGCCTTGGGTGGATTAGTGAGGCCCCAGCGCTTCTGAAGACCTTAGGCCTTCTCCCTTCTCAAGTCGTTCTTCTTATACCTCTTTTTTAGTATATGGTCTGGTACGCCCCTAGGGCCCCATCCATATAAGTGCTTCATTTGTTGTGAAACGTTGATTTGTGCATATGTGCTTGACTTCTAATCTCATAAAGAGATTAGTAGAGTGTGTCTAGTAATAAATACATATATATTTTATATATATACCTGTGTGGTGTCCTTTCATTTAGTGATTAAAGAGATTATAAGGTAAAACAAGCTGCTTTACATTCCTCTAAAGACTTAGCCTGAAGGCTGCTCTCCACAGCTACCACTAGGATAGCTTTCTTAAAAAGGTTGTCTTAAACCTATCTACCATAAGAGTCGAATTGTACTGGTGCAAGGTGGCCACTTTAGTGACCAGCATATACCAGGCCAAATTCTCAAACAGTCTCACTGACAAAAGTCTCCTCAAAAGGCCTTAGTCTACAAGCCTTGCAGATGGTGCAGCAAGATGATGTCCCTTTCAGGTCCCCACATGGATTGTATATGAGTCTGGGGTCTGAGCATGGCTCTGTGTCCTGTGACTTTTCCACCTGCATGCTCTGGAGTGCTACAGGCCCTTTCTGGTTGCCCTTCTGTCACGGATTCTTTATGGATAATTGGTTCTCCACACCTGCCCATCCTTCTCACCCAAGGTGGTTTCTGCCTTTAATATGGCCCAGTCTATCTCTCTTCACCTTTTTTCCCTCCTCTGTATCCAACCAAGGAGGAAAGACTACTTTATAGACTAGACCCCAGGCATGCCGTACCCTACTACATCAACTGTACTCGCAGGACAAGGTAGACGTTCAGCTCTTTGTATGCTTTGCTGCAGCCAGAAGGGTAGTGCACTAACCTAATACACCATCTTGTTTTGGGTCTGCCCCTGTATCAAAATGTGCTATTCTATCGCTACGAAAGATCCTCTTGAGGGCATTTGTGCCCATTTAATCAGAGCCATGCTTGCTTCCATGGCTCTTCCTTGAGGTGTCTTAGTTGCAGACCACTGCCTGGCTGGTACATGGTTTGCAAACCACTGCTGCCTCAAATCTCAGACACGCAGTGCTTGGTAATTTGCCCAAGCTCTGTTGCTTAAGTTACTTGGTTAACCAACTCTACTCAGTCCCATCTCCCAGAGATATAGATCTGATAGAGACTACTAGCCGCAGATTCCTTAACGTAGAATTATCCCCAGGCATGAGATTGGACCCAGAAAACTTTCTTGCCCAGCATCTCTGCGTGCCGGGGGGCGGCACCTCGCGACTCCGCCCCGGCATCCTCCGTGGGCGTGACGTCAGCGAGGTCACATAAGCCCCACCCCGGCGTACTGACGTTAGTATTCTTCTTTTCCCGCGTGCAACGCAGACCCCGATCATGTCCTGACCTGTTTCAGGCCTTCTTTTTACGCTTAGCGTTTTTTCTGGGTATAGTGTGCGAATGCCTTCGGGCTTGAAGACGTGCTCGTCTTGCACGCGCCAGATGTCGGCGACGGATCCTCACCTCATCTGTATGTGGTGTTTGGGCAAGCACCATGACTCAACGGACTGCGAGACGTGTCAGCAAATGACGCCGAAGTCCCGGCGGGAGCCCCAGATGAAACTCCTTTTGGCACGCTGTGAGAAGTTGGCCTGATATGTAGTGCTCACTATTCTAGTGATCACTGTGTATCATTCCAAACGACCCTTATTGATGATTGGTTGTAAGTCAACCTTATAGACCAGCTATCCTAGTAGCATGGACAAGAGCAGTCTTTAGGCTAAACTCTAGAGGGCGTGTTAAGCCAGCTGTTTTACCACCACATTTACCCTTTGAACACCACGTGAAAGGGCACCACACAAGTTGTTATGAAAATAAAGGATATTTATTTATAACAAGACTACCCTGGCTCTTTATTAGTCAGGGAGCTAAGCACACTACAAAACTCTTATGAAAATACTTCAAGTTGCACAATTTACACAAATGCCCGAGGGGCATGAAAAACCATATACACTAACAGTGGAATGCGAATGGTTAGAGAGTCTAAAGTTACTGATTCCGGAGAGATCCGATCAGTGGGACTAAACGAAAAAGGAGCTGGACACTTGTAGAGCGAACCTGCGATGGAGCACCATTGCGCCAAATGCACTTTCTTCCCCACCTGTTGCATTGACCCTTCTATCGTAGCCTGCTGCAACAGGTGCAACGTCCTTTTCTCCTACTACTGGCCCGATTCGTCTCTGGCCCAGCACGCATGCACCGCCGCCCCCCTTCATATATAGTCGTATTTCCCCTTAAGTGGGTAACCAGGTTTGGACGCACCGTCCTTGACGATGGGTCCCAGGTATTGGGGATGTTCCTCGACCCCTTTGGTTCAGTTGTATACCCCAGTTACACACCTTTCCCACCCCTCATATGGAATGAAACAGATCCAACCATCTCCCACATATGCTTATGCGGCGTCGGGGGGCGCAGCCACTCTTTACCACCCGGAGCGACCGAGGTCTACACACCTCAATAGGCGTAGTCCCTGCGCTAGGCGAACAGACACAGCCCATGACGCATCACACACCACACACTGATGTCACCCTCCTTACCCTGAATGTTAGGGGGCTGCACACTCCGCGCAAACGATATGCGGTGTACTCCTATGCAAAACGGCACAATACCCCGATAGTCTTTTTGCAAGAGACACACCTCATTGCAAAAGAGGTCGGGAAACTGCAGTTGAAATGGCGGGGTCTCCTGTGCGCCACAACCTACTCTGCGTATGCGCGCGGGGCGTTGATCTGGGTGCGACCGGGGACCCCCTTCAGGGAGCTTCGGAGGGTCATCGACAGAGAAGGTAGATATGCACTACTGGAGGGTCTTTTAGACGGACAGGTAGTACTTCTCGGTAGCATTTATGCCCCTAACGTTGACCAAGACAAGTTCTGGGACCATCTCACAGGGGTCCTTGCCCCATTTGCTTCCATACCCTGGGTTCTGGGAGGAGACTATAATTGCTCACTAGACCTGCACCTTGACCGATCGCACCCACCTCCACTGCACTCACCGGCACATAAGCAAACCACTAGATTCCGGGCATGGATCTCACACTGGTCGCTAACTGATGCTTGGCGGCTGCGCCACCCCCAGGTCCGCCTGTATTCCTTTCATTCCATCCCACACAACTTGCGCGTCCGCCTTGACCGCTTCTTATGTACGGCGACTATCCTACCCCGGATCACCCACACAGACTACCTGGGCAGAATTATATCCGATCATGATGCCCACATTCTCCAGATACGCTGGCAGCCCCCACACCCACCGGTCCCCATGTGGCGTTTGCCACGGGACTGCCTATCGGACCAGATCTTTCGTCACGATCAGGAGGGTAGCATCCAAGACTATTTCACGCGCAACTCGGGAACGGCGTCCTCTAGGTTGGTGGAATGGGATGCGTTTAAAGTGGTGGCCCGGGGAGAATGCCTGCGGCAAATAACGGGTGTTCGACGCGTGTTGGAACAAGCCCTCACCACCGCGGAGCACCGCCTGGCGACCCTCACCAAGCGGGATGCTACGTCCGAAGAGGAAACGCGGCGTATAGCAGACGCCAAAACAGCCTATCACTCAGCCTCTACGGATCTGCGAAGGTGCAACTTCCGATCCTATGCTACCCGGATGCATAAGGAGAGGGACAAGACGGGCACTCTACTGGCGTGGTTAGCCAGGCAAGACACGGAAGTCAAGCCCATTACCGAGATACTGGACCCTAGGGGGGTGTTAGTGCACTCCCAGGCGGAGATTCTGGGGGCCTTCCGTGACTACTATGCCGAGACATATAGTGACCCCACCTCTACCCTGCAGGAAGTAGTGGATCGCTTTCTCGATCCTTTGCCGCTCCCAACAATCACGAGAACAGAACAAGAGGCCCTAGATACCATACTAGTTTCGGCGGATGTGACGCGGGCCCTACGTGCCCTGGCCCGCAATAAAGCTCCGGGGCTGGATGGGTTCCCCCTAGAATATTACACAACCTTTTCAGTGCACCTGATCCCTCGGTTAGTGGAGGTGTTTACGGCGGCGCTGAAGAAAGGAGAAATGCCGAAATCTATGCGAGAATCCGTCATCGTGACATTCCTGAAACCACATAGGGACCCACAACTAATGGCCTCCTACCGTCCGATATCGCTATTGTCTGCCGATTGTAAACTCTTCGGGAAGACCTTAGCGGATAGGTATGTCCAAATTATACGCTCTCTGGTTCACCCGGACCAGTGCGGATTTATACCTGGCAGATGTACGTCCCAGAACATACGTCGAGTCTTCCACATTCAGGATCAGGTGCAGGGGATCTACCCTCGAGCGGCCTGTCTCATCTTAGACCTTGAGAAGGCCTTCGATTCCCTCACATGGCAGTTTCTGTTCTCGGTGCTACAACGAGTAGGCATAGGGCCCACCCTCCTCGCCTACACGCGCTTATTGTACACCGGACTGACTTCGCGGGTGCGCCTAGGCCGATACATATCGACGGAGTTCGCGGTTCAGAGAGGCACGCGACAGGGCTGCCCGCTGTCCCCTCTGCTCTTTGCCCTGGCGGTGGAGCCCCTGGCGGTGCGGCTCCGGAGGGAAGGTGAGAGCTGGGGCATCCCGATAGCGGACACGGTGCATAGTATTTCCTTATACGCAGATGACCTACTGATCTATGTACGGGACATTGCGGATGATCTGACACCCCTCTGGGAAACCTTGCAGGAATTTACCGTGGCCTCAGGACTACGAGTAAATTGGGATAAATCCGCAATTTATCCGCTGCATCCGGGACTACCTCCGCAGGTGGTTCACATGGGAACCCAGCGAGTACCCTGGAGCGCGGAGGCCCCCCGGTACCTGGGTATTCGTCTCTACCACTCCACCGCAGATATGTTCGAGGGTAATCATTGCAGGGCTTTAGCGAGCTTTAGGGCTTCGATCGGCTTTTGGAAGAGCCTCCCATTGGCTCCCATTGGGAGAGTGGCATTGGCCAAAATGATCATGGTTCCGAGATTGCTGTACTTTTTTACCAACCTCCCCGTGATCCCGCCCAGGACCTTTTTCCGGGACCTAGACTCCCTTCTTAGTGCGCTCATCTGGGGGTCTAACAGACACAGAATAGCCCTGACAAAACTACAATTGCCCACCACGCAGGGTGGCTTGGGAGCCCCATCCTTCGAAGCCTACTTCTTGGCAGCACAACTGCAATGGCTGTCGCATTGGACAGCAGACAGGTACACTGTGGAAACGCATACCATCGCGGGACGAGTATCAGTTCCGGAGATCCGTCGCTTGCTCCTCCCTGGCACACGCCCAAAGCCCACGTACCCCTTGCAGGTGCTGGTCGCACGTAAGTGTATGATGCGGATACACCGCATGTCCCCGGGGACCCCTTTGTACTCCCCTTTACTCACTCTAGTGGGTTGGCCCAATCGGGAACACTACTACACGAATAGCGCGCTTCGCACATGGACGGGATGTGACCTAACAGAGGCAGCGTCCCTTTTCGAAGACGGGCAACTAAGACCATTCCTTAGTTTGGTGGAGGAATACGGGCTTCCCCCAGGGCAGTTTCTGCTCCACCGCCAACTCCTAGATAGCTACCGACCACACCAGGACCTAAGTAGCGGGGAACCACACCCACACCCAGTGCTACACACGATCCTACATATGGGAGCAGGACGCCATCTCACTACATGGCTTTACAAAGCCATACGGGAATTGACTAATAAACCATTGGCGACCCTCCGGGCCACCTGGGAGGCAGAAATCGGGCGAGTGCTCCATGACGGGGAGTGGGAGAAGGCTTTGAGATACCCGAAGAAAGTCTCCAGAAACGCACGATTTAAAAACATCCAATATTATATTCTACACAGGGCCTATCTCACACCTGCACGCCTCCAGCGATTCTACCCTGACACTCAGTTCCTATGCCCCAGATGTCAAGAACAAAACGCGGACTTTCGACATATGTTCTGGGGCTGCTCCGTCATTCAAATCTTCTGGCATCACATTCACACCGCATTGGGCACCCTCACTGGGCTAACCTGCATGAACACTTGGGAGGCCAGCGCCATAGGCATCTTTCGCATCAGTAAGCAACACAAGGTGCAGACTCGCTTCCTCTCCTTAGCGGTGCTCTTGGCCAAACGCAGCATAGCCATGTATTGGCGTTCCCCCATCGGCCCTCCGGTGGCGGCGTGGGTGGGAGCTACACTCAAATGGGCGGCGGCGGAGGAGGAAACATTACGGGAGGAGGAGGTGAAAGGGACCCGCAAGCACCCTATATCAATGGAATGGGCCATGTTACTGTACCAATTTAGGCAGCTCTCCCCGGGGGCGGACCCGCCAGACGACGCATCTACACAACTAATCCGGAATGCACAATCACAGGCGCTGCCCACCTGAACCCGTAGGCCCCCAGCTGTGCAAAGCCTTGACAGACCCTAACTTCAGGCGCACTGTTGCGATTTTGGGTCGCAACGACCAAGATAGACACACATAGTATCAGAGATACCTCGCCATCACGACGCTGCATTTCCCCCCTTAGTGCAAGTGGATATATTCTTCCATATTCATCCCCTAGTTTGCACCACTGTTGACCCCCAGTTCCTTTGCCATGTATGGAACCCGAGATTGTAGGCTGTGAACGTCACGATGATTGCATACACAGTTTAGGCCTCATGATAACGAATTATCAAGAAATATAATTGTTGAGTAATCCTACAGGATGCATGATCGGATATGACCACTTGACGAATATGTATGATGTACAATATAAGAAATGTGAAAATGGCAATAAAAATAAGTTTAAAAAAAAAAATCTGGCACTTAGTGGCCTTGATAGTGAGACCTGCCTTCTGCAGTGCCTCTAACACTTTCCTCAGGTGGACCAGGTGATCCTCCCATGTGGAGCTAAAGACAGCTATATCGTCAAGGTATGCTGCACAGAAGTCATCCAACCCAGTGAGAACTTGATTCACCAGCCTTTGGAAGGTGGCAGGTGCATTCTTCAAACCAAAGGGCATTACCACAAACTGATAATGCCCACCAGGGGTAGAAAATGCTGTTTTGGGCTTGGCATCCTCAGCTAACCTGATTTGCCAATACCCAGCTGTCAGGTCAAATGTACTTAAGTAGTTGGCAGAAGCCAACCTGTCTATAAGTTCATCTGCTCTTGGTATTGGGTGGGCATCAGTCTTAGTGACTGCATTGAGGCCTCTGTAGTCCACGCAAAACCTCATCTCTTTCTTACCGCCCTGGGTGTGAGGTTTCGGCACGAGAACTACGGGACTAGCCCAGGGGCTGTCCGAGGGCTCAATGACTCCCAGTTCCAACATTTTCTGCACCTCTGTCTTGATGCAGTCTCTGACATGATCAGGCTGTCGATAGATTTTACTCTTTACGGGCAGACTGTCCCCAGTGTCGACCTCATGGGTACACCAATTGGTCTGACTGGGTGTCAGAGAGAACATATGTCGGAAGGATTGAAGAACCTGTTTACAATCCTTTTGTTGATGTCCAGAGAGGCTGCCACAAAAGACAACGCCATCTACTGACCCATCGTCAGGGTTCTGAGAGAGCAGGTCCGGGAGAGGGTCACTCTCCTCCTCCTGTCCCTCATCTGTGGCCATGAGCAAGCCCATGCCCTCCCTGTCGACATATGCCTTGAGCCTGTTTACATGGAGCACCCTGTGGGGGCTCCTGGGAGTTCCCAGGTCTACCAAGTAGGTGACCTCTCCCTTTTGCTCAATGATCGTGTGGGGCCCAGACCATTTGTCTTTGAGTGCTGCTGGGGCCACTGGCTCCAGCACCCACACCTTCTGTCCAGGCTGATACACAGTCAGGACAGCCTTTTGGTCGTGCCAAGCTTTTTGTAATTCTTGGCTCGCCTCAAGGTTTTTAGATGCCTTTTCCATGTACTCAGCCATCCGCGAGCGGAGACCGAGCACATAGTCCACAATGTTTGATGCCGGCTTTCTGAGAGGTCTCTCCCATCCTTCCTTTACCAAACAAAGGGGTTCCCTTACAGGATGTCCGAACAGAAGTTCAAAAGGGCTGTAGCCAACCCCCTTCTGCGGGACCTCTCTGTAGGCGAACAAGAGGCAGGGTATCAGGACATCCCATCTCCGCCGAAGCTTTTCAGGTAGTCCGTGAATCATCCCTTTGAGGGTCCTGTTGAATCTCTCAACAAGCCCATTGCATTGTGGGTGATAGGGTGTGGTGAATTTGTAGTTGACACCACACTCCTTCCACATTGCAGTCAGATATCCCGACATAAAGTTTGCACCTCTGTCAGAGCCAACCTCCTTAGGGAAGCCCACTCTGGAGAACACTCCAACTAGGGCTCGTGCCACCACAGGTGCGGTAGTGGTCCTAAGGGGAATAGCTTCAGGATACCTGGTGGCGTGGTCCACCACCACCAGTATAAACTTGTGCCCTGATGCTGTCTGGGGTTCCATTAGTCCGACAATGTCGATCCCCACTCGTTCAAAGGGTATCCCCACCACCGGCAGTGGTATGAGGGGGGCCTTTGTCGTGCCACCTGACTTACCACTGGCTTGGCAAGTGACACAGGAGCGGCAAAACTCCTTCGTATCTTCGGACATGTGGGGCCAGTGAAAGTGTGGAACAATTCTGTCCCAAGTCTTATTCTGGCCTAAGTGACCTGCAAGGGGAATCTCGTGGGCCAAGGTGAGAAGGAAACCTCTCAGAGACAAGGGGATGACCAGCCTCCTGGTCGCGCCAGGTTTGGGGTCTCTTGCCTCGGAGTACAGGAGTCCATCGTCCCAGTACACTTTGTGGGTACCTGTGGCGTTCCCTGCAGCCTCAGCAGCCGCCTGCTGTCTGAGGGGTTCAAGTGAGGGGCAGTCTAACTGTGCCTTCCCCAGGTCTTCCCTGGAGGGTCCCCCTGAGCCCAGAAACTCAACCTGACCAGGTTCAAGCTCTTTTGGCTCAGTTTCCCTCAGTTCTTTAAGGTCAGCCTCCTCAGAGACTTGATCCACGACCTGGGGCAAGGGGGAAGGCGAGGCCTTAACCTTACTGCTCCTTTTCTTGGAAGGTGTCTGGTCCGTTCTTCCAGGATCCAGCACCTGTTCAGTGGGGCATCTTTTGGCCTGTGACCTGGTCACAGCAAGGACATGTGCTGGCAAGCCTAACATTTCCATGTGAGTCCTCTGCTCCACTTCTGACCATTGTGACGTTTCCGAATCATTGCCCAACAGACATTCTACGGGGAGGTCTGAACTAACCACAACTTTCTTTGGGCCACTTACCCCTCCCCAGGAGAAATCAACAACTGCCATACTGTGATTGGTAGTGACGTTGCTGGCATTGGTCACTAGGTAATCGGTACCTAGCATGATCTGTCCAGGGTCCACAAAGTTAGGTGTCACCATCGTGACACTGGCACAAGTATCCCTGTAGGCCTAAGCCACTTTTCCATTGATCAAAGGCGTCTGCCTGTATTTGCCCAAAGTATTGGGACTGGCATCAGGGGACATATCCATATCCCCTGTACAGACAAGGACGGCCTGAGTCAGCGTGCCAACTAAGTCGTCACTCCCCTCAGTTCCCAAGGTTAACCCAACTAATGCCTTGGGAGGCGCACTACCACTGCTGACTGTACTAGGGGGTGCAGGTGCCTTAGGGGCTGCAGTGGCAGGAGTTTGCCCTCCTTTCTTATTGCACTCACTAAACCAGTGAGTCTTACTTTTACAGTATTGGCACCACCTTTTTGACTGGCCTTCTTGAGTCTTCTTCTTCTGTGAAGCCTGACCCCCACCCTCTTTGGTTTGTTGGGGACCTGTCGAAGACTTCTGGTCATTTTGTTCGTTCTTGTTACTACCCTTTTGGTCTGCTTTCTTCTGACCACCCTGGTTCTGAGTCTGGTTCTGCTTGACCCTTGTTCTGACCCATCTGTCTGCCTTCTTTCCCAATTCTTGGGGAGAGGTCAGATCCGAGTCGACAAGGTGCTGATGCAACAATTGGTTCTGGCAGTTGTTTAAAATCTGTTCTCTCATGATAAGATTGTACAATCCTGTGTAATCAGTAACCTTGCTACCCAGCAACCAGCCTTCCAAAGCCTTAGTGGCACAATCGACAAAGTCAGTCCAATCCTGAGACTGAATCTTCTGGGTGTCCCTGAACAGCAACCTGTACTGCTCAGTTGTTAAGCCAAACCCATCAATCAGTGTATTCTTCAGGACTTGGTAGTTGTTAGCATCCTCAGCTCTAGTAGTGAGGAGCTTGTCTCGCCCTTTACCTTCAAAGGAGAGCCACAGTATAGCTGCCCACTGACTTGGGGGGACGCACTGGACAGTGCAGGCCCTCTCCAAAGCAGTTATCCACTTGTGGATGTCGTCCCCTTGTTTAAAGGGGGCACTATTTTACTCAGGTGTCTAGTGTCTATACCCCTGTCTTTCTCTCTAATGATAATGCTGCCACCAGTGGGGTCTGACCCACTCAATTTCTGCTCTCAGGCAAAGGCAAGTCTTTCTTTGGCGAGGGCAAGTTCTTCCCGCTCGATCCTCAGATTGACTTCCCTCATCTTCGCTTCATGCTCCCTTCTCTGAGGGGACGTCATTCCTCTCTGAGAAGATGCCTGAGAGACATGTGTTCGAACAGATCTGTTAGAGCCTCTGGAGAGAGACCTAGCTCGTCCGTTCCCAAGGTTAAGCCTGCTTGAGCGTGGGCCCGGGGCTCCCCCAGTTCCATTCTCATGCCTGCTTAAGTTGGTCCTCGTAAGCCTGCTGACTACTACTGGACCTTTGTTTGCCTCGTCTCCTGATAATTCCTCCTCGTCTTCCTCCTCTGTATGGAGGTCGAGGTCTGGGTCACCAAGGGTTCCCTCTAAGGGGGGCATGTTCCCATCAGGATTAGGGGGGCCTGTGTTAGAGGCCCTCCTAGCATCATAAGTCTCTAAGAGACCTATCAGAAATGTGATGGTAGGGTTAGAACCCTGGTTTAGCTTCCTGGAGGCACACAGTTGTCTCATCTCCGTGAAGCTAAGAGCTGCATATCTTGACGTGACCTGTGGAGGGTCAATGACCACTAGGGGAGTCTCTGAAGACTCTCCGTGGTTAGACATGCTTTCTAGTGAGGTGTAAGTGATGCACCTACCTACACTATGTGTTTACCTACTGATCCCTTGCTAGGAGCTGTAGTCAGGGTGTGCTAAGCCCTGTTACACTACAACAGCTGGTTCAGTAGAACTCAGAGTATTCTAAGTTAAGTTATATGTACCTGGGTACTTATGTGATCTTTCAACCGATGTTCTTAGGATACGTGGGTGGCAAAACACAGCAAGCTCAAATCCCAACCGCAGCTCACCAATGTGAGAAGTTGGCCTGATATGTAGTGCTCACTATTCTAGTGATCACTGTGTATCATTCCAAACGACCCTTATTGATGATTGGTTGTAAGTCAACCTTATAGACCAGCTATCCTAGTAGCATGGACAAGAGCAGTCTTTAGGCTAAACTCTAGAGGGCGTGTTAAGCCAGCTGTTTTACCACCACATTTACCCTTTGAACACCACGTGAAAGGACACCACACAAGTTGTTATGAAAATAAAGGATATTTATTTATAACAAGACTATTCTGGCTCTTTATGAGTCAGGGAGCTAAGCACACTACAAAACTCTTATGAAAATACTTCAAGTTGCACAATTTACACAAATGCCCGAGGGGCATGAAAAACCATATACACTAACAGTGGAATGCGAATGGTTAGAGAGTCTAAAGTTACTGATTCCGGAGAGATCCGATCAGTGGGACTAAACGAAAAAGGAGCTGGACACTTGTAGAGCGAACCTGCGATGGAGCACCGAAATGCTCGAGTTACCTAGCCCAGGGGCTGCGGCTGCGTGTGGTTCGGCAAAATGTCGGGAGTCCTCGTTGTAGTCTCAGGAGTCTGAAAGAAGAAGTTGCTGGCAGGCGACCAGTGTCGATATTCGGAGGGATCCAAGCCTGGATCGGTGATGGAGATAACCTGAAAGCAGAGAGGACTCAGTTCTTAATCACTAGCCAGTGATTGAGTTGGCACCAGGATGGCACCGGAGGTAGTCACCGCGATCAGGTGAGTGGGTGACGCTGGACTCTGCTGTCCCTCGGTGCAGGAGGCGTTGTCGGCGACCAGGCAGAAGGGGCGAGCTGTCCCACGAAGGTGTCTGCTGTCGGGGATGCTGGACCCAGGATTGGGGCAACAACCCTTGGCAAAGGCAAGCCCACGCGGTGGAGTCACGATGGCGTCTGGAGTGGACCAGGGGGGTCCGGGGTGCTCCTCTGTTGGAGGGGAGCCAAGGCCAGTCTGGAGCAACCAGACCAGCGACGGAAATGTCGTGGTACGTCGTTAGGAGGGCCACTAGCCAACGGGCACGTGACCGAACAACGCGGTGAGCGACAAGGAGCAGAAGGGCCCCCACGCTGATCTCGGGGATGCTGGGAGGCTGGTCTTCGGTGCTGGAGCTGCTCAGGGTTGGGGCGTCTCAAACCCCAGGAGCACTCACTCGAGGGTCCCTCGGTGGTCGTGCTAGGCAAGCGTCGTGCAGGTTTTGATGATGGCCGGTCCCGCAGGTCTCGTCACACCCACGAATCTCAGCTGGGCTGATGATGCAGGTAGAGGTCAGAGATGGCAGGGAATCCGGGTCTCGTCGAGCTGGTCAGTCTGGATCCGGAGGATGGACGTGCAGCAAACCGCAAGCGCTTAGGTGGTGCCTGCTGGTGCAGGGTGGCTACTCCTTAGGCACAAGGGAGAGTCTTCAGAAAAAGTCAAGAGTTCCTTTCGTGGAAAGTAGTTCAAGATTCAGAATTATCCAATTTGGGAAGGGGGCCCGTTCCTACCTTTTATTCCAAGAAAAGGGGCTGGCCCGTGACTAGGTCCTGCCTATGGGTGGGACCAGGGGGGGGGTGGTTACACCCCTCTCCTTTGTCCGGTCTCTCCCCGGCTCAGAGGCTGGGGTGCCCCTGGAACTGGTTCAAGCCGGCCTATGCACAGTGAGCACCGGGGTGCCACTTGCAGTCACCTTCCTCTCAGCCTTGCCTACCTGGAATACACAAAACCCTGTCTGGGATGGCGCGGGCACCGCCCCCGACAGGAAACCCTTTGTCCAAGCTCTCCCCGCTGGAAGGACTCCCAGCAGCAGGAGGTCAGACTTGTGTCTGTGGTGGCAGCATCCATTTTGTGATGCTGAGGCTCGAGTCAACTTTAACCGGGGTTCACAGTTACATGCATGTCGTGTCCCTCTAGAAGGGTGGAATGCTAACCCCGTCGCCAGAATTGGCGAGGGGTTAGTATCCCAATTCGTATGACACCTCACTCGACATGCTTTGATAATGCGATACCAAAGTTAGCAAATAACCGCGAGGATTATAATGCACTTTAAGAGTATATGGTACGCGTTATCCTGGAACAGCTATTAGGACTTGGTTCCGCAAGCTGCAGACGGGCTCAGCTCATGCCAGAGCACCATCTCAGATAATTCCAAGCACTCTGCCTTCAGGATTGATAAGGCCTGCCATAGGAGTGACTGATAGGAATACATGTGTCCATTTTAGGGTTAGATATAGGAATACTATACCTAAAGCAAAGGGTGATTACACCACCTTGCCCCAGCCGTCGTGCAGCCAGTTGTGTCAGATTTGGGTGGCCAGCCAGGGGTGGCATAATACATGCTGCAGCCCCTGGTAGGCCCTGGGTACACCTAGGCCCTGGATACCTAAGGTATGCTGATACAGGGACTGATAAGGTGGCCCAGTTCCAATTAGTAAATGCACCTAAGGTACATGTGTCACTTTAGAGAGAGAACAGCTAGGCTGTGGGTCTGATTAGCAGGCCCACAGCCAGGAAAAGTCGTAAACCAATGAAGCAAAAAGCAAAAATCTGGGGTGATCATAGGATTGCAGACCCTACTCTCCTACACACGCATGTCCAGCTCCCCCGCGGACGACTTCAAGAACCGCCGCTTCCATCTCCGACATCGTCCTTCTCCCAGACCACAAGGGCGCCGCTCACCTGTTGGTAAGTGTCGCAGTTTGTCCCAGAGGCCTGGTCCCCGGCCTGTTGGGGCGTGGGTTCTCAGCGGGTGGTGGGGCCCCCACGTGTCGCCACCCTATCCGCCGTACTCAGGCGCGGGTGCGACCAGAGCCCAGTTGGAGGCTTATGCGGCGGCCTTGCAGGCCTCGTTGGCTCTTCTCCTTCTCTTCCTGGGACGTCTGCAGATCCCTTGTCGTGTGTTGGGACTACTGTGACGTCGCCGGCGGCTCGGGTGCCGACAAGTTCGGATCCAGGTTCGGAGGATGTGGTGCCGTCGGGGTGCGGCCCTTCGGGGTTTACTCCTTCAGACCACGGCGCCTCTGTCTCGCCGCAAACCCCTGCGGGGGTCCCTGTGGTGTCGCAGGAGGTTGCCGGGGCTCGGGACGTGTCCTCGAGTCCCCCTCGGTCCTCTGGGCAGGCGGCAGCCTTGTCCGAAGCCGAGGTGACGCCGCTCAGGCTCCGGCGGCTGCTGGCCCTGGTGGCGCTGTAGGGGCTGGGCGCATCTCCAGGCCCCCCTCTTCCCTCCACGCAGGCGGCTGCCTCATCGGAGGTAGAGTTCACGCCTTTTCGGCGCCGTTCCTTAGCCGCCCCTGCTCCGACCCAGCCCCGGTCTCCCGCGCCGCGCGTTGTGGCGGAGGTCGTTCGGGCGTCCCCTTCGGCACCGGTCGATGTTGACCTGATGCCGGTGGCGAACTCTACGGCGCCGGGCCGACTTCGCGTCGTTGATTCGTCTTCGGACGCCCCCTCTTCTCCAGAGATTCGGCAGCTGTTTGTTTCATCTTCTCCGGAGATGGGTCGCCGTCCCCGTGCTCACAGTCTTCGCCGGAGGCGCCTCAGGTTCCCCATTCATCAGTCCACCCTCCTCCTTTTCGAGCTTGGTCTTTCCTTATTCCAGATGGGCTGGGGGACGGCCGCCTTAGCTTGCAGTAGTCTCCCACGGAGGAGCTGCTTTACCCGCCGCGGGGCCCTACGGAGGCGAGTGGTGCCTTCGCTCGGGCTGTTTCCACACTGCGGGAATCTTGCGTATGGGCGATCCAGCTGCCCATTTCCCCACTGATCATTTGCTGGAGGTTCTCCATCAGTGCTCTGGTGGAAGGGAGCTGCTTCTGCCCTTCGAGGCTTCGCTCCACAATTCTCTTTTGGGGGCCTGGGGGCGTCATGCCTCGGGGGACCCGGTTACCCAGCCTCTTCTGCACCACCACCGGCCTGCTCCGCATGATCCTGTCTGTCATTCCCTCCATCCTTCTACCAGGGGCACTCTTTTACTGACTGCCTTTCCCTCCTTGCCATCGGTGTTGTCTCCACCGTCGCGGGAGGCCCGCTGGTTGGATTCCTGGGGGCACAACATCTTCGCCTCTTCCAGTGCTGCTTTGCGGGCCCTTAACCCTCTGTGTGTGTTGGCTGGAGCCACTTCTTGCTTATGGCGGAGTCCCTGCTGTCTTCCGCTTCTCCGGAGGGTGCCTGCGTGGATCTTCGGCACCATGTGTTGGATGGCCGGGAGCTGGCGGCGTTCATTCTTCGCTCGGCTCTGGACGTTTCGGAGATGCTTGGTCGTACCATGGTGTAAGAAAGTGCCTCTGTATATACTGTTCCCAGAGGTTTGGCAGAAGCTAAAGTTAGATATAACCTTACTCTCTAAAGTGGTAGTAAGGCAGTTTCAGAGGACAGTGTAAAGCATTTGTTGTACACACTCAGTCAGCAAATGGTCTTACACACTCAAGAACTGAACTCTAGGCCAATGGTTTTTGTATAAAAATATATAGTTTTATATCTGAAAGAAACACGTTAGTTAGATTCCTCACCTTAGAATATCCCCAGGTGTCAGACTGGATCCGGAAGATTTTTCGTCAGCAATACCCCTTGCGCGTCGCTAGGCGTCGTCTGCGGCTCCGCGTCCGTCGTTGGCGTCGTGCGCCGTAATGACGTCGGAGTACTTAGACGCCGCCCTCGCGTGCTGACGTCAGTTCTTCTTTTTTCCGCGCCAGTAAGCGCCGATCCAGGAGAGCTACCCCTTTTAGTCTTTTTTGACTAAATATTTTGATCCCTTTTGATCTTTGTCAATCGACATCTGGTGCCGGTAGGATGCCTGGGTTCAAGGCTTGCGACGATTGCCGCCGACTGATGTCGGTGACCGATCACCACCACCGGTGCCTCTACTGTTTGGGCGTCGACCACGACGCAGACTCGTGCTCTGACTGCAAGGCCCTGACCTCGAAAGCTAGGCAGGAGCGGTCCTGTAAGCTTCTTGAGCTCCAACACTCGGCTCCGCGCCCTTCTCGATCCCGGTCCAGGAGGAGGTCCAAGGATCGGTCGCGGAGCCGCGACAGACGTCATCACTCGTCTGGCTCGAAGTCTTCGGGTAAGTCCAAGCGATCTAAGAAGTCCAAGAGGCGACACCGCTCTTCGGACTCCCCTCGGCGGTCGCGCGACTCGGCCGAGGGTCAGGGTGGTTCCACGGAGCCGCGCACGTCCCCATACCCGCCGGTCCCTGGGACTGACGCGACGCCGGCGGAGATTGGTGCCTTCCTCTCGGCCTTGAGGAAACTACCTCCGCCTGCCGGCGCGCCTTCGGGACCCGTGGACTCGACTGGGCGACCTTGCGTGCCGGCGGCTCCGGCCCCGGCGCCGTTGGAGGCTCCGGCCCCAACGCCGCAGGTCTCCGAGGGGCCCATGCCTGGGCCCCCATCGACGCCGGTCGACCTCGTCACGCCTCCTCCGCCGGCGCCGACTCCGGTTCCACCCCGACGCCAACTCCGGTTGACGTAGTTCCCCAGGTCAGCCCCTGTCCGGACCCGACGCCGATGCGGCGCCCACCAACGCCGCATCCGACGCCGCTCGAGACTCACTATGTCTATCGTCCGGCTCCGATCATTCCACCTATTTACCAGGAATCGGATGACGGGGGCGACTGGGAGGGGTCCGATGACCCTATGGCCGTTCAGGCTCAACTGTCACAGGACTGGGCAGATGAACTGGGGGAGGCCAGTGGTCTGGATACCTCACCGGACACTGGATTCATCTCTCCTCCGACTGTGGCTTCGGAGGAGGGTGCTGCTTTTTCCGTGGTGCTGCGCAAGGCGGCCGCGGCCCTCGGGCTTGAGCTGCCTGCCGTGGCTGTGAGGACTAACATCCTCACTGAGGTGCTTCAGTCTGCAGCAAGCTCCACTGAGCATCTGCTGCCATTCAATGAAGCCCTCACTGACGTTCTCCAGGGCACCTGGTCCAAGCCCTCCACAGTTCCTCCTGTGGATAGAAACGTAGCTAGGCGCCACCGCCCTGCTCCGGGCGACCCCAGTTTTCTGTCGCAACACCCCACCCCCGAGAGCCTGGTTATCCAGGCCTCTACCTCCCAAACCTCCTTCCCGTCCGCTCCTCCGGACCGGGATTCCAAGAGACTGGAACAGTTTGGCAAGAAGCTGTTCTCCTCCCTCAGTTTAGGCCTGCGGTCTTTAAACACCGCCTGTCTCTTGGACTTTTTCTCCCACTCTCTGTGGGATACGGTGGAGGACGTGCTGCCCCTGTGCCCGGAGGAGGCCCGGACACGACTTTCCCAGGCTCTGGCCGATGGGAGGGATGCAGCGCGCCATGCAATCCGGTGTGGACTTGACACCACGGACTCGCTGGGTAGGGCGATTTCCACCACGGTGGCGCTTCGGCGTCACGCCTGGCTGCAGTCCACGTCCTTTTCGGGGGATATCCAGAGCACTCTCATGGACATGCCCTTTGATGGCGCTCGCCTTTTTGGTGAGAAAGCGGACAGTGCGCTGGCTCGCTTTAAGGACTCCCGGGCTACGGCCACGTCCTTGGGCCTTTCGGCCCCGCGGCCGCAAGCTTCCGCTTTTCGCCCCTTTCATGGCCTAGGAAGGGGCGCCTCCTCACGTCCGCAGAGCCACCGGCCGCAGACCCAACCTGCACGTGGTCACGGACGTGGTTTCCTCCGAGGCGGTTCTGGAGGACGACGCGGTCAGTCCACATCCACCCGGCAGCATCCGCCTCAAAGCCTTCCTAGTCCGAGCTTTCGGGCCCATTCATCGCCAGTGGGAGGCAGAGTTCGCCATCACCTGCTCCACTGGCGTACCATCACTTCGGACAGGTGGGTGCTGCAAATCGTCCGAAGGGGCTACTCCCTCCCCTTCGAGACGACCCCTCCAGCCATGCCACCGCAGCACCACCGTATCTCGGAGGATCATTTGAATCTTCTGCGAGGGGAAGTTTTGGCCCTCTTGGCCAAAGAGGCCGTCGAGCGCGTTCCGAGCCTAGAAGTAGGTCGTGGTTGTTATTCCCACTACTTTCTGGTTCCCAAGAAGGGCAAAGGGGGCCTACGCCCTATCTTGGACCTCAGGAACATCAATGCCTTCCTCCGGAAGGAACGGTTCAAAATGTTGACTTTGGCTCCGGTTCTAGCTGCCCTCGACCCTGGAGACTGGATGGTAGCGTTGGACGTGCAGGACGCATATTTCCACATCCCCGTCCTGCCGGCCCACCGGCGTTACCTGCAGTTCACGGTGGGCCAGGAGCACTTTCAGGTCACCGTGCTCCCCTTCGGCCTCACCAGTGCCCTCGGGTGTTCACGAAAGTGATGGCGGTGGTCGCAGCTCATCTGCGCAGATCAGGGGTTCCAGTCTTCCCCTAGCTCGACGGCTGGTTGTTGAAGGCGGGCTCGCCCCAGGCAGTCGTCTCCCACCTCCAGACTACGGCGGATCTCCTGCATTTGCTGGGGTTTTCCATCAACGTGCCGAAGTCACACCTGAGTCACTCTCAGAAGCTCCTCTTCATCGGAGCGGTTCTCGATTCGGTGCAGTTCCGGGTCTATCCGCCGGAACAGCGGGTCCGGGATATTCAGGCCCTGATTCCCATCTTTCGGCCTCTATCCTGGGTTTCGGTCAGGCTAGTGTTGCAGCTTCTGGGGCTGATGGCCTCCTGCATCCTACTAGTGCATCACGCCAGGCGGCGCATGCGGGCTCTGCAGTGGGACCTGAAGTTTCAGTGGGCCCAGCATCACGGCAACCTGTCCGACCATGTCTTGATCTCGGAGGGCTCTGCACAGCAGTTGCAGTGGTGGCTCACGGACCGCGATTGGGTCACGGGCAAGAGCCTCTCCCTTCCCCAACCGGAGCATGTCGTAATGACGGATGCGTCCCTCCTGGGATGGGGTGGCCATATGGGAGAGGCGGAGATCAGAGTCCTCTGGTCTCCGGCGGAGTCTCGCCTCCACATCAACCTGTTGGAGTTGAGAGCGATCCGACTTGCACTGAAAGCCTTCCTTCCCTCTGTCAGGGGAAGTGTCGTGCAGGTGTTCACGGACAACACCACCGCCATGTGGTATTGCAACAAACAGGGCGGGGTGGGGTCGTGGACCCTTTGTCAGGAGGCTCTGCGCCTCTGGACGTGGCTGGAACACCAGGGCGTCACCCTAGTGGTTCAACATCTGGTGGGCTCTCTGAACGCCAGAGCAGACGAACTCAGCCGCCGGTGCATGATGGATCACGAATGGCGTCTGAACTCCGAAGTGGCGCAAGGTCTCTTTCAGCAGTGGGGAGAGCCTTGGTTAGATCTATTCGCCACCGAAGAGAACGCGCAATGTCAGCAGTTCTGCGCGTTGGAATTTCCAAGGCGGCACTGGCTCGGCGACGCTTTTCGTCACGAGTGGAGTTGCGGTCTGTTGTACGCCTTTCCGCCTATACCACTTCTGCCCAGAGTGCTGAAGAAGATCAGGCACGACCGGGCCCAAGTCATCTTGGTGGCTCCGGATTGGGCACGAAGGTACTGGTATCCCGAGCTACTCAGTATGTTGACCGATCCTCCGATACGTCTGCCCCTTCGGGAGGATCTTCTGTCGCAGCAGCAGGGGACGGTCCTCCACCCGAACCTGTCCAGCCTCCACCTCCATGCGTGGAGACTGAGCGGCGGCAGTTGATGCCATTTGACTTGCCTCCTGAAGTCTGTGATATCATTCTGGCAGCCAGGCGTCCCTCCACAAAGACGGTATACGCCTGCCGGTGGAACAAATTTGTGGCATGGTGCACAGCAAGGGCTGTGGATCCCCTTTCCGCCCCTCTTTCTGAGGTTCTCCTCTTTCTTCTTTCTTTGGCCCGGCAGGGCTCTGCCCTTGGCACCTTGAAAGGTTATCTTGCTGCCCTCTCTGCCTTCTTACGGCTTCCTGATCAGCCTTCTCTTTTCAAGTCCCCTGTGGGTCAACGCTTTCTTAAAGGCATTACTCATACGTTGTATGTACTAAGAGGGTAACTGTTCCTAGGAAAATAGAAAAAAATCTAATGAATAGATATGTGTGTCTGGTAAATCAGGTCGGGTGTAGAGTGGATGTGGGGAATTTCTCCTTTGTAATATAGTGCCCTCACACACCCTTTCGGGTGTCATGCTTCATCATCGGGCATTGCTCCTCGTGGGGGTGGCGCTGCAGTCCTTCACGGGCCCCGCGAGAGGGCTCTTTATCGGAGATCTTTTATGGAGACGCCGCAGTTGTGCATGCAGGTGTGTGGGCCTATAAAAAGGGAGGTGAGTGGGTGCGTTAAAAAATGCTATGTGGAGCCCAGAACCTAAGTTTTTATTCACGGCCCCGTGTAGCACAGATTAAAAATAATCCTGGAGCTCCTCTTTGGAAAAAATGAATGAGGGCAGGTGTATAGATAACTGCTGCTCTCAGGATGAGTGAGTGGGAATCCTACGAATATAGGGTCAACATGTTTCGCGCATGAAAGCTGGTCCTGAAGGGATCCGTTCGCGCTTCGTCAGGACCGGGTAAATGGTGGGAGGAAAATATATACACAGAAGAAAGTATTCTAAAGACAAGGTTCCAGGGAAGTGCAGTACTGTGAACCTATAGTACCTTATTATTAAAGGGATAAAGCGTCCTCGCGCTGATAGGAATTCCTTCTTTTAGGAACGTATACCCAACCCTTCAAGTGCAGGGAATGGGCTCCGTCGGCGCCCCGGAGTTGGCAATCCGAGAGAAAGTGCTCGATTGACCAAGGTGTGGAAACCTACCCCTCCTCTGTTCCCTCCTGTTCCTTTCGTAATGCCTCAGTGCGCCTTGAATCTTGTTCTCACATTTCTGATGTGCGCTACCTTTGAGCCTCTTCACAATTGTCCTCTTCGTCTTCTGACGCTTAAGACTGCTTTCCTGGTAGCCATCACCTCGGCTAGACGGGTGAGTGAGTTCCAGGCTCTATCGTCCAAGCCTCCTTTTCTATCTGTTCATCCGGACAAGGTTGTCCTTCGGCCTCGTCCTTCCTTTCTACCGAAAGTGTTGACCCCCTTTCATCTTGGGCAGTCTGTCACCTTGCCCACCTTCTTTCCGCTTCCGCATCCTTCCAAAGAGGAAGAGAGGCTCCACCGTCTGGACCCAAAACGTGCGCTCTACGTTTATTTGGACCGCACAAAACAGTTCCGGGTGGACGACCAACTTTTCGTTGGATACGTGGGTGCTAAGAAGGGAAAAGCTGTGCACAAACGGACCATCTCCCGGTGGGTCGTTTTGTGCATCAAAATCTGTTACTCCTTGGCGAAAAAGGACCCTCCTGTTTGGCTGCGCACCCATTCTACTCGGGCTACAGCGGCTACTACTGCTTTGGGACGGGGAGTCCCTTTGCAGGACATCTGTCAGGCGGCTACGTGGGCTTTGCTACAAACGTTTGCCAGGCATTATTGCCTAGACAGCCAAGTCCGGAGGGATGGCTTCTTTGGCCGTTCTGTCCTTCAGGACATTCTGGTGTGATCTTGGTTCGCAGACCCTCCACCGGGGTTGGTATTGCTTGGGTATCTATTCTAAGGTGAGGAATCTAACTAACGTGTTTCTTTCAGATGAACAAGTTACTTACCTTCGGTAACGATGTATCTGTAAGAAACATTAGTTAGTTAGATTCCTCACCGACCCACCCATCCTCCCCGTTCTGCGAACTGACGTCTAGGGTTAAGGTTGTCCTTTTCAGGCCCCCAGACTCTTTTGGCACCAGTGTCGGTCTCTTACATGGCTCTGCGTTCCTGGCGTGGAAAGCTATGTACAAGAACTGACGTCAGCGCGCGAGGGCGGCGTCTAAGGACTCAGACGACGTCATTACGGCGCACGACGCCAACGACGGACGCGGAGCCACAGACGACGCCTAGCGACGCGCAAGGGGTATTGCTGACGAAAAATCCGGATCCAGTCTGACGCCTGGGGATATTCTAAGGTAAGGAATCTAACTAACTAATGTTTCTTACAGATACATCGTTACCGAAGGTAAGTAACTTGTTCTTTAGAACCAACAATAGGTATCAAAATATACTTTCTCAGAATGAGATACTTTATATAAATACTTTTCAATAGGCAATAGACTTTTGAATGCAATGTTACAGTTGTTGCAATAGGCAGCACAATTTCAAACACAATTATACATTAAGCTCAATGGGAATTTCTAGTTAAATGCAATAGATTACTTTTTGGATTACTTTTCTTACCACAGGCTGGATCCTTGATTCAGTCCTGGGACAGTTCCTGTAAACAGTTTATTAAAAACGTTTTGGTTACAGTAGTGATTTTTAAGGAATATTAATGTATTTTAAAAGTTGACACTTTTAAACTTTTGCACATAGAATCACCATTGTTATCCTATGGGAGGAAATTCACTTAGCAGGTAAGTGGGGTTATGGTTACTTTTTCTAACTCAGTGTTGGATCCTGGATCCAGCACTGGGGCATCTCCTGTAAACAGTTGAAGGAATGTGTTTTGGTTATACAGGCGATTTTTATCGAATATTAGTACGTTTGTAAAATCGACAAGCTTTTTCAGCAAAAACCAGGCAATGTTATCCTATGAAAGGAAATTCAAATTACAGGTAAAGTATGTTCTCGTTACTTTTTTAATCCAGTGCTGGGCTCCTAGGTTCAGCACTGGGACGTCTATCTAAAACAGGTAAGCAATTACGTTTTCACAGTTGGTGCGATTTTTAAAGAATATTTGTAGTTTGCAAAAATCAACACTTAGAAGAAATTTCACAGAAAAATAGCCAATGGTTTCCTATGGAAGAAAATTGGGTTAACGGTAAGTATGGTTGTAATTACTTTTCAGGGTCAGTGCTGGGCATCAAGATCCAGCACTGGGATCTCTCCTGATAGCAGGTGAGTAAATTCGTTTTCGTAATTCGGCTTATTTTAGAGGAATATTTTAAAGTTTCAAAACTCGAAGAATTTCCAAGTGAAACCAGTCAATGTTACCCTATGGAAGAAAAGAGGGTTATCGGCTTTTGGGTAAGTACTCAACTGGCAGAGTTAAGGTTCTGGGCATAGACTCAGGGGTCTCCCAGGGTCAGGTAAGTACAGTTGTTACACCCTCTGCGGCACAGGGGCAGCCGGATGCAGAGTGAGTTAGGCCCAATGTTATCCTATGGGAGGCAGGGGGCCTTTGGTTGGTGGCTGCTGGCTAGCAGGCGACGTGGCTGTGGGAGCTGGGCTCCTGGTCACTTGCTCAGGGCAAATGGGGAAGTAGATTAGAGTAGAGGTTGCACTGCCAGGGGCACTCGGGCAGCTGGGTGCAGGGTGCTTTTGAGCCGTCAGGCGCTCAATGGATTGCAATGGAGAAGCTCAAGAACGAACAAAGGCTGCAAGCTCGGGGACGAAGATTCTTCAGATGTGACCACATCTTCGAGAGGTAAGTTAGGTTGTTGGAGGATAGGTAGGCACCGAGGAGTTGGGCACAGAGGGCTGCAGGGTGCCGGGTGCAGGGGTGCCTTTTGGTGTCAGGAAATCTTACCCTCTGCTGGTCGCGGTTGGGGGAGGGTTCCTGGTTCTGAGGCTGCAGTCGTCGTCAGGAGCGTTGAGGTGGGTCCTTGGGTGCTGGATTTGGGGTCACAGTGGCCGGGGGGACGTCCTCGTGGTCTTTGTTCACTCCTGCACAGGCCAGGCTTGGCGGGTGCAGAGTGTGCAGGGTTTGCGGTTCCTGACTGATACCAGGGGTCAGTTACTTGCTTTGAGCAGTACCACTGCTCGTGAGAGTCCCAGGAAGCTGGAGTCACAAGGCAGTCAGGTCCTCCGGGGTTTCTGAGGTTGCTGACCACTGGAGATGCCGGGGTTTAGCAGGAGTAGGTTTGAGGGTCGACAGGCTGGTAGGGCTGGGGCCAAATCAGTTGGTGTCTTCCTCTTGTTAGTAGCTACACGGCAGGTCTTCTTGTTTCTTGATCTTCTTGCTTGTTTCGGAATCTGGATCTGAGGAAGGAAGGTTCAGCGTGCCCCTAAATACTACATTTATGGGTGTTACAGGTAGGTAAAGGGCAGGGACCAATGGGTCCCCTCTCTGGGGTGGATACACCCCCTCTCCTGCCACTCTCCTGTGGGAGGGGGGCAGTAGCCTAGTCCTGATTGGGCAGGACTTCCATTCTTCAAGATGGCGAGAGCCCGGAGATGTGCTTCACCTCGCCTCCCCCACCTGAGGGGTGGGGTTGGCAGAGGCTGGCACACCCCTTTCCTTCCTTGGGGTTTCCGGCCAGGGATGGCTCCGCGTTGTGATGTGGAAAAGTTCTCCAAAGCAAACTGACGTCAGCGTGCCGGGGTGGGGCTTATGTGACCTCGCTGACGTCACGCCCACGGAGGACGTCGGGGCGGAGTCGCGAGGGGCCGCCCCTAGGCGCAGAGATGCTGGGCAAGAAAGTTTTCCGGGTCCAGTCTCACGCCTGGGGATAATTCTACGTTAAGGAATCTGCGACTAGAATCGTCTCTACCAGATACATCGTTACCGAAGGTAAGTAACTTGTACTTTTGGCATTCCTTTATAAGGTCATCTGCAGGAAGATGTATCCGTCAAAAAGAAAAATTTAGTTATATTCAGTAACTATATGTTCGTATCATGTGTGGCTGTAGATACACATGATTAGCATACGCCTACCATCAAAAGTGCGCTCATACGTTTGCTAGTTGTTTTTATTCAAAGTCTCTTGAGTCACATTGCAAATGGGCACCGACTCCATGTTAGATTATTTTTCACCGCAATCTGGTTTGGATGTGCACCGAGCCAGCTCCGAGTTTTCGTGTCCTAAACATGTTTTGAATTGGGCCCCATGTAGTTACTTTTTGATCCCATCTCGTCAGGTTTCGACCATGCTCCCGTACCTTTGTCTCCCTAACACATGAATACCTTTCGCACCACCGAAGACAGTCATTGATGTTGAGGGTTTACTCCCCCCTGGGGGGTTCCCGAGAGCATTCTCCAGTCCTTCCTTGCCAGAGAATGCTGCATGGGTGATGGAATCCTTTCAAAACGGCCCTTGCTGTCTACAGAAATATCCCTGGCCAGACAATTGCATGTTGTGAGATCTGTGCCTGTTCTCCCAACCACAACAATGCCTCCTACCTATCCTTCTTTGACTTCTGATCCTAATACACCCTCCAATATTGAGGGAATGATGCTGAGTAAACAAGAAGATGCATCAACGGGACACCTCAGACATCTCCTCCTCACTGAAGAACAGGAAGAGGCCGGCCTGTCTGGTCTCCTGGCTGTGCAACTGACGCTCATCTGGAGACTGTGATGTTGTGTTAGCTCAACAAGCAGGAGATGGAGGACGGTGAACCAGAGCTGAAGACCAAACCTAGGCTAGGAGTATACCTTCGACCCCCTGAGGCCCATATTACTGAGCAGTGGCCCCAAAAGAAATCCGACACTGAAGCAGAGCACTTCTCCTGAAGGAGTCTGGCTTTGATCACCGACTGCTGATGCTAAAAAAAGATAAGCCAAGGGCCCCCCTGCCTTCAGGCTCCGGTCAGCGCCAGCTAAAGGCTTCAAAGCCAGGCAAACATCCAGCCAAGGGCGTTGATGCCCCAGGTGCTACAAGGGAACTAAACACTATTGGTCCCAACCAAAGTGGACTCCAAGGGCTCCGTCGGCACCAAAACCTGCTTCAATGCAGAACCCCTCCTCAAAATCGAGGGCAAGTCAAACGTGAGACCTCCTTTAACCACTGGACACAAGAACATCAAGGTCCCTGTCCTGGAGAGGCTTGAACAGGGCGCCAGACAAAAGCACCTGTTCATCCACCCAGCCACAGGCAAAATCAGTCACCCCCTACACCACAATCTCTTCCACCTCTTCCTCATAAGAGGAGACTGACTGAGGGGAACCTAATCCCAGAACTCCCTTCCCCAAACCGGCATTGAAGAAATGTTGGAATGGAGCCACCACTTCTCTTTCTTTGCCACACAGCCCACCCTCATCACTACTGCCACACCCCACTTTCCCACCACGATCGCTACAACCATGCACTCCTCCCCCACTGCCACCACCATAGTCACCAGAAAGACCCCCTCTTTCGCATTCAGAGCCAGGTAGCTGCTGTGGCTTGTTTGTCCCTTATGAGTAGTCATCAGATGAAGGCCCCGCTGATGATCCCTAGGATGATTACACAGTGGATATCCAGGTGACCCCAGTCTAGAACATTACTCAGTCAGATCCTCACATCCTGATGACACTACAGCCTATCATGAGGTCATTCAGCGAGCTAGAGCATTTCTCAAGTTTTACATCAATGCCATCCAGGAGGAAGATGACTTCAAGAGACATCCTTCAAATCTGAGCCTGCTATCCAATTCCTCTCCATACTGAATTGCATGCTAAACTGCTCCTGACAATTTCAAGGAGCTTGTCAAGGCTAGAGTAGTCATCCCATGTGTTAAAAAGAAATTAAGACCCTCTCCTAGTGACCCAGTAACTACAGGGATGGGGACAGATGCATCTCCAATATGGGAGCTGCCACCTCCAACAGTGACGCTACGATTATCTCCCGATCGTGTTTGCTCAGAAAGGAAATCACATCCAAAAGGTGGGTCCTAGCCATATTCCAAGACGGCTGTTGCCTCAAACTACACACAACCCCTCCCGACATCCCATCATGTAAACAGATACTCAGCTAAGAAAACCTCTCCCTCCTTCAGAAATAAGGGTAGCCACTCCTACAAAAGCATGCAATACAGAGGGTGCCTCTACAAAACCTAGGTAGCGACGCCTACTCTCTACTTTCACATTCCCAAGAAGACTGCCTCCCACAGGCCCATCCTCAGTCTGAAGCCCCTCAACCGCTACATCCTATCAGAACATTTTTGCATGGCAACTCAACAGGATATCATGCCCCTCCTTCAACAGGACGATTTCATGACAGCGGTCAAACTCAAGATGCCTATTTCTCCATTCCCATCCGCCCAACTCAGCGACGATTCCTTCTCTTTGTGGTAAGTGGACAACAGTACCAGTTCAAAGTACTTACTTTTCTGGTTCACCACGGCTCCAAGGGTATTTACAACGTGCCTAGCATTGGTGTCTGCTCATTAGTAAAACAAGCGGATTCGCATATTTCTCTGCCTTGAAGATTGGCTGATCAAGAGCAGCACAAGCTGCAGTGCCTAGTGCTCAAACAACAGTGTCCCTGCTCCACAGCCTGGGATTTAATATAAAGATAACTAAGCCCCAACTGCATCATCTTGAAATTCAATCCTTCCCAGGGTCCGTATTGAACGAGTCAAATCCTTTTAACACCTGCTTCTGCTTTTTCAGCCTAGTTGTCCCCTCACAGTATGGACTGTCATGCTTTGCGTCTTGTAGGAATGATGACCTCCTGTATTGCCATTGTTCCTCACACAAAGATTCACATGTGCCCTCTCCAAGAGTCCCTCGCGGCTGAATGTTCTGAAGCAGAGAGTCACTGGGAAGATCTAGTGTTGGTACAGGCCAAAGGACACCACTATCTGCAATAGTGAAACAACAACTTGTTGCAGGGCAGGTCTTTTGCAGACACAGTACTGTGTTTGAATTAATGCACTAAGTGGCCAAGGGTATACCAGACTTTGGTCCCTTGCTCACTGTGCAACTGGAACCAAGCTCCACCCTACGCCTCAATCAGGACGAAACCAGCCTTGGGTTGTTTGTGTTCCAGTTCAGGGAATAGTTAGCTTGGCAGTTCAGGCTGAGCTGTTCTTATTGGGTCAGGGTCAAGACTGATTAGCATATGGCTAGGTCCAAACTTAGGTGGTATGGTGGTCAAAAGAATGATCGGTTGGAATGCTACCACGAGCAATTGCCAGTGGTTTTTTTGCAAGCATTTCCCTGTGAGGAAATGGGGTATATTATATGGTGTGGCTGTGTGACCTCACCATGTATTACACTTACCAACCCTTTATCGGACCAGTAGGGTTGCTTTTGTTTTAGCTCTGAGCAGTTAGGCTTACACAAAGGAGCAATTGTGTAACAAATTAAACAGCACCAAATAAATTGAGGAAGAAATGCGCAAGACACTCAAGAAATCAGACACCACCAAATAAATTGAGGAAGAAATGCACAAGACATTCAAGAGTTCAGACACCAATTTATAGTAGTTTATATTTTTATGTAAATTTGGACACCAAAAATAAAATTATCCACCAGATCACTTCTATGCACCTTTGTGCTTTTGTTGGTAACTATATATATATATATATATATATATATATATGTGTGTGTGTGTGTGTATATATATATATATATAAATATATATATATGTGTGTGTGTGTGTATATATATACACATACATACTTACACATATATACATGCATATATATATATATACACATACATACACACGTGTGTGTATATATATACACACAAAAATATATACATCAAGGCACACCAACCACTGGCTAATACTTAATATATATGTCTTTCAAAAAGAGGATTCTTTTTGGGCACACTGTTTCCATGGCAGTTTCTATATGTGGCTCTGCATTTTAGCGCAGAAAGTAGTCGCGGAAGCAACTTACGTCAGCACATTAGTGGAGGGCTTATAGGGACTCTGAAAATGTTACATCTGGTGGACGTCGTCGTTACGGAGTCGCTCGACACCCTCTCCGACGTGAAGAGATGCTGAAGAAAAATGTCCAGATCCAGTCTGGTGCCTGGGGATAATTCTAAGGTAAGGGATCTGCGGCTCGATCTAATCTCTACCAGATAAAGCAATACCGAAGGTAAGTAACTTATTCAGCATAACCTCTTTAAGAGATTTTTTAACCCTGGGCCTCCACTATTCTGCTTTCCAAAGTGGGCTCGGCCTGACTCCCTCATTATGGCTCTGACAGAACCTCTTTGGCAGACTCACTACCTCCCTCCTATCCCTTCTGTGGGCCTAACCCCCCTTCTTGGAATCAACCCCCAGGTCTACTTGGGTACTCTTATCCTAACCCACTCATCTGCTACCTTGCCTGGCTCTCTGGCACTAGATAACTTTGAGTCTACTAGATGCTGGTGTAATTTTTCCCTGGCACTCTTTCGTAAGAATGTTCTCCTGAACAAACAAATTATAGAGTTCCACATAGGTACTTACTTGGTTACCTTGAATCAATCCATCCAATACCTTTACTGATTTTGTCCCCTCCGTGTCTGTGGTAGGGGTGTTCAGCTTCGCCAGCACCAGACCATTCCTTTAACCCAGCAGACCTTTCAACCTTTTTGTGGCTGAGTTTAGAAGAGTAGAGTCTGCTTCCTATGGTCACCCCCACTTTTTGCTTTTGCTTCACTGGTTTTCGACTTAGATGTGGCTGTGGGCCTGCTAATCAGACCCACAGCCCAGCTGTTCTCTCTCTAAATTCATACTATGTACTTTAGGTACATAACCCAATTGGTAAGGATCACCTTATGAGTCCCTGTACAGTGTACCTTAGGTACCCAGGGCATAGGTGTACCCTAGGCCTACCAGGGTCTGCAGCATGTATTATGCCACCCCTGGCTGGCCTCCCATCATGACACAACTGGCTGATCACTCAGCTGGTGCAAGGTTGTGTAATCACCCCTTGTTTAGGTATAGTATTCCTATACCTACCTTATATATAGGCACATGGGTAACCTTTAAGCCACTCCTATGGCAGACCTTAACAATCCTGGAGGCAGAGTGCTTGGTAACATGTGAGATGGTGCTCTAGCATGAGCTGAGCCTGTCTGCAGCTTTCGGAACCATGTCCTTATAGCTGTTCTATGATATCACCTACCATATACTCTTAAAGTGCCTTATAATCCTCGTGGTTATGGTAACTATGGTTTGGCTTTATCAAAACATGTTGTGTAAGGTGTCTAACACTTTGGAATACTACCCCCTTACCATTTCTGGTGATGAGGATATTATTCCTCCCCTCTAGAGGGAGAGACATGTTAAAATCCTACTTTGCTGTTTAACTCTAACCAAAGCCTCAGCATCACAAAATGGATGCTGCTGCCACAGACACGAGTCTGACCTCCTGCAGCTGGGAGCCCTCCCAGCCAGGGAGGCCGGGACAATAGGTTTCCTGCTTGGGGAGGTGCTAGCACCTCCCCAGACAGACTTTAGTGTATTGGGGCAGGGAGGGCTGAATGGAATGAGACATGCCTGGGGCACACAAAATGCTCTATGCATAGTCCAGTAAAAACCGGTGTTAGGGCCTTCCAGCCCCAGCTCTGGCGCGAAACTGGACAAAGGAAAGGGGGTGTAGCCACCCCCCTTCCTGGTCCCACCCATAGGAGGGACCTTGCAGGTAGCCCAGCCCACTAGCCTAGTATATTAGGAGGTAGCTGAGCCCTGTGAAATCAGATTATCCTGAAAAACTGCAACTGGAACAGAAACTCTGGACCTTCGACATTCGACTACATATATATGATGTCACTAATTCTAGTGTACACCTTGTATCAGTCCAAACAACCCTTATGGTGATTGGTTGTAAAGTCATCCTTATAGACCAGCTATCCTAGTGGTAGCATGGACAAGAGCAGTCTTAGGCTAAACTCTGAATGGCATGTGAAGCCAGCTGTTATACCAATGTGTAATCCCTTGAATACCAAATTAAAGGACACCACAACAGATATATATAAAAATAGAATGTATTTATTCTAGTCAAACCCTCAGCACTCTTTATGAGATTCGAGGTTAGTACAACACAGTCTTATTTAAGCATACATTAAGTCACACAGGTAAGTAATACAGTTAGGCCCTAGGGGCCACGCAAACCATATACTAAGTAAGTGGTATAAGAACCACTGTCACGAACACAGGATAGGCCTAGGCCTAGAGAATAGCTGGGGCTACACTATACTACCAAAGGTTAGGAAGTGGGAGGCCCACGGGATTTAGGTGCAGAGTGGAAACACTCACGCGTAATGCGTAAAAGTCGATAGAAATGGAAGTTATTAGAAATTAACAGTTTTAGGACACTTCTGGTATAGCTAGAAAGTCGGGACTCGGAAACTAGACCCTAGGATAGTCAATACCCTTGTGAGCACCGGAGTACTCAAGTTACCTAGCCCACGGGCTGCGGGTGCATAGGTGTGAACTTGCGTCGGGTTTCGTCGTTTACTTCTATGGATGCCTGAAGGAAAGTTGCTGACAGGCAGTCAGTGAAGAGTGTCCGGTGGATCCCAAGGATGGGATCAAGAAGGAAGGATACCTGCAAGCAGAAGGGACAGAGTCTAGGTCACCAGCCAGGAGCCGGGACGGAACCAGAAAGGAACCAGGCGATGTCGTGTAGATGCAGGTGAAGAGGTGAAGCTTGTCGCAGCAGCCACGGGTACCAGGAGACGTCGAGGACGACCAGGACCAGGAGGTGAGCTGTCCCACGAATGCTCTTGCTGTCGGCGGCGTCGATGTCGAGTTAGGACCCAACAAGCCTTGGCAAGCGGAACCCACGCAGGATGAAAGATTCGCTTCTGTTGCAGACCAGGAAGGCCTGAGGTGCTTCCCTTTCACAGGGGAGCGAATGCCAGTCTGGAGGAGCCGGACCAGCAAATCAAAACAGCAGGATTGTCATCGCAGAGGTCACTAGCCAACGGGCCAGCAACCGGACAACGCGTTGAGCAGGTCAAGTGCCGAAGGGCCCCACGCAGAACACGTGAAGTGTGGGGAGCTGGTCTTCTTTGCAGATGATGCTCGGAATTGGGGCTTCTCAATTCCCCAAGCACAGCCTCGAGGAAGCCTCAGAAGTAGCGCTAGTCAGTTACTAGCCACTTTTCCCAAGTCGCCGGTCCCACGTCGCCTCCACGGGTCTCAGCTTCGCTGGAGATGTGGATCTGGGTCAGAGGTGTCTGGAAGTCTCGGCGCTGGTCAGTCTCTGCAGTCGTCCCTCGTAGGATCAGTCGCAAAGCAAGCAGCGGTCGCTGGATGGTGCCTGGTTGCCCAGGGTGGTCACACCTTGGCCACAAGGGAGATTTCTTCAGTCTCCTTCCTGAGGTCGAATGTCGAAGGTCCAAAGTTTCTGTTCAAGTTGCAGATTCAGGTTAATCTAATTTAGCAGGGCTCAGCTACCTACTGATATACTGGGCTAGTGGGCTGGACTACCTGCAAGGTCCCTCCTATGGGTGGGACCAGGAAGGGGAGTGGCTACACCCCCTTTCCTTTGTCCAGTTTCGCGCCAGAGCTGGGGCTGGAGTGCCCCAGCGCCGGTTTTAACTGGACTATGCATGGGATACCTTGTGTGCCCCAGGCAGTGTCTAGTTTATTTCATCCCTCCCTGCCCCAATACACTAAAGCCTGTCTGGGGTGGTGCTCGCACCTCCCAAGGCAGGAAACCTATTGTCCAAGCCTCCCTCGCTGGAAGGACTCCCAGCAGCAGGAGATCAGACTTGTGTCTGTGGCAGCAGCATCCATTTTGTGATGCTGGGGCTCTGGTTAACTTTAACCGGGTAAGTAGGTTTCAACATGTCTTCTCCCTCTAGAAGGGAGGAATAATATCCTCATTGCCAGAAGTGGTATGGGGGTATTATTCCAAAGTGTTAGACACCTTAGACGACATGTTTCGATAAAGCCAAACAATAGTTACTATAACCGTTTAAGATTATAAGGTACTTTAAGAGTATATGGTAGGCTATATCATAGAACAGCTATAAGGACATGGTTCCGAAAGCTGCAGACAGGCTCAGCTCATGCTAGAGCACCATCTCACATGTTACCAAGCATTCTGCCTCCAGCATTGTTAAGGCCTGCCATAGGAGTGGCTGATAGGTACACGTGTGTCTATATATAAGGTAGGTATAGGAATACTACACCTAAGCAAGGAGTGATTACACGACCTTGCCCCAGCTGAGTGATCAGCCAGTTGTGTCATAATGGAAGGCCAGGCCAGGGGTGGCACAATACATGCTGCAGCCCCTGGTAGGCCTAGGGTACACCTATGCCCTGGGTACCTAAGGTACACTATACAGGGGCCAATAAGGTGACCATAACCAATTGGGTTATGTACCTAAAGTACATAGTATGAATTTAGAGAGAGAACAGCTGGGCTGTGGGTCTGATTAGCAGGCCCACAGCCACATCTAAGTCGAAAACCTGTGAAGCAAAAAGTGGGGGTGAACATAGAAAGCAGACCCTACTCTCCTACACCCTTTGGTTTGAAGAATGCACCTGCCACTTTCCAAAGGTTGGTGAATCAAGTCCTTACAGGCCTGGATGACTACTGTGCAGCTTATCTTGATGATATTGCTGTCTTAGTGTATTGGGGCAGGGAGGGATGAAAGAAACGAGACACTGCCTGGGGCACACAAGGTGTCCCATGCATAGTCCAGTTCAAACCGGTGCTGGGGCACTCCAGCCCCAGTCCTGGCGCGAAACTGGACAAAGGGAAGGGGGTGTAACCACCCCTCTCCCAGGTCCCACCCATAAGGCGTGACCTAGCAGGCAACCCAGCCCCCCAGATTAGTATAAGTGTGGTAGCTGGGCCCCAGGAGATTAGATTATCCTGAACCTGCAACTTGAACAGAAACTCTGGACCTTCGACATTCGACGAAAGAAGAAGACTGAAGAATCTCCCTTGTGGCCAAGGAGTGGCTACCCTGTGCAAACAGGCACCATCAAGAGACTTACCCTTTGCTTTGCTGAAGTTCTACGAGGGACCGACTGCAGAGCCCGACCAGAGCCTTGACTTCCAGACTTCTCCGACCCTGATCCACATCCACAGCCGAGCTGAGATCCGTGGAGGCGACGAGAGACGTGGGACCGGCTACCTGGAAAAAGTGGCGAGTATCTTCCAGCGCAGCTTCTGAGGTACCCTCGAAGTTTTGCACCGGGGATTGAGAAGCCCCAACCCCAATGACCATCTGCACCGAAGATCAGCCCCCCACACTCCACGAGTCCTGCGTGGGGCCCTTCTGCATTTTCCTGCTTGCCGCGTCTGTCCGGTTGCTTGCCCGTTGGCTTCGTGGGTTCCGCTTGCCAAGGCTTGGTGAGTCCTAGTTCGACTTAGACGCCGCCGACAGCAAGAGCCTTCGTGGGACAGCTCGCTTCCTGGTCCTGGTCGTCCTCGACGTCTCCTGCTACCCGTGGCTGCTGCAACAAGCTTCACCCTTCACCTGCAATCTTCACGACATCGCCTGGTTCCTTCCTGGTTCCACGTGGTCACTGGCTAGTGACCTTGACTCTGTCCCTTCTGCTTGCAGGTACCCTTCCTTCTTGATCCCGGCCTTGGGATCCACTGGACACTCTGCACTGACTGCCTGTCAGCAACTTTCCTTCAGGCATCCATAGAAGTCCATGACGAAACCCGACGCAAGTTCACACCTATGCACCCGCAGCCTGTGGGCTAGGTAACTTGGGTACTTCGGTGCTCACAAGGGTAGTGACTATCCTAGGGTCTAGTTTCCGAGTCTCGACTTCCTAGTTGCTTCAGAAGTGTCCTAAAACTGCTTATTTCAGAACTGTACTATTTCTATTGATTATACGCATTACGCATGAGTGTTTCCACTCTGCACCTGAATCCCGTGGGCCTCCCACTTCCTAACTGTTGGTAGTGTAGTGTAGCCCCAGCGATTCCCTAGGCCTAGGCCTATTCTATTTCCGTGACAGTGGTCCTGATACCACTTCTTTAGTATATGGTTTGCGTGGCCCCTAGGGCCTAACTGTATTACTTACCTTTGTGACTTAATGTATGCTTGAATAAGACTGTGTTGTACTTACCTCGAATCTCATAAAGAGTGCTGAGGGTTTGACTAGAATAAATACACTTTATTTTATATATATATCTGTTGTGGTGTCCTTTCATTTGGTATTCAAGGGATTGCATATGGTATCACAGCTGGCTTCACATGCCATTCAGAGTTTAGCCTAAGACTGCTCTTGTCCATGCTACCACTAGGATAGCTGGTCTATAAGGTTGACTTTACAACCAATCACCATAAGGGTTGTTTGGACTGATATAAGGTGTACACTAGAACTAGTGACATCATACATCAGGCCAACTTCTCACATAAATCACCTGTTTTGATGAGGTTTTTAAAGGTTTGCAACGTTTTTTTCCTCTGAAAACATTTGTAAAACTACAGTGGGATCTGAACTTAGCTCTCACTTTGTTGATATGCGCATCTTTTGAGCCAATGCACAGTTGCCCCTTAAGACTTCTGATGGTCTTCCTGCTCACCATGACATAGGCTAGGCATGGGAGCGAGCTGCAGGCTCTTTTTGTCAACCCATCTTATACAAAATTCTTTCCAAAGATGTTGGAATTGAGGACCCAAGCTTTCTTTCTACCGAAAGTAGTCACTCCATTTCATGTCGGGCATGCTACCACCCATCTGGCTGTCAGTGCCCCACCTCATTCTTCTAAGGACGAAGAGAGGCTTCATCGTTTAGACCTTGAGAGGGCACTGGCCTTTCATATTGATTGCACTAAAGAGTACAGTATGGATGATCAGTGCTTTGTTGGGTTCTCGGGGGCAAAGAAAGACAAGACAGTACAAAAATGTAGGCATCTGCACACTGGTTATGCCAGTCTGCCAGTAGGCTCCGTGTTGCTGGGCGTGGATAGCCTAAGAAAGCAACTGACATGAGCACATATAGTTGGCTCTTATATGCGGCTCCGCCGGTCACTTTCAGAGCGGAACGATGCTGGGGTGGCGCCACACCTATCTACCTACCGGCATTTAGGAGTATTGCTGTTGAGTTTCTGAATTCAGCCCTACCCTGAGGATTATTTTAAAGGTGACAAATCGGCGGTTAGATAGAGTATCCACCAGAAAAAGTGTTACAGAAGGTAAGTAACCTGTTCTGTCCTTCTGGTGTTACAAGGCTTGCCAAATATTTGAAACTGTTTTCTCATTTGTTTAGTTTTGTTGTGCCTGTTAAGGCCTGTAAATTAAAGAAGTGCAACAAACTGTTACTGGGCAAGCATGTGGTTTTTTAGGTCTCGCCTGACCCAGCGCATGCGCTGGTCTGGCGAGATTTTTAGTAAGGGCTTAACAAAATGCTACCATTGCCTGCCTACAGCTTGCGTGCATGTGCGCGGGTGCGCGCTTATGAGCAGAGGCGCCATATGGCTTTCCTCGTCATGCTCATTAAGCGCATCGCTCGCGCGCTTGATCGCGATCACTTTCACTTTTGCGGTCTTACAGTTTTTTGTCAACTCTTCATATCTTTGCAGTGTGTTTTCTCTGCATATATCCCTTTTTGGGTTGTTCTCTTCCTGTCCAAACTTCAAAACATGGTTCAGAGGAAAGTGTTTTCGTCTCTCTTCTCTCTGCCATTTTAGGTTTTTCTTATTTTTCACCCGATCCCACTAACTTTATTATGTATTCCTTTAGAGGACTACACTGCTGTAGTCTTTGTACTTATTCAATCGTTTGCTAGCCTAATGCGGCGGCCCATGATGGTTCCTGCAGCCGGGCGCCGGAGCATGACCTTGGTGCTTGTGCGACACTGCGTGGGCAGCTGTCTGGGCCGCTCTACTGTTACACTGGAGGCTGGCCTGCTACTGCCCACCTCGGCAGTGGTGCCAGTTCTGCTGCTTGCAGTTGGCGCTTGGTGCCTGCACACTATTCCTGGTGCCCTCACCCAAAACTTGGTCAAATGGTACCCCCCACCCTCTCTCTCTGTTCACGCCATGATTATGTTCCGCTATCTTGGCCACCCCAAGGCAGGTGCCGAGGAGTCCTGAAGTCAGCAGCTGTGCTTGAGAGGCATCAGAGACCGAACTGCCGTACCAAGCCCACAGAGGAAGCTTGGTTACAGGTAAAAGCAATGGAACTTGAGGCGAGAACGGGTCTTCAACAGTTCCTATTTGTCATTGACATGACTAGATTTATTTGCGTCATTTACATCTTGACTGGATTCTTTAAATTTGGAGCTATCATAGTAACTGCTTGAAGCAGGGGTTTGGCTAACTTACTCTGTAACTCAAGGTATGTAAGGGTTTGAGAGGAAAGGCTCCGTCTGGGTTGATGTATGTTCCTCATCAACATTAGGACATGGTTGGAAAAAACTTGTATTGTTTGCCTCTGCTGCTCGTGTTTTTTGGATTGTAGTGATTAGTGTTTGTTTTGTTTACTTTGTGCGCCGGTTTGAAGAAAGGTTCACAGCTGCTTCATTTGCAGCGCTTCATCTTTGCACGGCTGTATTTTTTTACTTTTGGCGCAGTGTTCGTAGAGACCTAGTAACAACTGTTGAGATGCAGGGCATAGAAGCTGCATTAATGGATGCATGTAATCTATGTGAGTCTGAATTTGTTATACATCCTACGTGCGTTCAGTCCTATTCTTCTAAAGTTGCCATCTGCGACCAATTTTGACCTGTTACTGGTTCGATCATTCAGTCACAGATATTGACAAGACCTAACCACTGCTTCCCTCTCGGCTCTGTCCATTTTCCCAGCCTTCTGTCATACCCTAGCCTCCAGTTAGGTGGCAACTTTCTTTTGCCACACGAGTATTGCCTTTCTGTGTACTCAGCAGTTCTCTTGACTTTACCCTACACTGTAAACTCTGGACACTGCCACCTTTTAGTGGCATCCTCGTCCCACCCATCCTCTATATGCACTACCTGCAGGCCACCCAAGCAGCCGCGCGGCCAATGCTTGTTTATGTATATTCCGTTGACGTGCACTTCTGCAGTACACCAAAGTGCTACGACGTGTCCTTAAAGTTCCATGCTGGCGCTATAATAACGTCTAAACACAACAGCTGCTCTCCTTAACTTTAATTGCTATTTTTTCACTCTTCACCCCAATAACTGCAACAATTTACGCCATAATATATCCCAAAATAGCTTTTGGAAGTGGTGTCTAGTTTTCTGAAGCTCACAGACACGCTCTAGCGGTTGGTAAACAAGCCAGGCTGGCTCACCCCTCCTCCTCGGCTGCACGCTGCCTGGCGCGACGAGGCTGCCCTCGGGGTGCCATGGCTAATGTTTTACCTGTCTGTGCATTATCAAGCCTGTGTCGTCTGCGCCTTCACTTCCAGGGCCCGGTCTCTTGTCCCACGATTCTGCGAGGCAGAGAATATACTCACATATGGTGGGCGGGGCCAGCTGCGGCCACATGGAAGCTGACTGGCTGACTGCTGGCCAGCTACAACTGTTCCCAGAGTTGTCAGCATAACCCTGTGTGTGGTGCTGGAAACACAAGCTCCCTTCCAGCGGCAAATTATAACTTTTTGGGGGAAAAAACATTATTTTTACAAAGGGCCGATGTTGTGTAACAACGTTAGGTATATAAGTCAATACCACTTTGCATTCTGGGATTTGTAGTTTTGTTTGGAAATACCAGCTTTCAATGTTGCCATTAGAGACGAAGCCTGGTCAGCCAGCTGTCATGTACAGCCTGGTGCTACACGATAGCTGTCGACTCGACATACATGTTACTCTACATGTTTTTTTTTTTTGCTTTCGGAGTTTTTTATAGTGCTTACTTGACCCGAAGGTATCAAAGCGCTTTACATGAGCACTATTTATGTTACACAAGGACACATTTGTTTTTTTGTTAGGCACTGGAGATTAAGGGATTTGCCCAGAATCATAGGATGTTGAGCGTCCTTGCCCAGTCTCAAACAAGCAGTGGCATAGTCAACAGGTCTCGCCTTTGGGACCTTATAAGCGTGTAGCCTTGCAGCAGTTGATGTTGTTGCACCAAGGATATTGTGCTGCATAACTAAATACTTATAAGGTCCCAATAGCGAGACCTATCGGCTATGCCAATGCTTGTTGTGTGATTCTTTAGTATTGTACATGGCTCCAAAGCAGATAGAGTGAGAGATTTTACTGTTAGCTCTTCTACAAATTTTGGTGCTATAAGCTCCAGCAGACCGTAATAGCTGTTTCTAGCCAGACTTAAAAATAATTACAATATCTTAAGTCAGATGAGAGAGACACTATTCAGTGATCAGCACAGTTAGTATTGTTTACAATTGTGTGTGAAAACCAGTTGTTGTGGTACAGTGTATCTGGAAGCAGTTTGAAGACAATTGCAGCAGCATTCAATTTTCATTCTATAGTAATTACACAGGCCCATTTTAAAAAGAATATGGAAATGGTTTAGAAGTGGGTGGTAAGGTAAAATCAGTGAATTATTGCTGATGTTGGAAATCTGCCATCAGAATTACAGCGCTTCTTTGGAACATGGTAGCTATAATTCCTCCTGTGGTAACACCACAGTTGATTAATTTACTGCTTTCACTGAGAATGAGTGGATTTAACATCACCATGAATTATGAAATCAAGCCCTTGGAGTGTATGTCAAGGTTTAATTTGTTCACTTCATTTCTTTAATCTATATCACAGATTGAACTGTTTAAAAAGGATGTAGAGTCACTCCAAGCTGAGTTGAGCACAGTATCATCAACTGACACATCCCAAGTCAGCCTATACGAATATTTTCATATTTCTCCTATCAAGGTAAGTGAACTTCAACCAGTTATGTAGAAGAAAGCTATTCTGGGCAGAGATTTAAATATCATTGTCATTTCGTAACCTCACACATGATATGTGATTTAATCATCATTCTAAAAACTACAAGTGTATGGTGATGCCATAGTGTAGGGAGACACCTACAACAGTTGTAGGAATACAAAGTGAAGTGCACAATATGCCTGGTGCAAATAGTGAGCCAGCATTGGGCACAGCCCGTTGAATTATTTTATATTTGTACAAATAAATAATATAAAAATGTGAGATTTCCAGAGTGGTTAAATGTTACTTAATAGCTTATACAATTTATGAACCAGCCATTCCGATAATGGGGACATTGCCTCAGAGTATCCATGCACCAAAAGCTGAACCTATGTTTGCTACTTAAGATCAGAGGGACATTATAACAGTTCATAACCATGCAGAATTTGCTCAGTTATGTAAAGTAATCTTTCTCGTCATTAAATAAACTCAGATGTCAGATTCTGAAAATTATTTTTGAGTTTATTCAGAAGTGAAAATCATGTATAATGAAGAGCTCCAATTCATTTGTAGAAGCTTCCTATGGAGCTTGTGTATCCTATTATATTTCAAATGGTGTTTAATGTTGGTTTTGGTTAGATTTAACAGCATGTATGATGGAACCACGCATCCCTGTACAATATGTCCATTACAAAGCATTCGCCTTTACCATGCAAAATGTTACTGCGCATAAGTCTTTACAGACGCATTCCTTTACATCTGAAAGAGACAGTTAGTTATAAATCAATTAATCAATCAATCAAAACATTTGTAGAGCGCGCTACTCACCCGTGAGGGTCTCAAGGTGCTGAGGGCGGGGGGGTGGGGCAGCTACTGGTCGAACAGCCAGGTCTTGAGGCGTCTCCTGAAGGTCAGCAGGTCCTGGGTCTTGCGTAGATGGGCAGGGAGGGTATTCCATGTCTTTGCGGCGAGGTGGGAGAAGGATTTGAGGCCGGTTGTCGTTTGGCAGATGCGTGGGACGCTGGCGAGGGTAAGGTCGGCGGAGCGCAGCTGGCGATTCGGGGTGTAGAATGACAGTTGTTCGTTGAGGTATGGTGGTCCGGCATTGTGGAGTGCTTTGTGTGCGTAGGTTAGGAGTTTGAATGTGATACTCTTGTTGACCGGGAGCCAATGCACGTCTCGTAGGTGGGTGGTGATGTGGCTGTGACGGGGGAGTCCGAGTATGAGGCGTGCGGATGCGTTCTTTATGCACTGGAGCCTCTTCTGGAGTGTAGCCGTGGTTCCTGCGTAGAGGGCGTTGCCGTAGTCCAGCCTGCTGCGAGCGAGTGTCTGGGTGACCGTTCTCCTGGTTTTGGTGGGGATCCATCTGTAGATCTTGTGGAGCAGGAGGAGGAGACGGCATTGACTGCTGGGTAATGGCGAGCCGAGTCCAGGATGAACCCCAGATTGCGTGCATGGTTTGTGGGTGTCGGGGCAGTTCCAGCGCAGTCTGCCACCAGGAGTTGTCCCATGCGGAGGAGGTGGAGCCAAGAATGAGGACCTCCGTCTTGTCCGAGTTCAGTTTCAGGCAGCTAGTCTTCACCCATTCTGCGACGGCCTTCATTCCCACGTGGAGGTTGGATTTGGCGATGGCCAGGTCTTTGGTGAGGGAGAGGATCAGCTGCGTGTCGTCAGCGTACGAGACGATATTGAGGTGGTGTGCTCGGACGATGGTAGCGATAGGTGCCATGTAGATGTTAAAAAGGGTTGGTCTGAGGAATGATCCTTGGGGTACGCCGCAGGTGATCGTGGTGGCTTCGGATCGGTATGGGGGAGGCGGACTCTCTGGGTTCTGCTTGTGAGGAAGGAGGTGATCCAGTCCAGAGCTTTGCCTCGGATCCCTGTGTCGTGGAGGCGTGTGCGAAGGGTGTGGTGGCAGACGGTGTCGAAAGCGGCCGAGAGGTCCAGGAGGATGAGGGCCGCGGTATCGCCCTTGTCGAGTATGGCGCTGATGTCGTCAGTGGCGGTGATGAGGGAGGTCTCGGTGCTGTGGTTGCTGCGGAAGCCGGATTAGGATGAGTCCAGGACGTTGTTCTCCAGGAAGAGGGTCAGTTGTCTGTTGGCGATCTTCTCAATGACTTTAGTGGGGAACGGGAGCAGGGAGATGGGTCAGAATGTCTTGAGGTCCTTTGGGTCCGCTTTGGGTTTCTTGAGGAAGGCGTTCAGTTCGCCGTGTTTGCAGCTCTTTGGGAAGGTGGAGGTCTCGAAGGAGTCGTTGATGATCTTTCGAAGTTGGGGTGCGATGATGGGGCTTGCCTTGTTGAAGATGTGGTGGGGGCAGGGGTCGGAAGGTGAGCCGGAGTGGATGGTGTTCATGATTTTGGCAGTCTCTTCGTCGTTGACGTTTTTCCGGGAGAGCAGAAAGTCGTTGCGTTCGATGGGTATTGATTCTGGGGTGTCTGTGTCCGCCGTTTGCGTCTGGGTATCGAAGCTGTTGTAGATGTCTGTGATCTTGCGGTGGAAGAAGTTAGCCAAGGAGTCGCAGAGGTCTTGTGACGGTGGTATGTCACTTTGAGCTGGAACTGGGGGTGGCGAGTTCTTTCACGATGTTGAAGATTTCTTTGCTGTTGTGTGCGTTGTTGTCTATGCGTTCCTTGAAGGAGGTTCTTTTGCGGATCTGATGAGCTGGTGGTGTCTGCGTCTGGCGTTCATGAGGGCTGCGTGGTTGTCTGGTCCTTGCGCCATTGCTTTTCGAGTTTTCTGCAGGTATGCTTGGAGTTCTGGAGGTCGTCGTTGAACCAGATGGCTCTTGTGTCGGTGTGTCTGTTGGAGGGTTTCCTGATTGGGGTGAGGGTGTTGGCGCAGTCGTCGATCCATAGTCTGAAGTTGTGTGCTGCTGCGTTGGTCTCGGAGGACTCGGGAGGAGGGTCTCGGGCGAGTGCGGTGATGAGCTGGTGTTCGGAGACTTTTTTCCAGTTGCAGTGTGGAATACGTTGTGGTTGGTTGTGTGTGGTGTGTTTCTCGAGGGAGAAGTGGATGCAGTGGTGGTTGGTCCAGTGGAGTTCGGTGGTGTGGCTGAAGGTGACGTGGTCGCTGGCGGAGCAGATGGGGTCGAGCGTGTGTCCAGCAGAGTGGGTGGGTGTCGTGACGAGTTCTTTGAGTCTGAGGTTGGCGAGGTTGGCGATCAGTGTTGTGGAGTTTTTGTCGTTGGTGTTCTCTAGGTGGGAGTTCAGGTCTCCGAGGAGGATGTAGTCTGTGGAGGCGATGGCATGCCTGCTGATGAGGTCGGCGATGGATTCGCTGAACTGTGGTCGGGGGCCCGAAGTTCTATAAACGAGGGTTCCTCTGATGGTGGTATTGTTGTTGACGTGGATCTGGAAGTGAAGGTGTTCGGCCATGTTGAGGGCATCTTCGGTGCTGGTTGATACTCTGATGGTGTCCCTGTGGATGATGGCGATTCCTCCTCCTGGTTTGTTGTTGTTCCGGTCTCCACTCGTGATCTTGTAGCCGTCGGGGATGGCTATGGCTATGTCCGGTGCCAAGGAGGTGTTCATCCAGGTTTCCGTCAGGAAGGCGATGTCCGGGGCGGACGAGTCGAGCAGGTCCTAGAGTTTGACAGCGTGCTTGTGGAGTGAGCGGGTGCTGAGCAGTATGCAGCTGAGATGGTTGTGGCATGCAGTGTTGGAATGGGCTAGGCGTGCTGGAGTGCGTTGGCTGGAGAAGCTGCAGCTACGGCAGGTGAAGGGACCGTGGGTGATCTTCTGGGAGGCCTGGAAGCCGGTGGAGTTTAGGAGTTATAGATTCCTTACCTTAGAATTACCCCCAGGCATCATACTGGATCCGGAGAATTTTTTCTTTGCAGTACCCCTGCGCATCGGTAGTTGGCGTCGGTCGACTCCGCTTCCGTCGTCATGGTCGCCGGAATGACGTCGTGGTGTCTACTTAGACGCCGCCCCTGCACGCTGACGTCAGTTCTTTCTTTTCCGCGCCTGCCTAGCGCAGATCCGGAGGGAGCTAACCCTTTAGTCACTTTTTGACTAAGCTTTTTTCAACATTTTGTGGACTTTTTTTCAAATCTTTGACTCCTGGTGCGCAAGGGATGTCCCCCCGCCGGACTGGCTTCAAGCCCTGCGAGGCCTATCACAAACTGATGTCTGTGACGAACCTGCACCTCGTGTGACTTTGGTGTCTGGAGCGCGACCACGACCCAAAGTCGTGTTCTGACTGCCGGGCCATGAATCCAAAGTCTTTGCGGGAGCGGTCCTGAAAGCTTTTGGAGGCCCGGCAGTCGGCTCTGCGTCGCTCCCGCTCGAGTGGAAGGTCTGGAGACCGCTCGTGGAGCCCCCCATACCTCGACCCATTCCAAGTCTTTGGGGTCTTCGGGTAAGTCGAAGCACAAGAAGAAGGTGAAGAAGCACCGGCACTCTTTGCCTTCTCCCCGTCGGGCGGCTGACGTGATGCGGGACCCAGAGCTCTGTCTTCGGTGCCTCCTTCAGTGACGACTCAGTGCCTCCCTCCCATTCCTTGAGCCCTGGCGTCCCCTGCCCAACTTCGTGCATTTTACGAAGCCCTCCACAGTATCTTTGGGCAGCCCGACTCTGCCGGTGCGCCTGAGGGCCCAGCAGAGTCGGTCAGGGATCCTGGGCCTTCGATGCCGGGGACTCCAGTGCCGCAAGGGCCTCCGTGGATCCAGGCCTAGATGCGGATCGACGCCGGTCGCCCTTACTCAACCTTTCCTGGCGCCGATACCAGCGACGACGCCCCCGTTGTCAGTCGTGCACCCAGCCAACGCCGTCCCCAACCTCACTCCGGAGATGGACCGGCGTCGGCCGACATCAAATCCGACACCGGAGGGTTCTTTTGTTCTCCTGTTCATCCCTGGTGTTCCCTATCGCCCAGAAGGTGGTGAAGAGGATCGGGAGGTGTCGCTGGATCCTTTCGCAGACCAGCTTGAAGAGCCGAACTGGAAAGAGGACCTGGTGACGCCAGTGGTCTAGACAATTCTCCAGATGTTGGCATGCTTTCTCCCCCTACCGTGGCTACGGAAGAGGGAGGGTCTTACGCTGTGGTAGTGGGAAGGGCAGCCCAGGCTTTGGGCCTGGAGCTCCCTTCAGTGTCAGTCAGGACTAATCTCCTGACAGAGGCGCTTCAGTCTGCAGCATCCTCCTCTGAACCCCTTCTGGTCTTCATTGAAGCCCTTTTTTTAAAAAAAAAACAGGGACCCCTACTTATTAGAATGTACTTGCTAAACGTAGGGACAATACAACTTTTTTGTGAAAAGAGAAACAATAGCAAGCTAATTCAAAAATAACATATAATCTGGGTGAAACCAAACAGTAACCATGAGTAGTGATATTATAAAAGATATAAAAAACCACATATCTTTAGAAAAATATTTTTTCAATGTATTGTTTTTCAAAAGTTTATGTATCTTTATGGATAATCAATGATTTATCCAAATATATTGTTTTAACTCATAACATGTATTTGCTAATTCGATGTTTGATTGACAATATCAAAATATACAATTTCCTGATATCATGTATCCTGTTCTTGATTGTGCGTTGGATTTTTAAAAAAATACATAGAAGATGATAATTTGATAAGGGGCAAGCGGTCGATAGAACTACGCGCGTTTCGGCACTACTGCCTTCATCAGGGAACCGTCTATTGCAAAGAAACTAAATGAAACAACAACAAAAATGCACACTAATGGTTAATTATTAATAAGATCTAAATACCCAGATTATATATGATATATCATTATATAAGTTCAATCCTAAAGATACATTTCATTAGAGTCACAACAATTACGTTTCATTTTACATGTCTTGTTTCCATTGAACATTGATCATTGTTCTATATTGTACTCATTACATTTTGATATTCATATTTAAAAAAAGCTTCAAATCATTTTCTGAAGAAATTAGATATGTATTCTACAATCAACATGACCCTTGTATATATTTACATAGCTTAACTCTATTTAGATAATTTTATAATGCCCTAACAAAAACACCCCGTGAGATATAGAAGGAGAAAAATAAAAAATAAAGTAAGATAAAAACCAGAAAAAAAAAATATATATATATATATATACATATATGGCCCATGTCTGTCGAATCCGCATCATCCACCCTATCTTTATAGTCATCTTTTTAGTTTAGTTGATAATAATAACGTCTCATATTGACATTGTCGTGCGACAGGTTACCACAGTGATGAGGATAGAGATAGATACACAAAAATGTGTATTGATATATATATATATATATATCTAAAGCCCTAATTTCAAAAGGGTCATATGGTTATTGGAAAGCTTGATTTTTCCCAAATAAGATATATTATACCTCTTTGTGATCTATACTTACAAGAATGTTTTAAACTCCACAGTTGATATATGGTGTTGACTTTTACGGAAAAGTAAGGTCAAGAAACTGAAACATAAGGGATAAAGCAACCGCAGTTAAGACTTTTGGCCTGATTGCATAATTGCATTAACATTTAAAAATCAAGACACTTACTTTAATAGAGCAAATATCTAGGGATTATATTGGTGATAGTAGGACGAGATCCTAAGACGTGGATGCCTGTCAGTAGATCAGAAACTCCTAGTTGTGTACACTGTATAAAGCAATGTGACAACCTATTAGTTATATCCCTAGCTTAAGTCTTAAATTTGAATAGTGCAGACAAAAGATGCATACTTAGATGATGAGCTCATGTTCTTAGATGTTAATCATGTTCGTACTGAAGTATCGAGCTGTATTTTCTTGTTACCGAGGCAATCTAAGAAAATCAGAAATTAAAATTAAGAATGTAACATTGGGGGACAATATCCGTAATAGTGCTTAGAATTGTCATCCCGTATAAAGACAATATCGTCTATATAACGGGACCAATGTAGTACGGACTCATAAAAAGGGGCCACTTCATTGAAAACAAACTGTTGCTCAAAAAAAGCGACATAAATGTTCGCTATAGTAGGGGCGCAGGAAGCGCCCATACTTACTCCTTTTGTCGGTTTATATAGATCTCCCTCAAATTCCAACACATTTTCTTCAAGGATAATACGAAGGCAATCAATGATGAAATTTAAATTGCATTCAATATTCATCACTTCTATAAACCATTGGACTGCTTGAACTTCTCCTTCACATGGTATATTGCTATATAAGCTTTCTACATCTAAAGTGACTAACCATTGTCTTTTAGCATTGAATGAAGTGCCTTCCAAGAGATTGATTATATGGCGTGTGTCTTGTACATATCCCGGTATTTCTCGGACATATGGGCGAAGGCTCGCATCCAGATATTTTGATATTGGTTCAGTAATAGACCCTATTGAATCCCTCACTGACATCCTTCTGGGCACCTGGTCCAAGCCTAGCATAGAGGCTCCTGTGCAAAGGACAACTGCCCGCCCGGCTCTGGGCGACCCAGTTTTCCTCACCCAACACCCTTCCCCCTAGAGCATGGTGGTCCAGGCCTCTTCTTCCAAGGGCGCATTCCCTTCTCCTCCCCCAGACAGGGAATCAGAGAAGCTGGATCATCTTGGGAAGGTCATGTTCTCTTCCTCTAGCTTGGCACGGTGGTCCGTGAATACTGCGTGCCTCTTGGGCCAATACTCCCATACTATCTGGGATACGGTTGCGCAAGTGCTGCCTCAGTGCCCGGAGGAGGCCCAAGCCATTCGTTCCCAAGCACTGACAGATGGGAGGGACGCAGCTAAATTCACGATTCAACGTACTTCGCCATCGGTGCCTGGTAGATCACAAATGGCATCTTCACTCGGAGGTGGTGCAAGGTCTCTTTCAGCGGTGGGGAGAGCCTTGGTTAGATCTGTTCGCTACCGAAGAGAACACACAATGTCAGAAGTTTTGAGCATTGAAGTTTCCAAGGCGGCACTCGCCTTTCGTTGCGAGTGGAGTTGCGTCCCCCTGTACTCCTTTCTGCCTGTACTACCGGCCTCTGTCGGGGAGCTCGAGCAGGACCTCTGACCTCGGGTCTAGGCCGGCTCTCTCCCCAGCAGTTCTGCTGTGCCGTTCTCAGACCACCGACCCCCACCTGGGAGGTTAGAGGCTGCTGTCTGCCGCTGCCTTCACCCCGCTCCTCTGTACTTCGCCTGCTGCCATAGTAGGATTCTTTTTTAGATTTTCACTTTATTTTTTACTTATTTTTGTTTTATTACTGCGCTAAGTTTTTTTTGCTCAGTTTTCTCAGCCTCCGTTTTCCCGCTGTTGCTGGTCCCAGCTGCACGCTCCTCCCCCCTTCACTATTTAATGGTGGCTGCGTGCATCAGGCGCGTCGAAGGCGGGCCTAAGGCTAGCCCGTCCACGACCCGACCACGACCCCACCGAGACCAGCACCAGGGACCCTGCATCTCGAACTACCCACGGCTACAACACAGCCGCCCTCTACGCACTCAACCCCGGAAGACTCAGAGACTGCCGACAGGCCATGCCAAACATGACCCATGGCCAGTTCTCCTGCCTCCACTGCCGCCAGACCTTCACCACCAACCTGCCTTCCAACACCGGCAACGCCCTAAGATGCATCCACCTCAACATGCGCTGGGAGCACAAACACGCCATGGTGATTTGGAACCTACTCGACTCTCTCTCGCCAGTCATCACCTTCTTCACGGAGACCTCGACCAACACCTCCTCTGGCCCTGACATCAACACTGCCAACCCAGAAGGATACAAAATCCAGAGGAAGGACCATCCACCCACCCGGGAGGGGGCCTCGCCATCGCCCACAAAAGCACCCTCCGCCTCACCACCTCTAGCAAAACTTTCCCCTCCGCCATACACCTGCACTTCCAGATCCAGACCAGTCCCAACTCCCTGCTCTGCGGAACTCTCGTCTACAGACCCCCTGGCCCCCCTTCACGGCCACCATCACTGACCTCATCGCACCCCACGTCATAGCCTCAATGACCTACATACTCATCGGAGACCTGAACTTCTACCTCGACAACCCCAGCGACCCCAACTCCACCACCCTTTGGGACAACCTCACCAACTTCGGACTTAAACAACTCGCACCACACAGACCCACAGGGCAGGACACACCCTTGACCCCATCTTTGCAGCAGGAAACAGCGTCCACTTCAGCCACACAACGCAACCCCCATGGACCGACCACCACTGCGTACACTTCACCGTCGACAAACCCAAGGCACCCAAACCAGCCCCACGCCCATCACGAAGGAACTGGAGCAAGGTCACCGACGAGCAACTCCAATTCACCCTCACCTGAGACAACCACACCTCGGCATCCGATGCTAACGTCGCAGCCAGAGAACTCTACACTTGGATCTCCAACCGTGCAGACAAACTCGCCCTCTACGCAACACCGACAAACAGTGCCCCAGGAAAGCCACCTGGTTCACCACCGATCTCCAATAAGCCAGACGCACCTGCAGACGCCTGGAGAAACACTTAGGCACCCGAAAACTACACCACCTGCAAAGACGCCATGACGGACTACCACAACCAAATCAGAACCATCAAAAGGTCCTTCATCCACAACAAAATCCTCGCCAACCCCATCAACTCCAAGGAACTCTTCAGTGTCATTCAGTAATTCACCAACCCCCGCAGCGAAGCCACAGGCCTCACCCCGTCCCAAGACCTCTGTGACAAACTTGGTACCTACTTCCTCCTCAAGTTCAAAAACCTCTATGACAACTTTGTCGACCAGACACCACAGCCGGCCCGCCCCCCAGACACACCAACCAGCCCACCATCTCCACCTGGACGCCGATCACATCCGCAGACCGCCTCAACCATGAAAGGTATCCACTCTAGTGCCCCCACTGACCCTTGCCCTCCACACATCTACCACAGAGCCACCACCACCATCGCACCCGAACTACAACGCACCATCAACACCACCTTCGAAACAGGCACCTTCCCAGACGACTGGAAACGCGCAGAAGTCAGGCCCCTGCTCAAGAATCCCACAGCTGACTCCACCGACCTCAAGAACTACTGGCCCATCTCGCTCCTCCCCTTCGTGACCAAAGTTGCAGAGGAAACCGTCAACAGAGAACTGACACGATTCATCGAAGACAACGCCGTCCTCGACCCGTTTCAATCCGAATTCCGAAGCAGCCACAGCACCGAGACCGCCCTACTCGCCGCCACAGACGACATCCGCACCCTTCTGGACCAAGGCCACTCCGCAGCCCTCATCCTACTCAACCTATCAGCAACCTTCGACACCGTTTCCCACCTCACACTCGTCACCAGACTACACGACGCCAGCAGACAAGTAACAACCCTAGATTGGATCCGATCATTCCTCACCGGAAAAAGCCAAAGAATCAGACTGTCACCCTTCCTCCCCTATCCCACGAAAATCACCTGCGGAGTCCCATAGGGGTTATCACTGAGCCCAACCCTCTTCAACGTCTACATGGCCCCCCTCGCCACCATCATCCGACAACACGGCCTCAACGTTGTATCATATGCTGATGACACCCAGCTCATCCTCTCCCTCACCAAAGACCCTACCACCGCCAGACTCAACTTCCTGAAGGGGGATGCAAGACGTCACAGTCTGGATGACCAACAGCTGACTAAAACTCAGCGCTGAGAAAACAGAAGTCCTCGTCGTTGGAACCACCGCCTCAGCATGGGACAACACCTGGTGGCCGACCGCCCTCGGAAGCCCACCGACCCCCTCGGACCACGCCAGAACCTCTGTATCATACTCAACTCATCCCTCACCATGAGCCGACAGGTCAACGCTGTCACCTCCAGCTGCATCAACACAACCCGCAAGACTTTCAAGTGGATCCCCCCTAAGTCAAGGAAGACAGTCACCCATGCACTCCTCACCAGCAGACTGGACTATGGAAATGCGCTCTACGCCAGCATAAACAAGTCCCTACTCCGCAAACTCCAGACGATACAGGACACTGCCCCCAGACTCGGCCTCCACATCCCCTGGCAACACCTACGAAGGCTCAACTGACTCCCTGTGGAGAAAAGAGTCACCTTCAAAATCCTCACCCACGCCTACAAATGCCTGCACAACACCGGACCCGAATACCTTAATACCTCAATGACCGAATCAACTTCCACGTACCCAAAAGGAACGTCAGATCTTCCAACCTCGCACTGGCTGAAACCCCTCGCATCCCCAGAGCAGGCAGGAGATCATTCTCCCACATTGTGGCCAAGACCTGGAACCAGCTACCAGCCGACATCAGACACCCCCCCTCCCTGAACACCTTCAGAAAGGCTCTCAAGACCTTGCTCTTCGGCTAAACAGATCTGCTGACACCCTTTACCCCCCCCCCCCCCCCCCCACCCCACCCCAAGGCCTTGAGACCCTCACGGGTGAGTAGCGTGCTTGCAATACCCTGATTGATTGATTGATTACTACTTCTGCCCCGAGTGCTGAAGAAAATTAAGTGTGACCGGGCCCAAGGCATTCTTGTGGCTCCGGACTGGGCAGTCTGGTACCCCAATCTCCTGAGCATGGCCATCGCTCCTCCGATCAGGCTGCCCCTTCAGAAGGATCTTCTGTCTTCTGTCGCAGCAGCAAGGGGCGGTCCTCCACCCTGATCTGTCCAGCCTCCACCTCCTTGCGTGGAGATTGAGCGGCAACAGTTGACAGCTTTTAACCTTCCGTTCCAAGTCTGTAACGTCATCTTGGCAGCCAGGCGTCCCTCCACTAAAATGGAATACACCTGTCGATGGAATAAGTTTGTGGCATGGTGAACGCAAAGGCTGTGGATACCCTCTCTGCCCCTCTTTCTGAGGTTCTTTTGTTCATCCTTTCTTTGGCCTAGCAGGGCTCTGCTCTGGGCACTCTAAAAGGCTATCTAGCAGCTATTTTTGCTATTCTTCAGCTAGCAGATCAGCCCTCTTTATTCAAGTCCCTTATTGTAAATAGATTCTTTAAGGGCATTATTCACCTCTTTCCTCCCATCTCCTTTCATTATGCCTCAGTGGGATTTGAACCTTGTCTTGACTTACCTTGTGCGCTCCCTTCGAGCCTCTTCACAATTGTCCTCTCAGGCTCCTCACTCTGAAGACTGCCTTTCTTGTTGCCATCACCTCTGCTTGCAGAGTGAGTGAGCTTCAGGCTCTTTCTCCTAAGCCCTCTTTCTTCTCTGTGCATCAGGACAAAGTGGTGCTTAGGAAGAGACCCTCGTTCCTTCCTAAAGTGGTGACTGCATTTCACATAGGACAAACTATCACTTTGTCCGCCTTTTTTCCCGCCTCTGCACCCTTCCAAGCAGGAGGAGAGGCTCCACCGTCTGGACCCAAAACGTGAGCTGTCCTTCTACCTTGACCGCACAAAAGATTTCTGGGTGGATGATCAACTCTTCGTTGGCTATGTGGGTGCCAAGAAAGGTTGGGCTGTCCAAAAGCATTCCATCTCCTGATGGGTTGTCCTTTGTGTATCAGCGAAAAAGGAGCCTCCAGTGGCGCTTCGTGCTCATTCCAACTAATGCATTGGCTCGTGGAGTCTCACTCCTCGACATCTGCCAGGCGGCAACGTGGGCATCAATGCACAAGTTCACCAGACTTTACTGCCTGGACAGCCAAGTCCGGAGGGATGACTATTTTGCCTGTTTTGTCCTTCAGGACTTTCTGGTGTGAACTTGGCTAGCAGACCCTCCTCTGGGGTTGGTATTGCTGGGGTATCTACTCTAAGGTAAGGAATCTATAACTGTCTTTCAGATGAACAAGTTACTTACCTTCGGTAACGATGTATCTGTAAGAGACATAGGTTTGTTATAGATTCCTTACTTCCCCACCCATCCTCCCCGTTCTGCGAACTGACGTCTAGGGATAGGGACTCCGTTACAGGGCCCTTGTTGTGGTGCACCAAGTTGCGTTGAAAGTCGTGTCAGAACTGACGTCAGTGTGCAGGGGCGTTATCTAAGTAGGCACCACGACGTCATCCCGGTGACGACGGACGTGGGACCACTCTCAAACTTCACCCCACAACTTATGGAACTCATCTCCCCGCACGTCACGTCAGCCAGGAATTTTGTACTTCTTGGTGATTTCAACGTACACAGCGATAATAATGAGCCCACACACCTAGCAGGACATACGCTAGATCTAATCCTGACCAACTCCTCCAACATCATCTGTGGGGAAACTTGCCCCCTGACCTGGACAGACCACTCAATGTTTGAGTTCCGTATTAGCGGCCACAAGGATTACACCGCTCCAAAACCACCCTCCAAAATAGGTTATAGACAGTGGCATAAAATAACACCCACACAATTCCAAGATACTTTAATCCCACTGCGAAACCTGGAATCGGACAGTGTAGTGCAGTGTCTGGCCTCCTTTAATTCCAGCTTGCTAGCCACAATTGGCCATCTAGCCCCTTGGAAACAATGCCCCACCACCAATAAACGCCAGCAGGCACCATGGTTCTCAAGCTCCCTCCACACGGAAAAAAGCCTATGCAAAAAACTCAAACGACGCTGGTGGCATTCACACGACCTACAAGATAAAGGCAGATTCAAGCAAGCTCTGACCCTGTATCACAAAAACCTGAAAAACGCCTGCAAAACACACATTGCCTCCCAACTTGAACGAGAAGGTAACTCATCGAGAACCCTCTATCAAATCTTAAAAGCTTTCACTAACCACAAGGCCTATGAGGTCGAGGCTGCCCCTTCTCAAACCCTATGTGACAACATAGCTAATCACCTAACACAGAAAATTGACACAATTTATGATAAAATCACTGCAGCCAAGGACTCCCAGGCAGGCCCTAAGATCGACCCCCCACCAGCCTTCCCTTATGAGACAACACTAGAGAATTACCAGACACTCACTCAGAGGAAGACGGAGCTTCTCCTCAAAGCAGTAAAATCTGGGTCCCCTTTAGACCTTATCCCTGCTAGAATTGCCTCAACCCTTTTCAAGGAATTAGCCGGACCCATATGCTGTATCTTAAACAGCTCCATGAAGGAAGGCACACTCCCACCAGAAAAACACATAAACAAGCACCTGTCCGAATTCATTGACTCGTCAAATTGCCTGGATGTCTCACAATCTGGATTCCTACCCAGACACAGTACAGATACTGCACTGGTGGAAGTCACGGACAACATCAGAGTGCAGCTGGACAGCGGTCAAGCAGTACATTTAGTGGTGCTTGACTTGTCCGCAGCTTTCGATACCATCTCCCACCAGACTGTACTGAGGAGACTACAGGACATGGGCCTCAAAGAGAACTCCCTGAAATGGATGGAACATTTTTTATCCGATAGAACTCAAACCGTTCACCTCGGCCACTTCCGCTCACAGACTACACTCCAAGGTAACCAAGGGAGTGCCACAGGGCTCCTGCCTGAGCTCCACTCTCTTTAATGTCTATGTCACCCCTCTGGTAAGACTACTTAGAAAGCTGGGATTCTGTCCTATGTCGACGACACCCAACTTCTCATATCCTTGGACTAAAATAACTCTAACATTCAGGACACCTTTGCGGAGGGCATGAAAGTCATTACGGACTGGATGAAGGATAATTTCCTCCAACTAAAGGCAGGAAAGTCAGAGATAATGCTATTTGGAGAAGCAACATTTAGATGGTCCCCAAGCTGGTAGCCAGAGGTTTTAGGCCCCGCTCCTAATCCAAAATTGGTAGTAAAAAACCTGGGTGTCAAATTAGACCAGAAACTTTCTTTGGGGGAACACATCTCTTCAACTACGGGAGCCTGCTTTCACAATCTTAGTCTCCTTAGGAGAGTCTTCCCCTTCCTCCCCCTGTCCACTGAAGACCTTAGTACAGGCACTGGTATTGAGCCGTCTGGACTACTGCAGTGCACTTCTGATTGCAGCCAATGAAAAATCTCTGAACAAATTGCAGGTAGTCCAGAACACGGCAGCCCGCTTGGGGACCAACGCCCCCCCCCCCCCCCCGAACTGAATCTCTCCCCCCTCCTCCAAAAGCTGCACTGACTCCCGGTGCGAAAGAGGATCAAATTTAAGATCAGTTGCATGGCATTTAAATCCTTAAATAACTTAGACCCCAGCTATCTGAAACATAAATTCATCAGATACCTACCCTCCGCTCCGAATCCAAAGCTCTGATACAAATCCCCCACTTCAACAAAGCACGAATGGGTGGCAAGGCCTTCTACAATCTGGTCCCACAATACTGGAACCAACTCCCCATCCACCCACGACTATGTACGGACTATCTGAAGTTTAGAAAAATGCTAAAAGCGACTTTGTTCTAATCTAGTATCGCCTGAAGCTCTATAGCACTTTTAGCGCGGAGATACCCTGATGGGGTGATTTGGGTGCTTTATAAACTGTTAAAATAAATAAAAACAATGCCACCTACTGACGCATGGGGGTACTGCTGAGAAAAAATCTCCGGATCCAGTCTGACACTTGGGGGTAATTCTAAGGTAAGGAATCTATAACTAACCTATGTCTCTTACAGATACATCGTTACCGAAGGTAAGTAACTTGTTCTTTACTCACTCCTATTGACAAGTATCTGTAAATAGTGTTCTTACCTGCTCTATCAGAGCACTGCAGTTTTTTTCCGCAAAACTCACGTACTGAAACTTAAACACTCAGAGAGTGCTGATGCTAAGACCCAAAAGGGAATGCTAGATGTTCAAAACATACCCTGCTTTGACTATCTCTTTCCTTCACTGTGTATCAGTTCCTGGGAGTGAGCCGGTATTTGTGACTTCTGTGAGTGATCGAACCTGCAGCACTGAATATTAGCTATTTTTGTGTATGCTTCTGTAACAGGGTCTAAATTATTACATGTTGTTCAGTACTTTCTCACGATAAAAATGGTTCAGCACAGAAGCTGCCTGATCAGATAAACCTATCTGATAGAGACTACTCGCCGCAGATTCCTTAACGTAGAATTATCCCCAGACGTGAGACTGGACCCGAAAAACTTTCTTGTCCCAGCATCTCTTTGCGCCAGGGGGCGGCACCACGCGACTCCGCCCCGCCGTGTTCCACGGGCGTGATGTCAGCGAGTTCACATAAGTCCCTTGCCATGTGCGGGGACTTCTGTGGAGTCGCCGGCGGCTCCGGCGCCGACAGGTTTGTCTTCAGGTCTTGGAGATGTGGTGTCGTCGGGGTGTGGCCCTATGGGGTTCCGTCCTTCGGAACACGGCACCTCTGCCTTGCTGCAAACCCCCGTGGGGGTCCCTGTGGTCCTCTGGGCAGGCCGCGGCCGAGCTGACGCCGCTCAGGTGCCGGCGGCTGCTGGCCCTGGTGGCACCGCAGGGGCTGGCTAGGGTCCGGGGAGTGTCCCTGGGCCCCCTTCGTCTCTCCACGCAGGCGGCTGCCTCGTCGGAGGTCGAGTCGTTGCCGTTCTCTGACCCCGCCCCATTCTCCCACTGCGCAAGTCGTGGCAGAGGTCGTCTCGGCGTTGGGTCGTTGATTCGTCTTCGGAGGCCCCCTCTTCTCCAGAGGTTTGGCAACTGTTTGTCTCTTCCTACCCGGAGACGGGACGCTGCGTCATGGCCTTTTCCCTGGCGTCTTCCAAGGGGGGCTCTTCGCCGTCCCCATGCCCACAGTCTTCCCCGGAGGCGCCTCAGGCCCCCCACTCGTCGGTCAACCTTCCCCCATTCCGAGCTTGGCCTTTTCTTTCTCCAGTTGGGCTGGGGGACGGCCGGCTTAGCTTACAGCCGTCGCCCATGGCGGAATTGCTCTCCCCACCGCGTTGCCCTACGGAGGCGAGTGCTGCCTTTGCCCGGGCTGTCTCCACGGCCGTGGGGATTTTGCGCATGGGCGACCCGGCTGCCCATTTCCCTGTGGATCATTTGCTTGAAGTTCTCCATCAGGGCTCTGGTGGATGGGAGCTGCTTCTTCCCTTCGAAGCTTCGCTCCATAATTCTCTCTTGGGGGCATCCTGCCACGGGGGACCCGGTGCCCCAGCCGCTTCTACACTGCCACCGTCCTGCTCTGCATGATCCTGTCTGCCTTTCCTTCCACCCTTCTACCAGGGGCCCTCTTCTGCAGATTGCCTTTCCCTCCTTGCCATTGGTGTTGTCTCCTCCGTCATGGGAAGCCCGGTGGTTAGATTCATGGCGGCGCAACATCTTCGCCTCCTCCAGTGCTGCCTTGCGGGCGCTCAACACGCTGTGTGTGTTGGCCATAGCCACTTCTTGCTTGTGGGATTCAGCAGTGTCCCTTTTGTCTTGCGCTTCTCAGTAGGGTGGCCGCGTTGATCTGCGGCCCCATGTGTTGGATGGCCGGGAGCTGGCGGCGTTTATTCTTCGCTCGGCTCTGGATGTCTGAGGCGCTTGGTCGCACCATGGCTTCTTCAGTGGCCCTCCGTCGCCATGCTGGGCTGAGGGATAGTGTTTTCTCTGAGAATGTTAGGGAGCATTTGGTTGACCTCCCATTCGATGGCGCTCTTTTGTTTCACGCCCCTGCGGATTCTGCCTTTCAGCGGTTTCTTGCGGGACTTCGTCTGCCTTCTCCTCCTCTTCCTCCTCAGTGAACCTGGATGTCGGTCCTGTACTGTGTTCTGGGAGGTGTTCTCCCATTGTTTTCCGGGGCCTAGTGTTCAGTAGCCCCAGTTGTGTGTTCTGTATGATGGGTGTGCCTTCAGGGTCCTTTGGTTGGCCCTTCAGGGTCCTTCGGTTGGCCCTTCGGTGCTGTTGGCTGCTGGTTCAGCCCCCCGTTTTTAGCCTTGTGGTTTGGCTGTTGGTAAGCCTGTATAGGTCCGGGTATTTGACCTTTTGTGTCTTCTTTATTGACTGCTTGGCTAGCCTTCTGTGGTTTTACACGTAGGCTTTTAACTGTTTGTCCTCTGCTGCGGATTTTTTTCCTAAGAGGTGTTCCCATGTTTTCTTGGGACGTAGCATACCCTGTGTGGGGTACTTGTAGCTATTACATAGCTCTGTCATGTGCTGGGGCGGTGTGGTCACCCTTTTCGGGTTCCTTGCTCTCCTTGGCGTTATGGTATATCGTGGGTGGGGTCTCTTGCAATGGTCTTGGCGCAGCTTGCGTTGCTTCCAGGTCTGTTCTTCTCCAGGTTCGCTACGTTGCTCGACCAGTCTGGCCTGCTGTCTGTGGCGTGGTGTTGTGGTGATTCCGCCCTTCTGTCCGGCGATTCGGCCTGGTCCTCTATCTGGTGTTCCAAAAGGCCTGGTTTTCTTTGGCTTGCTGTGTTCTGGTTGACGGTCTGGGCCCGTCCTCCTTCTCTTCTCCTTTTCTTTTGCCTGGTCCCATTTAGTTCGAGGCATGTGGGCTGCTGAATTCATATCTGTGCATAGATCGCCGCCTAGTGTTGGGTCCGGATGTTTGCACGTTGTTGTCCTGGAAGAGTCTTCGAAGTATCCTGAGATAGGTGACTCCTCCCCTGGACCACAGTGCGCATGGGCATCCTCTCCATCCTCAGATTGTTTTTTTCCGCCATTGGGTTCGGATGTGCTTTATCTTAGCTCAAGTTAGGAACATTTAGGTTAAGGCCAAAAGGCCTTTAGTTTTCGTCGGTACTGTTCCCGCTCGGTATCGACAGCTTTCTTGCTTAGTTTAGCAAACTTCTTCAACCATCGACCTTACATCGACGATGGAATCGAGGACCCCATTCAAACGGTGTCCGGTATGCCACGCAAAATATCCACATATCGACGTCCACCCGGTGTGCAACAAATGCCTCTCGCCGGATCACGACGAATCGAAATGTATGGCCTGTGCCCGATTCCGATCCAAGAAGACTCTCTGGAATCGACGAGCAGCGAGATTAGAAGCACAGCAATCGGCACCGGCCCCGGCCAACATCTTCAGCACCGAGGACGAGGATGTTGGAAGCGTGGAAGACATAAACTCCAGCCCCGCTTCCGAACACGATTCCCGATCGGAAGACGCCGATGAAGCCCTTTTTCACAGGGAAGAAGCCGACGATGAGGTAGGAGACTACGATGAGGCCTTCGGGGCCGAAGAAGATAGCTCTGGTGAAGAGCAGGGCCTACCCGTCGAAACGGAGGCTATCAAAGTGCGTCGTTCTACGGCTCCGGTCGAGGGATCGCCTCTGGGCCTTACCCGAGATCAATCCCGCAGTTCTTCGGCCCCGCCTTCGGGCCCGGCCTCGAACATCCAGCAAGAGCCATTATTGCCGAAAAAGACTGGTTTCCCTTCAACGAAACCGAAACCAATCGTCGCACCGGTTCCACAGAAACCGAAAGTGAAACTAACAGTGGTCGGCTCGAAGACCTCCACTCCTTCGACGCCGGCACAAACCGTCGGCTCCGAACGCGCTAAAAGGGATTTCGGCGCCGAACTCGCTGCTGCGGACATCGGTACCGACCCGAAAAGGAAGGCCATCGGTACCACAAAAGCGCCTCGGCCCCCGGCACCGACCACCAAAGTTAAGATGGCCGCTCCATCGGAGTCCACTTCGAAGGCAGTGACACGGGTCAAGTCATCGACTCCGTCGACCGCTACTACCTCTCCTCGAATCGATGACCCTATGGCTCCGAAGCAGTCCACGCCTACCTCTACAAAACAACTCGGCACCAAAGAACCTTCGGCGTTCTCGGTGCGACAAGTTGCGGCGTCATTGCAATGCATTAGAGAATGGGCAGCCCTCCAGTCCACGTCGGGCCCCGACCCGAAAAAGGCTCCGAAGGCACCTTCGGCACCAACCAACATCACTTTTGGTTTGCCGCCATCCACGGCGCCGAAGATGTTCGAGATCCGAACACGTGTCCGCCAGACAAGGTCCCCATCTACTGGACACTCTCCTACTGAGCCTTCACTGTCCCAATTCATCGACGCCGACACCGGCAGACTCATGCTCCGAAAACGGAAGGTCACGCCAGAGCAGGCTTTGGACTCTTACAGAATCCCTCTAAAGCAGAAACTGCCAGCAGAGTCGGAACCGGTTCTATACGAACGCCGGCATACCTCCTATCCGGATCCCCAGTCCTTTTCTCCGACGCCCTCCGACACGGACGCAATGGAGGATTACATGGGTGATGATACCACCTACCCTAGGGATATAGATCCTGAGGAGCAGCAGGACCCAGATCAAGCTTGGGATGACCCTGCAGGCCCGGGTGCCGCAACAGATACCCAGGACACGCAGCTTTACGGCGCAAAAACATCTCCCACAGAGGACACTGCTGCCTTCAATGCCCTCATAGAACGTGCTGCAGCCAATCATGGAGTGCAACTCCACTCTGACACAGTTGAGGACGACTTCTTGGTGGACACTTTCGCCTCCTCTGAAAGGACTGTCAAGACTCTGCCCATGTTGAAAGGTGTTCTCAAGCCAGCAAAGGACATTTTCAAGGAAACAACCAGGGCACGGGTGCTGAACCCCAGGATTGAAAAAAAATACAAACCTGCGCCCGGGGATCCTATGTACATTAGAGGTCAGTTACCTCTGGACTCCATGGTGGTTGCTAACGCTCGCAAACGAGCGCACTCGCAAACAACTGGTGATGCTCCTCCCCCAGACAAGGAGTCCAAAGTGCTGGAGACCTCAGGCAAGAGGATTGCAGCTCAAGCAGCAAACATCTGGCGCATTGCCAATACACAGGCCCTCCTGGCTCGCTACGATCGTTCACACTACGACACGCTAGAGTCACTACTGCCTCATCTGCCAGACGAATACAAAGAGGCAGCGGAGCTCCTCATCAGAGAGGGTCAACTTCTTACAAACGCATCCATTAAGTGCGCACTAGATGCTGCCGACACAGCTGCGAGAGCGATAAACACCAGCGTCATGTTACGCCGACACGCTTGGTTAAGAATCTCTGGATTCAAACCTGAGATTCAAAACAACATCCTAAATCAGACTGTCAACCCCGACTACTTATTCGGACCAGAAGTTGACACCACCTTAGAAAAGATAAAAAAAGGACACTGACACTGCAAAGTCAATGGGGGCTCTGCAAACGCAAACATTTCTTAGTGGCTCCTTTCGTCGCCCCGGGAATAGGGGAGCAGCTAGAGGACAGGGGTCACAGCAGACATACAATAAAGGGGGCACACAGAGTACCTACGATAAAAACAACAGAGGTGGATATCGTGGCTCCAGCACCAAGGGCGGAGGACGCGGTTACGGCAACACCAGGTCCTCACCCAAGAACAAACAGTGACGCCCTCTCCCTTCCCCCCGACCGCGTAACACCTGTCGGGGGGAGACTCCAGCGGTTCCTGTCCACGTGGAAAGCCACCACCACGGACAGGTGGGTCAGGGATATTATCCAGGACGGTTACTGTCTCGAATTAACCTCCACTCCACCCACAATACCGCCAAAGCACCGTCCTATGTCCGCAGAGCACTTAGCATTATTGCAGCAGGAAGTGCTAAGTATGCTGCAAAAAGGTGCAATAGAGGTCATACCCGTCAACCAGCAGGGGACAGGGGTGTACTCCCTGTACTTCCTAATCCCAAAAAAGGACGGGTCGCTCAGACCTATACTAGACCTCAGACCCCTCAACCACTACATTCTGTCGGAGCATTTTCATATGCTCACCCTACAGCAGGTTCTCCCGCTGCTCAGCCAGGGAGACTTCCTAGCCACTCTAGACCTCAAAGATGCGTACTTCCACATACCCATCCACCCATCACACAGGAAATATCTCAGGTTCACTATTCAGGGACAGCACTATCAATTCAAAGTCCTCCCCTTCGGCGTGACAACAGCACCCAGGGTCTTTACCAAGTGCCTAGCTACAGTGGCTGCACATCTCCGGCGACGACACATTCACGTCTACCCTTACCTGGACGACTGGCTTGTTCAGGCAAAGTCAGCCCAGCAATGTGCCAGCCACATGTCCCTCACCATTCACCTTCTTCACAGTCTGGGATTCTCACTAAATTACCCAAAATCACATCTACAACCCGCACACGTACAACAGTACCTGGGCGCGACAATAGACACTCTGGCAGCCACAGCTCAGCCAAATTTAGTGAGGATCAACAGCATGCAACTGCTGATCTCCAAGTTCAAACCACAACACTCCCTTCCTGCAAGAGTGTTCATGCAGTTGATAGGCATGATGGCCTCCTGCATCTTCATAGTCCCGCACGCAAGACTACATATGCGCCCGCTTCAGGAGTGCTTAGCACGTCAATGGTATCAGGCTCACGGGCAATTAAAAGACCTTGTGTTGGTGAGCGGTCGGGCATACAACTCTCTGCATTGGTGGAATCCACAAAACCTTTGCAAGGGCCGACCGTTCCAAGAGCCTGTTCCACAAATAATACTGACGGCGGACGCGTCTCTCCAGGGATGGGGAGCTCATGTACTCAATTACACAGTGCAGGGACTATGGACAACACAACAAAAGAAGATGCACATCAACCTTCTGGAACTGATGGCAATCTTCCTGGCAATGAAGGCATTCAAAGTACACTTGTGCAACAAAGTCGTGTTGATCCGGACGGACAACATGACTGCCATGTACTACATACAGAAGCAGGGAGGAACACTCTCCACAGTTGTCTCATCTGGCTCAGAGCATGTGGAAGTGGGCCATTCAGAGGAACATATTCCTCATGGCGGAACACCTCCCGGGCAAGGACAACCAGATGGCGGATCTGCTCAGCAGACACAGCCACCAGATGCACGAGTGGGAGCTACACCCATCAGTACTCCAACCGTACTTCCAACAGTGGGGTCATCCAGAGATAGACCTTTTCGCCACAAACGCCAAAGCTTTGCCGCCAGGTTCCCACATCCACAATCGCAGGGCAATGCGATATGGATGAACTGGTCCAGCAGATTTGCGTACGCTTTTCCCCCAGCGCCATTAATACCACCGGTGGCACGCAAACTGCGACAGCACTCACTGACGCTTATCCTAGTTGCTCCAACAGGGGCGCGCCAGCCATGGTACACCTCCTTTCTGGAACTTTCCGTGGTGCCGCATCAAAGGCTACGGGTAAAACCTGCACTTCTAACGCAGAGCCATGGCGAAATTCAGCACCCAGATCCGCAACAGCTGAACCTGGCAATATGGCTCCTGAAGTCTTAGAGTTTGGCTACCTAAACCTGCCACCTGACTGTATGGAGATCATCAAGGAGGCCAGGAGACCCACTACCAGAGCTTGCTATGCAGCTAAATGGAAGAGGTTTGTCATTTACTGCACCCACAATGACATCAACCCGCTAGACGCATCCATTCAAAACATAATCTGTTACCTCTTACACCTATACCGATGCAATCTGGCATACACCTCAATACGCATCCATTTAACCGCAATAGCAGCCTATCTCCAGAACAGGCAGCACCTCTCTTTATTCAGAGTGCCTGCCATCAAAGCTTTCTTGGAGGGACTTAAACGAGTAATTCCCCCGAGACACCCGCCAGCACCAGTGTGGAACCTCAACTTGGTCCTCACCAGACTAATGGGTCCACCCTTCGAACCTCTCCACTCATGTGAGATTCAATTCCTCACCTGGAAAGTAGCTTTCCTAGTAGCAATCACTTCCTTAAGAAGAGTTAGTGAGCTCCAGGCACTAACCATTCAAGAGCCATTCATACAGGTTCACGCAAACAGGGTCGTACTGCGTACCAACCCCAAATTCATGCCTAAAGTAATATCGCAGTTCCACATGAATCAAACTATTGAACTGCCTGTTTTCTTTCAGAATCCACAAAATGTCGCTGAAAGAATGCTCCATACACTAGATGTGAAAAGGGCCCTCATGTACTATATAGACAGAACTAAAGACTTTAGGAAGACAAAACAACTTTTCGTTGCCTTTTCTCCACAACACAAAGGCAACGCCATCTCCAAAGCAGGTATAGCCAGATGGATCGTTAAATGTATTCAAATTTGCTATCAAAAGACTAAACGCACATTAACGATTCCCCCACGAGCCCACTCAACACGTAAGTTAGGGGCGTCCATGGCTTTCCTGGGAAACATTCCTTTACAGGAAATATGTAGAGCAGCCACATGGTCCACTATACATACATTTACCAAACACTACTGTGTAGATGTGCAATCAAAACAGCAGGCAGCTGTAGGACAGGCTGTTCTCAAAACTCTTTTTCAGACCGCTGCAGCTGGCACTGGTGGCCGCCGCTAATAGGAGGTACTGCTATGTATTCTATGCACAGATATGAATTCAGCAGCCCACATGCTTCGAACTGAATATGCTACTTACCAGTATGCATCTGTTCTTGGCATGTAGGGCTGCTGACATTCATATCGCCCACCCTCCTCCCCGGCGCCTGTAGCAGCTGCAGCTCTCAGAATTACTGTATAGCATGGTCATCACTTTCTGTATCTACTCCATCACTGCCAGAATGGCGAAAAACAATCTGAGGATGGAGAGGATGCCCATGCGCACTGTGGTCCAGGGGAGGAGTCACCTATCTCAGGATACTTCAAAGACTCTTCCAGGACAACAACGTGCAAACATCCGGACCCAACACTAGGCGGCGATCTATGCACAGATATGAATGTCAGCAGCCCTACATGCCAAGAACAGATGCATACTGGTAAGTAGCATATTCATTTCATGGGTCACTGTGTGTTTCGGAACCGGCCCCTCCCTTGGCGTGTGTCCTGGCCCTCCCTGACCTCTGTCTTCGGTTTCCGCCTGGCTTGGTCTGGTGCGCTACTTCGTGGTGTTGGCTGTTGCTGGCTGCGCATTCCTGCTCCTGCCTGCGCCTGCCTGCTTGTTCTGGTCCACCATTGTGGCCCTTAATGTGTTCCCTTGTGCCCCTGCCTCTGGTTCCGCTGGGGCTTTGTGCATCTGTGCTTTCTTCTTACGCCTGCGCTATTAGCGATGGGACCGTTCCTGCCTTGCCCGCTGCTTACGACCGAGGGGTGTTAAGCTGTTTCCCATCACTGTGTGTGTTTCTTACGGTGGGCCCTGCCTCCCGTTCTGCCTCTTCTCCCTGGGGTTTGAGGTGCTTCTTTTGTTCCTTGTGGCCCTTCAGGCACTGTCTGCCCCTGCGGGGTGTTGGGCGGTCCTCCCTTAATTGGACTTGGGGTCTCCTGGCCTTCCCTTCTTGTTCCTGTGACATGTCCCCCTGCTGGGGCCCTGTATCTCTCCTGCTGGGGAGGCTCTCTCGCAGGCCCTCCTCCCTTCTGGGTATAGCTAGGGTATCTATGCTACGTTAAGGAATCTGGGTGGCTTGTCTTCTGTGGGTGTCCTCTTCGCTTCCTTCCGGTCAAGCTGTCCGGTTCTGCTTTATGGTCCTGTCCCCCTCTCTTTCATTTGATACCGGGATGGTTGGTTGCTGCGTGCCTTTGCTTTTCTCCAGCTGGTTTCTTTCCAGTGTAGGGGTCTCCTTTTGCTCTTTTTCCCTCTGTTTATTTGGAGTCTTTTGATCCCATTGTGGTCTTCTGTGTTGGGGATTCTTTATCTGTCCTTTGGCCTCCTGCTTTCAGGGGGCCTGGCCCTCCTTGACTGTGTGGTCTGTGGATGGATTGCTGTTGCTCCTCTGTTCTGGGCTTGTGGCCCTTCACTGTGTGGTTTGTGGTTGCTGCTTTGGCCTTCTGGTACTTTAGTGCCGACTGGTGCTGTCGCATTGGCTTGCTTGGTTGTTCCTCAAAGTGGTGCTCTGTTCTTTCCCTGCTATGGCTTCGCTGCTATAGCTTTCTGGTGCCAACTGGTGCTGTTCCTCACCCCTTGTTTCTTCTGTTTTGTTTCTCTGTTTTTTTCGCACACTGTTCCCATGCTCTCCTCAGTTTAGTTGTGATGGCTCCGCGTTGTTGCGCAGAGTTCTCCTCCGAAGCAAACTGACGTCAGCATGCCGGGGTGGGGCTTATGTGATCTCGCTGACGTCACGCCCGCGGAAGACAGCGTGGCGGAGTCGCGTGGTGCCACCCCCCGGCGCGCAGAGATGCTGGGACAAGAAAGTTTTCCGGGTCCAGTCTCATGCCTGGGGATAATTCTACGTTAAGGAATCTGCAGCTAGAATCATCTCTACCAGATACATTGTTATCGGAGGTGAGTAATTTGTAATTTAGTTCCATTGTTTACATTTAGTATACAGTGACCTGCCACGACTTCAGCAGTTGCCGCAAATTCATGTATTTTCCGGTGATTGTTGTGGTTTAAAGAACTTCTTTATGATAACGTTCCAATCTGCTGTGTGCTTCAATAGAAATATAGTCTATAACGGCCAAAAGACCTCTTGGTATTTTGATACCTTCAACCTCTCCCTGCTTTCTAGCCAACAAAGCTTTGTGTTCTGGAATTATGGCTAAACATATGTTCTTGAGAATTAAAACTCTGAATAATTAAAATACACTAGAACCAGACTTTTCATGTTCTGTTTCTTGGCGCTAGAAGATAAGAAGCTGAAGTGAGTACTGAAGCAAACCTTAGTGTAAATAGCAAGCTCGCTTAAAGAGTAGAAGATGAGAAAGTCAGTGTGCGATTGTAAAAAAAGAGGAAGGGAATTCCATATCAGAGGGGTTTGGACATAAAACTCTCAGCCCCCATGCGTTTCTTACTGTGTTTAATATTGGCCAAAAGCTTTAATGAGGAGGAACATAGGTTATGTGCAGGAGTGTAAAGTTTGATGTTTTTAATAAATTTTGGGTCCTCGTCATGGTCTGCTTTAAAGACAATACAGTAAAATTTGAACAGGATACGATGTTCAGTAGAGAGCTAATGGAGCTCCTGTAACAAGGGGGTAATGTTCATATTCTTGGCTGTTTGAGAATCGACTGAGCTGTCTGGTTCTGAACCATCTGAAATCTATACAGTTTGGACTTATGTAAACCAGCCTATAATGCATTGGCATAGTCAAGCCAAGAAAAAAAACAAGGCCATTATCACAGAAGTTAAAGCAGCTTGTGTATAGAAACCAGAGATCTTTTCAATCTTACTGAAGATTGCATGGCTGCCTGACACTACTGACACTATTTGGGATTTTATAGACAGATCACTGTCAGTGATAATACCTAAACCTCTTGCTTTCCTTTTAGAAGCTTGGGCTGCACCCATAACTTAGAGACAGTGTTGAGGAGTACAAAGATCAATTGTATTGTTCAAAATCACAATTTCTGTTTTCTCTAAATTCAATTTCAGATAATTTCTTTCCCATCCAGTTCCATATAAGGAGCATAACAGCCTGAAAGTTTTCCTGAGAGGCAGAGGAACTCTCAAGTCTGAGTAATAATTGATGCATCTGCATAGTTATAAACTTTACAATGCATTTCTGTTCCTTAATTAGCAATGTGATCTAAATATTAAATAAAGCCTGTACCTAGACTATCACCTTCGTACAATGTACATGATTGATATAAATAAAACCTCTTGTGCAAAATTAAACGCATCAAAAACCTGTTAGATATTTGTTGCGAACAGATATCTGAAAGAGACAAGTTAGTGATAGATTCCTTACCTTAGAATATCACCAGGTGCCAGACTGGATCCGGAATGTTTTTGTAGCAGTACCCCTGCGCATCAGCAGGTGGCGTCATGCAGCTCAGCATCCGTCGCTGGCGTCGTAAGCGCCGAGATGACGTCACGGAGACAACGAAGGCGCCACCCATGCGCGCTGACGTCAGTTCTTTCTTTTTCCGAGCCAACAAACGCAGATCCGGATAGAGCACGTACCTTAGTCACTTTTTGACTACTCTTTTGGGACTTTGTCTCCCCCCTTTTCTCTCCTGGTGCACGTAGGGATGCCTGGATTTAAGTCTTGTGGAGCCTGCCGTCGCAGCATGTCGGTGGCGGACCCCCATGATGTGTGCCTCTACTGCCTGGAGCCCGAACACGACTCCCGGTCCTGCCGGGACTGTCGGGCCATGGCCCCGAATGCCTTGAGGGAACTGCGCCGGAAACTGCTGGAGGCCTGGCACTCATCCCAACGCCGCTCCCGGTCCAGGAACCGCTCGCGGGGCCGCAGTCATCGCTCCTCGGGCTCCAAATCTTTGCCCTCGGATTCCGGTAAGCGACGGCATAAAAAGAAGAACGGTGGCCCTCAAAACTAACCTCCTCACCGAGGTGCTCCAGACAGCGTCTACTTCGTTGGAGCCACTGCTTCCCTTCAACGACGCCCTCACCGACGTCCTTTTGGACACTTGGTCGCGGGTGGCCACGGGGGCCCCAATGGATAAGAATGTCGCCAGGCGTCACCGCCCGGCGCCTGGTGACCCCGCGTTTCTGACCACTCATCCCACGCCTGAGAGTCTGGTCATCCAGGTCTCGACGTCGCAGAGTACCTTTCCCACGGCTCCGCCGGATAACGACTCTAAGAAGCTGGAACAGTTCGGTAAGCGGTTGTTCTCTTCGGCCAGCTTGGGGCTGCGGTCGGTGAACACCGCCTGCTTATTGGGCTCCTATTCCCACGCGGTGTGGGATACCGTTGCTCGGGTGTTGTCCTGAAGAGGTCCAGGCTGTCCTTTCCCAGGCGGTTGCTGAGGGTAAGGATGTGGCTAAGTTTGCCATTCGGTGTGGTTAGGACACTGCTGACTCGTTGGGCAGGGCGATTTCTACGACTGTGGCGCTGCGTCCCCATGCCTGGTTGCGATCTACTGGGTTCTCGCCCGTTGTCCAGAGCTCGCTCATGGATACGCCCTTTGATGGCACTCGCCTGTTTGGCGATAAGGCTGACAGTGCACTGCAGGGTTTTAAGTCCTTGGGTCTTTCCACGCAGAGCCCAGCCACTCCTGGTTTTCGTTCCTTTCGTGGCCAAGGCAGGGGCGCCCAGGCACGTTCCTTCAGCAAGCCTGTGCAGAAGCAGCCTCAGCGCGGACGCGGCTTCCACAGGGGCGGCTCTGGGAATCAGCGTGGGGGGCAGTCCACCTCCGCCCCCGCTTCTTCTGCCTCCAAACCTTCCTAATCCGAGCTTTGTGAAGCACCCCACGCCAGTGGTTGGCGGGATTCGCCATCACCTCTCCCACTGGCACGCTATTACATCGGACAAGTGGGTGTTGCAGATCATCCGCAAGGGTTACTCTCTTCCCTTTCAGTCCACCCCTCCAGCCATGCCACCTCGGTACAACTGCATGTCGGGGGAACACTTGGCGACTCTCCAGCAGGAAGTTGCGACCCTCTTGGGCAAGGGGGCCATCAAGTGCGTTGCTGGGCCAGAAGTGGAGTGGTGGTTATTCCCACTACTTTCTGGTCTCCAAGAAGGACAAAGGGGGTCTGCATCCCTTCTTGGACCTCCGGAACGTCAACCGCTTCCTCCGGAAGGAGAAATTCAAAATGCTGACTCTGGCTCAGGTCTTGGCTGTCCTCGACCCTGGAAACTAGATGGTAGCGTTGGACTTGCAGGACGCATATTTTCACATTCCTGTCCTGCCGGCCCACCGGCGTTATGTAGCGTTGGACTTGCAGGACGCATATTTTCACATTCCTGTCCTGCCGGCCCACCGGCGTTACCTGCGGTTCATGGTAGGCAAGGAGCATTTTCAGTTTGCCGTGCTCCTCTTCGGCCTTACCAGCTCCCCTCGGGTGTTCACAAAAGTGATGGCGGTGGTCGCAGCTCATCTGCGCAGGTCAGGGTTGTCAGTCTTCCCTTACCTCGACGGCTGGTTGTTGAAGACGGGCTCGCCCCAGGCAGTCGTCAACCACCTTCAGACTACAGCCGACTGCTGGGGTTCTCCATCAACGTGCCAAAGTCGCACCAGAGTCCCTCTCAGAAGCTCCCCTTCATCGGTGCGGTTCTGGATTCAACGCTGTTTCGGGTGTATCCTCCCGAGCAGCGGGTCCGGGATATACAGGCTATGATTCCGATCTTTCGGCCTCTGTTCCGGGTTTCAGTCAGGATGACCCTCCGGCTTCTGGGCCTGATGGCCTCCTGCATCCTGCTGGTGACACATGCCAGATGACATATGCGGGCTCTGCCGTGGGTCCTGGAGTTGCAGTGGGCGAAACATCAGGGCAACCTGTCTGATCATGTCCAGATCTCGGAGGGCACTGCACGACAATTGCGGTGGTGGCTCACGAATCGCGATTGGGTCAATGGCAGATCCCTCTCCCTTCCCCAACCGGAGCACACGGGAGTGACGGATGCGTTCCTCCTGGGTTGGGGTGGCCACATGGGAGAGGCGGAGATCAGAGGCCTCTGGTCTCCAGCGGATTCCCGGCTCCATATCAACCTTTTGGAGCTGCGGGCGATCCGTTTTGCACTGGAGGCATTCCTTCCCTCTGTCAGGGGAAGTGTGGTGCAGGTGTTCACGGACAACACCACTGCCATGCGGTATTGTAACAAACAGGACGGGGTGGGGTCCTGGACTCTGTCAGGAGGCTCTGCGCCTCTGGACATGGGTAGGAACATCAAGGCATTGCCTTGGTGGTTCAACACCTGGCAGGTTCTCTGAACACCAGGGCGGACGAACTCAGCTGCCGGTGCTTGATGGATCACGAATGGCGTCTGAACTCGGACGTGGTGCAAGGTCTCTTTCTGCAGTGGGGAGAGCCTTAGTTAGATCTATTCGCCACCGAAGAGAACGTGCTCTGTCATCAGTTCTGCACGTTAGAATTTCCAAGGCGGCACTCGCTCGGCGACGCTTTTCGTCGCGAGTGGAGTTGCGGTCTATTGTACGCCTTTTAGACATATACCACTTCTGCCCAGAATACTGAAGAAGATTTGGCGCAACCGGGCCCAAGTCATCCTCGTGGTTCTGGATTGGGCACGAAGATACTGGTATCCCGAGCTACTCAGCATGGCGATCGATCCCCCGATCCGTCTGCCTCTTCGGGAGGATCTTCTATCGCAGCAGCAGGGGACGGTCCTCCACCCGAACCTATCCAGCCTCCACCTCCATGCGTGGAGATTGAGCGGCGACAGTTGACAGCTTTCGATCTTCCTTCCGAAGTCTGTGATGTCATTCTGGCAGCCAGGCTTCCCTCCACTAAAACGGTATACGCCTGCAGGTGGAACAAGTTTGTGGCATGGTGCACAGCAAAGGCTGTGGATCCCCTTTCTGACCCTCTTGCTGAAGTTCTTCTGTTCTTTCTTTCTTTAGCCCAGCAGGACTCTGCTCTGGGCACTATCAAAGGTAATCTTTTGGCCATCTCTACCTTTTTGAGGCTTCCATATCAGCCTTCTCTCTTTAAGTCCCCGGTTGTTAACCGTTTCCTGAAAGGCATTACACACACGTTTCCTCCCATGCCGTTCATCATGCCTCAATGGGACTTGAATCTCGTTTTGACCTATCTGATGTGCGCTCCTTTTGAGCCCCTTCATACTGGTCCTCTGCATTGTCTTACTCTTAAGATGGCTTTCCTGGTCGCTATCACCTCTGCCAGAAGAGTGAGTGAGCTCCAGGCTCTTTCTTCCAAACCTCCTTTCCTTTCGGTTCATCCGGACAAGGTGGTGTTAAGGACCCGTCCTTCTTTTTTGCCAAAGGTGGTCACGCCCTCCCACATCGGGCAGACCATGACGTTGCCTACCTTCTTTCAGCCTCCGCATCCTTCTAGGGAGGAAGAGCGGCTCCACCGTCTGGACCCAAAACGTGCACTCGTATTCTATCTGAAGCGTACACAGCAGTTCCGGGTGGATGACCAGCTCTTTGTTGGCTACGTGGGCGCCAGAAATGGTCGGGCTGTTCACAAACGGACCATCTCTCAGTGGGTCATTCTGTGCATCAAAGCATGTTACTCCTTAGCTAAGAAGGAGCCTCCTGTGGGTCTGCGTGCCCATTCTACAAGGGCAACTGCAGCCACTACTGCCTTGGGACGCGGCGCCCCCTTGCAGGACATTTGTCAGGCAGCTACATGGGCCTTGCTGCACACGTTTACCAAGCATTACTGCCTTGACAGTCATGTCCGGAGAGACGGCTTTGTGGCGGGTAGCCCCAGGACGACCGACAGGAATACCCCGTGGGCACTGAGCCAGATCGACTAGTGCTGACTCTGACGACAGCGAAAGGGCGGCACTTGGCAGGACTGAAAAGCCCGGAAGCAAACACAGACTGTGTGGCAGGCCGAGGAAGTGAGGAGCAGCGCGGAGGACCACGAACCGAGGAGAACGAGAGACCCACGGAAGACGGGATCGAGGAGACGGACCCGAGAGGAATCCGAGACGACGACGAGAGGACCCAGAGGGGAGTCGGGACGTGCCTCGAGGAAGGCCTTCCGTACGAGACGGCGGTGACCCTGTCCGCTCTCCCTTCATGGCACGGGAGCTCCAGGGGGAGGCGGACGTCCTGTTACGGAAGAAGGCTATAGAAGCTGTTCCTTTGAGGCAAAGAGGAACAGGCCTTTACTCCAGGTTCTTTCTCGTCAGAAAAAAGGACAAAAACGAGTTCAGGCCTATTCTGGATCTGCGTCAAGCAAACAAGTGGATCCGCAGAGAAAAGTTCCGTATGTTGTCCCTGCATCAGATTTACCCTCAGTTGCATCGAGGAGATTGGCTGTGCGCCATAGATCTGCAGGACGCTTACTTTCATGTGCCGATCGCACCGATGCATCGCAAGTTCCTGAGGTTTCTGGTAGGCAACAACCATTACCAGTATACAGTACTCCCGTTTGGTCTGAAGTCTGCCCCGCGGACGTTCTCCAAGTGCATGGCAGTGGTGGCAGCACACTTGCGGAAGACCAAAGTGTTTGTGTATCATACCTGGACGATTGGCTGATCAAGGCTTCCACGTTCCGGGAAGCACAGTGTCACTTCAACAGGACAGCTGCCTTGCTTCATCGCCTGGGGCTGCACATCAACATGTCGAAGTCAGTGCCGATTCCTGTGCAGTGTCTCCAGTACTTGGGGGCCTCAGTCAATACCTTGAACGCAAGCGTGTGTCCTTCGGAGGAGAGACGCTTATCGATCCGTGGGAAGGCCCTGCACCTCCTCTCAGCCCACTCTCCTACAGTGAGGACGGTGTCCTCCTTACTGGGGTCGATGGCTTCCTGCATCTTTCTCACCCCCAATGCACGTCTGCATATGAGGCCTCTGCAGGAATGTCTGGAGGATCAATGGGACCAGAGGCGGGGGCGTTGGGAGGACAAGATTCATCTGTCCCAACACGCTCTCCAATCTCTGAAATGGTGGTGCTCCTCAGAGAATGTTTGCAAGGGGACTCCTTTCCACAAGGATATTCCGGTCCAGACCATAGTGACCGATGCGTCTCTCCAGGGCTGGGGAGCGCATTCGGGCCCTCTTCAGATTCAGGGGATATGGTCGCAGACGGAGAAGACTTACCACATCAACTTTTTGGAACTCAGAGCAGTACACTTGGCCCTGAAGGCGTTCCGTCCCTCATTCACGACGAACTCCCTGCTTGTTCAGACGGACAATACTACTACCATGTATTACCTCAACAAGCAGGGGGGCTCCCGTTCACGCACGCTGTCTCAGGAGGCACAGACGATCTGGAATTGGCTGGTGGCCAGGAACCTGACGATCACGGCAACCCATGTGCCGGGAGTGCAGAATGCCCAAGCCGATGCGCTCAGCAGGCTCGTTCAAGAAAATCACGAGTGGGTGCTAAACGACGACGTGCTCAGAGACGTCTTCGCAGAGTGGGGCACTCCGGATATCGATCTGTTCGCTACGGCAGAAAACAGCAAATGCCGCGACTTCGCGTCCAGGTACTACCAACCAGGGACACTGGGGAATGCCCTATGGATCAGCTGGTCCAACAGCTTTCTCTACGCCTTTCCACCCATTCCCCTGATTCCGGCGGTGCTGATCAAGCTGTCGCAATCCAGAGCCAGGATGATCCTGATTGCTCCGGAGTGGCCGAGGCAATGGTGGTTCACCGACCTTCTTCACCGGTCTGTTCTGCCACACCGGCGCCTGCCGTGTCGGCCGGACCTTCTCACGAAGTTCGGAGGACAGATGGTTCACCCCAATCTCTCGTCCTTGAGTTTGGCAGCATGGCTCCTGAGCTAGTACAGTATGGACACTTGAACCTACCTCAGGACTGTATGGAGATCTTGAAAGAGTCGAAGAGACCGTCTACAAGGACTTCTTACGCCTATAAGTGGAAGAGATTCTGCTTGTGGTGCAAGGCGAAGGACATTGACCCTACATCCTGTAAAGAAGATGTTATTTTGCCTTATTTGCTGCAGTTAGCTCAATCTGGGCTTAATTTTCAGTCTATTAAAGTTCATCTCGCAGCTTTGACTGCGTATAGAAAGGGCCCTTCCCAAACCTCATTTTTTAAAATCCCTGTGATTAAAGATTTTTTGGAGGGTTTGCGTAGGGTGTTTCCCCCTGTTAGACGACCTTCTCCACCATGGGAATTGAACGTGGTGTTGTCCAGATTGATGAGGGAGCCTTTTGAGCCTATTCATAAGGCTTCTTTGCAGCATTTGTCCTGGAAGGCTGCCTTTCCTTGTGGCCATTACATCGGCCAGGAGGGTAAGTGAGATTCAGGCTCTGTGTTGTCAAGAGCCGTATACTGTATTCCATGCGTCTAAAGTAGTGATGCGTACTAATCCTAAATTTTTGCCTAAAGTGATATCTGATTTCCATGTAAATCAAATGATAACTTTGCCTACATTTTTTCAGCATCCCTCCTCTCCGGCGGAGAGGTCTCTGCATTCACTAGATGTGCGTAGGGTGTTGAAATTCTATCTAGATAAGACAAAAGACATCCGCAGGTCGGATCAACTGTTTGTAAATTATGGTTCAGTAAGAACTGGTCTAGGTACCTCAAAACAGTCCATCTCCAGATGGATTGTGTCCTGTATTCAGCTTTGTTATCAAAAAGCTAATAAGACGTTAGGGGGTAAGCCTACAGCGCATTCGACTAGGGGCAAAGCAGCTACTACAGCTTTGCTTAGGAATGTTCCAATTGCTGACATTTGTAAGGCTGCCACCTGGAAGTCGGTCCATACGTTTACAAAGCATTACTGCCTGGACTCTGATGCTAAGGCAGATGCGCAGGTTGGACAGGCTTCGCTGAGGAATTTGTTTGCACAGTGATTTGTTGGTGTTTGGTTCTTACTCCACCGCTGTTTGTTGGTTGGGATGGGCTTGCCATTCTATTCATAGATTATGACTATACACAGAGATCCCCTACTACAGAAGGAGTAGTTTCTTACCTGTAACTCCAGTTCTGTAGTAGGGGTATCTCTGTTATAGTCATAAGCGACCCTCCCTCCTCCCCGGTGGAGTAATTCTGGCAGTATCAGGTCTGTTGTTATACACCTTCAAAAAGAACTGAAAGTAACTTGCCTTGGCTGTGCATCCTGGGATACCGGGGGTCTCTGGAGAGTTTCTTAAAGGCACGGTATCCCTTTAGCAGACACATAATGACAGCCTATAGGGCTTGTCTGTCCACCCCTTCCTCTCTATTATTTAAAGGGATTTTGGTGAAGGGAGTGTGATACAATAAAGGCACATGTCAGATGTGAATAAAAATAACATTTAAACTTTATTTTGGCTTTTGTGTTCGCTTCAGAGGAAGTGCTGGCCAGTGCAGCCATATTGTTCTTAGGCTGTATTATTTTTGTCTGTCTCTTAAGTGTCTTTGCAGGTTTGCAAATGCAGGACAGCTTAAGAGATATTTTGATTGCTCCGGGGTCCCCGCACATGGGCGGGACTATTCATAGATTATGACTATAACAGAGATACCCCTACTACAGAACTGGAGTTACAGGTAAGAAACTACTCCTTATCCACTTGTGGTAAATATTTCATTACCGGTACTATTTTTTATGCGGTAAAGTCTAGTAAGAATAACTCAGTAAATATAAGAGGCAGAATCCGTGGTATTAGAGGTTCTAAAAGGCTTTATTCCTCTACAAAGGAATTACAGTTCGAACTGCAGGCTTCAAATTCCATCACCATGAGGGTTCAGGAAGGAAGGCAATACATTATTGACAAGTAATGGTATTTATATGGAAAGCATTACATTAAGACAGATGCAAGAGGCGTAACAGCTGATAATACAGATATGATACACATACGTAATAAGAAAAGGCGTAAACATAGGCGTAACTAAATACGTCATTAAACATGATGTCACAAGTGGGTGGATCCATAAGAGAATCCTGCAATGTCAGCAGAAATATTTGGCAGAGATGCGCGCGCAGCCGCATGACGTGTGATTGACGTGCAACTAGAGGGTGAAGGGGACTTGACATTTAGCTCTACATGTGGAGACAGAAGTCTGGGGGGTCATGTCAACCTAATCCCAAATCATATCTAATATCTTATGTTTAAAGAACTGTATTATCCAAAAGGAAAGGTCTCTCGGACAGAATCTATTCTATACTGACTGTTAGTGCGTGTACAAGCGTCTAAGTGTCTACATGAGATGCGAGGGGGCAGGAATCTTCCATGGTAACAGGGGCTATGAATTACTTGCATGAGGACAGTGAGGCCTGGCCCTTTGCACGGTAGCTGGAAGAATGTTTACCTAAACTACTAGACAGGAATGCATCGGATGAGGAGCGGAGCAGATAATCTTGAAGGTGAAATACAGTTTTTGGCAGGCAACAGGCTGGATCAGGCACCGTTAGCCGCGCAGGGAGTAGGACAAAGTTCATGGATACAGATGCGAGCTCGGACTGGAGCTTTCAGAGGCAGAAGGCAGGAAAAGGCTTGATGGCAGAATTCAGGGCCTACTCGCCTGAATCTGTAAAATGTGGAAAGTGAACCACATAAAGTCGGTGGCCTTTCATACTTAGGAATGGAATATCTGACCCATTCATGGCGGATCTGAAAGAGGACATGTTGACGGTGGACGCACATGTATTTGCGTCTTCATAACTGGAACTGGAGGGAACATACATGTACTTATAGCATGCACATGGAGCCGTTGGGGTCTACGATAGGAGACATAACTGATCACAAAATTCATATTTCCTCATTCCCTCCTTGTCCCCTACGGACCCTCAGGAGATATCGATCTTCATCAATCCATCGATCTGTTCATATAGCATCATTTGTTCTTCTTTCTTCTTCCGGGATCTTGAACGAAAACTTGGATGCGGGATACACGATGTGGCACACAGACCACAAATCGCTGGCCCACATTGTAGACATAAGCAGCAACTGAATAGTATGAGAAAGCCAATACCTAGGAAGGATAGGATCCTCCATCCCCAGGCTGACAACACGCTCCAGAACCAACCGGACCAAGTCCAGGTGCCTGGACTCTGGTGTATCTGGCTTATAATCTTATGAAGGCGAGTTATGGCTTTATATACTGACGGCGAATTTTCTGGTATGAAAACACAGCAACTTGATCCGATGACCCTACAAGCTCCGCCCCTATCAGCCAGGATGACGTCAAGGACAAGACGATTTTGAAGCACAACAATCCGCATAGCAGACTGCTCTTCTGTTAAATTGCCTAAGGCGGAAGTAGTCTCGTTCACTACTGCTTCAAGGGTTCTAGTTAATCTACGTATCAGCTTACTATTAGTGACTGTACCTATATAGGGAAAGAAACCTTTATTGAAATCTGTGTATTGCTCCCATGCCGTTTCAGTGTAATCGACAATCGGGAGATCTCTCTGCTGTCTATTGTGTACTAAATGGGTATTTCTGTGATAATCAGGAGGGGCTAGGAAAACAGGTGGCAGAAGGAATGCTATGTAACAGGTACCATCCCAGTCTAGAGGTAGACGTATATATGCGGTCTGGCCACATATGAAGTAAGAATGACGGGAAGCTCTAAATGTAGATTTGCCTTGATCACTGAATTTTATTACAGTGGTGCATTTACTATGGCCCATGTGTATGGAACCATTCTTTCTTACACATAATTCCCCTTTAACTGGGAATACTGACATAGCGGGCAAGATTGGTGTAGCTTCAGATTCAACATTCAGAATCATGAGGTTAAGTGTAAAATTACCTAATCCATATACTTCATTTTCTAGATCAGTTCCTGTTCTTTTGGGAAGTCCCTCCTTGTTAGGGTAGCAGACTTTAAGTAAAACTAGGTTCAGGTTTCCCCATACCCAGTTGTCTTGATAAACTACTGAATTCGAATCTAGAGAATTGATCAAACTAAACCATGCTCCACAGGAGCCATTATGAGTGAATGGGTACGGAAAGAGGGGCAAAACTCCCTTATAGTTCTGATAGGGAGGGAGTCGGCCACATATCCAACAATTTGTAGCATTGCTGGTCTGATGGGAGTGATGTAACATACTAATGAATGTGTTGTTGCGCAGCGCAAATCTATAAGACAACTCATGCGGAGGTAATTCGCTAAAAGAATGTTCAGCAGTAACATTGTAAGCACGTTTAGAAATAGGGTAATACATATGCAGCAATATACTAGAAATGATGATCAGAAACAAAATTAATAATGTTACTGTGCAGTGACTACGAAGTGATTTACAATACGCATGCTTCTTAAGCTGCATCTGTCGATTTCTTTCTCTACTCCGGTCTAGAGGATACATGTCAGAGACAAATTCAACCGATTCACCTTGGAGAGGACTTAACCAATCAAATTGTCTGACTTGCTAGACCTTAATTTCAGTTTATAAAGTTCCGTTTTTGTTTGTTCAACCAAGGGGAGCTTTGAGTCTGTCTGTGAGGGAATGCAGGGCTGAGTGTTCACATCGGACGGTGGTCCATAAAATTTCTTGATATGACTCGAGTGCAACCACCCTTTACGTCCCTCGATCTTCACGGCTGTCCTTGTTGTTAGTAGAACGAGTTTAGGCGATTTCCACCTCGGCTCCAGTTGGGTCTTCCGGTCGAAATTCCGCACCAGAACCAGGTCACCTGGAACCACGTCATGGGGCTTCACCTCAGTGTTATCGGGAAAAGCTGCAGCTACCTGTGAACGACAAGATTGTAGTGCAGACATCAAGGAAGCCAGGTAATCTGTCGGCATATTACAGTCAACATCAGTGATTTTGCGAGGTATAGGCGTCCCCCACATATTTGGTGGTCTACCGAAGATCACCTCGTACGGGGATAGCCCTGTTCGAGAATGTGCTACCATTCTCATGTAAAAGAGCGCAACTGGTAAGGCTACTATCCAATCGACACCTTTTTCTCTACATATTTTGGACAATCTAATTTTCAGAGTTTGATTATGGCGTTCCACGAGACCTGCTGCCTCGGGATGTCGGACACAGTGGAATTTCCATTGGTAACCTAACAGAAGTGAAACGTGTTTCATCAGTTCGGATGAGAACGGCTGGCCGTTATCTGAGTAGACAACACGTGGCAAACCATATCGTGGGAAGAATTCTCGAACTAGCTGTTTGGCAGAAGTCGGGGCAGTGTAATCTGAAACCGGGTAGGCTTCTGTCCAACGGGAAAGAGCACAAACAACTACGAGAACATATTTGAATCCTCGACATCGTTCCATCTGGATATAATCCATCTGGAGGACTTCAAAAGCATGATCGGGAGGTTGAAATCCACCCTGCTCTACGGGAATGCTTTTACCTGGATTAAACTGACAACATATCATACAGGTACGTACTTTCTGTTTGGCTGCTGCTCGCAAGTGTTTGTTGAACCAAATGTGTTGAATACTGTCTAGCATAGCTTTTTCTCCTAGGTGCGCTGGACTATGTATTGTGTTAATGATGACTTGAACCATGGAGTCGGGAAGAAACCATATAGATTTTTCCTTCGTCATCCATCCTTGATCCGTTTGGATCCCTCCTAATTCAGTCCATTTCTTTATTTCTTCTGGTGTAGCATGTGTCTGTATGTCAATTACATCAAGGGCGGGATCCTTAACTGTCATGCAATGTGTTGGTGTCAGAACTATTGTCTTTGTCGTGTCAGTTGTGTGAGTCTGATTCTGAGCAGTCTGTTTAGCTGTTCTGTCAGCTAGGTCATTACCCTGAGAAATGATATCGGTAACTTTTGTATGGGCTTTGCATTTCATAATCGATATTGCAGTAGGTAAATGAATCGCGTCTAATAGGGCTTGGATGAGGGGTCCGTGTTGGATGTGGGCACCGTGAGAAGTTAAATAACCTCTCTCTCGCCACAGTACACCGAAGTCATGGACGACTCCGAATGCATAACGTGAATCTGTGTATATGTTGACTTTCTTATTTTTGGCTTGAATACAGGCTTGTGTCAGAGCGATGAGCTCTGCTGCTTGAGCTGACAAAGTGTTAATACAATTTGTTTCAATGACTTCAGTGTCTGTTGTGACTGCGTAAGCGGCCACTAACTCTCCTGTACTTGTTCTCATACATGAACCATCTACATACAATGTCAAGTCTGGATCTGATAAAGGGATATCTGTCAAGTCTTGTCTGGGTTTCGTCGTGATAGTAATGACTTCAATACAATCATGTGCTAATGGATCTGTTCCATTTACTGGCAAAAGTGTGGCAGGATTTAACGTATTACAACGTCTGATTTCTATGTGTGGCTGAAACAATGTTAATTCATAACCGGTGAGTCTCGCTATAGTCAAGTGTTGTGTTTGTGTGCGGTTCAAGAGAACCTCTACTGCGTGTGGTACTTGTACTGTCAATTGATGTCCTAACACTATGGCATCGCTTTGTCTGATTGCTAAAGCTGTTGCTGCCACTGATTTCAGGCACGCAGGAAGAGCCTGAGCTACTGGATCTAATATACTAGAGAAATAAGCACATGGTTTGTGTGATCCTGCTTGTTCCTGAGTGAGTACTGACAAGGCAGTACCTTCGCGTTCTGTAACAAAGAGTGTAAACTGTTTACTGTAACATGGTGTTGCTAAAACAGGTGCTTGGCATAAAGCTTTCTTTAAGCTTTCAAAGGCATGTGTATGTTCTTGAGTCCAAGGGAGAACAGTCGATGTGGCTGCCTCCTGTGTTGTCAACTGGATGAGTGGTTTTGCTAGAAATGCATATTGAGGGATCCACTGCCTACAGTATGAAGTGAGACCTATAAAAGCCCGCACCTCCTTTTGTGTCTTGGGTGGTGACATGTTAGCGATTAACTGGATGCGATCAGGTGTAAGCTGTCTTCCCTCCTTGGACAGCGAGTGCCCAAGGTAAACAACTTGCTGGACACAGAATTGCAGCTTAGAAGGGGACACCTTGTGCCCCTTGTCGGCCAGAAATTTCAAAACCGTCAGTGACGCTGTTTCACATTCAGGTTCGCTTCGGGCGGTGATCAGCAGATCATCGACATATTGAAGCAAGGCAGTGTTAACTGGCATGTGGATACTGTCAAGTTCTCGTTTCAGTGCTTGGCTATAGATGCTGGGGCTTTCTGTAAATCCTTGAGGTGCGCGTGTGAATTTAAAACTTCGTCCATTTAAACTGAATCCGAACAGATATTGACTTTCCGGATCTATTGGGACGCTAAAGAAAGCATTCTTGAGATCAATTACAGTGAAGAACGTTGCTTCTGAGTCAATAGCTGTTAGTAATGAAGAGATATCTGGGACCACAGGATATTGTGGTACAATACATTTATTTAATTCGCGCAGATCAATAACTAATCGATATACTGGTGATGCTTTTGGATCCGTTCTTTTGAGAATCGGTATTATCGGGGAATTACATACATTGGAGTCGGTTTCTACAACCACTCCTTGTGCAATGAGCTCGTCAATGATTTGCAATAAAGCCACAACAGCATCTGGTGGTAACTTGTATTGTCGCATTCGTGGTAGTACTACTCCTGTTTTTAGTGTGACTCGATATGGTGTAATGTTCATACAACCAACATCAGTTGGGCCTTGTGCCCATAGATGTGTAGGTAAATTCTGCAGCCGGTGATCCATGTCTCTGGACACGTAGTGACCTTTAAAGTCACGTAAAAATAATCGTACTCCTTCCGGAGAACAACATATTATAGCTCCTAGAGCTTTCAATGTTTTTATACCTAACAAGTTTTCTGGACATGATTTAGTAAGCAATAAATCTGTAGTTCGTGTCAATGGACCAACCGTAAGTGGAAGAGGTTGCGACACTTCATTAATGATAGGCTTTCCTGAGAATCCAAGGGAAATATTCTGTGAGCCTGAGAGGGGTGCCCCTGGAACTTCACTGCGTCGTATAGTTGTTCTGCTTGCCCCTGTATCAAGTAAAAACTTTCTGTCTTCCCCTAATAGTTCACTATGCACATAAGGTCCCTCTTGATCGACAGGAACCTCGATAAGGGGTAAGCCAACTTCCCTCTCTAGGCTATTTCATGTGTATCGCTGATAATCGGGATAGTCATTTTGTGCATACTGGTACATCTGTTGCGTTGTTGCTTGTGTGGCAGCAATAGGCTGCACTTGTGGTGGTGCTACGGTCTGTTGTGGAGCTGCCTGTTGCGGAGCTAGTTGTTGCGGAGCTGACCTATGTTGTGCATGCTGAGGTATTTGTTGTTGATTCTGATCCTGTCTAGGTGGACGTGGTCTTTCCTGAGTTCTACCCGTGGCGATATTATGTTTCAGAACTGGACAATCGTGTATATAATGACCTTGTTGTTCACAATAGTTGCATGTCCCTTTCACCGGACCTGTGGCATCACCTTTTTTATGACCATCTGCTGGAACTGTCTGGGCAACAAGCATTTTCATTTTCGTATCTTTCATACGTCTTTGTTCATGTTCTTGTTCTTCTCTAATTCTATTGTGGTGATATTGTAACATCTGTAACATCTGTGACGGTGTGTTACCTTGCCAGGTACTCTCAAATTTCAATACTCTATTCTTAACTTGCGGCAGGGAATTTTCAACTAATTTTGTCACAAACAGATGTGGATATGACTCGCTACTTGCTTTTATGCCACTATTAATACCAAAACATTTTTCAAATCGGGAATAGAAATCACTAGTGTCTTCATCTTGCTTTTGTTTACAGGCTGAGATTGCACCCCAGTCCTCCTTTTTCGTAGTTAATAGACGTGGCAGTACCTGCACTAGTAATCCTGGTAGTGCTGTAGTCTTTTCCCCAAGCCCTGATCCTGCAGCTCGGGCCTTTTCTTCGTTTTCTAATGCTGTCCAATCTATCTTTTGGTCTCCCACCTCCCATTCCTTTTCTTTGAGTTTCTCGTAAACACCGGCAGGCATTAATACTTTTAATATTTTCATAATGTCGGGGTAAGTATACTCTCCCATGAGTAACATGTCCTTTATCTCACGGTGGAAACCTGCTGGATCCTTGTCATGGCTGGGTACTACTTTCTTCATTTCTAATAATTCAATTTTAGTTATAGGCGTGTACACAAACACGCGTGTAAAGTTATTATCTTCACCTCTGATTGGGTGTACTTCGCGTAACGGATTCTGTCTATCTATGTGATACATTTTTCTTCCCATAGTGGGAATTGGAACGTGTTCTGGGTATGCGGAAACTATATACTGGTTTCGAAATTCTAGAATTTCTTTAATTAAATCAGTACCTGACCCTCTCCATTTATTCGTGAGTAGTTCTGTCAATATGTCAGGTAAGGGTCCAGGATCGGAGTGTTGGCTTTTATATAATATAAGGAGGTGTTGAATCATGTATATACTAGCTAAACGCTGTTCGTCTGGGGCAAGATTCAGAAAAGTGTGTGCTAGTGCATCATCACTGTATTTGCTGGGACTGTCAGCCCATAGTACTGCTGACCTAGCTAATTCTTGTTCGTCCATGGAATCGAGCATATGGTACCCCCTTCGATCTCGGAGTAATTTATCAGTGGCTTGGAATAGGTGTTCAGGGGACCTCGTATTTAACATAGGGGTTTGAAAATGTCTGTTACATTCTGGACGTATCGGACGTATCGGATCATTAAAGCCTCTAGTATCATTATGGGGTCTTCCCCTACCTACGTAAGCTATCGTTTCTAATTGTTCTGATTCTTGCTCCTCCTCTCCCTCTGATTCAATTCTGTCTGCTTCTCGTCTTTCTTTATGTATTCGTTCTACTTCCTTGCGGATCTTTCGATACATGGCGATTATACACGCCTGTCTATCATGTTTCTCGTCTGATATGTTCTGACCCCATTTGGCAAGTTTTTGCATGGTATCATGATCTGCCCCAGGCCTGTCTTGGTTCCTGATCACGCAGTTTATGAAAAAACGTAGTAGTTGTCTTTGTACATCCACTTTCTGGTATTCCATAGCTTCGTTAATACTTTCTGGGCCTCGCCCTGTTTGGACAAAGTGATATATATTGTCTAGGTGTTCAACCATTCCTGGTATCGTCATTAAATACAATGTAGCTCGTCTTATACGTAGTGATGATAGTAGCAATCTGTCCTGTTTACCTGGCACTGGATCGTATCTACAATCCACAAGATGTTCTTTAAACATGTCTGATGTCGCTAGTTGGGGTGTACGTTGGAGTGCTAAATCTCTAAGGGTCTGTTTATTTCGCGGCGGTGTGGCAAACATGTCTGTCGTACCTCCTGTAGCACCATCTGAGGTGCTGGGCAAGAAAGGATTCGTTGGACGTAAGATAGAAATTGTAGATGCGGGAAAAACAGTAGAAACGGATGGACCTGTGGGAATGGGCGTAGGAGTTTGTTGTTGCGGGGATACAGACGGATGATCTTGACGCTGAACACCATCAGCAAGCGGTGTGTGTGGTATGGTATTAGCATACTCGGGAGCTACGTCATCTAAATAGGAGGAAAGGAAAACGTCTTTTGCTGTTTTAGGATGTGCTTTTATCGGGAGTAATGGGGGTGTCAAGTTTTTCGGTATTTCCGGGGTGGCCTGAGGTAACCCTTCGGCCAAAAGAGGATACATACCATTCATAAGGGTATTTCTTTGTCTATCTACTTGTTCTGATTTTACTCGGGTACCTTCCTCAATTAATAGATTTTCTCGGGCTTTATTTGGATTCTCCCTACCTTTCTCTTCCTGTCTGAGCGCTTTTTCTGTACGTCTATATGATTCTTTACGCCATAATTCAATGGCATCTTTCTGTGACTGTCTGGCTTTCTTTTTCCATAATTCTTTTTCTCCTCTCATGATGCAATCTGCATCCCAGGTCCCCGCTGCGGGCCACCTCTGACTCTCTGGTAAGTCCTTGGTGTAGTCCACCCATAAATCAAGAAATAATACGGCATCTAAGCCATGCTTATGATACATAAAGTACCCTGGAGTGTCCCTAGGTGGGATGGGAACAGCTTCTTCGAGTACACCTTTTCTGGTTTTGATCTGTCTTAATTTCGAAAAGAGCGGCATTTTAGACCTTATTACTAGAACACACTTTATACAATAAACACAATAATGAACAATCATTCACACCACAATATGTAGAACGTATTAAAACAATTAACATTTAACAGTTTAACGAACGATAATAACTAATAGAAAACTAGTTACTGACATAATACTAACACTAAATAATACTTAATTATATGCAAGACATACTAGATATACTGCTAAACAGTACAGATACACTGCTGAAACAGTGCAGACCGGATTTGTGTACCCAAACCCGTCTTGACCGGCACAACCTATGTGCACGTTTAAATGCCTCCCCGGCAATGGTACTCACCGGGTAGCACGGAACGGAAGGCCTCGGAACTGAACTGAAACTGGACCGGACTGGACTCGACTCGACTGGACTCGGAACTTCGGAACCTGGTGGGCCTCTGTATACCTCGGATCTTGCTCTCTCAGCTAGGCTCTGGTCGGGATACTTCGCACTTCTCACCGCCTCGTCTGGGTGTTGATCGCAGCCTCAGTCGCCCCCGCTTGGCCGGAGGGAGATACAGGAAATCCTGCAGGTACGCGTTTTTGTCCGTTCAGCTGTGGCAGGAGACCGGGCCTGCAACGCACCTCCGGCGCGTGAGATGAGAAAGTGTCCCTGTTCGGGCGCCAATTTATGTGGTAAATATTTCATTACCGGTACTATTTTTTATGCGGTAAAGTCTAGTAAGAATAACTCAGTAAATATAAGAGGCAGAATCCGTGGTATTAGAGGTTCTAAAAGGCTTTATTCCTCTACAAAGGAATTACAGTTCGAACTGCAGGCTTCAAATTCCATCACCATGAGGGTTCAGGAAGGAAGGCAATACATTATTGACAAGTAATGGTATTTATATGGAAAGCATTACATTAAGACAGATGCAAGAGGCGTAACAGCTGATAATACAGATATGATACACATACGTAATAAGAAAAGGCGTAAACATAGGCGTAACTAAATACGTCATTAAACATGATGTCACAAGTGGGTGGATCCATAAGAGAATCCTGCAATGTCAGCAGAAATATTTGGCAGAGATGCGCGCGCAGCCGCATGACGTGTGATTGACGTGCAACTAGAGGGTGAAGGGGACTTGACATTTAGCTCTACATGTGGAGACAGAAGTCTGGGGGGTCATGTCAACCTAATCCCAAATCATATCTAATATCTTATGTTTAAAGAACTGTATTATCCAAAAGGAAAGGTCTCTCGGACAGAATCTATTCTATACTGACTGTTAGTGCGTGTACAAGCGTCTAAGTGTCTACATGAGATGCGAGGGGGCAGGAATCTTCCATGGTAACAGGGGCTATGAATTACTTGCATGAGGACAGTGAGGCCTGGCCCTTTGCACGGTAGCTGGAAGAATGTTTACCTAAACTACTAGACAGGAATGCATCGGATGAGGAGCGGAGCAGATAATCTTGAAGGTGAAATACAGTTTTTGGCAGGCAACAGGCTGGATCAGGCACCGTTAGCCGCGCAGGGAGTAGGACAAAGTTCATGGATACAGATGCGAGCTCGGACTGGAGCTTTCAGAGGCAGAAGGCAGGAAAAGGCTTGATGGCAGAATTCAGGGCCTACTCGCCTGAATCTGTAAAATGTGGAAAGTGAACCACATAAAGTCGGTGGCCTTTCATACTTAGGAATGGAATATCTGACCCATTCATGGCGGATCTGAAAGAGGACATGTTGACGGTGGACGCACATGTATTTGCGTCTTCATAACTGGAACTGGAGGGAACATACATGTACTTATAGCATGCACATGGAGCCGTTGGGGTCTACGATAGGGGACATAACTGATCACAAAATTCATATTTCCTCACACTAATTACCAAGGGACCAAGCCCACACAAGGCACCCAGCAGTGGTCTGGCCATTGCGTCGTCCAGAAGCCTCCTAGTAAGTCCGCAGCAATCTTGCCCCCCGTAGGGGTGCAACACCTTGTAGAGGCCTTTCTCTTCCATAATGTACAGTCGATGTCACTGCGAAATCGCTTTATCCAAACCAATCTTAAAACAATACCCCCCTCCCACCCGCTTCCCCCAACCCAACCACCCCCCCAACCCCTCCCTATCCCTCCCCCCCTGCTGCTGGGTCTCCGTAACTCAAGGGTCGCGTATCGGAGTACTCACACGGGGCCACCTGCGATCTCCCTCTCTCGACCTGGGGTCTCCCCCGCCCCGATGGACAGTCCCGCTGTACTGGATATAGTGACCTGGGAGGCCTGTCCCGCTATATCCTGCATCATTGCCCCCCACGCTAGTAGCACCTCAGGCAACTTGGGGTCTTTCCTAGTGCTTCGTATGTGTCCCTCCTCTGCCAGGGCCCATTCCCGTAAATCTGACCTCCACTTTGCCACTACGGGACCTTGCTGCGTCAACCAGAGGATAGCTATACGCCGTTTGGCTATCACTATCCCCAGAACCAGAAACCGCCTGCTTAGCTTGCGATTCGGGTCTCGCGGAATCAGCCCCAGCAGACATACACGGGGATCCAATACGATCATCCAACCGGTTATCCGGGTCAGCTCGTCAACAATCGCCCCCCAGAACGTCTGGATTGTTGGGCACGTCCATACCATATGCAGAAAATCTGCAGGCTCACCACGACATCTGGGACAATGGGGGTCCCTGGAGCCATCAATGGCGTGCAGCCTTCTAGGGGATAGGTACGTCATGTGTATTATGTTGTACTGGATTTGCTTAAAGCGATTGCTCACCGCCACCTTCCGCACACTTTCGTGGATTCGCACCCAGTCGCGCGGTGCTAGCTCCTGCGGGCACACCTGCTGCCATCTGTCTTCTATTTTTAGGGGGCCGTTTTTTTTATCGTCCCGTAGCGCCTTATAGAGGTGAGTAACACATTTTTGCCCTCCCGCCATAGCTATCATAGTGACCAAGGTTTGAGTGTGCCCCGGGGCCTCCGGAAACGTAGGCCACAATTGTCGTGCTGTTGCCGCTATTTTTGCATAATGCAGAAACTGCCCCGCTCCCAGCTCAAAGGTGGTCATGGCTTCCTGATACGTAATGAATTTATCGTTCGGGTACAGGTCGGCCAACATCAGGCAGCCCCCTGACTTCCACGCCTCCGTTGACATCACCCGTTCGATCTGCGCAAAGGGCGGCATCTGCCAGAAATCCGCCTCTGGGGCGAAGGGCCGTTTTTGAATAGTTTTGCGAACCACTCGGGTCCAAATTGCAGCCCCTAGCTGCACCGGGGGCGGGACCCGCCCCCCAGCCCGCCACAACAAAGCCCCTAGCTGTCGGTCCCCACACGTACCCGCCAGCAGGGACCGCTCCCAAGATGGATCCGCGTCTAACCAAGCTATGGCATGTTGCAATTGCGACGCAAAGTAGTAAAGCTCTAGATCGGGAATCTCCAAACCCCCCCTACCCCAGCTATGTTTCAGGACCTCCAAACTAACCCTGCATCGCTTCCCATTCCATAGCAGTTGGACCAGGAGCGAGTCGAGTTCCCGAAAGACCCGGTGTGGAATCTCAAAAAAAGAACCTTGCATGGTATAGAGGCAACGGGGCAGGACCACCATCTTTATGAGTGCAATCTTTCCCATCAGGGAGAGGTTAAGAGTATTCCAAAAGGTAATACTACCCTGCAACCCCTGGATGATCCTCCCCATGTTACGCTGGTAAAACCCTTCCCTGGACCTATCAAGCCAGATCCCTAAATATCGGATCGTATCCTCCGCCTAGGGGAGTTCCAGCTCCGGTCGCTGGTCCGCCTCCCAGGCGATCTGAGAGTCAATCGTATAGAGCCGCGACTTTGCTCTGTTAATATAAAGTCCGGAGGCGTCAGCGAACTTGGCCAGCGCTGTTAACAATATCGGCAAGGATTGGGTCAGCCGACTCAGGTATTTTAATGCATCGTCGGCGTACAGTGACACGACATGCTCCGAGTTCCCCACCCGGATGCCCTGTCCCTCGAGTATCCTGCGCAAATGGCATTCCAACGGCTCCATTGCCAGGGCAAACAACAGTGGGGAAAGCGGGCAGCCTTGCCGCGTTCCCCTCTCAATGGTAAATGCATCCGACAAGTATCGACCCTTACGGACCCTTGCCAGCGGCCGAGTATACAAAAGCTTGATCCAATTAACGAAGCCTGCCCCCAACCCCATCTTAAGCAGAACCTGCCAGAGATAGCTCCGTCCGATGGAATCAAACGCCTGTTCGATGTCTAGGAACACTAAATCCACCGATTGCATAATGTGTGCCAGGCGTCGAATATTCCTCAAAGTATTTCTACCCGGTATAAAGCCGGACTGATCATCATGGATCAGCCGCCGAAGATAAGGGAGGAGCCTGGACGCCAACACCTGACTGACAATTTTAAGATCCCACATTCAGCATGGAAATGGGCCTATAAGAGCCGGGAAGGAGGGGGTCCTTCCCAGGTTTAGGGATCATTACAATCAAGGCTTCCCGCATGGAGTCCGGGAGCACACCGCGTGTCCCGGCCTCCAACGCGGTTTCCAATAGTTTGGGAACCAGCAGTCCACCGAACTCCTTATAAATCTCGGCGGGCAGGCCGTCCATTCCCGGGGATTTTGCAGTTTTTAAGTGGGCAATAGCTGCCCGTATTTCTTCCCCCCTGAGGGGGCCTCCCAGTGCGTCCCGGTCTTCTACGGCTATACTGGGCAAATCCATCCCATCCAAATAGGCCTCCACCGCCTCAGGGGCCGAGGGAGACCGCGTCCCAGAGTAGACTTTACGCAAGGGTCGGACAGTAGGGTATTGGGGCAGGGAGGGCTGAAAGGAATGAGACATGCCTGGGGCACACAAGGTGCTCCATGCATAGTCCAGTTCAAACCGGTGCTGGGGCACTCCAGCCCCAGCTCTGGCGCGAAACTGGACAAAGGAAAGGGGGTGTAGCCACCCTCCTTCCTGGTCCCACCCATAGGAGGGACCTTGCAGGTAGCCCAGCCCACTAGCCCAGTATATCAGTAGGTAGCTGAGCCCTGTTAAATTAGATTAACCCGAATCTGCAACTTGAACAGAAACTCTGGACCTTCGACATTCGACCTCAGGAAGAAGACTGAAGAATCTCCCTTGTGGCCAAGGAGTGACCACCCTGGGCAACCAGGCACCATCCAGCGACCGCTGCTTGCTTTGCGACTGATCCTACGAGGGACGACTGCAGAGACTGACCAGCGCCGAGACTTACAGACACCTCTGACCCCGATCCACATCTGCAGCGAAGCTGAGACCCGTGGAGGCGACGAGGGACGTGGGACCGGCGACTTGGGAAAAGTGGCTAGTAACTGACTAGCGCGACTTCTGAGGCTTCCTCGAGGCTGTGCTTGGGGAATTGAGAAGCCCCCATACCGAGCACCATCTGCAAAGAAGATCAGCTCCCCACACTTCACGTGTTTTGCGTGGGGCCCTTCTGCACGTGAGTTGCTCGACGTGTTGTCCGGTTGCTGGCCCGTTGGCTAGTGACCTCTGCGACGACGAACCTTCGACTTCATCTTGCTGGTCCGGCTCCTCCAGACTGGCACCCGCTCCTCTGTGAAAGAGAAGCACCCCAGACCGTCCTGGTCTGCACCAGAAGCAAGTCCTCCATTCTACGTGGGTTCCGCTTGCCATGGCTTGTTGGGTCCTAACTCGACATCGACGCCGCTGACAGCAAGAGCCTTTGTGGGACAGCTCGCCTCCTGGTCCTGGTCGTCCTCGACGTCTCCTGGTACCCGTGGCTGCTGCGACAAGCTTCACCTCTTCACCTGCATCTGCACGACATCGCCTGGTTCCTTCCTGGTTCTTTCCCGGCTCCTGGCTGGTGACCTAGACTCTGTCCCTTCTGCTTGCAGGTATCCTTCCTTCTTGATTCCATCATTGGGATCCACCGGACACTCTTCACTGACTGCCTGTCAGCAACTTTCCTTCAGGCATCCATAGGAGTCAACGACGAAACCCGACGCAAGTTCACACCTATGCACCCGCAGCCCGTGGGCTAGGTAACTTGAGTACTCCGGTGCTCACAAGGGTATTGACTATCCTAGGGTCCAGTTTCCAAGTCTCGACTTCCTAGCTATTCCAGAAGTGTCCTAAAACTGTTAATTTCTAATGACTACTATTTCTATCGACTTTTACGCATTACGCGTGAGTGTTTCCACTCTGCACCTGAATCCCGTGGGCCTCCCACTTCGTAACCTTTGGTAGTATAGTGTAGCCCCAGCGATTCCCTAGGCCTAGGCCTATCCTGTGTTCTTGACAGTGGTTCTTATACCACTTACTTAGTATATGGTTTGCGTGGCCCCTAGGGCCTAACTGTATTACTTACCTGTGTGACTTAATGTATGCTTAAATAAGACTGTGTTGTACTTACCTCGAATCTCATAAAGAGTGCTGAGGGTTTGACTAGAATAAATACATTCTATTTTTATATATATCTGTTGTGGTGTCCTTTCATTTGGTATTCAAGGGATTACATATGGTATAACAGCTGGCTTCACATGCCATACAGAGTTTAGCCTAAGACTGCTCTTGTCCATGCTACCACTAGGATAGCTGGTCTATAAGGTTGACTTTACAACCAATCACCATAAGGGTTGTTTGGACTGATACAAGGTGTACACTAGAATTAGTGACATCATATATCAGGCCAACTTCTCACCTTGTTCTTACTTTTCTGATGTGCGCTCCCTTTGAGCCCCTTCACAACTGTCCACTTCGTCTACTGACTCTGAAAACTGCCTTCCTGGTGGCTATCACCTCCGCTAGGCGGGTGAGTGAGCTCCAGGCTCTGTCAGCTAAGCCTCCCTTCCTTTCGGTTCATCCGGATAAGGTTGTCCTCCGGACCCGTCCTTCTTTCCGTCCTAAAGTCGTGACTCCCTTTCACATCGGGCAATCTGTCACGCTGCCCACCTTCTTTCCGCATCCTTCAAAAGATGAAGAGAGGCTCCACCGTCTAGACCCAAAACGTGCGCTGTCATTTTATTTGGCCCGCACAAACCAGTTCCGGGTGGAGTTATTTTGGAAGAGCTCTCTGTGAGAGTTCTAGGGCCCCATAGCGAGAGTCACAGCTATTTAAAAAAGTTGCAGGTAAGTAATCAGCTGCATGCTTCTGAAGAGGTTATCTCAGAGTTTGTGCTAAATTCAAATTGGAGAACTCTTACATCCCATTGGTCAAGAAAAGCATGACATAAAACGCTCAAAATCAGAATAACCTGCAAACCTTTATTTGTTTTAATTCAGTTTGAAATCGTTTGGTCTACAGTTTCATTACTAATGCTTATGTTTATTTTTTTCCTTTCAGTTACATTTGAGCTTTTCGTTGAGCACTGGTGGAGATGATGGCAACAAAGAAGAAAGGCAGAGTGAACTGATTCCTGTGCAGTCCGTGAACCTACTCTTGAAGAGTATCGGAGCGACCCTTACCGATGCTCAAGATGTTGTCTTCAAGTAAGCTAAACCCTGTAACATTCACTGATGAAAAGGTTACCTGCATGCATTGAGATACTTCACTGTACCACATTACTAAATATACAGCTGCAAGATGAATACATATTATTTTTTCACAGGTTGGCGTTCTTTGAACTCAAGTTTCAGTTCTGCACAACACAACAACTACAGTGGGAGGTCATTAGACATTACTCTAAACAGGTATGTTTTCGCAGTTAGACCGTTGACATGCATTCACAATGCATATGTAAAATGGGTTCTAAATACTATCATGATAAACAGTGATTTTGTAATAATACTGCATGAAAAGTACAATGGCTGCCAATGTACTCGTATGTCTGGCTCATTCATATTTTAAGCTTGTGGTATTCTGGATGTAGGCAAGATTTCTATGCGCTGTGGTGCACAGGTCTGAAATGTGAAAGCAGCTGACCAGCTCTCGCACCAAGGCCGGCTATATTGTTGGTGGTCCCTGGTGCGACAGTCTTTGTGCCACCCGCCCCGCCCCAAACCCCCACCCCCCCTACTCCCCCAGTCACCTCCTTCGCCACCGGTTTCCTTACTTGCACCCTCCAATGATGTCCCTCATCTCGCCTTAGCCATTTTCTCATATTTATTTATTTCATTTTATAGCGCTACTGGTCCCAGTGTAGGGTGTCGGGCGCTTTAAATAATTTATATATTGCGAACTTGTTGCTTTTCTTGTTGCCATCTCATATGTTCCCAGTGGCTTCTAGTACATGTGTTTTAGTTCATTTTGTATGCAATAATTGTATGTTGCTATTCTTAAACACTAATCAAGGAATTCTTTTTCTAGGCTATTAAACAGATGTATGTCCTTATTCTGGGTCTGGATGTTTTGGGCAATCCATTTGGCTTTTTCAGAGACTTGTCTGAAGGAGTGGAAGCATTTTTCTATGAGCCCTATCAGGTAAATGGAAAGCCATATGCATCAGATAGCTATAACTAAAATGCTACACTAACATACATATGCAACTAAAAACACTTCTAAATAAAACTTGGAAGCGCTGCCTTGAAAAACTTAATTATGTTTACACTAGAACATTATTTGTTTTCTACACTTTTTTTTTTTTTTTTTTAGAAGTAGGACTTCATGGTTTTTAAGCTATTCAGAACAGGGAGAAGGATAGGAAGAAGGGGAAAAGAGTAACATGTACTCAAACAATAGAAAAAGGTAGAATATTACAAGTGTGTTCTGGATAAGAAGGGAATTGTAAAACAAAGTAACGGTCTGTTCGATCACTGGTACTCCATTTATCTGATAGAGACTACTAGCCGCAGATTCCTTAACGTAGAATTATCCCCAGGTGTGAGACTGGACCCGGAAAACTTTCTTGCCCAGCATCTCTGTGCACCGGGGGCGGTACAACGCGACTCCGCCCCAAAGTCCTCCGCGGGCGTGACGTCAGCGAGGTCACATAAGCCCCACCCCGGCGCGCTGACGTCAGTTTTCTTCTTTTCTGCTTGCAACGCGGATCCGGATCGTGCCCCTGGCTTGTTTCGGGCCTTCTTTTTCCACTTTTAGGCGTTTTTCCTTGAGAACAGTGTGCCAATGCCTTCGGGCTTTAAGACGTGCTCGTCTTGCGCGCGCCAGATGTAGACGACGGATCCTCACCCCATCTGCATGTGGTGTTGGGGGGGAGCACCACAACTCCACGGACTGCAAGGCGTGTCAGCAAATGAAGCCGAAGTCCCGGCGGGAGCGCCGGATGAAACTCCTGTCGGCGCGCATGTCCCGGTCGGCATCGTCGCCACGCCCGTCCTCCGCGGAAGGCTTCAAGACCCGCTGCTTCCATCTCCGACATTGTCCCTCTCCCAGGCTGCAAGGGCATCGTTCCCATGTTGGTAAGTGTCGCAGTTTGTCCCAGAGGCTTGGTTCCCAGCCTGTTGGGGGTGCGGGTTCTCTGCGAGTGGTGCGGCCCCGCACGTCGCCACGCTATCCGCCGTTCCCCGGTGCGGGGACGACCAGAGCCCAGATGGAGGCCTATGCAGTGGCCTTGCAGGCCTCCTTGGATCTTCCCTGTTCTCCTTCTCTTCCTAGGATGTCTGCGGATCCCTTGCCGCGTGCGTGGACTTCCGCAGCATCGCCGGCGGCTCCGGCGCCGACAGGTTCGGCTCCAGGTTCTGAAGTGGCGGTGCCGTCGGGGTGCAGCCCTTCGGGGTTCCCTCCTTCGGACCTGGGCGCCTCTGCCTCGCCGCAAACCCCCGTGGGGGTCCCTGTGGTGTCGCGGGAGGTTGCTGGGGCTCGGGCGTGTCCTCGTGTCCCCTCGGTCCTTTGGGCAGGCAGCGGCCTCGTCCGAGGTGACGCCGCTCAAGCACTGGCGGATACTGGCCCTGGTGGTGCCGCAGGGGCCAGCTAGGGGTCGGGGCGTGTCCCTGGGCCCCCCTCGTCCCTCCACGCTGCCGCGTCAGAGGTCGAGTCGACGCCTTTTCGGAGCCGTTCTTTAGCTGCCCAGGCTCCGTCCCAGCCTCGGTCTCCTGTGCCACACGTTGTGGTGGAGGTCGTTCCGGCGTCCCCTTCGGCGCCGGTCGACGTTGACCTGACGCTGGTCGTGGACTCCACGGCGCCGGGCTGGCGTCGGGTCGTTGATTCGTCTTCGGAAGCCCCCTCTTCTCCAGTGGTTCGGCGGTTGTTGGTTTCATTTTCTCCGGAGACGGGTCGCCGCGTCATGGCTTTTTCCCCGGTGTGAGAAGTTGGCTTGATATATGTCACTAGTTGTAGTGTACACCTTGTATCAGTCCAAACAACCCTTATGGTGATTGGTTGTAAAGTCAACCTTATAGACCAGCTATCCTAGTGGTAGCATGGACAAGAGCAGTCTTAGGCTAAACTCTGTATGGCATGTGAAGCCAGCTGTTATACCACTATAATCCCTGGAATACCAAATGAAAGGACACCACAACAGATATATATAAAAATAGAATGTATTTATTCTAGTCAAAATACCCTCAGCACTCTTTATGAGATTCGAGGTAAGTACAACACAGTCTTATTTAAGCATACATAAGTCACACAGGTAAGTAATACAGTTAGGCCCTAGGGGCCACGCAAACCATATACTAAGTAAGTGGTATAAGAACCACTGTCACGAACACAGGTTAGGCCTAGGCCTAGGGAATCGCTGGGGCTACACTATACTACCAGTTGCTAGGCAGTGGGAGGCCCACGGGATTCAGGTGCAGAGTGGAAACACTCACGCGTAATGCGTTAAAGTCGATAGAAATAGTAATGTTTAGAAATAAAGAGTTTTAGGACACTTCGGAAGGAGCTAGGAGTTGGAGACTTGGAAACTAGACCCTAGGATAGTCAATACCCTTGTGAGCACCGGAGTACTCAAGTTACCTAGCCCACGGGCTGCGGGTGCATAGGTGTGAACTTGCGTCGGGTTTCGTCGTCGACTCCTATGGATGCCTGAAGAAAAGATGCTGACAGGCAGTCAGTGAAGAGTGTCCGGTGGATCCCAAGGATGGAATCAAGAAGGAGGATACCTGCAAGCAGATGGGACAGAGTCTAGGTCACCAGTCAGGAGCCGGGAAGGAACCAGGAAGGAACCAGGCGATGTCATGAAGATGCAGGTGAATAGGTGAAGCTTGCCGCAGCAGCCACGGGTACCAGGAGGCGTCGAGGACGACCAGAACCAGGAGGCGAGCTGTCCCACGAGGGCTCTTGCTGTTGGCGGCGTCGATGTCGAGTACGGACCCAACAAGCCTTGGCAAGCGCAACCCACGCAGGATGAAGGATTCGCTTCTGTTGCAGACCAGGAAGGCCTGAGGTGCTTCTCTTTCACAGGGAAGCAAGGGCCAGTCTGGAGGAGCCAAACCAGCGGTGGAAAGTTAAAGGTTCATCATCACAAAGGCTACTAGCCAACGGGCAAGCAACCGTACAGACGCGTCGAGCAGGAAAATGCAGAAGGGCCCCACGCAAAACTCGTGGAGTGTGGAGGGCTGATCTTCGGTGCAGATGGTGCTCGGGGTTGGGGCTTCTCAATCCCCAGAGCACAACTTCGAGGATGCCTCAGAAGCTGCGCTGGAAGCAAGTAGCCAATTTTCCCAGGTAGCCGGTCCCACGTCTCTCGTCGCCTTCACGGATCTCAGCTTTGCTGTGGATGTGGATCAGGGTCGGAGAAGTCTGGAAGTCAAGGCGCTGGTCTGGCTCTGCAGTCGGTTCCTCGTAGAACTTAGGCAAAGCAAACGGCAGGTCGCTTGATGGTGCCTGTTTGCACAGGGTGGCCACTCCTTGGCCACAATGGAGATTCTTCAGTCTTCTTCCGTAGTCGAATGTCGAAGGTCCAGAGTTTCTGTTCAAGTTGCAGGTTCAGGATAATCCAAAGTCCTAGGGACTCAGCTCCCACTCTTATACTAATCAGGGGGGCTGGGTTACCTGCTAGGTCCCACCTATGCGTGGGACCAGGGAGGGGGGTGGTTACACCCCCTTCCCTTTCTCCAGTTTCGCGCCAGGACTGGGGCTGGAGTGCCCCAGCACCGGTTTGAACCGGACTCTGCATGGGACACCTTGTGTGCCCCAGGCAGTGTCTCGTTTCTTTCATCCCTCCCTGCCCCAATACACTAAGTCCTGTCTAGGGTGGTGCTAGCACCTCCTAAGGCAGGAAACCTATTGTCCATGCCTCACTCGCTGGAAGGTCTCCCAGCAGCAGGAGGTCAGACTCATGTCTGTGGCAGCAGCATCCATTTTGTGATGCTGGGGCTCTGGTTAACTTTAACCGGGTAGTAGGTCTTCAACATGTCTTCTCCCTCCAGAAGGGGGGAATACTATCCTCATCGCCAGAAATGGTATGGGGGTAGTATTCCAAAGTGTTAGACACCTTACACGACATGTTTTGATAAAGCCAAACCATAGTTACCATAACCGCGAGGATTATAAGGCACTTTAAGAGTATATGGTAGGCGATATCATAGAACAGCTATAAGGACATGCAGACAGGCTCAGCTCATGCTAAAGCACCATCTCACATGTTACCAAGCACTCTGCCTTCAGGATTGTTATGGCCTGGCATAGGAGTGACTGAAAGGTGCCCATGTGTCTATATATAAGGCAGGTATAGGGATACTATACCTAAGCAAGGGGTGATTACACGACCTTGCCACAGCTGAGTGATCAGCCAGTTGTGTCATGATGGAAGGCCAGCCAGGGGTGGCATAATACATGCTGCAGCCCCTGGTAGGCCTAGGGTACTCCATCAGGGTTCTGGTGGTCGGGAGCTGCTTCTTCCCTTCGAGGCTTTGCTCCACACTTCTCTTGTGGGGGCTTGTTCCCCAGCAACTTCTGCACCGCCACCGTCCTGCGCCGTATGATCCTGTCTGTCTTTTCCTCCACCCTTCTACCAGGGACCCTCTTTTACAGACTGCCTTTCCCTCCCTGCCATTGATGTTGTCTCCCCCATCACGGGAGGCCCGCTGGTTAGATTCCTGGGGGTGCAATATCTTCGCCTCCACCAGTGCGGCTTTGCGGGCCCTTAACACTCTTTGTGTAGTGGCTAGGGCCACTTCTTGCTTGTGGGATTCGGCAGAGTCCCTTATGTCTGCCGCGTCTCAGGAGGGTGCTTGTATTGATCTGAGGCACCATGTGTTGGATGGCTGGGAGCTGGCGGCATTTATTCTTCGCTCGGCTCTGGACATTTCGGAGGTGCTTGGTCGTACCATGGCTTCTTCAGTGGCCCTTCGTTGACATGCCTGGCTACGGGATAGTGTGTTCCTGGAGAACGTTAGGGAACGGCTGGTGGACCTTCCCTTTGATGGCACTCTTTTGTTCCACGCCCCTGTGGATTCTGCTATTCAGAGGTTTCTTGCGGGGCTTCGTCCTCCTCCCCCTCCCCTCAGTGACCTGTAAGTCGGTCTGTGTTTTGGGATGTGTTCTTCCGTTGTTTTCCTTGGGCCTTATAGCGAGTAGCCCCGGTTGTGTGTTCTGTGTGGTTGATGTGCCTTCATGTCCTTTGGTTAGGACGTTGGTGCTGTTGGCTGCTGGTCCGGCCCTTTTTTTACTTGTGGTTTTGGCTGTTGGTAAGCCGTGTAGGCCCTGAGATTAGGCCTTCTGTGTATTCTTTATTGGCTGTTTGGCAAGCCATCTGCGGTTTTCTCCGCAGGTCTTTCTGTTTGTCCTCTGCTGCGGAAACTTTTTCCTAAGAGGGTTCCCATGTTCTGGGTTGTAACATGCCCGGTGTGGGGTAATGGTAGCTATTATATAGCTCTATCATGTGCTGGGGAGGTGTGGTCGTCCTTCGGGCTTCTGCACTCCGTGGCGTCACGATAAGTCACAGGTGTGATCTTCTTGCTGATGGTTTTGGAGTGGCTTGCGTTGCGCCCCAGACCGCTCTTCTCCTGGATCTCTGTGTCGCTAGCCTAGTCCGGCCTGCTGTCTGCGACATTGCATTGTAGCGGTTTTGCACTTCTGTCCGCCTTGGTCCTCTGTCTGGTGTTCCGGGGGGGGGACTGGTTTCCCTGGTTTTTGTGTTCTGGTGAAATGCTCGGTCCGTCCCCATCTCTTTCTATATGCCTGGTTCCACTTCATTCGTGGGTCAGTGTGTGCCGGCCCTACCCTTGGGGCGTGTCCTGGCCCTTCTTGGCCCTTCCTGGCCTCTACCTTCGGGTGGCGCCTAGCTTGTCCTGGGTGCACTTTTTCGTGGTGTTGTCTGCTGCTGGCTGTGCATGCCAGTGCAGGCCTGTTTGTTCTGCTACACCGTTGTGGCCTTTGATGCATTCTCTTGTGCCTTTCTTCTTCCGTCTGCCCTTTTGGCGGTGCAACCGTCCCTGCCTTGTCCGCTGCTTGGGTGTACAGCTCTTTCTGTCACTGTGTATGTGTTTCTTCAGGTGGGCCATGGCTCCGGATCTACCTCTTCTCCCTAGGGGTTGAGGTGGTCCTTGTGTTCCTTGAGGCTTTTCAGGCGCTGTCTGCCCCTGCGGGGTGTTGTGCAGTTCTCCCTTGGTTGGGCTTAGGATTTCCTGGCCTTTCCCTTCTTGTCCCTGTGGCATGTCCCCTGCTGGGGCCCTGTGTCTCTCCTGGTGGGGAGGCTCTCTCGCAGGCCCTCCTCACTTCTGGGTATGGCTACGTTATCTATTCTATGTTAAGGAATCTGCGGCTAATAGTCTCTATCAGATGTACAAGTTACTTACCTTCGGTAACGAGATATCTGGTAGAGACTATTCTAGCTGCAGATTCCATTATGAACCGCCCTTCCTCCCCGTTCTGCAAGGACCCTCTGCTTGGGTTTCTGCAGTCGCCTCCCTCTGGGTGACTTGTCTTCTGTGGGTGTCCTCTTCGTTTTCTTCCGGTCAGGCATCCCTCCAGCTGCTTTCTCTCCAGCGTGAGGGCCTACTTTTGCTGTTTCCCTCTGTTGTTGGAGTCTGCTCCCCACCCAGTCTTCTTCCTTAGGAGTTCTTTCACCTGTCCTTTGACTTCCTTCTCCTTTCAGAGGTTATTGCCCTACTTGGCACTGTAGACGCGGATGGATTACCTGTCCTTTGACCTCCTACTCCTTTCAGGAGGTGTGGCCATCCATGGCGGTGTAGTCTGGGGATGCATTGCTTTTGCTCCTCTGTTCCGGGCTTGTGGCCCTTCCCCTTGTGGTTGTGGTTGCAGGCTCGCTCTCTCTCTCTCTCTCTTTCTGTCATGGTGTTTTCACATGCTTGTGCCTCCAGGAGGGCTCTTGCCTTGGCTTGCAAGGTGGTTCCACGGAGTGGTGCTTTGCGCTTTTCTTGCTATGGCTTTGCTGCTCTGGCCTTCTGGTGCTTTACTGCCACCTGGTGCTTTCGCCTTCCTTGGCTTGCACAGTTGTTCCTCAGAGTGGTGCACTGCTCTTTTCCTGCCTTGGCCTGCTGTTGTCGCCTTCTGGTGCCTTAGTGCCACCTGGTGATGTTTCTCACCTTTTGTTTCTCTCTATTTTTTTTCTCTGTTTTTTTCGCACACTGTTCCCATGCTCTCCTCAGTTTTGTTGTGATGGCTCCGCGTTGTGGCGCGGAAAAGTTCTTCGAAGCAAACTGACGTCAGCGCGCCGGGGTGGGGCTTATGTGACCTCGCGGACATCACGCCCGCGGAGGACCTAGGGCCGGAGTCGGTGCGCAGAGATGCAGGGCAAGAAAGTTTTCCGGGTCCAGTCTCACGGCTGGGGATAATTCTCCGTTAAGGAATCTGCGGCTAGAATCGTCTCTACCAGATACATCGTTACCAAAGGTAAGTAACTTGTACTTTAGGTAGTTAGGGGATACTACTGCATATTGCTGGTTTACCGAGAAAGATGCAAGGAATTATCAGATACTAAAAATAGAAAGCCCACTTATTTCTGGGCTTAAAAGGTTTGCTTGAATTTTCTTTTCCTTTAATGTAAATGTGTATCACTTTTTCTATCATTTGTCAGCTGTGTTATACTTGCCATTATTGAATCTATTTTGCATATTTTACAATCGATTTTAAATTGGCCCAATGACAATATAAAGGTGAGTTAATGTCGACTTTCTCTAAATATTTTCCTTTTAGGGAGCGATCCAGGGCCCTGAGGAGTTTGTGGAAGGAATGGCGCTAGGAGTAAAGGCGCTGGTGGGAGGTGCTGTTGGTAAGTTCCTACATCATTTCTTTCAGGGGTTCATGCTCTATCATATCTGATAGAGATATCTAGCTGCAGATTCCTTACCTAAGAATTATTTCTAGGTGTCAGACTGGATCCAGAAACTTTTTGAGCAGCACATCTGCTTGCTGGTAGGTGTCATAGTTCGTCGGCGTCGTCCACGCTGCGAGTGATGTGTGCGGTGCCTATATAGGCACCACCCAACGAGCTGACATCAGTTCTTTTCTTTCTGTGCCAGTCATCCAGAGAGAGCAACCTCCATTCATTTTTTTACTGAATTATTTTGAACTTTTTTGTCAAGTTGTTTTCCCAATACTTGTCTCCAAGTGTATAGGGATGTCCCCCAAGAAACCAGTGGGGTTTAAACCCTGTGTCTCCTGTCACAGTCAGCTATCTGTGACTGACCACCCTCCATCTGGTTTGCCAGTGGTGCATGGAGCCGAACCACAACTCCAAGACATGTGAGGGCTGCTGTGCCATGAACCCAATGGCACTGAGGGAGCACTCATTGAAGCTACTCGTTGATTTACTACGGTTGACTCCACAATGCTCTAGGTCTTAGTTGCGAAGAAGGGCCTGTTCATAGAGTGGTCCCAGGCACTTGTCATTGTGCGCAAATTCGTCGGATTAGTCCCACAAACAGTCCAAGAAATCCAAGTGCTCTTCGCCTTCACTGCTCCAGTCCAAATCCTCAGACGAGGCATGGGAACGACTTCACTCAAGGCCCGCTTATACGTGAAGCCTGCCTCTGGGTCTGCTCTGCACCTCCATGAGTTTCCCGTAGCTGAAGCGAACCCCGCCAAACATTGTGAGTTCTATGAGGCCATGCTCCTTATATCTGAAAGAGACACGTTAGTGATAGATTCCTTACCGTAGAATATCCCCAGGCGTCAGACTGGATCTGCAAAGTTTTCATCAGCAGTACCCCTGCGCATCAGAAGGTGACGTCGTGTGGCTCTGTGTCCGTCACTGGCGTCGTAGGCGCCGTGATGACATCACTGAGACTACTTAGACGCCACCCATGCGCGCTGACGTCAGTTCTTTATTTTTCCATGCCAGCAAGCGCAGATCTGGTTAGAGCACGTCACCTAGTCACTTTTTGACTATACTTTTGAGACTTTTGTCTTCCTTTTCTTTTGAGTCCTTGACTCCTGGTGCCACGTTGGGATGCCTGGGTTTAAATCCTGCGGGGCCTGTCGCCGTACGGTCGGTGGCTGACCCCCATGGCGTCTGTCTCTACTGTCTGGAGCGCGACCATGACTCCCGGTCATGTTCTGACGGTCTGGCCATGGCTCCGAAGGCGTTACGGGAGCGGTCCCGTAAGCTACTGGAGGCCCGGCAGTCATCTCTGCGCCGTTCGAGGTCCAAGGGTCGATCGAGGGCCGGATCGCAGAGCCATCATCATCGCTCCTCGGGGTCGAAGTCTTCACACTCGGAATCGGGTAGGCGACGTCATAAGAAGAAGTCGAAAAAGTGTTTCCGCTCTCCGACGTCCCCCCGTCCGGTCCCCGGACGAGGGGGCTGGGGGTACCACCCCTGCAGCTCCTTTGGAGCCTGTGAGTCCTGCGGCCTACCCACCTTATCCGGGACCGTCGGCGACTCCTGCCCTGGTGTAAGATTTTCTTGCAGCCATGGACCGCCTCTTCAGGCCTTGGGCTCCTGCCGGCACGCCTTCGGGCCCCGCGGTCCCAGTTGAGGGCCCTCCCTTGCCGCCGGCTCCGGCCCGGCGACGCTGGGACTCCGCCGGCGCCTCTGGCACCGCAGTGGGTTCCGTTCGTCCCGCCACTTTCTTTGCCCGGTTTTCCAGACAATTTTGCCCCTAGTTGGGACCCTAATTGGGACACGGAGCCGGACCGGTGCCGTTCCCAGCGCTGTTCAACAACTTGTATTCCCCTGTTCCTCCCCCGCCTCTGCAGCCTGTTCCAAGGGCAGTGGAGGAAGGGGACGACTGGGAGAGGTCAATGTGGGTCGGAACAGGAATGGACGGAAGAGCTAGATAGAGTATGCCAGTGGCCTTGACCTCTCCTCTGACCCTGGTTTTCTTTCTCCTCCTGCTGTGGCTATGGAGGAGGGTGCTACATACAATGTGGTGCTCCGTAGAGCAGCTGAGGCCCTTGACCTGCCTACAGTGACCCTCGAGACTAATCTCCTCACTGACGTGCTTCAGCCGGCGGTAAGCTCTTTGTAGCCTCTGCTGCCGTTCAATGAGGCCCTAACTGACGTCTTGATGGGCACCTGGTCTAGACCAGCCACGGGGGTCCCCTTGGATAAGAATGTGGCCAGGCGCCATTGCCCGGCCCCGGGTGACCCTGCTTTTCTGTCCGCCCACCCAACCCCGGAGAGCCTGGTCATCCAGGCCTCCACTTCCCAAAGTGCAATCAATCAATCAAGCATTTGCAAAGCGCACTACTCACCAGAGAGTCTCTCAAGGCGCTGGGGAGGGGGGGGTGCTGCTACTGCTCAAACAGCCAGGTTTTGAGAAGTCTCCTGAAGGTCAGCAGGTCCTGAGTTTGCCGCAGGTGGATGGGGAGAGTGTTCCAAGTCTTGGCGGCGAGGTGGGAGAACGATCTGCCGCCGGTGGTCGCTCTTCGGATGCGGGGGATGGTGCGAGGGCAACGTCAGCGGAGCGGAACTGGCGGTTCGGGATGTAGAAGGTGAGTTGTCTGTTGAGGTATGCTGGTCCGGTGTTGTGGAGTGCCTTGTGAGCGTGGGTGAGGGGTTTGAAGGTGATCCTCTTGTTGATGGAGAGCCAGTGTAGGTCTCTCAGGTGGGTTGTGATGTGGGTATGGCGGGGATGTCGAGGATGAGGCGTGCAGAGGCGTTCTTTATGCGTTGTAGTTGTTTCAGAAGTTTGATTGATGCTCCTGCGTAGAGTGTGTTGCCGTAGTCCAGCCTGCTGCTGACGAGGGCCTGGGTGACCGTCCTTCTGGTTTCGGTGGGGATCCATCTGTAGATTTTGCGGAGCATGCGAAGGGTGTTGAAGCAGGAGGATGAGACGGCGTTGACTTGCTTAGTCATGGATAGCGATGAGTCGAGGATGAACCCCAGGTTGCGTGCGTGGTCGGTGGGCATCTGTGCAGCTCCCAGTGTGGCCGGCCACCAGGAGTCAACCCAGGCAGGCGGGGTAGAGCCGAGGATGAGGACCTCCGTCTTGTCCGAGTTCAGTTTCAGTCAGCTGTTCTTCATCCATTCGGTGACGGCCTTCATTCCTTCGTGGAGGTTGGTTTTGGCCTTGGAGGGGTGCTGGGTGTCGTCGGCGTAGGAGATGATGTTGAGGATGTGCGATCGGGCTATGTGGTCGAGCGGTGCCATGTAGACGTTGAAGAGAGTTGGGCTGAGGGATGATCCTTGGGGTACGCCGCAGATGATCTTGGAGGCTTTGGATTGGAAAGCGGGAGGCTGACACTCTGGGTTCTGCCGGAGAGGAAGGAGGATGTCCATTCCAGGGCCTTGTCGCGGATCCCTGCATTGTGGAGGCGTGTGCGTTGGGTGTGGTGGCAGATGGTATCAAAGGCGGCTGAGCGGTCCAAGAGGATGAGGGCCGCGGTTTCTCCGTTGTCCAGCAGGGAACTGATGTCGTCGGTGGCAGCGATGAGGGATGTTTCGGTGCTGTGGTTGCTGCGGAACCCGGACTGGGATGGGTCCAGGATGTTGTTCTCCTCGAGGTAGCAGGTTAGTTGCCTGTTGACAATCTTTTCGATGACGTTTGCCGGGAACGGGAGTAGGGAGATGAGCCGAAAATTCTTGAGGTCTCTCGTGTCCGCCCCACCTTGGATTTCTTGAGTAAGGCGTTGATCTCGGCGTGCTTCCAGCTCTACAGGAAGGTGGCAGACTCGAAGGAGGTGTTGATGATCTTGCGGAGATGGGGTGCGATGGTGGAGCTTGCTTTGTTGAAGATGTGGTGCGGGCAGGGGTCTGACGGAGATACAGAGTGGATGGTGTTCATGATTTTGGTGGTGTCATCGTTCACGTGGGTCCAGGCGAGCAGGGGGTTGGTGTGGGTGGTGGGCGGTGAGTCTGAGGTGTCAGTGGCTGTCGGGGGGGGGGGTGTCTGGTTGTTGAATGTGTCGTGGATGTCTGCGATCTTTCGATGGAAGAAGGTGGCTAAGGAGTCGCACAGGTCTTGCGATGGCGGAATGTCGTTGGTGTTGGAGCTGTGGTTGGAGAGTTCCTTCACTATGTTGAACAGCTCTTTGCTGTTTTGTGCGTTGTTGTCGAGGCGGTCCTTGAAGGAGGTCCTTTTGGCGGTTCAGATGAGGTGATGGTGTCTGCGGATGGCGCTCTTGTGAGCTGTGTGGTAAATAAAATATCACGCTCTCATAATTTCATAATATCAATAAGATCATGCATAAAGCAAGAGGCTGAGTCTGTGGTATCAGGTTCATAAAGGGATTTATTCCATTAACTCGAGTCAAAGGGAGAATATTTCCATCACCAAAATTGGATCTGGAAAGGGGCTCAAAAGTATTCTCAATATTCTCAAAACATTATTCACAGAGTACAGTATATATACATTTCTCAATTGTACGTAAGCAAAAGAGCAAGAGAGAATGAGATAAGAGCATGTGGGCGTGTAAGTAGGCGTGAAGGTGGGCGTCCATGTGGGCGTCCACTTGATGATAATGGGTAATTTGTCATGTGTGGGTGGATACCTGGAGAATCCTGCAATGTCAGCAGAAATATTTGGCAGAGATGCGTGCGCAGTCGCATGACGTGTGATAGACGTGCAACTAGAGGGAGAAAGGGACTTGACATTTAGCTCTACATGTGGAGACAAAAGTCTGGGGTTATGTCAACCTAATCCCAAATCATATCTAATATCCTATGTTTAAAGAACTGTGTTATCCAAAAAGAAAGGTCTCTCGAACAAAATCTATTCTATACTGACTGTGAGTGCGTGTACAAGCGTCTAAGTGTCTACACTAAATGCGAGGGGGTAGGAATATTCCATGGTAACAGGGCTATGAATTACTTGCATAAAGACAGAGAAGCCGGGCCCTTTGCTCGGTAGCTGGAAGAATGTTTACTTAAACTACTAGACAGGAATGCATTGGGCAGGGAACGGAGCAGATAATTTCGAAGGTGAAATACAGTTTTTGGCAGAGAATAGGCTGATGTCAGGCTTCGTGAGCCGCGCAGAGAATGAGACAAAGTTCATGGTCACAGATGCAGGCTCAGACTGGAGCTTTCAGAGGCAGAAGGCAAGAAGAGTTTGATGACAGAATCAGGGCCTACTCGCCTGGACTGAAAAATAGCATAAGTGAACCATATAAAGCCGGTGGCCTTTCATACTTAGGAATGGAATATCCGGCCTATTCATGACGGATCTGACAGAGGACATGTTGACGGTGGACGCACATGTGTTTGCGTCTTCATAACTGGAACTGGAGGGAACATACATGTACTTGTGATTCATACATGAAACCGTTGGGGTCCAAGATAGGGGACATAACTGATCAGAAAAATCCATATTTCCACATTCCCTCCTTGTCCCCTACTTGCCCGTTAAGAGATATCAATCTTCATCAATCCATTGATCTGTTCATATAACATCATTTGTTCTTCTTTCTTCTTCCGGGATCTTGAATGAAAATCTTGATGTGGAATGCACGATGTGGCACACAGACCACAAATCGCTGGTCCACATTGCAGGCATAAGCAGCAACTGAATAGTATGAGAAGGCCAATACCTAGGAAGGATAGGACCCTCCATCCAAAGGTAGATAATACACTCCAAAACCAACCGGACCAAGTCCAGGTGCCTGGATTCTGGTGTATCTGGCTTACAATCTTATGAAGGCGAGTTATGGCTTTATATACAGATGGCGAATTTTCTGGTATGAAAAATGCAACAGCTTGATTTGATGACCCTACAAGCTCCGCCCCTATCGGCCAGGATAACGTCAAGGACAAGACTATTTTGAAGCACAACAATCCGCATAGCAGACTGCTCTTCTGTTAAATTGCCTAAGGCGGAAATAGTTTCGTTCACTACTGCTTCAAGGGTTCTGGTTAATCTACGTATCAGCTTACTATTGGTAACTGTACCTATATAGGGAAAGAAACCTTTATTGAAATCTGTGTATTTTTCCCATGCTGTTTCAGTGTAATCGACAATTGGGAGATCTCTCTGCTGTCTATTGTGTACTAAATGAGTATTTCTATGATAATCAGGAGGAGCTAGGAAAACAGGTGGTAGGAGGAATGCTATGTAACAGGTACCATCCCAATCTAGAGGTAGGCGTATATATGCGGTCTGGCCACATATAAAGTAGGAATGACGAGAGGCTCTAAATGTAGACTTGCCTTGATCACTAAATTCTACTACAGTGGTGCATCTACTATGGCCCATATGTATGGACCCATTCTTTCTTACACATAATTCACCTTTTACTGGAAATATTGACATGGCGGGCAAGATTGGTGTAGCTTCAGATTCAACGTTCAGGATCATGAGGTTAAGTGTAAAATTACCTAATCCATATACTTCATTTCTTAGATCAGTTCCTGTTCTTTTGGGAAGTCCCTCCTTGTTAGGGTAGCAGACTTTAAGCAAAACTAAGTTCAGGTTTCCCCATACCCAGTTGTCTTGATAAACTGCGGAATTCGAATCTAGGGAATTAATCAAACTAAACCATGCTCCACAGGAGCCATTGTGTGTGAACGGATAGAGAAAGAGGGGCAAAACTCCCTTATAGTTCTGATAGGGGGGGGAGTCGGCCACAGACCCAGCAGTCTGTAGCATTGCTAGTCTGATGTGAATGGTGCAGCATCTGAATAAAGGTATTGTTGCGTAAGGCAAGTCGATATGATAGCTCATAGGATGGCAGATCACTAAATGTGTGCTTTATGGTATCATTAGTGGAGGAGTATAAGAGTGAGGCAATAGGAGGAAAAATAGCATGTAGTATTAAGCTGATACATATTATCGTGATGCACATCTTGCTCTTTGTTTTTAATATTATAGTCCAAGATCTTATGCAAGCCAGAATACATGTTCAACCGCTTCACCACCTAGTGGACTTAATTGATCAAACGGGTTCTGACTTTTTTTAGATCTAAGTTTAGCTTTGTGGAAACTGCTGGGGAGTCTCCTCTAGAAAATGGTGTTCAAAATCCAAAATTCAAGTTCAAAGTCTTTTTCCTTTGTAAAAGAGTGGTGAAGGTGCACTTTGACTTTAACGGCCGTCCCCGTGGTCCAGAGCACTGACTTTGGCGCCTTCCATCCAGGAGCGATGGAGTATTCTTTGACCTGGGTGTTGTCAGGGAAGGCGGCAGCAACCTGCGAACAACAAGAGAGTAGTGCAGACATCAAGGAAGCCAGGTAATCTGTCAGCATGTTATTATCTTTTAGGCATTGGAGTGCCCCACATATTTGGTGGTCTACCAAAGACCACTTCATAGGGAGATAAGCCTGTTCTAGAATGAGCTACAATTCGCATGTAAAAGAGGGCAACCGGCAGGGCTACCATCCAGTCTATACCTTTGTCTGCGCACATTTTTAATGTCTGATTATGTCTTTCTACAAGGCCTGCTGCTTCAGGATGTCGCACACAATGGAATTTCCAGGTATACCCTAACAGAAGGGACACCTGCTTCATTAGTACCAGAGCATATTTGTAACCTCTACATCTGTTTATTTGGATATAATCCATTTGGAGCACTTCAAAAGGGTGGTCAGGTGGATGGAATCCACCTTGTTCCATCGGAATGCCTTTACCTGCATTGAATTGGCAACAGATCATACATGTTCTGACCTTTTGTTTCGCTGCTGCACGCAGGTGCTTGTTGAACCATATATTCTGTAAGCTATCTATCATTGCTTTCTCTCCTAAGTGTGTGGGACTATGTGCGGTATTTATGATTATTTGTACCATTGAGTCAGAAAGAAACCATGGGGATTTGCCCTTTGTCATCCAACCTTGATCAGTCAGTACCCCTCCTTGTTCCGATCATTTCTTTAATTCGTCTACAGTAGCATGTGTCTGTATGTCTTGTACATCCTTGGAAGGATCCCTAACTGTCATGGCTTTGGACACTTATTGAACCTGTAACTTTGTCATGTCTAGTGGGGTCTGAGCTGTCTGTTTAGCAGTTCGGTCTGCCAGATCATTGCCTTGGGAAATGGTATCTGTGGCTCTAGTATGTGCTTTACATTTTAGGATAGCTATGGCTGTTGGTAAATGTATTGCTTCCAGTAGGGCTTGAATATGGGGCCATGCTGTATCTTGACCCCATGAGATGTCAAGAAACCTCTTTCTCGCCAGAGAATCGGTGTAAATGTTTACTCTCAGGTGCTTAGCTCTTATGCACGCTTGTGTCAGGGCGATGAGCTCTGCTGCTTGTGCTGACAATATGTCTATTCTTTTAGTCTCTATTATTACAGTATCAGTAGTCACTGCATATGCTGCCACTAATTCTCCCGCCCCTGTCCTCATGCATGAGCCGTCAACATATAGTGTTAGGTCGGGGTCTGGGAGTGCAACGTCTGTCAAGTCTTGTCTTGGTTTAGTCACGGTATGTATTACTTCAACACAGTCGTGTGGTGAAACGCTTTCTGTACTGGAGGGCAAAAGGGTAGCAGGATTCAGTATGTTGCATCGTCTGATCTCTATGTGTGGTTGAAATAACGCTGGCTCATAGCCTGTCAGTCTAGCTACAGTCAGGTGTTGTGTTTGTGTCCGGTTCAAGAGAACCTCTACTGCGTGTGGTACTTGTACTGTCAGAGGGTGGCCCAGCACTATCAAGTCACTTTGTCTTATGGCTAAGGCCGTTGCTGCAACTGATTTTAGGCACGCAGGCAAAGCCTGTGCTACTGGGTCTAATGTACTAGAAAAATAAGCACAGGGCTCGTGTTTTCCTGCATGATCTTGTGTTAGGACAGATAGTGCTGTTCCATCCCGCTCTGTCACAAAAACATAAACGATTTGTTGTAATCAGGGTTTGCTAAAACTGGTGCTTGACATAAAGCTCTCTTTAATTCTTCAAATGCCACAGTGTGTTCTTGTGTCCAAGGGAGGACTTTAGTAGAAGCTGTATTAGGGGCTTGGACTAATTCCCTTGAAAGATCACAATAAAACATGAGAAAAAGGGGAAAACACCATATCTATTTCCTTGGCTTAATTTCTAAGGGGGCTAATTTCTAAGGGGCTTAATTTCTTAAGGGGCTAGCGGGAAGCGAACCTCCTCAGGGGCCAGCAGAAAGCCAATATTCTCCTCCTTCCCCCCCTTTTTGACAGGAGGAAATCTGAAACAGATTTCACTGCTGTCAAACACTATCAAACCCTGTGTCTTGTCAACACTATTAATCCCTGTGTGTAGCTACTGGGCGTAAGCAAAATTATAGGAGATACACAGCGTATTTGAAACGGCGAGAAATCCTTCAAATTAATGTACAAACCTCATTGTGTTAGCTCATAAGCTGGCCAAATGACATCTCATATGCAAATGTCCCTATTACATGAACCTACATCAACCTGAAGTCAATATTAATGCTAGTAGGCCCTAATAGGAATGCTAAATTACCTAAATATTCGGAAAACCAAGTTTAAGAACAGTTGTTAATGTTGATAATTAATAATTTATCTGCTAAAGAAATCAGTCATTTTGCAATAATTTCCACCTATACAATAAATAGCCTAATTTAAAAACAAGTCAACTTTTGGGGCCACCACTTACAAGAATGAGCTTACTAAAGCAAACTTTAAAAAGGAAATCCTGTCAGATATTTTCTCATTACCCTAAATACCGAGCCTTATTTGTCACTCTGTGGTGGCAGTCCTTATTTAAAACAGGCCTTTCAAGAGTTAAGATGCGAGTGCACAGATCATAATTGTTCCTTAATGTCCAATCTGGAAACATATGACCGAGGCTGCCTGTCTATAAGAGAAAGGCAGTCATGTGAAAAATATTTTAGTCTTGCATAATTTTTCCATTTATTTCATTCATCACCAACACCAATTAGACATACACTGATAACGTGTTGTCTGCTATTTTGACAGCATGATAAAGGTAATATCACGTCTGTGAAATTTAGTAATTGTGAACAAGTTCCAGCCAAGCGCTGTGCAAAGATCGCCGTCGTCACGACTATCTCTGTACTTGCACAGGAGAACTTGGTACTAAACGCTAAACAGACTGGTCAATACAACACAAAAACAAAACATATATAAAATACATATGCCAAGCCATCAGTATACCAAGCACAGAAAGCATAGACAGTTGCACTAACATATATAAATGAGCAGCGATGCGCAATTACAGTACCTACAGCTCAGAGGCGAACATTCTGGCCTGCTTAATTTGTCAGGCTTATAATCAATAATTCATTTACCTGCCCTATACACCCCCATCTGAAATCACCGTATCTGAAAGAAACACGTTAGTTAGATTCCTCACCTTAGAATATCCCCAGGCGTCAGACTGGATCCGGAAGATTTTTCGTCAGCAATACCCCTTGCGCGTCGCTAGGCGTCGTCTGCGGCTCCGCGTCCGTCGTCGGCGTCGTGCGCCGGGATGACGTCGTCGGAGTACTTAGACGCCGCCCTCGCGCGCTGACGTCAGTTCTTCTTTTTTCCGCGCCAGTAAGCGCAGATCCGGGAGAGCTACCCCTTTTAGTCTTTTTTGACTAACTCTTTTTGATCATTTTTGATCCCTGTCTGTCGACGTCTGGTGCCGGTAGGATGCCTGGGTTCAAGGCTTGTGAAGACTGTCATCGACTGATGTCGGTGACCGATCACCACCGCCGGTGCCTCTATTGCTTAGGCCTCGACCACGACGCGGAGTCGTGCAACGACTGCCAGGCCCTGACTTCGAAGGCTAGGCGGGAGCGGTCCCGCAAGCTTCTCGAGCTTCGCCACTCGGCTCCGCGTCGTGCGCGATCCCGGTCCAGGAGGAGGTCCAAGGATCGCTCGCGGAGCCCTAGCCGACGCCACCATCGATCGTCGGGCTCCAAGTCGTCGGGTAAGTCCAAGCACTCAAAGAAGTCCAAGAGGCGACATCGCTCTTCGGACTCCCCTCGCCGGTCGCGCGACTCGGCCGAGGGTCCACGTGGTTCCACCCCCGCGGCTCCGGCGGAGCCGCAGGTGCCGCGTCCGCCCCCATACCTTCCGGTCCCTGGGGCTGACGCGGCGCCTGCGGAGATCAGCGCCTTCCTCTCGGCCATGAGGAGCCTGGCCCCGCCGTCGACGCCCGCTGGCGCGCCTTCGGGCCCCGCGGGCTCGACTGGGCGACCTCGCGTGCCGGCGGCTCCGGCCCCGGCGCCGTCGACGACTCCGGTCTCGACGCCGCAGGTCCCCGCGGGGCCCATGCCTGGGCCCCAGTCGACGCCGGTTGACCTTGTCACTCCTCCACCGGCGCCGACGCCTGAACCACCGACGCCGTCACCGGCGACGCCGACGCCGACGCCTGTGACGCCGACGCCCCAGTTTAGCCCTCATCCGGACCCGACGCCGGCACGGCGTCCGCCGACGCCGCATCCGACGCCGCTAGAGACCTACCATCTCTACAGTCCGGTTCCGATCATTCCTCCTGTTTATCAGGAATCGGAAGAAGGGGGCGACTGGGAGGGGTTCGAGGACCCTCTGGCTGTTCAGTCACAGCTTTCTCAGGACTGGGCAGATGAACTGGGGGAGGCCAGCGGGCTGGACACCTCGCCAGACGCTGGATTCACTTCTCCTCCGACCGTGGCTTCGGAGGAGGGTGCAGCATTTTCTGTGGTGCTGCGCAAGGCGGCTGAGGCCCTTGGGCTCGAGTTGCCTGCCGTGGCTGTGAGGACCAACATCCTCACTGAGGTGCTTCAAACCTCAGCAAGCTCCACTGAGCCTCTGCTGCCGTTTAACGAGGCCCTCACTGACGTTCTGCAGGGCACCTGGTCCAAGCCCTCCACAGTTCCTCCTGTGGATAGGAACGTTGCCAGGCGCCACCGCCCTGCTCCGGGCGACCCCAGCTTCCTGTCCCAACACCCCACCCCCGAGAGTCTGGTTATCCAGGCCTCTACTTCCCAATCCTCCTTCCCGACCGCTCCGCCGGACCGGGATTCCAAGAGACTCGAGCAGTTTGGCAAGAAACTGTTCTCGTCCCTTAGTTTGGGCCTGCGGTCCTTAAATACCGCCTGTCTCTTGGACCGTTATTCCCATTCCCTGTGGGATACGGTGGAGGACGTGCTGCCCCTGTGTCCGGAGGAGGTCCGGCCACGTCTTTCCCAGGCTCTGGCCGATGGGAGGGATGCAGCACGGCACGCCATAAGATGTGGGCTTGACACCACGGACTCGCTAGGTCGGGCGATTTCCACCACGGTGGCGCTCCGCCGCCACGCCTGGATGCGGTCCACGTCATTTTCCGGGGATGTCCAGAACACCCTCATGGACATGCCCTTTGATGGCACTCGCCTGTTTGGTGAGAAGGCGGACAGTGCGCTGAACCGCTTTAAGGACTCCCGGGCTACGGCCAAGTCCTTGGGCCTCTCGGCTCCGCGGGCGCACACCTCCGCTTTTCGCCCCTTTCGTGGCCAAGGAAGGGGCGCCTCCTCACGTCCGCAGAGCCACCAGCCGCAGAACCAACCTGCGCGCGGTCGCGGACGTGGCTTCCGCCGTGGCGGAAATGGAGGCCGACGTGGTCAGCCCACATCCACCCCGGCAGCATCCGCCTCAAAGCCTTCCTAGTCCGAGCTTTCAGGCCCATACCACGCCAGTGGGCGGCAGAGTTCGCCATCACCTGCTCCACTGGCGGTCCATAACATCGGACAGGTGGGTGCTGCAAATCGTCCGAAGGGGCTACTCCCTCCCCTTCGAGACGACCCCTCCAGCCATGCCACCACAGCACCACCGTATCTCGGGGGATCATTTGGATCTTCTCCGCGAGGAAGTTTCGGCTCTCTTGGCCAAGGGGGCCGTCGAGCGCGTTCCGAGTCCAGAAGTAGGTCGTGGTTGTTATTCCCACTACTTTCTGGTTCCCAAGAAGGGCAAGGGGGGCCTGCGCCCTATCTTGGACCTCCGGAACGTCAATGCCTTCCTCCGAAAGGAAAGGTTCAAGATGCTAACGTTGGCTCAGGTTTTAGCTGCCCTAGACCCTGGAGACTGGATGGTAGCGTTGGACTTGCAGGACGCATATTTCCATATCCCCGTCCTGCCGGCCCACCGGCGTTACCTGCGGTTCACGGTGGGCCAAGAGCACTTTCAGTTTACCGTGCTCCCCTTCGGCCTCACCAGTGCCCCTCGGGTGTTCACGAAAGTGATGGCGGTGGTCGCAGCTCATCTGCGCAGATCAGGGGTCCCAGTCTTCCCCTATCTCGACGACTGGTTGTTGAAGGCGGGCTCGCCCCAGGCAGTCGTCTCCCACCTCCAGACTACGGCGGATCTCCTGCATTTGCTGGGGTTTTCCATCAACGTGCCGAAGTCACACTTGAGTCCCTCTCAGAAGCTCCTCTTCATCGGAGCGGTTCTCGATTCGGCGCAGTTCCGGGTCCATCCACCGGAACAGCGGGTCCGGGATATACAGGCCCTGATTCCCATCTTTCGGCCTCTATCCCGGGTTTCGGTCAGGCTAGTGTTGCGGCTTCTGGGGCTGATGGCCTCCTGCATCCTACTAGTGCATCACGCCAGGCGGCGCATGCGGGCTCTGCAGTGGGACCTGAAGTTTCAGTGGGCCCAGCATCACGGCAACCTGTCCGACCATGTCTTGATCTCGGAGGGCACTGCACAGCAGTTGCAGTGGTGGCTCACGGACCGCGAGTGGGTCAAGGGCAAGAGCCTCTCCCTTCCCCAACCGGAGCATGTCGTAGTGACGGATGCGTCCCTCCTGGGTTGGGGTGGCCATATGGGAGAGGCGGAGATCAGAGGCCTCTGGTCTCCGGCGGAGTCTCGTCTCCACATCAACCTGTTGGAGTTGAGAGCGATCCGGCTTGCACTGAAAGCCTTCCTTCCCTCTGTCAGGGGAAGTGTCGTGCAGGTGTTCACGGACAACACCACCGCCATGTGGTACTGCAACAAACAGGGCGGGGTGGGGTCGTGGACCCTTTGTCAGGAGGCTCTGCGCCTCTGGACATGGCTGGAACACCAGGGCGTCACCCTGGTGGTTCAACATCTGGCGGGCTCTCTGAACGCCAGAGCAGACGAACTCAGCCGCCGGTGCATGATGGATCACGAATGGCGTCTGAACTCCGAAGTGGTGCAAGGCCTCTTTCAGCAGTGGGGAGAGCCTTGGTTAGATCTATTCGCCACCGAAGAGAACGCGCACTGTCAGCAGTTCTGCGCGTTGGAATTTCCAAGGCGGCACTCGCTCGGCGACGCTTTTCGTCACGAGTGGAGTTGCGGTCTGTTGTACGCCTTTCCGCCTATACCACTTCTGCCCAGAGTGCTGAAGAAGATCAGGCGCGACCGGGCCCAAGTCATCTTGGTGGCTCCGGATTGGGCACGAAGATACTGGTATCCCGAGCTACTCAGTCTGTTGACCGATCCCCCGATACGTCTGCCCCTTCGGGAGGATCTTCTGTCGCAGCAGCAGGGGACGGTCCTCCACCCGAACCTGTCCAGCCTCCACCTCCATGCGTGGAGATTGAGCGGCGGCAGTTGATGCCATTTGACTTGCCTCCTGAAGTCTGTGATATCATTCTGGCAGCCAGGCGTCCCTCCACAAAGTCGGTATACGCCTGCCGGTGGAACAAATTTGTGGCATGGTGCACAGCAAAGGCTGTGGATCCCCTTTCCGCCCCTCTTTCTGAGGTTCTCCTCTTCCTTCTTTCTCTGGCCCGGCAGGGCTCTGCCCTGGGCACCCTGAAAGGTTATCTTGCTGCCATCTCCGCCTTCTTGCGGCTTCCTGATCAGCCTTCTCTTTTCAAGTCCCCTGTGGTTACACGCTTTCTCAAAGGCATTACACACACGTTCCCTCCTGTCCCTTTTGTAATGCCTCAGTGGGACTTGAATCTGGTTTTGACATTCCTGATGTGCGCTCCCTTCGAGCCTCTTCACAATTGCCCTCTTCGTCTTCTAACTCTAAAGACTGCTTTTCTGGTAGCCATCACCTCGGCTAGACGGGTGAGTGAGCTCCAGGCTTTATCTTCAAAGCCTCCTTTTCTCTCTGTTCATCCGGACAAGGTTGTCCTTCGGCCTCGTCCCTCTTTTCTTCCTAAAGTGGTGACTCCATTTCACCTTGGGCAGTCTGTCACCTTGCCCACCTTCTTTCCGCCTCCGCATCCTTCCAAAGAGGAAGAGAGGCTCCACCGTCTGGACCCAAAACGTGCGCTCTCCTTCTATCTGGACCGCACAAAACAGTTCCGGGTGGACGACCAGCTTTTTGTTGGGTACGTGGGCGCTAAGAAGGGGAAAGCTGTGCACAAACGAACCATCTCTCGGTGGGTCGTTTTGTGTATAAAAATCTGCTATTCCTTGGCTAAAAAGGACCCTCCTGTTGGGCTGCGCGCCCATTCTACTCGGGCCACGGCGGCTACTACTGCCTTGGGACGGGGAGTCCCTTTGCAGGACATCTGTCAGGCGGCGACGTGGGCTTCTCTACACACGTTTGCCAGGCATTATTGCCTTGACAGCCAAGTCCGGAGGGATGGCTTCTTTGGCCGTTCTGTCCTCCAGGACTTTCTGGTGTGATCTTGGTTCGCAGACCCACCACCGGGGATGGTATTGCTTGGGTATCTATTCTAAGGTGAGGAATCTAACTAACGTGTTTCTTTCAGATGAACAAGTTACTAACCTTCGGTAACGATGTATCTGTAAGAAACATTAGTTAGTTAGATTCCTCACCGACCCTCCCATCCTCCCCGTTCTGCGAACTGACATCTAGGGTTAAGGTTGTCCTTTCAGGCCCCTAGATTTTATTTTTGGCACCAGTGTCGGTCTTTGCATGGCTCTGCGTTCCTGGCGCGGAAGGCTATGTACAAGAACTGACGTCAGCGCGCGAGGGCGGCGTCTAAGTACTCCGACGACGTCATCCCGGCGCACGACGCCGACGACGGACGCGGAGCCGCAGACGACGCCTAGCGACGCGCAAGGGGTATTGCTGACGAAAAATCTTCCGGATCCAGTCTGACGCCTGGGGATATTCTAAGGTGAGGAATCTAACTAACTAATGTTTCTTACAGATACATCGTTACCGAAGGTTAGTAACTTGTTCGTCAAGTCTGACACACAGAATCAGCAATAATAATCAAAAACGAAGAACACACGAACCTGTTTGTTTTCTTTTATAAAAACAGAATCAGCAATAATAATCAAAAACGAAGAACACACGAACCTGTTTGTTTTCTTTTATAAAAATGAGCTATGCATCTTCGTCAACACAATGTACCCTAATGTCCCAGACGAAGACGCACCTCTCATCTCTCCTCACAGACTTTTAACCACTGGAACATTTATCCAATGCAACTGGTGGCAGCTTGTGGCCACAATTCAAAAATGTCTGAATTTGAAAATCGTTTTTATATAGGCACATAGCCCTTAAAATTCCAAGCAAGAGCAACATTTTACTTTCTGGCCAGAAGCAATATAACATTTGCTAAAAAATAAAACAAATCTTCTCCATAGACATTTCCTCGGGGCACTTGTTTTGCACAGAATAGAACAAGGGAATCTTTCTCGACTTACATTTCTCAGCTGCCCTGTCTTATCAGAGAAGTTAAAAATAGCCCCTCAGCGCGGCCTGAGCCTGGGCTGCCAGCCAACTTTTTTTCGTTGTTCCGGCTGCAGGCATTACACAGATGCGATGTCAGAGAAGCTGTCTAAGCAGTGCCTCTGTTCTGCTCCTCTCACCGGCCCCCACCTACACTGGCTACAAGGTCAGAATCTGTCTCCGATTTCTGTATCACATACTGCTCTACACAGCCCCCACCTTCTCCTCACTCTGAAGCTGTCAAAGACAAAAAGACTACTCAATTCCAGAAAAACTGCAATAATTCGCCCAATTGAAAAATTATTTTTATATACAATTTGCACTCAGGGGGTCATAATCTTACCGACTTGACCCAGCACATTGGCTCACTGGACCATCAAGAACACAAACCTGTATTCTTGAACAATTTGCAAATTCGAAATACCCACAATTCTTTTTTTTTTTTTTTTTTTATTTATTTTTTTTCAAGCTAAACTTTTCAAAAATTACTCTTTCATAAGAGTGTTTCGTTGTCCATCTACTTGTTCTGCTTTTACTCGGATACCTCCCTCAACTAACATATTTTCTCGAACTTTATTTGAATTCTCCTTACTCTTCTCTTCCTATCTACGTGCTTTTTCCCTACGTCTATACGATTCTTTTCGCCATAAATCAATGACGTCTTTCTGTTACTGTCCGGCTATCTTTTTCCATAATTCTTCTTCCACTCTCATGATGCAATCTGCATCCCATGTCCCAACTGCGGGCCACCTCTGACTTTCTGGTAAATCCTTGGTGTAGTTCACCCATAAATCAAGAAATAATACGGCATCTAGGCCATGCTTATGATACATAAAGTACCCTGGAGTGTCCCTAGGTGGAATGGGAACAGCTTCTTCGAGTACCCCTTTTCTAGTTGTGATCTGTCTTAATTTCGAAAAGAGCGGCATATTGAGAACTGATCTGATACTTGATCTTGAACAAACTTAATACAATAAACACGATAATGAACATTCATTCACACCACAATATGCAGGACGTATTTAAAACATTTAACATTTAACATTTAACTGAGCAACGATGATGATGACGATCTAAGGAAAACTTAATCACTTAAACATAATACTCGGCATTAACTGAATTATTCTGAATTTATATACTTGATATACTAGATATACTGCTAAACAGTACAGATACACTGCTGAAACAGTGCAGACCGGATTTGTGTACCCAAACCCGTCTTGACCGGCACAACCTATGTGCACGTCAGAACGCCTCCCCGGTAATGGTACTCACCGGGTAGCTCGGAAACGGAAGGCCTCGGAAACTGAACTGAACTTGAAACGAACTGGACTCGACTCGAAAACTTCGGACACTCTGGACACTTGGTGGGCCTCTGTATACCTCGGACACAGCTCTCTCGCAGGTGGGCTCTGGGTAGGACAATCTGCGTTCCTCACCGCCTCGTATGGATGCCTGGTCGCAGTCTGTCCCCTTCGTTGGCCTGAGGGAGTTGGCGGGAAGACCCGCGACGTGCGCGCTTGAAGTCCATCACGGCTGTGGAAGGGGGCAAAACTGGACCTTCATCTCCGGCGTGTGGGGAAAGAGATTAAACTGTTCGGGCGCCATTATGTGGTAAATAAAATATCACGCTCTCATAATTTCATAATATCAATAAGATCATGCATAAAGCAAGAGGCTGAGTCTGTGGTATCAGGTTCATAAAGGGATTTATTCCATTAACTCGAGTCAAAGGGAGAATATTTCCATCACCAAAATTGGATCTGGAAAGGGGCTCAAAAGTATTCTCAATATTCTCAAAACATTATTCACAGAGTACAGTATATATACATTTCTCAATTGTACGTAAGCAAAAGAGCAAGAGAGAATGAGATAAGAGCATGTGGGCGTGTAAGTAGGCGTGAAGGTGGGCGTCCATGTGGGCGTCCACTTGATGATAATGGGTAATTTGTCATGTGTGGGTGGATACCTGGAGAATCCTGCAATGTCAGCAGAAATATTTGGCAGAGATGCGTGCGCAGTCGCATGACGTGTGATAGACGTGCAACTAGAGGGAGAAAGGGACTTGACATTTAGCTCTACATGTGGAGACAAAAGTCTGGGGTTATGTCAACCTAATCCCAAATCATATCTAATATCCTATGTTTAAAGAACTGTGTTATCCAAAAAGAAAGGTCTCTCGAACAAAATCTATTCTATACTGACTGTGAGTGCGTGTACAAGCGTCTAAGTGTCTACACTAAATGCGAGGGGGTAGGAATATTCCATGGTAACAGGGCTATGAATTACTTGCATAAAGACAGAGAAGCCGGGCCCTTTGCTCGGTAGCTGGAAGAATGTTTACTTAAACTACTAGACAGGAATGCATTGGGCAGGGAACGGAGCAGATAATTTCGAAGGTGAAATACAGTTTTTGGCAGAGAATAGGCTGATGTCAGGCTTCGTGAGCCGCGCAGAGAATGAGACAAAGTTCATGGTCACAGATGCAGGCTCAGACTGGAGCTTTCAGAGGCAGAAGGCAAGAAGAGTTTGATGACAGAATCAGGGCCTACTCGCCTGGACTGAAAAATAGCATAAGGGAACCATATAAAGCCGGTGGCCTTTCATACTTAGGAATGGAATATCCGGCCTATTCATGACGGATCTGACAGAGGACATGTTGACGGTGGACGCACATGTGTTTGCGTCTTCATAACTGGAACTGGAGGGAACATACATGTACTTGTGATTCATACATGAAACCGTTGGGGTCCAAGATAGGGGACATAACTGATCAGAAAAATCCATATTTCCACAGCTGCATAGCTGTCCGGTGTTTGGTTGTGGTGCCACTTCTTCTCGAGCTTTCGGCAGGTCTGCTTGGATGCCTGGAGGTCGGCGGTGAACCAGATGGCCTTTCTGCTGGTGCGTCTGTTGGAGGGTTTCTTGATCGGGGCGAGTGTGTTGGTGCAGTCGTCGATCCATTGTCTGAGGTTGCGGGCGGCAGTGTCGGTGGGGTCGGTTGGTGGGCTTTGTGCGAGGGTGGTGATTAGCTGTTGTTCGGTGACTTTGCTTCAGCTGCGGTGGGGGGTCCGTTGAGTGTGCTGGTGCGTGGTGGGTTTCTGGACGGTGAAGTGGATGCAGTGATGGTCGGTCCAGTGGAGTTCGGTGGTGTGGCTGAAGGTGACGTGGTTGCTTGCGGAGTAGATGGGGTCAAGCGTGTGCCCGGCGGAGTGGGTGGGCGTTGTGACGAGCTGTCTGAGTCCGAGGTTGGCGAGGTTGTCGATCAGGGTGGTGGAATTGCTGTTCTCGAGGTGGAAGTTCAGGTCTCCGAGGAGGATGTAGTCTGTGGAGGCGAGGGCATGCGTGCTGACTTAGTCGGCTATGGAGTCGCTGAACTGAGGCCGGGGTCTGGGGGATCTGTAGATGAGAGTTCCTCTGAGGGTGGTGTTGGGGTCGATGTCGATCTGGAAGTGCAGGTGTTCGACGGTGCTGAGGGTGCCGTCGGTGCTGGTCGAGATCCTGAGGGTGTTCCTGTGGTTGATGGTGATTCCTCCTCCTGCTCCGTTGGTGCCGTCTCTGCGGAAGATCTTGTAGCCGTCCGGGATGGCTATGGTGATGGCAGGTGCCAAGGAGGCGTTCAACCAGGTCTCCGTCAGGAAGGCGACGTCCGGGGAGGAGATGTTGAGTCAGTCCCAGAGTTCGATAGCGTGTTTGCTTGCAGAGCGGGTGTTGAGTAGTATGCATCTGACGGGGTTGCGTCCTACCGTGGTGGGCGAGGTGGCGGCTCGGAGGGTAGTGAAGCTGCAGTTCCGGCATGTGAGAAGTTGGCCTGGTATATGATGTTCACTAGTTAAAGTGACCACCTTGTACCATGCCAAGCAACCCTTATGGTGTGGTTGTAAGTCAACCTTTTCGGACTAGCTGCCCTAGTGGTAGCGTAGGCTAAGCAGTCTTTGAGGCTAAACTCGTTAAAGCGTGTTAAGCAGGCTGTTTTACCATATGTAACCCCCTTTTATACCAATGAAAGGACACCACACAGATATATATTCAAAATATATATGTATTTATTACTCAAAGTATCCCCTAGACTCTTTATGAGCACAGGAGCACAAATCGTTAAACAAGAAAGTATTATAATATACAGAAGTTGCACTTTATATGGATGGGCCCTGGTGGCCACTCAAACCATATACTAAAATAGTGGTATAAGTACCACGACTTGGAAAGGGAAAAGGCCTAGGGCCTCTAGAATCGCTGGGCCTACAAGGAGCTAACGTTAGTTAGTGACCAGGAGGTCCACGGGTCGCGTGTGCAGTGAGGAAAGTTACACGCGGGCTCCCATAGGTTTTCAATGGGTGCGTAAAAGTTCAAAAGTTACTGCTATAAGGGTCTTCTGGATGGACTACGAACTTAAGACTTAAAACACAGACACTAGAGATGTTTCTCTACACTTGGGCACCGGAGTGCCAGCTTTACCTCACCCACAGGAAGCGGGTGCATAGGTCTCGAAGTGCGTCGGGTTTCGTCTATCTGTTCAATGGAGCCTGATGACAAAGATGCTGCAGGCGGTCGGTCCAGAAGAGATGCGGTGGATCCAAGAGTGGATCGGAGTTGTAGAAGACCTGAAAGCAGAGGGGACAGTGTTCACAGTCACTAGCCAGTGACCGGCGTGGCACCAGGTAGGTACCAGGCGATGTCGGGTGCAAACAGGTGATATGGGGTAGCTTGTCTCCGCAGCCACGTGGTCCCTGAAGGTCGACGACGTCCAGGAGTCGGTTCACGAGCTGTCCCACGCAGGCTCTCGCTGTCGGCGGTGTCGGCGACTCGAAGGAAGCAAACAAGCCTTGGCAAAAGCAGGAGTTGTGAAGAATGAAGAAAGCTGATTGTTCTGACCAGCAAGGTCAGAGGGGCTGCTCCTTCGGAGGGCAGCAGGGGCCAGTCTGGAGCAACCAGACCAGCGTCGTAGTTTTCAAGGTTCGTCGCCAAAATGGCCACTAGCCGACGGGCCAGGGACCGGGCAGGCGCGTCGAGATGCAAAGTGCAGAGGGGCCCCACGCAGATCGTGGAGATGCTGGAGGGCTCACCTTTGGTGCAGATGCTGCTCGGATGTTGGGCTTCTCAGGACCCAAAGCACAACTCGGAGGGAGCCTCTGTTGTCGCGCTTGCAGCTTGTCGAGTGTCTTCCAAGATGGCTGGCTCCACGTGTCTCGGTGCCTCCACGGGTTCCTTCTTTGCAGGGACTGTGGATCGGGTGGTGAGAGGTCTGGAGGTCCAGTTCTTGTCGGTCTCTGGGCTCGGGCTCTGGCGGGAGGCGGCGGCAAAGCAGACGTCGATTTGCTGGATGGTGCTTGCGTTAGCAAGATGGTCACTCCCTGACCATAGGGGACATTTCCTTCAGTCTTCTGTGCAGCAGAACATCGAAGTTCCCGTCTTCTTCTTAGTTTCAAGTTGATTGCAGGATGTCTAAAGTCTTTGGACACAGCTCCTACCTTTAAGCGGATTCTAGGGGCCGGACTACCTGCTAGGTCCCTCCCTAAGGGTGGAACCAGGAAGGGGGGTGGTTACACCCCCAATCCTTTGTCCAGCTCGCCCCAGGTCTGGGGCTGGTGTGCCCCAGGACCGGTTTGAACTGGCATATGCACCGAGGCTCCTTGTGAGCCTCAGGCATGTCTGTTTCTTTTCAAGCCCTACCTGACCAATACACAAAATCCTGTCTGGGGTGGTGCTCGCACCTCCCCTGGCAGGAAACCCTTTGTCCACGTCTCCCAAGCTGGAAGGACTCCCAGCAGCAGGAGGGCAGACTTGTGTCTGTGGTGGCAGCGTCCATTTTGTGGAGCTGAGGCTATGTCTGATTTTACCCGGGTTTCAGGTTCTGTACATGTCGTGTCCCTCTAGGAGGGTGGAATGCTAACCCCGTCGCCAGAATTGGCGAGGGGTTAGTATTCCAATTCGTATGACACCTTACTCGACATGTTTTGATGAAGCCAAACCAAAGCTAGCATTTAACCGCGAGGTTCATAATGCACTTAAGAGTATATGGTATGACGATATCTGGAAACGGTGGAAGAAAGTTGTTCCGACCACTGCAGACAGGCTCAGCTCATGCCAGAGCACCATCTCACATGGGACCAAGCACTCTGCCTTCAGGATTGTTAAGGCCTGCCATAGGAGTGACTTATAGGTTAACATGTGTCCCATTTAAGGTTAGGTATAGGTATACTACACCTAAGTAAGAGGTGGTTACACCAACTTACCCCAGCTGAGTGATCAGCCAGTTGTGTCAAATTGCTAGGCCAGGCCAGGGGTGGCACAATACATGCTTCAGCCCCTGGTAGGCCTTAGATACACCAATGCCCTGGGTACCTAGTGTACACTGGTACAGGGGCTCACAGGGTGATCCTATTCCAATTGGTTTTGCACCTATAGTGCATGGAGTCAATTTAGTAGAGAGAACAGCAGGCCCACAGTCTTATTAGCAGGCCCACAGCCTCAATATGTCAAAAACCAGTGGAGCAAAAAGCAAAAATTTGGGGTGACCATAGGATAGCAGACCCTACTCTCCTACATGGCAGGAGAAGGGTCCTTGGTTGCGCTTCGGGGTGGCCAGGAAGCAGGTGTGCGATCGGCCGGCGTTGAGTGCGTGGAGGATGCTGGTGTCGTAGTGGCGGCGGTCGTCGTGGAGTTCGCGGGGGCCAGGGTGTCTGGCGCTGGGCGCGGTCCAGGCGCAGACGGGCTTGCCTTTGGCACGCCCGCTGCGCGCGGCCGCCATAAGAAGGGGAGGTGGGAGGGAGGAACAGCTGGGAGCGGGCCGAATGGGCGAGCGGGGGGGAGGGGACGCAGGTGACGCAGCGGTGGGAAATGGGAGAGCAGAACGGGCGGAATTTACAGAAGGCAGAAGGGCACAATAAAACAGTACAAAAGGAAAAAAAATGAATAAAACAGACTACAGTAAAAACAGAATGCAGTAAGTCACAACAGAAGGTAGACAGGAGACAGGGGCAGAGTGAGCACACAGATACCTACGGCTCACCACTGGGCCACAAGAGATGAGGCGCAGGTGGTAGCCTGCGGGTGGAGGAGGGCCTCTAACTCATGGTAGCAGCGGCAGCTCAGGGGCACGGGCACAACAGGTGGTGCTGTGCGGCGTGGGGAGCAACCTGCCTGGAACAGGATCAAGGGTCGCATTCCCTACTGCTCCACCAGATAAGGAATCCAAGAAGTTGGAACGGTTCGGCAAGAAACTGTTTTCATCTGCCAGCTTAGAGCTGCGGTCGGTGAACACTACATGCTTCTTGGGCCGCTATTCCCACGCTGTGTGGGACACGGTTGCGCAGGTGTTGCCTCAGTGTCCGGAGGAGGTTCGGACAGTGCTTTCCCAAGCTGTTGCTGAGGGGAAAGATGCAGCAAAGTCCGCCATCGGGTGTGGACTGGACACCGCGGACTCACTGGGTAGGGCGATTTCCACAACAGTGGCCCTCCGTCATCATGCCTGGTTGCGGTCCAATGGTTTTTCAGGGGATGTACAAAGTTCTCTTATTGACATGCCCTTTGATGGTACTCTCCTTATTGCCGATAAGGCAGATAGTGCGCTGGAGCGTTTTAAGGACTCTCCCGGGCTACGGCCAAGTCCTTGGGTCTCTCCACCACGCACCCGGCCACGTTGCTTTTCGTTCCTTTCGTGGCCACGGAAGGGGCGCTTCGACATGTTCGTTCAGCCAGAAGCCTGCGCAGAACCAACCTCAGCGGGGCCGTGGGCGTGGTGCCCGCCGTGGCGGGACAGGGGGCCAGCGTGCAGATCAGTCCACCTCCGCTCCCGCAGCATCCAGCTCAAAGCCTTCCTAGTCCGAGCCTTGGGGCACACCACACACCGGTGGGCGGCAGGATTCGACATCATCTTCCCCACATGCATTCCGTTACCTCGGACAGGTGGGTGCTGCAAATCGTCCAAAGGGGCTACTCCCTCCCCTTCAAGACTGCCCCTCAAGCCATGCCACCTCCGTTCCACCGCATGTCGGCGGACCATTTTGCAGGAAGTCACGGCCCTCTTGGCCAAGTGGGCCATCCAGCGCGTCCCTGGGCCAGAAGTAGGACGTGGTTGTTATTCTCACTACTTTCTGGTCTCCAAGAAGGAACAAGCATTTGCAATGCAATAGGTCTCGCATTTATACGAGTTTGAGCTATTGGCATTGTAAATGACAATGCCTTTTATTTATGTTTTAAAAACCCACACATAAATAAAAGGCATTGCCATTTACAGTGCCAATAGCTCAAACTCTTAACAACTGCGAGACCTATTGCATTGCAAATGCTTGTTATACGACTTATGTTAAAGTCTGTCCCCCTCCCCCCCCCCTGCATTTCTTTACTGCAATGTTATCGTTGGATGTTACATTCTGTAACCAAGTGAGTGGAATTTATAATATATTTGCGGAGTGTATACATTTGTCCTCTGTCTTTGGACAATGTTATATTTGGCAGTTTTTTCGTTCTGGATTCAACCTTTGTTTGATCGTGATCGGGTATATATGCTATTTTAAGATTCTATGTTTATTTTGGCAATGCTTACCTATTTTAGCAGTAATGCTTCCTGACGTCATCGGAGATCAAAGGTCATGTTTTGATAAGCACGTGAGGGTGTGATAGCAGTGTGTAATTTGCATAAACTCCCTGTACCAGCGCTGCGCAGAGTCGGCTGCACAGTGACCGCAACCAATCAGGACGGCCCCGGCCCCGCCCCCGGAGGGAGCCCGGCTCTGAAAACGAAACTACGGCGCGTTGAGTTTCGTTTCTCGGGAAAGAGAAACCTGCTCTGGGTGCGGGGGGAGGTCGGTGACTCAGACCTGGGGGTTGGGGGTCGGTGACACAGACCCGTGGGGCCCGGCATTAGTCGAGACTGCACCGCCCTCTCTGAGGCTGGAATGCGGAGTCCCGGAGCCTGTAACTCAGTGCTTCTTTTGAGCTGGTGGGTGCATTTTGAGGACCGACAAGAGAGCGAAAATCATACAAAGCGGAAGGACAGAATAGAAGGGAGATGGAAGAGCCGTTATAAAGGGAGGAAGCAGAAACCTATAGGAGTGATAGAAAGGAGCAGGGAGTTACTTGTAGTGGATTATGGGTGTTTTAACCGAGGAGTGTTTAATTTGTTAAAAAAAAAATATGTGCGGGGCTCTTTTCAGCAGGCAGCTCGCACCAGACCATTGCTCCCGTTAGCGCCGTCTAAAACGGAACCAGCTACTAATGGCCATGGAAGTGGGGAGACGTGGCTTAAAGGGCAGAGCTGCCGATTTCGGAGCTTTCTCCAGGTTGTAGTCTGGTGTGGGCTCATCACGGCGAAAGTGAAAGCAAACAAGTGGTTTCAGGACTCCAAATGGTGCGCGCGCCCGGACGGGTCACATGCACTGTAGTTGGAGGCCTGCAAAGCCACTGTTTGCACTTCCAAAACGCGCTTACTATAAGTCTCGCCAGAACAGCGCTAAAGCGCTGGTCAGGCGAGACCTAAAAAGGGGGCTTGCGTCCCATCTTGGACCGCAGGAACATCAACTGCTTCCTCTGGAAGGAGAAGTTGAAGATGTTGACTCTGGGTCAGGTCTTGGCTGCCTTCGACCCTGGAGACTGGATGGTAGCATTGGACTTGCAGGACGCATATTTTCATATCCCCGTCCTGCCGGCCCACCGGCGTTGCTTGCGGTTCACAGTAGGCCTAGAGCACTTTCAGTTTGCCGTGCTCCCCTTCGGCCTTACCAGTGCCCCTCGGGTGTTCACGAAAGTGATGGCAGTGGTCGCAGCTTATCTGCGCAGATCAGGGGTTCCAGTCTTCCCTTATCTCGACGACTGGTTGTTGAACGTGGGCTCATCCCAGGCAGTCGTCTCCCACCTCCAGACTACGGCCGACCTCCTGCATTTGCTGGGGTTCTCCATCAGCGTGCCGAAGTCGCACCTGAGTTCCTCTCAGAAGCTCTCCTTCATCAGAGCGTTTCTGGATTCGACGCAGTTTCGGGTTTATCCTCCCGAGCAGCGAGTCCGGGATATTCAGGGTATGATTCCGATCTTTCAGCCTCTATCCCGGGTTTGTCAGGATGACCCTCCGGTTCCTGTGCCTAATGGCCTAATGGTATCCTGCTAGTGCAACATGCCAGATGGCATATGCTGGCTCTGCAGTGGGACCTGAAGTTCCAGTGGGCAGAGCATTAGGGCAACATGTCCGATCACGTCCTGATCTCGGAGGGCACTGCATGACAATTGCAGTGGTGGCTCACGAATTGCGATTCGTCAATGGGTCAATGGCAGATCCTCTCCCTTCCCCAACCGGAGCACACAGTGGTGACGAATGCGTCCCTCCTGGGATGGGGTGGCCACATGGGAGAGGCTGAGATCAGAGGCCTCTGGTCTCCGGCGGGGTCCCAGCTCCATAACAACCTTTTGGAGCTTTGGGCGATCTGACTGGCACTGAAAGCATTCCTTCCCTCTGTCCGGGGAAGTGTAGTGCAGGTGTTAACGGACAACACCACCGCCATGTGGTACTGCAACAAACAGGGCGGGGTGGGGTCATGGACCCTATGTCAGGAGGCTCTCCGCCTCTGGACATGGCTGGAACATCAAGGCATTACCTTGGTGGTTCAACACCTGGCAGGTTCTCTGAACGTCAGGGCAGAGGAACTCAGCCGCCGGTGCATGGTGGATCACAAATGGCATCTGAACTCAGACGTAGCGCAAGGTCTCTTTCTGCAGTGGGGAGAGCCTTGGTTAGATCTGTTCGCCACCGAAGAGAACGCGCAATGACATCAGTTCTGCGCGTTGGAATTTCCAAGGCGGCACTCGCTCAGCTACGCTTTTCCTATCGAGTGGAGCTGCGGTCCGTTGTACGCCTTTCCGCCTATACCACTTCTGCCCAGAGTGCTTGTAGGAGAGTAAGATCTGCACTTATGTTGCCCCCACTTTTTTTCTGATGTTAACACTGGTTTCAGGCTATAGTCTGGCTGGGTCCCTGCTAATCATGGCCCCAGTCTCTCTGTTCTCTCTAAACAACTTGGAGTGCATACTAGATGCACTAGTGATTGGATAATGTGGTACCTTGTGAGCCCCTAGTATAGGGTACCCTAGGTACCAAGGGCATAGGTACTTCACAGGCCTACCAGGGGCTGAAGCATGTATTATGCCACCCCTGGGAAGCAGACTAAATCTGACACCACTGGCCTGCTACTGCAGCCTGGGTGAGGTAGTGTTAGCACTCCTCACTGAGGTATAGGTTCCTATATCTCACCATACACACACATATAAGCCTATCAGTCACCCCTAAGGCAGGCCCTATCAATCCTGAGGGCAGGGTGCTTGGTTTACAATGTGAAAGGGAGCCTCTGCATGAGCAGAACCCCTCTGCAGCTGGGAGAGTCTATTCTCTGTGGCTGTTTGTGGATGCGGTTAAACCATATACTCTTAAGTGCATTATACCATACCGGTAAATGCTAACTTTGGAATGACTGCATCAAAACACGTGTTTGGTGTCAAACAACTTGGAATCATATTCCCTCACCAGTAACTGGTGTGAGAGTATGATCCCACCCTTCTAGAGGGGACGACATGTACCACTGTGGACACACAGTAGAAATCTAAAAGAGCCCTGGCATAAAAAAATGGATGCCACTAGCACAGACACTAGGCTGCCCTCCTGCTGCTGACTGAAACTCGCACTGGAGGAGGCCCAACAATAAGCATCCTGTCACAGGGAGGTGTCACCGCCTTCCAGGAAGGATTTAGTGTATTGGGGCTGGGTGGGTGCACTCCTAGAGTGCTTTGAAGTCCTGCACTGGGGGAGTAGTAGGCTCCTCTGTGCATATACCAGCTCAAACCGGTTCAGGGGCTACCTATTCCTGCTCTGGCGTGAAACTGGACACAGGGAAGTGGGTGTAACCACCCCCTACCCTGACCCTCCCAGAGGAGTGGTCATAAAGCTAGTCCCTCCATTTCTTTTAGTATAAGATAGGGAACCCTTGCCATTGCAAACTAGATATCCCTGGACGACGCTTTACAAGAAGAATCCTGGCCCTTCGACATTCCACTACCTTTGGAAGACGGAAGAATCTCCCTTGGAGTCAAGGAGCGACTCACCAAAAACTCTAATCAACGGTCGCAAACTTTCCCGCTCCCGCTGGAGTCCGAAGTCCCTGCAGCCCCAGAAGTGGATTTCCTGACTTCTCGACGGCCATTGTGAGTCCCCAGCAAACCTGAGGCGAGTGGATCCCACGAGTGACGAGGAACAGCAATACCCGGGTACCATGCACTATTGTCAAGTGCAACCCCTTCACGGCGTTCTACGAACTTGTGCATTGGACCATTTGTGGCCCAAGCCTCCAGCAGGTTGTGCACCGAAAATCAGAGGCCTACCCCGTCCCGATTGACCGTGGGCTCCTGTAAAGCATTTCCTCACGAGGCGTCTTCGCAATCTCTTGCCCGTTGGCTTGTGGGTCCCCGGAAGACTTTCTTATCGAACCACAGGGCTCCCCTGGTTGCTCCAGGCCTGCCCTCACTCACCCTCGCTGGGTGAGTCCCTCAGACCTTGCTGGTGTGCACCACCGACTTTATTCGCTTTCCACGAGACTTGCTGTTGCCAAGGCTTGTTGGCTCCAATCTGGTTGCCGACACCTCAGTAAGCTGCAGATGTCGTGGGACACTCCGAATCCAGCTGCTGGTCATCGTCGATGCCTCCTGGACCTCGTGGGCAAAGAGTCAAAACACCCTTGATCACCTGAAATCACCCGACTTCCATGGGCATCCATCTTCCTGGCCTCGGGTCACTGGCAAGTGACTGTGAACCCTGTCCCTTCTGCTTTCAGTTCATCTTCATCTTGAATCCAGCCTTGGATTCCACCGGACACTTCTCCAGTCTTCGCAAGCAGCAAATCTTCTTTGGTTTCCATAGAAAACAGAGACGCGACCCAACACCAAAAGACACCTATGCACCCGGGTTCCCTGGGTGAGGTAACTTGTGCATTCCGGTCCCCTAGTGTGTGTTGGCCCTCGAATTACTTACCTTGTAAGTGGCTTGCTTGTAGACTTCCTCGAAGTACCCTAAAACTTAAAAAAATCCAACCGCAACTTGCTCCATTGAAATCAATAGGGAACCCGCAACTGTGTTCTCACACTGCACGCGTCTGCCGTGGGTCTTTTACTTACCTGCCTTGGGCGGATTAGTGAGGCCCCAGCGATTCTACAGGCCCTAGGCCTTGTCCCCTTGCAAGTCGACATTCCTAAACCTCTTTTTTAGTATATGGTCTGGTACGCCCCTAGGGCCCCAGCCATATTTGTGCTTAACTTTCTGTGAAACGTTGATATTTGAATGTGTTCCTGACTTCTAATCTCATAAAGAGATTAGTTGAGTGTGTCTAGTAATAAATACATATATATTTGATATATATACCTGTGTGATGTCCTTTCATTTGGTAATTCAAGAGATTATAAGGTAAAACAAGCTGCTTTACATTACTCAGAGACTTAGCCTGAAGGCTGCTCTCCACAGCTACCACTAGGATAGCTTTCTTTAAAAGGTTGTCTTAAACCTATCTACCATAAGAGTCGAATTGGACTGGTGCAAGGTGACCACTATAACTAGTGACCAGCATATGCCAGGCCAACTTCTCACAGTGCTGAAGAAGATTCGGCGCAACCGGGCCCAAGTCATACTTGTGGCTCCTGATTGGGCACGAAGAAACTGGTATCCCGAGCTGCTCAGCATGGCGATCGCTCCCCCGATCCGACTGCCTCTTCGGGAGGATCTTCTGTCGCAGCAGCAGTGGACGGTCCACCACCCGAAGCTGTCCAGCCTCCACCTCCATGCGTGGAGATTGAGCAGCGACAGTTGACAGCTTTCGATCTTCCTTCCGAAGTCTGTGATATGATATTGGCAGTCAGGCGTCCCTCCACTAAGACGGTCTAGGCCTGCAGGTGGAACAAATTTGTGGCATGGTGCACAGCAAAGGCTGTGGATCCCCTTTCTGCCCCTCTTTCCAAGGTCCTTCTGTTCCTTCTCTCTTTGGCCCAGCAGGGCTCTGCTCTGGGCACTATCAAGGGTTATCTCTCGGCTATTTCTGCCTTTCGAAGGCTTCCAGATCAGCCTTCTCTTTTTAAGTCTCCGGTTGTTAATCGCTTCCTGAAAGGCATTACACACACGTTTCCCCCCCGTGCCTTTCATAATGCCTCAATGGGACTTAAATCTTGTCTTGACCTATCTGATGTGCGCTCCCTTTGAGCCACTTCATAACTGTCATTTGCGTCTTCTCACTCTAAAGACGGCTTTCCTGGTAGCTATCACCTCTGCCAGAAAAGTGAGTGAGCTTCAGGCTCTTTCTTCTAAACCTCCTTTTCTCTCTGTTCATCCGGACGAAGTGGTTTTAAGGACTCGTCCTTCTTTCTTGCAATAGGTTTGTCACGCCCTTCCACATCGGGCAGACCATCACTTTGCCCACCTTCTTTCCGCATCCTTCAAAAGAGGAAGAGAGGCTACACCGCCTGGACCCAAAACGTGCGCTCTTGTTCTATCTGAGGTGCACACAACAGTTCCGGGTGGATGATCAACTTTTTGTTGGCTACGTAGACGCCAAAAAAGATTGGGTCGTGCACAAATGGACCATCTCTCGGTAGGTCATTCTTTGCATCAAAGCATGTTACTCGTTGGCTAAGAAGGAGCCTCCTGTGGGGCTACGTGCCCATTCTACCCAGGCAATGGCAGCCACTACTGCTTTGGGACGCGGTGTTCCCTTGCAGGACATCTGTCAGGCAGCTACGTGGGCCTCGCTGCACACGTTTACCAAGCATTATTGCCTTGATGGTCAAGTCCGGAGAGACGGCTTCTTTGGCCCTTCTATTCTCTGTGACTTGCTGGTGTGATCTTGTTCGCAGACCCACCACCGGGGTTGGTATTGCTGGGGTATCTATTCCACGGTAAGGAATCTATCACTAACGTGTCTCTTTCAGATGCACAAGTTACTTACTTGTGTAACGATATATCTGTAAGAGACATTAGTTAGTGATAGATTCCTTACCACCCCACCCATCCTCCCTGTTCTGTGAACTGATTTCTAGGGTTAAGGTCATCCCTTTTAGGGCCCTAGTTTCATGGCACCAGTGGCTCTGCATTCCTGGCGCGGAAAGTAGTGTACAGAACTGACATCAGCGCGCATGGGTGACACCTAAGTAGTCTCCGTGACGTCATCTCGGCGCCTACGACGCCAGCGACGGACGCGGAGCCGCACGACGCCACCATCCGACGCGCAGGTATACAGCTGACTAAAACTTTCCGGATCCAGTCTGACGCCTGCGGATATTATACGGTAAGGAATCTATCACTAACTAATGTTTCTTACAGATATATCGTTACACAAGTAAGTAACTTGTGCGTTAAGCTGCTTAATTCCATTTTATATAGTTGAATGACTTTCGAGAGACACGCTAGGACAGAAACATTATAGCTAGACATACATGTAATCACTTTAGATATCCTTTGGTCAGATTTTCTGTGAGGTAGTACATAGGAGTTGCACAGTATGTCACAGTATATCACAAGTAGGAACTGCATGTTCATAAGAAAACCATGTGTTTTGTTTTGCACTTCTTACAGGCTACTTACTAACATGTTTTACAAGAAGGTTATGCCGTTCCTCTTAAACAGAAAAGTACAGAGTCAGGGTAGATAAGAATCCCACTAACCCCAAGAGATGGGGTCAGTGTAGGGAATCCATAGATCGGATAATAATGCCCTCACACACCCTTGCAGGTGTCATGCTTCATCATCTGGGCTGCTCCTCGTCGGGTCGGCAGTGCAATACCCGACGGGCTCCCTGTAATAGGGGCTCTTTATCGGAGATCTTTATATCCGAATACCGTATGGTGAAGTGCGGGTAAGGGGGCAATATAGTGTAGATGAAGTGCGGTGAGTTTAAAATAGGGTTGGGAGTACCGAGGTAAAGAAGTATTTATTCTGGGGGTCTCCTACCCTAACTAAAAAAAAAGAACCAAGGCACAAGCTCGAGTATAATGTCTCGTATTGTGTTATACCTTGTGTAACGAAGTGTTGGGCAACATGTTTCCCACTATTGGAATAATCTCCTCGCGATTCTTCAGGACCTAGATAATAGCTATCTACACCTAAATAAGTGTGGTCGGTTTTCTACTCACGGTAGTGGTGTCTAATGGTTAAAGTACCTGGATCTACCCTAATCAGTAAAACCCCTGGCTTCAACAGTACCCGGTGGACAGGGCAGGTCCACGTTTCTGCATTATGCACCACAACTTCCTACAATTATAGGAAGCATGCGCTATGCATATCCCACCGGGTACTGTTGTTTACCTTGGTACTCCCAACCCTATTTTATCTCACCGCACTTCATCTACACTATATTGCCCCCTTACCCGCACTTCACCATACGGCATTCGGCTATAAAGATCTCCGATAAAGAGCCCCTATTACAGGGAGCCCGTCGGGCATTGCACTGCGACCCGACGAGGAGCAGCCCAGATGATGAAGCATGACACCTGCAAGGGTGTGTGAGGGCATTATTTTCCGATCTATGGATTCCCTACACTGACCCCAGCTCTTGGGGTTCGTGGGATTCTGATCTACCCTGACTCTGTACTTTTCTGTTTAAGAGGAACGGCATAACCTTCTTGTAAAACATTTGCTCAGGCCATTGTTTATGCTGGACCTCCCACTCTTGTGAGAGTGGAAAAGGCCCTCTTCGTCCCTCCCTATTGGTTACAACTACTTACTAACATGCCCTTAATTAATCTTAGTTTTCAATGCAGTTATGGGACCTAAGGATGTCATGTTGTTTTTGAATGTTTCTGCAAATTTGTGAAAACTCTCTGCTATATGTCATAATCAGCCTGTTCTTATTCCCAATTTTTATATGTTTTCATCTTACCACATACTAGTTATGCTCTTGTTTTCAAATCTTCTATCCTAATAACTATTTCTAACACATAGTTTGGATAACTTTGGTCTTTAAAACGTCAATCCATAACTCTCTTTACAACTAGGGGGCCTGGCTGGTGCAGCATCAAGAATTACTGGAGCAATGGCAAAAGGAGTAGCAGCCATAACTATGGATGAAGAGTACCAGCAAAAAAGAAGGGAAGCCATGAACAAGCAGCCAAGTGGCTTCAAGGAGGGAATTACTCGTGGGGGAAAAGGCTTAGTATCCGTAAGAACCTTTGCTTAATCAGTACTAATGTTCTGTGTCCAGGAGTGGTAAATGTAACTTCATTAATCTTCAGTTTTCTTAATTCCCCACAATGATTACATTGTGAAGCATAGTTCAACACGTGAAACTGTAAAATTTTGCCCTAAAATTCAAACATCATAATCCATATTTTGTCTCAGTAAATGTCATGGGAAGTTACTTTGTCCCTTGTACAAATGCAATTTTTATGAATGGCAAACTCGTAATGGAACTTTCCTTTGCAGATTTTCCTTGTTGCCTAGGCCAGGACAATGGAATATTTATCAAATGAGTAGAATATTATTCCTTGGATAATCCACAACATTATCATTATTAAAGCACTTGCCTTCAAATGGCTTCGCCGAACACCAGATGTACCATCACTCAGGCCTTGATCACCAGGCAGTTAGACCATGCAATTCATTCCAAGCAGAGACTCCAGACCATACAGCACTCCGCCGCCAGATTTATCCTCGACCTACACAGACGGATTTGCACCACCCCCACCTCAGAAAACTCCTTGGCTCCCTATACAGAAGAGATGCCAATACAAGCTCATGATTCACGTTTACAAAGCATTGCTCCCCTTCAGCCTTACCAGTGCCCCTCGGGTGTTCACCAAGGTGATGGCAGTGGTTGCAGCTCAACTGCGCAGGTTAGGGGTGTGAGAAGTTGGCCTGGTATATGCTGTTCACTAGTTAAAGTGGACACCTTGCACCAGTACAATTCGACTCTTATGGTAGTAGGTTTAAGACAACCTTTTAATGAAAGCTATCCTAGTGGTAGCTGTGGAGAGCAGCCTTCAGGCTAAGTCTTTAGAGCAATGTAAAGAAGCTTGTTTTACCTTATAATCTCTTGAATTACCAAATGAAAGAACACCACACAGGTATATATATCAAATTTATATGTATTTATTACTAACAACTCTCTGCTAATCTCTTTGAGATTAGAAGTCAGGAACATATGCACAAATCAACATTTCACAATAAGTTAAGCACAAATATGGCTGGGGCCCTAGGGGCGTACCAGACCATATACTAAAAAAGACACTTAGAGATAACGACTTGCGAGGGGACAAGGCCTAGGGCCTTTAGAAGCGCTTGGGCCTCACTAAACCACCTAAGGCAGGTAAGTAAAGGACCCATGGGAGACATATGCAGTGTGAGAACACAGCAGCGAATCCCTATTGACTTCAATGGAGCAAGTCGCGATGGGAAATTTAGAATTTAAGGATACTTCGGGAGAGTCTATAAGCAAGTCACTTACAGGGTAAGTAGTTCTAGAGCCAACACCCACAGGAGCATGGTAGTGCTGGAGTTACCTCACCCAGGGAAGCCTGGTGCATAGGTGTATTTTGGTGTCGGGTCGTGACGTTGTTTTCAATGGGAGCCAAAGAAGACTTGCTGCTTGTGAAGACAGGAGAAGTGTCCGGTGGAATCCAAGGCTGGATTCAGAAGAAGGAAGACCTGAATGCAGAGGGGACAGTGTTCAAAGTCACTTGGCAGTGACCCGGGGCAAGGAAGATGGATAACCACAGTCGTCGGGTGATTTCAGGTGATCCACGCCTGCCTTGACTCTTCAGCCACAAGGTCCAGGAGGTGTTGACAACGAGCAGGAGCTGGATTCGGCGTGTCCCACGAAGTCTGCAGCTTACTGCGGTGTCGGTGACCAGATTGGAGCCAACAAGTCTTGGTAACAGCAAGTCTCGTGGAAAGGATAAAAAGTCAGCGGTGCAGACCAGCAAAGACTGAGGGACTCACCCAGCGAGGGTAAGTCAGGGCAGGCCTGGAGCAACCAGGGGAGCCCTTTGGAACTGTAGAAAAGTATTCTGGGGACCCACAAGCCAACCGGCAAGGGATCGCGAAGACGCCTCGGGAGGATTCACTCAACAGTGGACCACGGTCACTAGGGACGGGGTCGGCCTCTGATCTTCGGAGGGATTCCTGCTAGAGGCTTGGACCACACGTGGTCCAATGCACAAGTTCGTAGAATGTCGTGAAGGGGTTGCACTCGAAAATAGTGCACAGTACCCATGGATTGCGGTTCCTCGTCACTCGTGGGGTCCACTTGCCTCAGCGTCGCTGGGGACTCACGATGGCCTTGGAGAAGTCAGGAAATCCTCTTCCTGGGCTGCAGGGACCTCGGACTCCGGCGGGAGCGGGAAAGTTTGCGACCGTTGATTGCAAGATTTGGTGCCTGCCAAGCAGGGGAGTCACTCCTTGGCTCCAAGGGAGATTCTTCCGTCTTCCAGAGGTAATGGAACATCGAAGGTCCAGGATTCGTCTTAAGAGCATCGTCCAGGGGTATCTAGTTGGCAATGGCAAGGGTTCCCTAACTTATACTGAAAGGAAGGGAGGGACTAGCTCTATGACCCCACCTATGGGAGGTGGTGGCTACACCCACTTCCCTTTGACCAGTTTCGCGCCAGAGCAGGGGCAGGTAGCCCCTGAGCCGGTTTGAACTGGTGTATGCACAGAGGAGCCTACTGCTCCCCCAGTGCAGGACTTCAAAGCACTCTAGGAGTGCACCCACCCAGCCCCAATACACTAAACCCTGTCTGGGAGGTGGTCACACCTCCCTGTGACAGGATACCTATTGTTGGGCCTGCTCCACTGCGAGTTTCGGTCATCAGCAGGAGGGCAGCCCAGTGTCTGTGACTGGTGGCATCCATTTTGTGATGCCAGGGTTCTTCAGGATTCTACCGTGTTTCCACAGTAGGTACATGTCTATCTCTCTAGAAGGGTGGGATCATACTTTTGTGTGGGGGTATGATTCCAAAGCGTTTGACACCAAACACAACATGTTTTGATGCAGCCATTCCAAAGTTAGCATTAACCGCAAGGTTATAATGCACTTAAGAGTATATGGTTTGACCGCATTCACAAACAGCCCCAGAGAATAGACTCTGAGAGTTGCAGAGGGGCCCTGCTCAGGCAGAGGCACCCCCTCACACGGAAACCAAGCACCCTGCTCTCAGGATTGATAGGGCCTGCCTTAGGGGTGACTGATAGGTTTAAATGTGTGTGCAGAGAGAGATATAGTGAACCTATATCTCAGTGAGGAATGCTAGCACCACCTCACCCAGGCTGCAGTAGCAGGCCTGTGGTGTCAGATTTAGTCTGCTTCCCAGGGGTGGCATAATACATGCTACAGCCCCCGGTAGGCCTGTGAAGTACCTATGACCTTGGTACCTAAGGTACCATATACTAGGGGCTCATAAGGTACCAAAGTATCCAACCACTAGTGCACCTAATATGCACTCCAAGTTGTTTGGAGAGAACAGAGGGGCTGGGGCCCTGATTAGCAGGGTCCCAGCCAGACTATAGCCAGAAACCAGTGTAAACATCAGAAAAAAAGTGGAGGCAACATAAGAGGCAGATCCTACTCTCCTACAAGGGGTGTCAGTCTTCCCCACCTCGACGACTGGCTGTTGAAGGCGTCCTCCTCCCAGGCTGTCGTCTCCCAGCTTCAGACTACAGCGAACCTCCTGTATTAGCTGGGGTTCTCTATGAATGTACCGAAGTCACACCTCACTCCTTCTCAGATGCTCCCCTTCATCGGAAATGTTCGGGACACAGTGCCGTTTCTGGCCTATCCTCCTGAGCAGCGAATTCGGATATTCAGGTTATGATTCTGATGTTTCATCCTCTATCCTGGATTTTGGCGAGACTCACTCTGAGGCTGTTGAGCCTCATGGTCTCCTACATCTTGTTGGTAAAGCATGCCAGGTGGCGTATGCAGGCTCTGCAGTGGGACTTGAAGTTCCAGTGGGCACAGCATTGGGGAACTTACCAACATGGGCCAGATCTCGGAAGGAACTGCGAGAGATCTGCAGTGGTAGTTGACGAAACGTGATTGGGTCAAGGGCAGACCCCTCTCCCTTCCCCAACCAAATCTCACAGTCATGACAGATGCATCACAACTGGAATAGGGCGGCCTTCTGTGAGAGGTGGAGATCAGTGGACCCTGTTCTCCAGTGGAGTCAGGACTCCACCTCAATTTGTTGGAGCTTTGAGCCATTCTATTGGCATTGAAATCATTTCTTCCCACTGTCAAGGTTAAGTTAGAGCAGGTGTTCACGGACATCACCACCGCCATGTGTTACTGCAACAAGCAGAGCTGGGTGGTGTCATGGACCCTTTGTTGAGAGGCCCTGCGTCTCTGGACATGGCCGAGCAACAGCAGGGCATAACCCTGGTGGTTCACCACTTGGCAGGTTCTCTGAACGGCAGGGCGGACGAACTCAGCCGTCGATGCCTAGCAGATCAAGAATGGTGTCTCCAGTCGGAGGTGGCACAAGGTCTCTGTCAGCAGTGGGAAGAACCTTCGTTAGATTTGTTCGCCCCTGAAGAGAGCGCGCAGTGTCAGCGATGCTGCACACTGGAGTTTCAAAGGCGGCTATGGCTCAGCGACGCCTTTCGTCGGGAGTGGAGCTCAGGCCTGCTGTACACCTTTCCGCCCATGCCACTCTTACCCAGGGTTCTGAAGAAGATCAGGAGCAACAAGGCCCAAGTCATCCTCGTGGCTCAGGACGGAGCAAGGTACAGTCTGGTATCCAGAGCTTCTGCAGATGAGCATTGATCCTCCAATCAGGCTGCCCCTTAGGGAGAATCTTCTGTCGAAACAGCAGTGGAGGGTTCTCCACCCGGACCTGTCAACTCGGCACCTCCATGTGTGGGGATTGAGCGGCCTAAGTTGATGGCTTTTTACCTTCCTCCCAAAGTATGTAATGTTATTTTGGCTGCCAGGTGGCCCGCCACTAAACTGTATACGCCTGCCATTGGCAGAAATTTGTATAATACTGTACAGAAAGGTCTATTGACCCTCTTTCTGCTTCTCTTTCACTGTTCTTTTATTCATTCTAACCCTTTGGGAACTCTCAAGGGTTATCTTTCTGCTCTGTCTGCTTTTTTGCGGCTGCCAGACCAGCCCTCTCTCTTTAGGTCTCCAATTTACATAGGGTTTTTAAAAGGGCTGGCTCACTTGTTTCCACCCAAGCCATTTGTTATGCCGCAGTCGGACCTTAATTTGGTCCTCACTTATCTTATATGTGCTCCCTTCGAGCCTTTACACAACTTTCCCCTCTGGCCGCTTACCAGCAAGACAGCCTTTTTAGTGGCGATTACATCTGCCCGGAGGGTGAGTGAGTTGCAGGCGTTATCTTGCATGCCTCCCTACATGATGTATTTTCCAGACAAAGTGGTGCTTCGCACCCATGCTTCATTCTTGCCAAAGATTGTGACCCCCATTCCATCTGGGTCAATCTATCACGTTGTCCACCCTCTTTGCTCCCCCGCATCCCTCTAAGAAAGAGGAGTGTCTCCACTGCCTTGACCCAAAAAGAGCATTGTTCTGACTTGACCACACAAAAGCGTTCTGGGTGGACGACCAACTCTTTGTGGGGGTACGTGGGAAAGAAGAAGGGAAGGGCAATGCAGAAAAGGACCATCTCTCGCTGGGTCGTTCTCTGCATTAAGAGCTGCTATGCCCTGGCTAATATGCAGTCCCCTGAGAGATTAAGGGCCCATTCCACTCTTTTTTTTTTTTTTTTTTAAATATCTTTATTGAGCATCAGACAAAAGCAATCACATTTACATCCGGTATCCATGTGTCATCTGTGCATTTTACGGTAAACAAAAACCAAAAGGTCTACAATCTGATATCCAAGTGACAAAGATCCACCACCTCAGCAATGCGGCACTGCATTTCCAACATTGTCAATGAGTGTAAGCAAACGAGACAAGTAGCCCGCACCCTGAGTGGTTTGTCCTGCACCTACAGAGAGCAGAACAGTACAATACTCAATATAGCCCTACCCCACAACCACCCCCCTCCCCCCAACCCAAAACTAACTAAAGACATTGGTGCCGTTTCACGGGTGAAGCACCCCCTCCGATGTAGTAGCGGCAGGTGTCCACCCAGCTCTGTTGCCCCCAACCATTCCACAAGGGGGACGGATGCAACTTCGGCCTTGGCTAAATGTGTCCCAGTTCTTGACAGCTGCCAGGCGGCAACATGGGCATCCTTGCACACATTTGCCAAGCACTACTGCCTGGACAGTCCCGTCCGCAGAGATGGCCAATTTGCCCGTTCGGTCCTGCAGGCCTTCCTAGTAAAAGGTATTGGTCTGCAACCCGCTGCTCGGACAGCATGGCTTGGGCATCTAATTCAAAGGTAACGAATCTGCAGCTAGAAGTCTCTATCGGATAAACAAGTTACTTACCTTCAGTATCTGAAAGAGACACGTTAGTGATAGATTCCTTATCTTAGAATATCCCCAGCCGTCAGACTGGATCCGGAAAGTTTTGCTAGCAGTACCCCTGCGCGTCAGTAGGTGGCGTCGTGCTGCTCCGCGTGCGTCGCTGGCGTCGCAAGTGCCGAGATGACGTCACGGAGACTACTTAGGCGCCACCCATGCGCACTGACGTCAGTTCTTTCTTTTTCCGTGCCAGCAAGCGCAGATTCGGTTAGAGCACGTATCTTAGTCACTTTTTGACTACACTTTTGAGACTTTTGTCTCCCCCTTTTCTCCTGGTGCACGTAGGGATGCCTCGATTTAAGTCTTGTGTGGCCTGCCGTCGCAATATGTGGGTGGCGGACCCCCACGATGTTTGCCTCTACTGCCTGTAGACTGACCACGACTCCCGGGACTGTCAGGCCATGGCCCGATTGAATTGAGGGAGCGGCACCGGAAGCAGCTGGAGGTCCGGCATGCGTCCCAACGCCATTCCAGGTCCAGGGACCGTTCCCGGGAATGCTCGCGGGGCCGCAGTCGTCACTCCTCGGGCTCTAAGTCTTCACCCTCGGATTCCGGTAAGCGATGACATAAAAAGAAGTCAGAGAAACGTGTTCGCTCTCCGACGTCCCCCCACCGGTCCACGGATGCGGACGAGGGGGACAGGGGTTCTGCCCCTGCAGCTCCTTTGGAGCCTGGGAGTCCCGCGGCCTACCCGCCTTACCCAGGTCCGTCGGCGACTCCCGAACAGGTGCAAGAGTTTCTTGCCACCATGGACCGCCTTTTTAGGCCTCGGGCTCCTGCCGGCGCACCTTCGGGCCCCGCGGTCCCGTGTCCAGATCCTATTGGGCCGTCAGCGCCGACGGCGGATCCCGCTCCGGCGCCACAGGATCCTGAGCCGTTGGCTCCGGCCCCGGCGCCACGAGGACCAGCGCTGCCGGCCCCAGCACCACCCTCGGCTCCGCCTCCGGCGCCACAGTGGGTGCCGGTTGTTCTGCCCTTGCCCCGGTTCCAGGACCATTTCGTTCCTACCTCCGTCTCGGCCCCGCGGTCTGTTACCCCTGCAACAGAGGTGGAGGATGACTGGGAGGGGTCCGAGGATCCTCTTGCCCGTCAGTGTGACTCCGAGCAGGACTGGGTGGATGACTTGGAGGACGCCAGCGACCTCGATGTCTCTTCTGAACCGGTTTTTTGCCTCTCCCCCGCCTACCATGGAGGTGGGCGCCTCCTACACGATGGTGCTCCGTCGGGCTGCTGAGGTCCTCAACCTCGATCTTCCTACGGTGGCCCTCAATACTAATCTCCTCACTAACGTGCTCCAGACAGTGTCTACTTCGGAGCCCCTGCTTCCCTTCAACGCCCTCCCTGACGTCTTGTTGGGCACTTGGTCGAGGCCAGCCACAGGGGCTCCTGTGGATAAGAATGTCGCCAGGCGTCATCGCCTGGCGCCTGGTGACCCTGTGTTTCAGACCACTCATCCCAGCAGAGTGCCTTTCCCACGACTCCGCCGGATAAGAACTCTAAGAAGCTGGAACAGTTCGGGAAGCGGTTGTTCTCTTCGGCCAGCTTGGGGCTGTGGTCGGTGAACACCGCCTGCTTATGGGGCCTCTATTCCCACACGGTGTGGGATGCGGTTGCTCAGGTGTTGCCTCAGTGTCCTGAGTAGATCCACGCTGTGCTGTCCCAAGCAGTTGCTGAGGGTAAGGATGCGGCTAAGTTCGCCATTCGGTGTGGTTTGGACACCGCTGACTCACTCGGCAGGGCGATTTCTAGGACTGTGGTGCTTCGTCGCCACGCCTGGCTAAGATCCACTGGGTTCTCACCTGATCTCCAGAGCTCACTCATGGACATGCCCTTTGATGGCACTCACCTGTTTGGCGATAAGGCCGACAGTGCACTGGAGCGTTTTAAGGACTCGCGGGCCACGGCCAAGTCCTTGGGTCTTTCCGCAAAAAGCCCGGCCACTCCTGGGTTTCGTTCCTTTCGTGGCCATGGCTGAGCGCCCAAGCACGTTCCTACAGCAAGCCTGTGCAGAACCAGCCTCAGCGCGGACGCGGCTTCCGCAGGGGTGGGTCTGGGAATCAGCGTGGGGGTCAGTCCACCTCCGCCCCCACTGCTTCTACCTCCAAACCTTCCTAATCTGAGTTCTGTGGAGCACCCCATGCCGGTGGGTGGCAGGATCCGCCACCACCTCCCCCACTGGCACGATATCACATCAGACAAGTGGGTGTTGCAGATCATCCGCAAGGGTTACTCCCTTCCCTTTCAGTCCTCCCCTCCAGCCATTCCACCTCGGTGCCACCACATGTCGGGGGAACACTTGGTACTTCTCTAGCAGGAAGTCACGGCCCTCTTGGCCAAGGGGGCCATTGAGTGTGTTCCTGGGCCAGAAGTAGGGTGTGGTTGTTATTCCCACTACTTTCTGGTCCCCAAGAAGGTCAAAGGGGGCCTGTGCCCCATCTTGGACCTCAGGAACGTCAATCGCTTCCTCCGGTAGGAGAAGTTCAAGATGTTGACTCTGGCTCAGGTCTTGGCTGCCCTCGACCCTGGAGACTGGATGGTAGCGTTGGACTTGCAGGACGCATATTTTCACATCCCCGTCCTGTCGGCCCACCGGCGTTACCTGCGGTTCACGGTAGGCCGCGAGCATTTTCAATTTGCCGTGCTCGCCTTCGGCCTTACCAGCGCCCCTCGGGTGTTCACCAAAGTGATGGCGGTGGTCGCAGCTCATCTGCGCAGGTCAGGGTTTTCAGTCTTTCTTTACCTCGACGACTGGTTGTTGAAGGCGGGCTCGCCCCAGTCGTCACCACCTTCAGACTACGGCCGACCTCCTGCATTTGCTGGGGTTCTCCATCAACGTGTCGAAGTCGCACCTGAGTCCCTCTCAAAAGCTCCCCTTCGTGGGAGCGGTCCTGGATTTGACGCTGTTTCGGGTTTATCCTCCCGAGCGGCGAGTCTGGGATATTCAGGCTATGATTCCGATCTTTCAGCCTCTGTCCCGGGTTTCAGTCAGGATGCCCCTCTGGCTCCTGCTAGTGCAACATGCCAGATGGCACATACGGGCTCTGCAGTGAGACCTGAAGTTCCAGTGGGCGCAGCATCAGGGCAACCTGTCCGATCATGTCCAGATCTCGGAGGGCACTGCACATCAATTCCAGTGGTGGCTCACAAATTGCTATTGGGTCAATGGCAGATCCCTCTCCCTTCCCCAACTGGAGCACACAGTGGTGACGGATGCGTCCCTCCTGGGATGGGGAGGCCACTTGGGAGAATCGGAGATCAGAGGCCTCTGGTCTCCAGCGGAGGCCCGGCTCCATATCAACCTTTTGGAGCTTCGGTCGATCCGTCTTGCACTGAAGGCATTCCTTCCCTCTGTCCGGGGAAGTGTGGTGCAGGTGTTCACGGACAACACCACCGCCATGTAGTATTGCAACAAACAGGGCGGGGTGGGTATGTGGACCCTATGTTAGGAGGCTCTGCGCCATGGCTGGAACACCCAGGCATTACCTTGGTGGTTCAACACCTGGCAGGTTCTCTGAACGCCAGGGCGGACGAACTCAGCTGCCGGTGCTTGATGGATCACGAATGGCGTCTGAACTCGGACGTGGTGCAAGGTCTCTTTCAGCAGTGGGGAGAGCGTTGGTTAGATCTATTCGCCACCGAATAGAACGCGTAATGTCATCAGTTCTGCGCGTTGGAATTTCCAGGGCGGTGCTCGCTAGGTGAAGCTTTTCGTCACAAGTGGAGTTGCGGTCTGTTGTACGCCTTTCTGCCTAAACCACTTCTGCCCAGAGTGCTGAAGAAGATTCGGCGCGACCGGGCCCAAGTCATCCTTGTGGCTCCGAATTCGGCACGAAGATACTGGTATCCCGATCTGCTCAGCATGGCGATCGATCCCCCGATCCGACTGCCTCTTCGAGAGGATCATCTGTCGCAGCAGCAGGGGACGGTCCTCCACACGAACCTGTCCAGCCTCCACCTCCATGCGTGGAGATTGAGCGGCGACAGTTGACAGCTTTTGATCTTCCTCCCGTAGTCTGTGATCTCATTCCGGCAGCCAGGCGTCCCTCTACTAAAACGGTATACACCTTCAGATGGAACAAGTTTGTGGCATGTTGCACAGCTAAGACTGTGGATCCCCTTTCTGCCCCTCTTTCCGAAGTCCTTCTGTTCCTTCTTTCTTTGGCCCAGCAGGGCTCTGCACTGGGGACTATCAAAGGTTATCTTTCGGCCATCTCCGCTTTTTTACAGCTACCAGATCAGCCTTCTCTTTTTAAGTCCCCGGTTGTTAACTGGTTCCTGAAAGGCATTACGCACACGTTTCCTCCTGTACCGTTCATAATGCCTCAGTGGGACTTAAACCTTGTCTTGACATATCTATTGTGCGCTCCCTTCGAGCCCCTTCATACCTGTCCTTTGTGTCTTCTCACTCTCAAGACGGCTTTCCTGGTAGCTATCACCTCTGCCAGAAGAGTGAGTGAGCTCCAGGCTCTTTCTTCTAAACCTCCTTTCCTTTCTGTTCATCGGACAAGGTGGTTTTAAGGACCCGTCCTTCTGTCTTGCCAAAGGTCGTCACGCCCTTCCACATCGGCCAGACCATCACTTTGCCTACCTTCTTTCCGCCTCCACATCCTTCCAAAGAGGAAGAGAGGCTCCATCGTCTGGACCCAAAATGTGCGCTCTCGTTCTACCTGAAGCGCACACAACAGTTCCGGGTGGATGACCAGCTCTTTGTTGGCTACGCGGGCGCCAAAAGAGGTCGGGCTGTGCACAAACGGACCATCTCTCGGTGGGTCGTTCTCTGCATCAAGGCCTGTTACTCGTTGGCTAAGAAAGAGCCTCCTGTGGGGCTGTGTGCCCATTCTACCAGGGCGACAGCGGCCTCTACTGCCTTGGGACGCGGCGTCCCCTTGCAGGACATTTGTCAGGCAGCTACGTGGGCCTCACTGCACACGTTTACCCAGCATTACTGCCTTGACAGTGAGGTCCGGAGAGAAGGCTTCTTTGGCCGTTCTGCTCTCCGTGACTTTCTGGTGTAATCTATTCGCAGACCCACCACCGGGGTTGGTATTGCTGGGGTATCTATTCTAAGGTAAGGAATCTATCACTAACGTGTCTCTTTCAGATGCACAAGTTACTACTTGTGTACCGATATATCTCTAAGGCGCATTAGTTAGTGATAGATCCTTACCGCCCCACCCATCCTCCCCGTACTGCGAACTGATTTCTAGGGTTAAGGTCATCCCTTTCCGGGCCCTAGTTTTCTTGGCACCAGTCAGTTTCTTGCATGGCTCTGCGTTCCTGCCGCGGAAAGTCGTGTACAGAACTGACGTCAGCGCGCATGGGTGGCGCCTAAGTAGTCTCCGTGACGTCATCTCGGTGCTTACGACGCCAGCGACGGACGCGGAGCCGCACAACGCCACCTACTGACACGCAGGGGTACTGCTAGCAAAACTTTGCAGATCCAGTCTGATGCCTGGGGATATTCTAAGGTAAGGAATCTATCACTAACTAATGTCTCTTACAGATATATTGTTGCACAAGTAGTAACTTGTGCGACGACTCTTATCTGGTAGAGAATCTGTCCATCTGCAGATTCCTTACTGACCCACCCATCCTCCCTGCCAAATTAAAAGTGAAGGGCTGTTTCACGTTTAAGTCCTTAGTTTCATGCACTAGTGATCAGTGTTCTTTATGGCTCGGCGCTTCTGGCATTGATGGTGGTGAAAAAAACCAGATGTCAACGCGCTGGGGTGGCGCCTCTTCAAGCACCGCTCATGTCACTTCCAGCACAGACAACACCACGTGGAGCCGAACAATGCCCCCTACAAACCCAGCAGGGGTCCTGCTCACGGAAAATTTGCAGATCCACTCATATGCCTGCGGATAATTCTATGGTAAGGAATTTGCGGCTAGATAGAGTCCCTAACAGATAAGGCGTTAACAAAAGTAAGTAACTTGTTTGTTTCTTTTCTCTTGGGCTGTCACTCATGAAGATGGTAAATTTCTCCGGCCTTCAATGGTTAATTGAGACTCATCCAAGCACCTGCGTAAAATTAAATAAAAACTTGAAAGATTCATAACTTGTCTTTAAAACAACATGCTATTTTTGTGTTTTGATTTGATTAATTGTCTAATTGTGTTCAATACACCAAGACAAAGTGTCATTAGCCTAAAGCTCATCGCACACATCTGTAATACAATTTCTACAGCCACTTCTATTAAGGGGCTGACTGACAACAAATATCAGCCCTTGCAACAATTTTCTAACTAGCCCACACTGTCCAGAGACCATGACTCAAATGGGGCAATGGGCCACGTTTGGGTCGTGACACTCCTACCTGCTCTGAAAGCAGCCACCTTAGCCTGCAGCTTATACAGTAAATGTGAAAGCGGTTGAATGGCAATTGGGGGGCTGTGAATCAATCCTTAATCATTTAGGCAAACACCTTTAATGTTATGAGTAAGTTGAAAAAAAATAAAATAAAGGCACAATAAAAAAAAAGACATTGTCTTTTTAGTACAATAATGAGAGGGGTAGAATCATTTCATAACCACTTATTTGTTAAATGTGCTTATAAAATAACACTTATAAGTAACTGAAAGAAGCAGGATGGAAGAGGAGGAACAGGGAAATACCGTTCATCCTGAAGGTAAGCATATCCGCTTCTATAGATTCCTTAACATTAACTTTTCTCCTAGGTGCCAGACTGTCGTCTGAACATTCCACAGTAATGTAGTGTGCTAAGGCTCCAAGTGACAGTGTTTGGCATGAGGGCTAGAGTTCAGGGATCCGCCAGAAGTGACAAAGGTGCTTTACAAAAGTACCCATACCTCGGTGATAATAGTACCTTTTTATCTAATAGAGACTTCTAGCTGCAAATTCCTTCCCTTAGAATTGTCCCCAAGTGTCAGACTGGATCTGGAAATATTTAATGAGCAGTACCCCTGTGCGCCGGTAGGTGGCGTCATTGGCGTCCGCGCCTGAAGTGATGTGCGTGATGCCTCTATAGGCGCCACCCCAGCGTACTGACGTCAGTTAATTTCTTTCCGCGCCAGTCAGCCCAGCTCTAGATAGAGCTACCCCACAGTAATTTTTTTAATAACCTTTTTCGATTTTTTGTCGTAGTCTTTTTTTAGATCTTTTCTTGGAGTGGCAGGGTGTTAACTAGGAAGGCCAGATTCAAACCCTACTGCGCTTGTCACCCACAGATGTTGGTGACGGACCCGCACCTTGTTTGCCTTTGGTCCTTTGAGCGCAACCACGATGCGAATACCTGCCGGGCCATGCACCCTAAGGCTTTGAGAGAGGGCTCCCTCAAGCTCCTTGCATCTTGATGTGCAACACCGCAACGGTATCGATCCCAGACGAGAGGAAGATCCTGGGTCGGTTGCAGATGCCAAGATTCTCGTCAATTTCCAAGTAGTCTTCGGGTAAGTGCCAGAAGAGAAATAAAAAAAAGTAGTTGAAGAAGTCTTTCACTTTGCCCCGTTCATCGAAGTCCTCCGACGTGACGAGTAGGTGTCGTCATTCGAGGCCTGGCTTCAAAGTTGAGCCTGGGCTGCATCCGTGCCTTCCCAAGTTCCCCGGAGCCAGAGCAAACCCTGCCGAACTTCGTGGGTTCTATGAGGCCATGTACCTCATGTTTGGGTTGGCCTTTCCTGCTGGCTTGCTTTCAGGTCTTGCGAGTTTGGGAGTGCCTCCACTGGTTCTTTGCTGGTGGTTCCAACCCCGGATCCAGTTTGGGACTTTGGATCCACACATGGACCCAGACTGGCGCTGGTTGTACCACCTCAACCTTCCCCGGCGCAAGTCCCGAAGTCGATGTACCTGGAGGCATCATCCCTTTTCTCAACACCCGACTCGGACACTGAGCTGGAGGGGCATCCTCCAACTCCGGCAACAACTGGAGCCATGCCTTCCAGGCCAGAGCCCGATACTATTCTTATAGGCTGCGACTCGGGGAGGATTTACAGATGTCGCTGGACCCTGAATTTTACCAGACCCTAACAAGGACTGGTTTGAGTAATTGGCGGGTGCCAGCGGACTGGACACCTCTCCAAAAACTGGCATGGTCTCTCCTCTTACCATGTCTACGGAGGAGGGAGCCTCGTTTACTATGGTGGTGTGAAGGGCGGCTGGGGTCCTGGACCTTAGCCTACCATCAGTGGCAGTTAGGACTAAAGTCTTGACAGAGGTGCGTCAGCTGGAAGTAACCCCCTCAAAACTGCTTCTCCCATTTAATAAAGCCCTCACAGACTTCCTGTTTGTGACTTGGTCCAAACTCTTCACAGGGTATGCTGTGAACAGGGTGATTGCCTGCTGCCACTGCCCTCGCCCCGGAACCCCAATTTCCTCATGCGACACTCTACCCCAGAGAGCTTGGTGGTCAAAGCTTCTACCTCCTGTGTAATTCCTGGTGTATTCCCTACTACTCCCCAGATAGGGAATCCAAGAGGCTGGATACCTTAGTAAAGAAAATATTTTCTTCCTTCAGCCTGACACTGCGGTCTGTGAACCCTTTGTGCCTTTTGGGCTGTTACTCGCATGCACTGTGTGATTTTGGTGAGTAGGTGCGGCCCATGGTACCGGAGGAGGCCTGGACCATGCTCTCCCAGGCTGTAACAGATGGGAGAGATGCAGCCACGTTTATGATCCGATGTGGGCTGGACACGAACGACTGACTTGGCAGATCAGTTTCTTCATCAGTGGCTTTGTGGTGCCACACCTGTCTGAGGACGACTGGCTTTTCTGGGGATGTGCAAGTGTCGCTTATGGACATGACCGTTGATGGCCCCCATCTCTGCAGAAACAAGGCGGACTCTGCTCTGGAGCACTTCAAGGATAGCAGAGCTACGGCCAGGTCCTTGGGCCTTTCCATGACTGCTCCCCAACCCCTGTCCGCCTTACGCTCCTTTCATGGCCACGAAGGGGCTTCCAACTGCATCTTTAACCACCCAACCACCATGGCGCTCAAGCGTCTCCAACTCTGCGTGGACAAGGACGCAGTACACACAGCCAGAGGTCAGGCCAGTCAACCACCCCCCAAGGCAGTCCTAGCCTCCAAACCCTTTTAATTCCCCCACCTACCATCATGGGCACCCAGTGGGAAGCAAGATACGCCATCATATGCCCCACTGGAGGTCAATAGCATCAGACCATTAGGTTCTTCAGATTGTCCAAGGAGGCTACTTTCTTACCTTTGTGACTTCTCTGCCCATGCCATCCTCTTGCGACAGGCTGACTGAGGACCATCTGTCCTTGCTCTCCCAGTAAGTAGCTGTTCTCTTGGCCAAAGGAGCCATAGAGAGTGTTCCCAAGCCATAAGTAGGTTTGGTTGTTATTCCTGCTGTTATCTGATAGAGACTACTAGCTGCAGATTCCTAACGTAGAGTTATCCCCAGGTGCGAGACTGGACCCGTAAAACTTTCTTGCCCAGCATCTCTGCGTGCCGGGGGGCGCACCTCGCGACTCCACCCCGACGTCCTCCGCGGGTGTGATGTCGGCGAGGTGACATAAGCCCCACCCCGGCGCAGTGACGTCAGTTTTCTTCTTTTCAGCGTGCAACGCGGACCTGGATCGTGTCCTCACCTTTTTCAGGCCTTCTTTTTCCGCTTAGCGTTTTTCTGGGTACAGTGTGCGAATGCCTTCGGGCTTCAAGACGTACTCGTCTTGCGCACGCCAGATGTCGTCGACGGATCCCCACCTCATCTGTATGTGGTGTTTGGGGGAGCACCACGACTCAAAGGACTGCGAGGCACGTCCGCAAATGAAGCCGAAGTCCCGGCGGGTGCGCCGAATGAAACTCCTTTCGGCACGCATGGCCAGGTCTGTGTCGTTGCCGTGTCCGTCCCCCGCGGACAGCTTCAAGAATGGCCGCTTCCATCTCCGTCATCGTCCTTCTCCCAGGCCGCAAGGGCGCCGCTCACCTGTTGGTAAGTGTCGAAATTTGTCCCCGATGCCTGGTCCCCGGCCTGTTGGGGACGTGGGTTCTCCGCGGGTGGTGTGGCCACGCACGTTGCCACCCTATCCGCCATTCCCCGGCGCGGGGCGACCAGAGCCCAGATGGAGGCCTACGCGGTGGCCTTGCAGGCCTCATTGGCTCTTCCTCCTTCTCCTTCTCTTCCTGGGACGTCTGCAGATCCCTTCACGCGTGCGGGGACTCCTGCGACATCACCGGCAGCTCCGGCGCCGACAGGTTCGGATCCGGGTTTGGAGGATGTGGTGCCGTCGGGGTGCGGCCCTTCGGGGTTCCCTCCTTCGGACCACGGCGCCTCTGCCTCGCCGCAAACCCCCACGGGGGTCCCTGTGGTATCGCAGGAGGTTGCCGGGGTTCAGGGCGTGTCCTCGAGTCCCCATCGGTCCTCTGGGCAGGCGGCGGCCTTGTCCGAGGTGACGCCGCTCAGGTGCCGGCGACTGCTGGCACTAGCGGCGCTGCAGGGGCCAGCTTGGGGCCGGGGCGCGTCCCCGGGCGCCCCTCCACGCAGGCGCCTGCCTCGTCGGAGGTCGAGTCGACACCTTTTTGGTGCCGTTCCTTAGCCGCCCCGGCTCCGACCCAGCCCCCGTCTCCCGCACCGCTCGTTGTGGTGGAGGTTGTTCCGGCGTCCCCTTCGGCGCCGGTCGACGTTGACCTGACAGCGGTTGCAGACTCTACGGCGCCGGGCCGACATCGGGTCGTTGATTCGTCTTCGGACGCCCCCTCTTCTCCAGAGGTTCGGCAGCTGTTTGTTTTATCTTCTCCGGAGACGGGTCACCGCGTTGTGGCTTTTTCCTCAGCGTCTTCTAAAGACGGCTCTTCGCCATCCCCGCGTCCACAGTCTTCGCCGGAGGCACCTCAGGCTCCCCATTCATCGGTCCACTCTCCTCCTTTTCGAGCTTGGCCTTTACTTCCTCCAGTTGGGCTGGGAGACGGCCGCCTTAGCTTGCAGCTGTCGCCCACGGAGTAGCTGCTTTCCCCGCCGCGGGGCCCTACGGAGGCGAGTGCTGCCTTCGCTTGGGCAGTTTCCACGGCTGCGGGAATCTTGCGTATGGGCGATCCAGCTGCCCATTTCCCCACTGATCATCTGCTGGAGGTTCTCTGTCAGGGCTCTGGTGGACGGGAGCTGCTTCTTCCCTTTGAGGCTGCGCTCCACAATTCTCTTTTGGGGGCCTGGGGGCATCCTGCCACGGGGGACCTGGTGTCCCAGCCTCTTCTGCACCGCCACCGGCCTGCTCCGCATGATCCTGTCTGTCTTTCCCTCCATCCTTCTACCAGGGGCCCTCTTTTACTGACTGCCTTTCCCTCCTTGCCATCAGTGTTGTCTCCACCGTCACGGGAGGCCCGCTGGTTGGATTCCTGGGGCCGCAACATCTTTGCCTCTTCCAGCGCTGCTTTGTGGGCCCTTAACACTCTTTGTGTGTTAGCTAGAGCTACTTCTTGCTTATGGGACTCGGCGGGCCCCCTTATGTCTTCCGCTTCTCAGGAGGGTGCCTGCGTTGATCTGCGGCACCATGTGTTGGATAGACAAGAGCTGGCGGCGTTCATTCTTCGCTCGGCTCTGGACGTTTCGGAGGTGCTTGGTCTTACCATGGCTACTTTGGTGGCCCTTCGTCGCCATGCCTGGCTCCGGGATAGTGTTTTTCCTGAAAATGTTAGGGAACGGCTGGTTGACCTCCCCATGGCGCTCTGTTGTTCCATGCCCCTGCGGATTCTGCCATTCAGAGGTTTCTTGTGGGGCTTTGCCCTCCTCCTCCTCCTCCTCCTCCACCTCAGTGACCTGACTGTCGGTCTGTGTTTTGGGAGGTGTTCTCCCGTTGTTTTCCTGGGGCCTTGTTACGGGTAGCCCAGGTTGTGTATTCTGCATGGTTGATGTGCCTTGAGGTCCTTTTGTTGAGCCCTTGGTGCTGTTGGCTGCTAGTCCGGCCCTTTGTTGTCTTGTGGTTTTGGCTGTTGGTAAGCCCGGTAGGCCTCGAGATTGGGCCTTCTGTTACTTCCTTATTGGCTGCTTGATAAGCCGTCTGCAGGTTTTTTCTGCAGGTCTTTCTGTTTTGTCCTCTGCTGCGGAAAGTTTTTCCTAAGAGGTGTTCCCATGGTTCTTGGGACGTAACCTACCCTATGTGGGGTACTTGTAGCTATTACATAGCTCTGTTCTGTGCTGAGGAGGTGTGGTCACCCTTTCGGGTTCCTGTTTAGGTGATAGTCGATGTGGGCTCATTGGAGTAGAATCGAGATCCCTATGCTGTGGGGGAATTGGTGCAGAAGGGGGGATCCTGATTTCTTTCAAACTGATTTCCACGTTTTCAGATGCATGGTCGGTATCATTAGAAGAAGATTGGTGAGATGCATTGAGTTTTCTAATTTGAATCTCTTTGGTATTAAGTCAATCTATATCTTCCAAACCGTACAAAGCGGCATAGGGGTTAGAGGTAGGAATATTAAATCTCTGGTATATCTGATGATTATTATTCCTTGGTGCCTGGTTTAGAGCTTGGAATGGTTGGTAGTTATTGTTCATAAGTCTACTATTCAGCTGTGGAAAAGAAGCATGGTTATGTGCAGCTTGAAAAGAGAAACGATGATCTATTTCACCCCAATTCGTAGAAGAGTCTTTTTTGTCATACGGATTGGAGTAAGAGATCAGTTCTCTAGGGTAGAAATAGTTAACCAAGTATGTAGCAATGGCAACCTCCCCTCTAGCCTCATACCAATCACCTATGCATCTGACCGCTCTGTGATCTCTAAAATTTATAATTATCACGTCCCCCTTCTTATCTTTCGGTCTAGTTCCTACCCAACATGTACGTCTCACCATAAGAATTTCCCCATTTATGTGTGCAGGGAGGGGTCTATTTTGGTTCAACCAATGCATGGTTTTGTTTTTTAGCGCATAGAAGTCCTCCCTTGCACCTGCTATTAATTCTGGAACCCCTGTCATAATAATTGTATATGGGGCTGATTCGGGGGGTAGATCCACTCTTCTGCTTACTGGGATATATTGAGGCTGGGTTAACCATTCACACTTCTCTTGATCTATTATATCCTTTTTCTTCATAATAGGTGTTACCGAAGAATGATTTCTATTTTTACTTTTTTGTTCTTCGGTGTCTCGTTGAGTACCAGATTTCTGTCTATTACCCGCCTTGTTGTCCCCTTCTGATTCTTTGCTGTTTATTGCGTGATGTTTCCTACCTAGATCTGCGGTATTATTGGATGGTATATCCGCAGAATTTACCCCCGAAGTGATGCGCGATTTTGTCGAGTGATCATCGATGGTGGATCGCGCTATCACGGGAGGAAGAAGGGGAACTTGTTCCTTCATATTATTTTTGATCTGGGTATTTGTGAATTCGGATATAACTAGATTGTTCCTTTCCATTTGTTTACTTAAATCCTCTAGGTGAAGGGTTATTAATCTAGACCTTTCAAGAAGAGGAAGTAAAAGGGATTTGACCATAATCTCTAATTTAGCAAGTAGGTCGGTCAAAATATCCGGACTGGGTGACAATCCTGGGGTGTTCATGCTTGGAGGAGGAGTGTTTGTTGCTACGGAACCTAAATGATTCGGCTTTTGGGTAAGAGGTTTGGCCTTTTTCTTTTTGGTCAAGAGTGGTCTAGTGAGTATACCTCGTCTCTTTCTTACTAGTTGTCTATTTACCACTGGGGGGGGAGAGATAACTAGATTGGGTGAATCGGATAGCCCCGATAAGGTTAGGCTGCTTATATTATCAGTGGGCTGGGGAACCAAGCCAGGGGGATTAACATAAGACATGTTTTTAGTTGTTCCAGGCGTCGAGTAGGATCTAGAAATTCCAATGCCCACATTCGCCGCCTCTGGAGAAGGGATTTTACCAATTGTGCGCAATGAAGAGCGCTTGCCTGTTAGCAGGTCTAAAGATAGTAGTTTTTCCGTATCCGCTATCTCCTTCTCCAAGACAGTAGTCACGCGCTTGAAGAATTGATCGATAGTTCCGGATACTGGGCCTTTAGAGGTGTTTAAAGTTAGAGTACGCGACTTATCAGCGCTTTGTGACATGATTGTATGATGCGGTAGAGCTACAGCGAGAAGATACCAATAGAGTTCAACTATACACAGTGAGTCAATGTCCACAACAAGCGAAAATTTCAATCAGTGTGTGATAAATGCTCTCACCGTAGAACGAATGTTAGAGAGGTGGCCCGTCCCGTCCACGATCGTCCTCGGACGGCCTCAGACGGCCCACCCTTTGCCCAGGCTTCGCCCCAGTCTGCGCCCCGCACGCGTCCCGCTCACGCGATGAGGGGCGTGAGTCAAATAGCGGGAGGAGGAGGGGCCGGGAAGAGGCACCAGGTGCGTCCTATGACAGCGAGGCAAGGCACCCTGGGCCTCGCAGTCCCAGCGAGTAGTCAAGAGCAGCCTTCAAGGGTTAGTTCCACCAACGAGTTCCATCGGCTCCAGCCACATAAAAGCAGGGTCTTTAAAAAGTGTCCACGTTCTGCGCCTACGAGCGGCACCCCTGTATCTGTATACATATACTCATATTTTCATTTGTATAGGTAATAACAACCTCAGTGAGTAAGGCAAAACAACAATCACTCTCTTGTTGTAATGGGAATCAATCGTATTATGTCATAAAAAATACGCAGGGAAATCATGTATACATCGTGGTTTAGTGATGGTGGCAAAAGGCACGATAATAAATGGTTATAAAGTGTAGGGCTGATCGTGTTATTAGTAAGGAGTGCTGATGTTGATCTTATAACGATCCCCTGTGGTTTCTGATTGACTCAGTGAGGTCGTCATCATGCCCCAATTAATTAAATTAAGTAACATTGCGCCATGTCACAAATGGTGAGGTTCGTTTAAAAATGACGTGGTTGGTAAAGCAGGCTATTAGTGGCCGGCGGTGTAGCGCGTTATAAATTTGGGCTACGCGTTGGTCTATTTCAGGACCCCGTATTTGTAAGGAGTATTAGTAGGAGAGAAAGTGGTAGAGAGAGACGCGTCGCTCGTATACCTTTCGCTGTTTCAATTCGAAACTCCAATTGTGAAGTACGGACGCGATTGACCTGTGACGAAAGACAAGGGGAGGGGGGGGGGGGTTGGGTAGGGGAGAATAACAAGACAAGGTTCAATTTCAGGATTGCAATGCAAGAGTAACGTTACGTGTCTTCATTCCCGCTGCTCCTCTCACGAGTCTTCCTACCGAATTTTCGCTCTTTGCACGACTTGTGCTGACGCTGTCTTCCTGTTTACGAAGGACAGGCCGGTTCTGTTGTTTTGTAACCGGATAGTGTGGGGTGAAGAAAGACTGCCGTGCTTGCAATAGATATTTCGTTTTTTGGACATTTGATAAAAAACTATTTTAGAAATCATTGTTTCCATTACCTACTTCATTTTAAAAGAATTTTTTGAAATAAAGAGTTATGAACAAACACTCTATGTTTTTTTTTATGGACTTGAACTATATATGAGATGTGTGTGTCTTCACGGATTTTCTGATTGTGAATTTATAGTACATTGAGCCAAGGGATATCATCATTTAGACCTGTTAAGTTTGTTTTCAAACGATGCACCCATCTTTGTTCCTTCTCGAACAGCTGTTTCTCGACATTTGGTGATTTTGACATCATAGTCTCTAAAACAACCCATTTGAGATCATCAAGAGTGTGTTGGGTGGTCAATGAAATGACTACTCATCTTGGTGGTACTTCGTTTGCATTTGACGTTACTCCTGTGTTCACAGATTCGCTGCTTGATTTTGCGACACGTCATCCCGATGTATCTGAGTTTGCATGGACAAGTAATCATGTAAATAACATGCGTTGTGTTGCAGTCACAAACACTCCTTAGGTCCTGATGAAAGCCCCAATGACCATGCGGGGCGAGTAAGAGGCTGAAACATGTCGACCCATTTTTTGGACTGATTGTGCAGTGGGCACATTATACACCCGCTCTGCACAACTTCCCTAATTTTTATCCTTTTCCCATGTACCGGACAACAATAAATATAACAGTCTAGGTAGCTTGAGGAATACCCTTTTTTAACATATGTAATTTCCTTCACTGTACACGAGCACTTGATTGCATCTTGTATTTTTTACTTTTCATTTCTGGTCACTACTGCAAATATCCAGTGGTTCCATCCGGGTGGAGGAAGCATAAATAAAACCTGATGATGATGATGTCACGTTTCTAAGGCGGAGAATCATGATATACCGCCAGTTGAACCATCTAAACGTGAATGAGGGTTTTTTAATGAATAGTTAAAGAACCACGTAACCCTGGATAGCAGGTACAAGTGATCCATTCCATTTTTGATTAAAGAATACCTCTGTCTGATGCTCCAGAGGGTTGGCTTTCCTTGGCCTGTGTTCTGATGGCCGGCTTGGGCACGTCCTTCGTCTCTCTCTCTCTCTCTTCTTTCTGCCAGTTCCCCCACTTCTTCGGGGGTCTGTGTGTGTGTCTCTGGCCCGGCCCCTTCCTTGGGGTGTGTCCTGGTCCTACCTAGCCTCTGCCTTCGGCTGGCGTCTGCCTTTTTCTGGGTGCAGTGTTCCGTGGTGCTGCCTGTTGCTGGTGGCGCGTGCCCTTGCGGGACTGCTTGTTCTGCTCCGCCATTGTGCTCTTGCTGTGTTTCCTTGCGCCCCTGCCTCTGGTTCCGCTGTGGCTTTGCGCTACAGTGCTTTTCATCTCTTTTCTATCCCTGTGCATATGTTTCGTCCGGTAGGCCCTGCCTCTGGCTCTACCTCTTCTCCCTGGGTTCGGGGTGGCCCTTGTGTTCCTTGAGGCTTTTGGGATGCTGTCTGCCCCTGCGGGGTGTTGGGCGCTCTCCCTTGGTTGGGCTTAGGAAATCATGGCCTTTCTTTCTGGTTCTTGTGCCATGCCCCCTACTGGCGCCCTTGTCTCTTCTGGTTGGGAGGCTCTCTCGCAGGCCCTCCTCTCTTCTGGGTATGGCTAGGGTATCTATTCTACTTTAAGGAATCTGCGGCTAGTAGTCTCTATCAGATGTACAAGTTACTTACCTTTGGTAGCGATTTATCCGGTAGAGATGATTCTAGCTGCAGATTCCTTCACGACCCACCCTTCTTCCCTGTTCTGTGAGGACCCTCAGCTTGGTTTTCTGTGCTCGCCTCCCTTGTTTTCTGCCTGTCGAGCTTCCCTCCAGCTGGGCTCTCTCCAGTGTAGGTGCCTGCTTTTGCTCTTTTCCCTTTGTTGTTGCAATTTCTGATCCCCTTGCGGTTTTCTACGCTGGGGGTTCTTTTGCCTGTCCTTGGCCCCCTGCTCATTTCAGAGACTCTGGCCCTTCTTAACTGTGTAGTCTGGGGTGGATTGCTGTTGCTCCTCTGTGCCGGGCTTGTGGCCCTTTGCTGTATGGTCTAGAGTGGCAGTCTCTCTCTCTCCTTCTCTTACAGCGCTTCCACTGCTTGTGCCTCCAGCCTGGCTCTCGCCTTGGCTTACACGGTGATTCTGTGGATGGGTGCTTTATGCCTCCCTGCTTTGGCTTTACTGATGTGGCCTTTTGGTACTTTTGTGCTGCTTGGTGCTGCCACTTGGCTTGCACAGTTGTTCCTCAGAGGTGGTCTGCTCTCTTCCTGCTTTGGCTTTCCTGTTGTAGCCTCCTGGCGACTCGGTGCCACCTGGTGCTGTTCCTCATCTTTTGTGTCTCTCTTTTTGTTTCTCTGGTTTTCACACACTGTTCCCATGCTCTCCTCAGTTTTGTTGTGATGGCTCCGCGTTGTGACGCAGAAAAGTTCTCCAAAGCAAACTGACGTCAGCGCGCCGGGGTGGGGCTTATGTGACCTTGCTGACGTCACGCCCGCGGAGGACGTCGGGGCGGAGTCGTGAGGTGCCGTTCCCCGGCGCGAAGAGATGCTGGGCAAGAAAGTTTTCTGGGTCCAGTCTCGCACCTGGGGATAATTCTACGTTAAGGAATCTGCGGCTAGAATAGTCTTTACCAGATACATCGTTACCGAAGGTTAGTAACTTGTACTTCTGGTGGCCAAAAAGGACAGAGGCCTTCATATTATCCTAGACCTGCGCATTTTTAATTTCTTTTTGAAAAAGGAGAAATTCAAAATGCCTATGCTCGCCCAAGTCCTGTCTGCCCTTTTCCTGGGAGACTGGATGGTAGCATTAGACTTGCAGGACGCAAACTTTCACATTCCCGTCCTGCCTGCCCGCATGCATTATCTGCAGTTCACGGTGAGCCACAAGCACATTCCATTCAGTGTGCTCCCTTTTGGCCTTAGCAGTGTCCCTCTGGTGATCACGATGGTAGCAGCTCATCTGCTGAGATCAGGGGTGCCAGTCCTATCCTATCTCGACGACTGGCTGTTGAAGGCGTGCTTGCCCCAGGCTGTTGTCTCGCTCCTCCAGGCTACAGTGAACCTCCTGCACTCGCTGGAATTCACCATCAACGTGCGAAGTCACACCTAACTCCCTCTCGGTCACTCCCTTTCTAAGGTGCTGTTTTGGATACGGTGCAGTTTTGGCCTCTCCTGAAAGGCGAGTCCAGGATATTGAGGCTATGATACCAATGTTTCAACCTCTATCCTTGCTTTTGGTAAGACTAGACTCAGGCTGCTGGGCCTGATGGACTCCTGCATCCTGCTTGTGACACATTCCCGCTGGCATATGCTGGTTCTTCAGTGGGACCTGAAGTTCCAGTGGGCGCGGCATCAGGGGAATCTCTCCGACATGGTCCAGTTCTCGAAGGTAACTGCAAAAGATCTGCAGTGATGGTTAACGAATCATGATTGGGTCAGCGGCAGACCCCTCTCCCTTCCCCAACAAGATCTGACTGTGGTGACAGAAGCGTCACTCCTAGTATGGGGCAGCCATGTGGGAGAGGTAGAGTTCAGAGGCCTCTGGTCCCCGGTGGAATCCAGATTCCACATCAACCCACTGGGGCTCCGAGTGATCCGGCTAGCATTAAAATCCTTTCTGCCCTCCATCAAGGGAAGGTTAGTGCATGTGTTAATTGACAACACCACTGCCATGTGTTACTGCGACAAACAGGGCGGGATGGGGTCATGTATCCTTTGTGAAGAAGCCCTGCATCTCTGGACATATCTGGAACACCAGGGCTTAAGAACTCAGATGAAGATGCCTAGAGGATCACCAGTGGCATCTCCATATGGAGGTGGTGCAAGGTCTCTTTCAGCAGTGGGGAGAGCCTTGGTTAGATCTGTTCCCCTCCACTGAGAACACACAGTTTCAGTGGTTTTGCGTGCTGGAGTTTCCAAGGCGGTTCTCGCTTGGAGACGCTTTTCATCTTTAGTGGAGCTTAGGCCTCCTGTACACCTTTCTGCCAATACCACTCCTACCCAGAGTTCTCGAGAAGATCAGGAATGAACAGGCCGGAGTCATTCTTGTGGCTCCAGAGTGGGCTCAGAGAGCTTGGTATCCAGAGCTGTTGAGCATGGCCATCGGTCCTCCGATCAGGCTTCCCCTTTGGGTAGGATCTTCTGTTGCAGCACCAGGGGAGGGTTCTCCAACCAAACCTGTCAACGCTCCACCTTCTTGTGTGGAGATTGAGCTGCAACAGTTGACAGTTTTTGACCTTCTGCCTGAAGTTTGCAATGTTATTGTGGCAGCCAGGGTTCTCTCTACCAAGACTGTATATGGCTGCCATTGGGACAAGTCTGTAGCATGGTGTGGAGAGAAACAAGTTAACCCTCTTTCTGCTCTCGTCTCGCAGGTCCTTCTCCTTATCTTTTCTCTTGCCCAGCAGGGCTATGCTTTGGGTAGCTTAAAGGGCTATCTTTCTGCCATCTAGGTTTTTCTGCGCTTGCCAGATGAGCCATGCTTGTTCAAATCCCCTGTGGTGAATAGGTTTTTGAAAGGTTTGCAACACATTTCCACCTATGCCCTTCATTTTGCCCCAGTAGGACCTCAATTGTGTCCTTAAATTTCTGATGTGTGCTCCCTTTGAGGCCCTGCACAACTCTCCTCTCAGGCTCCTTACTGTGAGAAGTTGGCCTGATATATGATGTCACTAATTCTAGTGTACACCTTGTATCAGTCCAAACAACCCTTATGGTGATTGGTTGTAAAGTCAACCTTATAGACCAGGCATCCTAGTGGTAGCATGGACAAGAGCAGTCTTAGGCTAAACTCTGTATGGCATGTGAAGCCAGCTGTTATACCATTACAATCCCTTGAATACCAAATGAAAGGACACCACACCAGGTATATATAAAATTAGAATGTATTTATTCTAACATATACCCTCAGCACTCTTTATGAGTTCAGAGGTCTAAGTACAAACAATTTCTTAAGTAGCATACGTTAAGTTACACAGGAAAATACAGTTAGGCCCAGGGGCCATGCAAACCATATACTAAGAAAGTGGTATAAGTACCACGTCACGAACAGGGAGTAGGCCTAGGGCCTAGGGAATCGCTGGGGCTACACTACCCTACCAATAGTTAGGAAGTGGGAGGCCCACGGGTAGCGTGTGCAGTGTGGAAACACACACGCGGGTTACATTAAAGTCAATGGGAATGTAACAGAAATAGGAAGAATAAGGACACTTCCGAAGTAACTAGGAGGAAGCAACTAAAGACTTAGACACTTGGATAGTCAATATCCACTGGAGCACCGGAGTACTCGCGTTACCTCACCCACAGGAGACGGGTGCATAGGTGTGAAGATGCGTCGGGTGTCGTCGCTGGATCCTATGGATGCCTGAAGAACAGATGCTGGCAGGCGGCCAGGAGGAAGATGTCCGGTGGATCCAAGGATGGATCTTGAAGGAAGAACACCTGCAAGCAGAGGGGACAAAGTCTGGGTCACTAGCCAGTGACCATGTGGAACCAGGAAGGAACCAGGCGATGTCGTGCAGAACACAGGTGATGTCTTGAAGCTTGTCTCTGCAGCTGCGTGGACCAGGAGGCGTCGAGGATGACCAGAACCAGGGTACGAGCTGTCCCACGAAGGATCTTGCTGCTGGCGGGGTCAACGTCCCGATTGGAGTCAACAAGCCTTGGCAAAGGCAACCCACGCGGAAATGGAAATTCGCTTCAGGTGCAGACCAGGAAGGTCTGAGGTGCTTCTCTTTTACAGGGATGCAAGAGCCAGTCTGGAGGAGCCAAACCAGCGGTGGAAAGTTAAGGGTTCGTCGTCACTGAGGCTACTAGCCAACGGGCCAGCAACCGGACAGACTCGTCGAGCAGAAAAATGCAGAAGGGCCCCACGCAGAACTCGTGGAGTGTGGAGGGCTGATCTTCGGTGCAGATGGTGCTCGGGGTTGGGGCTTCTCAATCCCCAGAGCACAACTTTGAGGATGCCTCAGAAGCTGCGCTGGAAGCTACTTGCCAATTCTCCCAGGTAGCCGGTCCCACGTCTCTCGTCGCCTCCACGGATCTCAGCTTGGCTGTGGATGTGGATCAGGGTCGGAGAAGTCTGGAGGTCAAGGCGCTGGTCGGGCTCTGCAGTCGGTTCCTCGTAGAACTTGGGCAAAGCAAACGGCAGGTCGCCTGTTGGTGCCTGTTTGCACAGGGTGGCCACTCCTTGGCCACAAGGGAGATTCTTCAGTCTTCTTGTCGTCGAATGTCGAAGGTCCAGAGTTTCGTGTCTAGTTTCAGTTCAGGATAATCCAAAGTCCTAGGGACTCAGCTCCCACTCTTATACTAATCTGGGGGGGCTGGGTTACCTGCTAGGTCCCCTCTATGGGTGGGACCAGGGAGGGGGGTGGTTACACCCCCTTCCCTTTGTCCAGTTTCGCGCTGGGGCTGGAGTGCCCCAGCACCGGTTTGAACCGGGCTATGCATGGGACACCTTGTGTGCCCCAGGCAGTGTCTCGTTTCTTTCATCCCTCCCTGCCCCAATACACTAAGTCCTGTCTGGGGTGGTGCTAGCACCTCCCAAGGCAGGAAACCTATTGTCCAAGCCTCCCTTGCTGGAAGGACTCCCAGCAGCAGGAGGTCAGACTTGTGTCTGTGGCAGCAGCATCCATTTTGTGATGCTGGGGCTCTGGTTAACTTTAACCGGGTAAGTAGGATTTTAACATGTCTTCTCCCTCTAGAAGGGGGGAATACTATCCTCATCACCAGAAATGGTGTGGGGGTAGTATTCCAAAGTGTTAGACACCTTACACGACATGTTTTGATAAAGCCAAACCATAGTTACCATAACCGCGAGGATTATAAGGCACTTTAAGAGTATATGGTAGGCGATATCATAGAGACATGGTTCCGAAAGCTGCAGACAGGCTCAGCTCATGCTAGAGCACCATCTCAAATTTTACCAAGTACTCTGCCTCCAGGATTGCTAAGGCCTGCCATAGGAGTGGCTTAAAAGTTACCCATGTGTCTATATATAAAGTAGGTATAGGAATACTATACCTAAGCAAGGGGTGATTACACGACCTTGCTCCAGCTGAGTGATCAGCCAGTTGTGTCATGATGGAAGGCCAGCCAGGGGTGGCATAATACATGCTGCAGCCCCTGGTAGGCCTAGGGTACACCTATGCCCTGGGTACCTAAGGTACACTGTACAGGGCCCTATAAGGTGATCCTTACCAATTGGGTTATGTACCTAAAGTACATAGTATGAATTTAGAGAGAGAACAGCTGGGCTGTGGGTCTGATTAGCAGGCCCACAGCCACATCTAAGTCGAAAACCAGTGAAGCAAAAGCAAAAAGTGGGGGTGACCATAGGAAGCAGACCCTACTCTCCTACACTTACCATCAAGACGGCCTTCCTAGTGGCAATAACTTCTGCCCGTAGGGTCTGTGAGCTTCATGCTTTGCCATCAAAGCCTCCTTACCTGAATATCTACCCTGACAAGCTAGTTCGTGAAACTAGAGCTTCCTTTCTGCTAAAAATTGTCGCTTCTTTTTATGGAGGCCAGTCCATTACCCTACCTACTTTTTACGCTTCGCCACAACCCTCTAAGGAAGAGGAGCGATTTCACCAACTGGACCTAAAAAGAGTGTTCTGGGTGGATGCCCAATATTTCGTGGGGTATGTCGGAGTGAAGAAGGGAAAGGTTGTGCAGAAACAGACCATCTCTTGGATCGTTCTCTGCATTACGATCTCCTACACATTGGCCAAGAAGCAACCCCCTTAGGGTTTGCATGCTCATTCCACCAGAGCTAAGGCTACATCCACTGCATTAGCATGTGGAGTTCCAGTCCTGAATATCTGCCAGGCATCAACGTGGGCTTCTCTACACATGTTCATGAAGCATTACTGTAGGAGAGTAGGGTCTGCTTTCTATGTTCACCCCCACTTTTTGCTTTTGCTTTACTGGTTTTCGACTTAGATGTGGCTGTGGGCCTGCTAACCAGACCCACAGCCCTGCTGTTCTCTCTCTAAATTGATACTATGTACTTTAGGTGCATAACCCATTTGGATAGGATCACCTTATTGGCCCCTGTACAGTGTACCTTAGGTACCCAGGGCATAGGTGTACCCTAGGCCTACCAGGGGCTGCAGCATGTATTGTGCCACCCCTGGCCTGGCCTTCCATTATGACACAACTGGCTGAACACTCAGCTGGGGCAAGGTTGTGTAATCACTCCTTGCTTAGGTGTAGTATTCCTATACCTAACTTACATATAGACACATGTGTACCTATCAGCCACTCCTATGGCAGGCCTTAACAATCCTGGAGGCAGAGTGCTTGGTAACATGTGAGATGGTGCTTTAGCATTAGCTGAGCCTGTCTGCAGCTTTCGGAACCATGTCCTTATAGCTGTTCTATGATATAGCCTACCATATACTCTTAAAGTGCCTTATAATCTTAAACGGTTATGGTAACTATGGTTTGGCTTTATCAAAACATGTCGTGTAAGGTGTCTAACACTTTGGAATAATACCCCCATCCCATTTCTGGGGATGAGGATATTATCCCTCCCTTCTAGAGGGAGAAGACATGTTGTAACCTACTTACCCGGTTAAAGTTAACCAGAGCCCCAGCATCACAAAATGGATGCTGCTGCCACAGACACGAGTCTGACCTCCTGCTGCTGGGAGTGATCCCGGCAAGGGAGGCTTGGACAATAGGTTTCCTGCCTTGGGAGGTGCGAGCACCACCCCAGACTGGCCTTAGTGTATTGGGGCAGGGAGGGATGAAAAGAATGAGACATGCCTGGGGCACACAAGGTGTCCCGTGCATAGTCCAGTTCAAACCGGTGGTGGGGCACTCCAGCCGCAGTCCTGGCGCGAAACTGGACAAAGGGAAGGGGGTGTAACCACCCCCCTCCCAGGTCCCACCCATAAGGCGTGACCTAGCAGGTAACCCAGCCCCCCAGATTAGTATAAGAGTGGTAGCTGGGCCCCAGGAGATTAGATTATCCTGAACCTGCAACTTGAACAGAAACTCTGGACCTTCGACATTCGACGAAAGAAGAAGACTGAAGAATCTCCCTTGTGGCCAAGGAGTGGCTACCCTGTGCAAACAGGCACCATCAAGAGACTACCCTTTGCTTTGCTGAAGTTCTACGAGGGACCGACTGCAGAGCCCGACCAGAGCCTTGACTTCCAGACTTCTCCGACCCTGATCCACATCCACAGCCAAGCTGAGATCCGTGGAGGCGACGAGAGACGTGGGACCGGCTACCTGGGAAAAGTGGCTAGTATCTTCCAGCGCAGCTTCTGAGGCACCCTCGAAGTTGTGCACCGGGGATTGAGAAGCCCCAACCCCAAGCACCATCTGCACCGAAGATCAGCCCCCCACACTCCACGAGTCCTGCGTGGGGCCCTTCTGCATTTTCCTGCTTGCCGCGTCTGTCCGGTTGCTTGCCCGTTGGCTAGTGGCCTTTGTGACGACGCATCCAGAAATCTTCACCGCTGGTTTGGCTCCTCCAGACTGGCTCCCGCTTCCTTGCAAAAGAGAAGCACCCCAGACCTTCCTGGTCTGCACCAGAAGCAAGTCCTCCGTTCTTCGTGGGTTCCGCTTGCCAAGGTTTGGTGAGTCCTAGTCCAACTTCGACGCTGCCGACAGCAAGAGCCTTCGTGGGACAGCTCGCCTCCTGGTCCTGGTCGTCCTCGACGTTCCCTGGTCCTCGTGGCTGCAGCGACAAGCTTCACCTTCACCTGCAATCTTCACGACATCGCCTGGTTCCTTCCTGGTTCCACGTGGTCACTGGCTAGTGACCTTGACTCTGTCCCTTCTGCTTGCAGGTCTCCTCTCTTCTTGATCCCAGCCTTGGGATCCACCGGACACTCTTCACTGACTGCCTGTCAGCAACTTTCCTTCAGGCATCCATAGAAGTCCACGACGAAACCCGACGCAAGTTCACACCTATGCACCCGCAGCCTGTGGGCTAGGTAACTTGGGTACTTCGGTGCTCACAAGGGTAGTGACTATCCTAGGGTCTAGTTTCCGAGTCTCGACTCACTAGCTGCTTTAGAAGTGTCCTTAAACTGTTAATTGCTAACAACTACTATTTCTATCGACTTTTACGCATTACGCGTGAGTGTTTCCACTCTGCACCTGAATCCCGTGGGCCTCCCACTTCCTAACTGTTGCTAGTGTAGTGTAGCCCCAGCGATTCCCTAGGCCTAGGCCTATCCTATTTCCGTGACAGTGGTCCTTATACCACTTCTTTAGTATATGGTTTGCGTGGCCCCTAGGGCCTAACTGTATTACTTACCTGTGTGACTTAATGTATGCTTAAATAAGACTGTGTTGTACTTACCTCTAATCTCATAGAGTGCTGAGGGTTTGACTAGAATAAATACACTTTATTTTATATATATATCTGTTGTGGTGTCCTTTCATTTGGTATTCAAGGGATTATATATGGTATCACAGCTGGCTTCACATGCCATTCAGAGTTTAGCCTAAGACTGCTCTTGTCCATGCTACCACTAGGATAGCTGGTCTATAAGGTTGACTTTACAACCAATCACCATAAGGGTATTTGGACTGATATAAGGTGTACACTAGAACTAGTGACCTCATACATCAGGCCAACTTCTCACAATTACTGCCTGGACGGTCAGATCCGTTGGGACGGGCGCTTTGCTCGTTTGGTCCTGCAGGACTTTCTAGTATGAAACAGTTTCAATTACCGACCTCCAGGGAGGTATTGCTTGGTTATCTATTCCAAGGTAAGGAATCTGAGGCTAGAATTCTCTATCAGGTAAATGAGTTACTTTGGTAACAACTTACCTGGTAGAGACTATCTAGCCGAAGATCCCTTTCCAACCCACCCATCCTCCTCGCTTTGCGAGTGCATTTCTAGGGACAGGGCTGTTCCCCATTCAGGGCCCTAGTTTTGCACACCAGTGGTCAGTGTTCTTTGTGGCTCTGCGCTCCTGGTGTGGAAAGTCGTGAAAAGAAACTGACGCCAGCACGCTGTCTTGGTGCCTATATAGGCACTGCGCACATAACTTCCGGCACAGACAATGCCACACAGAGCCGAACACCACCACCTACCAGCGCGCATGGGTACTGCTCACAAAAAATTGCCTGATCCAGTCTGACGCCTGGCAATAATTCTATGGTAAAGAAATCTGCAGCTAGATGGAGCCTCTTCCAGATAAGGCGTTACTGAAGGTTAGTGACTTATTCTACTCCTTCACCGAGACACCATCTGACACCACTGAGTTTTCTCTTTTGCAACTTTTTTTTCGATCAATTTGTAAGGCTTTCACCTTTGAAAAGGAACCCTCAACCTGATTGCTTTTGGTTCCTGGTCAGATCCCAGAATGCTGTGTCATGTGCATTGTAAAATGTCTTGTTAGAAACGTAGTGCAAAGTAATCATCCATGGAAATGAAGACTGAAAAATACGTAAAAACATTGGTATTCACATTCTGTAACTTGCAAAAAATATTAGTCATACTTTTGCATAAGTTCACCTTTGCCATTTAATAATACCTCTGGTATATTTGCTTTGCTTTCCCATGCCCATAGTTTGCTCAAACTTTGTTTCAGATATGTTTCATTAAGAAAGGATGTATGTTTTCATATGTAAAAATGAGTGACTAAAATGGGCAAAATACTTAAAAGTGCATTCAAATTCTGAACTGTACCGTGTTATTCAGCAGATTCAAACTAAATGAAATCTGTTTTACTACTATTGTGTGAAAACGCCTGTCTTCTGTAAGATGATAATAACATTGTTTCACTCTACAGGGATTTGTCAGTGGAATAACAGGAATTGTTACAAAGCCAATAAAAGGTAAAAATACATATATTTCAATATAATATTTAAAGTAGTGAACCTAAACATAGTGTTTTACTCTATGACTACCGCCCCATTATTCCAACACTTCAACCTTTGAGATGTCTAGCTATGTTACACACCCTATTCTACTTCATATACCTTCCTCTTTAACACTTTGGGTTTTCTTGGTTACCTATTTCAAGATGATGCAGCCATCTGTTAGCATCCTGATCCAACTGAGAATATTTTCTGTAGCTCAACCAGACACTGTTTCTTTATAATTACTCTGGTAGTGTATTTTCTTCATTTAACTGCTAGGAACTGATAAATGTGCAACTTGTCTTTTTTTTAAAGTTTGAAACTTTATTGTAACACCGCGGTCAGATTGTATAGAATAGATTCTCAAAATGTCATTTAGGTATACACTTATGAACAGTACTCCAAACCATTTAACTTTTCCTATAGAAGGTGTCCCGATACCCGCTATGGAGCCCCCGTCGTCTTGAGTAACCACAAAAACCATCCTCACTCAGACGGGGTGAAAGGAAATGTAAATTGCTTGAGAATCATGCACTGAGTGTTTGTGAAACCATAACCACAGTATCTTGTATACATACTGGGTTGATCAGAGACTGAGACAGTCTATGTTCTCATCATTCATATTCCAATGCTCTCATGTGCTGATGCTTAGGAATGTCCACAATCTGAAAAGGAGAGGAAATAATGAACGTGGTCATTGCTACTGCTTTACATGCATAGTTTGACTATGCACAATGTGATGATATCCCAGAGTTACCACAACAACTACATTCAGCAGAAGATATTGTGCTTTGAAGGCCAGTTCATTGCAAGCACTATGATTAAAGTGGCAATACAGGTGACTATAGTCCTGTTTGATCTACAATTCTCTCCATTTCATATCATCGTCAATTCGGAATGCTCCCGTGTCAGCCTTCATGCCAGTTGTATATGTTTGGGAAAATAATGTTGTGGTCGGTGCTTTTCTGCAATTTGGTGCAGAAGATGTGGGGGATAATGAAAGCAATTAACTGCAATTTGAGCCTTTGCCGCATAGAAATACAACTCGGGGCCTAGAACTAAAAATCCACCTCTGTTCTAGTTCAAAGTTGTGATATCCCATCGTATACATGGCTGCTTACCAGAATAACGTAGGAAAGAGCGGAGGTGTGTAAAGAAAGCCCTAGATAGCAGTATCAGACTATTAACATATAAGCAAAGAAAGTTGTAGTCAATACATCTTCCCGCAGATTTCAGAAACTATCCACCAGATATTAGCCCTAATCACTGCTAGTTGGCTTTAGCTGTAACTCTGCCTGATGGATATGACAACATCAAAGTATATTAGTTACCAACCAGCTTGTTGGTGCCAGTCCTGTTTTTCTGCACCTCATCAACATGGTTCTGGAGCTCTTTCAGTGCCTCACTGACTAAATTCCTCAGCATTTTGACAGTGAATAGTTATAATTTCAAGGCTTAAGATCTGTTGCAGTTGCAGCAAGAAATGCCTTAGTAGAATCCATGTCACATAATGCATCTTGCATCTGGGCTCGCGCAGCCTGTTGTGTAATGGGTGTTTGGAGAGTGTTCGACTCACCCTGGAGGGTACTCTGGGACTGAAAGCTGGGACCATCTAAGCTGTGTCTAGGCCGCGTGTTGGTGGAGAGACAGATAGTTTCTTAATGAAGTCAAGAACTAAGGAGGCAGCTCTGATTAGAAGGGCAGGCCATTCCTGGCTTTTGGGACAAGGTAGGGGAAGGCACGACCTCCAGCTCTGGTTTTGCATATGCAGGCGGTGTATGAGAGTAAGAGTCCGGCTGAGCGCAAGTTTCTAGTGGGTGAATGGCTGTTGACCTAGTTGTTGAGGTAGACGGGGCAAGGCTTTTTAGGTGTTTATGAGGAGTTTGCCAAGTGTGCGTTTGTGTATGGGGAGCCATGGGGGACTATGAGTCGTGCCGAGGAAGCCTGAGTTTAAGTCTAGCCCCTGAGTTTTGAATGATCTGGAGCCTCCTGGTCAGATGGGTGTTGATTCCAATATGAAGCCTGTTGCCTTGCTGGTGATGAGGAGCTGGATGACAGTTCTAGATGTGTTGGTTTGGAGCCATTTCAAGCTTTCCTGAGCATCTTGAGGGTACAGAAACAAGAGGCAAAGATTGTGTTCACTTGTCTGGTCATGGCTAGTTGGTTGTCGAACATTATGCAGTGGTCTTTGGGTTGCTGGGCGGTGTGTGGGTCTAAGTTCTGCTGCTTACCAGGTGGAGTTCTACAGTGATGTATCTGAAAGAAACACGTTAGTTAGATTCCTCACCTTAGAATATCCCCAGGCGTCAGGCTGGATCCAGAAAGATTTTTTGTCAGCAATACCCCTTGCGCGTCGCTAGGCGTCGTCTGCGGCTCCGCGTCCGTCGTCGGCGTCGTGCGCCGGAATGACGTCGTCGGAGTACTTAGCCGCCCTCGCGCGCTGACGTCAGTTCTTCTTTTTTCCGCGCCAGACAGCGCCGATCCGGGAAGAGCTTACCCCTTAGTCAATTTTTGACTAAAATCTTTTGACTCTTTTTGGTCTTTGTTGACTCGACTTTGGTGCCGGTAGGATGCCTGGATTTAAGGCCTGTGACGCCTGTCATCGCCTGATGTCGGTCACGGATCACCATCGCCGGTGCCTTTACTGCCTGGGGGCCGACCACGACACAGAGTCGTGCCCCGACTGTCAGGCCTTGACCTCGAAGGCTAGGCGGGAGCGGTCCCGTAAGCTTCTCGAGCTTCGGCACTCGGCTCCGTGCCGCTCACGGTCCCGGTCCAGGAGGAGGTCCAAGGACCGGTCGCGGAGCCGCAGTCATCATCATCATCATCATCATCGCTCGTCGGGCTCGAAGTCTTCGGGTAAGTCAAAGCGATCCAAGAGGCGACACCGCTCTTCGGACTCCCCTCACTGGTCGCGCGACTCGGCCGAGGGTCAGGGTGGTCCCACCCCCACGGCTCCGCCGGAGCCGCGTCCGTCTCCATACCCGCCAGTCCCTGGGACTGACGCGACTCCGGCGGAGGTCAGTGCCTTCCTCTCGGCCATGAGGGGCCTGGCTCCGCCGTCGATGCTTGCCGGCGTGCCTTCGGGCCCCGCGGGCTCGACTGGGCGACCTCGCGTGCCGGCGGCTCCGGCCCCGGCACCGTCGACGACTTCAGTCCCGACGCCGCAGGTCCCCAAGAGATCCAGGCCTGGATCTCTGTTGGCGCCGGTCGACCTCACGACGCCTCCTCCGCCGGCGCCGACACCGGTTCCACCTCCGGCACCGTCTCCGGACGACGCCGTTCCCCGGTTTAGTCCCTGTCCGGACCCGACGCCGGCACGGCGCCGCCTGGCGCCGCAACCGACGCCGATGTTTATCAGGAATCGGATGACTGGGGCGACTGGGAGGGGTCTGAGGACCCTATGGCCCTCCAGGGTCAACTTGCACAGGACTGGGCAGACGAACTGGGGGATGCCAGTGGTCTGGACACTTCGCCGGACGCTGGCTTCATCTCTCCTCCGACTGTGGCTTCGGAGGAAGGTGCAGCTTTTTCCGTGGTGCTGCGCAAGGCGGCCGAAGCCCTGGGGCTCGAGTTGCCTGCTGTGGCCGTGAGGACTAATATCCTCACAGAGGTGCTTCAACCGTCAGCAAGCTCCACAGAGCCTCTGCTGCAGTTCAATGAGGGCCTCGTCGACGTTCTGCAGGGCACTTGGTCCAAGCCCTCCACAGTTCCTCCTGTGGATCGGAACATGGCCCGGCGCCACCGCCCTGCTCCGGGCGACCCCATTATCTGAAAGAAACACGTTAGTTAGATTCCTCACCTTAGAATATCCCCAGGCATCAGACTGGATCCGGAAGATTTTTCGTCAGCAATACCCCTTGCGCGTCGTTAGGCGTCGTCTGCGGCTCCGCGTCCGTCGTCGGCGTCGTGCGCCGGAATGACGTCGTCGGAGTACTTGGACGCCGCCCTCGCGCGCTGACGTCAGTTCTTCTTTTTTCCGCGCCAGTAAGCGCAGATCCGGGAGAGCTACCCCTTTTAGTCTTTTTTGACTGTTATTTGATCCTTTTTGATCTTGTCTCGACTCCGGTGCCGGTAGGATGCCTGGTTTCAAAGCCTGTGCTGACTGTAACCGCTTGATGTCGGTTACCGATCATCACCGCCGGTGCCTTTACTGTTTGGGCCTCGACCACGACGCGGCGTCGTGTTCGGACTGCAAGGCCCTGACCTCGAAGGCTAGACGGGAGCGGTCCCGTAAGCTCCTCGAGCTTCGCCACTCGGCTCCGCGCGCCTCTCGATCCCGGTCCAGGAGGAGGTCCAAGGATCGGTCGCGGAGCCGCAGCCGACGTCATCATCGCTCGTCTGGCTCCAAGTCTTGGGGTAAGTCGAAGCACTCCAAGAAGTCCAAGAGGCGACACCGCTCTTCGGACTCCCCTCACCGGTTGCGCGACTTGGCCGAGGGTCAGGGTGGTTCCACCCCCGCGGCTCCGGCGGAGCCGCAGGTGCCGCGCCAGTCCCCATACCCGCCGGTCCCTGGGACTGGCGCGACGCGGGCGGAAGTCAGTGCCTTCCTCTCGGCCATGAGGAACCTGGCTCTGCCGTCGACGCCCGCTGGCGCGCCTTCGGGCCCCGCGGACCCGACTGGGCAACCTTGCATGCCGGCGGCTCCGGCCCCGGTGCCGTCGCCGGCTCCGACGCCGCAGGTCCCCGAGGGACTCGCCCCCGAGTCCCCGTCGACGCTGGTCGACCTCGTCATGCCTCCTCTGCCGGCGTCGACCCCGGTTCCACCTCCGACGCCGGCTCCGCTCGGCGTCGAGCCCCGGTTCAGCCCCGCTTCGGACCCGGCGCCGTTACGGCGTCGATGGACGCCGCGTTCGGCGCCGCTAGAGACACAGTATGTCTATCGTCCAGCTCCGCTTCTTCCTCCTGTATACCAGGAATCGGATGACGGGGGCGACTGGGAGGGGTCCGAGGATCCTATGGCCGTTCAGGCTCAGCTGTCCCAGGATTGGGCAGATGAACTGGGGGAGGCCAGTGGTCTGGATACCTCGCCAGACACTGGATTCATCTCTCCTCCGACTGTGGCTTCGGAGGAGGGTGCTGCTTTCTCTGTGGTGCTGCGCAAGGTGGCCGCAGCCCTTGGGCTCGAGCTGCCTGCCGTGGCTGTGAGGACTTACGTCCTCACTGAGGTGCTTCAGTCTGCAGCAAGCTCCACTGAGCCTCTGCTGCAGTTCAATGAGGCCCTCATTGACGTTCTGCAGGGCACCTGGTCCAAGCCCTCCACAGTTCCACCTGTGGACAGGAACGTCGCCAGGCGCCACCGCCCTGCTCCGGGCGACCCCAGTTTTCTGTCCCAACACCCCACTCCCGAGAGCCTGGTTATCCAGGCTTCTACCTCCCAATCCTCCTTCCCGACCGCTCCGCCGGACCGGGATTCTAAAAGACTGGAACAGTTTGGCAAAAAGCTGTTCTCCTCCCTTAGTTTGGGTCTGCGGTGCTTGAACACCGCCTGTCTTTTGGACCATTATTCCCACTCTCTGTGGTGGAGGACGTGCTGCCCCTGTGCCCGGAGGAGGCCCAGACACGACTTACCCAGGCTCTGGCCGATGGGAGGGATGCAGCACGTCATGCAATCCGATGTGGGCTTGACACTACGGACTCGCTGGGTAGGGCGATTTCTACCACGGTGGCGCTTAGACGTCACGCCTGGCTGCGGTCCACGTCGTTTTCGGGGGATGTCCAGAGCACTCTCTTGGACATGCCCTTTGATGGCACTCGCCTTTTTGGTGAGAAAGCGGACAGTGCGCTGAATCGCTTTAAGGACTCCCGGGCTACGGCCAAGTCCTTGGGCCTCTCGGCCCCGCGGTCGCAATCTTCCGCCTTTCGCCCCTTTCGTGGCCAAGGAAGGAGTGCCTCCTCACGTCCGCCTAGCCACCAGCCGCAGAACCAACCTGCGCGCGGTCGCGGACGTGGTTTCCGCTGAGGCGGTTCTGGAGGACGACGCGGTCAGCTCACATCCACCCCGGCAGCATCCGCCTCCAAGCCTTCCTAGTCCGAGCTTTCCGGCCCATTCCTCGTCAGTGGGCGGCAGAGTTCGCCATCACCTGCTCCACTGGCGTACCATCACTTCAGACAGGTGGGTGCGGCAAATCGTCCGAAGGAGCTACTCCCTCCCCTTCGAGACGACCCCTCCAGCCATGCCACCGCAGCACCACCGTATCTCGGAGGATCATTTGAATCTTCTGCAAGAGGAAGTTTCGGCCCTCTTGGCCAAAGAGGCCGTCGAGCGCGTTCCCAGCCCAGAAGTAGGTCGTGGTTGTCATTCCCACTACTTTCTGGTTCCCAAGAAGGGCAAAGGGGGCCTACGCCCTATCTTGGACCTCAGGAACGTCAATGCCTTCCTCCGGAAGGAAAGGTTCAAAATGTTGACTTTGGCTCAGGTTCTAGCTGCCCTCGACCCTGGAGACTGGATGGTAGCGTTGGACTTGCAGGACGCTTATTTCCACATCCCCGTCCTGACGGCCCACCGGCGTTAACTGCGGTTCACGGTGGGCCAGGAGCATTTTCAATTCACCGTGCTCCCCTTCGGCCTCACCAGTGCCCCTCGGGTGTTCACGAAAGTGATGGCGGTGGTCGCAGCTCATCTGCGCAGATCAGGGGTTCCAGTCTTCCCCTATCTCGACGACTGGTTGTTGAAGGCGGGCTCGCCCCAGGCAGTCGTCTCCCACCTCCAGACTACGGCGGATCTCCTGCATTTGCTGGGGTTTTCCATCAACGTGCCGAAGTCCCACCTGAGTCCCTCTCAGAAGCTCCTTTTCATCGGAGCAGTTCTCGATTCGGCGCAGTTCCGGGTCCATCCACCGGAACAGCGGGTCCGGGATATTCAGGCCCTGATTCCCATCTTTCGGCCTCTATCCTGGGTTTCGGTCACGCTAGTGTTGCGGCTTCTGGGGCTGATGGCCTCATGCATCCTACTAGTGCATCACGCCAGGCGGCGCATGCGGGCTCTGCAGTGGGACCTGAAGTTTCAGTGGGCCCAGCATCACGGCAACCTGTCCGACCATGTCTTGATCTCGGAGGGCACTGCACAGCAGTTGCAGTGGTGGCTCACGGACCGCGATTGGGTCACGGGCAAGAGCCTCTCCCTTCCCCAACCGGAGCATGTCGTAGTGACGGATGCGTCCCTCCTGGGATGGGGTGGCCATATGGGAGAGGCGGAGATAAGAGTCCTCTGGTCTCCGGCGGAGTCTCGCCTCCACATCAACCTGTTGGAGTTGAGAGCGATCCGGCTTGCACTGAAAGCCTTCCTTCCCTCTGTCAGGGGAAGTGTCGTGCAGGTGTTCACGGACAACACCACCGCCATGTGGTATTGCAACAAACAGGGCGGGGTGGGGTCGTGGACCCTTTGTCAGGAACCTCTGCGCCTCTGGACCTGGCTGGAACACCAGGGCATCAACCTGGTGGTTCAACATCTGGCGGACTCTCTGAACGCCAGAGCAGACAAACTCAGCCTCCGGTGCATGATGGATCACGAATGGCGTCTGAACTCGGACGTGGCGCAAGGTCTCTTTCTGCAGTGGGGAGAGCCTTGGTTAGATCTATTCGCCACCGAAGAGAACGCGCAATGTCAGCAGTTCTGCGCGTTGGAATTTCCAAGGCAGCACTCGCTCGGAGACGCTTTTCGGCGCGAGTGGAGTTGCGGTCTGTTGTACGCCTTTCCGCCTATACCACTTCTGCCCAGAGTGCTGAAGAAGATCAGGCGCGACCGCTCCCAAGTTATCTTAGTGGCTCCGGATTGGGCACGAAGGTTCTGGTATCCCGAGCTACTCAGTATGTCAATCGATCCTCCGATACGACTGCCTCTTCAGGAGGACCTTCTGTCGCAGCAGCAGGGGACGGTCCTCCACCCGAACCTGTCCAGCCTCCACCTCCATGCGTGGAGATTGAGCGGCGGCAGTTGATGCCATTTGACTTGCCTCCTGAAGTCTGTGATGTCATTCTGGCAGCCAGGCGTCCCTCCACAAAGACGGTATACACCTGCCGGTGGAACAAATTTGTGGCATGGTGCACAGCAAAGGCTGTGGATCCCCTTTCCACCCCTCTTTCTGAGGTTCTACTCTTTCTTCTTTCTGTGGCCCAGCAGGGCTCTGCTCTGGGCACCTTGAAAGGTTATCTTGCTGCAATCTCTGCCTTCTTACGGCTTCCTGATCACCCTTCTCTCTTCAAGTCCCCTGTTGTTTCACGTTTTCTCAAAGGCATTACTCACATATTCCCTCCTGTCCCCTTCGTAATGCCTCAGTGGGACTTGAATCTTGTTCTGACCTTTCTGATGTGCGCTCCTTTTGAGCCTCTTCACAATTGGCCCATTCGTCTTCTGACCCTAAAGACTGCTTTCCTGGTAGCTATCACCTCGGCTAGACGGGTGAGTGAGCTCCAGGCTCTGTCATCTAAGCCTCCCTTTATTTCTGTTCATCCGGACAAGGTTGTCCTCCTTCCTCGTCCTTCTTTCCTACCGAAAGTGGTGACCCCCTTTCATCTCGGGCAATCTGTCACGTTGCCCACCCTCTTTCCGCCTCCGCATCCTTCAAAAGAGGAAGAGAGGCTCCACCGTCTGGACCCAAAACGGGCGCTGTCCTTTTATTTGGACCGCACCAAACAGTTCCGGGTGGACGACCAACTTTTTGTTGGATACATAGGAGCTAAGAAGGGGAAAGCGGTACACAACCGGACCATCTCGCGGTGGGTCGTGTTGTGTATTAAAATTTGTTACTCTTTGGCAAAAAACCTGTTGGTTTGAGGGCCCATTCCACCCGGGCCACAGCGGCTACTACTGCCCTGGGCCGGGGAGTTCCCTTGCGGGACATCTGTCAGGCGGCGACGTGGGCTTCACTGCACACGTTTGCCAAGCACTATTGCCTGGACAGCCAAGTCCGGAGAGACGGCTTCTTTGGCCGTTCTGTTCTCCAGGACTTTCTGGTGTGATCTTGGTTCGCAGACCCACCACCGGGGTTGGTATTGCTGGGGTATCTATTCTAAGGTGAGGAATCTAACTAACGTGTTTCTTTCAGATGAACAAGTTACTTACTTTCGGTAACGATGTATCTGTAAGAAACATTAGTTAGTTAGATTCCTCACCGACCCACCCATCCTCCCCGTTCTGGGAACTGACATCTAGGGTTAAGGCTATCCTTTTCAGGGCCCTAGATTTTTTGGCACCAGTGTCGGTCTCTTGCAGGGCTCTGCGTTCCTGGCGCGGAAAGCTATGTACAAGAACTAACATCAGCGCGCGAGGGCGGCGTCTAAGTACTCCGACGACGTCATTCCGGCGCACGACGCCGACGACGGACGCGGAGCCACAGACGACGCCTAGCGACGCGCAAGGGGTATTGCTGACAAAAAATCTTTCCGAATCCAGCCTGACGCCTGGGGATATTCGAAGGTGAGGAATCTAACTAATGTTTCTTACAGATACATCGTTACCGAAGGTAAGTAACTTCTCTTCCGAAGAGTACATCTTCCTTTTGGTCCGTATTGAGTTTTAAGCATCTGATTTTCATCCAACTGGTAACTTTCTACATGCAGGGGATGTATTTGGCCAGGGCGCTTGGTCTTTTGTTGGAAAGGGAGAGGTTGAACTGGCTGTCCTCTGCGTAGGAGATGACGCTGATTCAGTGTTTGAGGATGTTGTTGACGAGTTGGGATACGTAGGTGTTGATGAGATTAGGGCTGAGCATTGACCTTGGGGGGGGCTCCAAAGATGAGGTCGGCAGTAACCAAGTTGAAGGGAGTCAGGTTGACTGACTGGGTGCGATCTCTTAAGAAGGAGCAGGTTTATCGGAGCACAGGGCCCTCCTGGAGGTGTTGAATGAGGATGGGGTGGGAGACTGTGTTGGAGGCAGCAGATAGGTCTAGTAGGAAGAGGTCAGATGTGTCTTTCTGTCCATAATTAGTTAGCTGTCATCCATGGCAGTGATGAGTGCGGCCTATGTGCTGTTTTGGGCTGTGTCGAGGAGGTGAATGTCATTGAGGTAAGAGACTAGTTGCTTATTGATGATTCTCTCCATGAATTTTGCCGGGTAAGGTAGCAGTAGTTGGCTGGTGTCTTTAAATCTGCTGATGGTTTCTTTAGCAATAGGAGTACTTTGAGTACTGTGGCATGCTTCTGGGAAGTTGGCTGTGTTGATCGAGTCAGTGATTATTGTGATAAAGGTTGCGCTGAAGGGATCAAGTCCTTTGGCAAAGATGTGGTGGGGTAGGGGTTGTAGGAGAGTAGGGTCTGCTTTCTATGTTCACCCCCACTTTTTGCTTTACTGGTTTTCGACTTAGATGTGGCTGTGGGCCTGCTAATCAGACCCACAGCCCTGCTGTTCTCTCTCTAAATTGATACTATGTACTTTAGGTGCATAACCTATTTGGATAGGATCACCTTATTGGCCCCTGTACAGTGTACCCTAGGTACCCAGGGCATAGGTGTACCCTAGGCCTACCAGGGGCTGCAGCATGTATTATGCCACCCCTGGCCTGGCCTTCCATTTTGACACAACTGGCTGATCACTCAGCTGGGGCAAGGTCGTGTAATCACCCCTTGCTTAGGTGTAGTATTCCTATACCTAACTTACATATAGACACATGTGTACCTATCAGTCACTCCTATGGCAGGCCTTAACAATCCTGGAGGCAGAGTGCTTGGTAACATGTGAGATGGTGCTCTAGCATGAGCTGAGCCTGTCTGCAGCTTTCGGAACCATGTCCTTATAGCTGTTCTATGATATAGCCTACCATATACTCTTAAAGTGCCTTATAATCTTAGACGGTTATGGTAACTATGGTTTGGCTTTATCGAAACATGTCGTGTAAGGTGTCTAACACTGTGGAATAATACCCCCATACCATTTCTGGACATGAGGATATTATTCCCCCCTTCTAGAGGGAAAGACATGTTAAAATCATACTTCACAGTTAGCCTCTGACCAAAGCCTCAGCATCACAAAATGGATGCTGCTGCCACAACACAAGTCTGACCTCCTGCAGCTGGGAGTGATCCCAGCCAGGGAGGCCTGGACAATAGGTTTCCTGCTTGGGGAGGTGCTAGCACCTCCCCAGACAGCCTTTAGTGTATTGGGGCAGGGTGTGCTGAAAGGAATGAGACATGCCTGGGGCACACAAGGTGTTCCTTGCATAGTCCAGTTCAAACCGGCGCTGGGGCACTCCAGCCCCAGCTCTGGCGCGAAACTGGACAAAGGGAAGTGGGTGTAACCACCCCCCTCCCAGGTCCCACCCATAAGGCGTGACCTAGCAGGTATCCCAGCCCCCCAGATTAGTATAAGAGTGGGAGTTGGGCCTCAAGACTTTAGATTATCCTGAACCTGCAAACTTGAACAGAAACTCTGGACCTTCGATATTCGACGAAAGAAGAAGATTGAAGAATCTCCCCTGTGGCCAAGGAGTGGCTACCCTGTGCAAACAGGCACCATCAAGAGACTACCCTTTGCTTTGCCCAAGTTCTACGAGGAACCGACTGCAGAGCCCGACCAGAGCCTTGACTTCCAGACTTCTCCGACCCTGATCCACATCCACAGCAGAGCTGAGATCCGTGGAGGCGACGAGCGACGTGGGACCGGCTACCTGGGAAAAGTGGCTAGTATCTTCAAGCGCAGCTTCTGAGGCACCCTCGAAGTTGTGCACCGGGGATTGAGAAGCCCCACCCCCAAGCACCATCTGCACCGAAGATCAGCCCCCCACACTCCATGAGTTCTGCGTGGGGCCCTTCAGCATTTTCCTGCTTGCCACGTCTGTCCGGTTGCTTGCCCGCTGGCTAGTGGCCTTTGTGACGACGCACCCTGAAATCTTCATCGCTGGTTTGGCTCCTCCAGACTGGCTCCTGCTCCTTTGAAAAAGAGAAGCACCCCAGACCTTCCTGGTCTGCACCAGAAGCAAGTCCTCCGTTCTGCGTGGGTTCCGCTTGCCAAGGCTTGGTGAGTCCTAGTCCAACTTCGACGCCGCCGACAGCAAGAGCGTTCGTGGGACAGCTCGCCTCCTGGTCCTGGTCGTCCTCGACGCTTCCTGGTCCTCCTGGCTGCATCGACAAGCTTCACCTTTACCTGCAATCTTCACGACATCGCCTGGTTCCTTCCTGGTTCCACGTGGTCACTGGCTAGTGACCTTGACTCTGTCCCTTCTGCTTGCAGGTCTCCTCTCTTCTTGATCCCAGCCTTGGGATCCACCGGACACTCTTCACTGACTGCCTGTCAGCATCTTTCTTCAGGCAGCCATAGGAGTCGACGACGAAAACCGACGCAACTTCACCCCTATGCACCCGCAGCCTGTGGGCTAGGTAACTTGGGTACTCCGGTGCTCATCAGGATAGTGACTATCCTAGTGTCTAGTTTTCCAGTCTCGACTTCCTAGCTACTCCGGAAGTGTCCTAAATCTATCTATTTCTAAACTGTACTATTGCTAGTGACTTTTACGCATTACGCGTGAGTGTTTCCACTCTGCACACGAATCCCGTGGGCCTCCCACTTCCTAACCTTTGGTAGTATAGTGTAGCCCCAGCGATTCCCTAGGCCTAGGCCTATTCTGTTTCCGTGACAGTGGTCCTTATACCACTTACTTAGTATATGGTTTGCGTGGCCCCTAGGGCCTAACTGTATTACTTACCTGTGTGACTTAATGTATGCTTAAATAAGACTGTGTTGTACTTACCTCTAATCTCATAAAGAGTGCTGAGGGTTTGACTAGAATAAATACACTTTATTTTATATATATATCTGTTGTGGTGTCCTTTCATTTGGTATTCAAGGGATTATATATGGTATCACAGCTGGCTTCACATGCCATTCAGAGTTTAGCCTAAGACTGCTCTTGTCCATGCTACCACTAGGATAGCTGGTCTATAAGGTTGACTTTACAACCAATCACCATAAGGGTATTTGGACTGATATAAGGTGTACACTAGAACTAGTGGCATCATACATCAGGCCAACTTCTCACAGGGGTCCAAGAGCGATCCAGAGTGTATGTACTGCATGGTTGAGGAGGTTTCTTCTGTCGTGATGGTGGGCCAGGTAGTCAAGGTGGTTTTCTGCAGGAGGACTGCAGGAGCGATTAGATCTGGTTTGGGTTCGAAGTTGTAGATGTTGCTGATCTTGCTGATGAAAAGGAGGTACATCTGGGTGCAGAGGTCCTGTGAAGGGGCTAAGCAAGTTGAACTACCTGAAAAAGAGGAGCCCTTCACAATGGAGAAAATGTCCTTGGTGCCATTGGTACTATTTCTGATGTGATCGGTGAGAGTTGGTCTTTTGGTGGCTCCGATTTGCTGATAAATTCTTCTGAGAGCTTACCTTATGTGGTCCTGTCCGTGTCATTATGGCTCAACCTCCATTTGCGATTGAGTTGATTGCAATGGCGTTTGGTGGTTCTGAATTCTGATGGCATGATGCCACTGACTGCAACTCCTGTTTATTGATTCATCCTAAACTATCACTGTGTAGGCGGCTGTGAGAAATTGGGGTGCTGGTTGAGGTGGGGTCTGAGCCCTTCTTAAGCAGCAGCCGCAAACTCTGTATGGGTGAACCATGAAAGTCACCAAATTATCCTGTGCTTAACCCTCTGGTAATTTGGCACAAACGCAGTCAGGCTTAACTTGGAGGCAGTGTGGAAGATGTGGCCAAAATGGCAGCTGTGATGGTCGAAACCTAGCGAGCTCCCGAGATGTGCCCATTGGAAGCAAACTGCCTACCAGTCTCCCCAGACCGGCAACAAAGATCCCTCTCACCCCACTGGGACCAGGTAGAGGGCACCTGGAGCCCAGGCGGCATCATGCGTTGCCGGCCAACGGACTGCAACGGTTGCGGTCTCTGCAGCAGGACTCACCTTCCAGGTATCTGAGCAGCTGCGGGCCAGGGCTGAGACGAGTTGTGGGGATTTGGGGTGGTGAGCAGCATTGCAGCGAAGTGCAGCCTAGACTGCTGCACAGAGGGTGCCTCAGGAGGAGACAGCGTCCTCTGAGAACATTTCTGGTGTGCTCTCGGCTTCCCCACCCATGGACCAACCACATAAAGTGGTACGGAGGCTTAGGCGGGTGCCTGCACGACAACAGGAACCTTGTGCAGAGCGATCACCCCGAAAAAGCATCATTGATAGACCTGCAACATATCTGACAGCTGACTGACTCGGGCAGAGCTGCCCCTTGCTACAGGAAGCCTTAGGGAGGCGAACAGCCTCACCTTCAGGAGAGCACAAGAAGGCAGACCTGGGGGGGAACGCTTGCTTCAAGGTCAGTATTGTGCTAGTGCATTGCCTCTTTTGCACCCTCCCCGCCCCCTCCAGCTGCAGTGTGAGACTCCAGCAGAGCAGCCTTTGAACTAAGGAGTAATTGCCACTAGGGAACCCCATAGAGCTGCCTTGGACTGCAGTCCCCAAGGAAAGGGGACTAGAACCTATCAACTCGGAGAAGGCCCATTAGTTCTTCTGGGTCATATTAATGGCCACCTGCCCCAGCATTGCACAGGTGCCGACCATGGTGCGACCGAGGTTCCCAAAGACTGGTGCGGAGAGCCAAATACGCTCCACTAGCTTGATGCATGCACTGGTGACTGGACTGCTCAAACCCCCTCAGGGCAGTTCTGGTTGCTCCTGCAAGACATTAAAGATGTCATACAGACACAGGACCCTAAGTTGAGTGTGTTGACATGTAAAATGGGATTTTGCGTGCAGACCATAGAGAGCTTGTAGATCGTGTTGATACTACCGACTCCACGATGGCTCCTATACAAACAACGGTGACTGACATGCAATCTCAGATACAAGAACTGTGGAATGCTGTGACTACCATTGATGCGAAAGCTGATGACGCAGAAGGTCGTTCTATGCGCAATAACATGCACATTGTGGCCTACCAGTGGGAACGTAGGGAGTTGTACCTTGAGGACTGGCTGGCAAACACGATCTTGGAAGGGAAGATGTCACACTTTTTCCTCTGTGGAGTCGAGTGCCCACTAGAAAACACTTGCCTGGAGCCCTCTTAGACTAGTGGTGGCACAGCTTTTTACTGAGAAAGGGATCACATCTTGCAAGTCTCTAGGGGCCAAGGCCAGTGGCAGGTGGGCAGTGGGACTCTCTCTATATTTCCAGCTACATGAAGGAGGTTCCTAGACACAGTGAATCTTTCCTAGACGTCAAGCGACCGCTCTGGCAACTTGACATCAAATACTAACTTGTATTCCCTGCCAAACTTTGAGTGCTAGACTCGGGAAAGACTGTATTTTTCACCTCGCTGTCAGAGGTGCGCGACTGCCTAGAAAGTAAGAAAGAGGTTGTAATAGACGGTTAGCCGGGGCTACAAGATGGCTGGGAACACAGAAAGCACGGCGTATGCCACGTAGAGCCATGAGGGGTTAGCCATTACTGGGACAAGGAGCTAAGAAAAGAGCCATGGTGGTGGTGGAACAACATGGACAGAGAAAGGTGACGTGCAGTTTTCCCAAGCTTCCATAAAGCTTTATCATATTGTTTGCTAGTTGAATATGTGGGTGACTGGTCGGCAGCATAGGTGGTTACGAGAGGATGAGTGCTACATTCTCTCTGGCTCATGCAGGGAAGACACAGGGCACACTGAATGCAACAGGGCACAGGAGGGAGTTTTCCACCTATACACTGGCAGAGCTGGACCTGCCCCTTGTGACCGAGATGGATCTACCAACCACCTCTCATGGGAGGGCGGTGATTTGACCAGCTCACCATTGTGAGCTGGGCCTGGGGTGGGGAGTTGGATGTTACACAGATGGTGTTTGCCATCTCTCTAGATCATGTCCCAACACCCACTAGTCTGCTATGGTGAACACACAGGAGATGTCACCCAAAGGTACACTATTATGACATGAAATGTGAGGGGACTGGCCACACTAGTAAAGCGACTCAAGATCTACTCCTACTTAAAACAGAGGAGGGATACAAGTGGCATATCTACAAGAGAGACACATGACGTCCTTGGATCTCCTGAGAATTATCTAGGTCGCAGAAGGCACAACCTCCGGCTCAGGGAGGCTTAATATGGATCTCGCCTTCGATTTCCCCTTGTGATATATCGCACAGTCATTGACAAGGAGGGGCTCTACTGCTCTACTTGGTAGTTGAGGGAGTACTAGACAAGGGACCTTTGGCATCGATAGTGGTATACTTTCCTAACTGAAATCTACAGATGTGTGTCTTGATGGTTTTGTGTTTTTTTCTTAAGGGAGGGGGGGTTTAACTGTGTACCAGTTCTTCAGTTGGATAGGTCGACAACCCCACTGTCAGGTGTGTGCAAGGAGTCTAGCGATGTGGATCACAGACAGGCAACTCATAATGTGTGGAGGACACTACACCGCGATTGTCTGGAATACTCTTACTACTCACCTGTATACCAACTCCATATGCTAATTGACCTGTTGCTATGTAACAAGGCAATGTCAGTCAATGTTTAGTGCGCCAAATACCTGGGTCGGACCCTATCGGACCCTTGTCCTCTCAAAATGGTTGTGGAATGTGGCAAACGTCGAACACGCCTACCCACATGGCATTTAAATGTCCATGCACTATTGGACACCCCATTCAGGGAAACTAATGGGGGACACATAGATCGGTACTTTTCTGAGAATTATGGTACTGCGTCCAGGAGGGGTGTGGAGTGAGACCCTTTAAGGTTGTAATCTGATGGCTATACATCAAGACATCCTATGGTGTTAAACACACTGTACTGGGTGAGCTCACTTCACAGGAACATCACATCACTACAGAGTAATCGCATCACCACGGAGTAGGTGAGGCAGAAGGTGGAGTCAAGAGAAGAGCAGGGCCTCTCCAACCTGTGGCGTGAGTGTAGGGCATTGACGAACCGGGTGGGGCAGAGAGACTACAGGGAATATGTTGCCCAGCAGTATGCCCAGGGGGAGAGAGGGTAGGTTGACTTCTCGTGTGGCTCCTCTGTTCAGACGCCTCGAGTTCCCATAGTACCTATACAGTCGCCAGCCGGTGACTTAAGTAGCTGTCAGGTATCTATTATCAGGATTTTTGCAGTCTTTTATGCAGCACTCTACACAGCCACAGATGCAGCAGAAAAAATGGCCTTGGGCCCCTATTTAGATGGGATATCTAGTTGTGCCTCGACCCCCTTCAGAGGGCTGTCCTTGACAAACTGCTCAGTGCAGCGGAGGTGCGTGCCACAATGGACCGATTAGTGCGCCGTAAGACCCTAGAGGCCGATGGCCTCCCAGTGGAGTTCTACACAACGTACAGAACGATACTAGCTCCAAAACTACTGCAAGTCTTTGAGGAAGCCAAAAACACCGGTTTCCACCCAGCACAATGAGAGAGACGGTAATAATTGTTCTGCTCAAACCAGATCACAACCCCTTGGACATGAGATCCTACCGGCCTCCCTCATTAATCAAGACTGACAGTAAGTTATTAGGAAAGGTGCTGGCAAACAGGATGACCCAAGTGATCTGTGCGCTGGTGCATTCAGACCAGAATGGGTTTATCCCTACGACTGATCTCAATATTGGAGTGACCTCTGGTTGACGGTACCACACCGATGGTGATTTATCTAGACATAGAGAAAGCGTTTGAAATGGTGGGATGGCCGTTACTGTGGGCTTTTGACCTGAAATTAGACGATTGATATGTCTGCTACTGTCACCCTTGAGATTTGCATTAGTCCTAGAGCTGCTGGTGGCTCTTTTTAAGACAAGGGGACCGGAATAGGGAATACGCAATCAGGACGTTTGGGACATAATCTCCCTATATGCGGATGACACGCTTCTCAATCTCATAGACATGTCAGGCTCTGCCCAGCGTACTGTCCACGCTCGAGGAGTTAGGTAAAATGTCGGGACTGTTCCCGCTCAGGACCATGAATGCTGCTGAAAGGAAAGGGCTAGTGGACTCAGGGATTGAATGGAGATGTGATCCATTCAAATACTTGGGATTGAATATATACCACACAGCCTGGGACCTCATACAGAGGAACCTGACCAGGTGAATTCCAGTTGGCTATTGGTACACTTTTGGGAGACCCGTCCACTATCTTCAATGGACAGTATAGCACTAGCCAAGATGTTCTTATTACCCAGGCTGTTGTGTTATTTTGTGCTGCTCGTGGTGCAGCTGTCCAGAACCTTTTTCAAGGACCTTGAGCGCCTAGTCTGATTTGATCTGGGGCCTTGGCAGGAAGAGGGTGGCATTGCATAAGTTGTACAATCCTTTAGCTAGAGGGGGTTTGGGAGCACCCATTTACGATATAAATTATGCAGCTGCCCAGCAGATGTGGCCCATGAAATGGTTGTCGGATAATTTAAACCCTGAGTCGAAGCGAATTTCCCAGAGGTTCGGAAGATAACCAGTCTTTTAGTGGCTGCTAGATTCGGGGGCCACAGGTGATGCGCGTAGCCGCCTGGCTAAGGTGGCAGGGCACTGTTGGCAATACGTTCTGACAGGAACTCCTTATTGCCCTACTTGCCGCACCTCCCACCCTGGGCACGTTCTGATTTCAAAGCACTCGCCACACACCATTACACGAAGCACCAGTCGGACAACAGACTATCCATATTTGAGCATATGCTTGAACACAATATATCTAATAGAGACTACTAGCCGCAGATTCCTTAACGTAGAATTATCCCCAGGTGTGAGACTGGGCCCGGAAAACTTTCTTGCCCAGCATCTCTGCGTGCCGGGGGGCGCCACCATGCGACTCCGCCCGACGTCTTCTGCGGGCATGACGTCAGCGAGGTCACATAAGCCCCACCCCGGCGTGCTGACGTCAGTTTTCTTCTTTTCCGCGTGCAACGCAGATCCGGATCGTGTTCCTGGCCTATTTTCAGGCCTTCTTTTTACGCTTTGCATTTTCTTGAGATAGTGTGCGAATGCCTTCGGGCTTCAAGACGTGCTCATCTTGCGCGCGCCAGATGTTGGCTACGGACCCTCACCCCATTTGTATGTGGTGTTTGGGGGAGCACCACGACTCCACGGACTGCAAGGCTTGTCAGCAGATGAAGCCGAAGTCCCGGCGGGAGTGCCGGATGAAACTCCTCTCGGCCCGCATGTCCAGGTCTGCGTCGTCGCCACGTCCGTTCCCCGCGGAAGGTTTCAAGAGCCACCGCTTCCATCTCCGACATCGTCCCTCTCCAAGGCCGCAAGGGCATCGCTCACCTATTGGTAAGTGTCGCAGTTTGTCCCCGAGGCCCGGTCCCCGGCCTGTGGGCGGCCCGCGCGTCGCCACCCTACCCGCCGTTTCCCGGCGCAGGGGCGACCAGAGCCCAAATGGAGGCCTATGCGGCGGCCTTGCAGGCCTCTTTGGATCTTCCTTCTTCTCCTCATCTTCCTGGGACGTCTGCGGATCCCTTGCCATGTGCGGGGGCTTCTGCGGCGTTGCCCATTTTCCCGTGGATCATTTGCTAGAGGTTCTCCATCAGGGCTCTGGTGGACGGGAGCTGCTTCTTCCCTTTGAGGCTTCGCTCCATACTTCTCTCTTGGAGGTCTGGGGGCATCCTGCCACGGGGGACCCGGTGCCCCAGCCGCTTCTGCACTGCCACCGTCCTGCTCCACATGATCCTGTCTGCCTTTCCTTCCAACCTTCTACCAGGGGCCCTCTTTTACATACTGCCTTTCCCTCCTTGCCATCGGTGTTGTCTCCCCCGCCACGGGAGGTCCGGTGGTTAGATTCCTGGGGGTGCAACATCTTCGCCTCCTCCAGTGCTGCCTTGCGGGCGCTTAACGCGCTTTGTGTGTTGGCCAGAGCCACTTCTTGTTTGTGGGATTCGGCAGAGTCCCCTCTGTCTTCTGCTTCTCAGGAGGGTGCCGGCACTGATCTGCGGCACCATGTGTTGGATGGCCAGGAGCTGGCGGCGTTTATTCTTTGTTCGGCTCTGGACATTTCTGAGGTGGCTTCTTCAGTGGCCCTTCGTCGCCATGCTTGGCTGAGGGATAGTGTTTTTCCTGAGAATGTTAGAGAACGGCTGGTTGACCTTCCCTTCGATGGCACACTCTTGTTCTACGCGCCTGCGGATTCTGCCATTCAGAGGTTCCTTGCGGGGCTTCGTTCGCCTCCTCCTCCTCCCCCTCCCACTCCTCCTCAGTGATCTGGATGTCGGTCTGTGTTCTGGGAGGTGTTCTCCCAGAGTTTTCTTGGGCCTAGTATCGAGTAGCCCCGGTTGTGTGTTCTATGTGGTTGGTGTGCCTTTAGGGTCCTTTCGTTGGCCCTTTGGTGCTGTTGTCTGCTGGTCCCAGCCCTTTTTTGACTTGTGATTTTGGCTGTTGGTAAGCCCGTGTAGGTCCTGAGATTAGGCCTTCTGTGTCTTCTTTATTGGCTGATTGGCAAGCCGTATGCGGTTTTCTCTGCAGGTCTTTCTGTTTGTCCTCTGCTGCGGAAATCTTTTCCTAAGAGGTGTTCCCATGTTTCTTGGGACGTAACATACCCTATGTGGGGTAATTGTAGCTATTACATAGCTCTGTCTTGTGCTGGGGAGATGTGGTCACCCTTTTCGGGCTCCTTGCTCTCCGTGGCGTCACGGTATGTCGCAGGTGCGATCTTCTTGCCGGTAGTCTTGCAGCAGGTCGCGTTGCGCCCGGGTCCGTCCTTCTCCTTGTTCACTACGTTGCTAGGCCAGTCTGGCCTGCTGTCTGCGGCATCGTGTTGTGGCGGTTCCGCACTTCTGTCCAGTGTTTCCACTCTTTCGTGGGTCAGTGTGTGTGTTTCTGGCCGGCCCCTCTTTTGGGGTGTGTCCTGGCCCTCCCTGGCCTCTGCCTTCGGCTGGCATCTGCCTTGTGCTGGGTGCGCCATTCCGTGGTGTTGCCTGCTGCTAGCTGTGCATGCCCATGCACGCCTGTTTGTTCTAATCCACTGTGTGGCCTTTGATGTATTCCCTTGTGCCCCTGCCTCTGGTTCCGCTGGGGCTTTGCGCAACGGTGCCTTTCTTTTCCGTCTGCGCTTGGCGGTGGAGCCGTTCCTGCCTTGTCTGCTGCTTGCGGCTAAGGGTGTTTTTTCTGTCACTGGGTCTGTGTTTCTTACGGTGGACCCTGCCTCCGGTTCTTCCTCTTCTCCCTAAGGCTTGAGGTGGTCCGTGTGTTCCTTGGGGGTTTCGGGTGCTGTCTGCCCCTGCGGGGTGTTGGGCAGTTCTCCCTTGGTTGGGCTTAGGTTATCCTGGCCTTTCCCTTCTTGTCCCTGTGACATGCCCCCTGCTGGGGCACTGTGTCTCTCCTGGTGGGGAGGCTCTCTCGCAGGCCCTCCTCCCTTCTGGGTATGGCTAGGGTATCTATTCTACGTTAAGGAATCTGCGGCTAGTAGTCTCTATCAGATGTACAAGTTACTTACCTTCGGTAACAATGTATCTGGTAGAGACAATTCTAGCCGCAGATTCCTTCATGACCCGCCCTTCCTCCCCGTTCTGCGAGGACCCTCTGCTTGGGTTTCTGCAGTCGCCTCCCTCTGGGTGACTTGTCTTCTGTGGGTGTCCTCTTCGTTTTCTTCCGGTCAGGCATCCCTCAAGCTGGTTTCTCTTGAGTGTGAGAGCCTACTTTTGCTCTTTCACTCTGTTAGAGTTTCTGATCCCCACCGGTCTTCTTCGTTGGGGGGTTGACCTCCCTACTCCTTTCAGGGGTTATGGCCCTCCTTGGCAGTGTAGTCTGCGGATGGCTTACTTGTCCTTTGACCTCCTACTCCTTTCAGGAGGTGTGGCCACCCTTGGCAGTGTAGTCTGGGGATGGATTGCTGTTGCTCCTCTGATCTGAAAGAAACACGTTAGTTAGATTCCTCACCTTAGAATATCCCCAGGCGTCAGACTGGATCCGGAAGATTTTTCGTCAGCAATACCCCTTGCGCGTCGCTAGGCGTCGTCTGCGGCTCCGCGTCCGTCGTCGGCGTCGTGCGCCGGGATGACGTCGTCGGAGTACTTAGACGCCGCCCTCGCGCGCTGACGTCAGTTCTTCTTTTTTCCGCGCCAGTAAGCGCAGATCCGGGAGAGCTACCCCTTTTAGTCTTTTTTGACTAAATCTTTTTTGATCACTTTTGATCCTTGTCTGTCGACATCTGGTGCCGGTAGGATGCCTGGGTTCAAGGCTTGCGAGGATTGCCATTGACTGATGTCGGTGACCGACCACCACCGCCGGTGCCTCTACTGTTTAGGCCCCGACCACGACGCGGAGTCGTGTTCCGATTGCCAGGCCCTGACTTCGAAGGCTCGGCGGGAGCGGTCCCGCAAGCTTCTCGAGCTTCGCCACTCGGCTCCGCGTCGTGCGCGATCTCGGTCCAGGAGGAGGTCCAAGGATCGCTCGCGGAGCCCTAGCCGACGCCACCATCGATCGTCGGGCTCCAAGTCGTCGGGTAAGTCCAAACGCTCTAAGAAGTCCAAGCGGCGACATCGCTCTTCGGACTCCCCTCGCCGGTCGCGCGACTCGGCCGAGGGTCCCAGTGGTTCCACGCCGCGCCCGTCCCCATACCCTCCGGTCCCTGGGACTAACGCGACGCCGGCGGAGGTCAGTGCCTTCCTCTCGGCCATGAGGAGCCTGGCCCCGCCGTCGACGCCCACTGGTGCGCCTTCGGGCCCCGCGGGCTCGACTGGGCGACCCTGCCTGCCGGCGGCTTCGGCCCCGGCGCCGTCGACGACTCCGGTCTCGACGCCGCAGGTCCCCGCGGGGCCCATGCCTGGGCCCCCGTCGACGCCGGTTGACCTAACCACGCCTACACCTCCGGTGCCGCCGACGCCGCCGCCGTTGCTGCCGACGCCGGACGGCGTCCAGCCCCAGTTTAGCCCTATTCCGGACCCGACGCCGCAACGGCGTCGACCGACGCCGCGTCCGGCGCCGCTTGAGACCCTTCATCTCTACAGTCCGGCTCCGATCATTCCTCCTGTTTATCAGGAATCGGACGACGGGGGCGACTGGGAGGGGGTTTGAGGACCCTCTGGCTGTTCAGTCGCAGCTTTCACAGGACTGGGCAGATGAACTGGGGGAGGCCAGTGGTCTTGATACATCACCAGACACTGGATTCACTTCTCCTCCGACTGTGGCTTCGGAGGAGGGTGCAGCATTTTCTGTGGTGCTGCGCAAGGCGGCCGCAGCCCTTGGGCTCGAGCTGCCTGCCGTGGCTGTGAGGACTAACATCCTCACTGAGGTGCTTCAAACCGCAGCAAGCTCCACTGAGCCTCTGCTGCCGTTCAATGAGGCCCTCACTGACGTTCTGCAGGGCACCTGGTCCAAGCCCTCCACAGTTCCTACTGTGGATAGGAACGTCGCCAGGCGCCACCGCCCTGCTCCGGGCGACCCCAGTTTCCTGTCCCAACACCCCACCCCCGAGAGTCTGGTTATCCAGGCCTCTACCTCCCAATCCTCCTTCCCGACCGCTCCGCCGGACCGGGATTCCAAGAGACTCGAGCAGTTTGGCAAGAAACTGTTCTCGTCCCTTAGTTTGGGCCTGCGGTCTTTAAACACCGCTTGTCTCTTGGACCGTTATTCCCATTCTCTGTGGGATACGGTGGAGGACGTGCTGCCCCTGTGTCCGGAGGAGGTCCGGACACGTCTTAACCAGGCTTTGGCCGATGGGAGGGATGCAGCACGGCACGCCATACGATGTGGGCTTGACACCACGGATTCGCTGGGCCGGGCGATTTCCACCACGGTGGCACTCCGTCGCCACGCCTGGATGCGGTCCACGTCATTTTCCGGGGATGTCCAGAACACCCTCATGGACATGCCCTTTGATGGCACTCGCCTGTTGGTGAGAAGGCGGACAGTGCGCTGAACCGCTTTAAGGACTCCCGGGCTACGGCCAAGTCCTTGGGCCTCTCGGCTCCGCGGGCGCACACCTCCGCTTTTCACCCCTTTCGTGGCCAAGGAAGGGGCGCCTCCTCACGTCCGCCCAGCCACCAGCCGCAGAACCAACCTGCGCGTGGTCGCGGACGTGGTTTCCGCCGTGGCGGATCTGGAGGACGACGTGGTCAGCCCACATCCACCCCGGCAGCATCCGCCTCAAAGCCTTCCTAGTCCGAGCTTTCAGGCCCATTCCACGCCAGTGGGCGGCAGAGTTCGCCATCACCTGCTCCACTGGCGGTCCATTACATCGGACAGGTGGGTGCTGCAAATCGTCCGAAGGGGCTACTCCCTCCCCTTCGAGACGACCCCTCCAGCCATGCCACCGCAGCTCCACCGTATCTCGGGGGATCATTTGAATCTTCTCCGCGAGGAAGTTTCGGCCCTCTTGGCCAAGGGGGCCGTCGAGCGCGTTCCGAGTCCAGAAGTAGGTCGTGGTTGCTATTCCCACTACTTTCTGGTTCCCAAGAAGGGCAAAGGGGGCCTACGCCCCATCTTGGACCTCCGGAACGTCAATGCCTTCCTCCGGTTCAAGATGTTAACCTTCGCTCAGGTTCTAGCTGCCCTAGACCCCGGAGACTGGATGGTAGCGTTGGACTTGCAGGACGCATATTTCCATATCCCCGTCCTGCCGGCCCACCGGCGTTACCTGCGGTTCACGGTGGGCCAAGAGCATTTTCAGTTTACCGTGCTCCCCTTCGGCCTCACCAGTGCCCCTCGGGTGTTCACGAAAGTGATGGCGGTGGTCGCAGCTCATCTGCGCAGATCAGGGGTTCCAGTCTTCCCCTATCTCGACGACTGGTTGTTGAAGGCGGGCTCGCCCCAGGCAGTCGTCTCCCACCTCCAGACTACGGCGGATCTCCTGCATTTGCTGGGATTTTCCATCAACGTGCCGAAGTCACACCTGAGTCCCTCTCAACAGCTCCTCTTCATCGGAGCAGTTCTCGATTCGGCGCAGTTCCGGGTCTATCCACCGGAACAGCGGGTCCGGGATATACAGGCCCTGATTCCCATCTTTCGGCCTCTATCCTGGGTTTCGGTCAGGCTAGTGTTGCGGCTTCTGGGGCTGATGGCCTCCTGCATCCTACTAGTGCATCACGCCAGGCGGCGCATGCGGGCTCTGCAGTGGGACCTGAAGTTTCAGTGGGCCCAGCATCACGGCAACCTGTCCGACCATGTCTTGATCTCGGAGGGCACTGCACAACAGTTGCAGTGGTGGCTCACGGACCGCGATTGGGTCATGGGCAGGAGCCTCTCCCTTCCCCAACCGGAGCATGTCGTAGTGACGGATGCGTCCCTCCTGGGCTGGGGTGGCCATATGGGAGAGGCGGAGATCAGAGGCCTCTGGTCTCCGGCGGAGTCTCGTCTCCACATCAACCTGTTGGAGTTGAGAGCGATCCGACTTGCACTGAAAGCCTTCCTTCCCTCTGTCAGGGGCAGTGTCGTGCAGGTGTTCACGGACAACACCACCGCCATGTGGTATTGCAACAAACAGGGCGGGGTGGGGTCGTGGACCCTTTGTCAGGAGGCTCTGCGCCTCTGGACGTGGCTGGAACACCAGGGCGTCACCCTAGTGGTTCAACATCTGGCGGGCTCTCTGAACGCCAGAGCGGACGAACTCAGCCGCCGGTGCATGATGGATCACGAATGGCGTCTGAACTCCGAAGTGGCGCAAGGTCTCTTTCTGCAGTGGGGAGAGCCTTGGTTAGATCTATTCGCCACCGAAGAGAACGCGCAATGTCAGCAGTTCTGCGCGTTGGAATTTCCAAGGCGGCACTCGCTCGGCGACGCTTTTCGTCACGAGTGGAGTTGCGGTCTGTTGTACGCCTTTCCGCCTATACCACTTCTGCCCAGAGTGCTGAAGAAGATCAGGCACGACCGGGCCCAAGTCATCTTGGTGGCTCCGGATTGGGCACGAAGATACTGGTATCCCGAGCTACTCAGTATGTTGACCGATCCCCCGATACGTCTGCCCCTTCGGGAGGATCTTCTGTCGCAGCAGCAGGGGACGGTCCTCCACCCGAACCTGTCCAGCCTCCACCTCCATGCGTGGAGATTGAGCGGCGGCAGTTGATGCCATTTGACTTGCCTCCTGAAGTCTGTGATATCATTCTGGCAGCCAGGCGTCCCTCCACAAAGACGGTATATGCCTGCCGGTGGAACAAATTTGTGGCATGGTGCACAGCAAAGGCTGTGGATCCCCTTTCCGCCCCTCTTTCTGAGGTTCTTCTCTTTCTTCTTTCTCTGGCCCGGCAGGGCTCTGCCCTGGGCACCCTGAAAGGTTATCTTGCTGCCATCTCCGCCTTCTTGCGGCTTCCTGATCAGCCTTCTCTGTTCAAGTCCCCTGTGGTTACACGCTTTCTGAAAGGCATTACTCACACGTTCCCTCCTGTCCCTTTTGTAATGCCTCAGTGGGACTTGAATCTGGTCTTGACATTCCTGATGTGCGCTCCCTTCCAGCCTCTTCACAATTGTCCTCTTCGTCTTCTGACTCTTAAGACTGCTTTTCTGGTAGCCATCACCTCGGCTAGACGGGTGAGTGAGCTCCAGGCTTTATCTTCAAAGCCTCCTTTTCTGTCTGTTCATCCGGACAAGGTTGTCCTTCGGCCTCGTCCCTCCTTTCTTCCGAAAGTGGTGACTCCATTTCATCTTGGGCAGTCTGTCACCTTGCCCACCTTCTTTCCGCCTCCGCATCCTTCCAAAGAGGAAGAGAGGCTCCACCGTCTTGACCCAAAACGTGCGCTCTCCTTTTATCTGGACCGCACTAAACAGTTCCGGGTGGACGACCAGCTTTTTGTTGGGTACGTGGGCGCTAAGAAGGGGAAAGCTGTGCACAAACGGACCATCTCTCGGTGGGTCGTCTTGTGTATCAAAATATGCTATTCTTTGGCAAAAAAGGACCCTCCTGTTGGGCTGCGCGCCCATTCTACTCGGGCCACAGCGGCTACTACTGCTTTGGGACGGGGAGTCCCTTTGCAGGACATCTGTCAGGCGGCGACGTGGGCTTCGTTACACACGTTTGCCAGGCATTATTGCCTTGACAGCCAAGTCCGGAGGGATGGCTTCTTTGGCCGTTCTGTCCTCCAGGACTTTCTGGTGTGATCTTGGTTCGCAGACCCACCACCGGGGACGGTATTGCTTGGGTATCTATTCTAAGGTGAGGAATCTAACTAACGTGTTTCTTTCAGATGAACAAGTTACTTACCTTCGGTAACGATGTATCTGTAAGAAACATTAGTTAGTTAGATTCCTCACCGACCCACCCATCCTCCCCGTTCTGCGAACTGACATCTAGGGTTAAGGTTGTCCTTTTCAGGCCCCTAGATTTCATTTTTGGCACCAGTGTCGGTCTTTGCATGGCTCTGCGTTCCTGGCGCGGAAAGCTATGTACAAGAACTGACGAGGGCGGCGTCTAAGTACTCCGACGACGTCATCCCGGCGCACGACGCCGACGACGGACGCGGAGCCGCAGACGACGCCTAGCGACGCGCAAGGGGTATTGCTGACGAAAAATCTTCCGGATCCAGTCTGACGCCTGGGGATATTCTAAGGTGAGGAATCTAACTAACTAATGTTTCTTACAGATACATCGTTACCGAAGGTAAGTAACTTGTTCTTCCGGGCTTGTGGCCCTTCCCTTTGTGGTTGTGGTTGCAGACCCTCTCTCTTTCTGTCACGGTGTTTTCACATGCTTGTGCCTCCAGGATGCCTCTCGCCTTAGCTTGCAAGGTGGTTCCACGGAGTGGTGCTTTGCGCTTTTCATTGCTATGGCTTCGCTGCTCTGGCCTTCTGGTGCTTTACTGCCACCTGGTGCTTTCGCCTTGGCTTGCACAGTTGTTCCTCAGAGTGGTGCCCTGCTGCTTTTCTGCTCTGGCCTGCTGTTGTCACCTTCTGGTGCCTTGGTGCCACCTGGTGATGTTTCTCACCTTTTGTTTCTTTCTATTTTGTTTCTCTGGTTTTACGCACACTGTTCCCATTCTCTCCTCAGTTTTGTTGTGATGGCTCCGCGTTGTGGCGCAGAAAAAGTTCTCCGAAGCAAACTGACGTCAGCGCGCTGGGGTGGGGTTTATGTGACCTCGCTGACGTCACGCCCGCGGAAGACGTCGGGGCGGAGTTGCGCGATGCCGCCCCCCGGCGCGCAGAGATGCTGGGCAAGAAGGTTTTCCGGGTCCAGTCTCACGCCTGGGGATAATTCTACGTTAAGGAATCTGCGGCTAGAATCGTCTCTACCAGATACATCGTTACCAAAGGTAAGTAACTTGTACATTGCTCACACTACCCAAAGTGACTGAGAAATACGGAATTTCCCCAGGGCACTACCTGACATATAATGCTCTGCAGTCAGGAAGACGTGGTCAGGACCTGGCCGCTCCGCACACCTCAGAGCTATTGGGACATTTGATAACACACAGTGGGGGTAGAAAGGGCGGTCACTTTGCTATACAGTGCATTTCTGGGCACCCGACTGGCTTAGTGCCCAGGCCTAAGCGGTACATAGGAGGCCATGATAGGGCAGGAATTTACTGATAAGCAGTGGGAAGGGACAAATAAGGCAAATGAAGACAGTGTTCTGGATCACAAGACTCAAGTTTATGCAGTTCTACTACTTCCATCAGACATACCTTACCCCATGCAGCTGAACTGCATTGTTCTGGAAACAGCACCCAATTGCCCAAAATGCACTGCACAGACGACTGATTTCTAACACAGGGTTTGGTCCTGCTTGGAATTAGTACGTTACTGGGAGGACATGGTAGAGTTCATGGCCGAGCTTACATTTAAAACATTTGCTCGGACCCCTTAGCAGTGTTTCTTGGGACTTATACCAAGCACAAAACAGACTAAACATGTGGGGAAATCCATAGCCATGGCATATGCTCTAGTCAAACTGAGTATTTCTGTGGTGTTGAAGTCCCAGAGGGTGCGGAGGCAGCATCGGTGGCTTAAGGATCTCCATAATGCGGAGACAAATATTTGAAATGGCTTAAGTGCGTGGGGTCTCAAAGGCCCTCCAGTGGACACATGGGACAATTATCTGACAGCACTCAGATCCAAAATAGATGAGAAACTGCCCTGAAGTGAGAGTGGAGTGACACTTGCATGGCTGAACCGAATCATTGCCTGTGACACAACTTATATTACCACACACAATCACTTGCAGTAGGCGTTGGACTGATGGATTGGGTGCACACTTGATCCTGCCTTCTGTATGCCTCAAATGTTTGCCAGAGTGGGAGCGCATACACAGGATACACCTACGATGTGGAACGTTTTTTTTTTTTTAACTTTTTTTATTGTTTTCAGAACAGTTACAACAGAAGACACTGATACCAACCCTTGCGTACAGATCCTTTGACCGATTATTATCCAAATGCACAATCCCTCAATCAACCCCGGTGCTAATGTGCAGACACAGATTGCGGCTCTCCACCTCCCCACCACCCCGTCAGCCATTACAACTGTCTGAGTCAGAGGAGTCCTCATCGGATAGCGATGGTGGGTCGCATATTCTCCCCCTATACTTGTTCCAAGCCCCCCAGACCTTTTCCCACTTGCGGGGACATCCCCGCCTGATAAATACTGATCGCTCAGCGAACATGGCGACATCCATATCTCTCCTCCATTTAGACAGCAACGACCGCTCCCCATTCTTGGGCTATGTTCCTTTTGGCCGTCATTATCCCCAACGTTACCCAGCTCTGCGCCTGACGATTGAGATCATTGGGTTCCCACACATTTAACAGACATCGCCGAGGCTCCGGTAACAACGAAACCCCGCTCGCCTGCGACATTGTACGCAGCACTCGCTTCCAGAAGTCTTGGATGACAGGGCACTCCCAGATAGTGTGATAAAAGGTTCCCTCCTCCCCACAACCTCGCAAACAGAAGGGGTGTAGCGCCCTGCCCAGCTTATGTAGTAAGCACCTGGGGTAGTACGAGCGATGCAAAATACGAAGCTGCACCAGCCGCAGTCGTCACGGTATGCCCGCCTCACGCGGTGAGGCCAGCGCTTCGCGCCACTCCGGGTCATCAAAGTCACCAACCTCATCGGCCCACTTCTCCCGCATGGGCCCCATAGGCTCTGGTCAATTGTTAATAAGTTTGCGGTATGTGAAGGACGTAGCCCTCTTTGGCATATACTCCGTCAATAGCCTGTCCTCCAACGGGGAGGACTCTGGAACCTGCGCACCCGGAGCCAGCTGTGCAACCAGGGCATGTTTCATCTGGAGGTATCGGAACCACTCCGACGGGGCCAACTCGTACTGCTGTTGCAAGCGCTCAAACTGGACAACCGCCCCCTTCTGCCACACATCCCCAATTACTGAAATTCCGATGTTGTCCCAAGCGTCGAAGCCCCTGCAATCCCTCAAGCGTCCCAGTTTCTTAGCATCCCAGAGAGGTGTAAGTTGAGTCAAAACCCCACGCCATCCCAACCTGGCCTGTGCCGCATGCCAGATAGACACAGTCTGTCTCAGAGGGCCGATCAACGTCGAGGCTAGTCTAGTGTCATACAAAGGGGACAGCATACCCCTGTCGCCCAGCACATCCCTGTCCGCCTTGAATGCAGGGCAGACAGTGGCGCATGGAGCCACTGGTTAATCACCTTCAGCTGCGCCACCCAATAGTAGAGCTGAATATCCGGGAGCGCAATTCCCCCATCGTACCAACCACAAACCAATTTAGATTGCGCAATTCGTGCCGGCTTGTTGCCCCAGAGTAGACTGGAAACCTGCGCTGCTATCGCGCGGAAGTAGGCCAGAGGCACCGGGTAAGGGGTATTTTCCAGCACATATAACAGTCGCGGCAGAGCCATCATTTTGAAGAGCGCCGCTCTCCCCACCAGGGTCAGAGGCAGCGCTCCCCAGTGCTGCACGTCACGCCTGAGGCGGTCCACTTGAGGGCTTAGATTGTGCCTGAAAAACTCCATCTGGTCCGTCGTAATGTGCACCCCCAGATATTTGAACGCCCCCTCCGTCACATGAAGCGGACATCCCGCCGGCAGCCGCGGAGGGGGACCCCGCAGCACGAGGAGGACCGACTTCGACCAATTGATCGTATATCCCGACGCTCTGCCAAAGATGTCGCAGATATTAAGGAGCGTCCGTATGGAGCGCCTAGGGGAGGACAAATACAGCAGCACGTCGTCCGCGTATAGGGAGACGCGGTCTTCCCAGTCAGCAGACCACCGGAGGCCCCGCATCATGGGCTCCCACCGTATCCAGGCCGCTAGTGGCTCGAGCCCTAGGGCGAAGAGCAACGGCGACAAAGGACAGCCCTGACGGGTGCCACGCCCCAGGGGGAAGTCGTCCGACATATGCCCGTTGACCGCGACATGGGCCAGTGGTTTAGTGTATAGGAGACGGACCCAAGCACAAAATTTAGGCCCGAACCCCAGATGCAACAACACCGCAAAGAGAAAGGGCCATTCTACCATGTCGAACGCCATACGGGCGTCAAGCGAAAGAATCACTGCCGGTTCCTGCAAACGTTCCACTCGGGCCAGCACTCCGTGCAGTCGCCTCAAGTTATGCGATGTACCTCTGCCGGGCATAAAGCCCGACTGATCCGGGTGCACAATATCAGATAAGTGCGGCGTTAGCCTGATGGCCAACAATTTCGCGAGGATCTTGGCCTCCGCATTGATCAGCGAGATAGGACGGTAAGAGGTACATTGGTCTGCCGGTTTACCCGGCTTCGGAATTACCACAATGGTGGCCGTTCGTTGATCCACGGGGATCTCTCCCACCTCCAAGCTATGTGTAAACATCTGTAATAAGTGCGGGGCCAGTGTCTCGAAGAGCCTCTGATAGAGCTCGATCGGGATGCCGTTTGAGCCCAGCGCCTTACCAGGTTGTAGTGCGCCGATAGCCGCCTGTAGCTCATCCACCGTGAGCTCGGCCTCAAGGGCCTCCCGAGCCTCTGGGGAGAGTGTGGGTATCTGCAGGTCTTGGATGTACGTCAGGGCCATCTCCACCATCATGGAGGAGGCGGAGGAGTAGACCCCTCGAAAATGCTCAGCGAGGGTATGCACTATTACTCGCGGGTCAGTCGTCTGCAACCCCTCGGCAGTGCTAAGTTGTGCTATCCACCTGACACCACTGTCGCGTCTATCTAGCCACGCCAGCAGCCTACCCGTTTTGTCGCCCACATCGTAAACTGTGTGCCGGGAAGCCTCTAGGCGCTGTCTGACTCGCTCCGCAAGATGCTCCTTATATTTCGTCTGTCGCACATGCAGGTCGTGGGAGGCTGCGGGGGAGGGGGCCTGGGCCTGGCGAGCCTCCGCCGCCCGGAGCTCCAGCTCAAGCGACTGCAACTCAGCTAGCTGTTCACGCCTATACCCCGAAACGGCGGCCATCGCCTGTCCCCTTACTACCGTTTTGTATGCCTCCCAGAGAACCGCAGGGGAGTCGACCGACGCGGTTTGTATCTTGGAAGTAGGATTTCGTCGCCTGCGCTATAAATTTACCGATCTTTGGTAGCCGTAGGTAGCCAGGGCGTATCGGATAAATACGGCGACGCATCAGATGATAACTAGTGTAATGTAAGAGTATCGGCGAATGGTCAGAGATGCCCCGGGTCTGATATCTATACTCTCGATATTGTGGAGGCAGCCGGGGGAGCCCAGAAAGTAATCAATGCGAGATAGGCTATTGTGCACCCCGGAGTGAAACGTGTACCGCCGCTCCGCCGGGTGATGCAACCGCCATAAATCAGTGAACCCGATCGCCTCCACAAAGCTCGTAAGGCGCGACCCCCCCCCTCCCCCCCCCCCCCCCCGCCCTTCGCTCGGGGCGGACACCGGTCAGTGAGGTCGTTCATAACAGCATTGAAGTCGCCACCCAATAACACCTCCCCCTCCGGCAGTGTAAGCAGAAAGTCGCTGAGCGCCGGGAACGCCGCCGCATGCAGCCCAAGTGGGGATATAGACAGACACTATGTTGAGGGGCCGCCCCTCCCATTGAGTGTGGGCAGCGGCGAAGCGCCCAGACCCCTCAGTGTGTACACTGAGCACGATCAAGGGGGACCGCCTACGCACCAGTATGCCAACCCCCCGGGACCCAGAGGTGAATTCAGAGTGCGCCACCATCTTATACCCCCATCTGTCTAGCGCTTTAGTAGTGGTGCCAGTGAGGTGAGTCTCCTGGAGCAAGACCACCGCCGGGGTGCATCGCTTAATACTTTGTAGGACCAGGCCCCGTTTAACTTTATCACCCAGTCCCCGCACGTTCCAGGTAAGTAAGGAGAGGGGCTGCGCCGGGCTCAAGGTGCCGTCAGGCGGCGGGTCGTTCAGCAAGCCGGGCATACTGGCGGGCAAGGCTAAAGGCTGCATGCAGCGCGGCGCAACCGGCGCAGGGCCTGTGTAGTGCAATGAGGGCGCGCATTATATAATGTAGGTGTCAGTGTTGTAGGAAGGTGGATATCTGACTATGGTTACCCCCAACTTTTTGCCTAGTGTCTAGCTGGTTTTTCGACTTAGTTGGCCTGAGATCCTGCCATTCAGGGTCTCAGGCTGTCTGCTCTCTCTTTAAAATGGACCCCATGTACCCTAGGTACATTCCCAATTGGATCACCTTATTGGACCCTGTACAGTGTACCCTAGGTACCCAGGGCATAGGTGTACCCTAGGCCTCCCAGGGGCTGCAGCATGTATTATGCCACCCCTGGTCTGGCCTCCCAATCAGACACAACTGGCTGATCACTCAGCTGGGGCAAGGTCGTGTAATCACCCCTTGCTTAGATATAGTATGCCTATATCTACCCTTTTATATAGACACATGTGTACCTATCAGTCACTCCTATGGCAGGCCTTAACAATCCTGGAGGCAGAGTGCTTGGTAACATGTGAGATAGTGCTCTAGCATGAGCTGAGCCTGTCTGCAGCTTTCGGAACCATGTCCTTATAGCTGTTCTATGATATAGCCTACCATATACTCTTAAAGTGCCTTATAATCTTAAACGGTTATGGTAACTATGGTTTGGCTTTATCAAAACATGTCGTGTAAGGTGTCTAACACTTTGGAATAATACCCCATACCATTTCTGGTGATGAGGATATTATTCCCCCCTTCTAGAGGGAGAGACATGTTAAAATCCTACTTTGCTGTTTAACTCTAACCAAAGCCTCAGCATCACAAAATGGATGCTGCTGCCACAGACACAAGTCTGACCTCCTGCTGCTGGGAGTGATCCCGGCAAGGGAGGCCTGGACAATAGGTTTCCTGCTTGGGGAGGTGCTAGCACCTCCCCAGACAGACTTTAGTGTATTGGGGCAGGGAGGGCTGAAAGGAATGAGACATGCCTGGGGCACACAAGGTGTCCCATGCATAGTCCAGTTCAAACCGGTGCTGGGGCACTCCAGCCCCAGTCCTGGCGCGAAACTGGACAAAGGGAAGGGGGTGTAACCACCCCCCTCCCAGGTCCCACCCATAAGGCGTGACCTAGCAGGTAACCCAGCCCCCCAGATTAGTATAAGAGTGGTAGCTGGGCCCCAGGAGATTAGATTATCCTGAACCTGCAAACTTGAACAGAAACTCTGGACCTTCGACATTCGACGAAAGAAGAAGACTGAAGAATCTCCCTTGTGGCCAAGGAGTGACTACCCTTTGCTTTGCGAAAGTTCTACGAGGGACCGACTGCAGAGCCCGACCAGAGCCTTGACTTCCAGACTTCTCCGACCCTGATCCACATCCACAGCAGAGCTGAGATCCGTGGAGGCGACGAGAGACGTGGGACCGGCTACCTGGGAAAAGTGGCTAGTATCTTCAAGCGCAGCTTCTGAGGCACCCTCGAAGTTGTGCACCGGGGATTGAGAAGCCCCAACCCCAAGCACCATCTGCACCGAAGATCAGCCCCCCACACTCCACGAGTCCTGCGTGGGGCCCTTCTGCATTTTCATGCTTGCCGCGTCTGTCCGGTTGCTTGCCCGCTGGCCAGTGGCCTTTGTGACGACGCATCCCATAATCTTCAGCGCTGGTTTGGCTCCTCCAGACTGGCTCCTGCTCCTTTGAAAAAGAGAAGCACCCCAGACCTTCCTGGTCTGCACCAGAAGCAAGTCCTCCGTTCTTCGTGGGTTCCGCTTGCCAAGGCTTGGTGAGTCCTAGTCCAACTTCGACGCCGCCGACAGCAAGAGCCTTCGTGGGACAGCTCGCCTCCTGGTCCTGGTCGTCCTCGACGCTTCCTGGTCCTCGTGGCTGCAGCGACAAGCTTCACCTTCACCTGCAATCTTCACGACATCGCCTGGTTCCTTCCTGGTTCCACGTGGTCACTGGCTAGTGACCTTGACTCTGTCCCTTCTGCTTGCAGGTCTCCTCTCTTCTTGATCCCAGCCTTGGGATCCACCGGACACTCTTCACTGACTGCCTGTCAGCATCCTTCTTCAGGCATCCATAGGAGTCGACGACGAAACCCGACGCAACTTCACCCCTATGCACCCGCAGCCTGTGGGCTAGGTAACTTGGGTACTCCGGTGCTCATCAGGATAGTGACTATCCTAGTGTCTAGTTTTCCAGTCTCGACTTCCTAGCTACTCCGGAAGTGTCCTAAATCTATTTAATTCTAAACTGTACTATTGCTATTGACTTTTACGCATTACGCGTGAGTGTTTCCACTCTGCACCTGAATCCCGTGGGCCTCCCACTTCCTAACCTTTGGTAGTATAGTGTAGCCCCAGCGATTCCCTAGGCCTATCCTATTTCCGTGACAGTGGTCCTTATACCACTTACTTAGTATATGGTTTGCGTGGCCCCTAGGGCCTAACTGTATTACTTACCTGTGTGACTTAATGTATGCTTAAATAAGACTGTGTTGTACTTACCTCTAATCTCATAAAGAGTGCTGAGGGTTTGACTAGAATAAATACACTTTATTTTATATATATATCTGTTGTGGTGTCCTTTCATTTGGTATTCAAGGGATTATATATGGTATCACAGCTGGCTTCACATGCCATTCAGAGTTTAGCCTAAGACTGCTCTTGTCCATGCTACCACTAGGATAGCTGGTCTATAAGGTTGACTTTACAACCAATCACCATAAGGGTTGTTTGGACTGATATAAGGTGTACACTAGAACTAGTGACATCATACATCAGGCCAACTTCTCACAAGTGTCATCAGAAACTCAAATCCAACAGTAAAACAGAAAACCAGTCCCCAACCCCCCACCCTCCTCCCTGCCTCCCTGCCATACGGACCTACAACTTCCCGCCACCCCAACTCAGCAGAGTGCTCATACCCCTGAACCCCAAACAGTACTTGCGTGCCAAGGAGCGGGAGGTCCAAGGAAGACCACGACATCCCCTGCCCCAAGGTCCCATAGAGCGTTCGATTAAGTCACGACAAGCGGGCCACTCCGGCGGCAGGAGGCCTCAAAGTTCACCGGGTAACAGCATGTCCAAAGAGGCGCCACGGGGAGTCTCATTCAGCGGATTCCTCCTCAGCGTTCTCTGTCCGCCGGTCTCGGCCACCTGGATCCTCCGGTCCCGTCGACTGTCGACCCCTCCGGTCCTCGCGCCCAGTACCTTGAACCCGCTGCCAGCCCTCGATCCAGTCATGAGCCTCTTCTGGTGTGTCGAAGAACCTTGTTTTCCCATCTGCCACCACTCTCAGCCGCGCCGGGAAGAGCATGGCATAGGGAAGCTCTCGGGCCCTGAGCTTCTTTTTGACGTCCAGAAAGCTCCTCCGCTGCGCCGCCACTGCTGCCGTGTAGTCCGGAAAGAAGGAAACTGTGGAGTTCTGGAGGCGGAGGGGCGGTGCCACCCGCTCCGCCTGGAGAATGATGTCTCTATCTCGGAAGTTGAACAGGCGAGATAGAACCGGTCGAGGGGGCGCCCCTACCTTTGGTCGGCCGCCAGGCACCCTGTGGGCGCGCTCCACTGAAAAGAAGGCCGACAGACCCTTGGGCTGCAGCTTGGACTTTATCAGGTCCTCTACGTATTAGTCAATGGCAGGATGCCCTTCGCTTTCGGGAATCCCCGTGATGCGCACATTATTGCGACGGGAGCGGCCCTCCTGGTCGTCCAGCCTGGCCGCCATGCGTTTGTTCTCCGCTTCCAGTTGGGACACCTTTTGTAAAAGGTAGCTAGAGTCTTTGGTTAGTGTAGCTGTCACCTGGCCGACATTTTTTGGAAGTCCGCTCGGAGAAGGGACACGTCCGAGGAAATCGTCCCAACGGTGGACTGTACCTGCGTCAGGGCAGCCATGATGTCCTCCAGCGTCACTTTTGGCGTCACCGGCTCCGCCGCCACCTTCTCCGCGCGTCCGCCTCGGTCCTACGCTGGGTTAGTTTCTTTGCTGTAGGCGAATTTGTCCAGCTTGCCCTGCTGACTCGCCCGGGAACCTTTCCCACTCATGACCGCCTCGGAAGACTCCACCGCCGATATCTCGCTACAGTCGACGGGTAGGGGACCCTGACCGGGTACCGCCAAGCCGAGGTCTGCTCAGGAGCCAGCCACCTCCACGGGTCACACCTTCGGGGGCCGTGTAGGCAGGCGAGCGCAGCGATCTCAGCACCGGGCACCCCCGCAGCCCACAGCAAACCTCCTCAATCTCGGCCGGAGGGGGGGAGCCCCGGGTCCTCAATGTCTGCCGGTGTCACCAAGCACTCCTCCGCTGTCCCACGATGGGCCGGGGCAACACCGGACACCAGGCCCGATCACTGGTCCCTCGCGAGGATGCCCTCCTCTGGACCGTTCAGGCCCCGCCTCCCCTCGGCTCCGTCGGGGCCCCAGGCAGCAATCAATGGTTTTAAGCGGGGCGCGATCTGCATGCACCTCCGCTGGGCCCACCTCACTCCGTCACCCCCTCCAGGAGGCCCGCCGAGTCAGGCCGGATATGCGCCCGCGGCGCCCGGGACCCCTCTGTAACTCGAGGCCCCGGCTTCAGACGCCGGCGTAGGCCGCAACCTCCCGGGCTGCACCGGAGAAGTTCTGGGTCACACAGAGAGCCGGGGAACGAATCAGGCTGGGTCGCTTCGTCCGCGCTTCTCGTTCCGGGACCTTGGGGGAAGAATCGTGCACGGATGGCTGAACGGATGGTAGGGGAGTCGGCCTCACCCTCGGAGCTCGATCAGGCTGCGGCCATCTTACTCGGCTGCTAGCCACGCCCCACGATGTGGAACATTTGCCTGTCTGGATAAGGGTGGGTGAGGGCGATATACAGACCCCATAGACTTTGTTTGGGCATGAGTTTGCAGCAGTGACTTCAACCCTGGGTTAATAATTGTTTCCCTGTTTACAAGATGGTTGCAGTAACTTTCCTATCTCATGCTGGTGTTATTGCTTGAATGAATACTCATGTAGTTTGTATGCAACTGATGTGTTTTTGTATCACAACCAATAAAGAGATACTGGGAGGAAAAAACTTCAAAGCAATTTGTAAAGTATTTATGCAGCACTCAAACAGTAATAAAGTGAAAAGACAACACAAGAAAAATCCTACACAATTTAGGAAAATTGAGTGAAATGTAATAAATATTTTACACCAAAATGACAACAATCAGTAGAGCAGGAGTTATGAATTTTTAAAGGTTTTAGTAAAATCTAGCACTTAAAAGATCTAGTCACGTAAGACCGGGGCAAGTTGAAAGTTATGGTCGACCGCAAAGGAGTGTGGTTCGGATACGAAAAGTGGGCTAGACCCAGTCTCAGCTTACCTATCAAAAAAAAAATGCTTAAGAAGGTAAAGCTCAGCTGTTCAAGGCAGCCCGCCGTGTCCGAGGAGGAGGCATCGTAATCCGGGAACGGCTGGACAAAGTTGCAGTGAAGATTTCTTCATTTGGACTTATTCTCTTTTTTGGAAGTTGAAAATCTCCAGCAGGACAAGGCTGCAGTCTGTATCCAACAAGTGCTTCAAGAGGCCCAATACCCTTCCAGACAGGAGCCACTAAATTGGATTTGCTGCTGCAGGGAAGAACGTAGCTGAAGTTACGACAAATTCAGGCTGACTGGTAAGCATATCAGCGAACAGGTAGGTCCCAGTCTCTTGTCGGTTCTCAGGGCACTTTTTGGCAGAAACTTTTCTAAGTCACAGGTTTTGGATTTGGGCTATCCGGGAACCTTTAGCACCACTTAAAAAGGTCCAGGACTTGAGAAGAACCTCTTGGAGGGTTAGGACTCGCTCAGTCTGGGTCCAGGTGCAGGTTCAAGATGTTGGTCCCTAAGGCCCTGATCAGGAGGCAGCCAACTATCCCTTGGAGTCACTCTGGAAGTCCTGGTTTCAGGCAGAAAAGCAGGTCTCAAGCAGTCGGCCAGTCTTCCAAGGGTACAGGGCAGGACTTGGGCAGCAAAGCAGTCTTCTTGGAGCAGCAGAGCAGTCGTCTTACAGTCCTTCCGCAGGTCCAGAAGTAAGCTGAAGAGTGGGTTTGAGGGTCCTATTTTTATACCTGATGCCAGCTTTGAAGTCGAAGACACTTCTGGAGTTTTCCCCCGCAGAAGTGTCTGGAATTTTCTGTCTCCCTTCCCTGGTCCCAGGATGTCTGTAGTCACAAGAGCCTAGTGTGAAGGTCTTTGTGTGTGTGCAGATGCAGTGTCTTTGAAGTATAAGTGAGGCTGTGTACAGCTCTGCCCCACACCCCTTCCCCTCCAGAGTAGCCCATTCTACCACCACCCAGTCTTTCTTTGCGTGTATACCTGGGAGGAATATTCAATGGCCAACTGCCACCAACACCTAGTCAGATGACCCAGGAACAGGCTGCAGGTACCAACTACCAAATGGTTAAGACAAGAAAATGACAACTTTCTAAAAATGGCGTTTTCAGAATTGAGATTTAAAATCAGACTTGCCATTAAAGAGGATTACAATTCCTTAGACACCAAACATGATATTTCCACATGTTCCCAAACAAAAGTTAATTGTAGTAAGGAAGCCCAGTGTTATCCTATGTGAGAGGTAGGCCTCACAGTAGTGAAAAACTAAATCTAATATAGTCATCTAGCCACAGATTCCTTAACTTAGAATATCCTCCAGGTGCCAGTCTGGATCTAGAGATTTTTCAGCAGTGCCTCTGCGCGCCGTGAGATGGCGTTGCATGGCTCCGCTCCGAAGTCATCCAAGGATATAACATCAATGGAGCCATGTAAGTCCCTCGCGGTGCACTGAAATCAGTTATCTTCTTTTCCATGCTGCAATGCGGATCCATGAAAAGCAGTTCCTCTGGCCTGTTTTGGCCTTACTGACGCCTTTTCGTGTCCGGGAACAGTGTGCGATGCCTTCGGGCTTTAAATCGTGTGAGACCTGTTTGCGGCACATGTCGGCAATGGATCTGCACGCAATTTGTATGTGGTGCTTGGACGAGCACCACGGCTCCCAGGAGTGCAACGCCTGTTGGCAGCTGAAGCCGAAGTCCCTGCGGGAGCATAGGATGAAATTGTTGTCCGCCCATATGTCTCGTGCGGAGTCCAAGCATCGTCGGCCCATACTAGACCTTCGACCCCTCAACAAGTATATCTTGTTGGAGCATTTCCGCATGATCACTCTCCATCATCTCGACTTGAAGGGCACGTCTATTTCCAAATCCCAATCTACCCTGCTTATCGCCGCTACCTCAGGTTCATGGTAAGGGGACAGCACTTTCAGTTCAAAGTTATATACATATACATTGGAAGCGAGGAAAGTGAGGCCCAACTCAACTTTGGCCTGCATGGCACAAGAATGCCAGGAGCTGAAGTACACTAACATGGTCTGGCTCCCTCCATGCCTTGAGGTGATCCACATTATAAAATGGCCACCAGACGTCAAATCACCATTATGATGTGATCAGGTGCACAGAATCACCCTATCAAATGTGGCGTCCCCAAGTGCTACACATCACCTCCGCTAGTGGCCATTCCGTCTCATTGCGGAGTCAGGTTGGTGGTTCTTCTTGGTGAAACAGACAAAGTAATGGCTTCAGGCACACCAGTGGTCCCTTCCTCTCCCATTAGCAAGCAGATACTGAGTGGAGGTGGAGGTTCCCTCCATGAATTCCTACAGTAACAACCCAATATGGCTAATCCTGCAGGCACAAGTGGGCAGTAAATGCTGGAGCTATTGAGGTCCTTCTCGCATATATTTTATAACGTTTTGGTGGCTTGCAGGTAAGTGTTCAGTCTCTTTGGTATTCAAGGCGATCTTCTTTAAAGATCCCATCATAAGAATTTAAGGTAATCTACACACACTAGATTCTGCAGAGATCTGAAGTGATATCTAGACAAGACTTAAGACACTAGGAAAACAAGAAAGCTAAGTATTTCCTTTAAAAGTAAGAGTAGGCTATGAGTCATCACTAAAGCTGTATTGGCCATGTCAGTGGCTTACAGCACTTAGATTGGTTACAAGAAAACCAAGATTCTGATGGCTACTTTGAATCGCAGATTACTCAACTTTGAAAAATCTCCAGGCCCTAGACTGGACCTGGAAACTTTTGAACAGCAGTGCTCCTGTGTGCCTGTAGGTGAAGTTGTGCGACTGCATATTGACTACTTTCCTTCCAGATGTGATGAACAAAGCCACATATAAGCTTCACCCCTGATGTTGGTTCCCTTCTTTCCTTGCCTTCGAACGTGTATCTGTAGCTTCATTCCTCTTTTTAATCATCAGTTTGCCAAGATATTTTCTTATGAAAAAAATAAAATAAAAAATAATTTTCTACTAGTGTGCAAGGGAACTATGTCCCCTCCAAACACTAGAATATTGAAACCATGTTGGGACTGTTGCAAACAAAAGGCAAGATGGCGACACCCAGGGTTCTGAGCCTGGTAATATGCAGTCCACTATGCTGGAGCCTGAGGAGTGCAGGTTTCTGAAGTGCCCTTGTAGTGAGGTAGGGGTGGTCCCCAACGATCAACGAGGTTGCAAATTCCCAGCAAGCGCTGCACAGGGCCCGTTATGAAAGACCTGCAGTGAGGACTAGAGGGCTCGACCTGTGCAGGCAAGTGTAGCAGGGATCCCCATGTGCTTTTAGGGGGTTTGCACGCTCTAACTGGCTCCCGGTGTCATCCGGTTCTCATCCTGGACTGTATGGGAGTGGCCAGTGAACGAGAGGAGTGCCACGGTGGACAAAATAATATATAGTATGGCAGCCGTACTGGAGTTGAGGAGACTGTCGCTACGCACTTCTGCGGGTCAGCTCTCCCCAGCCTACGACACTCAACCGATGCCTGTTGCAGTGCCGGGGGACAACCAGGAAGTTGTCCCTCCTGGGGCACGTTAACTACAGCCTGGCTTGCTCCCCCCTATGTATGTGTGGAGGACATCTGGCCAGCACCAGCTTGGGGAACCCTCCAGGTCCAAAATCACCGCCTGTGAGTGCAACGCCATGAAGGCCTGGCTGAAAGCAAGAACCCCAGCAATGGAGAGAAGATCATGCTGTATAAATACGTAATATATATTTGTCCAACCCTAATTGCTTCAACTTTTCTTAGAATGGAACCTTGAGTGAATTTACAAATTTTATATGTAACTCTAACCACTAGTATTTGTAGTAGACTTATGTATTTACTACCATTCTTATTATGTGAATTTTGAGTTTATCTATTTGTATCCTTTATGTATTTCATGTACTCTGAAGTGCTTCTGTAATGTAACTGGTGCTATTGTAAAACTTCGGGTGAAGTTTGCAGTATATGAAAACACATAAATAAATGTCTGTGACAGACCCACACAAGGTATGCCTTAGGTGTTTGGGCTTGGGACACGGCTCCTAGTCATGTGAGGAATGAGAGCTCATAAAATATGAGCCGATCTGGCAACATGAACAAAGCTGTACATGGGTAAATACCGGAAGAAACTGTGCAAGTCTAACTTGAAGTTGAGAGCGCAGTCTCATTCCCGCAACATCCTCTTGTAAGTTTTTGGGTAAGTCCAAATTGAAGAAAAAAACAAGGAAGGCAAGCAGGACTCATCTCCATCATGCCACTCTTATCTCCAGAGTAGTCGCCAGGCATCAACATGCCACATCCACTCCCAATCCACGAGGAGGCAATTCCACAGTTGATCCCGATGCACCCAAAATTCCTCATGTCATCGGCAACACCACAACAAATGGAAGCATTTAGTGAGGCTATGCTGTGCATCTTTGGCACTTTTCTGGTTTCCTGTGGCACACTTTTGGACCCCCAGGATCTCAAACTTGCTTCGGGTTCTGCACTTGCTTCTGTGCAGACTTCAACTCAGATGACAAAATCTGCTCTAGTCCCATCGACTTCAACAGTGGCCTCTGATGCTGGTGGCTGACCCTCTACCGATACTGGTGTCCGAGTCTACTTTGATGCACCCAGTTCACATACTTTCAGATTCAGATAGAACATTCCCTCTGCCACAGAGCTGCTCTGAGGTGCTCGACCAACTGTTTGCCTCTGACTGATAAGTCATCCAACCTTTTGAGAGGATAATCGAGATGATCAATGATCGGGACAACTTTCTCTTTTATTATAATGACAACAATCTCTGCATAGTCTTACAGGTGGCCAGTGGTCCAGATAGTTCCCCTGATTGTAGGATGTTTACTTACCCCCCCCCCCCCCCCCCCCCACACACACCCCTGCTTCACACACCCCCATGACCTCCAACGGAAAAAAGTGCTTCCTGTGTTGTGGCGATTAGACATGAGGCTGAGGTGTTGGACCAACAGCTCCCTTCTGTGGAGGTAAAGAGTATTGCACTCACTGAGGTGTTACAGCCTGGGCATGCTTCTCTAAGCATTTGCTACCATTCAACTAAGCCCTTACTGACAAATTGATGGGCACTTGGACAAAGCTGTGTTCTTGCCCTCCAGTGAACATTATTTATGCATATGCCTTTTGGGGGTCTTCCCTAGTTGCAAAACACAGCATCTTCCTTGGGCCTTTCAGAGCCTCTTAGGCAGTTTCTTCAGCAATTGCGTCTGCTTCGAGGATACTCCGGAGAGTTGGTGTAAAGGCAGGGGCAGGTCCCCAGGGTCTGCCACATGCAACCCAGTCCTTTTTGTAACAGGCGTTTGTCAGATATTGAGCAGGTCCACAGGGACTGTAATCATCCCAGTCCCACGACTCTGCGGCATCAACCTCCATGCTGCTTTAACTTACCAAAGTCCAGATCCAACACTTTCACCAAGGGTGGCAAAGGATCATGCCTGACAGCTGGGTCCTCCAGATTTTTTTAGTTGTGCTATGCCCCTCTATTATCGTATTGATAAGGTGCAATCCCTCTATTGATACAAATATTCGTATAAGGGATTTTGCTTTGCCCTGGAAATGTGAGGGCCCTAGGAGAAATAGGGACGTACCACCAACCGGGATACTGCATGGATGAAGACGATGATTCTCGACACACTGGAGGAACCAGAAAGATAAAATACCACCCCCTAATGAAGTCCACAGACAGTGGACGAAATGTGTTGGCTGTTCTTATGTCATTCCTGTGAAAAAGAAATTACATTTCGGATACAAGATTGTTTGAATTGGACTAATTGACTGCGGAAATTCTCTTTTGCGGTGCACTTCACATTTGTGGATGGAACTGTTTTGAGCCTTGGGTCGCTCTCTGGAAACGGCGGGAACAGTGGATGTGCATGCTATGTTGCTCTAAGCTGTTGTATTTTGTACTTATTTTGGGTAACCAAGAGGAAGGTGCGGTTGCTACTGTGAGAACGTGCCATCTTTCTTGCATGGTATGACCCCACTTTTTGCTGAATTGCTGAATGTACTTTGACTCAGTGTGCCCTGGGCTCCTGCCAATCAGGTGCCCAGGGCTTATGTTCCTTCCCTAAAAATGATGCTGAAACCTAAAACCCAATTTGGCAAACCCTGGCCACATGTCAGCCCCTGGTAAATGGTACCCTAGGTACCCAGGGCCTTGTGACCAGGAAAGGCCCCTAAGGGCTGCAGCACTTATTGTGCCACCCTTAGAGGCCCTGTACCTGACACAAATACACTGCCCTTGCAGGCTGAGTGTCTGGGTATAGAACAAAACAGAGTCGACATGGCACACATCCCTGTGTGCGATGCCCACAACATACACTGCCCTGGCATACATCAGCCACCCCCCTAGCTGGGTGCCCTATGCCAGTGGTGTGGGTACAGGAGCATGAGCCCTGTGCCCCTACAGTACCCAGGTCCATCTTAGAGATGCCCCCTGAGCCTAACCTACAATCCACGTCTGGTCTGAGGGGCTGCCTAGGCTGCCACACAGCAGACATGTTGCTGGACCCCTGGGTAGAGAGCCATTCGCTCTCCTGGGCCTGCAACAATGCACCTCCTGGGCGAGGTACTAGGTCTCTTCCCCCAGGATGGGCTGGGGAAGCTTCAAAGGCATGCCGCCTTTGTGAGCTTCTCCAGGCCACTTGCTGTACCCAGCAACTGGCCCCTACCGGTTCTAAACCCCCTCTCTGGCGGGAAGACTGGCCGGAAACCCCAAGGAAGGACAGGAGGTGTGCCAACCTCTGCTAACCCCACCCCTCAGGTGGGGGAGGCGAGGTGAAGCACATCCCCGGGCTCTCGCCATCTTGAAGTCGGGGAGCCCTGCCCAATCAGGACTTGGCCACTGCCCCCCTCCCACAGGAGAGTGGCAGGATAGGGGGTGTACCCACCCCAGGGCAGGGACCCAGTGGTCCCTGCCCTTTACCTACCTGTAACGCCCCTAAATTTAGTATTTAGGAGCTCCCTGATCCTTCCTTCCTCAGATTCCGAAACCGCAAAGAAGATCAAGAAGAAAGAAGACCTGCCGTGCAGCTGCTAACAAGAGGAAGACACCAACTGCTTTGTCCCCAGCCCTACCGGCCTGTCGACCCTCGAACCTGCTCCTGATAAATCCCGGCATCTCCCGTGGCCAGCAACCTCACAAACCCCGGAGGACCTGGCTACCTTGTGACTCTGAGCATCTGGGACTCCCACGAGCAGTGGCACTGCTCAAAGCAAGTAACTGACCCCTAGCACCAGCCAGGAACCGCGAACCCTGCACACTCTGCACCCGCCAAGCCTGGCCTGTGCTGAAGTGGACAAAGACCTCGAGGACGTCCCCCCAGCGACTGTGACCCCGAATCCAGCACCCAAGGACCCACCTCGACGCTCCTGACGACAACTGCAGCCTCAGAACGAGGGACCCCCCCAACCGCGATCAACAGAGGGTAAGATTTCCCAACATCAAAAGGCACCCCTGCACACGGCACCCTGCGGCCCCCTGTGCCCAACTCCTGGGTACCTACCTATCCTCCAACTACCCAACTTACCTCTAGAAGTGGTGGTCGCACCTGAAGAATCTCCGTCCCCGAGCTTGCAGCCTTTGTTCGTCCTTGAGCTTTTCCATTGCAATCCATTGAGCGCCCGATGGCTCAAAAGCACCCTGCACCCAGCCGCCCGAGTGGCCCTGGCAGTGCAACTTCTACTCCTACCTACTTCCCCATTTGCCCTGAGCAAGTGAGCAGGTGCCCAGCTCCCACTGCCGCGTGGCCTGCCAGTCCGCAGCCACCAACCAAGGGCCCCCTGCCTTCCATAGGATAACATTGGGCCTAACTCACTCTGCACCCGGCTGCCCCTGTGCCGCTGAGGGTGTAACAACTGTACTTACCTGACCCTGGGAGACTCCTGAGTCTATGCCCAGAACCTTAACTCTGCCAGTCGAGTACTTACCCAAAAGCCGATAACTCACTTTTCTTCCATAGGGTAACATTGACTGGTTTCACTTGAAATTTCTTCTGCGTGGAGTTTCTAAACTTTAAAATATTCACCTAAAATCAACCGAGTAACGAAAACGGAAATACTCACCTGCTATTAGGAGAGATCCCAGTGCTGGATCTTGGTGCCCAGCATTGACCCTGAAAAAGTAATTACAAACCATACTTACCGCTAACTCAATTTTCTTCCATAGGAAACCATTGACTGTTTTTCTGTGAAATTTCTTCTAAGTGTCGATTTTGCAAACTTCTAAATATTCGTAAAAAATCGCCTGTATAACCTAAACGCATTCTATCAACTGCTTACAGGTGGTATACTAGTGCTGGATCCAGGATCCAACACTGAACCCGAAAAAGTAACCATAACCCCACTTACCTGCAAAGTGAATTTCCTCCCATAGGATAACATTGGTAACTTGATTAGAAAAAGATTCTGTCAACTTTTAAAATAGCAAAATATTGCTTAAAAATTCACAACAGTAACTAAAACGTATTCACTCACTTGTTTCCAAGAACTGTCCCAGGACTGAATCTAGGATCCAGTCCTGGAGTTAGAAAAGTAATCCTGAAATTAATCAATTGCATATAGCTTAAAATTCCCATTGAGCTCAATGTATTATTGTGTTTGAAATTGTGTTGCCTATTGCAACAAACTGTAACTATTGCATTCCAAGTCAATTGCCTTTTGCAAAGTATTTAACTAAAGCATCTCATTCTGAGAAAGTATATTTTGATACCTATTGTTGGTTCTAAAATAAAACAACCATATATTTTTATATACAAACCATTGGCCTAGAGTTCAGTTATTGAGTGTGTGAGACCATTTGCTGACTGAGTGTGTACAACAAATGCTTTACACTGTCCTCTGATACTGCCTTACTGCTTGACCAAGCTACCACTTTAGTAAGGTTATATCTAACTTTAGCCTCTGCCAAACCTCTGGGGGCTGTGGACTCTGTACACACTGTACCTATTTGGGAACAGTGTATACAGAGCCACTTTCCTACAGCTACACAGGCTTGCTCTTTCATTTCTTTTTGTAAACCTCCTAAATTTGTTAAGTTTTACAATAACTTGTCATTCACGGGGGGCGGAGCTTGGCTCGCGGCGTGAATGGCGGCTTGAGCCTCGAGCTCCGGCACACGGAGGCCACTATCCTTCCACTATCCTTCCCCGCACTGTGCTGAACAAGCCCAGAGGAGCAGCCTGGGGTGTCAAATACGTCGGAGCTATGCTGGAGCAAGTTTGAAGGCGGAGATGAGTGCTAAACGCCTGTAGACCGGCGCCGGAGTACGGAGCAGTGAAGGCCCCTGAGCCCCACTCTGGAGTAAAGAGCGGGCCCGGCGACGTCGCTGTGCGTGCGGCGTCGCGAGTTGCTGTTGGCGGAGCGGACAGGGTGCCGTGTCCGGACTGACGGCGCGACTGCAGCGGGGAGTCACGGTTGCTGGACAAGCTGCGGATCGTGAGTACAGTGCTCCGGGCGGTGTGGACAGCGGGGGGCCCCGGAATCAGAGCGCTGGACCGCGGATGGTGAGGACGCCCTGGGCGCGGCAGCCACGGCAGGCGAGCGGAGAGTGGCGGCGGCGGCCCCTTAATTGAGTCGGCGGTGGTATGTGGGACAGGACGAGGGCCAGCTGAGGCTGAATACGGGAGCTGAGCGGGAGCTGGGACCAACGTTGCCGGTGAGCCCTGCCGAGGCTAGTGATTGTGGCGTACGGAGAGATCGTCGGCCCACGCCCGTGGCGGTGAGCCCCCGTGGGCAGCCCTAGGCGGAGGGCACAGACACCGGTACAGAGTAAGGGATAATAACCGGCAGCAAAAGACGTTCACTTCCAGAGTTTGGGCATATTATCTGAGTGAGTCGAAGTGCCAGGCCTCTATGAGTGGAGCTAAGGCAGGCTGCTTGCACGTACCCCAGTAACATGTTGGAGAGAAAACATTGCACCTAGAGAAGTATTGGATAGCAGCGATTAGAGTCCACCGAGACGCCCTGTACCTCAGTCCCTTATCTAAAGTAGGACATTACTCCAGCTTGCCCCACCCCCGGACGCTAGTCAGCTGGAAGCCTGTGGCGTTCCTGCAAACACATACTTTGCCTCGGGACACCCTCCCCTTGGACGACCTTAATGTTCGACAGCGCGTTGTGACCGGTTGTGGGGGCAGTGCGCGACGCGGCCGTCGCTTCGGGCGGGCTGACCGGAATTTGGAGTGGCGCCCTCGACCCACGGCAGTGCCCTGGAGGATTGAGGATTTCGGGGGCGAGGTGGCATTGAGGCAATCTGCACCGGTGCTGGCAGCGTGAGGGGTGAGGCCTGCGCCAGGAGCGGTGGTGAACCCGGATAGTGCTCTCGGGAGTCTACTGCCACCCTCCCCGCCCTAAGGGTGAAGCGGTGGGACTGACGGGCGGCGCCCACGGGCTGGTCGTGGCGCAATGGGCAAATCGGACAAAACGCAGGCGAAACTTTCTTTCGAGCACAGGCGCCCTAAGCCCCAGGATGCGGGAGAGGGAGCGACGAGTGGTGGTGGGCCTGCCCCTTCGGACGATACCCAGGATATCAAGAGTCTGCTGCTCTCGATGGAGAAGGGCCTTCAGTCCGGCATCACTTCCCTGGGGGCGAAGGTCGACGCACTCTCCTATCACATGGACCGCATGGGGGAGCGCCTTGACAAACATGCAGAGCGACTGGATCATACTGAGGAGAGGCTGGTGGGGGTAGAGGAGGCGCAGACCTCGATTGATACGGAGCAGAAAGCGCTGGGGCGTCTCATGCAGGTGCTACGGGACAAAACAGAAGACCTTGAAGCACGTGCGTGACGCTGTAACCTGCGCATTACGGGCCTTCCGGAGACTACGCCAACGGGCAACATGGAGTTGTTCGTGGAAAAACTGCTGAGAGATCTGCTTGGTCCGGACACTTTCTCGACTATGTTTGTGGTGGAGAGGGCGCATAGATCCCTGGGACCTAGGCCGGTGCCGGGGGCGCCGCCGCGGCCGATCGTCGCTAAGCTGTTGAACTATAGGTACAGGGACGCTGCCCTTCGAGTGGCAAGGGAAAAGCAGACGCTCAAGTATGAAGGGTCCTCCATCTCGCTGTATCCGGACTTCACCACTAGGGTCCAGGAGGCCAGAAGGCAGTTCATCCCGGTTAAAAGGCAGCTGAGGGAGCTAGGCCTGGACTATGTGATGTTATATCCGGCGAAACTGCGTGTTAACCGACAAGGGAAGACTCACATCTTTCTTGATCCCAAGGCCTTGCAAAACGCTCTGAAGGACTGGGGCAGAGAAAAAAAGTCCAGCCCTGCGAGAAGCTCGGGAGTAGAGGGGATCGGGGGCTCCTTGGAGCAGCAGGACTAAGAACACGCGCTTGCTAGGACGTTACAGGGCACGCGCTGGGACTTGGAGGTGCAATACGTGGAGCCAGCTGGTAAGAGAGGCACCATGGAGGCGTGAACTGGATTGGAACATTTGCAGTCCTACCGGGGCCATAGGCCTACATAGCGCAGCATGGGGTTGGGGGGGCACACGAGGGAGGGGAGCTGGACGGGTGGAGATAGTCCTGTGCTAAGCGTCACGATTTGATACCCTGTAGTACGGCTGGAGGTACGACGGAGCAATCTGAGACTGCACGGTATGGACGTTACGGGTGCAGGGAAGCGAACACTAGCTCCTGGCTACTGTCACGGTGGGGGACAATACTATTGCTCTGTGTGCGGTGGGGAGGGCTCGTCATTGAGTTGAATTTGTTTACCACTTTTGTACAGAGCTACCTCCGCCTCCGAGTGCACGACACATTTTTGACGGGGATTGTGGTTTAGTGGGTGGGGGAGGGAGGTAGGGGGACACCTCTAAATGAGGTCCAGCATGGCGCAGTTGGGGGAGGTCAGCTGTGGGAGGGGGGAGGGGATGGGGTTTTTGTTGTTTGTTCATAGGCTAGTCCGACAGATTGGAGGGATTAGAGCGCGGATTCCGGAAAACTGCTTGTTGGCTATGAATGCGGGGTCACTGCCCTATGACTGGGAAGACAATGGTTAGAACAGTGATCCAGCAGGGGTCACCCTGCCCCCTGCGTGTAGTAACCTGGAATGTCAGGGGATTGAATGATCATCGTAAACTGCGGAAAGTCTTGCAATACCTTCACAGACATGGCGTGGATGTGGCCTTCTTACAGGAGATGCACCTTCCACACCACAGCCCCATGCTGCGAACTGGGGGGCTGAGAGGGAACGTGCATGCGGCTGGGTTTACAACACACGCTAGAGGGGTACTCACTTGGTTCAATCCTAAGTCTGACTTCGCTGCGCAGCTGCTTGTCATGGACGCAGGGGGTAGATATGTCCTCTCTCGCTACCAGGGCAGAGGACTGGATTTATTATTAGTTAATGCCTACGGTCCGAATTGTGATTGTCCTGATTTTTTCAGAACATTGGCCGATACGGTGAGGGGCTGTGGTGATTCGCAGATCCTGTGGGGAGGTGATCTTAATGTGGTGCTGGACCCGCGTTTGGATAGATCGGGGGGGCGGCTAGGGCACCGGCGGCTGCGGCTACGATGCTACACAGGGAAATGATCCGAATGGAGCTTTCAGATGTATGGAGGACGCTTAACCCCGAGGCGGGGGGCTTCACGCACTACTCGGCCTACCATAATCTGCATACACGTATTGATTACTGGCTTGCGTCGTCGACGCTCATCCAGCGGGTTGGCTTGTGTCAGGTCCTGCCGCGGACTTTGTCTGACCATTCCCCAATTTTATTATCTATTGACACGCCTAGGAAATCCATTCCGCCGTTCACGTGGCGGTTCCCTCCCTATTCGCTATTGGACCCCTTGTTTAAGGAGGAACTGGCAGAAGCTATTGCTACATTTTTTGACACTAACGTGGGTTCAGTTGACAGCTTCCAGGCGGTTTGGGAGACGTTTAAGGTCTACATTAGAGGGGTGGCCATGGCTAAACATTCCGGGGTGCTGCGGGACATTCGTCGGAGACTGGCAAATTTGGAGCGTAGACTGGGTGAGGTAGAGGCCAGACAGGTGGGGGGCGGGGGAGGTGGGGCTACGGAGGAACTGAAGACGCTATTGGAAGAGTACCACGAGGCCGCGGATGCGGAAGTCAAACACCTGGGGAAGTACGCCACGGCTAGGGTTTACGGAGAGGGTGAGAGGTCGGGCTCAGTAAGCGAATTTACTGAAGGCCAGGAGGAGCAAAACTAACATTACCAAGGTCAGATCAGACGCTGGGGAGCTACTAACTGAGGAGGTTGAGATCGCAGCCTGCTTCCGGTCGTACTATGCGGCATTGTATGCCTCTCGGCATACGGGGATGGATGACGAAATACGTGACTACTTGGACCACATACAGGTGCCCTTTCTCTCTAATGCCCGTAGGGAATTCCTGGCCCTCCCCATACAGAGGGACGAAATTCTTGAAGCTCTGGCGAGCATGCGCGCGAATAGCGCGCCTGGGGCAGATGGCCTCACGGCCGCTTTCTATAAAAATTTCGTGGATCTCCTCCTGCCGCATCTTTCGCAGCTGTTTGATGACATGTGCGAAACGGGTAGAATGCCTAAGTCCATGAGTGAGGCCATATTGGTGGCCATTCCTAAGCCAGGGTAGCCCCCGGAAGAGTGCAGCTCTTATAGACCACTGTCGTTGCTCAATGTAGACACGAAGATATATGCGAAAATACTGGCTACGCGACTGGCGCTGTTAACGCCGGAACTGGTGGCCCCTGAGCAGGCGGGCTTCATGCCTGGTAGGAATTTGACCTACAATCTGCGGACGGTATTTGGAACCATGCAGCACGTCCGACGGGATGCCAAAGCGCTAGCGGTGTTCCTAGATATGGAGAAGGCGTTCGACTCGGTGGAGTGGCCGTTTCTGAGGCAGGTGTTAAGTAAGTAACATCGACGGAGCCGACCGGGGTGGTTGATCTGGCGGGACACTGATCCCTGGAGTCGTGGCCTATTTGGCACGCCCACCACTCGGTTTACGAGCTCATGAGGTTACTTATCTTCTGCTAGCAAGTTAATAGGACTATGTAAGACCTATTAAGGCATTTATTCCGTGGAGGTTATTTACTTCCTTTTACATATCATTTAATTTTTTCATCTTTTTTATAAACACAACACAGTTAGTGACAGGAAGGGATCCTTAAGGTCCTGACGAAGAAGCTTGGGGAAGCTTCGAAACATGTCGACACCACTGGGAGTTATAGCTCATTGAGGCTTATACCCTCCTCACCCCACCTTTTAATAATACCAGCTCGACCGGCAGAATAAATTTTCCTAGACCTGAGAGCCAGGTATTTTTTAACTCACTCTTTATTCACTCCTGACCCTTCCTCTCACACCCCCGCATCACACATAGCTGTCTCATTAACAACAGTGCTCCCGCGTATTCGTAGGTCGTAGCACGCCCTGTCCCGTAGAGGGGCAGGAAGACCCCTATGATGAAGCATGACACCAAGGGCCCTTTTGGTGTGTGAGGGGTATTTAAACAAATAATGTGTATTCTCCACGACCGTGGGATACACATTGAGTAATCGAGTGATCTCTTGTACTCGTGGGTGCATCCCTTTGTTTATGTACTATTGACCGGGAGGAAGTATCCACCTCCACCACTCGCTGAGTGGTACCTCTCTACTCCCCTCTTTGTTTTCCTTTATTTGTTAAGTAAAATGGGCCTGGGCCTTATCTTCCTGCGAATGATGGGGGTCCTGTACAACGCCCCAAGTGCACGGTTACGTCTGGGGGGCAGAGTTACTGACGCTATTCAGATCTCCAGGGGCACTCGTCAAGGCTGCCCCCTGTCGCCGATACTATATGCGCTGGTGGCGGAGCCGCTGGCCTGCGCTCTGCGTGAATACCACGGCTTGAGGGGGGTGAACTTCCCCACCTATAGAATCGTGGTCTCCACTTATGCAGATGATACTCTTCTGTATGTGTGGGACCCAGAGAACAATTTGGCTCCGGTGCTGAGAGAAGTGGTGTACTTCGGTGCCCTCTCGGGCTTGAGAGTGAATTGGAGTAAGTCCATTGCCTTCCCGCTCACCCCATCCACGTCCCCCTTTGAGATGGAGTTCCCGCTACATTGGTCTGACGAAGCGATCAGATATCTGGGAATCCGACTGCACACTGACCCCGAAATATTGATGAGGGAGAATTAAGGTAGGGCTATAGCTAAACTTGAGGACGACGTGGACATTTGGATCGGCCTCCCACTTTCCTTGATCGGCAGGATATCGATCATGAAGATGGTAGTCCTTCCTCGCTTCCTTTTCCTGTTCGTTAATATCCCCATGGTGTTACCACAGGTATTTTTTGAACGGCTGCGTCGGTCTCTACTAAAGTTGGCATGGGCGGGCAAGCAGGCCCGAGTCAGCTGGCAGGTGCTTACATTACCCTACCATATGGGAGGACTCGGTGCACCCGATATGGAATTATACTACCGGGTGGCTCAGGGAGCGCAAGCGCACAGCTGGATACACGGGGAGGCCTCGGTACCATACCTAATACTGGAGCGATTGTTCGCTGAACCCCTCCCGCTGCCAGCGACCCTATTTGAAACACCTGTCCGCCAGACGGGCTAACTGGACTCCCTGAACTCCACGAGACATGCTTGGGATAGTATACTTAGACACCAGGCTGGGGCATTACTATATTCGCCAGCAATGCCGGTGGAGTGGGCGCGATGGCTTTCCCCCTGCAGGGACGAGGGTGTGGTCCGAGCTCTTAAGGCGCTCAAACTGTATGTAATGGGAGACCTGTTTGAGGATGGGATCGTGAGAACGTGGGATGGGGTGGCTGCAGGGGTGGCCGCCCCGTCGCAGCTGCATCGCTTCCAATTCCACAGAGTCAGAGGTGCGCTGCGACAGCAACTGGGGGACGATATGGCGGAGCCCCCGGAGGTGCTGGAACTGACATATGTCATCAAGCACAAGTGCCCTCGTCGACTAATATCTCACCTATATAAGATAACTATGGAGCAACGAATACACCGGTACCACAAGGCTAGGCTGGCCTGGCAACAGGACCTAGGGACGGCAATAGATGACGCCATGTGGTTGTATTGTTGTGCGGGCACACGTAGGATATCACTGCATGGGAGGCACAGATTGCTTCATTTTAAGTACATAAATAGAGTTTATTATACGCCGGACAGGTTACAACGTTATGGTCTGCGAGAGGATGCTGTGTGCGAGAGATGCGGGCACGACAGGGTGGGTTTTTTTCATTTGGCGTGGGAATGTCCGGGGGTCTACAGGTTCTGGCAGGCAATCTTCCGCAAACTGGGTGCGCTACTGGAGCTCGAGCTGGCCCCGGAGCCGGTGGTGGCTCTGCTGGGTTACTCTAAGAAATTGCCTAGAGCTGTTCGCAAAATGGTTGACATGGGACTGTTAATAGCCAAGAAAAGGGTGGCAATGTGTTGGATGAGAGGACCATTGCCCACAGTGGAACAATGGGCCCGGGATGTATTGTATTGATGTACGCAAACCGAGGTGTTTAGCGAGTTACTCCCGCCGCGCAGTAGGCCGAAGAATTTCTGGGGGCTATACACAGAACGCCTCAGGGGACAGGGGGGGCTCCGGAGGGGGCTGCGGAGACAGGGGCAGTTCGGGAGCAGGGGAACGGAGGGACAGGAGGTCACCTGGGGGGTGATTGATGTACGTCGGGAGGGAAGCCGCGTGCGTGGGGTGTCAGAACATGTATTTGTAGACGGAAGGGAGTAAGTAACGAAGAGTGGGGAGATTTGAGAGATAGTGGCAGGAGTGCTCTGGGAATGGCAGGAGGGGGGGCGGAACAAGAGCGACCCGCGCAACTTGGTAGTAATTGGGGCATGCACTGCTAGAGATGGTCTGTTCGGATGCCTAGAGGTTGGGGGGGTGGGGGAGGGAGTTTGGGGTGTTTGAATAGATTCACAAAAGATACCAGAACACTGTGGCTCCTCAGTAGGGGAGGGCATATAAGCCGTGACATACCATCACAATACTGGGACTGCCTTTTGGCTGGACTAACTTGGGGTACAGCGATGCCCGACCTCCGGGTTGTGGGATAAGCTACCGGACTTCTGTGAAGTTATATGGGAGAGCAGCCGGCCTCAGGGTTGTAGGCGCATTATGATGTATGTCAGCATGTGCTCTTTGCCAATAAAGACATAAATAAAAAATTAAAAAAATAACTTGTCATTCACACCTCACTCCTTTGCAGAGGCTCCCTTTTATTGGAGCCCTCTTGGATACTGTGGAGTTCAGGGCCTTCCCGACGTCGCAACCATTCTAGGACATTCAGACTACTATCCTGATGTTTTAGCCTTAGACCTGGATATCAGTGAGAGTGTCTATTAGTCTTCTTGGCCTCCTGTATCCTGCTAATACACTATGCCAGGAGGCATATGCGGGTTCTACAGCAGAGCCAGAACTTTCAATGGGATCAACACCACGGAAACCTGTCTGATTCCATCAAGGCTATGGAGGAGAGTACAAAAGATCTGCAGGGGTGGCTGCTTGACCACAGTTTGGTCAGTGCCAGACCCCTCCGCTTTCCCCACCTAGAGCAGCCAGTGGTGACGAATGCGTCGCTGCTGGGTTAAGGAGGTCATCTGGGAGAAGTGGACATCAGAGGAGTAAGGTCTGCAGAGGAAAGTCAACTCCACATCATTCTGTTGGAGTTGAGTCATTCTCCTGGCACAGAGTGAAGCATGGGACTCCTATATACGCCTTTCCGCCCCTACCTCTCCTGCCCCGGGTTCTGAAGAAGATCAGGAACGGCCAGGCCTAAGTCATTCTAGTATCTAGATTGGGGCCAGAGAGTGGGATACCTGGAAATTCTGAGCTTGACTATATGCCGTCCAATCAGGCTGCTGCTTTGAGAGGATCTTCTGCTGCAGCAGCAGGGGAGGGTCTTGCACCCAGGCTTAGGCAATATAGACCTCCATGCATGGAGGTTGAGTAGCAGCAGTTGACTTTGAAGTCTATTTATGTCGGGCTCACGAATAAACCTGTGGCCCGGTGTGGGGTCTGCAACACAGAGCCTTTACACATCAAACTGTCAGAAGTCTTATTGTTTCTTTAGTCATTGGCTCAGCAAGAAGTTATAGTGGGCACCATTAAAGGTTATTTGTCAGTCCCTTAGGCTTTTTTGCATTTGCTAGACCAGGTGTCTTTGTTTAAATCACCTATTTAGATTAGTTGTTTATTAAATGTTTGACACGCTCCTCCCTAAACCCTTCGTGATGCCACAGTGGGATTTCACTTTTTTCCTGATTTTACACATGTGTACACCCTTCGACCCAATACACAGCTGCTCATTGTGTCTGATGACTGTGCTCCTTGATGCGAATACTTAAGCACCTCACTTGAGTGAATATCAGACGCTCTCTCTTAGCAACCGCCATACACCACCTTTTTCCCAGATAAACTGATGTTGAGGGACAAGGTGGCTTTTTTCCAGACGCTGTGGCTCTTTTTTTTCATGGAGGGCAAACCATCACGCTCCCAATGTTCTTTGCTCTTCCTCGCCCTTCGAAAGAGAAGGAGAGACTCTATTGGGTGGACCCCAAGGGAACCTTGAAATTTTACATTGATTGCTCCAAACACCATCAGGTGAACGATCAGCTTTTTGTGGGGTTTCCTGGGGTAAAGAAATTCAAGGCAGTGCAGAAAATCACTTTGTCAAGGTGATCCTTCGTATCAAGATCTGCTACTCGAGGGAAGAAGCCCCACTTCAGTTTGAGGAGCTACAGCGGGAATTTGACCTTGCAGAAACACAGAGATTCAACTACCTGAGGCTCACCCATGCCCTACTGGTACACGTGCATAGTGGCACCTTTCTGCCGGTTTCTTCTCCCCTCAAAGACAGACTACTCATAGATCCTATCACGGAAAAAGCAACCTCAACAATATATCGGAAGCTTATGAATAACCTGCCTGATCTGCAAACTACCTTGAGGGTCGCTTGGACTGACGATCTGGGCAACATAGATAAAGAGGAGTGGCAAGAGGCACTCCAGGGCCCAAAGGAAATAGCAATACGAGTATGGTTCCGATTGGTCCAGCTCAGATACTACATCGCTCCTATTATCCCTCGACTCTTCTGCAAAAGATTGGAAGGGCGCTGATACCGCACTGCATTCGAGGCTGTCCGAGCGAGGGTACTTTCCTACATATCCTGTGGGAATGCCCTAGGGTTGTGCAGTTTTGGCGCAAGGTTACGCAAACTATGGCCAGAATAGTGGGTGCTGAAGTTCCGCTAGATGCAAATTGGCTCCTGCTTAAAATTAGGGGAGAGGTGGCCTGGTCCAAATACACAACCATTTGGCTTGCGCTGGCAGCGGGAGTCACAAAACTTAACATCTCCAAGAGATGGGGTGCACCGCTCCCCCCCTCGGTGACTGCATAGGAAAGGGATTTGGATTGGTGCCAGAGGGCGGAAGAAACAGTTTATAGAAGCAGAGGGTCACTCAAAAAATGGGAGAAAGTTTGGACACCATGGCGTGTATACAGGCGGTCACTGGAGAGTCATGAATAGACCGCAGGGGCTCGAAATATGGAGGGATGGTCCCCTAGATATCCGTCTTTACCGATTGTGTATTGTTGTCCCCTCCTTCCATTTCCATATGTTCTCACAGAGTGTAAGTTAAATCCAACTGTGCGTGGTATGATGGATATTATTGTATTGTCTTTTGAGCTTGTCTCATAAAAAAAGAGTTTAAAAAGAAAAAGATCTGCTACTTGTTGGCCAAGAAGCAGTTTCCAGTAGGATTTCACCAGGGTCAAGGCTGTTACCACTGTATTGGCACGCGGAGTTCCAGTTCTCCACTTTTGTCAGGCTGAAACATGAGCATCCATACACTTGTTCACGAAGCACTACTCCCTCGGCAGCCAGGTCCAATGGGAAGGACATTTCACCCATTCAATACTGCAGCGCTTTTTGGTCCAAATCCATTCCACAGACCCTCCAACTTGGGAGATACTGTTTTGGTATCTATTCTAAAGGTGAGGAATAAGTAGTTAGAAGTATCCATCTAGAGAACAGGTTACGTATCTTCTGTAAAACTCTATCTGAAAGAGACACGTTAGTGATAGATTCCTTACTTGGCTTAGAATATCCCTGGGCATCAGACTGGATCCGGAAAGTTTTTTGTCAGCAGTACCCCTGCGCGTCGGTAGGTGGCGTCATGCGGCTCTGTGTCCGTCGCTGGCTTTGTAAGCGCCGAGATGATGTCACGGAGACTACTTAGGCACCACCCTTGCGCACTGACGTCAGTTCTTTCTTTTTCCGCGCCAGTAAGCGCAGATCCGGTTAGAGCACGTACCTTAGTAATTTTTTGACTATCTTTTTGAGACTTTTTGTCTCCTGTAAGTTTGAGTTTGGTGCCGTAGGGATGCCTGGTTTTAAGTCTTGTGGGGCCTGCCGGCGCAATATGTCGGTGGCGGACCCCCATGACGTCTGTCTCTACTTCCTGGAAAGCGACCACGACTCCCGGGCCAGCAGGGACTGTTTGGCCATGGCCCCGAAGGCCTTGAGGGGGCGGCGCCGGAAGCTGTTTGAGGTCCGGCACTCATCCCCGCGCCGTTTGCGGTTCAGGGGCCACTCCAGGGAACGCTTGCGGGGCCACCATCATCACTCCTTGGGCTCCAAGTCTTCACCCTCGGATTCGGGTAAGAGACGACCCAAAAAGAAGTCGAAGAAGCGTTGTCGCTCTCCGACGTCCCCCTGTCGATCCCCGGATGCGGACGAGGGGGACAGGGGTGTTCTGCCCCTGCGGCTCCTTCGGAGCCTGGGAGTCCCGCGGCCTACCCACCTTACCCGGGTCCATCAGCGACTCCCGCTGAAGTGCAAGAATTTCTTGCCACCGTGGACTGCCTGTTTAGTCCTCGGGCTCCCGCCGGCGCACCCTCGGGCCTCCGGTCCCGTGTCAGGATCCTGTTGGGCCGTCGCCTCTGGCCCCGCTGGCTCCGGCCACGGCGCCACAAGGTCCCGCGCTGCCGGCTCCGGCCCCAGCGCCGCCCTCGGCTCCTCCTCCGGTGCCGCAGTGGGTACCATTTGTCCCGCCCCTGCCCAGGTTCTCAGACACTTTTGTCCCTACCTGGGATCCGCACTGGGACACGGCGTTGGTTCGGCCCCATCCGGCACCATTCCGGGCGCCGTTTGTTCCTTCCCCGGACTCTGCCCTGCCGCCGCAGCCTGTCCCGCATGCGGGGGAGGTGGAGGATGACTGGGAGGGGTCCGAGGACCCTCTTGCTGGTCAGTGGGACTCCGTGCAGTACTGGGCGGACGAGGTAGAGGAGGCTGGCAGCCTCGATGTCTCCTCTGACCCGGGGTTTGCCTCTCCTCCGCCTCGTACACGATGGTGCTGCGTCAGGCCGCTGAGGTCCTCCACCTTGACCTCCCTATGGTGGCCCTGAAGACTAATCTCCTCACTGAGGTGCTCCAGACGGCGTCCACTTCGTCGGCGCCCCTGCTGCCATTTAATGACGCCCTCACTGACATCTTGCTGGGCACTTGGTCGCGGCCTGCTACGGGGGCTCCGGTGAATAAGAATGTCGCCAGGCGTCATCGCCCGGCGCCGGGTGACCCTGCCTTTCTGAACACTCATCCTACGCCCGAGAGCCTGGTCATCCAATCTTCGACGTCCCAGAGTGCCTTTCCCACGGCTCTGCCAGATAAGGACTCTAAGAAGCTGGAGCAGTTCGGCAAGCAGTTGTTTTCTTCAGCCAGCTTAGGGCTGCGGTCGGTGAACACCGCTTGCCTCTTGGGCTGCAATTCCCACACGGTGTGGGATGCCGTTGCACAGGTGTTGCCTCTGTGTCCTGAAGCGTCCCAAGCTGTGCTGTCTCAAGCTGTTGCCGAGGGTAAGGATGCGGCTAAGTTCGCCATTCGGTGTGGTTTGGACACCGCGGACTCACTGGGTAGAGCCATTTCTACGACTGTGGCACTTCGTCGCCACGTCTGGTGGAGATCTACCGGGTTCTCCCCAGATGTACAAAGCTCCCTCATGGATATGCCCTTTGATGGCACCCGTCTGTTTGGTGATAAGGCCAACAGTGCGCTGGAGCGTTTTAAGGACTCACGGGCTACGGCCAAGTCCTTAGGTCTTTCCATGAAAAACCCAGCCACTCCTGGTTTTCGTTCCTTTCGTGGTCAAGGCTGGGGCGCCCTGGCCCGTTCCTTCAGCAAGCTTGTACAGAACCAGCCTCAGCGCGGCCGTGGACGTGGCTTCTGCAGGAGCAGGTCTGGGAATCAGCGTGGGGGTCAGACTACCTCTGCCCCCGCTGCTTCTACCTCAAAATCTTCCTAATCCGAGCTTTGGGGGGCACTCCACGCCAGTGGGTGGCAGGATCCGCCATCACCTCCCCCACTGGCACGCTATCACATCGGACAAGTGGGTGTTGCAGATCATTCGCAAGGGTTACTCCCTTCCCATTCATTCCACCCCTCCAGCCATGCCACCTCAGTACCACCGCATGTCGGGGGAACACTTGGCAACTCTCCAACAGGAAGTCATGACCCTCTTGGCTAAGGGGCCCATCGAGTGCGTTCCTGGGCCAGAAGTAGGGAGTGGTTGTTAATCCCACTACTTTCTGGTCTCCAAAAGAACAAGGGGGGTTTGCGCCCCATCTTGGACCTCAGGAACGTCAATTGCTTCCTCCAGATGGAGAAGTTCAGGATGTTGACTCTGGCTCAGGTGTTGGCTGCCCTCGACCCTGGAGACTGGATGGTAGCGTTGGACTCACATCCCCGTCCTGCCGGCCCACTGGCGTTACCTGCGGTTCACAGTAGGCCAGGAGCATTTTCAGTTTGCTGTGCTCCCCTTCGGCCTTACCAGCGCCCCTCGCGTGTTCACGAAGGTGATGGCGGTGGTCTCAGCTCACCTGCGCAAGTCGGGGGTGTCAGTCTTCCCTTACCTCGACGACTCATTGTTGAAGGCGGGCTTACCCCAGGCAGTCATCAACCACCTTCAGACTACGGCTGACCTGCAGTTGCTGGGGTTCTCCATCAATGTGCCGAAGTCGCACCTGAGTCCCTCTCAGAAGCCCCCCTTTATCGGGGCGGTTCTGGATTCAGCGCTGTTTTGGGTTTATCCTCCAGAGCAGCGAGTCCGGGATAATCAGGCTATGTTTCCGATCGTTCAGCCTCTATTCTGGGTTTCAGTCAGGATGACCCTCCGGCTCCTGGGCCTGATGGCCTGCTGCATCCTGCTAGTGCAACATGCCAGATGGCATATGCGGGCTCTGCAGTGGGACCTGAAGTTCCAGTGGGCACAGCATCAGGGCAACCGGTCCGATCATGTTCAGATCTCGAAGGGCACTGCACGACAATTGCAGTGGTGGCTCACGAATCGCGATTGGGTCAATGGCAGATCTCTCTCCTTTCCCCAACCGGAGCACACAGTGGTGACGGATGCATCCCTCCTGGGATGGGGAGGCCACTTGGGAGAGGCGGAGATCAGAGGACTCTGGTCTCCGGCAGAGTCCCAGCACCATATCAACCTTTTGGAGCTTCGGGCTATTCGATTTGCACTGAAGGCATTCCTTCCCTCTGTCCGGGGAAGTGTGGTGCAGGTGTTCACGGACAACACCACCGCCATGTGGTATTGCAACAAACAGGGCGGGGTGGGGCCCTGGACCCTATGTCAGGAGGCTCTGCGCCTCTGGACATGGCTGGAACATCAAGGCATTACCTTGGTGGTACCACACCTGGCAGGTTCTCTGAACGCCAGGGTGGACGAACTCAGGCGCCGGTGCATGATCATTCACGAATGGCGTCTGAACTCGGACGTGGTGCAAGGTCTCTTTCAGCAGTGGGAAAGCCTTGGTTAGATCTATTCGCCACCGAAGAGAACGCGCAATGTCATCAGTTCTGCGCTTTGGAATTTCCAAGGCGGTGCTCGCTAGGCGACCCTTTCGTCGCGAGTGGAGTTGCGGTCTATTGTATGCCTTTCCGCCTAAGCCACTTCTGCCCAGAGTGCTGAAGAAGATTTGGCGCGACCGGGCCCAAGTCATCCTGTGGCTCCGGATTGGGCACGAAGATACTGGTATCCCGAGCTACTCAGCATGGCGATCGATCCCCCGATCCAACTGCCTCTTCGGGAGGATCTTCTGTCACAGCAGCAGGGGACGGTACTCCACCCGAACCTGTCCAGCCTCCACCTCCATGCGTGGAGATTGAACAGCGACAGTTGACAGCTTTCGATCTTCCTCTCGAAGTCTGTGATGTCATTCTGGCAGCCAGGCGTCCCTCCACTAAAACGGTATACGCCTGCAGGTGAAACAGGTTTGTGGCATGGTGCACAGCAAAGGCTGTGGATCCCCTTTCTGCCTCTCTTTCTGAAGTCCTTCTGTTCCTTCTTTCTTTGGTCCAGCAGGGCTCTGCTCTGGGCACTATCAAAAGTTATCTTTCGACCATCTCCGCCTTTTTACGGCTTCCAGATCAGCCTTCTCTTTTTAAGTCCCCGAATGTTAACCATTTCCTAAAAGGCATTACGCACACGTTTCCTCCTGTGCCGTTTAAAATGCCTCAATGGGACTTGAATCTTGTCTTGACAATTCTGATGTGCGCTCCCTTCGAGCCCCTTCATACCTGTCCTTTGCGTCGTCTTACTCTCAAGACAGCTTTCCTGGTAGCTATCACCTCTGCCAGACGAGTGAGTGAACTCCAGGCTCTTTCTTCCAAACCTCCTTTCCTTTCTGTTCATCCGGACAAGGTGGTTTTAAGGACCCGTCCTTCTTTCTTGCCAAAGGTTGTCACGCCCTTCCACATCGGGCAGACCATCACTTTGCCCACCTTCTTTCTGCCTCCGCATTCTTCAAAAGAGGAAGAGACACTCCACCGTTTGGACCCAAAACGTGCGCTCTCGTTCTACCTGAAGCGCATGCAACAGTTCCGGGTGGATGACCAGCTCTTTGTTGGCTACGTGGTTGTCAAAATAGGTCGGGCTGTGCACAAATGAACCATCTCTTGGTGGGTCGTTCTCTGCATCAAAACCTGTTACTCGTTGGCTAAGAAGGAGCCTCCTGTGGGGCTGCATGCCCATTCTACCAGGGCAAAAGCAGCCACTACTGCCTTGGGAAGCGGCGTCCCCTTGCAGGACATTTGTCAGGCGGCTACGTGGGCCTCGCTGCACACGTTTACCAAGCATTACTGCCTTGACAGTCAAGTCCGGAGAGACGGCTTCTTTGGCCGTTCTGTTCTCCGTGACTTTCTGGTGTAATCTATTCGCAGACCCACCACCGGTGTTGGTATTGCTGGGGTTTCTATTCTAAGGTAAGGAATCTATCACTAACGTGTCTCTTTCAGATGCACAAGTTACTACTTGTGTAACGATATATCTGTAAGAGACATTAGTTAATGATAGATTCCTTACCGCCCCACCCATCCTCCCCGTTCTGCGAACTGATTTCTAGGGTTAAGGTCATCCCTTTCAGGGCTCTAGTTCCATGGCACCAGTAATCAGTTTCTTGCATGGCTCTGCGTGTCTGGGGCGGAAAGTCGTGTACAGAACTGACGTCAGTGCGCATGGGTGGCGCCTAAGTAGTCTCTGTGACGTCATCTCTGTGCTTGCGGAGCCGCACGACGCCTCCTACCGACGCGCAGGAGTACTGCTGATGAAAAATGTTCCGGATCCAGTCTGACGTCTGGGGATATTCTAAGGTAAGGAATCTATCACTAACTAATGTCTCTTACAGATATATTGTTACACAAGTAGTAACTTGTGCCTCTAGTGGATTGTCTAACTAATCTTAGATTCTTTACTGCCCTCCCACCTCTCCGTACTGTGTAATGGTTTCTTTTCCATCTAAAAAGTTCCAGAGAAAGAGACATACACCCTGGTACTCTGAGGTGTTGTTCTCTGTGTCTGTAGGCACCAACAGAGTCAAGAAAGAAACTGACATTGCGCAAGGGTTTCGCTTATATGCAGCTTTGTTCACCACTTCAGATGGGATGAGGTCATTGCAGAGCCACACAACACCACTGGAGCACTGCTATGTGAAAGTTTCTGGATCCAGTCTGGTATCTCGAAATATTTCAAAGAAGAAGAACCTGCAGTTAGTGTATCTACAAGAAAGAGTGTTACAGAAGGTAAGTAACGTGTTTGTCTATTTGACAAGTGCATAAGGGGCAACACTCACATTCTTATGAGGCATTTCTCTTCTTAATACATCTGCAAGAAAGCTACTTGAAACTTTACACCACTATGTTTTTAACTGCCATTCGAAGGAACACAGACATGATACTTGCACAACTAAGAACTTTATTTTGCAATGCTTTTACCTCAAAGGTACCATTTACACAAATAGTGTTCTGTGCACTGCATGTATGTGCATACCAAGAGTGATGCTGCAAAATAAAACTGTTAATTACCTGTAACAAATGCTTTGTGCTTACATAGTTATAGATTCAGATGTTATCTATGATGCCACCTAAAGAGGTGGAGTTTGTCTACACTGTCCTCAAACACACACACAAAAACCACTAACACCCACCCTCACACACACACTTAGGTACAAACAAAGTTAGCACTGGCACATGAAGCATTGTAGTGATGTCTTAAACGCCATGTTGATGTTTTATTTCTGGCATACCCTTTTTAGGTCTCGGCTAGCGAAGGCTGCGCTTGCGCAGTCTCGCTCGCGAGATTTAATGAGTTTGAGAAGAGGGGCTTGCACCCGCCCCTTTTCTCTCCTGTTCTCCATTGGCTGGCCTCTTAAATGCTGGCCAGCCACTGGAGAAGAGGTCCAGTCACTCCGATTATGCCCCGTCCTTTTCGGATCGGGGGGCGTGTTTTTTGCGAGAAGTCTCAGGGAGGAGACAACAGCAAAACACGCCCCCCAATCCGAAAAGGACACTCCCTTTCTCCGAGGCATTTTCTGCTGTGCCTCGGAGAAAGGCGGTGGTGTCCCGGCGTTGCTCCCTCACCTGATCTCCTACTGTACGGCAGGAGCTCTGTGCTTGGCCGCTGAGGTGACGGACCCGCGTCATGGGCAGCGTCCGTGCTCATTCCGTAACCCGGAGTCTCCGCTCTCACATCCAAGGTATCCACACAAAGGCGCTGCCCCCCACACCTGACCCCAAGCACAAAGAGCCCTGCTGAATGGGCAAAGTTTGCACTTTAATTTATATCGCCGTTTTTGACTCGGCAGCAAAACATTTAGCCAACATGGCGATCTCTATCAATTAAACAAGCAGGCGTTATCAGGACTCGGTTCGCATGTAACACCAAGTTCACAATTTTCTGTTTCAAAATTTACCTGACACAAAACAAGAAACAACCACTTTTCATCCAGCAAGAAAAAAAACCGCAAACCTTTCGGTTTAATGGTGGGGACGAGAAAGCTACTCCTAAGTGATATGGCGTAGCTACGGGTTATGATATTTTTTGTAACTTGTGCCTCAACAGGACAATATGGTGAGTTCTCTTCGGGATTACTCAGTAGAGTGAAGCAGCCTTAACACTCTTCCAGACACAGACCCCCTCTCTCGTCACAGATCGGACCTTTCGTCGAGCCCCTCACACAGCTTTCCTCCCTCCATTTCCACTTTCACCAAAGCAGGCTCCTCACTCAGCACGGTCTCGGTTTGTCCGTCACCGATGTCCCTGCCTTTCCTTCCCAATGGTTAGCGGTGCTCAAAGGCGCTGCCCCCCACACCTGACCCCAAGCACAAAGAGCCCTGCTGAATGGGCAAAGTTTGCACTTTAATTTATATCGCCGTTTTTGACTCGGCAGCAAAACATTTAGCCAACATGGCGATCTCTATCAATTAAACAAGCAGGCGTTATCAGGACTCGGTTCGCATGTAACACCAAGTTCACAATTTTCTGTTTCAAAATTTACCTGACACAAAACAAGAAACAACCACTTTTCATCCAGCAAGAAAAAAAAACGCAAACCTTTCGGTTTAATGGTGGGGACGAGAAAGCTACTCCTAAGTGATATGGCGTAGCTACGGGTTATGGTATTTTTTGTAACTTGTGCCTCAACAGGACAATATGGTGAGTTCTCTTCGGGATTACTCAGTAGAGTGAAGCAGCCTTAACACTCTTCCAGACACAGACCCCCTCTCTCGTCACAGATCGGACCTTTCGTCGAGCCCCTCACACAGCTTTCCTCCCTCCATTTCCACTTTCACCAAAGCAGGCTCCTCACTCAGCACGGTCTCGGTTTGTCCGTCACCGATGTCCCTGCCTTTCCTTCCCAATGGTTAGCGGTGCTCAAAGGCGCTGCCCCCCACACCTGACCCCAAGCACAAAGAGCCCTGCTGAATGGGCAAAGTTTGCACTTTAATTTATATCGCCGTTTTTGACTCGGCAGCAAAACATTTAGCCAACATGGCGATCTCTATCAATTAAACAAGCAGGCGTTATCAGGACTCGGTTCGCATGTAACACCAAGTTCACAATTTTCTGTTTCAAAATTTACCTGACACAAAACAAGAAACAACCACTTTTCATCCAGCACGAAAAAAAAACGCAAACCTTTCGGTTTAATGGTGGGGACGAGAAAGCTACTCCTAAGTGATATGGCGTAGCTACGGGTTATGGTATTTTTTGTAACTTGTGCCTCAACAGGACAATATGGTGAGTTCTCTTCGGGATTACTCAGTAGAGTGAAGCAGCCTTAACACTCTTCCAGACACAGACCCCCTCTCTCGTCACAGATCGGACCTTTCGTCGAGCCCCTCACACAGCTTTCCTCCCTCCATTTCCACTTTCACCAAAGCAGGCTCCTCACTCAGCACGGTCTCGGTTTGTCCGTCACCGATGTCCCTGCCTTTCCTTCCCAATGGTTAGCGGTGCTCCCGGGCTTGTATATAGATAGAATAGGCGGGAGAGGCAGTGGTATGAGTTTAGCACCCTAAAACACGAGGTGGACACTAGTTGCCGATCCTTGGAGTGGGTCTAGGCCTCCAAAATATAGAATGGTGTCCACAGCGCCTCTACATACCTCAAATCTGACGGGCGCGTGCACCTCGAAACGCACCTATCCGATGTTTCAGATCAGACCGCTCCTGCGACTTCACTCCTCTAGAGGGCGCTGTTCCTTTGTTGTTTGATCCTAAGAGCTACAAAGCTAAACATACACTTATGTGCATTAGGATAACAGTTAAGTGCCAGGGCCACGGAAATTATGCGACAGGGGGCAACCAAACTATGTGTCGGGAATTACTTAATTATGCGCCAATAAAAGGCAAAATATATTGTGGCACATTTTGTAAAAGTATTGCCTCACATATTTTACATTGTTTATATATGTTAACACTTACGGTTTCATTCACATCATTAGAACCAGTCGGACACCCAAATACAGCAACAAGCAACGAATGACGACCAGTCATACTTTGCAAGGGCCTTCCACTGAGCAGCAACACGGGTTGCGGCGTTTTAGTAACCTGATCCGTTTGGCCTAGAAACAGGTTTTTTTTTTAAATCAGCAGATTATGCAACAGGTGATGAATTATGTGGCAAAACCATAATTACGTGGAAAACGCTGCAGCCGCAAAATCCCAGCATTTCAGTGACCCAGATTATATATAGCACGCTTCATAAAGTGCAGACTTTGAATGAAGATATCATTGTAAACTAGCATAGTGAATTAAATAGTTTATGCCGAGATCTATGTAGAACTGCTAGCGCAAAGTTTTCAGTTCGAGAAAAGAGGATTGGGCCTTTCATCTATCCGAAGGTCGATATAACGAGCATCCATTTTGATTCAAGGAAATAACCCTTTACAAAAATGTTAAAAGTTAAGTGCTTTCTATAAATTATTTACACTCCTAGAAATCTATTTTATCTCCTACATTTAAAAGCAAATTAGTAAAATGCACCCATTTCACAAGTACATTTAAAACCCGCCTGTTTTAGAGTACCGAAACAGCAAAAGGAAAGGCACCGACCTGAGGCTAAGCAGAGGCACTTTAATAGAATTTTAGTAAAATTATATATTTATAGAAAATTTCTATATAACCAGTCTTAAGGTGCTAATCACTAATAGACCCCACAGATCCTTTCCCATGGACATAAAATAAATGACAGTAAGAAGTACGAGCGCGCCTTTTCTTAGTCCTATGCTAAATGCCTCAGGTGAACTCAAAATTATTAGTTTCAATGTAAAACTGTAGGATTCTTCACAAGGACCGGTCAGCTCTCACTGTCCCCGCCCCAATTTGTGCCGGAAACATGCTGCGCATGCGCACTGAATACAGCACTGGACGTTGGTGATCTGCCAGGAACGATAGTGATCGAGACAATCAAACTCCCTCCACGTGACTTTGGATTGGAGGTTCTTCAACTGAGGACATTCTACAGCACACTTTACACTTTTGAAGCACAAAGTGCCCTGTGAGGCGAGAATAGAGATGAGGGTGCACTATTCTCCCACACACGACACCTGGGAGGAGGGTAGTTATCTCCAGGTATATGGCACCTGAGTGGGGCTCACTTCGTGCACCAGTCCAACAGACAGTGAACCTAGAAGGACAAAGGGCTCTAGAGTGGCTGCACTTCGAGGGGCCTTGGGCGTCCATGCCTAGCAGCTTGATACCACATGTCGAATTAGCGGGCATTTCCCATCATCAAAGTCATCTCTAAATGTACATGGCGGTCTACACTCCATATTATTTTTAAGATCATTGTATGTCTTTCCTTGCGATGCTCTACAAGTCAGCCCCACAGTACGCTTTTAAAAGAACAAACCACGTGCACATGCACCTCAGATAGATCTTTAACAGTTGTAATGGTTCATCAACTATACTCAAAACTAAAATTACCTTCTACAGGACACATTAGACAGAGCTCAGTGCAGACAAACGAAACCGTCCAAACATGCCATATGGTTTCCAAAAGCGCTTACCACCACCAATGACTACCCAAGCCTTCAAAACACCGTGTTAGATACAACACCTCACACACATCCAAAAAATGTAAATGTGAACGGGTGTAGAACTTAGGTGGATATCGACGTGCCCACAGCAGCATTCACCCATTACCCTGTACCATCCATCATCAGAGGTGGCCAAGAAGTACACGGGCAGAGCCGAGAGTCTGGCTCGGCTCTGAGAGCCCTGGTATGAGTAGAGCCATGAAAATATTTGGCAAGTGAACCGTGCCACAAACATCAACAAGCATTTACAATGCAACGGTCTCGGCATTGTTAAAGTTAGAGCTATTGGAATTGCTCATGACATTATTTTTGTTTATGTTTTTAAAACATGTAAAGAAACGGCATTGTTATTTACAATGTCAATAGCTTAATCTGTGTGTGGGTGCAAATGCACTAGGTCTCGCATTGGAGAGTGATTAAGCTAGTGACATTGTAAATAACAATGCCGTTTCTTGAAATGTTTTAAAAACAAAAACATAAACAAAAATAATGTCATGAGCAATGCCAATAGCTCTAACGTTACCAATGCCGAGACCATTGCATTGTAAATGCTTGTTTAATCACTGCAATGACACAATCTCTAAATGTTAGAAATACAAACACTAAGTTGAATGTATAAATGATGCAGCTGCATAGCTATTGTTAAAGCTACAGTCTGTCTTGTAAAAAAAATCACAATGCCAGGAGGCATAGGATTAAAGTCAATTAGATAAGCTTGCAATACCTGTGTTATAGTCTTACTTTTTTCTGATAAACATTTTCACTTGATTAGCATTCTCAACGGTTTTTCTTACTTTTTTCGTTTTACCCATATGTAGGAGCACAGAAAGAAGGAGCAGCTGGATTCTTCAAAGGTGTTGGCAAAGGTTTGGTGGGAGCAGTGGCAAGGCCTACTGGTGGAATTATAGACATGGCTAGCAGCACTTTTCAAGGCATCAAAAGGTGAAAAGTATTAATAGCCATTTTCAACAGCACAGTTGTATTGTGTGTTTTCACGTCTTTAAAAAGTACCTTTTTGGTTGCATAATCCTATTGTAAATTGTCAATAATCTAACAGCAACCTATACCACATACATTTGTTGCATTTGATATTTGTTGCTCCTTTTTTATCTTCACTTAAATGATTTATATGTAATATCTTTTGCTGTTGTCATTTGGTATCAAAGTGTCACAGTTGCATATGCTTGAATATTTGTTTCTGTGTCCATGTATATCAAATTCAGCATCAAAGCACTTTCACATTTCCCTGTACAGCCTCAACATTATATCAGTGTTTCTTTGCCTATCTTTAATTTGTTCAGTTATCTGTACGTTTCTACCCCAAGTCATTTGTCCTGTTAATGCGGTGCCAATTATGGTTTAATCCCCTTTTGCAGCTTATGTTTTTTTAAATCTAGTTTGTGAGTCTTATGACTATCTTTCAGTGGGCCCTTAAATCATTAGGAACTAGTAAATAACTTCAGTCTCTGTATTTTAAGTGTAAAGATGGGGAATTTGTGGAAGTGGGTTTGGGGTAACCAGGGAATGTAAAGTGTCTTTCAAATGCTCGCTCTTCATTTGAACCCCTTCCCAGTCATCAGGATGAAACCACAAAACGTTTCTATAGCATAACTTGTCACCAGCATCAGGTAGTGCCCTACAATGCCATAGACAGAGCTTTGTGAATCCAGTGGAAATGATGTACACATCTTTTATTAGGGTGGTGACCATTGGTGCAGGGATTGCACTTATTTCACAGATATGTCACTGCTCGTCGCCCTCCAATGTGGTGAGGTGGATTACATAAAAGGACTTGCCTAGTCCATTCAGTTCCCTTATCCCATCTATGTGCTTCCACTCTAGACTCAATGGGAGCTATATACAAGGGCCCTCGTACATGGCTTCAACAGTCACACCCAGGGCTGACTGTCCCTTCCAAGACTCACTATGACTCATTAAAGGGTGAGATTTTAACTAATATAAGCCAATTGTGGAAACATTTGAGCACTACAAACCCACTATTTCTGTTTGACAAAATTGTTCTGATGGATATTTCTAATCGCAGATTCATAACTTTTTTAATTTCCTCAAGTGCCAGACTGGATCAGGAACTTTGACAGCAATTGCACCCACACAGGTATATGTGGTGCCAGCGGCTTCACATCGCCTCTGGAAGTGATGGCACAGAGCTGTATATAGGTGCCACTCTTGCACACTGACATCAGTTCCATTCTTTCTGCACGCTTCAACGCATATCCAGAGCGTCTCTCTTAACTTTTGTCTGTATTTCACTGATAGCAAATTCGTTTTCTCATACAGTATGAGTAAGCCTGTGGTTTTTGGGGCAGACATTGTGTCTGCCCCAAAAACCACAGGCTTCCGACCCGTGCTGCTACTGCAGGAAGTGGATGTTGGTTGATTCAGAGTTCTGTCGTAAATGCTTCCTCATGTACCCAAATGGCATCAGGAAATGGGAGGCAAAGGTGTTCATTGCTGAGCTCAATAAATATCACTGGACCTACTCCAAACAGCAGACCTGCTCCCGCTCCAAGTCGTGTGCTGGACCCACACTAGGTCACCATCTTCGGGTAAGTCAACCCTGAAGTCAAGAGACAAGTTTCACCACAAAAGGAAAGAAGACCATACAGGAATTTATTTATTTCCTGTTGCTCCCGCTCTGTAGAGAATGTGCTTGTCTGCTCTTGAAGGACTTTGCTCTGCCCATATTGTCCGACTGCTTTGAGGCTGGTCGCAGGATGCCTCTAGTTCCCCAGGCCTTCTTCGATGCCGCAGCAGATTGAGGCCCTTAGGGAGACCAAGCTGCAACTTTCCCAGATGATGCCGGTGCCCTCTGGAATGCCACGGAGCTCCATGAAACTGCAGGGATCCTCAGTAGGACTTCCGATGGCGGGGCCTTTCCCAGCACCGAACAACCCTATTGTGCCTTTGGCTGGCCCCATCTGCACCAGCCCATACCTCCACTCCTATGCGTAATGCCTTGTCTGTTGTACCCGATCCAGTGTACTGGCCTCAACTCCTGTGGCACCTATTCCAAATACATCCCCTTTTTCCGAGGCCTACCATGTTACAAGATTAATAAGGCACAGACCCCAACTTTGGAAGTCTCCAGCTTCCTCCTCGATCCCATAACTACAGTAGGCTGGTCGCCTTGTTCCGATCATATTTGGACCCCATTCATGATTTGCAAAATGTCTCTTATGATGAAGTTGGCAATGACAAGGCAGATAACTTGCTACCTCCTACTATACCGATGCTGGCCTGTATTTAGATTTACAGAACACCTGGATACTTCCCGGAGACAGAGCAGTACTCCCCACTGGGGTCCCACTCATAGGAGAGAGCCTCATTTGAGGTAGTCATCCACAGAGAAATAGAAGTTCTGAACCTTCAACTACCTATGATAGTGACTAAGGCAAATTTACTGACGGAAATCTTGCAATCTTGGCCTGCAACATCAGAGCTCTGCTGCATTTGAACAAAGCTTTAACAGAAATATTGTTAGTGACCTAGTCTAAACTTCCTAGGGACACCCAGCAAGTCTTTCTGTGGTAGACATCATAGGCCTGCTCCCAGGGACCTAGATTTCCTGACCAAGCACCTGATTACTGTAACATTGGTGGTTCAGGCTTCCACCTGGAAAGATGAACCCAATGCATTTCCTACTGCGACATCAGACAGGGAGTCAAGGCTCATTAACACATTGGGGAAAAATCTTTTTCTCTGCCAGTTTGGCTTTGAGATGGCTGTAAAGACTCTGTACCCATGCCCTATGCGATATGGCAAGAGAGATCCTGCTGGCTATTCCTAACAAAATCTGGAAAGCTTTTGCTCAGACAATTCAGGATGGACAGGATATGGCTAAGAAAGTTTTGAGAACCAGTCTGGACACATCAGACTGTAGGTTGCTCCATAGGCACCAGCCTCATGATCAGGGTTTGTGCCTGGATGTGCATGCAAGAAGCCCTAATGGGCATACTATATTTCTGGTAATGACTTCTACCCACAGATTCTTCACCTTTTAAATATTCCCCAGGTGTCAGATTGAATTCTGAAACTTTTAAAGCAGTACCTCTATGTGCCGGTGGATGGCATGGTTTAGCTCCATGCCAATGGCATTCCAACCCAGAAGTGACATGCAAGGGAAATGTCACCTTCCAAGACTACAAGGTTTAAACCTGGTAGGGACTGTCACTAGCAAATGGTTTTGGTGTCTTGGGTTGAAACATGACTTCAAGGTCTTAAGTGCCTGGGTGGCGCCAGAGGGCGCCGGACCAACATGGCCGCACTGGTGTGAGGCTCTAGCCGGCCGGGCGACAAATTCATCCTGTAGCCCAGCAGCGAGCATGAAGACGAACATCTGGAAGGCGATTTCGGAGCACGGGGCAGTCCAGCACACTGGCTGAGGCTTTGGGGCTGAGCCGCCCAAGAGATCCTGAGAAAGAGGCGTATCCGTGGGCCGGCGGCCGCGGCGGCAGACACTCCAGATCGCGCAGTGAGGCGTGCGCGGGCACGCGAGGTCGGGGATTCGCAGAGGCCTCTAGGCGGCACGCCCTGCGCGGCGGAGCGGCGAGCTGCGAGTGGACGACTCTGACCCCCGGAGCTTCAAGGAAGACCTGCAGTGAGCGCCACACGCGGTGAGGAGAGGAGGAGGAGGACGGGGGAGGTTCATCCGCACCCCGGACGGTGAGACCCTAGGGGAAGACGGAGTAGCGCCCGGGCTGCTGCCCGCTGGCACACAACACGAGGCGGGGAGGCGGAGGTGCGCCGGTGGCGGCATTGGCCCTGCTGCGTCCATCGGGTTGTGGTCCCCTCAGCACTAACGCTTATCTGGAGTCGTCTTTGGCGGGCTTGATCGGCGGATCTCCCCCCTTGATCACCGGGGGCTGGAGGCCTAGCGACTTGGGGGTACTGGCTGTGTGGGCCGTCCCCCCGTTCCGTGTTTTGGTGTCCCTTTGGTTGCTGGGCTTCCCCGCTGCCCTTGTGGACGTAGCTCTGGCCTCTGTTGTACTCGGCTGGGGCTTTGGCTGCACCATATCGGATTCCCCGCTGTCTGGGAGATTACTGGCCCGGTTGGGAGTTGTGGCGGCGGTGTGGCCCCGGGCCTGCTCCTGTGTGCCGGGTCGCTCCCCCTCCCCTGCCTTGCCATCATGGGGAAGACCGATACTAAACAGTCCAGGCTTCCCTTTGAGTCCCAAAAAAAGAAACCTCGGGTCCCACCGGCAGAGGATGGCGAATCTGATGGGGGAGACAGAGCTGAGATAGATTGGAAGGCGTTTCTTCTCAGCATGCAAACGAGTCTCACCTCCATAGACTCCAAGCTGGACAACATGTCCAAACGTCTGCACTCGGTGGTGCATCGATTGGATCAACAGGAGGAAAGAGTGAAGGAGGCGGAGCAGAGGGTTTCGGATCTGGAGGATGGGGCGTCGGCCACTAATACTAAAGTCACACAGATGGAAAGACTTTTAAAAGTAATTGCAGATAAGAACGAAGATTTAGAAGCGCGGTCGCGCCGAAACAACGTGCGCCTTATTGGCCTTGCAGAATCCACCAATGTGGGCAGAATGGAAACCTTCATTGAGAGTTTACTGGCCGAGTTGTTCGGCCTGGAGGCTTTCTCTCAACAACTAGTGGTGGAGCGGGCGCACCGCTCTCTTGGTCCCCGGCCTGTCCCTGGGGCACCACCCAGGCCCATCATCATCAGATTTCTGAACTACAGAGACCGAGACACCTTACTACGACTTGCCCGATAAAAACAACCTGTACAGTTCGAGAATGTCACGCTTTCCTTCTATCCGGACTTCACACAATCGGTACAGGATGCGTGGCGCAAGTTTGTGGCTGTCAAAAAGAGGCTTCTACAGAGTGGCATTCAATACTCTATGGTCTACCCGGCTAAGTTGCGTGTGGTTCATCAGGGCAAACAGCATCTGTTTCACGACCCAGCACAGGTGGAACATTTTTTGAAAGGTAATAAGCAATCCCCTGACGACTCTAGATCCCCCCCGGAGTCGGGAGCAGTCCCGCTCGCCTACCTCTGCACCGGACTGATCGAGGGCAGCGCTTCTCCTTTTTGGACTATGTTACATGTTTTGGATCCATTACTAGCTCCACCTTTAGATGTCTCCTGATTTGTTTGACTGAGTTTGCTATACATATTGGTACTGTATGCTCACTGCAAAGCTGGATAGCTTCACTACTCTCAGGATTTTCACCTCGCTATTGTAACTCTTCGCCCTGGCGCTTTCTCCCCCAGTCCCGTTCTTCCCGTCAGTTGTGATGACTGACGTATGGCGGGTGCAATATCGTGGGGAGATCGTAGGCAGGTCTGGATCCCCGGTGTCCCCCCCTTACGGGAGTGCCCCACTAGTGTTGTGATGTGTTTGTTTTTTTGGTTTGTAAGGGGGGGGTACATGCCCGGCATGATTGGGATGTTGGTGTGGGCGGGGGGGGGGGGGGGGTTATGGGGATTTGGTTTAGTACTTTTGGAATATGTTTTGAATGATGACATAGAGCACAGATTTCAAATGTTCCCTGACATGACCCGCTCGGAGTTGACAATAGACCAGAGGGTTCACGATGCTTTCCATGACCAGACGCAATCAGAGCAGGTAAATGAGCCCAGTTAGCAACAACACTATTCGCTCGGGGGGCATTATCACCACCATCTCCTGGAATGTTAGGGGATTGGGCGACCCCAGGAAGCGCAGACGGATAGTGCAGGCGTTGGACAGGCTGAGTGTACACATAGTTTTTTTGCAGGAGACCCACATGGACCCACTACGCCGGATTAATTTTGCTTCGAGATGGGCGGCGCACTCTGTCTTTGCGCCTTACTCCTCTTACGCTAGAGGTACAGCTATATTGATGACTAGACATATACCCTACACTCCCCTTGGTGAAGCGATTGACCGGGAAGGGCGATACTGTTTAATGTGGGGCAGGATTGGCAATGAGACCATCACACTGGCATGCTCTTATGGGCCTAACTATGACGACCCTAGTAGCTTTATAGCTCTTTGGAATAAGATAAAAGATATAGGATCCACACACATGATATGGGGAGGGGACTTTAACGCAGTTCTTAATCCAGTAATGGACAGATCGAACCCATCCGCACACCACTACACCAACACGTATAAATATTTGAAGGACATATGCGACAATCAAGACATGGTGGACACCTGGCGGCACCTGCACCCATTGTTGACTGAGGGCACGCACTGGAATACTGCGCATGCATCATGGGCTAGGCTGGACTACATCTTAATCTCTCGGGTCATGGCCCCTAGCTTTGTCAGAGGCACAACACATAAGCCGCAATTATTCAGATCACTCCCCAGTATTGGCTAAGTTCAAGTTCCTGGAGGTGGTGGGGAGACCGCCTGCATGGCGACTACAGCCCAACATTTTACTTGATGAGCTCTTTCGGTCAGAGTTGGGGCACGACATTGAGGAATTCCTCTTACATAATAAGGGTTCGGTGGAGCACATGGCAACTGTGTGGGAGGCGTTGAAGGTTACGATTCGAGGCGTATGCATCTCCAAGGGCTCGAGGGTGCTGAGGGCACTGCGCGACACACTACACAAATTGGGGGACACACTTCATAATTTAGAGACCCTACCGGACTTCGCCACTAATACCGACGCACAAGCCCAATATAGAGAGGCGCTGACTGATTATAAATCCACAGCCGATAGGGAGGCTAACTTCCGCAGTAAATATTCCAAAGCTAGGACATATGGAGAGGGTGAGCGACCAGGGAGGTCCCTGGCGGGAATAGTCAGACCCCCTCGACACTCTAACTTTATCACTGAGCTGGAGGGAGATGGCGGAGTGCTACTCCGCGACACACAGTCGATCCTGGCCGCTTTCACCACACACTATGGGTCGCTATATACTACTGAAAATACAAATGGACTGTGGATCCTCGCACTCCTTGTGTTCAGATAATCTGGATTGAATTTATTTAGGGTGCCTCCCTCCTGGGCAAGAGGTTGTGGTATGTCATCAAATAATTGCGTTGATTCCCGTAGGAGTAACGTCTCTTACTCAGCACTCCGATATTGGCTGAGTGTTTAAATAATTGTGCAACAGTTGTAAAATTTGTAGTTTCAAGGCGTCTTTTATTTTCAAACGATCCTTGCGTAATTCGTATAATGTTCATTCTATTTTGATCATAGTTTTCGATCGATAAAATTCATTATTCATCACATGTCGATTAATATCCACATATGGTATAACGTTTACACAATACCATTTTATGTTTTTCAGAACGTTTATTTTTACCGTTTTGTTACCTTGTTGTTCTTCTCGTCATGCATCTAAGATCTCAAACAACCTAAATAGACAGGTCAGAATTCAACCTTGTATATCGTTTGAACCACAGCGTTAAATTCTCTCTACTTCACTATTATTGAGCACGCTTTTTGTTATCATCACATATGACTGTCCTGTATTTGCCACATCTTTTTTCTTCACATAGTCGTATTTTGCTTACGTTAATCGTTATGACACGATAAGCACGCTTGCCCGTTTATTTCCAACTACGAATAACCATTTGATCACATCAGTTCACAATTAAATCTTTCACGTGGTCCGGCACCCTTTCCTTTCTCTTTTACCTGATACACCAATTCACAACTTTGCCATAATCACTACCATTAGCATGCGAACAGTGAAATTGATTTTTTGTTATTTGTGTTATACCTTGCTATATATTATTCGTTTAATGTTTTCAGAATCAAGTCCCCTGACGAAGGGTTCGCCTGAAATGCATTGGGCAGACATGTGATGAATAATGAATTTTATCGATCGAAAACTATGATCAAAATAGAAAGAACATTATATGAATTACGCAAGGATCGTTTGAAAATAAAAGACGCCTTGAAACTACAAATTTTACAACTGTTGCACAATTATTTAAACACTCAACCAATATCGGAGTGCTGAGTAAGAGACGTTACTCCTACGGGAATCAACGCAATTATTTGATGTCGCTATATACTACTACCAGAGTAGGGACTTTGGATATGGACGATTATATGGGTGAGCTCACCTTGGGCTGGCTGCCAGACAATCAGCAAGAGTTTTTGGCGGCACCGTTAGAACTGGATGAAATTAGGGAAGCAATAGCGCAGATGGCATCGGGAAAAGCGCCGGGATTAGACAGGCTTCCTATAGACTTTTACAAAGCCTATGTGGACATATTGGCCCCGGTGCTGAGGGAGGTTTTTCATGAGGCACATGAATCTGGCGATCTACCGCCATCGATGCAGGAGGCCTTAATCATCTCATTGCTTAAACCCGGGAAGCCGCCGACGTGCTGCGATTCATACCGCCCTCTCTCCCTGATCAATTGTGATGCTAAGATCTTGACTAAGGTACTAGCGAATCGCTTGAAGTTACTGATGGAGGGGTTGGTGCTATCAGATCAAGCGGGATTTATCCCCGGCAGGGCTACCTCACATAACCTACGCACTCTATTTTCAATACTGCAAAACGTTGACCCTGACTTACCAATGGTGGCAGTCTTCTTAGACGCCACCAAAGCATTTGACTCACTAGAATGGGACTACCTCCTCTGTATACTGCGTAATATGGGCCTTCCTGTTGGATTCTCGCGTTGGATCGAAATACTTTATCATAAACCCATGGCCAGGGTGGGTATTAACGGTCGTATATCGGAGGTCTTTGAGATATCAAGGGGCACTCGGCAGGGGTGTCCCCTCTCCCCCCTCCTATTTGCTCTTGCCATTGAACCCTTGGCGGCCCGGCTCCGGCAGCACCACCGAGACAAGGCGTTGCGTTGCTTCCAGAGGCAGGTTCTGATATCCCTGTATGCGGATGACATCACGCTTTACATCAGGGACCCCTCCGTCAACCGTAACCCCATATTGAGAGAATTTATACGTTTCTCTGTGTTGTCCGGAGTTCACATTAACTGGGGAAAATCTACTATTTTCCCTCTTACAGCAGCGGCGCAACCCTTCCCCCCTGATTATCCTTTGCAGTGGTGTGACAGTGAAGTCCGTTATTTGGGAATACTGATATCCCGGGATCGGGAGGAGCTAATGCGATTGAACTATGGTCGCGCAATTGACCATATCCAGAAGTGCGTGTCCAGATGGATCACGCTCCCCCTCTCCATGGCGGGCCGGGCATCTCTTATTAAAATGGTCATACTCCCAAAACTCCTGTACTTATTCCTCAACATCCCTTATCACCCAGACAGGTTTTTCTTCACATCCCTGCGGTCTGAACTCATCCGGCTGGTCTGGGGGGGCAAGAGGCCTAGGCTGAGCTGGGATTTGTTGACCCGCCCATACGCGAAAGGAGGTTTCGATTTACCAGATTTCGCACTATATTATCATTGCGCACAGGCGCAATTTGTTTACTATTGGATCTACCCCCCCCCCCCCCCCCCTTTATGCCCCAGGTAGCTGTGGAACACTGGCTGGCGGACCCCATCCCGCTGGAAGGGGCGTTATTTAGTAAACCCGAGACACAGGCCGCTCATCAGACCCCTATTTCCAGCTCGATCCTTGCTTGGCGGCACATTGCGAGTAAATTCCACATCTCGCTAGTATATTCCCCGTTGCTGCCATTGACATATCACCCCTCTATGCCTCTACTACAGGAGCAACTATTTAAAAACATGCAGACCAAACTTAAACTTAAGACGTGGGGGGATCTGAATCATGGAGGTCGGTTTCGCTCATTAGCACACATGTAGGGACCTGTCTCCCACTTCCATGGAAACGTTTCTGTATCTCCGGCTGCGTAGTGGGATTCAGGCGGTTACAGAGACATACCCAGACGAGCCGCCTATGTTGGAGCCACTACATCAGCTGCTCCAGGCTGACTCCCCCGCGAACGCGGTCTCAAAGCTATACCACACGATTCACACCACACTTGAACTCGAGCCCTGTAAGGCACGCACTAAATGGGGGGAGGAACTGGGTACGCCCTTGGAGGATGACCTCTGGAGCTTCTGCTGCCAACAGACAGAGCAGATTTCATCCAGTAGTAGATTCGGGATCATTCATTACAAATTCTTGTACAGGCTTTATTGCACTCCCGCCCAGATGTGTAGGTTCGGCCTCCGTGAGGACGACCTATGTGGGCGCTGTCAAGCGCCATCAGCGGATTTCCTCCATCTGGCTTGGGGATGTCCGGATGTGAATAGATATTGGCAGCGGGTATTCCTGGGACTCTCTGAAATGATAGACACCCCTTTAACTCCTTCTCCTACACAGGCCCTGCTAGGGTACACTAAGCTAATCAAAAGACCATATCGTAGATTTATTACAGTTGCCCTCTTACTGGCAAAAAGACGAGTGGCATGTAGATGGGGGAGAGGTAGAGCACCCAAATTTAAAGACTGGATACAGGACATGGTACACTGTCAAGACGCACTGCTCAGGTATGCGGAGCTATTGCCTGCTGCCTCTAAACCTGTGGATGTCTGGGGGCCCCTTAAGAATTATCTCCTGTTACACCCCACTGTAGACATTGTAGGCACTGTCGATGACAATACAGACACCGCTACGAGTTCCTGATTGATGGTACAAGGGATGAAAGTCTTGTCTGGTTTGAGGGTGGGCGTGGGACTGCGAGATGCTGGTATGCCTGGAACAGATGGAGCAGTCGATGTTAGTACAGTAGGTCATGCCTGATGACACACGGAAACACCCGACTCAGACAGTTGTGGTTGCACAGTTCATTGCGCTCCATGCTCTCCCCCCACTTACCTGTGATTGCAGTAATGGCCTCTGTTCTGGACTCTATGCCGGCCAAAATGTAGACTCCGGGGAACTGGCATGTGAGAAGTTGGCCTGATGTATGATGTCACTAGTTCTAGTGTACACCTTATATCAGTCCAAATACCCTTATGGTGATTGGTTGTAAAGTCAACCTTATAGACCAGCTATCCTAGTGGTAGCATGGACAAGAGCAGTCTTAGGCTAAACTCTGAATGGCATGTGAAGCCAGCTGTGATACCATATATAATCCCTTGAATACCAAATGAAAGGACACCACAACAGATATATATATATAAAATAAAGTGTATTTATTCTATTCAAACCCTCAGCACTCTTTATGAGATTAGAGGTAAGTACAACACAGTCTTATTTAAGCATACATTAAGTCACACAGGTAAGTAATACAGTTAGGCCCTAGGGGCCACGCAAACCATATACTAAGTAAGTGGTATAAGGACCACTGTCACGGAAATAGGATAGGCCTAGGCCTAGGGAATCGCTGGGGCTACACTACACTAGCAACAGTTAGGAAGTGGGAGGCCCACGGGATTCAGGTGCAGAGTGGAAACACTCACGCGTAATGCGTAAAAGTCGATAGAAATAGTAGTTGTTAGCAATTAACAGTTTAAGGACACTTCTGAAGCAGCTAGAGAGTCGAGACTCGGAAACTAGACCCTAGGATAGTCACTACCCTTGTGAGCACCGGAGTACCCAAGTTACCTAGCCCACAGGCTGCGGGTACATAGGTGTGAACTTGCGTCGGGTTTCGTCGTGGACTTCTATGGATGCCTGAAGGAAAGTTGCTGACAGGCAGTCAGTGAAGAGTGTCCGGTGGATCCCAAGGCTGGGATCAAGAAGAGAGGAGACCTGCAAGCAGAAGGGACAGAGTCAAGGTCACTAGCCAGTGACCACGTAGAACCAGGAAGGAACCAGGCGATGTCGTGAAGATTGCAGGTGAAGGTGAAGCTTGTCGCTGCAGCCACGAGGACCAGGGAACGTCGAGGACGACCAGGACCAGGAGGCGAGCTGTCCCACGAAGGCTCTTGCTGTCGGCGGCGTCGAAGTTGGACTAGGACTCACCAAGCCTTGGCAAGCGGAACCCACGAAGAACGGAGGACTTGCTTCTGGTGCAGACCAGGAAGGTCTGGGGTGCTTCTCTTTTTCAAAGGAGCAGGAGCCAGTCTGGAGGAGCCAAACCAGCGCTGAAGATTACGGGATGCGTCGTCACAAAGGCCACTAGCCAGCGGGCAAGCAACCGGACAGACGCGGCAAGCAGGAAAATGCAGAAGGGCCCCACGTAGGACTCGTGGAGTGTGGGGGCCTGGTCTTCGGTGCAGATGGTGCTTGGGGTTGGGGCTTCTCAATCCCCGGTGCACAACTTCGAGGGTGCCTCAGAAGCTGCGCTTGAAGATACTAGCCACTTTTCCCAGGTAGCCGGTCCCACGTCTCTCGTCGCCTCCACGGATCTCCGCTCTGCTGTGGATGTGGATCAGGGTCGGAGAAGTCTGGAAGTCAAGGCTCTGGTCGGGCTCTGCAGTCGGTCCCTCGTAGAACTTTAGCAAAGCAAAGGGTAGTCTCTTGATGGTGCCTGTTTGCACAGGGTAGCCACTCCTTGGCCACAAGGGAGATTCTTCAGTCTTCTTCTTTCGTCGAATGTCGAAGGTCCAGAGTTTCTGTTCAAGTTGCAGGTTCAGGATTACCTACAGTCCTGGGGCCCAACTCCCACTCTTATACTAATCTGGGGGGCTGGGATACCTGCTAGGTCACGCCTTATGGGTGGGACCTGGGAGGGGGTGGTTACACCCACTTCCCTTTGTCCAGTTTCGCGCCAGAGCTGGGGCTGGAGTGCCCCAGCGCCGGTTTGAACTGGACTATGCAAGGAACACCTTGTGTGCCCCAGGCATGTCTCATTCCTTTCAGCCCACCCTGCCCCAATACACTAAAGGCTGTCTGGGGAGGTGCTAGCACCTCCCCAAGCAGGAAACCTATTGTCCAGGCCTCCCTGGCTGGGATCACTCCCAGCAGCAGGAGGTCAGACTTGTGTCGTGGCAGCAGCATCCATTTTGTGATGCTGAGGCTTTGGTCAGAGGCTAACAGTAAAGTATGATTTTAACATGTCTTTCCCTCTAGAAGGGGGGAATAATATCCTCATGTCCAGAAATGGTATGGGGGTATTATTCCACAGTGTTAGACACCTTACACGACATGTTTCGATAAAGCCAAACCATAGTTACCATAACCGTTTAAGATTATAAGGTACTTTAAGAGTATATGGTAGGCTATATCATAGAACAGCTATACGGACATGGTTCCGAAAGCTGCAGACAGGCTCAGCTCATGCTAGAGCACCATCTCACATGTTACCAAGCACTCTGCCTCCAGGATTGTTAAGGCCTGCCATAGGAGTGGCTGATACGTACACATGTGTCTATATGTAAGTTAGGTATAGGAATACTACACCTAAGCAAAGGGTGATTACACGACCTTGCCCCAGCTGAGTGATCAGCCAGTTGTGTCATAATGGAAGGCCAGGCCAGGGGTGGCATAATACATGCTGCAGCCCCTGTTAGGCCTAGGGTACACCTATGCCCTGGGTACCTAGGGTACACTGTACAGGGGCCAATAAGGTGATCCTATCCAAATGGGTTATGCACCTAAAGTACATAGTATCAATTTAGAGAGAGAACAGCAGGGCTGTGGGTCTGATTAGCAGGCCCACAGCCACATCTAAGTCGAAAACCAGTAAAGCAAAAGCAAAAAGTGGGGGTGAACATAGAAAGCAGACCCTACTCTCCTACAGCAATTTATTATATGTCATGTGATACTGTTAAATCTGGTGCTAACAGCTTATGTCACTATAGTTCATGTTTAATGGAAAGATTGAAGAAAATTAAAAAAAAAAAAAGGTCTTCAGTGCTTCTGCTTTGATGAATCCCAAGGCCATACAAGACCTTGAAGTGAAGATCTTTGTCGCCAAATACCAAAAGACTCCATACCATGACTGGTTGTAGTCAAAGAGAAGATCCCATTCCTGCTCCCAAAGTCTGTTCTGCGCTCATCATTATTGTGGTTGAAGTCTTTCAGTAAGGCGAAAAAAGCATTAAAAGTCCAAGCAGGACTTTGCCCTTGCTGCCACTCCCGAACTCCTGAGAAAGTGACCTTGAGGACCTCCAGCTTGGACTTTACCCACAGGTCTGCCCTCGGCACCCTGTGGACCCACTACAAGCTCTGCAATAGCTTCTGCTGACTCTGATCCTGGCCCCAGACCCTGGAATATTGTTGCCTGGTGACGAAGTGCAAACTATTGTGCTCTCCAACTTCCAGTTGGTGTCATTTCAACCAAGGCCATGCCCTGATCCCATTGGGCAGCAGCCCTGGGCAACCTGTCACATTTCAATACTCTGCCCCTGGATCAAGGAAGGGCTCAAAACCTTCATACTTTATTTGGAATAGACTGACAACAATGCATATGATTAGTGGCACTTACATGTGATTTCACACGGCACTTCCGGAACAGACTGAAGTTGGTGCGTGGCCGCACGATGCCACGTACCGCCACTCTGGGGTAGTGCTTTAAAAGTTTCTGAATCCAGTCTGATGACTGGGGAATAGTCAAAAGATGGGGAATCTGTAGTTATCACCTACCAGAGGAAGCGTTACAAAATGTAAGGAAATTGTTCAATGTTTCAAAGCTTTTTGCTGAAAAACCTGTCTTCGTTGGAGTGCTGCAAAGACAGCTTTGCTATAACCTGCTCTTTGGGGGTCTGTCCTATATTCTACCAAAAGTTTAGCAGAAACTTTTGGAGTCTCATCTATTACCAGAGGGAGCCCTCCCAACAGGTACAAAAGTCTGCACTGCCTTTTCCTGACTCCAGAGGACATGTTGTTAGCAGAGGCTGTAGCCATCAGTAAGGACATAAGTCTTACTCCTTTTCTTCACTTACCTGGCTGCAGTCAAACTGTTTTGATTTCCCCTCTCATGGCTGGGATGGGGAAAGATTTGTTTCAGCATGGTTAAACACTCCCTTTGTTTCTCCTGTTTCACCTTTGCTTAATCAGACTTCTGAACGCCTTCCTTTTGAAGGGAAAGTACAGAATCTTGAGTTTGGCCCAGATTCTTTCAAAGCTGGATGCAGGGGACTGGATGGTGTCCTTGAACTTCCAGCTCCCGATCGCCATCTTGGGTGTAGGGCTGAGACGCCCCCAAGACGCTTCCGGGGCTGCGCTCTAGTTGGAACGAGCGCCGCTTGCCACACGCTACTTAAAGGCCAATATGGTCGCGCGCAGCGTACGCGCGCAGCGTCGCACCGGAGGAGCGCCAGAGGAAAGCCCGTCTGTGCCCGTACGGGCCAAAGGGCCACCCCCCCTGACCGTCCACGGGTTTACTCACCTGCTACCCTCAGATCTCTCCGAACAGGTAAAACCGTGTTGGATGGGACAACTTACGCCAGTCTTCGGTCTGACGCTTTGTTACAGGGAGAGAACATACCTAACTCTACTAGCACACAAGGTTTGGTAATCGCCACGCTTAACACACGCTCCTTGCATAAGCACCATCTTGAGGTATTTACACTTTTAGGTGAGGGAGAGATAGACATCCTTGCACTTTCAGAAACATGGCTGGGTACCTCATCAACACCGGACATTCTAGCAGCCCTACCCCCTAATTTTGATGTTATGTGGTATAACCGCCCTAAGGACAACAGAGGGGGAGGGGTAGCAATCTTGTTCAAGAAGAGTCTTAAGGTGACACAGATTATAGCAGAAAACTGCGATTGCGCAGAATTATTAGGGATAAAAATATCATTAAAATCCTCATGCATCCTGTTGCTGCTAGTCTATCGTCCACCTCAGACTTTATCAGAGTTTAACGATACCTTTTTTGAACTACTGACGGACTTGGCCTCTAGATATAAGTCCCTTATAGTGGCAGGGGATTTTAACTATCACTGGGACAAGGTCCCCAGGGGGCCCACTGAGACAGAGTTCGAAACTAACCTCTCTGCTCTCCACTTAACTCAACTCGTAAGGGGCCCAACCCATGTGAAGGGCCACACTCTAGACCTCGTCTGGTCCTCGTTGTCACTGATGAAAATTCTCTAAGTCCGCCCTTGCATATGGTCAGACCATTATCTGATCAAGTGCTGGGTTCCGGGAGACCCAGTGTCAGTGTCAGCGGCCCCTCTACAAATGAGGAGGAAAGTCCGCTCCTGGAAGAAGATTGAGGCCGATTCCTTAATTTCGATCCTGCTCTCCTTCCCCCCTCCTAAGATGAAGCAGGCAAATCTGGACTCATACACTATGACCCTTACGACCTGGATTCGATCTGCTCTAGATAAGCTTGCTCCAGAGCGACTGGAGCTGACTCGAAAAAAAGGGAAGGGTGCTCCCTGGTTTGATGCATCACTTAAAGAAAAGAAGCAAGCTCTCCGCAAGGCAGAGCGTAGGTGGAGACTTAACTATGGGCCAGCAGAGTCACTCACTTTTAAGTCACTTCTTGCCAGCTATAAACTGGCTATCCTGGCGAGGAAATCTGCCTTCTATGAGAATAGAATCAGGGAGGCCACTAACAAACAAAGAGAAACCTTCGTGATTCTAAGGGAACTCACGCAGCTAAGCGATAAAAGTTTCGTGGTGGACCAACCCGACTGTGATACCTTTCAAAGCTTCTTCCTTCAGAAGGTAGAGGATATCCTGATGGACATTGCCACACTTTCAGATAATCTGTCACTGCCATCTTGCCTAGACACTCAGCAGCCAGCTGGGACCTTGAATAGCTTCCCAGAGATTGATGGAAAGCGTTTGACGGAACTTGTCAGCCATGTCAAATCAGGATCTAGTACAGATCCTTGTCCCCCGAAAATCTTCAAGCTGACTTTGCCAGGTATTCAGCCCCAACTGCTGTACCTACTGAATGCCTCTCTAGAAGCGGGCTACCTTCCAGCATCAGTGAAGGAAGCCAGGGTTTCCCCACTTCTAAAGAAAGTAGGTGATGACACTAAGGCACTGAAAAACTATAGGCCTATATCCCAACTGCCTTTTCTTAGCAAGATCTTAGAAAAACATGTCTTGAACGCCTTGGCCAGCTAGCTAGAAGAATACCATCTACTTCATGCCAGGCGGCGGGCTTCCGGCCACAGCACAGTACAGAACTGGTTATGGCTACGGTCACCGATGAGTTGCGAATCAGAGCAGATAACAAACAACCATGTGCTCTGATTCTCCTTGACCTGTCGGCAGCCTTTGATACGGTCAGCCATACCATCTTGCTGGACCGTATCGCGAAGTTGGGGATAGCTGGCCAGGCGCTCAAGTGGTTAGAATCCTTCCTGTTGGGCCGTACTCAGAGGGTTCAGATGGGGGATCAGCTGTCTGGGATTAGGGACGTGACATGGGGTGTGCCTCAGGGGTCCGCACTATCTCCCTTACTTTTCAACATCTACCTGCAACCTCTGATGGAAGAGCTCACGCGTAGAAACTGTGAGATTTTCAACTACGCTGATGATACTCAGCTGCTGGTGCAGCTGGAAGAAACAAGAGAAGCACAGGAATCAGTAAGGAATCTGCTTAGATTCACGGTCAACTGGATGACTCGTAACTTCCTGAAGGTGAATGTCGAGAAAACTGAGGTGTTGGTGCTTACTAGCAAGGCCAACCCTTGGGATGACCTGTATTGGCCCCCAGAACTTGGAAAAACTCCCACTCCCGGCACCGTGGTAAAGAGTCTTGGCCTAAAGATTGATGCGGATCTTACCTTGGCCCCTCAAGTGTCGGCTGTGGTGGGCTCCTGCACGGCCGTGATGCGGCAGTTACGTAAGCTAACCACTATTCTTTCAGCTTCCACATTACAAACCATTGTCTCAGCGACTGTTTATGGTAATGCCTTGTATCTCGGCTTATCACAGAAGCTGTTGAGGAAGCTGCAGGTTGTGCAGAATGACGCAGCCAGGCTGATTTTCTCTCTCCCGAGAAGCTCACATGCAACCATACTCCTCCGTAAGTTGCACTGGCTGCCTGTGAAGTTTAGGGTCCAATTTAAATGTCTCTGCATTGCCCATAAGGCTTTCTTTGACAAAGCCCCAGAGTATATTAAGCAACGCCTGAGGAAGTATGTCCCCGGCAGTTCGAGGCATGTGGGCTGCTGAATTCATATCTGTGCATAGATCGCCGCCTAGTGTTGGGTCCGGATGTTTGCACGTTGTTGTCCTGGAAGAGTCTTCGAAGTATCCTGGGATAGGTGACTCCTCCCCTGGACTACAGTGCGCATGGGCATCCTCTCCATCCTCAGATTGTTTTTTTCCGCCATTGGGTTCGGATGTGCTTATCTTGGCCTTTAGTTCGCGTCGGTACTGTTCCCGATCGGTATCGATAGTATATTGTTAGTTTACTAACTTCCAGAACCAACTTTTTCGCATTTTCACCGACCATCGACCCTTCATCGACGATGGAATCGAGGACACCATTCAAGCGGTGTCCTGTATGCAATGCGAAATATCCCCATATCGACGTCCATCCGTTGTGCAACAAATGCCTTTCACCGGATCACGACGAATCTACATGTATGGCCTGTGCCCAATTCCGATCCAAGAAGACTCTTCGGAATCGACGAGCAGCAAGACTCGAAGCGCAGCAAGCGGCACCAGCCCCAGCCAACATCTTCAGCGCCGAAGACGAAGATGTCGAAGACGTGGAGAACCTACCCTCCAGCCCCGCTTCCGAACACGACTCCGTATCGGAAGACGTCGAAGAACAACTCTTTTCCAGAGATGAAGCCGACACCGAGGTAGGAGACTACAATGAGGCCTTAGGGGCCGAAGAGAGTAGCTCCGGTGACGAGCAAGGCCTACCCGTACAGACTGAGGATATCCCAGTGAGCCAGTCTATGGATCCGGTCGAGGGATCGCCTTCGGGCCTTACCCAAGACCTATCCCGCAGTTCTTCGGCCCCGCCCTCTGGCCCGGCCTCGGACATTCAGCGGCAGCCATTACTACCCAAAAAGGCTGGTTTCCCTTCTTCGAAACCGAAACCGAAAGCTGCATTGGTTCACCAGAAACCGAAACCGAAAGTAACGCTGGTCGGATCGAGGCCCACCACACCTTCGACGCCAGCAAAACCCGTCGGCGCCGACCGCACCAAACGAGATTTCGGTGCCGAGCTTGCAGCAGCCGACGTCGGCGCCGACACACGGAAAAAGAGCTTCGGTGCCACCAAACCTCCTCGGCTACCGGCACCGACACAATCGGCTCCGACCCCAAAGGTCAAACTGCGTGCTGCGTCGCACCCCGCTTCGACAGCACCACCAAAGGCACACTCATCTAAGACGTCGACGGCCATTGCCGCCCCTCGACTCGATGACTCGCCGGCACCGAAGAAGTCCACGCCCGCCTCTACAGAAACGGCCGGCACAAAGGACTCGATGGCACTCCAGGTGCGGACCGTTGCTGCGCAACGCACCAAACACAAAGCAGTCCTCCAGGACACGTCAGGCTCCGAGCCGATAAAACCTCCAACGGCCTCTTCGGCACCGACCAATTTCACTTTTGGCCTGCCGCCATCCACGGCCCCAAAACTGTTCCAGATCAGAACACGGGTCACCCACACCACGTTCACGCCTGCCGAACGCTCTCCTGCGGAGTCGTCTCCGTCACATGTCATCGACGCCGACACCGGCAGGATGGTGCTCCACAAAAGGAGAATAACTTCAGAGTCAGCTTTGGACTCCTACCGGATCCCGCTTAAGAAAAAGCTGCCGGTGACTTCGGAACCAGTTCTTTCCGAACCTCTCCACTCCTTTTACCAGGATCCACAGTCCTTCTCTCCCACACACTCCGACACTGACGTTTTGGAGGACTACATGGGTGACCACGTCCCCTACCCCGGAGAGATGGACCCTGAAGGCCAACAGGACCCTGACCAAGATTGGGATGACCCTGTAGACTCGGGTGCACCTATGGATACACAGGACCCGCAACTCTATGGAGCAAAAACATCTCCCACAGAGGACACTGCCGCATTCAACGCCCTAATTGAACGTGCTGCGGCCAATCATGGGGTGCAACTCCACTCTGACACCGTGGAGGACGACTTTCTCATGGATACTTTCGCATCCTCAGAAAGGAATACAAAAACTCTACCCATGTTAAAGGGTGTCCTCAAACCAGCAAAGGACATCTTCAAAGAACCCACCAGGGCAAGAGTAATAAACCCCAGAATCGACAAGTAATACAGGTCGGCGCCTGGGGACCCTACCTACATTAGAGGCCAGTTACCTCTAGATTCCATTGTAGTTGCGAATGCTCGCAAACGGGCACACTCGCAAACAGGTGATGCTCCTCCCCCGGACAAAGAGTCCAAGGTGCTAGAGACCTCCGGCAAACGGGTTGCGGCCCAGGCAGCTAATATATGGCGCATTGCCAATACTCAAGCGCTCCTCGCCCGCTACGATCGAGCACACTACGACACACTAGAACAATTACTCCAACATCTCCCTGACCAATTCAAAGAAGGTGCAGAGATCCTCATCAGGGAGGGACAACTCCTCACAAACGCATCCATCAAGTGTTCACTGGATGCCGCAGATACAGCTGCCAGAGCCATAAACACTAGCGTCATGTTGCGACGACACGCCTGGTTGCGAATCTCCGGATTCAAACCTGTGGAACAAAATAACATCCTCAACCAGCCTGTCAACCCCGACTACTTATTCGGACCGGAGGTTGACACCACCCTAGAGAAAATAAAAAAGGACACGGACACTGCAAAGTCCATGGGGGCTCTTCAAACGCAGTCCTTTCGGAGCGGCTCCTTTCGTCGCCCCGGAAATAGAGGAGCAGGTAGAGGACAGGGGTCACAGCAAACCTACAACAAAGGCAACACACAAAGCACCTACGATAAAAACACCCGGGGTGGTTATCGTGGCTCAAGCACAAAGGGCAGAGGACGCGGTTACGGCAACACCAGGTCCTCGCCCAAGAACAAACAGTGACGCCCTCTCCCTTCCTCCCGACCACATAACACCTGTCGGGGGGAGGCTACAAAGGTTCCTGTCCACGTGGAACTCCATCACCACGGACAGGTGGGTCAAAGACATTGTCAAATACGGTTACTGCCTAGAATTAACCTCAACTCCACCCACAATACCTCCAAAACACCGTCCTATGTCCTCAGAGCACTTAACGCTCTTACAGCAGGAGGTGCTAAGCATGCTACTAAAAGGCGCAATAGAGGTCGTACCCGTCCACGAGCAAGGTACGGGGGTGTATCCCTGTACTTTTTAATACCAAAAAAGGACGGGTCACTCAGACCTATATAAGACCTAAGACCCCTGAACCGCTACATTCTCTCCGAGCATTTTCACATGCTCACTTTACAGCAAGTCCTCCCACTGCTCAAACAGGGAGACTTCCTGGCCACACTGGACCTCAAGGATGCGTATTTCCACATACCCATTCACCCCTCACACAAAAAATACCTCAGGTTCACTGTTCAGGGGCAGCACTACCAATTCAAAGTCCTTCCCTTCGGCGTGACAACAGCACCCAGGGTTTTCACAAAGTGCCTAGCTACTGTGGCGGCACATCTACGGAGGCAGCACATACACGTCTACCCTTACCTGGACGACTGGCTCGTTCAAGCAAAGTCAGCCCAGCAATGTGCCAGCCACATGTCCCGCACCATTCACCTCCTTCACTGTCTGGGATTCTCACTAAATTACCCAAAATCCCATCTCCAGCCCGCATACGTACAACAGTACCTAGGTGCGACTATAGACACTCTGGCGGCCACAGCTCAGCCAAATTTAGTGAGGATCAACAGCATGCAAATGCTGATTTCCAAGTTCAAACCCCAACACTCCCTTCCTGCGCGAGTGTTCATGCAGTTGATAGGCATGATGGCCTCCTGCATTTTCATAGTCCCACACGCGAGACTACATATGCGCCCGCTTCAGGAGTGCTTAGCACGTCAGTGGAATCAGGCTCAAGGACAGCTGAAAGACCTAGTGTTGGTGAGCGGTCGGCCATACAACTCTCTGCATTGGTGGAATCCACAAAACCTTTGCAAGGGCCGACCGTTCCAAGAGCCTGTTCCACAAATAATACTGACAGCGGACGCGTCTCTCCAGGGATGGGGAGCTCATGTACTCCACTACACAGTGCAGGGACTATGGACAACACAACAGAAAAAGATGCACATCAACCTTCTGGAACTGATGGCAATCTTCCTGGCAATGAAGGCATTCAAAGTACACTTGTGCAACAAAGTCGTGTTGATCCGGACGGACAACATGACCGCCATGTACTACATACAGAAGCAAGGAGGAACACACTCTCCACAGTTGTCTCATCTGGCTCAGAGCATGTGGAAGTGGGCCATTCAGAGGAACATGTTCCTCATGTCAGAACACCTCCCCGGCAAGGACAACCAGATGGCGGATCTGCTCAGCAGACACAGCCACCAGATGCACGAGTGGGAGTTACACCCATCAGTACTCCAACCGTACTTCCAGCAGTGGGGTCATCCAGAGATAGACCTATTCGCCACAAGCGAAAACGCAAAATGCCAAAGCTTTGCCGCCAGGTTCCCACATCCGCAGTCGCAGGGCAATGCGATATGGATGAACTGGTCCGGCAGATTTGCGTACGCTCTTCCCCCAGCACCACTGATACCGCTGGTGGCACGCAAACTCAGACAACACTCACTGACACTCGTCCTGGTTGCTCCAACGTGGGCACGCCAGCCGTGGTACACCACCTTTCTCGAACTTTCCGTGGTGCCGCATCAAAGGCTGCGGATCAAACCCGCGCATTTGACGCAGAACCATGGAGAGATTCAGCACCCAGATCCGCAACAGCTGAACCTGGCGATCTGGCTCCTGAAGTCCTAGAGTTTGGCTACCTAAACCTGCCACCTGACTGTATGGACATCATTAAGGAGGCCAGGAGACCCACTACCAGAGCTTGCTATGCAGCCAAATGGAAAAGGTTCGTCATTTATTGTACTAATAATGACATTAACCCGCTAGACGCATCCATACAAAACATAATTTGTTACCTCTTACACCTATACCGATGCAATCTGGCGTACACGTGTCCATTTGACCGCAATATCAGCCTATCTGCAGACCAGGCAGCACCTCTCTCTATTCAGAGTGCCTGCCATCAAAGCATTCTTGGAAGGACTCAAACGAGTCATTCCACCAAGCCACCCACCGGCCCCAATGTGGAACCTCAACTTGGTCCTCACACGCCTGATGGGTCCACCCTTTGAACCTCTACACTCATGCGAGCTTCAATTTCTTACCTGGAAAGTAGCTTTCCTAGTAGCGATCACTTCTTTAAGAAGAGTTAGTGAACTCCAGGCACTAACCGTTCAAGAGCCATTTATACAGGTTCACGCCAACAGGGTCGTACTACGTACCAACCCCAAATTCATGCCCAAGGTGGTATCGCAGTTCCACATGAATCAAACTATTGAACTGCCTGTTTTCTTTCAAAACCCACAAACTGTCGCAGAAAGAGCACTCCATACACTAGATGTGAAGAGAGCCCTCATGTATTATATCGACAGGACTAAGATCTTTAGGAAGACAAAACAACTTTTCGTTGCCTTTGCGCCACACCACAAAGGTAACGCTATCTCCAAAGCAGGTATAGCCAGATGGATCGTTAAATGTATTCAAATTTGCTATCAAAAGGCTAAACGCACATTAACGATTCCCCCACGAGCCCACTCAACACGTAAGTTAGGGGCCTCCATGGCTTTCCTAGGAAACATTCCCCTGCATGACATATGTAGAGCAGCCACCTGGTCCACTACACATACATTTACCAAACACTATTGTGTAGATGTGCAATCAAAACAGCAGGCAGCTGTAGGACAGGCTGTTCTCAAAACTCTTTTTCAGACCGCTGCAGCTGGCACTGGTAGCCGCCGCTAATAGAGGGCACTGCTATGTATTCTATGCACAGATATGAATTCAGCAGCCCACATGCCTCGAACTGAATATGCTACTTACCAGTATGCATCTGTTCTTGGCATGTAGGGCTGCTGACATTCATATCGCCCTCCCTCCTCCCCGGCGCCTGTAGCAGCTGCAGCTCTCAGAATTACTGTAAGCATGGTCATCACTTTCTGTATCTACTCCATCACTGCCACAATGGCGAAAAACAATCTGAGGATGGAGAGGATGCCCATGCGCACTGTAGTCCAGGGGAGGAGTCACCTATCCCAGGATACTTCGAAGACTCTTCCAGGACAACAACGTGCAAACATCCGGACCCAACACTAGGCGGCGATCTATGCACAGATATGAATGTCAGCAGCCCTACATGCCAAGAACAGATGCATACTGGTAAGTAGCATATTCAGAACTCTACGCTCTGGCCATGTTTCCAATTTGTCTCAACCTAGATTTAACTTAAAAACTAAAGGAGGCTGTGCTCTCTCAGTGATAATTCCCCAACTTTGCAATGATCTTCTGGCTAGTCTGAAGGAAGATTCACAGCTACTCTCCTTTAGGAAAAAACTTAAGACACACTTATTTGGAAAGGTAACACTTCAAGCCTAATTGGAGCAGGCAGAGGGCACTGAGGCGTCTGTATGTTTGTGGTTTTTCTGTTGAGCGCTTAGAGACCGGCGGTGATAGGCGCTGTATAAAAACCCTATAACATAACCATTCCTCCTACCCCATCCAGAGCTGACAGTAATGACGGACGCATCATCTCTGGGTTGTGACTGTCACTTGGGAGAAGATAGATATCAGGAGCCTGTCAGCTCCTCTGGATAAATACACCATATCAACCTTCTAGAGCTTTGTGCAGTTTGATTGAAAGCCTTCCTCCCATCCTTTCAAGGAAAACCGGTTCAGCACTTGATGGAAAATGCAACAGCCTGTGATGCTTGAACAAGTAGAGCAGAATGGGCTGTGTGTCAGGAAACATTGCAACCTCCAATGGTTCTCTCTGACGACCAATCCCGTAGTGGGCTGGTGGAATGCCAGGTCAGACGAGCACAGCAGACATCATCTGGCTAGGGTCCTTCGCCTGAATCTCTACAACCTACACCTGCATGTCTGGAGATTGTGTGGCACTGGCTGAGTGGATTTTATCTATCTGCAAAAGTAGTGTTTTATTTTTGCAGCTAGACGCCAGTTGACTAAATCTATTTACTCATGTCCATGGGCCAAATTCTTGGCCTTTTATGGAGACTGTTCAGTTGATCCTTTGCAGGCCAAACTATCTGATATATTGCTATTTTGTTTTATCTTTGGTTAAAGGTTAATTTTCTGGCATTTTGGCATTTCTACGTTTTGCCTGACCATACTTCATTATTCAAATATGTGTTTCTTAAAAGTGCTCACATATATTTACTCTCCTTGCATCCTTTATTAAACATTAGTGGGACCTTCATCTGATAGAGACTACTGGCCGCAGATTCCTTCACGTAGAATTATCCCCAGGCGTGAGACTGGATCCGGAAACTTTTTTGACACAGCATCCCTGGGTGCCAGGGGCGGGGCGACATCACGCGACTCCGCCCAGGCGTCGTCCGCATACGTGACGTCAGCGAGGTCACATAAGACCCGCCCCGGCGCGCCTCCGTCAGTTTTTTCCTTTTCCGCGTGCAACGCGGATCCGATCCTTGCTAAGGGCCTGTTAGGGTCCCTTTTTCTTCCATTTCTTTTTGGTGGAACAGTGTACTAATGCCTTCAGGCTTTAAATCTTGCACGTTTTGTGGGCGTCTTATGTCGGCGACGGACCCTCACCTCATTTGTATGTGGTGTTTGGGGGAGGATCACGGCACCACAGATTGTGCGGCATGCCAACAGTTGAAGCCGAAGTTGCGGCGGGAGTGCCGGATGAAACTTCTCTCGGCACGTCTCTCCAGGTCGACGTCTTCCCACGGTCTGCTTTAGCGGACGGCTTCAGATTTGGCGGTGGTGGTCGTCTTCGCCCTTCTCCGATGTCATGTGAGCGTCGCTCGCCTGTGGGTAAGTGTCGCAGTTTGTCCCCGAGGGCTGGTTTGCGGCCTCCCGGGGGCGTGGACTCTCCGCGGGTGATGCGGCCCCACGTGTCATCCTATCCACCGTTTCCCGGTGTTGGGCGTCGAAAGTCCAAATGGAGAAACACGCGGCGGCTTTACAGGCCTTGCTGGCGTCTCCTCCTCCTTCCCCTCCTGGGGCGTCGGTGGATCCCTCGCCCTGCGCAGGGCGCTCCGCGGCGCCGCCGGTGGCTCCGGCGCCGACTGGTTCGGATCCAAGCTTGGAGGAACTGGTTCTGTTGGGATGCGGCTCCTCTGGGGCACCTCCTTCAGGCCACGGCGTCTCTGCCTCACCGCAAACTCCCGCGGAGGTCCCTGTGGTGTCGCGGGAGGTCGCCGGGGCTCGGGTCGCATCCCCGAGAACCTCTCAGTCCTTTGACAAGGTGGTCCTGTCTAAGGCCGAGGTGACGCTGCTACGGCGCCGGCAGCAGCTGGACCGTGCGGAGCCACAGGGGTTGGTGGACCCTCCTCGTGCCTCTCCGGGTCGAGGCCGAGGGAGGACCCCTCGTCCCTCTCTGGGCCCCTCTCGTCCCTCCCCACAGGCGGCTGCCTCCTCGGAGGGCGAGTCGGAGGTTGGATCGTCCCTGGTGCCGCCACATGGGTTGCCGAGCGATCTTCGCCTCATTCTGTGCCGCGGCTGCCGGGAGGCTTCGTGCCACTCCCCAGGCCTGTCTCATTCCCCCACGCAGGTGGCTGCCTCGGTGGGGGTCGGGTCAGCGTCATCCCGGCGCCGCCTCGGGCCGGTGCGGCTCCAGCTCTACTCCGGTCTCTGCTCCGGTCTCCGGTGCGGGGTGACTTGGAGGTACCTTGTCCGGTGACACCGGCTGGTGCCGATGTCCTGCCTCAAGCAGCGGACTCTACGGCTCCGCGCAGGGGTCGTACCGTGGATTCGTCTTCGGACGCTCCTTCTCCGGAGGCAGGCTGTATATTGGTGTCGTCCTCCCCGGAGACTGGTCGCCGTGTGGTGTCTTTTTCATCCGGCATCGAAGGGTGGCTCCCCGCCCTTCCTGAGGCAGAGATGTTTGTTGGAAGAGCGGCAGGTCCCTCATTCTTCGGCTCCTTCTGACTTCCAGGTCTGGCCCTTGCTCGTCCCGCTTGTCCTCGGGGACGGCCGCCTTAGTTTGCAGCCGTCGCCCACAGAGGAGCTGCTTTCTCCACCGCGGGGCCCTACCGAGGCGGATGCGGCCTTCGCTCACGCGGTGTCCATGTCTGTGGGCATCCTGCGCATGGGTGACCCGGTGGCTCACTTTCCGGCGGACTATCTATTGGAGGTCCTCCACCAGGGCTCTGGTGGGAGGGCAATCTTACTTCCCTTTGAAGATTCGCTCCTTTCTTCCTTGACGGGGGCTTGGAGGCGTCCTGCCTCAGGGAACCCGGTGCCGCAGCATCTTCTGTACCGGCACCTCCCGGCGCCGTGTGAACCGGCGTGTCTTTCCCTTCACCCCTCAGCCGCTAGCCCCCTTTTGCGGACTTCTTTTCCCTCCCTGCCACCACTGTTGACTCCGCCATCCCGAGAGGCACGCAGGCTGGACTCATGGGGACGCAACATGTTCGCCTCGACCTGCGGGCCTTTAACACCTTGTGTGTGCTGGCTAGGGCCTCCTTCTGTTTGTGGGACTCGGCTGAGTCTCCGGGATCTGCAGCATCCCAGGAGTCTGGTCAGGTGGACTTACGGCATCATGCATTGGATGGCCGGGAGCTTGCGACGTTTATTCTCCGCTCTCAGAGGTGCTGGGCCGGGCCATGGCTTCCTCATTCGCTCTCCGTCGCCATGCTTGGCTTCGGGACGGAGTATTCCCTGAGAATATTCGGGAGCGACTCATCAACCTTCCGTTTGATGGCTGCCTGTTGTTCCATGCCCCGGCCGACTCTGCCATCCAAAGGCTCTTGGCAGGGCTCCGTCCTCCTCCTCCTCCGTCCCCTCCTCAATGACTTCTGAGTTGGTTGATTCTGGGCCTTCTTTGGCCGGCTGTTCTGGCTGTGGAGTGTGTTTTCTGGCCGTTTACGTCCTTCCTTCGGACTTTGGCATTGTTGGCTGCTGGACGGCCCTTGTGTTGATTGTGTGTGGGTTCTGCAGGAGTTGTTGCTCAGACTTGGCCCTGAGATTGGGCCTTCTGCTTTGCTTGAGCTGCTTGTCAAACCTTCAGCGGGGGTGTTTTTTTCCCTGTGGCTCTTTTGTTTTTTCCTCTGCTGCGGAAGTTCTTCCAAAGAGGGTTCCCATATCTTGGGACTTAACGTACCCTACGTGGGGTAGTGGTAGCTGTAATCTGGCTTGCGCTCTGCTAGAGGGTTCTGGTCGCCTTCGGGTGCCTGTTCTCCATGGCGTTTAGGTAGGTTGATTTTGCTTCCTGAGGTCGTGTGCGCGGCCACTCGTAGTGGTGGCCCGGGCATTTCCTCCTCTCCCTGCTCCTGTCCTAAGTTCTGGGATGATCCTGTGTCTCCCTTGCCGGGCGTCGCCTACTTGCCCTTCCTGGGGCCTTGGGCTGTTCTTCTTGCTTCTGACTTTGACTGCCGGTGCTGTTCTGGCTGGCAGGCTGCTCTCCATCTGGAGTGGGTTCGCCCTCTTTTCCCCAGTTTCCTTGGGCCCTCTAGGCTTCTTCTTCTTTTTCTTCCGCTTTTCCTGTCTTGGCTTTGGGCGGAAGCTATGTTGCCTTGTGGGGGAGTGGGGTGCTTCGGCCTCTCAGTCCTTGCCCTTGGTTCTTCTGCTGTGTGTGTACGAGCCTCTTCAGCCTTCTTTCCCTCCTACATCCCCTTGGGATCGGTGGGGTCCTGCTTGTGGGCGTTCCCTTGGCCTGGCAGGGGCGAGGTTCTACCTGGTCCACAGATCTGGTCCCCTGTGGGGCCCTCTGTTCTGCATTGACTGGTGGGGTCCTTTCACAGACCCTCCTTCCCAGGGGGTATTACTAGGGTATCTATTCTACGTGAAGGAATCTGCGGCTAGTAGTCTCTATCAGATGTACGCGTTACTTACCTTCAGTAACGATGTATCTGGTAGAGATGATTCTAGCCGCAGATTCCTTCACGGCCCGCCCTTCCTCCCCTATTCTGCGAGGACCCTTGGGTTGGTCTTCCGAACTCGCCTCCCGGTGGAGGGCTGTATCTCCTGTGAGTGCTTGGCTTGTTCTTGACGGGCAACTCCATCTGGGGGCGTTTCATTCCTCCTTTGGTTCTTTGCAGGATGGCGTTCTGGTGCTCCGGTGCCCTGCTGCTCTGGCTTCTCCAGGTTTGGGGGGGATTGCTTTCTATCCCTGTCCTCCCTCCCCTCCCTTCCTTCCATTGCTATCCTCTGATTAAGGGTCGTCTGGCCAGGTCTTGCCCGTGTCCTTTGTGGGTGGTTGCACTCTAGGTTGGGGTGGCTTGGAAGTTTGTTGTCCCTGTCTGTCTTGGGCCTGGTCCCATTCCTTGCTCAGGATGGAGGGGGTGGGGTTTACTACGTGGGCCATGCGTTTACGCATGTTCTTTGCCTCCAGGGCACAGGAATGGGAGGCTGTCTATGTGCTGGCAGGGTGACTGCGCAGGTTTCTGCTTCTTCTTCTTCTTTCTTCTTCCCTGCCCTTGGGTTCTGCGGTGTTGGCATTACTCTGGTGATGTTGTTAGTTTTTCTGCTCTTCGCACACTGTTCCCATGCTTCCACAGTTTTTTATCTCGTGGTTCCGCGTTGTGGTGCGGAAAAGTTCTCCGAAGAAAACTGACGTAGGCGCGCCGGGCGGGTCTTATGTGACCTGACGTCACGTACGCGGACGACGCCTGGGCGGAGTCACGTGATGTCGCACCGCCCCCAGCGCGCAGGGTTGCTGTGGCAAAAAAGTTTCCGGATCCAGTCTCACGCCTGGGGATAATTCTACGTGAAGGAATCTGCGGCTAGAATCGTCTCTACCAGATACATCGTTACCGAAGGTAAGTAACTCGTACATTTGGTCCTCATGTGTTTGATGTGCATGCTCCTAGAGGTTGTGCACTGCTGCTCGCTGAGCTTGCTCACCATTAGGACAATATTCTGCATTTCAATTAGTTCTGCGCCTCAAGTCTGACCCACAAATGCTGTTGGTGCAACCTCTATATTACACCTTCTTTGTGGACAAATGAAGTTGTGAACTGATGCTTCCTGGTGTCGCCTTTGCATGTGGGACAGTCCATCACTCTCTGTGCCTTCACTCTGATACGACCCACTCTAGTTAGACCCAAGAATAGACCTTCGCTTTTACTTCGAGCAAACTATGGATCATTGAGTGGATAACCAACTTTTTATTGACTTTGCCCGTGCCAAGTAGTGGAAAGTGGTTTAGAAGCAAACCTTCTTTAAATGAAGCATCCTGTGCATAAAACCATCCAGTGTTGTTGCTAGAAAGCAGTCTTCTGAGGACCTCCAGACACTTTCCACCAGACCGAAGGCTGCCACTACAGCATTGCCTAAGGTGTGTTCCGATATTGGATATCTGCGGTGATTAGTTTGAGCTGGTAGTTTACGGTTCTCAGCACCGACACTTATGCCAGTCTGCCACATGGTGGTGATGTTTGTCTAATTTAGAGATGAACTCAACAACAATTGTTTATTAATTCAATATACATACAAAATGACTACTACCTGTTGCCCAAGCCATTCTTATAGCTTTGAGGATCTGAAATAGTTTGAATTGTCACACTTGTAAGTGTGTGAGGGTTAGCGGGTGTGTTGGGACTGTCATTGGCAGCGCTGGACGGGGCCATGAGTGATGCAAGCTGCAATGGCCTTTTAACAAGGACCCTGGCTTATATGTTTTTACAAGTTATTTACTGGATATCTGTCAGGATGCACACCTTCACCAGGCATTACCCTGCAGGACTTCCTGGTATGACAACCTTCCTCTGAGCGACAAGATTCTATCTCAGAAAAGGGGACATTTGTTTTATCCTAAAATCAGGACTCCCAGTCATCCTGCTTGATTTTTGAAAGGTTAACTTAATCTGATTATCATCTTCCTCAGGAGTTTTGTTTATGTAGTTAGTGACATTCAGGCTTCCTATTCCAGCAAATGCATTTATTTGCTGAATGGATTAAGGGCTTATCAATAGATCAGTTAGCAGTAATGGATTAACCCTAAAACCGTAGTCTCTTCCTTAGGAATATACCATCCCTTTGTCATTAAGCTGGCACCATATTGCTGACATGCACTGGGGCAGATAGGTTCTTGGGAGGCACACTGACTGTGCACAAACTGTAAAGTGGTTCATAGTTATTATAGCCTTCACTCCGTAAAGAGTGCCTTTTGCAAAGAGGCATGCGGGACCCAGTGACCCCCATACCCAGCTCCAGGCGTTCTATTATGGTCTGGCGTGGTAACACACCGCATTCCTCATTTAGCCAGATCCTAGCCTCCCCCTCTCAAAATCAGGGCATCCTGTTTCAGCGAAAGAGAGAGGTGATTAATAACTCCCTCTCCATCTTTCACTGCTGCAGTGCAGCCACCTACGTGTGTAACAACACATTTATATTTGTAATATGGTGCATGCAGGAAAGTGCCTTTTCTGACATGGTCGCCCCCACTTTTTGCTCACTGGTTCTGATAGAGACATCTAGCCGCAGATTCCTTACCTTTGAACTTCCAGGCGCCAGGCTGGATCCTGAAGATTTTTTATAGCAGTACCCCTGCGCACTGGAAGGTGGCATCAGTCAACTCTGCGTGACATAGTAGGCGTTGTTTGTTGTCGTTGTGATGTCTGCGTCATCAATATAACCACCTCTCCGGTGCGCTGACATCAGTACATTTCATGACTTTCCACGCCAGAAGCGCGGAGCCATGAAGTGACTGACCGTGGTGAGTTGGTCATCCACCCGAAACTCTTTGTTTCGATCGAGATAGAACGACAACGCTCTCTTTGGTTCCAGACGATGGAAATTCTCCTCTTCCTTGGAAGGGTACGGAGGTGCATAGAAATTGGGTAGATTAACCGACTGCCCCATATGAAATGGTTTTACCACCTTAGGTAGAAAAGATGCCCTTGTGCGGGGCACCACTATATCCGGTAAGATCGTCCGGTAAAAAGGCTGTAATGACAGTGCCTGCAGTTCGCCCACCCTCCTGGCAAAAGTTATTGCCACTAAGAAGACTGTTTTCATGGAGAGCAGCTGTAGTGGGCAGTTGTGCAGCGACTCAAACAGTGAACACATCGGAAAGGTTAGAACCAAGTTAAGATCCCATTGTGGCATAATAAAGGGTGAGGGGGAATCAAGTGGGTTAACCCCTTACCACCAGAGGGGATTTAAAAAGAGAGGGCTGATCAGGCAGACGAAGAAAAGAGGAAAGGGCCCAATGATAGTCCTTCAAGGTGCCCAGAGCAGAGCCCTGCTGGGCCAAGGAAAGACATTTTGTAAAAACCGTGAATGGTGAAGAAAATGAGTAAAATGGATTGAATAAATTAAGGGTGAAAAAGGAGAATAAAAAGGAAGTGAAACGTGGATTAACTAAGGAGTGAAATATACATTTGATTCATTGGATTCGGTAGGCAGTGCAGCTTGGAAGGGAACCATGCGGCTCCTTCATGTTCGGCTTTATAATTGCAGCGCAATTGGGCGGAGCGCAAACAAGCATGCACACCTTCACAAGGAGAAATGAAGAAATAGAAACATGAAAAACGAAAAATTACATTGGATTACACGGGAGTGCATCTCACCACCTTTGTCCTGTACCAAGGAAAGAATGAACAGGAGGATATCAGATAAAGATACACATAGAGGGTCAATAGACCGTTCTGTAAAATATTTACAACATTTGGACCATCAGCAGGCGTAGACCGCCTTCGTAGAGGGATGCCTGGCTGCCAGAATAACCTCACTGACATCAGGAGGAAGGTCGAAAGCTGTCATCTGCCATCGCTCAACCTGCACACAAGTAGGCGGAGTGGACAGGTTTGGGTGGAGAACCCTCCCCTGCTGCTATGACAGGAGATCTTTCCGAAGGGGCAGCCTGATCAGAAGAATCCATGCTCATTGCCAGAAGCGCGGGATACCACTCTTCCTTGCCCAGTCCAGAGCCACAAGAATGACTTGTGCCCGGTCGCTCCTAATCTTCTTGAGTACTCTGGGTAGGAGTGGTATGAGCGGAAAGCGTACTGGAGGCCGAAGCTCCACTTACGACGAAAAGCGTAGCTGAGCGAGAGCCGCCTTGGAAACTCCAGCGCACAAAACTGCTGACATTGAGCGTTCTCTACGGAGGCGAACAGCTTTAACCAAAGCTGTCCCCACCACTAAAAGAGTCCTTGCGCCACCTCCGGATGGAGACTCCACTCGTGATTCGCTAGGCACCTTCGGTTGAGTTCGTCCACTCTGGCGATCAGAGAACCAACCAGATGCTGAACCACCAGGGAAATGCCCTGATGTTCCAGCCAAGTCCAGAGACGCAAAGCCTCTTGACACAGGGTCCTTGACCCCATGCCATTTTGCTTGTTGCAGTACCACTTGGTGGGCGTGTTGTCTGTGAACACCTGAACTAGCCTCCCCTTGATGGACGGCAAGAAGGCTTTTAGTGCCAGTCAGATCGCCCGAAGCTCCAACAGGTTTATATGGAGCCGATACTCCGCCAGAGACCAGAGTCCTCTAAGCTCCACCTCTCCCAGATGGCCGCCCCATCCCAGAATGGATGCATCCGTCACTACTCTGAGGTCTGGATGGGGAAGGGAAAGGGGTCTGCCTCTGATCCGATTGCAGTTTGATAGCCACCACTGCAGGTCTCTCTCATTGCCCTCCGAGATCTGGATCAGGGCGGTGAGATTTCCCCGATGCTGCGCCCATTGGAACTTCAGGTCACATTGCAGAACCCGCATGTGACATCTAGCATGGTCCACAAGAAGGATGCAGGAGGCCCAACATCCTTAGAGTCATTCTCACCGAAATCCAGGATAGACTCTGAAATATCGATATCATAGCCCAAATATCCTGACGCCTGGAAGTTCAAAGGTAAGAAATCTGCAGCTAGATCATGTCTCCACCAGATAAGGCATTACTGGAGGTAAGTAACTTGTCCGATTGGTAAGTGCACTGGGACCTTGCTGACCAGGCCCCAGTGCCAGAGCTCTTTCCCTCAAAACAAGACACATGTTTAAATAGTAATCCAATTAGCAAAGACTTTGGCACCCTAGTAAATAGTACCTATGGTACGCAGGAGTACTGAAGAAGTTCCCTTTGGGCTGCAGCATGTATTATGCCACCCAAAGGTACCCCCACAAATACTGCACACAGACCGCTATTGCAGGCCCTGTGAAATGGTGCCAGCCTTTTTCGGAAACACTACATGGCACACTTCCTGTATGGAATGCCCAAGTCACCCCTACTGCAGGGCTGAGAGCCCTAAGGCAGTGTGCATTATATTATATGTGAGGACATATCTGCAGGAGCAGATGTGCCTCTGTGATGTCTAGTTTGATTACTAGATATTGAAAGTGAACCATCATCACAAAAATCTTTATTCAGTCGGACAACCATAAAAGAACAGGATACATTACAATAACAATTACAAAGAAGACACCATTACATAAAAATAGCATAAGATAAAGGACAAAAAACAAGAAAAAAAAATGATATCATCTATATAAACAAGGTCGTCAATCAGGCCTCGAGCATCTAGATGCCAAGTCTGCCAGTAGAAAGCTTGACACGGCAAGTAAAACATATGCGTTGGGGAGCAATTTCAAGTACATAAGAGAGGTAACTTCTTTCTGGGTCATCTCTAGTAATTGCAAAACATAACAAAGTGTAAGGTGTTCTGTGGATACCTGTTGTAGCAGCCGCAGGATAACCTATTACCAGAGTGCACTCAGCCAACGTGAGAGACAAGTAAATGGTGAATTTGATTAAAACAACACCTGGCTAAGAGAAATCTATTATACCTACTAGTAACCTGCTCCAAATACTTCTCCATTTCCAGAACAGACTTTAAAAGCTTGTGGCCCCCTCACTAGAGGTTACAACATTTCTACCTCTTCTCTATTTGACAATGCTTGCTCAAAGAACAGTGCCTTTATTCCCTGGTCTCAGAGAATGAAGGGTCAAATAGCCATCTGCTTTCCCTATGGCCATAAGTGCTGAATTAATATAGGCAATCCTTGGAATTCTAGATGCACCATCCAGTGCCAAGCAATCAGAGAGGATCATTCTATGTAACTTGAGATCCTGTCTGGTCCAAACGTTTACCCAACAAAGTAGAGAGCTGTTGCTAGTGAACAGAGAAGCCATCTTAAGGCACCTACTGGTCACTACAAGTTACCCAGCTATATGATGGATTCAGTGAAACCTATGGTGTTTGGTTTCAAACATCTTGCCTTGATAAATCATTACTGATGCCAGTGCTGGATTTATGAAGATATGCATCCAGAAGGCATCTTAGAGGTTCCTCCTGAATCTTACTAGGCTTAAGTGTACTGGCTGACTCGTATCATCCAATCTGCCACCACAGACGAGTTTCTGACCCTCTGGAGGTGAGAGCTTGCACTTTCACAGGCCAGAAACAATGCCTGCTCCAGAGGAAGGCGTGAACACCTCCTCCTGCAGGATTGCTAGTAATTTAGCATATATTAAGCAACCAGTCCTGGGGAAGGCCAGCCCATGCCCTGATGCCCTTTTGGCACCAGAGTAGGTGGGAAAATTAGCTAGTCAGAAGGTGTGTCACACTTACAGGCAGGGCACACCCATAAGGTGGGCAACCTGAAGTGGACAGTCGGAGAAGAGTTTCACCATCTCTTTTTTGATGAAACTTGGAACTCTGGATCAGGATTATGGCCACTCTTCACAGGAAGTGGTCATTTTGGGGATGTAGTCACTCTAGGGCTAAGTAGCCTATTGGCTATCAACCTAAACGCCCCTAAATTCAGTATTTAGGGGACCCCTGACAGCAGGAACTCATATTCATCTACCTGGGAACAGAAGAGGGACAAAAGAGAGTTGTCACCACGAGAACTGAGGACTTCCCCTGAACTTAGCACCAAACCCTGCCCTGCTGTTGGTACCTCAACAATTGCACCACCCAAGCTTGGGCATCCTCCCAAGCCTGTAGAGGACTGTTGAGCCCTTAAACAACCAAGCAGCATCTCCCTTGCAGTGGAGGAGCCATTCCCCTGAAGCTGCAGGCTCCAACCGCACTTGCCCTGTACCTCGACTTGTCGACCATCGGGTCCACTGAGTAAGCATCTCGACAGGAAGTAGTCTTTGCTGCTCCAGGATGTCAGATCTGTCCCTCCGCCAGGTTTGGAGACGCCAGGCTCTCCAGGAATTGTCCAGCACCAATACCCTGGGTACCGGAGCATTTGCCGCAACAAAGGCTTGTTGTTTGTCCAGTCCAGGCACAGCCGAAGCCGACCTGCCGACGAGGGTGTAGGAAAGTAGGATCTTTCTAGAATAGATAGCCCCACTTTTTGCCTACGGTACCATAGTAAGTCCCTGGTATATGGTATTGAGGTACCTAGGGCATTGGTACACCAAGTGTCTCCCATGGGCTGCAACATGTATTATACCATCCATGGCAGCCCATTCAAACTATGTCTGCAGAGCTGCCATCTCAGCTTGCATGAAATGGTGCATGCGCCTTTTATTTTAGATGTAAGGCTTTTCATATATCCAGGTGACTGCATTTTTAACATATAAGCCACCTCTAAGGGAGGCCTTTGAGTCCAAGGGCAGGGTGCATAGTTATAAGTGTGTGGGTACCCCTGGATGTACAGACATACCCCTAGAAACCCCAGACTCTTTTCTCTGAGCTTTTGTAAGTGCGGGACGGCCATTAAAAGGTATATAATGGACACTGGCAAGTTGCGATATCCAGCTACATAATGTCTGCCCGAACCTGGTCATGTTTGGTATTAAACATGTTGGAATCATGCAACTATAACGATTCCAGTGTTATTTGCGTGATACCATGTACTGAGGGGCTCCTTAGAGGGCCCCCAATATCTACCTGTGCAGCCTTACAGAGTCCACCTGCCAGCCCTGCTGCCGACCCTAGACAGTGTTCTGCCCCCCTGCTGTTGAGCTTAACTTGGACAGCGGAGGCTGAATTAAGCATATTCTCCACAGGAGAGGTCTGACCACCTCTCCTCTAAAATTAGGTAGGGTGGGGGTGCCTTCGAGCGCCACCACACTGCATTGAAGAGCACATTTGGTGCCCTTCTTGCATAAACCAGTTTCAACCAGATCAGGAGCCCTTGGCTCCTGCTCTCGCGCTAAACTACACAAAGGACAGGGGAGTCTCCACCCCCCTGTCCAGCTCCTCCCTAGGGAGGTGCCCAGAGCTCCTCCAGGTGACCACTTAATTCTGCTGTGTTGAATCTTGGCCCCTGAGAGCATCAGACTGGCTATACCAGCTAAGGAGCGTCCATAAACCCCTCCCCCCCCGCCGATAGGTGGGTCCCCACAGTAGAGGTCCTTCTCAGGGTTACTTAAGGGCTCCCTTGAGGGTGGGTCCCTAGATTCAACACGACAACAACTTCAAGGTCCGACTGCCTGTCGTCTGAAGTCTGTTTAAAGACTCTTCTGCTTGTGAACACTTGAACTCTGCTGTTCTTCAAGCCAGGACCCAAAACAAGACTGCTCCCAGTTGGAAAATTCTACTGCATCTTCGTCCCTGTGCTTCTTCAAGTTCTGCAAGTCTGTGGCAATGCATCTTCCAAGTCAATAAGGACTCAGACTGCAACCAAGCAAGAAGGAATCTCCTTTGGAGGGAAAGAGTTGCTTTCCTGCATCTGCAGGCACCTCTACTTTGACGACCAATTTGCTGATCCTGTTGTACCATGGACATCTCCCAGTGCTGCAACACAGGTGGTGGTTTTTTGGTTCTCCAGAGGCCTATCCAGTCTTCACTGCATCTTGGGCGACTGTAATCTGCCAACGTGAACCGCCTCTCTGTGCACCGCATCTGTTTGCCATTGCCAAGGCTTGTTGGCTCTCCTCCAGAAAGATCTTCAGGCTCCAAGACGCACCAGCCTCCAACATTGCACAGCTCCAAGAACGACGTCCTGCCTGTGTCCTCTGCATCGTGGTCCTTCGTCTCCTGGGTGATGTTGAGGCTCCCCCCGCTACTCCTTGTGCCTGCTGTATGAGGGGGCTCCATTAATTCCTGCTGGCTCTCCTGTGTACTGAGGGTGCCTCTTACTTGCCTTGGCTGAGTTAGTCCCTTAGACCTTGCTGGTGTGCAGCACAGCATCTTCTCCCACAAACGGTTGTTTGCATTTGCCAAGGCTTGTTGGTGGTCCTGCCGCCAGGGACCTTTACTGCACTCGTCGACCGGCATGGGACAGCTAAGGATGACTCCTGTGCTCCTGCATCGTCGCTTGCTTCAACCTCACTGTGCTACAGCAAGAACCTCCGAAAAGGGCTGGTATTGTACTCCTGTTCCTCCTGGTCACCTCTGGGTGGTTTGGACCCTGCCCCCTCAGCTTTCAGGTTGTTCTCGTCTGGATTCCACGTCCTGGCTCCACTGGTCCCCGAGACTCTGTAACTGCTGATCCTCCACAATCCTCCATTGGCGTCAACGAGCGGTTCCAACACCACTTCACCCCTTTGCACCCTGGCTTCCTGGTGCAGGTATCCAGGTTTCCAGGGTATCCATGGGTGGGGTGACTCTCCAACCTTCCTTGATCCAAGTGGTTCCTTTGGGAAGGCTCCTAGAATAGTAACTATCCAACCACAACTTACCCTGTGTTATCTTATGAACGTCTGACCTGGTGTAACCACCTTGGAGTCCCTGGCTACTCAGCTTGGGTGGTTCTGTGCTTCCCCTGGGGTCCTCCATCCTTGGGTAGTAGTTCAGTTTAGGTATCCATTTCACATTCCACTATTTTAGTATATGTTTGCCCCCCAAATAGGGGCCCATGTATTTTCCTATGCTACTTACCTGTTTTTGAAGTATTTACTGGGTGTATTTGATATCTCTGCTTAGGAGATATACCAAGTTAGTGTCTAGTGTGTACTAATAAATACAAAGTATTTATATACTCACCTGGTGTGCTTATTTTTTTGTGTGTACCGTTTCTGACTGACTATTGTTGTAAAGACACCCGCTTTACATTCTTCTGAACAAGCCTCAGCTGTTCTCCATAGCTACCCCTTGAGATCTTTTGTTTTCAGGGACCTAAACACTATCAGTAAGGGTTTCCTGTACTCAGTGCACAGGGCTTCACCATAGGTAGACTGTAGGAGGCTGGCTTAGTGTATGGGGCACACTTATTTAAGTGATGCACCCTGCACTAATCCAGGCAACCTGTATGGTGATTTTAGTGGTCGCTGTGGAGAGCAGCCTTCAGGCTTATCTTGAAGGAGTGTTAAGCAGCTTGTTTTACCAGTTTGATCCTGTATTGTAGGTTAAACAAAAAAGAACCACACAGTGTATACCAGAGGCACACGAGGTGCGGATCCGCAACGGACATTATCTGATGACAGGATCCACAGCGCTTGAATCCGGTCCTACGTTGGGACATCTCGACGCACCAGGTGTCCAAGACTCAGATTTTTGGGGGGACAAAAGTTGAAAAAAAGGTGAGCCAAAAAACGGCTAAGGGATAGCTCTCTTCGGATCTGCGCCTAGGCTTTTGCAGAAAAAGAAAGAGCCAACATCAGCATGCCCGGGCATTGTCTAAATAGGTCTCATGACATCATTTCCAGCACGCACGATGCCCACAATGGACGCGGAGTTGACCGGCGTCGCCTACCGAGGCGCACAGGTACTGCTAATGAAAAATCTCTGCATCCAGACTGATACCTGGGGAAATTCAAGAGGTAAGTAATCTACAATCTGATAGAGACTACTAGACACAGATTCCTTCACGTAGAATTATCCCCAGGCGTGAGACTGGATCGGAATCTTTTGCCACAGCATCCCTGCGTGCCGGGGGCAGGGCGACATCACGCATCTCCGCCCAGACGTCGTCCCATACGTGTCGTCAGCGAGGTCACATAAGACCCGCCCCGGCGCGCCTACGTCACTTTTTTCCTTTTCCGCGTGCAACACGGATCCGTTCCTTGCTGCGGGCCTGTTTAAGGCCCCCCTTTCTTCCATTCTTTTTTGGTGAAAACAATGTGCGAATGCCGCCGGGCTTTAAAACTTGCATGTCTTATGTCAGCGACGGACCCTCACCTCATTTGCATGTGGTGTTTGGGGGAGGATCACGGCACCTCAGATTGTGCGGTGTGCCAAAAGTTGATGCCGAAGTCGCGGCAGGAGCGCCGCATGAAACTTCTCTTGGCGTGTCTCTCCAGGTCGACGTCCTCCCCTCGGTCTGCTTCGGGGGACGGCTTCAGATGGTGGTGGTCGTCGTCCTCGCCTTTCTCCGATGTCACGTGAGCGTCGCTCCCCGGTGAGTAAGTGTCGCAGTTCGTCCCTGGGGGCTGGTTTCCGGCTTACAGGGGGTGTGGACTCTCCACGGTTGATGCGGCCCGCGTGTCTTCCTATCCACCGTTTCCCGGTGTTGGGGCATCAAGAGGCCAGATGGAGACTTACATGGCGGTTTTGCAGGCCTCGCTGGCGTCTCCTCCTCCTTCCCCTCCTGGGGCGTCGGCGGATCCCTCACCTGGCGCAGGGTCCGCCGCGGCGCCGCCGGTGGGTCTGGCCCCGGCGCTGACTACGTTGGATCCAGGCTTGGAGGATGTGGTGCTGTTGGGGTGCTGCTCTGGGGCACCTCCTTCAGGCCACAACGTCTCTGCCTCACCGCGAACCCCCGCGGGGGACCCTGTGGTGTTGCAGGAGGTCGCCGGGGCTCGGGTCGCATCCCCGAGCCCCTCTCGGTCCCTTGGCAGGGTGGTCCTGTCTAAGGCCGAGGTGACGCCGCTACGTCGCCGGCAGCAGCTGGACCGTGCGGAGCCACAGGGGTCAGTGGCCCCTCCTCGTCTCGCTCCGGGTCGAGGGCAGACCCCTCGTCCCTCTCCAGGCCCCTCTCGTACCTCCTCACAGGCGGCTGCCTCGTTGGAGGGCGAGTCGGAGGTTGTATTGTCCCCGGCGCCGCCACAGGGGTTGCCGGGTGACCTTCGCCTCCTTCTGGGCCGCGGCCGGCGGAGGGCTTCGGCCCCTCCCCGGGCCCATCCTGTTTCCCCACGCAGGTAGTTCGGGCCGGAGCCGCTCCAGGGCCAGTGCGGCTCCAGCTCTACTCCGGTTCCCGGTGCGGAGTGACTTGGAGGTCCCTTGCCCGGCGACGCCGGATGGCGCCGGTGTCCTGCCTCAGGCAGTGGACTCTACGGCTCCGTGCAGGGGTCGTACCACGAATTCGCCTTCGGACGCTCCTTCTTCTCTGAAGGCAGGTTGCATATTGGTATTGTCCTCCCAGGAGACTGGTCGCCATGTGGTGTCCTTTTCACTGGCATCGTAGGGTGGCTCCCCGCCCTTCCTGAGGCAGGGGTGTTCGTCGGAAGAGCGGCAGGTCCCTCATTCTTCGGCTCCTCCTGACTTCCAGGTCTGGCCCTTGCCCGCCCCGCTTGGCCTCGGGGATGGCCACCTTAGTTTGCAGCCTTCACCCACGAAGGAGCTGCTTTCTCCACCGCTGGGCCCTACGGATGCGGGTGCGGCCTTCGCTCACGAGGTGTCCACGGCTGTGGGCATCCTACGAATGGGTGACCCGGTGGCTCACTTTCCGGCGGACCATCTGTTGGAGGTCCTCCACCAGGGCTCTGGTGGGAGGGAAATCTTGCTTCCCTTTGAAGGTTCCCTCCTTTCTGCCTTGACGGGGGCTTGGAGGCGTCCTGCCTCCGGGGACCCGGTGCCTCCGCATCGGCACCTTCTGACGCCGCGTGACCCGGCGTGCCTGTCCATGGGGGGATGTGTCTCCTGTGAGTGCCTTCCTTGTTCTTGACGGTTGGCTCCGTCTGGGGGCGGTTCATTCCTCCTTGGTTCTTTGGAGGATGGGGTTCCGGTGCTCTGGTGCCCTGCTACTCTGGCTACTCCAGGATTGGGAGGGGATTGCTTCTATTCCTATCCTCCCTTCCTTCCTCCATTGCTTTCCTCTGGTTTGAGGGTCCTCTGGCCATGTCTTGCCCTTGTCCTTGTGGGTGGTTACCCTCTAGGTTGGGGTGGCATGGTGGTTTGTTGTCCCTGTCTGTCTTGGGACTGGTCCCCTTCCTTGCTCAGGATGAGGGGGGTGGGCTTCCTACGTGTGCCATGACTTTTATGCCTGTTCTTCCCTTTGGGGCACAGGGATGGGTGGTTGTCTATGTGCGGGCAGGGTGGCTGTTCAGGTTTCCGCTTGTTCTTTTTTCTTCTTTCCCTGCCCTTGGGGTCTGCGGTGTTGGCACTACCCTGGTGGTGTTGTTAGTCACCGTTTCTTTACAATTTTTCTGCTCTTCCCACACTGTTTCCATGCTCCCACAGTTTTTATCTGGTGATTCCGCGTTGTGGTGCGGAAAAGTTCTCAGAAGAAAACTGACGTGGGCACGCATAGTGGATCTTATGTGACCTCGCTGACGTCACGTACGATGCCTGGGCGGAGTCGCGTGATGTCGCCCCGCCCCCGGCACGCAGGGATGCTGTGGCAAAAGTTTCCGGATCCAGTCTCACGCCTGGGGATAATTCTACGTGAAGGAATCTACGGCTAGAATCGTCTCTACCAGATACATCGTTACCGAAGGTATGTAACTCGTACACTAGAACATGTCTCTACCAGATACATTGTTACCGAAGGTGAGTAACATATACGTTAAACGAAAAAGAACCACACAGTGTATATATAAAAAAATATGTCTATTTTTTACGCAACACTCACTAACACATTGCAATATCTCCTACCTGGAGATATCAGGAAAAATACACAACAATACTTCAGTTGCAAATATGGTAAGTAGCACAAAATACAGTGGCCTCCAGGGGGAAACTAAACCATATACCAAAAAAGTGGAATGAGAACTGCAACCAAAGTCTGGACTTGGACCAGGAGAATCAGAGGAGCTAGGGACAAAAGGAACCCCACAGAGGCTGTGTGCAGACTGGAAACACAGCTGTGTGCTCAATAGAAGTTTACGGGAACGTTGCGGTTGCAGCTTTTAAGAAGGACCCTTCCCTGTGGTCCGAAAAAACCTGTGGACGACAGAAGGTTGGAGAGTCACCTCACCCGTGGATACCACAGGAACCAGGATACTTAATCCAGGGAATCCGGGTGCATCGGTGGCAAGTGATGCTGGAAACCGCCGTAGACCACAGTGGAGGACTTTGAAGAAGATGCCGCTAGAGAAGACTGTGCAAGAGTCCGGTGGAATCCAAGGGTGGATTCTTCAAGTAGAAACCTGCAAGCAGAGGGGACTGAGTCTGTCACTCTGAGATGATCAGGAGACATGGAAGAGCAATGCCCATCAATGTCGGACGGTTCAGAAGTGTGTCAGACCGCATTGTGATTTTCATTGCATCCTGTTGAGGGATGCAGGTTTTGTCCTAGGACTCGTTTTGATGATTAGCCTGAACTATTTACTTTGAGCATTTTACCTTGAAGTCTTGGCCAGCAGGCCACTGGGTGAAACACGTGTCGGCTATTTCTGTTCTCACCTGTATTCTAAGAAAATTATAAATAAAAACAAGATTGCTACAACCTTTTGCTTCCTTCTTGTATACCACAACTATAACGACAGACCATGTCACCTCAAGTCTCTTTGACACCAACCTAAACTTTGGGATTGCACCAACCATAAGAAGTGAATTTTTGAAGGCAGAAAACCTATCCACTCTGTGAACAAGAAGGAGCAACGTTGGGGAGGAGCCAAGATGGCGACCGGAGCAGTCGCTTGAGCGCCCGGCTCCGTCGGCCCTTGGCCTCGGACTATCATCCTGATTCCTATCCTTGCCGATTTTCGAGGTGCAACGCGTGCGACGACGCGCTGACTGCGCCGCCGCTTTCCCGAAGTCTTAGCCCGCCCGGATGCCGGAGTTCTTGGTGCCTTTGTTCCCCGCACTGGACCCCTGCTCTACTGTGGCCTCGGCCGGCCCCCTGGAAGCGTCGCAGTCACCGGACCCGCTGGTGCAAATCTGAGCCCCGAGGTCCCGATCCCGCCTCACGCCACGGACGGTCGCCGGAGGAGCCGGGGGAGAGACGCCCGGACACCTCCTGCACCCTGCACCTGACGGGCTGGAGCTAGAGGGTAAGCCCCGGCGTGACGGGTCTCCTACCCCGCTCGGTGGACCACGCTGTGGAAGGCTGCAGACCCCCTTCTTCTATGGTCTAGTCGGCTGCAAGAGAGCCCGAGGGAGGGGAAGCGACTGTTGGCTTTCACCTGTTGCGGCGCAGACCTGTTGGGAATTGCCTCCTTGTCACGATCCCCCCCCCTGGCCACGGTACCGTTCAGCGGTAAAACATGGCGCTGATTGCCTGCTCGCTGCTGGGGGGTGATGCTCCGGTCTCGCCCGCTGCCCGCTTCGCCCTCCCTCTACCAGACTCCAGCTCCCCAGTGCCGTCCCGGATTGCTGCCGCTGTGGGGGCGCAGCTTCCGCTGACATACGGCTCCGTTCTGGCTGCCCTGCGGGACTTTCGTCTGCAATTGTGTGTCGGCTTGCAAACGCTGAGTGAGCGGTTCGACTCTACACTGTCTGCTGCGGGTCGTGAGCGCCCCGTTTGTGATCAACAAGACGTGAGTCTGCCAGTGCTGTGGTCCTCCTGCGGGGAAGTAACGACTGGGTGTAGCGGTGCTCCACTGGTGTCTGCGTTTGGCTTTCCCGGCGCTCAGGATCAATCGCTCTCCTGCTCAATGGCGGATACTTTGTTTCCCCGGTCATTGCTGCCTGCTTTGTTGTTGCCTGCCTCACCGTGCCCGCAGGACCTTCCAGCTGAACTACACCTGACGACCTCGAGGAACCGTTCACGGTGGCCTACGGCTCCTTTTATGTGGAACTCATGTACTTTACAAGCCAGGTCTGGATTTTATATGGTGTGCAAGGGGACCTCAATAGATGATCGGCGGCCATTTTGTGACTCTACTTCTCCATCTTCTTCCAAGCGGCCATATTGTCTTTGTCTGTTCGGGATGCGGGGCATTCACGAGGGGGTGGGTCTAATCGTAAGCCCGCGATCGGGCCAGGGCTAGATTACTTTCTATCATCATAGGTTCACGGACGGGCTGGACTGGGACTGGAATTGTTTGCATATGTTGTGCGCACTCGTCGCGATCTGTCTGCCTTCATTTCCTTGTTGTTACATGCTATCTTCACACGACCGCCTTTGGGTGTAGTGGGGTTTCAGTGTGTGGAGGCTTGGTTGGCCGGTGGTGTCGGGCGCTCCGAGGATACGTGGGCTCCTCCCCGCCTCCTTTCTTCTTTCTTCTCTTAGTTTCTTTACTCTATTCCTACTTTCTCTCTCGTCTATATTTCGGGTTCATTGGGCGACAGGCACTATGCTGGGGGGGGGGGCAGGCCATAGCCTCCGCATTGGTGTAGGGTGGGGAGGTAATTTACTGTTTCTTTTTAGTTCTATGGGCCTCTTTCTTTCATGTCTCTGCGCTATACTTGTTTCGATTCGGGGTCCGGGTGTGGGGTGGATTGAGTGGGGGCGGCTTTTAGGGGGTGCGTATTTACTACTGTGATGATCCTGTTATCTAACTGCATCGCCTTACTGTATGAGATTTTCTATGGCTGTTTTAATGATGCTGCTGCTCTCCAGTGTATGAAGCCGACTCGCGGACTCGAATCTCCTTGTTTCTATCCTTTACTGATTTCTTTCTCGATAAAAAATTTTTTTGAAAACCTTAAAATTAACCTTCACTTCTCCTTCCCCTGGTGTCAAGGATCCCTCCAGTGTATGAATCCTGAATCATTGCTAATCTTGACCTTGACGCACAGGGGATGTACTGTTTGTCTCTGTGCTCAACCGTATTGTGGCCGGCCTGATGGTTGTAGGCCCGTATTTGTTCTTTTACTATGCACAAATAAAGGTTTTAAAAAAAAAAAAAAAAAAGGAGCAACGTTAGGACCAACAAGGTCCAAGGAACTCACCAACAGCACAGCAAGAGAGCCAGAGCAGGCCCTGAGCAAGCAGGGGGGCCCACTGTAGCAGTAGAAGACCCTCAGGAGGACCCGCAGGCCAAAGGCACAGCATTCGCAAGAGGACCTCGAGCTGCTCACCAAGAAAAAAGCTCCATGATGCAGAGGATGCGGTGAGGACGCTGTACTTGATAGGAAGTGATGCTGGAGCTTCTTGTAGCCCCAAGATCTCTGGAATGGAGAGCCAGCAAGCAGCGGCAAGTCGACGCTGTGCACAGTGGTTTGGTCCCAGCGGTCCTGACGAGGGATACTGGCCTCAAAATTGCAGAGAGGACAGGTCAGGCCTCGAAGTTGCAGAACCACCAACTGTGTTGCTGAGCCTTTCGAAGACCGAGGCACGTCAGGCGCAACAGACCGGTCAGCTTTGTTGCGGTGCAGAGGAGTGACTCCTTAATTCCAAGGGAGATTTCTTCGGGTGTCCTTGATGCCCACAGGCCTGTTGAAGATCCTGGAAGAAGCACAGAAATAGACGACGAAGAAGACTTGCAGAACCGCTAGACCAGGAGAAGCAGGAGTCTTCCTTGATGCAGTCTCGGTTCCAGGTGAAGTCCAAATGTCCAAACGGTTGAAAGTGACATGGTTTCAGGCTTGAGTCTTATCCAATGAAAACTCTGGAGAGTCACCCACAGGTAAGTCCATAAGTACCCTAGGGAAAGGGTTGGAACCACTCAGGGGCCTTCCCAGAGGAGGGACTGGGCAGAGAGGAGGATACTTCCATGCCCGTTGTCCTGTGTCGCTCTAAAGCGGGAGCCTCTGTGGACGGCAGTAGCACTAGCTTACTGTCAGACCCTGAAAGGCTGTATCTGATAGAGACATCTAGCCGCAGATTCCTTAACTTAGAATTATCCCCATGCGTCAGACTGGATGCGGAAAATTTTTGCAGCAGCACCTCTGCACGCCGGGGGATGGCGTCACATGACCCCGCCCTGACGTCGTCCACGGACGTGACGTTAGCGAGGTCATATAAGTCCCTCCCAGCGCGCTGACGTCAGTTTACTTCTTTTCCGCGTGCAACGCGGATCCGTAGTAAGCAGTTCCTCTGGCCTGTTTTCAGGCCCCTTTAACGCCTTCACATCTAGAACGTGTACCTCCTGTTCGCGGCAAATGTCCTTGACGGACCCACACCTTATCTGCATGTGGTGTCTGGGCGAACACCACAACTCGACGGATTGCGACGCCCCCCAGCAGCTCAAGCCGAAGTCCCGGCGGGTGCGTCGGATGAAGTTACTTTAAGCTCGCCTGTTCCGGTCGGAGTCGTCACGGCCCCTGGCCTCCTCTTCGGCAGCAGGTCCTGGAGGTCGTGGGTTCCGTTTGCGGCGTTGGTCGCTGTCTGGTTCCCATGTGCGTCACTAGCCCCTTCCTGGTAAGTCCCAGCGCGTGTCGCTAAGGTCCTCGACCTCCCTTCCTTCTGTTGTCGGGGGCACTAGTTCCCGGATCTCTCCAGACGTGCACTCCCGGGAGTCGTCCCTCCACTATCCGCCTTTCCCGGGCGTGGATGCGACTCAGACCCAGATGGTGGCCTCCCTTGGGTCCCCTCCTCTCCCTGGGGCGTCCTCTGACCCTCCGCTATGTGCGGGGTCTCCGGTGGCCTCGCCGGTGGGTTCGCCCCGGCGCCAATTGAGCCCCTTGCCTCTAGGGATTATGGAGATATGGCGTTGTCAGCGCGCTGCCCAGCTAGGTCCCCCTCTTCGGCCCATAGCACCCCTACCGCGCAGCATAGTCCAGTGGGGCTCCCTGTGGCATCGCAGGTGGTTGCTGGTGCTCGCAGCTTGGCTCCGAGCCCACCTCGGCCTTCCGGACAGGGTGCTGCCTTTTCGGAGGCCGAGCCGGAGCCAGTTCGGCGCCGTAGGCTTGCCTCTCCGGCACCGTTCCTTTCTAAGGAATCAGAGCCTGTTGCGGTTGAGGTTCAGTCGGCGCCGGTCTGGCGCTGTAGGCTTGCCTCCCCGGCTCCGGCACCGTTCTGATCTTCGGAACCGGAGCCTGTCGTGGTTGAGGCTGATTCAGCGCCAGACAAGGCAGAGTTGGCGCCGGCCGAGAACACCCTGGCGCCGCCTCGACGCCAGATCATTGACTCCTCTCCGGAGGCTTCCGGGGGGAGTTTGACACCACCCCGATGTCCGGCGACGCCGGATCCGTCCGTGCCTCTCCCCCCCCCACTGGAATTTGTTGCTCCGACGGCCTCTCCACCTCCTCAGGTGTCCCATCAGGACCCACATTCATTAATGGGGCTTCCTTCGTTTGGACATTGGGCTCATCCTCTGTTCAGCGGACAACCCCCTTGGGGTGGGAGGCTCAGTTTACAGCCCTCACCCACAGATGAGTTACTGTCCCCTCCTCGGAGGGCTACTGAAGCTGGTGCAGCATTTATAAGAGTTGTTTCCTTGGCCGTCCGCATTCTGAATATGCAGCCCCCTTCGGTCCCCCTGCCTGTTGACCTGCTTTTGGATGTCCTCCACCACGGGTCAGGGGATGTTGAGCCGCTTCTTCCTTTTGAAGCTTCTCTGTATGATGTCCTTTTGGGCACCTGGGCTCGGCCAGCGTCGGGTGATCTGGTAGCTCGTTCTATCATGCACAGCCCCGCCCTGCTCCAAACGATCCAGTTTGCTTGTTTGTTCATCCAGACGTTCAGGGGCTTGTATTGCAAACTGCTTTTCCTTCCTTGCCTCAGCCGGCGCTTCCTCCTTCCCGGAAGTCCAGATTGATGGAGTCGTGGTGTCGTAATATTTTCGCCTCCACTAGCGTAGCTCTTTGCTCACTCAATACCGTGTGTGTCTTGGCTCGGGCTACTTATGCCCTTTGTGAATCTGCCGAGTCTCTTCTATCTTCCGCCTCTGAGGGCACTCCTGTTGACCTTCTCCATGACGGCCGTGATCTGGTGGAATTTACTATCCGCTCGGCCCTGGATACCTCGGATTCCTTAGGTCGAGCTATGGCTGGTTCGGTTGCACTATGAAGCTTGGTTGCGGGATGGCGTCTTCCCGGAGAATATGCGGGAACGCCTTGTTGACCTGCCCTTTGATGGGGTCCTTTTGTTTGATGCCCACGCTGATTCGGCAGTTCTGCGCTTCCTGGCGGGCTTTTGCCCTCCCCAATAGGTCTGGACTTAGCGGGTTTCACGTTGTCTTATCCTGGGGTGGTTACCCTTTCATTTAACGTCCGCCTGTTGGACTATGTGTTTTTGGGCTGGCAGTAAGCCTACTGTGGTGGTGTTCCACAGGTTGTTCTGTCCTCTGACTGTGATTTACCCTAAGAAGTGTTCCCCTGTTTTTCTTGGGGGTGTGATATACTCCAGCTGGGGTACCTGTATGCTATTGTGTAGGTCTGATCTGCGCCAGGCAGGCGTGGAAGTCCCCTTGGTCTCCCTATGCCTACTGGCGCTATTTGCTTACCGTTGGACGGTTTATAGTGTTCTGCCTTCTGGCACTGTCTCCCACACGCCACAGGTCTCGTCTTGCTTGAGCCTTGCGTGTGTGCCTCATTCCCCTCTTCTAGTGGTTTTTTCCATGTACTATCTCTTTTCAGTGCATTTCAACACGCTTCAAAATGAAGCTGCCTCCTGCCCCAGGTGCATCAGGCGGGCGCACCTACTGTACCCGCAGCTTCCTGGTCGTGTGGCTGGGCCCCCTTTTTGATATATAAATATATATATATATATATATATATATATATATATATATATATATATATATATATATATATATATATATATATATATCCTCGGATTGCGCGTTGGGTATCCCTTTCTACACACCTCCATCTCTCTTCGCTTCTGCAAGGTCTGGTCCTATATCCTCATTTTTCGGGGAGCAGTTGGGTGCCTTATACTCAGCCTTGCTATCGTTCTGCACAGTGGTGTTTTTTCTTACAACGTTTAGGCTGCACTTCGATGCATGTTCCTGCATCTTCAGCAATGAGGTTTCCTAGGGTTCCGCTCCGTGAGGTGGGCCTCCGCTCCTGGCTGCTCTTTCTAGAGTCTTATCTGTCCCGTTCATGTACTGCACGGTCCCTCTCTTCTAATGGGGTGCATTTCCCCTCCGGGTCGGAGGTGGTGGTCTGGAGATCTGATGTTGTTCTCAACAGCTATGTGTGTTCTTATTCACGGTTCCTATAGGCACCTTCAGTGCCTCGGATGGCACACTCTTCAGATGTGTCTTTTTACTTTGGGTGTTACCCTCATCTGTGTCTGGTGTGCCTGCGGGAGCAGATCCTCTGATAAAAGTTGTCCCAGGTGCTGCGCCCTGCGCATCTGTCTTCCGGGAGTGTTTTCCCCTTGGCCTTCAAACTGCCTTGCTGGACAGTCCCATACTCCTCATGGCTACTCCAACTTGTTGTCGCTGTAGCTGTCTGCTATGTGCATGTTCTCATCATGGCCCGCCTCGGTGTGGTTCAGCGTTGTACTGTCCGCCCCCGTCGCGCCTGGTAGGCTCTGGGTACGTCTCTCCATGTTATCCTCTAGCCTGGTTGGTGTCAATTTACTGCGCCATTGAGCTCTGGGAGTGGTTAGTGCATTATGCAGCTCTGGGAGTAGTTTCTCCTTCCTCCCTTCGTTATGTACTCTCTCTTCTGTTCTGGGATATGGCTTAGAGCCGTTTCTACTTATACTCACACAGGTATGGTCTCGCGCCATTTTGGCAGGCTTGTGATGCCTCCCCTCCTGTTATCTTTTGTTCTTCGGAGCTGCTTGGGTTGCTGACTGGCTGCACCGCCGCAGCTTTCCCCTTAGTCCGTCACTCTGTTGCCGGCTCGGTACTCTCAGGCACTTTCTGTTGTGATGTCGCAGACCTACCTCCCCCTGGGGTATGGCTGTGGTATCTATTCTAAGTTAAGGAGTCTGCGGCTAGATGTCTCTATCAGATGTACGAGTTACTTACCTTCGGTAACAATGTATCTGGTAGAGACGTCTAGCCTCAGATTCCTTAACGCCCACCCATCCTCCCCGTTCTGCGAGGACCTTGCCAGGTGGGTTTATCCGCTTTGCCTCCTTTCAGTTGGCACTGGTCTTCATTCAAGGTGTTCAATTTGGTACAACCCTTTTATGATTTACAATATGCAGCCACTTTCCTCCAGGTGGCTTCTCTTCCTGTAGAGCGGTGCTTTTTGCTTCGCCTTCACCGGGAGATTCTTCTTCCTCTTCTCTGCATTCCTCCGCCCTGGTCCTTCCAGTGTGGGATCTTCTCCTATTGTTTTCCCTCCCTCCCTCCTCCTCTTAGGGATCTTGTCTCCTATTCAGTCGTCCTTTTGGGATCTGCTGGGCTGTGTTTCAGCTTTCCATTACTATAGGGGAAGTGCCATTCTTGTAATGTCTTCTCGCAGTAGATTGTTATTCTTCCTGTGCTCCGCCCTTGTTGGCAGACACAGTTTCTACTTTGTAATAACAGTTTCTCTTTGTCTGTCGGGATATTCTTCTCTTGTTACTCAGCCTCTAGGGAGGGGCCACGCTTCGCTTTGCGGGGTTGTTTCTCAGAGCGTTGCTCTATCCTTTACTTCTTCGTTTGTAAATAGACTGTCTGATACTGTCCTTTATGATAGTGGTATGCACCATCCGATTTCTTTGTCTTGCGGATTTTTTCTATTTCGCACACTGTTCCCAAACTTTCACTGTTTTGTTGGTGGCTCCACGTTGTGCCGCAGAGACGTTTCTCCGAAGAAAACTGATATCAGTGCGCCTGGAGGGACTTATATGACCTCGCTGACGTCACGTCCGTGGACGACTTCAGGGCGGGGTCGTGTGGCACCGTCCCTCTGCGCGCAGAGGTGCTGCTGCAAAAAATTTCCAGATCCAGTCTGACGCCTGGGGATAATTCTAAGATAAGGAATCTGCGGCTAGACAACGTCTCTACCAGATACATCGTTACTGAAGGTAAGTAACTCGTACTACCGGTGGTTCAGGAGGGTACCCCAAGGGAGCCCCTGAGTGCATGGGATCATACTTCCAACACTGGATTCAGTGTTGGGGTATGATTCCAACATTTTTTATACCAAACATGACCGGCTTCGGTGCAGCCACTATATAGTTGGATGTCTCGTAATGACTGATGTCCACTATATGTATTAAAATGGTTGACCGCACTTACAAAGCATGGAGTTTTCGACTCCAGGGTTTGTAGCGGTGTCCTGCTCATGCAAAAGCAACCTCACACATATAACCAAGCACCCTGCCCTCACGACTGACGAGCCTGCCATAGGGGTGACTTATACGTTTTAAGTGTAGTGACCCCAGATATAAGGAAACATATCTGTTGTGAGAGGTGCAAGCAGCATCACACAGGCTGCCATTGCAGGCCTGTCGTGACAGATTGTGGACTCCTGTGGGTGGCACAATGCATGCTGCAGCCCTTGGGAGACCCTGGTGTACCTATGCCCTCAGTACCTTAGTACCATATACTAGGGAGTTACAAGGATACAACAGTAGTCAATGGTGGAGGTACAGAATTACTTACCATGGTCAATTTAGGGAAAAAGCACAGTGACTGGGGTCGTGATTAGCAGGAACATACAGACACCAGGTAGAAAGTGGGGGGAACCATGCTAGAAGAATCCTACCTTCCTATATGGACACTATACACTGAGCCAACCTCCTACAGAGGTACTTCAGAATCACCGTGGCCTACATCGAGAGTGTCCATGCTGTCCTGTTTTCTCTCCCTCTCTAGGTCATCAAAGTCAAGTGATAGCTTCTAACCACAGCTCCCTGTTTGCTAAATCAACTGTGAACCCGAGTCCCCCAGCCTGGGTTCACAAACCAACTGTGTCCCTGTGCTACAGAGACTCTCAAGAGCCAAGCCCCCCTTTGAGTTCTGCTGGACTTGTGTCCAAGTCCCCACTTGCAGCCTTTCTTTTGCAGGTACCTTTGCCTTTGACTTTACTGCGTAGCACTCGAGGTTACCAAATCATCAGCTCAGGTAAAACCGAACTGCTGGTGGTTTCTTGGACCTTTGATTTTGATTTGAGATATTACTTGTTAAGCACACGAATGCCGTGGCGTCTTGGCGCTGATTGTGATACATGAGTTACTAGCGTGAGATCCTGATGCATTAGGTTTGAGAGAACAACCAGGTTTTCAACTCCTTCCTAAACATCCTCCGGTTTGGTTGGAGTCGCAATGTAGACGGCATCTGATTCCAGAGTTTGGCCGCACAGAATGACAGCATGCGGCCACCCCATCTAGCCTTACGTATTTTTGGGATACATACAAAGCCCTGCGTAGCAGATCTGAGCGATCTGGCAGGGGAGTATCTTGTAAAGAGCTTCCGCATCTCCCCAGATATCCCTCCGTGGAGGGCCTTAAGTACTATGCACAGAGCCTTAAAGTTCGCTCTTTGCCGAACAGGCAACCAATATAAGGCTCTAATAGCCTCTGATGTTTGGCGTCCCTTGGGGATGTTCATGAGCAGTCTGGCGGCAGCATTTTGAAGTGATTGCAGCTTCCTTTCCTGTGCCTTATCAATTCCCACAAAGAGCGCGTTGCAGTAGTCAATTTTAGATACAAAAAGTGTGACTACTACGGTTCTCTGAAGTTTCTTGGTAATAAAGGGGAAGATTTTTCTCAATGATTTTAGAAGATAGAAACAGGAGGAAGTTAGTTGATTAACTTGGGCTGACAGATTTAACTGCTCATCTAAAACCACCCCCAAGTTCTTTACCTTGGTACCTGGACTAGGATAGGTTCCCGCCTCCGTAGGCCACCAGTTATTGTTCCATAATGGAGGTTTCTTCCCAAATTCAAGTACCTCAGTCTTATCTGTGTTTATTTTTAGGAAGTTTAGGCTCATCCAACTCATGATGTCCTTCAAACACGTGTGAAAGCTGTTGGCCACCACTTCTGCTGGTTGAGAAACCGAGATTGTAAGCTGCGAATCGTCAGCGCACATAATTAAGGAAAAACCATGCTTTCTAATTAATGTGGCCAATGAGGATACATAGATGTTGAAAAGGGTGGGTGACAAGGCAGATCCTTGTGGTACACCACATGGGAGTTGAAAAACGTCAGACTGGAGGTTCTCCCAGTAGATACTTTTTCTCTATTGTCTAGGAAGGAGGAGAGGAGGGCCAGAGCAGTATCCTCGACCCCTGCATCTCTCAGCCGCTGTACAAGCACTGTATGGTTCACAATATCAAAAGCCGCCGAGAGATCCAGTAGGATCAAGATAGCTCTTCCGCCTCCATCTACTATCCTCTGAATCCCCTCTGTAGCTAGCACCAGAGCTGTCTCCATAGAATGACAAGGTCTGAACCTGTGTTGGGTAGGGTCCAGCAGTGCATTCTCTTCTAAGTAGTGAATCAGCTCTTTGTTCATCGCTTTTTCCAGTCTTTTAGCTGTCAGGGGTAGCTGAGAGATAGGCCGATAATCTTCTGGTTCTAGGGGGTCCAGGGTTGGCTTTTTTAGGCTAGGCCTTATACGAGCCGTTTTCCATACACTGGGATATTTACCCGTACCATAACCTGATTCAAAAGAGGAGTAAGCTGTGTAGTAATCGTATTAGCTACTAGCTGAAATATTACTGGTGGGCATGGGTCAGATGGCGAGCCTGATTTTATTAATGTCAGGAGGTCATGAACCTCCTCCATTTTCAGAGTTGTAAAGTGTGACAGCCTCTTGGATGTTGTACCCACTTTTGCATTTTCGATAATATTTACTTGGTTAGTGGTAGCCGTGTTCAAAAGATCATTATAGATCAACTGAACTTTGCTCTGAAAGAATGTATCCATTTTGTTGCATAGGGCTTGATCTGGTTTAAACTGGGCCTTATGCTGAGGTTTGGCTAATGTGTATACTGTTCTAAAAAGTTTCTTAGATGAGTGTTCCACCTCACCAATTTTAGTCGTGAAGTAAACACGTTTAGCTTCAATGATGGCTTTTTTATAGTCATCCAGGGTACGATTATAGGCCAGCTTATGTTTAATGCTGTAATCTGACCTCCACGTCCGTCCCTTCCTTCTACATTCCAGTTTTAAGATTTTTAAGTCCTGACTATACCGCGGCGCAGTTGTTGATGCTCGTTTCACTGTTTTAGTTGTTTCTTGGGAAATACTCTACATGGCTACTCTCACCCAGTTATCAAACTGGTTAACTGCTTTGTCATTATCATAGTGTAAGCGAGGTAGTCCAGAACTTAAAGCCTGTTCCAGATATTGCTTTTTTATCTGTTTCCATTTACAATACCTCTCTTTGGAATTATGAGTTGGAGATGGTACACTAGGTGTTTTATGTGACACCTTAAAGTAAATGGATCTATGGTCAGTCCAGGGTAGTGGTACGGTCTTTATGACCGTTATATCCGGTTGGTTTGTAAAAATACCGTCCAGGGTATGACCTATTCGATGAGTCGGTTCCCGAACCATCTGGGAGAGCCCATATGCTGCTAGATTATCTACCAATCTTATTGTATCCGGATTATTCTCAAGTTCGAGGTGATAATTAAAATCTCCTAAAATGGTAAAGAACTCTGACTCCAGGCTTAGTTCTAGAATGTTTAATATGGCCTGTGGGAAAACAGTTCTGTGCCCTGGGGGCCTGTAGACAAGTAGACCTTGAAATGTAAAGTGGTCATTCAGTCTGAAAGAGAACTGTAGCGCCTCTGCTGATAAAAGCGTCGGAACTCGTGATGCAATTTTAAATCATCTTGGTAAAGCAAAGCTATACCCCCACCTCGCCCTTCTGTTCTATCCTGATGCACCACTGCATATCCTGACGGAAGAGCTATTTTCCATTCGGGATCTGAGCTAGCGTCAGTCCACGTCTCCGATTGAAAAACGATGTCTGGCTTATCTATTTGCAGATGACATTCAAGTTCATATTTATGTTTTGCGAGATATCTCATGTTAAGTAATATGCAGGTTAAGGTTTGACCTTGTGTTTTAGTCACATTTGCCCTGACCTGACCACTATTTCTATCTAACTTTCATGGAGGGGCTTGTCCTGAGACTTTGCATATGTTATCTGTTATGGTATACTTTTTCCCAGTATGCAGTATGGCCTGGTCATGCCTCTCATTCCCCAGTAATGGAGTGAACTGAAAGCTACAGCTCGTACATTTGTAGGTTTCAGACACCGTGCCCCCCTGCCATTGTTTGCATGCGAGACACTTACCAGTATGAATATCATAAAGATGTTGCGAGCTGTATCTTTGGGCAGAATTTTGGCCAGGGGTTATGGCACCGGGCGCAGACGGGCTTGCCTTTGGCGCGCTGTCGGTGCGCCCGCTGCGCGGCCGAGCCAGCATGCTTTTTATGGGACCGGCAAAAAACAACTAAACCGCTGACCCTCCAAGACGGCAGGCTCGCTCTAACAGGCGGCTCCGCGGGTCTACGGCAAAGCGGTAAATTAAAAGTGACTAAAAATTCATTTTAAAACAAAAGTTTAAGACCATTCTAAAAACAATTTTATACTGACAGAAATTCATGTAGGTGTGTGCAAAATACAGCGTTAGCAGCAGCAGTATGTGCAAAAACGGCGTTAGCAGCAGTGCGCGACCCTCACAAGCCTTCACCTCCGTATCACAAAGATTCGCGGTCGAGCCAGCGTGCTTTTTATGGGACCGGCAAAAAACAACTAAACCGCAGACCTTCCAAGATGGCGGGATCTCTCTAACAGGCGGCTCCGCGGGTCTACGGCCAAGCGGTAAATTAAAAGTGACTAAAAATTAATTTTAAAACAAAAGTTTAAGACCATTCTAAAAACAATTTTATACTGACAGAAATTCATGTAGGTGTGTGCAAAATACAGCGTTAGCAGCAGTATGTGCAAAAACAGCGTTAGCAGCAGTGGGCAACCCTCACGAGCCTTCACCCCCGTATCACCCTTCGCTGCCAAGCACCTTAGGTATCTAAAGGTATCCTCCAAAACCGTTTGCAGGTATAGCTATGCAGTGTATGTTTCTCCCATAGGATAATATTACCGCTTTTGAGACTCGTACCTCAAAACCATTATTCCCATATTTTTTGTGACTGTAAAAATTCATATCTCCAAAAGTACCTACTGCATTCCGATGATCTTGGTGTTCAAAATTAAATTATTTTTCTAAATTGGTCTCAGATTTTCTTCTTGAGTGTGACTCTCATTTATTGACTCTGTGTACAACAAATGCTTAACACTATCCTCCAATAAGCTTTAGCAGCTCTACCACACTACCACAAATAGAGCACTTTTAGATAATTTTTTTTTTTTAATAAATTTTTATTAGAAACCGTTGGTACACAATAAAATACAGACAAGGGCCTACAACCACCAGGGCCGGCTGCTATAGAGCCCGAGGGCCCGCAGTGCAACGCCACACATTCAAATGAACCAGAGGCAAAGCTCCCGGCAGTTCGTGAGCACATGTAACAGGCCGTGGCCATAGGCCAGGAGCAATCGGAAAAAACAGTTTCATTTTCTATTAAATATAAAACACACTCAAGGCAATGAGAGTCCGAAATAGCAGCGTGCTCTTCCCAGGACGGGGAACAACGTACAGTGTCCAAAGCAGTTCTTGTCTGGAAGCGGTAGTGGGGGGCAACGGGAAGACAAAGCATGGAACACACCTCACACCATCCCGCAGAATGTGCGGCTAGGGGGACAAAGCAATATCGACCTCTAATGGCAGAGGCGGGGTGCAGATACGTCCACGATATAAATTCCATGGACCCCATACCTTAGTCCATTTCCCTGGCTTGCCTCTCGCCACATACACCGTCTTTTCCCTAAACATACACCAGTCCATATTCTCCTTCCATACCTCGATCGTGGGCGGCCTCGGGGAGCCCCATAGCTGTGCAATGTTACGCTTAGCCACCATGTACCCCAAAGTCACCCACTGCGTCTGTGCCGCATTATAATCATTCGGTTCCCAGACATTCAACAAACACCTCATAGCCTCTGGCAACAGAGCAACGTGCGTGACCTCCTCCATTACGGTGTGGATACGGTTCCAAAATCGTTCAACCTCCGAACATTCCCATAAGATATGAAGAAAGGTACCCGGCAGGCCACATCCACGCTTACACAGTCCATCCATCGAGTAACCCATATGCAGCAAACCGGGCCCCGTGACATACACTCTATGAAGGATCTTCAGCTGTACGAATCGTAAGCGGGCCGGTATCGCCACCTCTTTCGGGGAGGCCACCGCCGATACCCAGTCCTCATCGGCCAGTTCCAAGCCATCGCTCGTCCATGCCTCCCTCAGACGGAGCAGCAAGTCCGCGCGATCATTAATGAGTTTCTTATAAATCAGAGAAATAGTGCTGTCGGGCACGTAGCCATCCAACACTCTATCCTCCAGTGGGGAATACTCGGGGATAGCAGCAACGTCCGGAAAAACCGAACACAGCGCATGGTAGACTTGCGCATACCGGAAGTACTCTCTATCGTTTAATTTATATTCAGTTTTAAGCATTTCAAACGTTTTGAAAGACCCCTTCGCCCAAAGATCACCCACCTTACATATACCAATCATATCCCATTTCTCAAAGCCTTTCGATCTCCACAAACAGCCCAGCCGCCCGGAGGCATACAACGGCGTCGCCCGAGTCAAGCGATCCCTCCACCCCATCGCAGCATTCGCCGCATGCCACACACGTACCGCAACCTGCGTGGGTCCTGTCAACCGCATGTCCGGGGTCACCGAGTACAGCGCCCTATTATAATCCCCACCCGGGAGCAGAAATTTATCCATCTCGAAGGCCGGATTCAAGGCAGGACCGTATATCCCGTGGTTCACCGCCGCCAACTGAGACGCCCAATAGTATTGTTTAATATCGGGGAGGGCGACCCCCCCATCATACCAAGGGAGCGTCAACTTGACGAGAGCAATCCGCGGCCGCCCGTCCCAAAACAGTTGGCGCTGAAGACCCTCCACCTCCCGGAAATAACGGGCTGGCACGACATCTAGAGTATTTTGTAAAGCATACAAGAATCGAGGTAGCGACATCATTTTAAACAATGCCGCCCGTCCGAGCGGCGAGAGCGGAAGTCGTCGCCACCTCGCGACGTCGGCCTTTAATCGCTGGAGGGGAGGGAGAAGGTTTCGCTCATAGCGGACCGCGGGATCCAGAGAGATAAAGATTCCCAAATATTTGAACCCCAGTGTAGCAATCTGGATGGGGCAATCCCGTGGCAGGAGGGGGGCCTCGCCCGAGAGGACGTAAACACATGACTTGGCCCAGTTGATGACCAGGCCAGAGTTGCGACCAAAGGAATTCAGTATGTCCACCAATACAATTAGCGACTGTCGGGGAGAGGTGAGATACAAAAGGATGTCATCCGCGTAAAGGGAGACACGGTCTTCAAACTCCGGCGTCCATCTAATACCTCGCAGCGACGGCTCCCAACGCAACCAGGCGGCGAGAGGCTCCAAACAAAGTGCAAAGAGAAGGGGTGACAACGGACATCCCTGCCGCGTACCTCTCCCCAGTGCGAAGGGAGCCGACACCCTACCATTCACCACCACCTGAGCCAGTGGGTCAGCATATAATAATTTTACCCAACTGTGAGAAGTTGGCCTGATATGTAGTGCTCACTATTCTAGTGATCACTGTGTATCATTCCAAACGACCCTTATTGATGATTGGTTGTAAGTCAACCTTTTAGACCAGCTATCCTAGTAGCGTGGATACGAGCAGTCTTAGGCTAAACTCTAGAGGGCGTGTTAAGCCAGCTGTTTACCATCACATATACCCCTTGAACACCAAGTGAAAGGACACCACACAAGTTGTTATGAAAATAAAAGGGTATTTATTTATAACAAGACTACCCTGGCTCTTTATGAGTCAGGGAGCTAAGCACACTACAAAACTCTTAGGAAAATACTTCAGTTGCACAATGTACACAAATGCCCGAGGGGCACGAGAAACCATCTACACTAACAGTGAAATGCGAATGGTTAGAGTCTGGAGGTACTGATTCCGGAGTGTTCCGATCAGTGGGACTAAACGAAAAAGGAACTGGACACTTGTAGAGCGAACCTGCGATGGAGCACCGAGATGCTCGATTTACCTAGCCCGGAGGCTGCGGCTGCGTGAAGTTCGGCAAGATGTCGGGAGTCCTCGTGTAGTCTCAGGAGCCTGAAAGAAGAAGTTGCTGGCAGGCGACCAGTGACGATGTTCAGGGCGATCCAAGCCTGGATCGGTGGTGAAGGAAAACCTGAAAGCAGAGGGGACTCAGTTCTCAACCGCTAACCAGCGATCGTGTGGGTACCAGGAGGGTACCGGCTGAAGTCACCTCGACCAGGTGAGTGGGTGACGTCGGACTCGGCTGTTCCTCGGACCAGGAGGCGCGGCGGCGACCAGGATGGAGGGCGAGCTGTCCCACGAAGGTGTCTGCTGTCGATGATGCTGGGCCCAGGAAGGGGCAGCGGATCTTGGCAGTGGCCACCCAAGCGGGGGAGTCAAGATGGCGTCGGGAGTGGACCAGGAGGGTCCGGGGTACTCCTCTGTTGAAGGGGAGCAAGTGCCAGTCTGGAGCAACCAGACTAGTGATGAAAAAATAATCTTGGAGCGTCGTGAAGAGGGCCACAAGCCGGACGGCAAGTGGTCGGACAACGCGGTGAACAGCAAGGAGCGGAAGGGCCCCCCACGCAGATCTCGCGGATGCTGGGGAGACAGACTTCGATGCTGGAGCTGCTCAGGGTTTAGGGCTTCTCAAACCCTAGGTGCACTCACTCGAGGGTCCCTCGGTGGGCGTGCTAGATAAGCGTCGTGCAGGTTCTGAAGATAGCCGGTCCCGCAGGTCTCGTCACACCTACGACTCTCAGCTGGGCTGATGAGGCAGGTAAAAGGTCAGAGATGGCAGGGTACTCGGGTCTCGTCGAGCTGGGCAGTCTTGATCCGTAGGAGAGACTTACAGCAAACCGCAAGCGCTTAGTTGGTGCCTGCTGGTGCAGGGTGGCTACTCCTTAGCCACAAGGGAGAGTCTTCAGAAATAGTCAAGAGTTCCTTTCGTGGAAAGTGGTTCGTGATTCGGAGGTATCCGATTATCTGATTATCCAATTTGGGAAGGGGACTCGCTCCTACCTTTATTCTAAGAAAAAGGGGTTGGCCCGTGACTAGGTTCTACCTATGGGTGGAGCCAGGAGGGGGGTGGTTACACCCCTATCCTTTGTCCGGCTTCGCGCCAGCTCAGGGGCTGGTGTGCCCCCGAAACTGGTTTGAGCCGGGCTATGCACAGTGAGCACCGGGGTGCCACTGGCAATCACCTTCCTTTCAGCCCTGCCTACCTGGGATACACAACCCTGTCTGGGACGGTGCTAACACCGCCCTCGACAGGAAACCCTTTGTCCAAACTCCCTTCGCTGGAAGGTCCCCCAGCAGCAGGAGGTCAGACTTGTGTCTGGTGGCAGCATCCATTTTGTGATGCTGAGGCTTGAGTCAACTTTAACCGGGGTTCAGGGTTACTTCCATGTCGTGCCCCTCTAGAAGGGGGGAATGCTAACCCCGTCGCCAGAACTAGCGAGGGGTTCGTATTCCAATTCGTATGACACCTTACGCGACATGTGTAGGTGATGCGATGCCAAAGTTAGCAAATAGTTGGCCCGCGTCACCATGGAACGGCTATTAGGACTTGGTTCCGCAAGCCGTCGACTGGCTCGGCTCGCGCCAGAGCACCATCCCACATGACTCCCCGCACTCTGCCTTCAGGATTGATAAGGCCTGCCATAGGAGTGACTGATAGGAATCCATGTGTCCATTTTAGGGTTAGGTGTAGGAATACTACACCTACAGCAACGGGTGATTACACCACGTGGCCCCAGCTGTCGTGCAGCCAGTTGTGTCAGATTTGGGCGGCCATTCCAGGGGTGGCATAATACATGCTGCAGCCCCTGGTAGGCCCTGGGTACACCGATGCCCTGGATACCTGTGGTATGCTGAGACAGGGACTGACAAGGCGGCCCAGTTCCAATTAGTGGATGCACCTAACGTACATGTGTGTTAATTTCGAGAGAGAACAGCTAGGCTGTGGGTCTGATTGGCAGGCCCACAGCCGGAGAAAGTCGTAAACCAATGAAGCAAAAGCAAAAAATCTGGGTGATCATAGGATTGCAGACCCTACTCTCCTACATGACCCCCCCCCAAACTTTGGGACAATAAGCTAACCTTGACCAGGTGAGTCTTCTTGCTCTAAGTGGAAATACCTGGAGAGCCCATCTGCATTGCCATGATCAGTGCCAGGTCTATGCTCCACTGTGAAGTCCATCCCCTGTAGGGAAATGGACCACCTAAGTAGTTTGGGGTTTTCACCCTTCATTTGATTTAGCCACAAGAGGGGCTTATGGTCGGTCTGAATCTTGAAGTGAGTGCCAAACAAGTATGGCCTCAACTTCTTCAGGGCCCAAACCACAGCAAAGGCCTCCCTCTCAATAGCTGACCAATTCTTCTCTCTGGGGGTCAGCCTCCTGCTAATAAAAGCTATGGGCTGGTCATGACCATCAAAATTCAGTTGCGATAGAACAGCTCCCACACCCAGCTCCGAAGCGTCTGTTTGGACAATGAATGGTTTGGAGTAGTCTGGACTCTTTAGGATAGGTGCTGTGCACATGGCCTGCTTTAGGTCATCGAATGCCTTCTGACAGCTTGCTGTCCACTGAACTTTTTTTGGCATCTTTTTACTTGTCAGGTCGTTTAGCGGGTTCACAATGGATCCATAATTTCTGACAAATTTCCGGTAATAACCAGTCAGGCCCAAGAAAGCTCGAACCTGAGTCTGGGTGGTTGGAGGAGCCCAGTCCTGTATGGCCTGTATTTTGCTCTCCAACGGTTGAACCTGACCCCCTCCTACAAGGTGGCCCAGGTATACAACCTGTGTCTGCCCTATCTGGCACTTGGTGGCCTTGATAGTGAGGCCTGCCTTCTGCAGGGCCTCTAACACTTTCCTCAGGTGGACCAGGTGATCCTCCCAGGTGGAGCTAAAGACAGCGATATCGTCCAGATACGCCGCACAGAAGTCGTCCAACCCAGTGAGAACTTGATTCACCAGCCTTTGGAAGGTGGCAGGTGCATTTTTCAAACCAAAGGGCATTACCACGAACTGATAATGCCCACCCGGGGTAGAAAATGCTGTTTTGGGCTTGGCCTCCTCAGCTAACCTGATTTGCCAATACCCAGCTGTCAGGTCAAACGTACTTAAGTAGTTGGCCGAGGCCAACCGGTCGATAAGTTCGTCTGCTCTTGGTATCGGGTGGGCGTCAGTCTTAGTGACTGCATTGAGACCTCTGTAGTCCACGCAGAACCTCATCTCTTTCTTACCGCCCTGGGTGTGAGGTTTCGGCACGAGCACTACGGGACTAGCCCAGGGGCTGTCCGAGGGTTCAATGACTCCCAGCTCCAACATTTTCTGCACCTCGGTCTTGATGCAGTCTCTGACGTGATCAGGTTGCCGATAGATTTTACTCTTTACGGGTAGACTGTCCCCAGTGTCGACCTCATGGGTACACCAATTGGTCTGACTGGGTGTCAGAGAGAACATATGTCGAAAGGATTGAAGAACCTGTTTACAATCCTTTTGTTGATGTCCAGAGAGGCTGCCACAAAAGACAACACCATCTACTGATCCATCGTCAGGGTTCTGAGAGAGCAGGTCCGGGAGAGGGTCACTCTCCTCCTCCTGTCCCTCATCTGTGGCCATGAGCAAGCCCATGCCCTCCCTGTCGACATATGCCTTGAGCCTGTTTACATGGAGCACCCTGTGGGGGCTCCGGGGAGTTCCCAGGTCTACCAGGTAGGTGACCTCTCCCTTTTGCTCAATGATCGTGTGGGGCCCAGACCATTTGTCTTTGAGTGCTGCTGGGGCCACTGGCTCCAGCACCCACACCTTCTGTCCAGGCTGGTACACAGTCAGGACAGCCTTTTGGTCGTGCCAAGCTTTCTGTAATTCTTGGCTCGCCTCAAGGTTTTTAGACGCCTTTTCCATGTACTCCGCCATCCGCGAGCGGAGACCGAGCACATAGTCCACAATGTTTGATGCCGGCTTTCTGAGAGGTCTCTCCCATCCTTCCTTTACCAAACAAAGGGGTCCCCTTACAGGATGTCCGAACAGAAGCTCGAAAGGGCTGTAGCCAACCCCCTTCTGCGGGACCTCTCTGTAGGCGAACAAGAGGCAGGGTATCAGGACATCCCATCTCCGCCGAAGCTTTTCAGGTAGTCCGTGAATCATCCCTTTTAGGGTCCGGTTGAATCTCTCAACCAGCCCATTGCATTGTGGGTGATAGGGTGTGGTGAACTTGTAGTTGACACCACATTCCTTCCACATAGCAGTCAGATATCCCGACATGAAGTTTGCACCTCTGTCTGAGACGACCTCCTTAGGGAAGCCCACTCTGGAGAACACTCCAAGTAGGGCCCGTGCCACCACAGGTGCTGTAGTGGTCCTAAGGGGAATAGCTTCAGGATACCTGGTGGCGTGGTCCACCACCACCAGTATAAACTTGTGCCCTGATGCTGTCTGGGGTTCCATTGGTCCGACAATGTCGATCCCCACTCGCTCGAAGGGTACCCCCACCACTGGTAGTGGTATCAGGGGGGCCTTTGTCGTGCCACCTGACTTACCACTGGCTTGGCAAGTGACACAGGAGCGGCAAAACTCCTTCGTATCTTCGGACATGTGGGGCCAGTGAAAGTGTGGAACAATTCGGTCCCAAGTCTTATTCTGGCCTAAGTGACCTGCAAGGGGAATCTCGTGGGCCAAGGTGAGAAGGAAACCTCTCAGAGACAAGGGGATGACCAGCCTCCTGGTCGCACCAGGTTTGGGGTCTCTTGCCTCAGAGTACAGGAGTCCATCGTCCCAGTACACTTTGTGGGTACCTGTGGCGTTCCCTGCAGCCTCAGCAGCAGCCTGCTGTCTGAGGGGTTCAAGTGAGGGGCAGTCTAACTGTGCCTTCCCCAGGTCTTCCCTGGAGGGTCCCCCTGAGCCCAGAAACTCAACCTGACCAGGTTCAAGCTCTTGCGGCTCAGTTTCCCTCAGTTCCTTAAGGTCAGCCTCCTCGGAGACTTGATCCACGACCTGGGGCAAGGGGGAAGGCGAAGCCTTACCCTTACTGCTCCTTTTCTTGGAAGGTGTCTGGTCCGTTCTTCCAGGATCCAGCACCTGTTCAGTGGGGCATCTTTTGGCCTGTGACCTGGTCACAGCAAGGACATGTGCTGGCAAGCCTAACATCTCCATGTGAGTCCTCTGCTCCACTTCTGACCATTGTGACGTTTCCAAATCATTGCCCAACAGACATTCTACGGGGAGGTCTGAACTAACCACAACCTTTTTCGGGCCACTTACCCCTCCCCAGGAGAAATCAACAACTGCCATACTGTGATTGGTAGTGACGTTGCTGGCATTGGTCACTAGGTAACTGGTACCTAGCATGATCTGTCCAGGGTCCACGAAGTTAGGCGTCACCATGGTGACACTGGCACACGTGTCCCTGTAGGCCTGAGCCACTTTTCCATTGATCAAAGGTGTCTGTCTGTATTTGCCCAAAGTATTGGGACTGGCATCAGGGGACATATCCATATCCCCTGTACAGACAAGGACGGCCTGAGTGAGCGTGCCGACTAAGTCGTCACTCCCCTCGGTTCCCAAGGTTAACCCAACTAATGCCTTGGGAGGCGCACTACCACTGCTGACTGTACTAGGGGGCGCAGGTGCCTTAGGGGCTGCAGTGGTAGGAGTTTGCCCTCCTTTCTTGGTGCACTCACTAAACCAGTGAGTCTTACTTTTACAGTATTGGCACCACCTTTTTGACTGGCCTTCTTGAGTCTTCTTCTTCTGTGAAGCCTGACCCCCACCCTCTTTGGTTTGTTGGGGACCTGTCGAAGACTTCTGGTCATTTTGTTCGTTTTTGTTACCCTTTTGGTCTGCTTTCTTCTGACCACCCTGGTTCTGGTTCTGGTTCTGCTTGACCCTTGTTCTGACCCATCTGTCTGCCTTCTTTCCCAATTCTTGGGGAGAGGTCAGATCCGAGTCGACAAGGTGCTGATGCAACAATTGGTTCTGACAGTTGTTTAAAATCTGTTCTCGCATGATAAGATTGTACAATCCTGTGTAATCAGTAACCTTGCTACCCAGCAACCAGCCTTCCAAAGCCTTAGTGGCACAATCAACAAAGTCAGTCCAATCCTGAGACTGAATTTTCTGGGTGTCCCGGAACAGCACCCGGTACTGTTCCGTGGTTAAGCCGAACCCATCAATCAGTGTGTTCTTCAGGACTTGGTAGTTGTTAGCATCCTCAGCTCTAGTAGTGAGGAGCTTGTCCCTTCCTTTACCTTCAAAGGAAAGCCACAGTATAGCTGCCCACTGACTTGGGGGGACGCACTGGACAGTGCAGGCCCTCTCCAAGGCAGTTATCCACTTGTGGATGTCGTCCCCTTGTTTAAAGGGGGGCACTATTTTACTCAGGTGTCTAGTGTCTATACCCCTGTCTTTCTCTCTATTGAGACTGCTGCCACCAGTGGGATCTAACCCACTTAATTTCTGCTCTCGGGCCAGGGCAAGTCTTTCTTTGGCGAGGGCAAGTTCTTCCCGCTCGATCCTCAGATTGACTTCCCGCATCTTCGCTTCATGCTCCCTCCTCTGAGGGGAAGTCATTCCTCTCTGAGAGGATGCCTGAGAGACATGTGTATGAACCGATCTGCCGGAGCCTCTGGAGAGAGACCTAGCTCGTCCGTTCCCAAGGTTAAGCCTGCTTGAGCGTGGGCCCGGGGCTCCCCCAGTTCCATTCTCATGCCTGCTTAAGTTGGTCCTTGTAAGCCTGCCGACTACCGCTGGACCTTTGTCTGCCTCGTCTCCCGATAACTCGTCCTCGTCCTCCTCCTCTGTGTGGAGGTCGAGGTCGGGGTCACCGAGGGTTCCCTCTAAGGGAGGCATGTTCCCATCTGCACTGGGGGGACCTGTGTTAGAGGACCTCCTAGCATCGTACGCCTCTAAGAGACCTATCAGAATTGCGATGGTAGGGTTAGAACCCTGGTTTAGCTTCCTGGAGGCACACAGTTGTCGCATCTCCTTGAAGCTAAGAGTTGCATATCGTGACACGACCTGTGGAGGGTCACTGACCACTAAGGGAGTCTGCGAAGACTCTCCGTGGATCGACATGCTTTTCTAGTGAGGTGTAAGTGTTGCACCTACCTACACTATGGGTTTACCTACTGATCCCTTGCTAGGAGTTGTAGTCAGGGTGTGCTAAGCCCTGTTACACTACAACAGCCGGTTCAGTAGAACTCGGAGTATTCTAAGTTAAGTTATATGTACCTGGGTACTTATGTGATCTTTCACTGCGATATTCTTAGGATACGTGTGTGGTAAAACAACAGCAAGCTCAAATCCCAACCGCTGCTCACCAATGTGAGAAGTTGGCCTGATATGTAGTGCTCACTATTCTAGTGATCACTGTGTATCATTCCAAACGACCCTTATTGATGATTGGTTGTAAGTCAACCTTTTAGACCAGCTATCCTAGTAGCGTGGATACGAGCAGTCTTAGGCTAAACTCTAGAGGGCGTGTTAAGCCAGCTGTTTACCATCACATATACCCCTTGAACACCAAGTGAAAGGACACCACACAAGTTGTTATGAAAATAAAAGGGTATTTATTTATAACAAGACTACCCTGGCTCTTTATGAGTCAGGGAGCTAAGCACACTACAAAACTCTTAGGAAAATACTTCAGTTGCACAATTTACACAAATGCCCGAGGGGCACGAGAAACCATCTACACTAACAGTGAAATGCGAATGGTTAGAGTCTGGAGGTACTGATTCCGGAGTGTTCCGATCAGTGGGACTAAACGAAAAAGGAACTGGACACTTGTAGAGCGAACCTGCGATGGAGCACCGAGATGCTCGATTTACCTAGCCCGGAGGCTGCGGCTGCGTGAAGTTCGGCAAGATGTCGGGAGTCCCCGTGTAGTCTCAGGAGCCTGAAAGAAGAAGTTGCTGGCAGGCGACCAGTGACGATGTTCAGGGCGATCCAAGCCTGGATCGGTGGTGAAGGAAAACCTGAAAGCAGAGGGGACTCAGTTCTCAACCGCTAACCAGCGATCGTGTGGGTACCAGGAGGGTACCGGCTGAAGTCACCTCGACCAGGTGAGTGGGTGACGTCGGACTCGGCTGTTCCTCGGACCAGGAGGCGCGGCGGCGACCAGGATGGAGGGCGAGCTGTCCCACGAAGGTGTCTGCTGTCGATGATGCTGGGCCCAGGAAGGGGCAGCGGATCTTGGCAGTGGCCACCCAAGCGGGGGAGTCAAGATGGCGTCGGGAGTGGACCAGGAGGGTCCGGGGTACTCCTCTGTTGAAGGGGAGCAAGTGCCAGTCTGGAGCAACCAGACTAGTGATGAAAAAATAATCTTGGAGCGTCGTGAAGAGGGCCACAAGCCGGACGGCAAGTGGTCGGACAACGCGGTGAACAGCAAGGAGCGGAAGGGCCCCCCACGCAGATCTCGCGGATGCTGGGGAGACAGACTTCGATGCTGGAGCTGCTCAGGGTTTAGGGCTTCTCAAACCCTAGGTGCACTCACTCGAGGGTCCCTCGGTGGGCGTGCTAGATAAGCGTCGTGCAGGTTCTGAAGATAGCCGGTCCCGCAGGTCTCGTCACACCTACGACTCTCAGCTGGGCTGATGAGGCAGGTAAAAGGTCAGAGATGGCAGGGTACTCGGGTCTCGTCGAGCTGGGCAGTCTTGATCCGTAGGAGAGACTTACAGCAAACCGCAAGCGCTTAGTTGGTGCCTGCTGGTGCAGGGTGGCTACTCCTTAGCCACAAGGGAGAGTCTTCAGAAATAGTCAAGAGTTCCTTTCGTGGAAAGTGGTTCGTGATTCGGAGGTATCCGATTATCTGATTATCCAATTTGGGAAGGGGACTCGCTCCTACCTTTATTCTAAGAAAAAGGGGTTGGCCCGTGACTAGGTTCTACCTATGGGTGGAGCCAGGAGGGGGGTGGTTACACCCCTATCCTTTGTCCGGCTTCGCGCCAGCTCAGGGGCTGGTGTGCCCCCGAAACTGGTTTGAGCCGGGCTATGCACAGTGAGCACCGGGGTGCCACTGGCAATCACCTTCCTTTCAGCCCTGCCTACCTGGGATACACAACCCTGTCTGGGACGGTGCTAACACCGCCCTCGACAGGAAACCCTTTGTCCAAACTCCCTTCGCTGGAAGGTCCCCCAGCAGCAGGAGGTCAGACTTGTGTCTGGTGGCAGCATCCATTTTGTGATGCTGAGGCTTGAGTCAACTTTAACCGGGGTTCAGGGTTACTTCCATGTCGTGCCCCTCTAGAAGGGGGGAATGCTAACCCCGTCGCCAGAACTAGCGAGGGGTTCGTATTCCAATTCGTATGACACCTTACGCGACATGTGTAGGTGATGCGATGCCAAAGTTAGCAAATAGTTGGCCCGCGTCACCATGGAACGGCTATTAGGACTTGGTTCCGCAAGCCGTCGACTGGCTCGGCTCGCGCCAGAGCACCATCCCACATGACTCCCCGCACTCTGCCTTCAGGATTGATAAGGCCTGCCATAGGAGTGACTGATAGGAATCCATGTGTCCATTTTAGGGTTAGGTGTAGGAATACTACACCTACAGCAACGGGTGATTACACCACGTGGCCCCAGCTGTCGTGCAGCCAGTTGTGTCAGATTTGGGCGGCCATTCCAGGGGTGGCATAATACATGCTGCAGCCCCTGGTAGGCCCTGGGTACACCGATGCCCTGGATACCTGTGGTATGCTGAGACAGGGACTGACAAGGCGGCCCAGTTCCAATTAGTGGATGCACCTAACGTACATGTGTGTTAATTTCGAGAGAGAACAGCTAGGCTGTGGGTCTGATTGGCAGGCCCACAGCCGGAGAAAGTCGTAAACCAATGAAGCAAAAGCAAAAAATCTGGGTGATCATAGGATTGCAGACCCTACTCTCCTACACCAACCAATAAACTCAGGGCCGAACCCAAATTTCGCCAACACGGCCCAAATATACGGCCACTCCAAAGTGTCAAACGCCATAGTAGCATCTAAAGATGCCAAGATGGCCGGCTCACGTATAAACTTCGCTCTAGCAAGCACGCCGTGCAACCGCCTCAAATTCAGAGCGGTATTCCGATGGGGTATGAAACCGGACTGATCCTGATGAATCAAGTCGCCCACGACCCGAACCAGTCGATTAGCCAATACCTTAGCCAGAATTTTGGGTTCTGCGTTCAACAGCGAAATGGGCCGATAGGAGGCGCAGCGATCTCGCGGCTTCCCCTCTTTGTGTATCACAACTATGTTGGCGAGGCGTTGGTCAGGGGGGAGGAAGCCCGCCGCACGTGCCGCGAAAAACATGTCCCGAAGATACGGCGCTATCTTATCGGGACGCAACTTATAGAGTTCAATGGGAAGACCATTAGGACCCACAGCCTTACCCGATGCGATCGAGCGAGTGGCCAGAGCGATCTCATCTGACGACAACTTCGCCTCCATCAATACTGCATCAGCCTCCGATAGGGTTGGCAATGCAATGTCTCTAAGCAACAGATGAGAATCCTCCTCCGAACGCACAGAAACCGGAGAGTATACCCCGCGGAAATAATCCGCGAAGCAGTCAACGATCTCCACCGGGTCAGTCACACGCACTCCATCCATTCTCTCCACAACGGGCACCACCCTGCTCGCTCTCTCCTTCTTATCCAACCAAGCAATCAACTTTCCGGCCTTATCCCCCACATCATACAGTCGTCCTTGCTGCTCTCTACTCATCCCTTTAGCGGCTTCCGTGACTAGCGCTCTATAATCTGATTGTTTGAGGCTGTAAACGTGCAATTTCTCATCAGTAACTCCCCGTTCCAAGTCCTCCTCCATTTCAGCTATTTCAGTTTCCAGGCGAACCACCTCTGCTCTCTCGCACCTCTTAGCATGGGAGATAAGGGACAAGGCCTGCCCCCTGATCACCACTTTATAAGCCTCCCATAGGGAGACGGCCGACGACACAGACCCCACATTATCCTTGAAGTAGTGATCAGTGGACTTGACCAGTTCCGCGCGGATCTTAGGGTTACGTATATAACAGGGGCTAACGGGTGCTACTCACCCCTCTGCCCCAGGGACAACCTTTAATTGCAACCATATAGGGGAATGGTCAGAAATACCACGGGCTAAATGACGCACCTCCCCAATCATACCAGCTTGGATCGCCGGCATAAGCATGTAATCAAGTCTCGAGAGACTCCCATGGGCCCCCGAGTGAAAGGTATATTGCGCCTGTCCCGGGTGCATCAATCTCCAGCAATCTACAAGTCCCAAGGTGTCCAAAAAGCCACCCAACCAGGCCTGAGCCCTAGGGAGATCCCTGGGGGGGTGACGGTCCTCCAACCCGGAGACAACAGCATTAAAGTCCCCCCCCCCCCAACACCAGAACCCCCCCAGGGAGTCCCAGGACCAAACGCCCCAAATCAGCAAATGTAGCCGTCTGTAACCCCGGAGGCACATACACAGCAACGAGCGAAACAGTCCTACCCTCCCATCTCCCCACCAGTGCCACATAGCGCCCCCTATCATCGTGAAGCACCTCGTCCACCTCCAATGGGAGAGAGGCCCTAACCAAAATGTCCACTCCCCTAGAGCCAGAAGTGAAACCAGAGTGAGCGGCAAGGTGATAGCCCCTCCTATTTAGGGCATGGAAGGAGTTCCCAATCAAATGTGTCTCCTGCAGGAAGACAATGTCGGGCGAAGTCCGTTTCAAAAACTGCAACACCACCCTGCGCTTGATCCTGTCCCCCAGTCCATTCACATTCCACGAAAGGATTCTCAATCCCCTACCCCCCATCCCACTCCCGTGCATGATACCCACATCCCGGAAAACACAAACCGGATAAGTCAGCAGAGAACTTCACATTGCCTTGCGAAACAAACAAACAATCCCCAACAACCCCCCTCCCCCACAATCCCAAAACCATAACTCCCCCTCCCTGCACCCCTGCATGAGCCCAAACAGCCCCCCCAACTCGCAGTGTGCCTGTCGCCCTAACATATACCACAAAAAGAACCCCAGAAGGAGGAAAGGACCCCAATAAGCTCCCCACAACCCCCAAGCATTTGGAGGGCATATTGTGCCAAACTAGGGTCCAGTTGAGCCAAGGTACAAAACATCACCAGTCCAGTCCATCATCAGGAACCAAGTTCTAGTCCTGCTCCACCAAATCCTGTCCGCTTTCCGCCGTCCGACTGTCTCGATCCTGTCCCCGAGGCAGGGCATCCAACCAGTCTCCAACCGCCTCCGGCCGGTCGAAAAAGTGTGAGCGACCCCGGAACTCAACCCTCAGCCTAGCCGGGAATAACATCGCATATTTCAGCTCCATGTCCCTCAAGCGCCGTTTGACGCCCAAAAATCCCAGCCGTTGTTTTTGGACCGCTTGCGTGAAGTCCGGGAAAAAGCGGACATTAGAGTTCTCAAACTTCAGCGGCCCTGCCACCCTCGACGCCTGAAGGATAGCATCCCTATCCCGAAAGTTAAAGAGCCGGGCGATTATAGGCCGCGGGGGAGCACCCACTTTGGGCGCACCACCCGGAATCCTGTGGGCCCGCTCCACCGCAAAGAACTTGCTCAGTCCCTTGGGCGCGAGACGATTGGTCACCAGATCCTCCACAAAAAGATCCGCAGCAGGTTCCTCCGATCTTTCCGGCACTCCAATGATACGAACGTTGTTCCGTCTAGTCCTGCTTTCGGAGTCCTCAAGTCGACGGTCCGTCAGGTCACTGGCTAGCCGCAACCTACGGACCTCCGTCTGCAGGGCGTCCACGTCCACAGTTAAGCTCGACGCCGCTTGACTCAAGGAGTCGACCCGCTCGTTAGTTTTGGACAGGTCTGCCCTGACCAAATTCACATCGATCAGGACCGTGTCCAATTTATGAGCCAGGGTATCAAACTGCTGACCCACAGCGGTCTTCATCTCCTCAATGGCGCCCATGACGTCCAGCAAAGTCAATTCTGAGGATGGGTCTGAGACCTCTTTAGACCTCTCAGGCGATTTATGCGAGCCACTAGGGGATCCCTTTGCCTGCGCATATCGATCCATATTATTGACCTGGGTATAGGCGCCCCTCCGGGTTGACTTGGGTTTCGACTTGTCTCCGTCTAGTCTCGCCGCCATCGTCCGGAGGCCACCAAGGTTGGCACCCGCCCGCACCAGGAAAAAGGGACCAGGTAGCTAATTCAATTGAACACAGCCGTCGCTGACAGTAAGCCCATGTATAGTCCGAGAGTCAGGCCAGACACTCCGCCGTCCGCGCCCCTCTGAAACACCAAAATCTCTCAGCCGATATCAGAAAACAAGCTTGAAAACGAAAGTGAAAGCGCGGGGTCCGTGACAGGTCAAGCCCAGCCAGCCGCTGTTGTTCACTTAGTACCCGGGCACTTCACCAGCTCAAGATCGGGACCAAGGCTAGAGCAGGCCGCAAACTTCGGAGTGCAACCATTCCGGTTCCCGGCGTCCGATCTGAATTTGGAAAACGGGTGGCACCTCAGCGCAAATCCATCTGCAAAAGCCCGTCAAAGAAACCAGGATTAAGTCAGGATAGACATGGGAGGTTGCGGAGGCCCTCGAGAGCCGTAAGCCTACGCGGCCATCTTGGTTGCGCGCTAGGCTCCTCCTCTGCACTTTTAGATTATTAATTTAAACTCTGTAAAGCAATAAGGGTTGTCTGTACTTGTCTGTATCGGGTCCAACTTATAAGGATGCACTTGGGTTGTAGCCAGGTACTGCACCTTGTTACTGTAATACGCCAAAGATACCCATAAGTTCCGAAACAGGTGCAAGACTCACATTTTCCACCTGGTCTTTATATAGCTTTCTATTTTTACTATTTTTTGTAATTATTGATATGTAAACTTGTAATCCTGTGATAAACTACTGCTTTGTGACACCTATGAGAGGTGCCAATTTTGTTAAAAATACACACACTTTAGTTAAATGTTAATTGTTTAATTTACATTTGTCCCTGTAGTTAATCATATTGTATTGATTTATTTTTCTGCTTTTAGAGCTACAGATAGTTCTGATGAAGTGCAAAGTTTGCGACCGCCACGATTTATTCATGAAGATGGTGTCATCAGACCTTACAGACTAAGGGAGGGTTCTGGAAGTCAGATGTTACAGGTAAAATTAAGAGAATTGCAATGTTTATTAAAAAATATAGGACATTCAAAGGTTTATAATAAGGGCATGTTTTTATAAACAACCTGCTAGCTTGTATAGGTAGGTAATAATGTACAGTAGAATATTTTAATAAGTATATTACAAAACTACAATAGCACTTCAGAAGTTGGTGGGAAAAATGGTCATTATTTTTTAAAAGGTCAAAATGACAATTGGTACGCATAGACAGGAAGTGAGCTGAATTTTAATGCAGAAATCTTTGATTATGTGATCTGTACATTTTAATACAAATTGTGCCCCATTCTGTAATGATCTGATGAAATGTCCAACGTGTTAACTTTTTAATTTTTTTATTTTACTTAAAAATTGATTCAAATGTTTGTCGGTTATGAGATTTCTTCCATGGTAAGACCTCTTTTCAGATTCCAGGTTAACATTATGTAACTGTATGCTCTGTTGCTTAGTAACTTGTCCAACATCTATCTGATTGAGTTGGGGATTGTACTGTATCCCTTTTGAGAGTTTGAATAACTGTTCTTGGTTAATATTCTTTTTTACATCTACAGAAGGTGCAGGTCATATGAGTGTCATACTTCTTGCAGGTCTTTTTACAATGTTTTAGTGTAATGTTTTGACCTTAGTGGTCATATAGCTCAATTACTTTCATTTTACAATCTTCTATACTCATTAGAGGAAGTAGGTTCTTTGTTTGCCAACTCTTTTGGGAGATTTGAATGCCTATTTAAGTGTAGCTTGAACATATAAAAATATCTGTTTTCTGTGTCTTGATGATATACATTGGCTTTTGGTGGTTATTAGCTCACCGTAGATTATTTCAGCAATGTTTTTAAGTTTGATTGTTTCTTGTGTTCTGTTACCAGTGGTTTATCCAGATGATACTCTGGGTAGTGAGAAAAAGGTTTCAGTTTTTGCTTTGAAAAATCTTAAACATCAGGGTTTCTTTTTCACAATTGCCTAGCCTTCATTTCTCTGTTCATCATCCATGTTCTCATTGAGAAAAGTACTATTTATAATGACAGAAGTGATAAAATAGCCCTGTATATTCCTGTCAAGCCGGAGCTTCAGGATCTGAGTTGAAGATTTACGCCTGTCTGACATCAGATGCAAGATTGGGCAACATAAATAAGGCCTCTTGAGCGATAAATTCAATAGAGTAATTTGCAGCTTGTCCTAGGATCAAATATTTTTTACTGCAGTGCATAGTTTCTGACAGAGACAGTCTGACTAAGGCAAAACTGCATGTTTTTTATTTATTTACTAACATTCATATTATTATTTGCTAGTAGTGAACATGTCTTTCAAATGTGGGACTGCTAGATACTCTGCAAAAGTCACTCTACACTGCCATTTTTTAGAAATTATAACAGCGAAGTAAGTATTGTAAAGAAAAGCATAGATTATAAAGGAGTGTGCTTAGGTAAGTTAGGTCAACATTTATAAGTTAATAGATATTTGTATAGTTGTTGGTTATTACAATCATATTTATCTCAGCACACTGAACTCTGAGGTTTCTTTTTAATTATCATTGAAATATGAAGAAAAGACCTCTTCGTTGTTTCTCTATTGCCATTTTATAAGTCAACAGTAGAAGAAAAATTGAGATGAATGACTTTTCCAAAAATTCAATTGTGTGTTTGGGTATTTGAGAGTTTGAGTTATATATGCAACTTTAATCTCTTGGTATGCTGATCCATAGCATATCTTCTCATGAAATAAGATAAACTAAGCAAAAGACAAACATCCATTTTTGTGCATCTTTTATTTAAGGTGCTAGAATGCAGGGATGCCTGTTGTACTGTGGGCAGAAGGAAATCTGAATTAGATAAGATGAAACATGATGTGATTCTGGAAAACTTTCTTAGCCCCAGCATCTCTGCGCGGCGGGGGGGGTGGGGTGTCACGTATCTCCGCCCTGACGTCGTCCGTGGGCGTGACGTCACCAAGGTCACATAAGCCCCACCCCGGCGCGCTGACATCAGTTTTCCTTCTTTTCCACGTGCAGCGCGGATCCGGATCGTGTCCATGTCCTGTTTTCAGGCCTTCTTTTCATGCTTTTGTGTGGGGGGGACAGTGTGCGAATGCCTTCGGGCTTTAAAGCGTGCTCGTCCTGCGCGCCTCAGATGTCGGTGGCGGACCCTCATCCGATTTGTATATGGTGTTTGGAGGAGCACCATGATTCCATGGACTGCATCGCTTGCCAGCATTTGAAGCCTAAGTCCCGGCGGGAGCGTCGGATGAAGCTCCTCTCAGCCCGGTTGTCCAGGTCTGGGTCGTCAACGCGTCCGTCCCCCGCGGAGGGGGTCCATGAATCGCCGCTTCAGATTTCGGCATCGACCGTCACCGAGGGCCCTTGGGCGTCGCTCGCCCATCGATAAGTCTCTTAGCTTGTCTCTGAGGCCTAATCCCCGCTCTGCGGAGGGCGCGGGTTCTCCGCAGGACATGCGGCCTCCTTCGTCACCACCCTACCCACCGTTTCCTGGCACCGGGGCGACCAGGACCCAAATGGAGGCCTATGCTGCAGCTCTGCAAGCTTCCTTGGGCCCTCCTCCTGGAACGCCCGCGGATCCCTTGCCACGTGCGGGGCCCTCCGCGGCGCCGACGGGTTCGGCTTCAGGCTCTGGAGGTGTGGTGTCATCGGGGTGCGGCCCTACGGGGTTCCCCTCTTTGGCCCACGGCACCTCTGCCTCGCCGCAAACCCCTGAGGGGGTCCCTGTGGTGTCGCAGGAGGTCGCCGGGACTCGCGGCTCACCCCCGAGTTCTCCTCGGTCTTCTGGGCAGGGAGGCGGCCTTGCCAGAAGCCGAGCTGATGCCGCTCAGGCGCCGACGGCCGTCAACCCAGGCGGTGCATTGGGAGCTGGCTAGGGGCCAGGGCGTGTCCCCGGGTCCCTCTCGTCTCTCCACGCAGGTGGCTGCTTTGTCAGAGGTCGAGTCGGTGCCTTTTTGGCGCCGTTCTTTCGCCGCCCTGGAGCCGGCCCCGCTCCATTCTCCTGGGGTGCAGGTGGTGGACGAGGTCGTCCCGGCGTCCCCTCCGGCACCTGTCGACCTCACGCCGGCACCTGTGGCGGACTCCATGGCGCCGTGTCGGCGTCGGGTCGTCGACTCATCTCCAGAGGCACCCTCCTCTCCGGAGGTTCGTCAACTGTTTGTCTCTTCTTCTCCGGAGGCGGGCCGCCGTGTCATGGCTTTTCCCCCAGTGTCTTCGAAGGAGGGCTCCTCGCAGTCCCCGCGGCCACAGCCTTCCCCAGAGGTACCTCAGGTCCCCCACTCGTCCGTCAATCGTCCACCATTCCGGGGCTGGCCATTTCTTCCTCCAGCTGGATTCGGGGATGGCCGGCTTAGTTTACAGCCGTCGCCCATGGAGGAATTGCTCTCCCCCCACGACGCCCTACGGAGGCGTGTGCGGCCTTTGCCTGGGCCATTTCCACGGCTGCTGGCATTTTGCACATGGGCGACCCTGCCACTCCATTTCCTACGGACCATTTGCTGGAGGTTCTCCATCAGGGCTCTGGTGGATGGGAGCTGCTTCTTCCCTTCGAAGCTTTGTTCCATAATTCTCTTCTGGGGGCGTCCTGCTATGGGGGATCCAGTGACTGTCGCTCCTCCGCCATCCTACTCCGCATGACCCAGTCTGCCTTTCTTTCCACCCTTCTACTCAGGGCCCTCTTCTGCAGACTGCTTTTCCTTCCTTACCTTTGGTGTTGTTTCCCCCATAACGGGAGGCTCGATGGTTAGATTCCTCGGGGCGGAACCTGTTCACTTCTTCTAGTGCTGCTTTGCGAGCGCTCAATGCGCTTTGTATGTTGGCCAGGGCTACTTCCAGCTTGTGGGATTCTGTGGAGTCCCTTCTGTCTTCTGCCTCTCCGGAAGGTGTTCATGCTGATCTGCGACACCATGTGATGGTTGGCCGGGAGCTGGCCGCGTTTATTCTTCGTTCGGCCCTGGATGTTTCGGATGCTCTCGGCCGCACAATGACGAGTTCAGTAGCTCTCCATCGCCATGCTTGGCTGAGGGATAGGGAAAGGGTGCTTTTATTTAACACCCATGCGGATGCTGCCATTCAGAGCTTCTTGCGGGGCTCCGTCCTCCTCCCCTCCTCCTCCCCCTCCGTAACTTGGCTTCGGGTCCTTAAATTGATCCCTTTGTGCTGTTGGCTTCTGGTACAGCCCCTTTGGATTTTGTGCTTCTTTGGTTGTGGTCCACCCATATGTGCCCTCAGGTTGGGCCTTTGGTGTATTTTTTGATTGGCTGATTGTTAAGCCGTCTGTGGTTCTATCTGCAGGTCCTTTTTGTTCTGTCCTCTGGTGTGGTATTTCTCCCTAAGTAGTGTTCCCATGTTTCTTGGGACGTATCATACGCTACCTTTATGTTCTGGTCCTCTGCTGCGGGTTTTTCCCCTAAGAGGTGTTCCCATGTTTTAGTGGGACGTATCATGCCCTATGTGGGGTACTTATAGCTATTGAATAGCTCTGTCTTGCGCTGGGGAGGTATGGTTGCCCCTTTTTTTCGGGTTCCCTGCCTTTCTTGGCATCACTGTATACCGCTGGTGCGGTCTCTTGTATCTTGTCCAGGCGCGGATTGCGCTGCTCCGGGTTCTGTCATTCTCGGTGTTCACTTCATCGCTTGACAGTTTGACATGCTGTCTATGGTGTCGTGTTGTGGGGTTTTCGACCTCCTGTCCGACGTTTCAGCCTGGTCCTCTGTATGGTGTTCCAGGGGGGCTGGGTTTCTCCTGGCTTTCCTGTGTTCTGGTTGACGGCTTGGTCCGTCCTCCGTCTTCCCCTTTTTCTCTTATGGCTAGTTCCATTTCTTTCCTGCTGGACCTCCCACTCCTGTGAGAGTGGAAAAAGCCCTTTCCGTCCCTCTTTTTGTAATTCATGCTTTGCACGGCTTAAACACCCGTGGGACTTTCTATTGGTGGGTGAGATCTGTTCTATCCCCCAACATTTTACCCTTACCACTATAATTGAGTGGCGCTAGCTCGACTTTGAGAGTTGATTTTATTACCCCTAACCTTCCCCTACCTACCCACCCATGGAGGGCCAGGGTCTGAGCTATGGGGACGACCATGCAGCAGAAATACTCCGGACCTCTTCCATTCTGGGTCTTGACCACGAGATTGCAACTGGAAGCCAATCGGAAGATTGGCAATCGCTGTCTGACATGAAAAGAGAGTGGGTGAGGATCACCTTACATGGTGCTCTTATGACCGAGTACTTTAGGGCTAATATTTCACCTAATGGCCTCATAGTAAAAAATTTCCCCAGAATCTTTTGGGAGGATGGACAATTCAAAATCGAATGGTCACAGATCTCCTGGAAGTGTACCAGGGACCTCCTGATCTTAATCGTTAACACGGCTAAAAGACTGGCAGCTGAACTATTAATACGTATACAAACCGCCGAGAGTGCCTTGAAACATAACAATTCAGGTTCAAATTTCAAATCTAAACTCACGGAACTTAACAACGAAATTGCTGAACACAAAGAATACCTGATGAAGCAGAAAGTTGTTAAGTTACAAAAGGACCTTAAATGCTTTGATAAGGAGAAGGTATATCCATATCTCAAAGCTGATTATGTCCCACTAAACACCAACTACTCATCGGATACTGATACAAACTCTTCGAGGAGAAGTTCATCTACCAATAGTGACTCTAGTACAGAAAACTTGAGACCTAACCAATACAGAGGGAAGAGGGGCAGACAAGGGTATAACACCTATCCGCCACCACTCTACCAGGGACCTGCCTTTTGGCAATACCCGATGTACCCCCAAGGCCCTCCACAATTCGGCCCACATTGCCCACCTCAATTCATACCCCAAGGCATAGGCCAGCCTTTTTTAGGCAGAGGTTGGGGCAGAGGGCGAGGGCGAAAAAGAGGGGCAACACAGGAGAAAAGGGTACAGTGGGAGGAACCTCTCCAACGGGGAATGGAGACCAGAAGCCACGCCAGCAGAAAACCAACCTAGTTGTCAATTTGTCATCCCGACAACTGACAGAAACAGAAAATGATGTCCTCCAGAAAGGACTAGGATTTGTTCCAACTCCGAAAGTTGATCCTTTCATACAAATCTGTGAACTACACCAGTTCTTCCGTAAAATCCGTTTGAGATTTTTCTTTGAGGGAAAAGATTATACACCCAACGCTGATTTGGGTCTCCATAATCCTTCATCCTTCACCCCCCACACCGGGATGGTACCAAATGAAGTCCTGACCTATGAGTAGGCAGTACTCAAAGAAGTGAAAACCATTTCTGGACGCAAACATTTCAATAACATCAGCAAACAAGAGAGGTTAGCGATTGAAACACTTGCCAATGATCCAACCATCATTATAAAACAGGCCGATAAAGGCGGTGCTACTGTGATAATGTCAACAACAGATTAGGACATTGAATGCCTACGGCAACTGAGTAATAGGAAATACTATACACCTATTCCTAGGAACCCAAAAGAACGCCTGAGTAAAACCATCACAGGTTTGGTGGACTCGGCAGAGAGTCAAGGGTGGCTAAGCGGGAAGGAGGCTTCCTTCCTTATTAAGAAAGAACCCAAGGCCCCCTATTTCTATATTCTACCAAAAATTCATAAAGGGGTTACACCAGTACCAGGGCGCCCCATAGTTTCTGGTATCGACTCTATTCTTGAACCTTTATCGCAATTCTGCGATCATTTCTTACAACCACTAGTGAAATGTACATCATCGTACATACAGGATACCACGGATGTACTACGCCTGTTGGATAAGTTCCAGGACACTAATGACATCAACTTCCTCATCACTCTAGATGTTGAAGCCCTCTATACCAACATCCCACCGAGGGCTACTCTGGAAGTGATTGAGGAAGTCTTGAACACGTCCCCCTGGGAGTCACCCACTCCACCTTCCTTCATTACAGAGTGCGCCACATTAGCTCTGACCGAAAACTTTTTTGAATTTAGGGGCCAACTCTATCATCAGGCACAAGGTACTTCCATGGGGAGTACCTTCGCTCCTAGTGTGGCCTGCCTCTACATGGCATCCTTTGAGGGAGAACACATCTTCTGTGATACAAATCCATATCGCCACAATATTCGCCTATGGAAACGCTTCATAGACGATATCCTTATCTTTTGGATGGGAGATTGTGAGAGCTACAGTAATTTTTCTATATGGATTAACAACCTCAATCCTTACCTTAACTTCACTATAACAGCATCCCCTTCCCACATTGCCTTTTTGGACTTAACCATTAAGATCACAGAAGGGAAGTTTTCAACTACCATGTACAGGAAGACGACTGATCGTAACAGCCTGTTACATTTCAACAGTCATCATCCTAGATCGCTCAAAGAAAACCTCCCCTTCGGGCAATTTTTGAGAGTTAGGAGGAATTGCAGCACATTAGATGCATATAAGAGTGAATCAGCTATCCTTGCCCAGAATCTGACAGAGAGACAATACCCACAGAGGAGTATTAACCCAGTCCAGAAAACGGGCACGTAACAACCATAGAAAAGGGCTTCTGGAACACAAAGTAAAAAACAGTTCCGAGGTGTTGATCTGTGTCACCACTTTCACACCGGTCTCCAACCAGTTGACTAAAGTGTTGAAAAAACACTGGAATATTCTCAATACAGGCACTATGAGCTTTGAACTACCCCGGTTTGCATACAGACGATCCAAGAACATCAAGGATATGCTTGTACAAACCAGACCTAAACTGAAGACCAAGTCCTCACAGCACACGCTTTGGCAGTTACCCACGGTTAAAGGACATTATCCGTGTGGAATGTGTAGTGCATGTACATTTACATCCATACACAAAACAGTCACACTCAATACCTCCTTTATTTGGGAATTGAGATCACACACTAATTGCAATACAGCCAATTGTATTTACCTTTTGACGTGTCCCTGTGATCTCTACTACGTAGGAATGACGACTCGCCCTATCAAATTGCGAATCTCGGAACATCGCAGTAATTTCCGCTGCCACAAGAACAACACTAAAATATGTGTGCATTTCCTCGAAAAGAAACATTCACCAGACTCGGTTAAATGGCTGATTCTAGAAGCCAACCCTAATATGACTAAACAGAGTCTATTTGCGAAAGAGCAGCGATGGATACACCGCTTGTCTTCTGACACTGATGGTCTCAACGACGATATCCCATGGGGGTCAATCAAGATCTAACTTGTCTATATCCAATTTTTCTATTACTGTTGACACTAAGACTTGGACCCCGACTACTCCTTCTTTACAGTTTGCCCTGGTTACAACACAATACAGCAGTCCTACTATAATGCTGTCCTAAGGGTCTGAATATTGTTCTGTACTGATCATCACTTGAATACACAGCTCATTCTAATTACACACTGCCGCTTTGGATATCTATTTAATTACTATCATGACAGGGACCGTATACCCAGCTTACCGCCCTATCTGGGTCCTGATATAATACATGATTCTTTAGTTTTCATCTAGTCCCATTCCAACATGGCCACCATAGTTATCGGTGTAACTATCCGATACAGACTTTATTTTCTCTCTCATTAGTTTGACATGATATTCTATCCTTCCCTTGCCGTCACTACACTGTTGGTTGTTATCCCTATCTATGATGGCTGCCATCTGCAGTTGTACTAGACATTAATGTGCATACCTAACTCCACCCCACAACACTGACATCATTTCCTACATAAGTCCTCCCTCGCTGTCTTGTACTTTACCTTCCGGACTCGGTGGAGAGGGTAGGTCTACTAGAACAGCGTGAGCAAAGAAAACGTGAGTAACACGGTGCTTTTTATTATAATGTTTTCTTAACATACGGTAAATCAGCCTTGCTAACTGACACGAACCACGTACCATGGTGCTAGTAACTTTACTGTATTCTGCCCTGCCGCTTTAGAGGTTTCCTCACTACTTAATTCCTGACTCTCGTTCACCCGTATTTATCTTTAGGTGACCGGTTCTTATTTCACCAGTTCAGGAATCAGAGTTGTATTTAACAGTGCATCCACGTCCCCGATGTGGCCCATTTAACAAATGATTTGCTAACTGAGCACGGTATGAAGATTATGTTGCATGTGATCACAAGAGATTGGGCATTTTATAACTGCCTCTTGACATTCCCCACACCATCGAGGACACTTCCACGACTTTTTATAGCTTGAGTCTGGCATAATTAATAGTTCACAAACGCCTATCATCACCATGCGCTTTACTAGCCTGATTTGATGCACGATAATTACCACATACTCCTGCTTGGTTTGGTAATTCTTGTACGAAGACATTCCTTACAGTTTATGATAACCCTTCTACATGTCTCAATCCTTTTTTTGTTATTATTAATTACCTTTTTTTGTTATTATTAATTATTTTTTACGTCTCAATACACACTTACCCATTGCATTACCGTTCCTTGGTCCAGTCCTACTTACTGAGGAATTTTTGCTCATGTTCAATCCACCGAGCACTGTTGTGGTCTGGACCTCTACTGAATAGGGTGAGTTATTCTTACGTACTTCTTGCTGTTTTTTAATGAACTCCACATAGGCGAATAGTCACGATAGTTCACTGTGGGGATTCACCACCAACTACTTTTTTTTAATATTTTTCTAATGTGCCCTTTGACACATCAGAAGTCACCACCACTTTATGTATATAAGGATTTATGAGTCACATCTAAGGCTTGTTTCCAACTGTTATGGCTACTACATACCTATGTACAAATGGTATAATCTACCTTCTTTTTTACAGGTAGCACCAGACATTAACAGGTATTTTAGTCAAGTGACACTGACGTGCTATACACTTTATATAACTGCAATATTTTAGTTATAGCATATCTTTTGTAGATAGTTGTTGTTTTTTCTAGGTCCTGAAGAATCGCAAGTGTATTAACTCTATGCGAGAAACATGTTGACCATTGACTATTGATATAAGCCACTCTTACATGAGACATTAAACTCTGTTGAGTGCTACACATACACGTTTTTAACCAGGGAAGGAGGCCCTCAGAATAAAATTGATTCCTATTAGGCACTTTCAACCCTGTTTTACATCACTTCTTCACATCTACACAATTTAGACCCCCACACCCGCACTTCACCATACGGCAGTTGGATAGAAGATCTCCGACAAAGTGCCCCTTTGTAAGGGAGCCCGTTAGGCATTGCACCGCCGGCCCGACGAGGAGCAGCCCATATGATGAAGCATGACACCTGAAAGGGTGTGTGAGGGCATTATTATCCAACAAATGGATTACCAACCATAGACACATGGTGGATTTAGTTGGATCCAGCCTTCTTTTTTGATTCCTACTCACCTTATATAGAGGAACAGCAGAAATTACTTGTCTTGTAGTTCCATTTCTCTTCATGGGTCGGTGTGTGTCTATTGTACAATCCTCCTTTGGGGCTTGTTCTGCATTTCCTGGCCTCTACCCTCGGTTTGCGCCTGGCTTGTTCTGGGTGCACTGCTCCATGATGTTGTCTGTTGTGCACGCCTGCTTGTGCTGGCCCACCGCTGTGGCCCTTGCGGCTGTCTGTCCCTACGAGGGTTTGTGGCCATTGTACCTTGCATGGACTTGGGGTCTCCAGGCTTCCCTTCGCCTTGCTGGGGCCCTGTGTTTCTTCCTATTGGGGATGTTCTCTCCCAGGCCCTCCTCCCCTTTGGGTATGGCTTGGGTATCTATTCTACGTTAAGGAATCTGAGGCTAGTAGTCTCTATCAGATGTACAAGTTACTTACCTTCAGTAATGATGTATCTGGTAGAGACGATTCTAGCCGCAGATTCCTTCACGGCCTGCCCTTCCTCCCCGTTCTGCGAGGACCTTTCCTGTGGGTTTCTGGACTCGCCTCCCTCCGGGTGGCTGGTCTCCTGTGGGTGTCTGCTTCGCTCTGCTCGGACCGGATAATTGGTTCTGCTTGATTGTTCCACCCCTTCCCTTATGATACATGGTCGGTTGGTTCATGTGTGCTTCTGCATCCCTCCACCCTGCCTTTTCTCCGGAGTAGGGGCCTGCTTTTACTCTTCTACGTTTTACTTGCTTGGGGTTCTGCTTCTTTTGCATTCCTCTAAGTTGGTTTTTTTTGCCTGTACCTCGGCCTTTTCGCTCCTTTCCGGGGATACGGCCCTCCTTGATGGGGTCGTCTGGGGGTGGATTGCTGTTCCTCCTTTGTTCCTGGCTTGTTGCCCTGCACTGTTGTGGATGGTGATTGCAGTCTCTCTCTCTCTTCTGCTGTGCCCTTTTTCACATGCTTCTGCCTCCTGGAAGGTTGTTGCCTTCGCTTGCAACAGTGTTCCTCAGAGCGGTGCTCTGCTCTTTCGCTACTGTGGCTTTCCTCTCTGTGGTCTTTTGTGCCTTGGTGCTTGGCACTTTTCCAACTGGGGCTGTTCCTCCCCTTTCGTTTCTCTCTTTTCTGTTTCACTGGTTTTTCGCACACTGTTCTCATACTCTCCACAGTTTTGTTTGTGATGGCTCCGCGTTGTGGCGCAGAAAAGTTCTCCGAAGAAAACTGATGTCAGCGTGCCGGGGTGGGGCTTATGTGACCTCGCTGACGTCATGCCCGCTGACGACGTCAGAGCAGAGTCGCGTTGTACCGCCCCCTGGCGTGCAGAGATGCTGGGGCAAAGAAAGTTTTCCGGGTCCAGTTTCACGCCTGGGGATAACTCTACGTTAAGGAATCTGCGGCTAGAATCGTCTCTACCAGATACATCGTTACCGAAGGTAAGTAACTTGTACGCCGGAGCCAAAGATCAATCGAATGGGGTTTATTCAAAGAGTGTACGGCTATGAGACTTACAGCAATGAGATTCCCATCCAACTGTCCCCCAATTGTCACCCCTCCGAACCTTCAACGCCCTAAAGTTCTATGAATAAACCAGAGGGGAAGGAAAGAAGGGTGAGAAAATGAGAAGCAGAATAGGGTAGGGTAAGAAATATATCTAGGTGTATCAAATTTAATCCAGAACGGAAATATATAACACATCTTCTCCTTTAAAAAACAAAAAGTGGTAAGTGGGAGTAAGCTTACTCCTTAACAGTCCTCCAGGAAGGAGTTCTAACACTGGTGGATGACTTTATACTTTGGGCAATGAAAGCATCACTCATCATCAATTTGAGATTCAACAGCCATTTCAGACTGGCTAGGCATACCTCAGCAGTTTGCATTGAGATGAGATGGTACAGATGCGATGGCTAGTGCTTTTCTTCTGTTGACGAGTAGGCAGCCTCTGTATGATTTAGGTGTGTATTCAAAAAGATGAGTAGCATGTCTAGTGTTTAGGCATTGTGGCACACTGAGGAATCTAGTCAGGATGGTGCATCACAGGGAGCATGTAGGTTTACCATCGGACGTTTGACCAACAATTCGGCAAAGGAAATACGAGGAGCAAAGTGTTCCCATTCTTGTTGCCATAAGCAGGGATGCAGGGGTGTGGAATTTAATAAAATATCTACTTGTCCATGGGGCAGGTTGCTTCATAAATCTACTTGTCCTGTAACAAAATCCACTTGTCCCTTTTGTGCCATGTAATGTGGCGACAAATTACGGCAGCAATCTCATTAAGCAAGAGTTCTGATAAAGCCTCTCTAATTATGCCAGGGCTTGTAACATAGTAGGGTTTGAATACTAGCAATTCCCTTATGTTGCTACGTTTTTGCAGGTCTACATACTGGGGCTGAAAGTAGTGGTTAGCAATAGTTCAAGGGTTGGAATGCCCTTTAGAGTCTGTGCAAACCTACTAACTTGCATGTTTTAAGGGTTTTCACCAACTCTTTTCTAATCTTTTCCCATACTGAAAAAGGTTGGAAATTTACTCCTGGCAGTGGCAGACGTAAAACTTCTTCAGGGTTGGTAAAAAAGTGGTTGGAGGAAAAGTGAACTTGAAACATTCAGATTTTCACATGAGCAAATCTACACAAGCACATTTGCTCATGCTAAAATGTAGTTCACAAATATTTTCTAGGAGTACTATCTCTTGGCCTACTTCTGTAAATTCTTGTGACTTCACGGAGACTGTATATATGCATGTAACGCATGGATATATACCATGGATGCACTTTTGAGACTTTCTTTAATAATTGGGCCTCTAATTAGGTCTGGGGTTAACCATGACCTTTTGTGTTTAGTAAAATTATGTCTGTCTCTCTCTCTTTCTCTCGGTCTATCAGCTGGCTTCACTGTGAGTGACAGTATTCTGCTCTATTACAAGGAGCATATTGGCACACAAAGTAGTTTTGTTCAGTGCCTGGAACTGCTGTGGCAATGTGTGCTTTTTGAGACCAAAAACAGTTTTTTGCTTTTGCCAATGCTTGTTAGAATGGCGAGGGCCCTGCAGCTCCCACACAGATAAGGTTTTACAAAAACCATGCCTAAACAAGTCACACACTGACAAAACCAAAAGCCTGACCACCAATTTCAGACCTACTGGCTTTGCGAATGCTTGTTTATTTTTGTTTCCCATAATCGGATTTTAACTGGTTACACTGATTTTCCATTATGAATATTTTTGGGAAATACAAGCATATATCAACATGTTACTAAATGATGCTGCAAAGATATGTTACCTAAAATCTTACAGTAGTTAAGCAAAATATTTTTTTTCTACTTGCATTTTTTTGTGAACATTTTATTTTGAAAGCAAAGAATCATGACTGTTGCTTTCAAGCTTCTGCAAATATTTGCATATAATCAGAGAGCATTCTGGGAGCATTATACATAGCCTCATATTACTAAACTTTGAAAACGTGTGTACATGTTTATACTGGAACCACCCTCAGTAGTGCAGGCATAGCTGACAACATTTACTTTTAGTGCTCACCCTAATAATAAAGGCTTTGCATTAATGAACCATAAATACAAGTTTGAACAGTGTTCACACATGGACACACATATTACCTTAACTGTAGACACTGCCCTTCCTTGATCCATAATGTGGTATTGTAAGCTGCCAGCTAAAGTGTTTGTGCTGTAGGGGGTTGGGCCTACTTGTCCCAAGGACAAAATAGACATTAAAACTTGTTGCCCTTGTCCCCAAACAATATGTCCCGGGCGTCGGGCTATAGGAATTCCACATCCCTGAGGGATGTTACAGATAATGCCGGGGTCAAAGGTCAGAGTAATGTGGTTTATTCAGCAAGAGTATAGCTGTGTGACGTACAGCAATAGGCTGCCTCATATCCTTGGCTCTGCCTTGGATCCGACCTCACTTGCGCATGGCTGCGCGGCAGTAGAAGGAGTTTGTTGGATCATTTCCCTTACATAACTTTGAAAAATAAGCGACTACTCTTAGGTGTGTCTGCGCCATGACTCTCCTTTTTTTGTTCATGCATCTACAGTGTATAAATTTAAAGATCTGTTCGCTCAACAGTTCACCATGCATGTCCCTACAACTCGTGACCGTCTGAAGGCACACCCAGCACTTGCTATATATGGCGGAGGTCTTGGAAGCGAGAGCCCTGTCAACCAGGAAGGTTAGATCTGAAAGCGACAATTAGTTATAGATTCCTTACCTTTGAATTACCCCAGGCGACAGACAGGATCTTGAGAATTTTTCGTCAGCAGTACCCCTGACTTTTTGTCGACACCGTTTTTGAGTCTTCGACTCCTGGTGCACATCAGGAATGCCCGGTTTCAAGGCTTGCGGCTCCTGTAGTCGACTGATGTCTAATCTGCACAGTGTGGGCCTGTTTTGCCTTGAGCGCGACCACGACCCCAAGTCGTGCTCCGACTTTCGGACCATGAATCTAAAGTGTTTGCAGGAGCGGTCTCAAAAGCTTCCCGAGGCCCGGCAGTCGTTTCTGCGCCATTCGAGGTCCCGCTCGCGCGGGAGGTCGAGGGAACGGTCGCAGAGCCACCACCACCAGTCTTCTTCCAAGTCTTTGCACTCTTCAGGTAAGTCGAAGCACAAGACGAAGCAGAAGAAGCATCGTCGCTCTTCGACTTCTCCCCGTCGGTCTGCTGACCTGACAAGGGATGCGGGTGGTGCCTCTTCTGCGGCTCCGCACGCAGAGCCCGAAGGGTCGACTTCCGGGTTTCACTCCCTTCCGAAGACCCAGAGCGACCCCTGCTTAGCTTCGCCAATTTTACGAAGGGATGCATGCCCATCTTTGGGCAGCCCTACTACGCCAGCGCTCCTTCGGGCCCCGCGAACTCGGCTGGGGGCCCTAGGCCTTCGACGCCTGCGGCTCCGGCGGGTCCCCATGGATCCAGGCCTGGATCGGTGCCGGTCGACCTGATTACACCTCCTCCGGTGCCGATTCTACCTGCACCACGTCCGCAACCGACGCCGGTTGGGTCCCCAACCTGCGTCAGCCCCGGCCTCCACCTCGATGTAGATATGGAGCCGGACCGACGCCGGATCGGCTCCAACGGGTATTTTTATTCCCTTGTTCTACCCTGGCTCTTTTAGACCAGATTGGCAGCCAGAGGAGGGTGAGGAGGACTGGGAGGGGACTGGAGAGCCTTTAACTGAGCAGTTGAGTTACGAACCAGACTGGAGAGAGGAACTGGGGGAAACCAGTGGTCTGGATACCTCTCCAGACCTTGGCATGTTGTCTCCTCCTACCGTGGCTACGGAGGAGGGAGCGTCTTATGCCGTTGTTTTGCGTAGGGCGGCCGAGGCTCTCAACCTCGAGCTACCTACAGTGGTGCTTCAACCGGCAGCTAGCTCTTTGGAGCCCCTGCCACAGTTGTTAGACAAGCCCTCACTGACATCCTTTTGGGCATCTGGTCCAGGCCCAACACAGGGGCTCCTGTGGATGGGATGATTGTCCGACGCCACCGCCCGGCCCCGGGCGACCCCACTTTCCTCTCTCAACATCCCACCCCTGAGAGCTTGGTGGTCCAAGCCTTCACCTCCAAAGGCGGATTCCCTAACGCTCCACCGGATAGGGAATCCAAAAGGCTGTACCATCTTGGGAAGAAGAAGATGTGTTTGAGGCATATGAGCTGTAGATCATATGCTATGCATAGATCGCCATCTAGTGTTGGGTCTGGATGTTTGCACTTTGTTTTTCTTCGAAGAAGTCTTTCCAGTCACGAGGTAGGTGACTCCTCCTTTCGGTGATAGTGCACATGGGCATGGACTCCATTGTTAAAATGTGTTTTTTTCCACCATCGGGTTCAGATGTTACTCGCTGCGCTCCGGTTGGACACCGTTCCTTCGGTTTCTCTCGGTGCGCAAGACACTCAACCTCGACGGTATTGTTTCCTATCGCGTATACTATTCTTCGCGTATCGGATTTTCTGGTTAAAGCTCACTTTCGATCTGGAAAGTTCGTGGTTGGCCGTCGTGACTACCCTCGTCGGTTTGACTAGCGGTCGATGGAAGGAACTCCCTTTAAATTCTGCCCTAGGTGCCACGCAAAATACCCGCGCACCAACTCACACGAAGTGTATAACCTGTTCTCGTCCCCTGAGCACAGAGAACAGGACTGCGACAAGGCGTGCAAGGCGTTCTGCTCCAAGAAGACACTTTGTGACCGTCGTGCACGCGACATGCAGAGTCAACGCACAGCCTCCATTCCAGACCTCTTCGGACCTCAATCAGATGAAGACTCCGACGACGCTATCGGGGCCGAAGAAGAGCAGGAACCGACCTCCGTTTCAGAGTACGGCTCTGACCAGGATGATGACATCCCGCAGGGACAACGTACTGTGAGTACAAAACCTCCCTCGCCCAGACATCCACCTCAACCCAAAAAAAAAGGCTCAGGACCAACCTGCCCCCTCATGCCCCAATCAGCCCCGAGATCATGCTTCTGACGCCCCGCCTTCGGGCTCGGCATCGAAGCCTACCAAAAAGCCTTCCGGCTCCAAAAAGCCCCAATCCAAAACGGGAACCGAGCCGAAACCTTAGGGATCGAAATCTAAGTCCGGCTCCGACCCTCAGCCATCAGCACCGAAACACACTTCGGATCCGAAAACACCAACCCCTAAACCATCGGCACCGAAACAACCGCAGGCACCGAAGTTTCCAAAAAAGCACAATTTTGACGATCCGCTCAATAAACCGGACCCTAAACAGAAAGTGTTGTACATTCATCCAAAAATGGGCATATCACCACCACAGTGACTCTAAAGAGAAGGACTCATGCGGAAGAGGAATATTACATTCATTTTAAGAAGAGAACTGTCGGAACTAACCCTTCCCCTCCTCCTCTTCCTCCTCCTATTCCATCTTCTCCTTCTCTATACCTGTGCCTACTTCACCTCAGCATTCGCCACATACACCTCAGCATTCACCACATACACCTGACAACCAGGATGATGGGGATGATTATGGAGATGGGGATTATGATGGTCAGCCAATACCTGCAGACCCATGGGTCGACTACAGCGTTAACTTGCCCACAGGCAATGATTCTGACTAATATCCTACCAAACCCTCTCCACCAGACGACAGTGTAGGTTATATTGAATTGCTGGGTAGGGCTGCCAATTACAATGGGGTGCAGCTCCACAAAGATTCCCTCAAAGAGGATTTCCTTTTCGAGGCCCTTAGCACTACTCAAAAGTCATCACACACTTTACCAATGCTCAAGGGTATGATCAGACATGTAGATGATATCTTTAGTGATCCTGTCAGGGGACGTGTCATTACCCCTAGGGTAGACAAAAAAGATGTCAGCACCATCTGACCCAGTGTACATTAGGGGACAATTACCGTTGGACTCGCTAGTAGTGTCTAACACACGCAAAAGGGCTAACTCCCAAATCACAGGAGATGCTCCACCCCCAGATAAGGAATCTAAGCTTCTTGATGCTTCAGGGAAGAGAGTCGCATCTCGGGCAGCAAACTTCTGGCACATATTCAACACACAAGCATTGCTAGCTATGATAGCTAGATACGACCGTGCGTATTGGGATGAGATGGAACAATTGCTCCAATATCTACCCCGAGAACATAAATCTAAAGCTGAAGACCTGATAAGGGAGGGACCTCTTATTTCCAACAATCAAATCAGGTGTTCCCTCAATGTTGCAGACACAGCTGCCAGAGCAGTAAATACCAGTGTCCTTTTAAGAAGGCAAGCCTGGCTACGTATCTCTGGATTCAAACCTCTATATTAAACACACCTTTTGATAAGGAACACCTTTTTGGCCAAGTGGTAGACTTTTCACTGGATAAGATGTAGAAAGACACTGAAGTGGCCAAATCCATGGGGGTGCTTCAGTCACCACAAGGCCGTGGTTCCTTTCGGCGCTCTTTCTATCGAGCTGGGTCCAAGAATTCTTCCTCAGAAAATACCTCCACCTGCAAGGGTAATAACCAACTCTCTGGCTCTAAGAACTACTTCTGAGGGGGTTACAGAGGAAATAACAGTAAGGGTAGAAGTAGAGGTTCAAACGCACACACCATCCCCTCCAATACAATTCAGTGACTCACCGCTCCTTCCCCCTGACCACCTAACACCTATCGGGGGAAGACTGTCAAATTTCTTACTAGTTTGGCAGTCAATAACAACAGACAAGTGGGTTCTGCAAATTATCCGTTCTGGTGTCTGCCTAGAGTTCATCAACATTCCTCCAAACATTCCCCCCCAAAGTCACACAAACTCTCACTGGATCCTCTACAAGAGGTACAGTCTCTACTTTTAAAAGGAGCTATAGAGCCCATACCACTACAACGCCAAGGATCAGGCGTGTACTCCTTTTACTCCCTAATACCAAAAATGGATGGGTCTCTCAGACCAATCTTAGATCTCAGAGAACTCAATTTTTACATACAGTCGGACCATGTTCACATGGTAACACTTCAACAGGTACTACCTCTTTTGCAAAAGGGCGACTTTCTGTCCACTCTACACTTAAAGGACGCCTACTTTTATATTCCAATCCACCCTGCTCATCGCAAATTTCTCAAATTTGTGCTAGCGGGCCAACATTACCAGTTCAAGGTACTCCCATTCGCATTATGCAAATCAGTCTTGACCCTGTGCCTCATGGAAACAGTTCAGCCCGAACTGCCAAGCCATGTCTTCCCTGGACCGGAAACAATCATCCTGGGACCGGTTTCGGGCTAACAGCCCTCTTCAGCCAGGCTAGCTTGAATCCAGTGGCAAAGTGAGCAAGGGACCCACATCTGGGCATACCCTGGCAACTTAGGGCGAACAAAGCAAACACAAGGAGATGATGGACGGAGCGCTGAAACTTTTCAAACACTCGCTCTCCAATCACAGATCTGGGTTGAATCCATCATCATTCTTTAGCTCACTTTGCCACCCCACTGGGGTGAATGTATGACATGTTCTGCATTCTGTCCATCAACTGTTGTTTTTGCATTTGTCACCTCGAGTGGGACGGGTATGCCCAGACGTGGGTCCCGTGCTCTCCATGCCACTGGAATCAAGCTATCCTGGCTGAAGAGGGGTGAAACCCCGAAACCGGTCCTAGGATGCTTGTTTCCAGTCCAGGGAGGACCTGGCTTGGCAGTTCGGGCTGGACTGTTCCCTTGAGGCACAGAGTCAAGACTGATTTGCATATGGCTGGGTTCAAACTGGAATGGCATGGTGAGCAAAAAAACGATGGATTTGGGCCCAGATCGCTGTACTGGGGTGAACATATGACATTGTTCTGCATTCTGTCCATCAACTGTTGGTTTTGCCAAAGTCACATCTTCAGCCAGCCAATATTCAGAACTACCTAGGAGCCACTTTAGATACTCAAAAGTTAACCAACGCAGCCAGAATTCGCAACATTCAGGCTTTGGTTCTCCAGCTTCAACCCAATCAATCTCTTCCAGCTCGGGCTTACATGCAACTGCTGGGGATGATGGCATCTTGCATCATGATCGTCCTGTATGCCAGGCTCCACATGCATCCGCTTCAGGAATGCTTAGCCAGTCAGTGGAACCACTCCCACAGTCAATTAACAGATCTAGTGTTGGTAAGCGGCCACACTCATCTCTCTCTGCAGTGGTGGAACACACAAAATCTGTCAAAAGGACGGCCCTTCATAGACCCGGTTCCACAGACAGTACTAACAGCGGACACGTCTCCAACTAGCTGGGATGCTCATCTACAGCAACACACAATGAAGGCCTGTGGAGTCACCAACAAAAGTTGCTTGACATCAACCATTTAGAGCTCATGGCCATATTTCTAGCCCTCAAAGCCTCTCAAACCCATCTGGCTGGCAAAGCTGCCCTGGTTCGTACCGACAACATGACAGCTATGTATTACATACAAAAACCCGGGGGAACACACTCCCTCCAACTATCCCACCTAGCCCAGGACATATGGAGGTGGGCCATTCATCACAAAATCTATCTCCTAGCAGAGCACCTCACAGGAGTAGACAATCAGATGGCAGATCTGCTAAGTCATCAGACATAGCAAGTCCACGAATGGGAACTACACCCTCAAGTTCTCCTCCGATTCTTTCAAATGTGGGGCTTTCCAAACATAGACCTGTTCGCCACGCACCTGAACGCAAAATGCCCAAACTTCGCATCCAGGTAGCCACACCCATTGTCCAAAGGCAATGCACTATGGGTGAACTGGTCAGGGTTATTTGCTTACGCTTTTCCGCCTCTCCCACTCATTCCATTACTGGTTTGGAAACTCAAACAAGCGTCCCTGACACTAATCCTAGTTGCTCCCACATGGGCACGTCCATAACGGTTCACAAACCTATTGGAACTCTTGGTAGTTCCTCATAAAAAAACTACGTCTTGCACCCAATCTCCTCACACAGAGCCATGGAGACATAAGACACCCAGACCCTAGTCAACTCAATCTGGCGTTCTGGCACCTGAAGTCCTAGAGTTTAGCTATCCTAATCTACCGCCAGACTGTATGAATATTATCAAGGAAGCTAGACATCCTACCATAAGTGCCTGCTATGCAGCAAAGTGGAAGCGATTTGTGATCTACTGTAATAACGACCACATCAACCCGCTTGATGCTTCTGTCCAAAACATTGTATGCTATTTGTTACATCTACAACGTTCAAATTTGGCACACACGTCCATACGTTTACATCTAGCTGCAATAGCTGCATACCTACAAAATAGACAACATCTATCTCTTTTTAGAGTAGAGATACAGGTTAGCCACTGCTTTGGGAGCTAACTGCTATAAAGTCTATGCATGAGCTCATATACCTCGAACGGAAAATAGTACTTACCCAGCATGCATCTGTTCTTGGCATTTGGAGCTGTAGAGTCATATGCGCCCACCCACCTCCCCGGGTACCTCTACCTGTTGCAGTAATATCTTATTTAGATACATGCATTCATGGACTTCTCCTTTTACTACTCCTACTATCTCCATAATCACCCTCTGAGGGAAAACAATCTAACAATAGAGTCGATGCCAATGCGCACTATCACCGAAAGGAGGAGTCAACTACTTCGTGACTGGAAAGACTTCTTCGAAGAAAAATAAAGTGCAAACATCCGGACCCAACACTAGATGGCGATCTATGCATAGCATATGACTCTACAGCGCTATATGCCAAGATCTGAAAGAAACACGTTAGTGATAGTTTCCTTACCTTAGAATATCCCCAGGCGTCAGACTGGATCCGGAAAGTTTTTCGTCAGCAGTACCCCTGCGCGTTGGTAGGTGGCGTCGTGCGGCTCCACGTCCGTCGCTGGTGTCGTATGAGCAGAGATGACATCACGGAGACTATTTAGGCGCCACCCATGCGCGCTGACCTCAGTTCTTTCTTTTTCCGCGCCAGCGAGCGCAGATCCGGGTGGAGCACATTCCCTAGTCACTTTTTGACTAACTCTTTGAGACTTTTGTCTCTACTTCTTTTGAGTCTTTGACTCCTGGTGCCACATAGGGATGCCTGGGTTTAAGTCCTGCGGGACCTGTCGCTGTATGATGTCGGTGGCAGACCCCCATGGTGTCTGCCTCTACTGTCTGGAGCGCGACCATGACTCCTGGTCATGTTCTGACTCTGGCCATGGCTCCGAAGGCTTTGCGAGAGCAGTCCCGAAAGCTGCTGGAGGCAAGGCAGTCGTCTCCGTGCCGTTCGAGGTCCAGGGGTCACTCGAGGGACTGACCGCGGAGCCATCATCATCGCTCCTCGGGGTCAAAGTCTTCACCCACGGAATCGGGTAAGAGACGTCACAAGAAAAAGGCGAAGAAGCGCGTTCGCTCTCCGACGTCCCCCCGTCGGTCTCTGGATGCAGACGAGGGGGCCAGGGGGTCTTTCCCCAGCGGTTCCGTTGGAGCCTGGGAGTCCCGCAGCCTACCCACCGTATCCGGGTCCGTTGGCGACTACGGCCCAAGTGCAAGAGTTTCTTGCCACCATGGACCGCCTTTTCGGGCCTAGGGCTCCTGCCAGTGCGCCTTCAGGCCCCGCAGTTCCTATTGAGGGCCCTTGCTTGCCAACGGCTCCGCCGTCGGCGCCGTCGCCGGCTCCAACCCTGATGCCGCAAGGTCCGGTGCCGCAGGCTCCTCTGCCGGCGGCTCCGGCCCCGGCACCCCCTGCAGCTCCGTTCCCGGGGCCGCAATGGGTTCCATTCGTCCCACCTCCGCCCTTGCCCGAATGTCCGGGCAATTTTGCTCCGGCTTAGGACCCTAATTGGGACATGGAGCTGGACCGGCGCCGTTGGAGCAATTGTTTTCCCCTGTGCCTCCCCCACCGCTGCCGCCTGTGCCACAGGCTGTGGAGTCGGGGGATGACTGGGAGGGGTCGGAGGACCCTCTTGCACGGCAGTGCGAGTCTGAACATGAGTGGGCGGAGGACTCTGAGGACGCAGGTGGCCTTGACCTCTCCTCTGAGCCCGGTATCATGTCTCCTCCCACGGTCATGGAGGAAGGCGCCACGTATACAGAGGTGCTCCGTAGAGCAGCTGAGGCCCTTGACCCTGATCTGCCTACTATCACTCACAAGACCAACCTCCTTACTGAGGTGCTTCAGCTGGCGGGAAGTTCTATGGAACCTCTGCTCCTGTTTAATGAGGCCTTGACAGATGTTTTGATGGGCACCTTGTCTAGGCCAGCCACAGGGGTTCCTGTGGATAAAAACGTGGCCAGGCATCATCGCCCGGCACCCGGTGACCCTGCCTTTCTGGCAAATCATCCAACTCCGAAGAGCCTGGTCATTCAAGCCTCCACCTCCCAAAGTGCGTTCCCTACCTCCCCGCCGGATAAGGAATTGGAAAAGTTGTAGCAGTTTGGCAAGAGGATATTTTCCTCTGCTAGCTTGGGGCTGCGGTCAGTCAACACCGCATGCCTCTTGGGCTGCTACTCTCACCCTGTGTGGGACACAGTGGCGCAGACACTGCCCCAGTGTCTGCAAGAGGTGCGGGCAGTACTTTCCCAACCTGTGGCAGAGGGGGAAGGATGCCGCGAAGTTCACCATTTGGTGTGGGCTGGACACCGCTGACTCTTTAGGGAGAGAGATCTCCACTACAGTGGCCTTACGTCGCCATGCCTGGCTGCGGTCCACTGGGTTTTCGGGAGATGTCCAGAGTTCCCTCATGGACATGCCTTTTGATGGTACTCGCCTGTTTGGCGATAAGGCAGACAGTGCGCTGGAGCGTTTCAAGGACTCTCGGGCTACGGCAAAGTCCTTGGGTCTCTCCACCACACGCCCGGCCACATCTACCTTTCGTTCCTTTCGTGGCCACGGAAGGGGTGCCCCTGCACATTCGTTCAGCCAGAAGCCTGCGCAGACCCAGACTCTTAGTATGTGGTTTGGTCTCCCCCTGGAGCCCACTGTGTATTGTGCTATTTACTGTCATTCTAGTGTTTTAATATTGTGTACCTTGTTCTCTAATCTCATAAAGAGGTTAGTTGAGAGTGTTTAGTAATAAAAAACATATATTTTATATATACTTTGTGTGGTTCTCCTTTCATTTGGCCATTCAGGAGGTTATAATCTGGTAAACCAAGCTGCTTTACATTCCTTTGAGACTTAGCCTGAAGGCTGCACTCCATAGCTACCACTAGGATAGCTTTCAATAAAGGTTGTCTTTAACCTAATCATCAATAAGGGTCGTTTGGACTGGTGCAAGGTGCCCACTATAACTAGTGGACAGCATATACCAGGCCAACTTCTCACATTGGTCTGCAGCAGTTAGGATTCAAGCTTGCTATTGCTTTACCAGATAATCTCATTGAGTGACTAACTGAAAACCACTAAAGGTACTTGGATACATATAAAACAAGACTAGAATAAAGTAAGTTCTACTGAACTTAGAGTTTGGTAAGTCAAGGGTCTAGCACACCCTTTCTCCAACTCAAGAGAGTTTAGTAGTTCCCACTAGGTTAGGTAGGTGCCACACCACATAACACTAGTATGTCTTCTAGACAAGAAGCCAGTGGGCCTCTGGCAACTAAGTATGACCATATCCCATTCCAAGAATTGAGGAGTATGTGTACAGCTAGGTAACTGAAGACAGGGAACAATCCACGCACTCAACGCCTCATAGAGGCATTGCTTTTGGATGACCTCAGAAAGACCCCAGGGTCTGATGAGGCAGGCAAGTTGGGTGGGACAGATGAAGAGGAAAGGCCAGGAAGTGAAAACATCCACGATCTAGACTTTGATGCTGACCAGGAGGATCAAGATGGTTCCAACCTGGACAATCCAATTCTTCCTGAAGGTGAGGGAGAAGGTCTCAGTGGCCCTCTCTTTATCCCACCTGGAAGGGTTAACAGTTTACCAAGAAGATCAAGATCTCCTTCTCAGGAATCTAATCATTCTGGTACTTCTGTAGGGACCTCTATTTCCCATAGGACCTCTGCTTCTCATAAAAGGGAGTCCTCTTATGAGAAGAAGTGCCAACTGATTGAGAGAGCTAAGCTCAGAATCCAGAGAGAGCAATTAGCCTTAGATAGGGACTCCCTGGAGCTTCAGAGAGCTTCTAAAAAGTTGGGACTAGAGCCCCATGGTGGCAGCACACTGTCCCTAGAGGTAGAGAACATATTCATGACCATAAGAAACTGAACAAGATTTTCCCTCCCTACTAGAGTGGGGATGACATCCACAAATGGATAACTGCACTGGAGAGGGCCTGTAAAGTACAGAGGGTGCCTCAGGAGCACTGGGCAGCAATCGTGTGGCTCTCCTTTGCAGACAAAGGCAGAGACAAGCTCCTCATTGTTAGAGAAGAGGATGCTGATACTTACACAGTCTTGAAGAGGTCTCTGATTGATGGGTTTGGCTTAACCACTGAACAATACAGGATTAAGTTCAGAGATACCCAAAAGGCACAGACTCCAGACTGGATTGACTTTGTAGATTGTGCTACTTAAGCTCTGGAAGGCTGGTTACTTGGCAGTAAAGTGTGTGATTTTAAACGATTGTTCAATTTAATTATGAGGGAGCAGATCCTTAATAATTGTCAAAATCAGTTGTTGCATCAGTACCTGGTGGACTCTGATCTGACCTCTCCCCAAGAATTGGGCCAGAAGGCAGAAAAATGGGTCAGAACCTGGGTGAGGCAGAAGGTTCAGCACCAAGGTGGTGACTCCAAGAAGCAAGATTCTAAAAATTCTGATAAGGGTGGGGAGAAGGATAAAGACCAGAAGTCTCTTCTCAAGGGCCCCAAAAATCTGCATCTGGTGGGGAGTCCCAATCCAACAAGGGAGAAGGCAAGAAGAAACCATGGTGTCAAATCTGTAAACAGACGACCCATTGGACAAGTGATTGTAACAAGTCCACGGACTCAACTCCAGCCACCATTGCCCCTAAGGCAACTGTTCCCCCTAGTTCAGCTCTAAGTGGTGGTACTCAGAATAAGGGTGTAATAGGGTTAACCCTGGGATCTGAAGTGGACTCTGGCCTAGTCAGAGTTCCTACTCGGGCTTTACTGATCTGTGATGGAGGCATGGATATTGCCTCCTTATTTGTCAGTCCCAGTAATCTAGGCAAATACAGACAGCAACCTTTGCTAAATGGAAAAGAGACCTTGGCATTCAGGGACACAGGAGCAAGTGTCACAATGGTGACAAAAGATCTTGTGGCTCCTGAGCAAATCCTACTTTGTGAGATGTACCAAGTGACCAATGCTAGCAATGTCAGGACAGACCATTCCTTGGCAGTTGTTAATTTCACCTTGGGAGGGGTAACTGGCCCTAAGAAGGTTGGAGTAAGTGCAGACCTCCCTGTTGAATGCTTGTTAGGCAATGATTTAGAAACTTCAGCTTGTGCTGAAGTGGAGCTCAGGACCAATGCAGAAATGTTAGGAATCTCTGCAGATGTGTTTGCTATGACCAGACCACAGGCAAAAATGTCTAACACTGAACAGGCCCTGGATCTTGGAAAAATGGACCAGGCGCCTTCCAAGAAAAGGAGCACTAGGGGTAAGGCAGTGTCTTTCCCCCCTGACTCAGAGCACAGACCAGTCTCTTGAGGGAGATGATCTTGGTCCTGAAGAAGGAACTGTCTCAGAGGAGCTTGAACCTGATCAGGTGGAGTTCTTGGGGACAGGGGGCCCTTCCTGGGCAGATCTGAGCCTTCTCTTGAACCCCTCAAACAGCAAGCTGCTGCTGAGGCTGCTGGGAGTGCTGGTGGGTCCCATAGGATCTACTGGGATGATTGACTCCTTTACTCAGAGTGTAGAGACCCCAAGCCTGGTGCCACCAGGAGGTTGGTTATACCTCTGACGTTTAGGGGCTTCCTATTGACACTAGCACATGACATCCCTTTAACAGGTCACCTAGGCCAAAAGAAGACTTGGGACAGAATTGTCCCTCACTTTCATTGGCCTCATATGTCTGAAGACACCAAGGAGTTTTGTCGCTCCTGTGTCACCTGTCAAGCCAGTGGTAAGGCAGGTGGTACAACAAAGGCCCCCCTAATACCACTACCTGTGGTGGGGGTTCCCTTTTGGAGGGTTGGGATTGATATAGTTGGTCCCATGAATCCTCAAACTGCATCTGGGCACAGATTCATACTGGTGGTGGTGGACCATGCCACTAGGTATCCAGAGGCAATTCCCCTTAGAACTACCACAGCTCCTGTGGTGGCAAGGGCCCTCCTGGGAATCTTTTCCAGGGTGGGTTTTCCTAAGGAGGTAGTATCAGACAGAGGTGCAAACTTCATGTCTAGTTGCTAGACTGCTATATGGAAGGAGTGTGGAGTAAATTACAAATTTACCACCCCTTATCACCCACAATGCAACTGGTTAGTTGAAAGGTTCAACAAATCCCTCAAGGGCATGATTAAAGGTCTCCCAGAAAAGCTTAGGCGCAGATGGGACATACTTTTGCCCTGCCTTCTCTTTGCCTACAGAGAAGTTCCTCAGAAGGGGGTTGGTTACAGCCCATTTGAACTTCTGTTTGGACATCCAGTTAGGGGTCCATTGTGTCTAGTGAAGGAGGGATGAGAGTTACCTCTCAAACCCCCTAAACAGGATATTGTGGACTATGTACTTGGTCTCCGCTTCAGGATGGCTGAGTACATGAAGAAGGCAACTAAAAACCTTTAGGCTAGCCAAGAATTGCAAAAGGCCTGGTATGACCAAAAGGCTGTGCTGACTGTTTACCAGCTAGGGTAGAAAGTATGGGTGTTGGATCCTGTGGCCCCAGCACAAGTGGAGTGGCCCCCATATCATAATTGAGCAAAAGGGAGAGGTTACCTACTTGGTGGACTTTGGAACTCCCAGGAGCCCCCATAGGGTGCTCCATGTCAACATGCTCAAACCATATATCTGATAGAGACATCTAGCCACAGATTCCTTAACTTAGAATATCCCCAGGGGTCAGACTGGATCCGTAAATTATTTAGCAGCAGCACCTCTGCGCGCCGAGGGACGGCGCCACACGACCCCACCCTGACGTCGTCTACGTACGTGACGTCAGCGAGGTCATATAAGTCCTTCCAGGGGCGCTGACATCGGTTTCCTTCTTTTTCCACGTACAACGCGGATCCGGAGTGAGCAGTACCTCTGGCCTGTTTTCAGGCCCTTTTTCGATGCTTCGCGTCTGGAACAGTGTGCGATGCCCTCGGGCTTTAAATCCTGTACTTCCTGTTCTCGCCAAGTGTCCACGACGGACCCGCATCTTATTTGTATGTGGTGTCTGGGCGAGCAGCACGACTCAACGGACTGCGAAGCCTGCCAACACCTCAAGCCGAAGTCCCGGCGTAGCGCCGGATGAAGCTTCTTTCGGCACGGCTGTCCTGGTCGGAGTAATCTCGTCCCACGGCCTCTTCAACGCAGTTCCACCGTCGATCGCCCTCTGAGGTCCGGGGCCGTCGCTCACCACTTCTTGGTAAGTTGTGGCGCATGTCGCCGAGGTCCTCGACCTCACTTTCACCTGTCAGGGGCACTGGTTCTAGGAACATTCTGGACGAGCGCCCTCGACAGTCGTCCCCCCCCTCTAGCCACCCTATCTGGGTGCCAGGGGCGTCTCGGGCCCAAATGGAGGCTTATGCCGCAGCTTTGCAGGCCTCCCTTGGGTCCGCTCCCGTCCCTGGGGTGTCCTCTGGGCCTCCGCTACCTGTGGGTTCCACGACGGACTCGCCGGTGGGTTCGACCCCGGCGTCCCTTGAGCCTTTGCCCTCCAGGGATGTCGGAGATGTGGTATTGTCAGGGCGCAGCCCGGCTGGGTCCCCCTCTACGATCCATATGGTGTCGTCATGGTGCGGCCCGGCTTGGTCCCCCTCTACGACCCATTGCACCCCTGGTGCGCCTCATAGTCCCGTGGGACTCCCTGTGGCATCGCAAGTGGTTGCTGGTGCTCAAAGCCGCGCTTTGTGCATGCCTTGGCCTTCTGAGCAGGCAGGTGGCTGTCCAGATCCGGGGTCGGCGCCGTTCCGGTGCTGTAGACTCGCCTCCCCGGCTTTGCCTCCGCTTCTTTCTACGGAGTCTGTTGCGCTTAAGGCTGCGGCGGTGCCGGTACGGCACCGGAAACTTGCCTCCCCAGCGCCTTCTCCTTCTTCGGAAGGTGGGTTTGTCGCCTCCCTGGCTCTGTCTTCGCCTCTTCCTTCGGAGTCGGTTCGGGTAGAGGCTGAGTCGGTGCCGGTGCGGTGCTGGAGGCTTGCATCTACGGCTTTGGCGCCTTTTCCTTCTTCGGAAGGGGAGCTTATTGTGAATTCGGCGCCGGACGGACCCGACTCAACGCCTGATGGAGTCGAGTCGGCGCCGGACAGCTCGATCGGCGCCTGCTGAAGTGGTTTTGGCACCGCATCGACCGGGTTGTTGACTCTTCTCCAGAGGCGTCTGGAGAGAGTTTGGCGTCGCCCTCACGCCCAGTGACGCCAGATGTTTTCTTGCCTGTGCCTTAGAGTATGTGGATCCGGCAGGTTTCCCACCTCCTCAAGAGCACCCGCACCCGGCAGGCTCCTCGCCTCCTCAAGAGCCTCGTCAGGACCCCCATTCGTCAATGGGGCTCCCCTCAGTTGGGCATTGGTCGCACCCTCACTGTCTTGGGAGGGTTAGCTTACAGTCCCTACTACTGATGAGCTACTATCACCTCCTCGGAGGGCTATCGAGTCTGGTGCGGCATTTCTCCGAGTAGTCTCTTTAGCCACTCGGATTTTGAACATGCAACCCCCTTCAGCGCCCTTGTCTGTGGACCCTTTACTTGATGTCCTTCACCGTGGGTCAGGGTATGTGAAGCCGCTTCTGCCCTTTGAAGCTACTCTTTATGATGCCCTTTTGGGTACCTGGGTTCGGCCAGCTTCCGGTGACCCGGTGGTTCGTTCGGCCTTGCACCTCCACCAGCCTGCTCCACATGATCCGGTCTGCCTATTTGTTCATCCCGATGTGCAAGGGTTTGTTTTGCAAACTGCCTTCCCTTCCTTGCCCCGGCTATTGCTTCCTCCCTCCCGGGAGTCCAGATGGCTTGAGTCATGGGGTCGGAACATCTTTGCCTCCACTAGTGCTGCACTACGTTCACTAAATACAGTATGTGTCCTGGCTCGGGCTACCTCTGCCCTGTGGGACTCTGCAGAGTCTTTGTTTTCCACCAGCGCTGAAGGCTCCCGTGTTGACCTACTTCATCTTCTCCGGGATGGCCGTGACCTTTCTGAGTTCACAATCCGCTCCGCCTTGGATACTGCTGATTCCTTGGGCCGGGCTATGGCTGGTTCAGTCGCCTTGCGGCGCCATGCTTGGTTACGGGATAGCGTCTTCCCAGAAAATATCCGGGAGAGTCTTGTTGATTTACCCTTTGATGGGGTTTTATTGTTTGATACACACGCCGACTCGGCTGTTCAGCGCCTCCTTGCAGGCTTTCGCCCCCCCCCCCTTTGCCCCCCTAGGCCTGTGTTCCTCAGGCGTTTGTTATGGGGTGGTACCTTTTTGTTTGGCATCCTTTTTGATACGTTATGGGTTGATAGTAAGCCTCAGGTCTTCCTTTCGCATGGTCGGAGGTGCTTACCCTTTCATTTCCCATCCTTTGGATGCCTTATGCGTTTTGGGCTAGCAGTTAGCCTACTGTGGCAGTGTTCTACAGATTGTTCCTCTGACTGTGGTTTGTCCTAATACACGTGTTCCCCCTTGTTGGGGTGTGCATACTCCGTGTGGGGTACTTGCTTGCTATTATATAGCTCTGTTTAGGTTGCCTGGGCTTAGAAGTTCCTTTTGGCCTCTAGGCGTCCTCTGGTGCTCTAATCTGGAGTTGTACGGTGTTCAATGTTGTGCCTTGGCGTCATCTCTATACGTCGTTGGTCATCTTGCTTGTTTGCTTCATTCTCCTCCTTTGGAGGTTTTTGGGGTGTTCATCAAGATTTACAGGCAGCTTCCTTCTGCCATTACGGCACCAGGTGTCTTTCTCTACAACCATGTTGCTTAGTCGTGGCTAGTTTGCCCATTTTTGCTATATATATCTGTAGTTAGGTATATATACAAGTTCCATGGGTACTCTTCTTTCTAGCTCTTCGCCTCTCTTCGAGGCTGCAAGGTCTGGTCCGAAGTCTCCATGTTTCAGGGGCCTTTCCAGTGATGCATGTGGCATTACCAATAAGACCCCTTTTTGTGTTCCGCTTACTTGGGTGGTTCCCCGGTTTTACACTGCTCCCTCTTCGTGTTCAGCTACTGAACAATTCTCTCTTCTGAGCAAGGGTTACTTTCCTTCCAGTCGGAAGGTGTGGTCTAACATTCTGCAATTATTCCTCCGTTTCTATGCCTTAGTACTTTGGTGCCTCTGCTGCACCTTCCTTCGGCTGTGCTATATTTTATCAGCTGGGCATGCGGGACGGCTCTTCTAATGTCAGTCGTCCTAGATCTCCACCCTGCATGTCTGTATTTCATGTATTGGTTCTCACCTTGGTCTTACCGCTGCCTGGTAGAGCAGCCTTATGCTTATTTTAGCTACGCCACCTTATGGTCTCTGTAGCTGTTTGATCTGTGCACGTTTCTGTGGTGGCCTGCATCAGCATGCTTAAGGTTTACTGTTCACCCCTGTTCCCCCTTTTGGGACTGGATGTGCACTTGGCATGTTTCTTGTCTCCGCCTGCAATTCTAAACGCATTGCTAATTTCTATCTCTTGACCTTTGGTTCTTGGCTGTAGCCTCTCCGGCCTTCCTTCCGTGGGCTAGCCTGGCAGGCTCTAGTGGCATCTCTTCATGTTTCTTCTCAACCTTTGGTCGGTGTTCACATAGTGCGCCTTTACGCTGAGAGTGGTCCTCCTTCCTCTCTCTTTCTTTTGTTCTGGTATATGGCTGGTGCCATTTCTACCTCTCATACTTATACAGGTATGGTGTAGCACCATTATGGTATTTTTGGGATGTCTTGCATCCTGTTATCTTTTCCTCTTCCGAGCTATTGGGGTTGCTGTCTGGCTGTTCCGCCACAGCCTTTCCCATTGTCCGTCACTGTGTTGCCGGCTCAGATGCTTGGCGCTTTCTGTTGTTCTGTCGCAGACCCACCTCCCCTTTGCGGTATGGCTGTGGTATCTATTCTAAGTTAAGGAATCTGCAGCTAGATGTCTCTATCAGATGTACGAGTTACTTGCCTTCAGTAACGATGTATCTGGTAGAGACGTTGTCTAGCCACAGATTCCTTAACGCCCACCCAGCCTCCCCGTTCTGCGAGAACCTTGCCAAGTGGGGTTCTTCGCTGGCCCCCTTTTACAGTTGGCATTGGTTTTTCTCTCATGGGTGCTCACATTGTTGCGTCCCTTTGAGATTTGCCATAATACAGCTGACTCCCTCTCAGGAGTTTCTGTTACCATAATACAGCTAACTCCCTCTCAAGGGTTTCTTACCTGTAATATGGTGCCTTTTGATTTACCTTTTACATTTTCTTTTCTTCTCCTGCTGCCTTCCCTCCCTCCCGCCTTCTCTGTTGGCTCAGGGTTCTGGTCTCCTCTATAGTCGTCTTCCTTGGGGATCTGTTGACCTCTGTTTCAGACCTCCATTACTATAGGGGCAGTGCCAGTCTTTTCATACTTTCCTGTGGTGGACTGTTGTTCTCTCTATGCTCCTTTCTTGCTAGACGACACAGTTTTACATGATACTGACAGTCGATTTCTGTCTGTTGTTCTGCATGGTAATAACATTCTATTTCTGTCTGTTGAGATATTCTTCCCTTGTTGCACTTGGGAAGGGTCTTCGCTTAGCTTGCGAGGTTCTTTCTCACAGCTTTTTTCACTTATATGTAGACAGTGTCTAATTCTGTCTTTTACGATGGTGTCTTGCACCATCCTCCTTATTTATTCACGGATTTTCATCTTTCGCAAACTGTTCCCATACTTTCACAGTTTTTTTGTTGGTGGCTCCGTGTTGTCGCGGAAAAGTTTCTCAGAAGAAAACTGATGTCAGCATGCCGGGAGGGACTTATATGACCTCGCTGACATCACGTACGTGGACGACATCAGGGCGGGGTCGTGTGGCGCCGTCCCCCGGCGCGCAGAGGTGCTGCTGCAAAACAAATTCTGGATCCAGTCTGACGCCTGGGGATATTCTAAGTTAAGGAATCTGCGGCTAGAAAACGTCTCTACCAGATACATCGTTACAGAAGGTAAGTAACTCGTACATTGACAAGGCAGACATGGGCTTGCTCATGGCTACTGATGAGGGACAGGAGGAAGAGAGTGATCCACTCCCTGACCTGCTCTCTCAGAACCCTAATGATAGTTCAGTTGATGTGGTAGCCTTGTCAGGCAGCCTCACTGTCCAGCAGCAGACTGATTGCAGAAAAGTTCTCAATCAGTTTAGACATATGTTTTCACTGACTCCAAGTCAGACTACCTGGTGCACTCATGAAGTGGACACTGGGGACAGTCTGCCTGTTAAAAATAAGATTTACAGGCAACCTGACCATGTCAGGGACTGCATCAGGACTGAAGTCCAGAAGATGTTGGATTTGGGTGTGATTGAACCCTCAGATAGCCCTTGGGCTAGTCCAGTTGTCTTGGTACCCAAACCTCACACCAAAGATGTTAAGAGAGAGATGAGGTTTTGTGTTGACTACAGAGGTCTCAATGCAGTCACTAGGACTGATGCCTATCCAATCCCTAGGGCAGATGAGCTTATAGATACTTTGACCTCAGCCAAGTTTTTGAGCACATTTGACCTAACAGCTGGCTACTGGAAGATCAGACTAGCTGATGATGCGAAGCCAAAGACAGCATTTTCTACACCTAGTGGGCACTACCAATTTGTGGTGATGCCCTTTGGTTTGGAGAATGCACCTGCCACTTTTCAAAGGTTAGTTAATAAAGTCCTTATAGGCCTGGAAGCCTATAGTGCAGCTTATCTTGATGATATTGCTGTCTTTAACTCCACCTGGGAGGATCACCTGGTCCACCTGAGAAATGTTTTGGAGGCCCTGCAGAGAGCAGGCCTCACTATCAAGGCCACCAAGTGCCAGATAGGGCAGTGTCAGGTGTATACCTGGGCCACCTTGTGGGTGGAGGCCAGGTTCAACCATTGTAGAGCAAAATCCAGACCATCATGGACTTGGTTGCTCCAACCACCCAGACTTAGGTCAGAGCTTTCTTGGGCCTGACAGAGTACTATAGGAGATTTGTCAAAGGTTATGGATCCATAGTGACCTCTTTGAATGACTTAACCTCTACGAAAATGCTAGTTCAGTGGACAGTCAGCTGTCAAAAGGCATTTGATGACCTGAAGCAGGCCATGTGCACTGCTCCTATTCTGCAAAGTCCTGACTACGCCAAACAATTAATTGTCCAAACAGATGCATCTGAGTTGGGGGTAGGGGCGGTGTTATTACAATTGAATGATGAGGGTCAGGATCAGCCGTTAGCTTTTATTAGCAGAAGGCTGACCCCCAGAGAGAAACGTTGGTCAGCTATTGAGAGGGAGGCCTTTGCTCTGGTTTGGGCTCTGAAGAAGCTGAGGCCATACTTATTTGACACTCACTTCATTGTTCAGACAGACCATAAGCCCCTCTTATGGCTAAAACAGATGAAGGTTGAAACCCCCAAACTTTTGAGGTGATCTATTTCCCTACAGGGGATGAAGTATACAGTGGAACATAGACCTGGGAGTAACCATGCAAATGCAGATGGACTCTCCAGAAATTTCCACTTAGAACATGAAGACTCTTCTGGTCAAGGTTAGTTTAATGTCCTAACATTTGGGGGGGGGCTGTGTAGGACAGTAGGATCTGCTTCATATAGTTACCCCCACGTTTTGCTGATGTTTCACTGTTTTCGACTTAGTCTGACTGGGATCCTACTAATCAGGACCCCGGTCTATCTGCTTTCTCTCTAAATTGATTGCATGTACTTTAGGTACACACCAGATTGGATTCTGGGGTACCCTTATCAGTCCCTAGTATATGGTATACTATGTACCCAGGGCATAGGTACCCCAGAGGCCTCTCAGGGGCTGCAGCATGTATTATGCCACCTCTGGGAGACCATTCAAAATGACACCACAGGTCTGCTACAGCAGCCTGTGTAAGGTGGTGCATGCACCCCTTACTTAGATATAGATTCACTATATCTATCCTTATCACTACACATATAAACCTATCAGTCACCCCTATGCCTTATCAATCCTGAAGGCAGGGTGCCGGGTTTTATGTGAGAGGGTGCCCATACATGAGCAGAGCCCCTCTGCAGCCTTCGGAACCTCTACTCCGGGGTTGTTTGTGATGCAGCCAAACTATATATACTTAAGTACGTTATAACCTTGCGGTAAATGGTAACTTTAAAACGGCTGCATGGAAACATGTCGTGTTTGGTGTCAAACACCTTGGAATCATACCTTAACACCAGTAACTGGTGTGTGAGTTATGATTCCACCCTACTAGAGGGAGAAATATGACCGCACCGGTACACCCGGTACCAACTTCACAGACCCTGGCATCCCAAAATGGATGCTGCCAGCCACAGACACAAGTCTACCTTCTTGTTGCTGGACGAAACTCCGGCAGGGGAGGCTGGACAATAGGTTTCCTGTCACAGGGAGGTGTGACCACCTCCCAGACAGGCTTTAGTGTATTTGGGCTGGGTGGGTGCACTCTGAGAGTGCTTTGATGTCTGCACTGGGGGCACATTTGGTGTCCCTGTGCATAGTCCAGCTCAAACCGCTTGCAGGAGCCATTTGCTCCTGCCCTGGCGCGAAACTGGACAAAGGACATTGGGGTAGCCACCCCTCTGTCCTGACCCTCCCATAGGTGGGTCCTTAGAGTTTGTCCCACCCCTTCCTTGGGTATAAAGTAGGAATTAAAAAAACAAAGGGGGGAGGGGAGAGGTACTACTTATCACAAGTAGTGGAGGTGGATACTTCCTCCTTCTGCAGTCTACAAACCAAAAAGATCCACCCTCAGAACAGTTTCAAGACATTTTTATCATGTCCTCACGGGTAATGTATGTTTCCTACAATGGTGGGAAAAAACACGCAGTGTTTTTAAATACCCCTCACACACCAAAAGGACCCTTGGTGTCATGCTTCATCATGGGGGTCTTCCCGCCCCTCTACGGGACGGGACGTGCTACAACCTGCGAATACGCGGGAGCACCTTTTTATTGTAAATTCTCCTAGTAACTGATCACACAACCAATTCAAGAGATCAACGTCCACAGTAAATTCTATGCTGTGGCTAAGTAATGGATGCATTAGGCCTAGGCTGAACACCTCTGTTCCAAGACCCAATAGCATTTGAATTATATCTCTTGTTTTGAGTTGTAAATCTGCATGGCCCTTAGTGGGACACAGTCAGCAGAGGAGGGATGAGTGGCGACCTTTCAATGACCTCCCGCTTTGTCCTTCCATGGCTTAGTAGTTATGTGACAAGTGCTTTCCTTGTTCTGTGTGCACATCAGGAAGACTGAGTTGGAAACGGGCAGAACTGTACGCATTAGAGCAGTGAGACTTACAGTAGTTCGAGCTCATGAGGTTCCAAGACTTTATTTCATGCATAGAATCAATGTGTGATACCTTACCTGCAGACAGAATTCTTAAGAAGTTGAGCATTAAGCTGAATTCTGGGTTTGAGTACCTGCATTCATTGACATGCAACTTGGATCCCTTTCATATTACAAGTATAGAAAGGCAACTGTGTGTGCACGCTTTATACAGATTAGTAAAAATGTGTGCAACATATCCCTTCTCGTGTCTGTTTTTCACTGCCACCATTACCATCTTTTAAAAACCGGCTGTTCTGCATGTTCAGTCAGTCGTCATGCCATTAAGATAATCAGTTTGTATCTTATGTTCAGTAGGTTTGTCCAGTTCACGTTCATCAGTCAGGACACTCCAGTGCTGATGGATGATTTGCAATGCGCTCATTTGACAATTAGTTGCACTGGGTAGGACTGACTAATTAAAGAGAGAGGAGAACATATAATTGCAAATTGAACACTGTCAATATTTTGCTATGAATTCCGATAGTGTATTGAATGCCTGTGCAGCCACCACTAGCAAATAGTGCAAGAATGCTTACACTGTCGTTCATGGAAATATTGTTTCATAATGGACTCTTTTTTATCACCGTAGCCAGATACTGCTCAGCTAAAGAAAGGATTTTCTGTTCATAGTCCACTACACAGCTAAGCATTAGAAATTTAAGATGTCTTTTTGATGCTTTTGCTTTCCCTGTTTTTAGGTCGAGCATTCGAGTCCTCTTGTATATGCTTTAGCATATACTTATTTGTGTATGTACTATGTGCGCTCTGGAGATCAGCCCTAGGACTTGTCTGCTTCCGCTTAGGGACTTTTTTTTTCTGTTCAACTGCCTCTATTTAACTGTCTTGATAGAAAACGACCAGCAGAGGTCAGTAGAATACCAGAATTGCTTTCTACTGAGAGACTTTCTTTTTAAAAAAATTCTGGCAACTGCCTCCATTTAACTTTTTTGATAGAAAACGACCAGCAGAGGTCAGTAAAATACCAAAATCACTTTAGCATTCTCTAGATTCCAGTCCATAGAAATTGTCTTCCACAAGCACACGTAGACAATAATATTTTTTCCAACTCTTGTATTTTCAGTGATATGACCACCGAATTCCCTGATTTTATTTTAAAAACAGAGCTTTGGGCTATACCATTTCCCGCTGAAAGACAATATTTCTCTCCATGTGTTCCCATACCTGGCGGGTCACACAGTTTGGTGCTTACTTTCCCTCCATGTTAAAGAACAGTAGATGTTTCAGCACCCAGGCTAATGTGCTGCATAGCTAAATACATATAAGGTCCCAAAGGCGAGACCGATTGCATTGCAAATGCTTGTTTTCAACTGTTGTTTATTTTCTTAATCAGTCTTCAAGTATGAGCTCGGACTAACGTTTTTGCTTTGTTTGTGTTTTTTTTTCCCTCCTATCATGCTTGCAGAAAAGAATTGCTTACAGTAAATGGACTAGGACACCTGATAGTGATGAGGATGATGAATCCATATAGAAATTAAAGGCATGCTCTTGATAATGTACAAGGCTGTAGCACTGCCGTTCATTTTACTGTTCTTTTTGTAACCGCCTCGACTTTCCACAAGAAATTCAGGCACATTTTTTTGTAAATAATTATTTTAAAATTAATTTTTATGTGTGCAACTTGATCCAGAAATTATAGCTAATTATTTACAATTTGTTTACATTTTTATGACATTTTGGGTGTTACGATAGTCAAAATAAGTTTACATATTCCGTTTACATTGGCTGCACTCATTCTGTGAACGACAAACGTTTTCCTTTCTGTGTATTTCTGCGAGGACGTGTGCATTAAATGTCACGACATCTAGTGCAACAGGAATGGTAATTGGTTTCTGAAACATGACGTATTTGAAGAGGTCACCCAATGCCTGATTCTTTTTATATTTGTAGTTCAATATATTGCATGAGGTACTGTGCTAAATTTCTTTTAAATCATATTATGTTTTTCATAACTATATGTTTATTTGCCAGAGTATTTTTGTAATGTAACTGTCTTTCATTTAACCTTTCTGGGCCGGAGTGTAATGACTGTTAATGAACTGAAAAAAGATATTAAAGATTTAAAGATATTTTTATTCGAGCTTTTAAACTATTGATTATATTTAGAACTATTATTTCAACAATAATAAACAGCACATTTATTGCACAAAAATGTGAAGCACCTTTTATTCCAGTTGTATTTTTTGTTGCCCTCTATCATGTATGCTTTTTCCTAGAAAGGTTAGTTTAGTGTTTTTTTTTTTCATATTTCGACCTATTTTGCGTCTTATTTATTTCACATGCATATTTGTAACTGGATTTCATGTGGAGGCTTTTTATGTGCATTGAATTGTATTTGTGTATCTGATAGAGACTACTAGCCGCAGATTCCTTCACGTAGAATTATCCCCAGGCGTGAGACTGGACCAGGAATACTTTCTTTGCCCCAGCATCTCTGCGCGCCGGGGGGGCGGTACCACGTGACTCCACCCTGATGTCGTCCGGGGGTGTGACGTCAGCGAGGTTACATAAGCCCCACCCCGGCACGCTGACATCAGTTTCCTTCTTTTCCACGTGCAACACAGATCCTGATCGTGTCCCTGACCTGTTTTCAGGCCTTCTTTTCACGCTTTGCGTGGTGGGACAGTGTGCGAATGCATTTGGGCTTTAAGGCATGCTCATCTTGCACGCGTCAGATGTCGGTGACGGACCCTCATCCTATTTGCATGTGGTGTTTGGGCGAGCACCATGATTCCACGGACTGCGATGCTTGCCAGCATCTGAAGCCTAAGTCCTGGCGGGAGCGCCGGATGAAGCTCCTCTCAGCCTGGCTGTCCAGATCGGTGTTGTCTCCGCGTCCGTCCCCCGCGAAAGGGTCCAAGAATCGCCGCTTCCGATTCCGGCATCACCCGTCACCGAGGCCCCTAGGGCGTCGCTCGCCCGTCAGTAAGTCTTAAAGCTTGTCCCCGAGGCCTAGTCCCCGCTCTGCGGAGGGCGTGGGTTCTCCATGGCACATGCGGCCTCATTCGTTGCCACCCACCCGCCGTTTCCCAGCGCCGGGGCGACCAGGGCCCAAATGGAGGACTATGCTGCGGATCTGCAGGCTTCCTCGGCCCCTCCTCTTCTTGGGACGTCCGCGGATCCCCTGCCATTTGCGGGGCCTTCCGCTGCATCGCAGGTTCTGGAGGTGTGGTGTCTTCTGGGTGCGGCCCTACGGAGTTCCCCTCTTCGGCCCACAGCACCTCTGCCTAGCCGCAAACCCCTGAGGGAGTCCCTGTGGTGTCGCTAGAGGTCGCCGGGACTCGCGGCTCGCCCCGAGCCCTCCTCGTCTTCTGGGCAGGCGGCGGCCTTTCCAGAAGCCGAGCTGACGCCGCTCAGGCGCCAACGGCTGTCGACCCTGGCGGGCTGTGCCACGGGTGCTGGCTAGGGGCCGGGGTGCGTCCCCGGGTCCCTCTCGTCTCTCCACGCAGCCTGCTGCTTCATCGGAGGTCGAAAAGGCGCCGTTCTTTCGCCGACCTGGAGCCGGCCCAGCCCCATTCTCCTAGGGTGCAAGTGGTGGAAGAGGTCGTCTCGGCGTCCCCTCCGGCGCCGGTCGACCTCATCCGGCACATGTGGCGGACTCCACAGCGCGGTGCCCGCGCCGGGTCGTCGACTCGTCTCTAGAGGCCCCCTCCTCTCCAGAGGTTCGTCAACTTTTTTTCTCTTCTTCCACAGAGACGGGTCGCCGCGTCGTGGCCTTTTCCCCGGCGTCTTCCAGGGTGGGCTCTTCGCCGTCCCCGCGGCCACAGCCTTCCCCAGAGGCACTTCAGTTCCCCCACTCATCCGTGAATCTTCCACCATTCCGGGGCTGGCCATTTCTTCCTCCAGCTGGATTCGGGGATGGCTGGCTTAGTTTACAGCCGTCTCCCACGGAGGAATTGCTTTCCACCCCAGGCCGCCCGACGGAGGCGTGTGCTGACTTTGCCCAGGCCTTTTCCAAGGCCGCTGGCATTTTGCACATGGGCGACCCGGCCACCCCGTTCCCTACGGACCATTTGGTGGAGGTTCTCCATCAGGGCTCTGGTGGACGGGAGCTGCTTCTTCCCTTCGTAGCTTCGCTCCATAATTCTCTTCTGGGGGCCTGGGGGCGTACTGCCACGGGGGATCCGCTGCCCCATTCGCTCCTCCACCACCACCGTCCTGCTCCACACGACCCAATCTGCCTCTCTTTCCACTCTTCTACCCAGGGCCCTCTTCAGCAGACTGCTTTTCCTTTCTTAGCTTTGGTGTTGTTTCCTCCGTCACAGGAGGCCCGGTAGTTGGATTCATGGGGGCGTAACATCTTCGCTTCCTCTAGTGCTGCTTTGTGAGCTCTCAATACGCTTTGTGTGTCGGCCAGGGCTACTTCCAGCTTGTGGGATTCCGTGGAGTCCCTTCTGTCTTGTGCCTCTCAAGAAGGTGTCTGCGCTGATCTGCGGCGCCATGTGATGGATGACCGGGATTTGGCCGCGTTTATTCTTCGGGCCGCACTATGGCAAGTTCAGTAGCTCTCCGTCGCCATGCTTGGTTGAGGGATAGCGTTTTCCCTGAGAATGTTAGGGAGCGTCTGGTTGACCTGTCTTTTGATGGGGTGCTTTTGTTTAACACCCATGCGGATGCCGCCATTCAGCGGCTTCTTGCGGGGCTCCGTCCTCCTCCCCTTCCTTAAACGTGGCTTGTCGGTCCTCTGCTGCTTTATGGGAGGCGTTATCCCACCTTTTTTCGGGGGCCTAGTGGTTCGGTTGGACCGATTGTGTATTCTGTGTGGGTTGGCGTGCATTCCCCGATCTTAGGTTGCGCCCCCTCCCACCTTGGGACTGCCTCTTTTAATGGTTCAGTACTGTGTTGTCATGGTTCAGTACTGTTATTGCTCTACTCCCTACGGACTTTCCTTAGTCCTTCTAGAAGATCGGTCCTTTCAGTGAGCATCTGCTTTCACCTATCCTTTTCGGATGGTCAGGTCCTTTTCTATCTTTGGACAATTTCTCCTATTTGGGTATCCTTGGTGAGGTCAGTTTGCAGCCCCTCCTCCAAACCTGGTATTGCTTGGATATCTGATTGTAAGATAAGAAATCTGCGGCTAGATGTCTCAATCAGATGAACAAGTTACTTTCTTTCGGTAACGCCTTGTCTGGTAGAAACAGGATCTAGCTGCACATTCCTTATCAACCCACCCATCCTCCTGGCTCTGCGAACTGAGGGCCCTGTTGTGGCTCCAAGACAAACCTGTTTGCATGCTACTCCAGATCTTTCAATCTGTACTTGTTGTTTCATGATTTTTCCCTGTTTCTCTAAGTGGTTCCATGTTGTTGGCGCGAAAATAGTCATAAAAGAAACTGACGTCAGCTCTTGGACTCCGTTGATTTCACTTTTGGAGACGACGTCACTATGGAGTCGCTCGATGCGCCCCACCAACACGCAAAGGTACTGCTGTAGAGATTTCCGGATCCAGTCTGGCATCTGGGGAGAATTCTAGGATAAGGAATCTGTGGATAGTTCCTGTCTCTACCAGATGAGGCATTATCAAAGTAAAGTAACCTGTACATCCTTTATCTATATTGCAAGACAAAATATTTCAAATGGTAAAATGAATTGTATGTTTTACTTGCTGATTGAGCCTGCTGCATTTCAGCCAACAATGTATTGCTTTTTCTGCTAAAGATTATTCTGAAAGGAAACGGTAGTCAGTTCGTAAGATTTCCATTCTCATTCTGTGGTATGTTTAATTTTGAAAGTCTATTTAGAAATTAGACAGTGAAAACATTGTTTGTTAAAATTGTTAAGACAAGATTCTTTGGAAATTAAGTAAGAAAAGAAATACTTCCAAGTATCTCTGTGTCAGCGAAAAGCGAAATTGATCAGTGTAAGGCCTATAACAAAAACGGGATTCCCAGTGGTATAGAATGGTAGAAATGTTATTTCCGCTGAAATAGTTAATTTAGGCATCTTTCATCTTAAATAATACACCAACTACCAACCGCAGGTTTCCCTAAAAACAATTTTCTGCAATTGCATGTATGTGTGTGATTAATCACCACTAATCTAGCTACAAAGCAGCAGAGCACCATACAAGAAATTGACGTTATGATGAATATAGTTCAGACGGAAGGGTTTAAACTTGAAAGGGTAGGGAGGAGAGGGTGGAGGAAAGTTTCCAAAAGAGGGCTTGGAGAATAGGCTTTTTAAAGGATGCCAATAGTGAATGCAGGCCACTGGCTGCATGCCAAGTATTACAGTAAAAGTGGTTCTTGTCAAGGCCTGACAAGTAAAGGAAGGACTTAGCCCTCTCTTTGGACGCACCTAGCAGCCAGGTGGGTGCTATGCAATAAAATGTTGGTAGGTGAAGATCTAGTTCCTTTATTAAATGAAGGAGTGATTGCGTTTGGCAGATAGTGATCAGGAATGAGTTTGATACACTGAAGTGCTGCATAAGAAGGCATCTGAAAGAGACACGTTAGTGATAGATTCCTTACCTTAGAATAATTCCCTGGTGTCAGACTGGATCCGGAAAGTTTTTTCGCTAGCACTACCCCTGCGCGTCAGTAGGTGGCTCCACGTCCGTTGCTGGCATCGTATGCACGGAGACTACTTAGGCGCCACCCATGCGCGCTGATGTCAGTTCATCCTTTTTCCGCGCCAGTAAGCGCAGATCTGGTTAGAGCACGTACCTCAGTCACTTTTTGACTATCTTTTTGTGACTTTTGTCTCCTGTCAGTTGTCTACTCTGGTGCACGCAGGGATGCCTGGTTTTAAGTCTTGTGCAGCCTGCCGTCGCAATATGTCGGTGGCGGACCCCCACGGCGCCTGTCTTACTGCCTGGAGAGCGACCACGACTCCCGGGCCTGCTTGGACTGTTTGGCCATGGCCCAACGGCCTTGCAGGAGCGGCGCCAGAAGCTGTTTGAGGTCCGGCACTTCTCTCCGCGCCGTTCGCGGTCCAAGGGCCGCTCCAGGGAATGCTCACGGGGCCAACATCATCGCTCCTCGGGCTCCAAGTCTTCACCCTCTGATTCGGGTAAGAGACGACACAAAAAAAAGTCGAAGAAGCATTGTCGCTCTCCGACGTCCCCCCGTCGATCTCCAGATGCGGACGAGGGGGACCGGGGTTCTGCCCCTGCGGCTCCTTTGGTGACTCCCGCTCAGGTGCAAGATTTGCTTGCCATGTTGGACCGCTTGTTTAGGCCTCGGGCTCCCGCCGGCGCGCCCTCAAGCCCCACGGTCCCATGTCAGGATCCTGTCCTGGCCGCGGCGCCACATGGTCCCGCGCTACCGGCTCTGGCCCCAGTGCCACCCCTGGCTCTGCCGCCGCAGTGGATGCCGTTTGTGACGCCCCTGCCTCGGTTCTCGGACACTTTTGTCCCTACCTGCGATCCTAACTGGGACGCGCCGCTGGTTCGGCCCCATCCGACGCTGTTCTCAGCGCCATTTGTTCCTTGTTTTTTCGGTCCCTGCCCTGCCGCCGCAGCCACAGCAGAGGTGGAGGATGACAGGAGGGGTCCGAAGACCCTCTTGCTCGCCAGTGTGACTCCGAGCAGGACTGGGCGGATGAATTAGAGGAGGCGGGTGGCCTCGATCTCTCCTCCACCTACCATGGAGGAGGGCGCCTCGTACATGATGGTGCTTCGTCGGGCCGCTGAGGTGCTCCACCTTGATCTACCTACGGTGGCCCTGAAAACTAATCTCCTCACTGAGGTGCTCCAGACGGCGCGCACTTCGTTGGAGCCGCTGCTGCCCTTTAACGACACCCTCACTGACGTCTTGCTGGGCACTTGGTCGCGGCCGGCCACAGGGGCCCCGGTGGATAAGAGTGTCGCCAGGCGTCATCGCCCGGCGCCGGGTGACCCTGCCTTTCTGACCACTCATCCTACGCCCAAGAGTTTGGTCATCCAGGCTTCGACGTCCCAGAGTGCCTTTTACCACGGCTCCACCGAATAAGGACTCTAAGAAGCTGGAGCAGTTCGGTAAACGGTTGTTCTCTTCGGCCAGCTTAGGGCTGAGGTCAGTGTACACCGCCTGCCTCTTGGGCCGCTATTCCCACGTAGTGTGGGATGCTATTGCGCAGGTGTTGCCTCAGTGTCTTGAGGAGGCCCGGGCTGTGCTGTCTCAAGCTGTTGCCGAGGGTAAGGATGCGGCTAGGTTCGCCATTCGGTGTGGTTTGGACACCGCGGACTCACTAGGTAGAGCCATTTCTACAACTGTGGCGCTTCGTCGCCACGCCTGGTTGCGGTCTACCAGGTTCTCGCTAGATGTACAAAGCTTGCTCATGGACATGCCCTTTGATGGCACCCGCCTGTTTGGCGATAAGGTCAACAGTGCGCTGGAGCATTTTAAGGACTCAAGGGCTACGGCCAAGTCCTTAGGTCTTTCAATGAAAAGCCCAGCCACTCCTGGTTTTCGTTCCTTTCGTGGCAACGGCAGGGGCGCCCAGGCACGTTCCTTCAGTAAGCCTGTGCAGAACCAACCGCAGCGCAGCCGCAGCTTCCGCAGGGGCGGGTCTGGGAATCAGCGTGCGGGTCAGTCCACCTCCGCTGCTTCTGCCTCCAAACCTTCCTAATCCGAGCTTTGTGGAGCACCCCACACCAGTGGGTGGCAGGATCCACCATCACCTCCCCCACTGGCACGCTATCACATCGGACATGTGGGTGCTGCAGATCATCCGCAGGGGTTACTCCCTTCCCTTTCAGTCCACCCCTCCAGCCATACCACCTCAGTACCACCGCATGTCGGGGGAACACTTGGCGACTCTGTAGCGGGAAGTTACGACCCTCTTGGCCAAGGGGGCCATCAAGTGCGTCCCCCCTCTGTATGCCCTATCCGGTGCGGGGGTGCCTCGCACCCAAATGGGGGCTTATGCCACGGCTTTGCAGGCCTCCCTTAGGTCCTCTCCCGTCCCTGGGGCGTCCTCGGGGCCTCCGCTACCTGTGGGGTCCCCGATGGACTCGCTGGTGGGTTCGCCTCCGTCGTCAAATGAGCCCTTGCCCTCCAGGGATGTTGGAGATGTGGTATCGTTAGGGCGCGGCCCGGCTGAGTCCCCCTCTATGATCCATATGGAGTCATCGGGGTGCGGCCTGGCTGGATCCCCCTCTACAACCCTGCCGCGAAGCATAATCCCGTGGGGCTCCCTGTGGCGTCGCAGGTGGTTGCTGGTGCTCAAATCCTCGCTTTGTGCATGCCTCGGCCTTCTGGGTAGGCGCCCGCCTTTCCAGAACCGGGGTCGGCGCCGTTCTGGTGCAGTAGACCCTCCTCCCCGACTCTGCCGCCACTTCGTTCTGTTCTGGTTGAGGCTGAGGCGGCGCCAGAAGCTTGCCTCCCCGGCTCCGACGCCTTTGCCATCTTCTTCGGAAGTAGGGCTTGTCGCCTCCCCAGCTTTGCCTCCGCTTCTTCCTTCGGAGCCGGAGCTGGTTCTGGTTGAGGCTGAGTCGACGCTGATGAGGCGCCGGAGGCTTGCATCCCCGGCTCAGACGCCTTCTCCTTCTTCGGAAGCTTATCGTGGATTCGGCGCCGGACGGAGCCAACTCGACGCCGGATGGAGTTGAGTCGGCGCTGGTCAAAGCTTGATCGGCACCTACTAAAGTTGTTTTGTCGACGCCGGCTTGTTGACTGTTCTCCGGAAGCGTCCAGAGAGAGTTTGGCGTCGCCCTTACGCCCGGCTACACCGGATGTATTCTTGCTTGTGGCTCCCTTAGAGTATGTGGATCCGGCAGGATCCCCACCTCCTCAAGAGCACCCGCACCCATCAGGCTCCTCGCCTCCTCAATAGCCTCATCAGGACCGCCATTCGTCAATGGGACTCCCCTCAGTTGGGCATTGGTCGCACCCTCACTGTCTTGGGAGGGTTAGCTTACAGCCCTCTCCTACTGATGAACTACAATCCCCTCCTCGGAGGGCTACCGAGGCTGGTGCAGCTTTTCTCAGAGTGATCTCTACGGCCACTCGGATTTTGAACATGCAACCGCCTTCGGCGCCCTTGTCTGTGGACCCTTTACTTGATGTCCTTCACCTGGGGTCAGGGAATGTGGAGCCGCTTCTGTCCTTTGAAGCTTCTCTTTATGATGCCCTTTTGGGTACCTGGGTAAGGCCAGCTTCCGGTGACCCGGTGGCTTGTTCGGTCTTGCACCACCACCGGCCTGCTCCACATGATCCGGTCTGCTTATTTGTGCATCCCGATGTGCAAGGGTTTGTTTTGCAAACTGCCTTCCCTTCCTTGCCCCGGCTATTGCTTCCTCCCTCCCGGGAGTCCAGATGGCTTGAGTCATGGGGTCGGAACATCTTTGCCTCCACTAGTGCTGCACTACGGTCACTAAATACGGTGTGTGTCCTGGCACGGGCTACCTCTGCCCTGTGGGACTCTGCAGAGTCTTTGCTCTCCACCAGCACTGAAGGCACTCGTGTTGACCTACTTCATCTTCTCCGGGATGGCCGTGACCTTGCTGAGTTTACAATCCGCTCCGCCTTGGATACTGCTGATTCCTTAGGACGGGCTCTGGCTGGTTCAATCACCTTGCGGCGCCATGCTTGGTTACAGGATAGCGTCTTCCCGGAAAATATCCGGGAGAGTCTTGTTGATTTACCCTTTGATCTGGTTTTATTGTTTGACGCACACGCCGACTCTGCTGTTCAGCGCCTCCTTGCGGGCTTTCACCCTCCCCCTTAGGCGTTTGTTCTGCGGCTGTACCTTTTCATTTAGCATCCTTTTGATGCGTTATGTGTTTTAGGCTGATAGTAAGACTCAGGTCTTCCTTTCGCATAGTCGGAGGTGATTACCCTTTCATTTACCATCCTTTGGATGCATTATGTGTTTTAAACTGGCAGTTAACCTACTGTGGCAGTGTTCCACAGATTGTTCCTCTGACTGTGACATGCCATAATAAACGTGTTCCCCGTTGTTGGGGTGTGCATACTCTGTGTAGGGTACTTGTTTGCTATTATATAGCACTGTTTATGTCAACAGGGCCTAAGAGTTCCTTTGGCCTCTAGGCGTCCTCTGGTGCTCTTATCTGCCGTTGTACGGTGCTCAATGTTGTGCCTTGGCATCATCTTCTATACTTCATTGGTCATCTTGCTTATTTGCTTCATTCTCCTCCTTCGGAGGTTTTCGGGGTGTTCACGCTTTAAAGGCAGCTTCCGTCTGCCATTGCTGCACCAGGTGTATTCCTCTACAACTATGTTGCATAGTCGTGGCTAATTTACCCGTTTTTGCTATATATATGTATTTATGTATATATACAAGTTCCATGGGTACTCTTCTTCCTCACTCTTCACCTCTCTTCGAGGCTGCAAGGTCTGGTCCGGAGTCTCCATGTTTCAAAGACCTTTCCAGTGATGCATGTGGCATTACCAATAAGACCCCTTTTTGCATTTCGCTTACTGGGGTGGTACCCCGGTTTTACACTGCTCCCTTCTTTGTGTTCAGTTACTGAACAATTCTCTCTTCTGGACAAGGGTTTCTTTCCTTCCAGTTGGAGAGTGTGGTCTGAAATTCTGCGATTATTCCTCCGTTTCTACGCCTTAGTACTTCGGGGCCTCTGGTGCACCTTCCTGCCTTCGGCGGTGCTATTGTATCATCAGGGCATGCGGGACGGCCCTTCTAATGTCAGTCGTCCTAGATCTACACCCTGCCTTGCTCTTACCGCTGCCTGGTCGAGCAGCCTTATGCTTATTTTAGCTACACCACCTTATGGTCTCTGTAGCTGTTTGCTCTGCGCATGTTTCTGTGTCAGCGTCCTTAAGATTGTTGCTGTTCGTCCCTGTTCCCCCTTTTGGGACTGGGTGTGCACTTGGCGTGTTTATTATATCTGCCTGCAATTCTAAAAGCGTTGCTGAGTTCTATCTCTTGACCTTTGGTTCTTGGCTGTAGCCTCTCCGGCCTGCCTTCCGTGGCTAGCCTAGTAGGCTCTGGTTGCATCTCTTCATGTTTCTTCTCAACCTGTGGTCGGTCTTCACATAGTGCGCCCTTATGCTGAGAAGTGGTCCTTCTTCCTCTCTCTTTCTTTTGTTCTGGTATAGGGCTGGTGCCGTTTCTACATGCTTATGCAGGTATGGTGTAGCACCATTCTGGCATTTTTGGGATGTCTTGCATCCTGTTATCTTTTGCTCTTCCGAGCTATTTGGGTTGCTGTCTGGCTGTTCCGCCACAGCCTTCCCCATTGTCCGTCACTCTGTTGCTGACTCAAGTGCTTGGCGCTTTCTGTTGTTCTGTCGCAGACCCACCTCCTCTTTGGGGTATGGCTGTGGTATCTATTCTAAGTTAAGGAATCTGCGGCTAGATGTCTCTATCGGATGTACGAGTTACTTACCTTCGGTAACAATGTATCTGGTAGAGACGTTGTCTAGCCGCAAATTCCATAACGCCCACCCAGCCTCCCCGTTCTGCGAGGACCGTGCCAAGTGGGGTTCTACTCTGGTCTCTTTCAGTTGCCATTGGATATTCTCTCACGGGTGCTCACATTGTTGCGTCCCTTTGAGATTGGCCATAATACAGCTGCTTCCCTCTCAGGGGTTTCTGTTACCATAATACAGCTAACTTCCTCTCAAGGGTTTCTTACCTGTAAATAGAAGCCTTTTGATTAACCTTCACCTGGAGATTCATCTTCATTTTCTTCTCTTGCTGCCTTCCCTCCCTCCCACCTTCTCTATTGGCTCAGGGTTCTGGTCTCCTCTACAGTCTTCTTCTTTGGGGATCTGTTGACCTCTGTTTCAGACCTCCATTACTATAGCGGCAGTGCCAGTCTTTTCATACCTTCCTGCGGTGGACTGCTGTTCTCTCTGTGCTCCGTTCTTGCTAAGACAACACTGTTCTACATCATACTGACAGTCTATTTCTGTCTGTTCTGCATGGTAATAACAGTCTATTTCTGTCTGATGGGATACTCTTCCCTTGTTGCACTTGGGAAGGGTCTTCGCTTAACTTGCAGGGTTCTTTCTCACAGCTTTTTCTCTTATATGTAGGCAGTGTCTAATTCTGTATTTTATGGTGGTGTCTTGCACCATCCTCCTTTATTCATGGATTGTCATCCCTCGCACACTGTTCCCATACATTCACAGTTTTTTTGTTGGTGGCCACGCATTGTGTCGCCGAAAAGTTTCTCCGAAGAAAACTGACGTCAGCGCGCCGAGAGGGACTTATATGACCTCGCTGACGTCACATACGTGGACGACGTCAGGGCGGTGTCGTGTGGCGCCGTCCTCCGGCGTGCAGAGGTGCTGCTGCAAAAAAAAATCTGGATCCAGTCTGGCGCCTGGGGATATTCTAAGTTAAGGAATCTGCGGCTAGACAACGTCTCTACCAGATACATAGTTACCGAAGGTAAGTAACTCGTACTTCTGTTCAGAACTCTGCGCTGGTCCCACAAACATCGATGCTGGCACCAATGCCGCTTTGATCTTGAGAGATACAAACCCCACTCTGCCCAAACAATGGAACTTGGATGTACTGAAACATAGAACAAATGGTTCCGTGGGTCTCAATCATGATAACCCCTGAAGTTAAATTACATGTCAAACTTGATCTGAGAGAGGTAGAGTTCAGAGGACTCTGATCTGATCTCTGGTGGAAGCTCCCAACCACATTAACTTGCTGTAGTTGTGAACTATCCGCTTGGCACTGAAAGCGTTCCTTCCGACCATCAAGGAGAAACCTGTACAGATGTTTACGGACAACACTATTGCAATGTGGTACTGTAACAAATAAGGCTCAGTAGATTTGTTTGTTCTGTGCTGGAAGGCCCTGCTTCTCTGGAGGTAGCTGAATGGCCAGGGCATCTCCGTGCTCACACTACCCAACCCCCCCGAACCCTAAACACTACCGCGACTCCCCCTGAGCCCTAAAAACTAGCCCCCCCAGCCCTAAAAACTACCCTGGCACCCCCTCCCCCCAACCTTAAAAACTACCGACTCCCCCTGAGCCTTAAAAAACTACCCCCAAACCTTAAAAACTACCCACTTCATCCCCAAAACCTGGCCTATTAGTTCGATTTTATCCGCCATTGGGAGTCCGGGTGCAGAGGTTCTGGTCGCATTGGTAGCCTCAAATGCTACACAGTAAAGTCAGTAGAGAAATATCTCCAAAAAGAAAAGCTGCAAGTGGTGACTGAAGGACCAGTCTGGCAGAACCCAAAGGGGGGCTCGGCTCTTGAGGGTCTCTGGAGCACGAACACACAGTTAGTTTACGTGGACCCAGGCTGGGGGGCTCAGGTGCAGTGGTGTTTTGTCCGGTGGGTTGGTCGAGTCAGAGGCTCTCACTTGGTTTTGGTGACCTGGAGAGAGAGAGAGACAGAGAGAGAAAAAAAAACTGCAGGGCCACTGTCTGTGATGACCTTGGAGATCTTGACGCCCGTCGTCGGTAGGTCTGTGTTAGGGTCAGTGGTGTCCAGACTGGACATACAACATGCCTGGTGCTTGCAATGGCTCCGGTACCCCGGGTATTGGTGCAGGGAGGATCCGGGAAGGCTCAGCATCTTTAGACTTGGTAAAACAACTTGGCTGACCTCCTGGACTCTTGAAGATTAACTCCTGGCAAGTTTCTCCCTCAAGTGGAGCTGATGGTCAGCAAAACGGTGAACCAGGCAGATGTGGTCAGTTCCTCCAGATACAGGGAGATGGCTCCTCCACCTCAAGTGACATGCTGCTTGGTTGGTGAAGTACTGGACAATCCTTCAAAGGTTTGGGGAGGCTGTTCAGTGCATAATGAGTCATTACTTGCAATTGTCAGGAGAGTAGCAGCAAGGCAAGGTTTGGCACCAATCTTGGTGCTGATCCACGGTGCTTGCGTTTTTGTCTCTACTTTTTCCATCTTCTGTTCTCAGGTAGACAAATCTGAGTCCCTGGTGTCAGGGGGCCAACTAAATACTGAATTTAGGGGTGTGAAGGAAAGTGTAATGTTGTAGCCAATGGGCTACCTACCCCTGGGGTCGACTACACCCCCTATATGACTTCTTCTGTGGAGAGTGAGCATAAACCTGTCTGGTAGTTTCTAGTTTCACCAAAAACAAGATGGTAAAACCTTTCTTCAAGGGTCCACTTCAGATTACCCACCTGGGGGGTGTGCCTAGCCCGATAGTGCAACACACCTACTGACTACCTAATTTTTCCACCTGTTCTGGTGCCAAATGGGCCCCAGGGTGGGGGGTAGCATTCTCCAGGTGTGGAAGAAGTCATGGTTGCATAGCAAAGGTAGCAGCGGCTTTGAATCCTCTGGCCTTGGTATGCTAATTCACTAGCTAGCCTGCTGGAGGAGGTGTGATCAGCAGGTTTTTTCGGACCGCTGCGATCTTTGACTCCCCCTAGCAGGGGTCAGAAACTCATCTGTGGTGGCAGGCTGGGAGAGTTCAGTCAGCCAGCACACTAAAAGACTGGTACGTTTTAGGGGGTACCTCTAAGGTGTCCTCTGGGTGCATGTCATAATAAATCCATCACTGCTATCAGTCTGGATTTATTAAGACAAGGTGTTTCATACTAACCACCATTATTTTTAGCGAAGCCAGTAAGTAGCTTGGTAATTTGTAATGACCAGTGCCCAGTACATATATAAGATGTCTTCCTAATCGCTTGCAATGTTGTGGCAATGGAACCAGAAACCACAGGGGCATATCTGCTCATGCAGATACGTCTTTACATACAATATAATGCACCGTGCCTAAGGGCTCTAAGGCCTACTGTAGGTGTGACTTGCATATAGTATATGCAGTGTGCATGGGCATGGCACACAGGGATTTTGCCATGTCGTGTCCTCCTGGTGTGCTAGGAATGTTCCCTAAAGAACCAGCGGGTCTAAAATTCTATGGTCCCTGTCACAGGCAGGTGACTGTGACAGACAAACACTTGGTTTGTCTATGGTGCTTGGACCAGGACCACAACTCCAAGAACTTCTAGGACTGCCATGCCATGAATCCTTAAATGCTGCGACACGATCCCTGAAGCTCCTCACTTTCCAATGCCAAACGACCCCATGACGTTCAAGATCCCGGTCGCGAGGAAGGTCCTGGAACCCCTCGCAGAGCCACTACAATTGGTATTCCCATTCCAAGTCTTTGGCTAAGTCCCACAAGCAGAAGACGATCCAGAAGTCGAAACACTCTTCGACTTCTCCATGAGGTTCCAAGTCCTTGGAGAAGGGGCAGGAACAACAACACTGTTTGAGGCCTCACTCCCTCGCATCCACTGCAGAGCTCTATGCCTTTTAGAGTGCCCTGGAGCTCATGCTACCCCCGCTCAACTCAAGGAGTTTTATGAAGCTATGCACTTCATATCTGTGTGGCCCAACCACTCTGGAGCGCCTCCGGGCCCCAAGAGTTTAGAAGGGGCCCCTACTGGATTCCTGCCAGTGGGCTCGCCCTCTGCACCAGTTGGGCCTCAGGTATCTGGTGCTGGATCAAAAGCGTCTGTGAGGCCGCGTCCTTCCGCGGAGCCCACTCCAGTGCTGTCCACAGCACCACCAACACCCTGCCGTGCCACCAACCCCATCGTCATCTCCGACTCCGATACTGAGCTGGATCAGCATCACCCGACTCTAGGCCTGCTGGGTTCATGTCAGTGCCCTTTTCTTTTGATAGGCCTGATGAGGGGGATGATTGGGAGGGGTCTGAGGACCCTTAATAGATACCCCAACACCCTTAACAAATCAGAAGACAACTGGTATGAGGAACTAGCAGAGGCCAGTGGTCTAGACACCATACCAGATACTGGCTTGGTCTCTCCTCCCACTGTGGCCAGGGAGCCTCTTTAGCAGTGGTTGTGTGAAGGGCAGCTGAGGTCCTGAACCTTGAGCTGCCCTTGGTGGCAGTCAAGACAAATGACTTGACAGAGGTGCGTCGGCCGGTTGTTGCCCCCTCTGAACCTTACGGATGTCCTGCTTGGGGCCTGGTCCAAGCAATGCAGAGGGGCTCCTGTGCACAGTGCAGTTGTCCTCTGCCATTGCCTTGCTTCAACCTCCCAAATTAACCCATGCGATTTCCCTACCACTCCACCAGATAGGAAATCCAAAAGGCTGGATGCCTTTGGCAAAAGGATAGTCTCTTCCAACAGCCTAGCACTGTGGTCGGTGAACACCATAAGCCTTTAGGGCGATAGACCCAAACTGTGTGGAATTCAGTTGTGCAAGTGCTGCCCATGGTCTCAGAAGCGGCCCGAGCCATACTCACCCATGCTATTGCTGATGGGCGAGATGCACCAGAGTTTACCATTCGATGTTGACTAGACATGACCCACTCTCTAGGCAGAGCAATTGTATTGTCGGTGGTACTTAGATGCCACACCTGGCTGAAACCACTGGCTTTTCAGGGGATGTCCAAGCTTCCATTATGGACATGCATTTTGATAGCTCTCACCTTTTTGGCAAAAAGGCAGACTCAGCGCTGGAGCGCTTTAAAGGCACTCTGGCTACTACCCATGGTCCCCTTACCAAACCCAGTCGTCCCTTCACTCCTTCTGTGGCTATGGCAGGGGCTACCCACTGCGTCCTGTCCCTCCAATCCACCAAGGCCAACAGGCTTCCCAGCCTTTCTGTGGTCACTTAGGCAGGTCCCATAGATCACATGGGACCACCAGCCAGAGGTTGGGTCAGTCTGCCACCTGCCCACAACTCGGCAGCTACAGCCTCCAAACCCCTTTAATCTGATAGGGACTTCTAGTCGCAGATTCCTTACCTTAGATATATCCCTAGGCGTCAGACTGGATCTGAAAATGTTTCTTGGAGAGTACCCCTGCTTGCCAGTAGGTGGCTTTCAGCTTTGCAGGGCGCCAGAAGAGACGTGCACAGTGCCTAAATAGTACCCACCTCAGTGTGTTGACATCAGTTCTTTACTTTCTGCGCCAGTCAGCGAAGCTCTGTGGAGCGCTACTCCCAGTCATTTGTTGACTGACCCTTTTTCAAGTTTTTTGTCAAAAACTTTTTTAATCTTCTCTTGGTGTGGCAGGTATGTCCAGTAGAAAAGCTGGCTTCAAGCCCTGCGGTGCCCGTCACCGACAGGTGTCAGTGACGGACCTGCATCTTGTTTGCCTCTAGTGCATGGAGCGCGACCACGATGTGAAAATCTGTGCCGACTGCCGCGCCATGTACCCCAAGGCTTTGAGGGAGCAAAGCTGCAAACTCCTTGCAATGCGACGTACAATTGTACTACGGTCCTGATCCTGGTCGAGAGGAAGATCCCGGGATCAGTCTCGGAGCCATCAATCTTCATTGCAGTCAGAGTCGTCCAGGCGTTCAGGTAAGTCCCATATGAAAAAGAAAAGTAGGAACTGAAAGAGGTCTTCTACTTTGCCCGATCCATTGAAGTCATTCGAACAGATGACGGAGAGTCATCATTCAAAGCCAGGCTCTGCGGTTGAGACTGCACCTGGGCCTTCTCCGCGCCTGCCCGAGTTTCCAGTAGCCGGACCAACCCCAGTCCAATTTGAGGCCATGCACCTCATATTTGGGTTGGCCTTCCCCGCTGGCGCACCTTTGTGCCATGCGGGATTGGGAGAAGACCCTACTTGGCCCCCTGCTGGCGGGTCCACCCCCGGAGCAAGTCAAGTCCCTTGGATTCACAGATGGATCTGGACAGGCACCGGTTGTACCACCTCGGCCTTCCCCAACACCAGTCTCAATATCGATGCTCACTGCGGCGCTGCCCCCATTCTCATGCCCGACTCTGACACATAGCCAGAGGGGCGTCACCCAGTACCGACTCTGGAGTCGATGGAAGCCTTGCCTTGCAGGCTAGAGCGGAGCCCTCTTCCTACGGGCTAGGACTTGGGGAGACTGGGAGGGGCCACTGGACTCTGAGGAATACCAGTCCCAAGATCTCAACATAGACTTGTGTGAGGACTTGGTGGGCGCCAGTATACTGGACTCCTCCCCAGAAATTGGCATTTTCTCTCTTCCTACCGTGGCTATGGAGAAGGGAGCTTCTTTTGCTATGGTGTTGAGAAGGGCAGCTGAGGCCCTGGACCTCAGCCAGTCCTCTCTGGCAATCAAGACTAATGTCTTGCCAGAGGTCCTTCAGCCGGGAGTGACCAGCTCAGAACTGCTTCTCCCTATTAATGAATCCCTTACGGACGTCCTGCTTGGGACCTGTTCCAAGACCAGCACTGGGGCTCCTGTGGACAGGACAATTGCCCGCCGCCATCACCCTGCCCCAGGAGACACTAATTTCCTCACACAACAAGCACTTGCAAAAAGAACAGTATTGGCCCTGAAAGGCCGAACAAGTGATAATAGTTGCACAGTCAAAACAAGCATTGGCATAGCCAATAGGTCTCGCCTTTGGAACCTTATAAGTGTTTAGTTATATAGCACAATATCCTTGGTGCAACAACATCAAGTGTTGCATGGCTAAACACCTATATGGTCCCAAAGGCGAGACCTATTGGCTATGCCAATGCTTGTTTTGAGTGAGTGGCTCGTGCAGGTATGCAACTGTGAGGTAGAGATGCTGCAGATGCTTTTACAGGAGCCCCTGTGACATTGCGCCTCTTCAAAATGTATCTTGGGTCTGGTGTAATACTTCTAGCCCCTATTCCCGTCTTCTCGGACCCAATGCATCCTTAAATGTCCCATGTACAGCCGGGGTTGTCACTCCTATTACCCCTGACCTCCAGTGATACTTTACCTGTCACGGGTGGACGTGGTGGTGGTGGATGTGGTGGTGGTGGACATGGTGGTGGTGGATGTGGTGGTGGTGGTGAACGTGGTGGTGGTGGTGAACGTGGTGGTGGTGGACGTGGTGATGGATGTGGTGGTGGTGCTGGACATGGTGGATGTGGTGGTGGTTGTGGACATGGTGGTGGATGTGGTGGTGGACGTGATGGTGGACATGTGGTGGTGGTGGGCGTGGTGGTGGTGGCCTTGGTGGTGGACGTGGTGGTGGTAGATGTGGTGGTAGATGTGGTGGACGTGGTGGTGGATATGGTGGTGGTAGGCGTGATGGTGGTGGATGTGGTGGTGGTGGTTGTGGACCTGCTGGTGGACATAGTGGTGGAGGTGGACATTTTGGTCCTGGTGGATGTGGTGGTGGTGGATATGGTGGTGGCCTTGGTGGTGAACGTGGTGGTGGATGTGGTGGTGGTGTTGGTGGATGTGGTGGTGGTGGTGGTGGTGGGCATGGTGGTAGTGGACGTGGTGGTGGTGCTGGTGGACGTGGTGTTGGTGGTGGACATTGTGGTGGACGTCGTGGTGGTGGATGTGCTGGTGGATGTGATGGTGGTGATGGACATGGTGGTGGTGGATGTGGTGGTGGATATGGCGGTGGTGGATGTGGTAGTGGTGGGAGTGGACATGGTGGTGGTGGTGCTGGTGGACGTGGTGGTGGATGTGGTGGTGGTAGTGGCGGATCTGGTGGTGGTGGGCGTGGTGGTGGTGGACGTGGTGGTGCACGTGGTGGTATTGGAAGTGGTGGTAGTGGACGCAGTGTTGGTGGAGGTGGTGAACGTGGTGGTGGTGGACGTGGTGGTGGTGGATGTGGTAGACATGGAGGATGTGGTGGTGATGGACGTGGTGGTGGTAGACTTGGTGGTGGTGGATGTGGTGGACATGGTGGTGGACGTGATGGTGGTGGACGTGGTGGTGGATGTGGTGGTGGTAGTGGTGGACGTGGTGGTGGGATTGATGGTGGACATGGTGGTGGTGGACATGGTGGTGGTGGATGTGATGGTGGTGGACATGGTGGATGTGGTGGTGAATGTGGTGGATGTGGTGTTGGTGGTGGGCGTGATGGTGGACGCTGTGGTGGTGGATGTGTTGGTGGTGGTGGTGGACATGGTGGTGGTGGATGTGGTGGACATTGTGGTGGTGGTGGTGGACATGCTGGTGGTGGTGGATGGGGTGTTGGTGGATGTGGTGGTGGACGCTGTGGTGGTGGACGTGGTGGTGGTGGACATGGTGGTGGATGTGGTGGTGGTGGACATGGTGGTGGACGTGGTGGATGCAGTGGTGGTGGACGTGCTGGTGGTGGACATGGTTGTGGACGTGGTGGTGGTGGTGGTGGGCGTGGTGGTGGTGGACGTGGTGGTGGTGGACGTGGTGGACCTGGTGGTGGTGGACGTGGTGGTGGTGGACATGGTGGTGGGTGTGGTGGTGGTCGACGTGGTAGTGGTGGGCGTGGTGGTGGTGGGCGTGGTGGTGGTGGACATGGTGGTGGACATGGTGGTGGACATGGTGGTGGTGGTGGACGGGGTGGTGGTGGATGAGGTGGTGGTGGATGGGGTGGTGATGGATGGGGTGGACCTGGTGTTGGTGGACGTGATGGTGGTAGACGTGGTGGTGGGTGTGGTGGTGGTCGACGTGGTAGTGGTGGGCGTGGTGGTGGTGGACGTGGTGGTGGTGGAGGATGTGGTGGTGGTGGACGTGGTGGTGGTGGAGGATGTGGTGGTGGTGGAGGACGTGGTGGTGGTGGAGGATGTGGTGGTGGTGGAGGACGTGGTGGTGGTGGAGGATGTGGTGGTGGTGGAGGACGTGGTGGTGGTGGACCTGTTGGTGGTGGATGTGGTGGACGTGATGGTGGATGCTGTGGTGGTGGATGTGGTGGTGGACATGGTGGTGGATGTGGTGGTGGTGGACATGGTGGATGTGTTGGACGTGGTGGTGGTGGACATGGTGGTGGTAGACATGGTGGTGGTGGATGTGGTGGTGGTGGACATTGTGGTGGTGGTGGTGGATGTGCTGGTGGTGGTGGATGTGCTGGTGGTGGTGGTGGTAGACGTGGTGGCGGTGGTTGTGGTGGATCGGGTGGTGGATCTGGTATTGGTAGACGTGGTGGTGGTGGACATGGTGGTGGACGTGGTGGTGGTGGGCGTGGTGGTGGTGGACGTGGTGGTGGTGGATATGGTGGTGGATGTGGTGGTGGACGTGGTGGTGAACATGGTTGTGGTGGATGTGGTAGTGGTGGATGCAGTGGAGGTGGTGGATGCAGTGGACGTGGTGGAGGTGGACGTGGTGGACATGGTGGATGTGGTGGTGGTGGACATGGTGGTGGACTTGGTAGTGGTGGTGGACATGGTGGTGGACGTGGTGGTGGTGGATGTGGTGGTGGACGTGGTGGTGGTGGTGGCCGGGGTGGTGGACATGGTGGTGGATGTGGTGGTGGTGGATGTGGTGGTGGATATGGTGGTGGACGTGGTGGTGGCCTTGTTGATGGTGGATGTGGTAGTGTTGGACCTGGTAGTGGTGGACTTGGTGGTGGACATGGTGGTGGATATGGAAGTGGTAGACGTGGTGGTGGACGTGGTGGTGGACGTGGTGGTGGACATGGTGGTGGAGGTGGTGGATGTGGTGGTGGTGGACGTGGTGGTGGTGGATGTGGTGGTGGACATGGTGGTGGATGTGGTGGTGGTGGATGTGGTGGACGTGGTGGAGGTGGCGGACGTGGTGGTGGACATGGTGGAGATGGTGGTGGACACGGTGGTGGTGTTGGGCGTAATGGTGGACGCTGTGGTGGTGGATGTGGTGGTGGTGGATGTGGTGGATGCTGTGGTGGTGGTGGACGTGCTGGTGGTGGACGTGCTGGTGGTGGACATGCTAGTGTTGGACATATTGGTGGTGGACGTGGTGGTGGGCGTGGTGGTGCACAGTGTGGTGGTGGACGTGGTGGTGGGCATGGTGGTTGACAGTGTGGTGGTGGATGTGGTGGTGGACATGGTGGAGGTGGTGGTGGCAGCCATGGTGGTGGTGGACGGGGTGGTGGTGGATGTGGTGGACATGGTGGTGGTGGTTGTGGTGGACGTGGTAGTGGTGGATGTGGTGGTGGTAGACATGGTGGACGTGGTGGTGGATGTGGTAGATATTGTGGTGGTGGACGTGGCAATGGTGGACGTGCTGGTGGACATGGTGGTGGATGTGGTGGTGGTGGACATGGTGGTGGGGACATGGTGGTGGTGGTGGACGTGGTGGTGGTGGTGGTGGATGTGGTGATGGATATGGTGATGGTGGTGGCCTTGTTGGTGGACGTGGTGGACATGGTGGTGGGTGTGGTGATGGTGGACGTGGTGGTGGGCATGGTGGTGGACAGTGTGGTGGTGGATGTGGTGATGGTGGTGGTGGTGGACGTGGTGGTGGTGATGGATATGGTGGTGGTGGCCTTGTTGGTGGACATGGTGATGAACATGGTGGTGGTGGATGTGGTGGTGGGTGTGGTGATGGTGGACGTGGTGGTGGGCATGGTGGTGGACAATGTGGTGGTGGTGGTGGTGGATTTGGTGGTGGATGTGGTGGTGGATGGGGTGGTGGACGTGGTGGACATGGTGGTGGACAAGGTGGTGGTGGATGTGGTGGTGGTGAACGTGATGGTGGACATGGTGGTGGACATGGTGGACGTGGTGGTGGTGGATGTGGTGGTGGATGTGGTGGACATTGTGGTGGATGTGCTGGTGGTGGTGGACATGGTGGTGGATGTGGTGGTGGACATGGTGATGGACGTGGTGGATGTGGTGGTGGACGTGGTGGTGGACGTAGTGGTGGTGGATGACATGGTGGTTGTGGTGGTGGTGGACATGGTGGTGGTGGAAGTGGTTGTGGTGGGCGTGGTGGTGGTGGATGTGGTGGACATATTGTTGTGGTGGATGTGCTGGTGGTGGTGGATGTGGTGGTGGACGTGGTGGTGGATGTGGTGGTGGACATGGTGGTGGATGTGGTGGTGGTGGTGGTAGATGTGGTGGATGTGGTGGTGGTTGTGGTGGATCTGGTGGTGTATCTGGTGTTGGTAGACGTGGTGGTGGTGGACGTGGTGGTGGACATGGTGGTGGTGGACATGGTGGTGGTGGACATGGTGGTGGTGGACGTGGTGGTGGTGGACGTGGTGGTGGTGGATGTGGTGGACATTGTGGTGGTGGATGTGCTGGTGGTGGACGTGGTGGTGGATGTGGTGGTGGAAATGGTGGTGGTGGAAATGGTGGTGGTGGACGTGGTGGTGAACGTGATGGTGGTGGACGTGGTAGTGGTGGTGGATGTGGTGGACATTGTGGTGGTGGATGTGCTGGTGGTGGTGGACATGGTGGTGGACATGGTGGCGGTGGATGTGGTGGTGGTGGACATGGTGGAGGTGGTGGTGGACGTGGTGGTGGTGGACATGGTGGTGGTAGACATGGTGGTGGTGGATGTGGTGGTGGTGGACGTGGTGGTGGTGGTGGATGTGCTGGTGGTGGTGGATGTGCTGGTGGTGGTGGTGGTAGACGTGGTGGCGGTGGTTGTGGTGGATCGGGTGGTGGATCTGGTATTGGTAGACGTGGTGGTGGTGGACATGGTGGTGGACGTGGTGGTGGTGGACGTGGTGGTATTGGAAGTGGTGGTAGTGGACGTGGTGGTAGTGGACGTGGTGGACGTGGTGGTGGTGGACTCAGTGGTGGTGGTGGACGTGGTGGTGGTGGACATGGTGGTGCATGTGGTGGGGTTGGATGTGATGGTGGAGGACATGGTGGTGGAGGATGTGGTGGTGGTAGATGTGGTGGACGTGATGGTGGACGTGGTTGTGGTGGCTGACGTAGTGTTGGTGGATGTGGTGGTGGTGGACATGGTGGTGGATGTGGTGGACGTGGTGAATGCGGTGGTGGTGGACATGGTGGTGGTGGACGTGGTGGTGGACATGGTGGTGGTGGATGGGGTGGTGGTGGATGTGGTGGTGGTGGACATGGTGGATGTGGTGGTGGTGGACGTGGTGGTGGTGGACATTGTGGTGGTGGTGGTGGATATGGTGGTGGTGGATGTGGTGGTGGACATGGTGAATGCGGTGGTGGTGGACATGGAGGTGGACGTTGTGTTGGACGTGGTGGTGGACATGTTGGTGGTGGACGGGGTGGTGGTGGACATGGTGGTGGTGGACATGGTGGTGGTGGTGGATGTGGTGATGGATATGGTGGTGGTGGTGGCCGTGTTGGTGGACATGGTGGTGGACGTGGTGGTGTGTGTGGTGATTGTGGACATGGTGGTGGACAGTGTGGTGGTGGACGTGGTGGTGGTGTTTGTGGTGGACGTGGTGGTTGTTATGGACGTGGTGGACATGGTGGTGGACGTGGTGGTGGTGGATGTGGTGGACATTGTGGTGGTGGTGGTGGATGTGCTGGTGGTGGTGGACATGGTGGTGGTAGATGTTGTGGTGGACATGGTGGTGGTGGACGTGGTGGTGGTGGTGGATGTGGTGGTGGTAGACGTGGTGGTGGTGGTGGATGTGGTAGTGGTGGATCTGGTGGTGGACCTGGTGTTGGTGGACGTGGTGGTGGTGGACGTGGTGGTATTGGAAGTGGTGGTAGTGGACGTGGTGGTGGTGGTGGACATGGTGGTGGTGGTGGTGGATGCAGTGGTGGTGTTGGTGGTGGACGTGGTGGTGGATGTGGTGGTGGTGGACGTGGTGGTGGACATGGTGGTGGTGGATGGGGTGGTGGTGGTTATGGACGTGGTGGACATGGTGGTAGTGGTGGTGGATCTGGTGGTGGATCTGGTGTTGGTAGACGTGGTGGTGGTGGACATGGTGGTGGACGTGGTGGTATTGGAAGTGGTGGTAGTGGACGTGGTGGTGGTGGACGTGGTGGTGGTGGACGTGGTGGTGGTGGAGGACATGGTAGTGCTGGACATGGTGGTGGTGGAGGATGTGGTGGTGGTAGACGTGGTGGTGGTGGACGTGGTGGTGGTGGACGTGGTGGTGGGAATGGTGGTGGACGTGGTGGTGGACATGGTGGTGGACATGGTGGTGGTGGACGGGGTGGTGGTGGTGGACGTGATGGTGGACGTGGTGGTGGTGAACAAGGTGGTGGTGGCCGACGTAGTGGTGGTGGATGTGGTGGTGGACGTGGTGGTATTGGAAGTGGTGGTAGTGGACGTGGTGGTGGTGGACATGGTGGTGGTGGTGGTGGATGCAGTGGTGGTGTTGGTGGTGGACGTGGTGGTGGATGTGGTGGTGGTGGACGTGGTGGTGGACATGGTGGTGGTGGATGGGGTGGTGGTGGTTATGGACGTGGTGGACATGGTGGTAGTGGTGGTGGATCTGGTGGTGGATCTGGTGTTGGTAGACGTGGTGGTGGTGGACATGGTGGTGGACGTGGTGGTATTGGAAGTGGTGGTAGTGGACGTGGTGGTGGTGGACGTGGTGGTGGTGGACGTGGTGGTGGTGGAGGACATGGTAGTGCAGGACATGGTGGTGGTGGAGGATGTGGTGGTGGTAGACGTGGTGGTGGTGGACGTGGTGGTGGTGGACGTGGTGGTGGGAATGGTGGTGGACGTGGTGGTGGACATGGTGGTGGACATGGTGGTGGTGGACGGGGTGGTGGTGGTGGACGTGATGGTGGACGTGGTGGTGGTGAACAAGGTGGTGGTGGCCGACGTAGTGGTGGTGGATGTGGTGGTGGACGTGGTGGTGGTGGACATGGTGGTGGTGGATGTGGTGGTGGACATGGTGAATGCGGTGGTGGTGGTGGACGTGGTGGAGGTGAACATTGTGGTGGATGTGGTGGTGGACATGGTGGTGGTGGTGGACGGGGTGGTGTTGGTGGTGGACATTGTGGTGGTGGACATTGTGGTGGTGGACATTGTGGTGGTGGATGTGGTGATGGTGGACGTGCTGGTGGACATGGTGGTGGATGTGGTGGTGGAGGACGTGGTGGTGGAGGACGTGGTGGTGGAGGACATGGTGGCCGTGGTGGTGGTGAATATGGTGGTGGCCGTGCTGGGGGACATGGTGGTGGACATGGTGGTGGTGGTGGACATTGTGGTGGTGGACATGGTGGTGGTGGACGTGGTGATGGATATGGTGGTGGCCGTGTTGATGGACATGGTGGTGGACGTGGTGGTGGGTGTGGTGGTGATGGACGTGGTGGTGGGCATGGTGGTGGACAGTGTGGTGCTGGACGTGGTGGTGGACATGGTGGTGGTGGTGGATGGGGTGGTGGTGTTTGTGGTGGACGTGTTGATGATCGACATGGTGGTTGTTATGGACGTGGTGGACATGGTGGTGGTGGACATGGTGATGGTGGACGTGGTGGTGGATGTGGTGGACATTGTGGTGGTGGTGGATGTGGTGGTGGACATGGTGGTGGGGGACATGGTGGTGGACGTGGTGGACATGGTGGACGTGGTGGTGGTAGACGTGGTAGATGTGGTGGTGGTGGATGCAGTGGTGGTGGTGGATCTGGTGGTGGACCTGGTGTTGGTGGATGTGGTGGTGGTGGACGTGGTGGTGGACGTGGTGGTATTGGAAGTGGTGGTAGTGGACGTGGTGGTGGTGGTGGACATGGTGGTGGTGGACATGGTGGTGGTGGACGCAGTGGTGGTGGTGGACGTGGTGGGGTTGGATGTGATGGTGGTGGATGTGATGGTGGTGGAGGACATGGTGGTAGAGGACGTGGTGGTGGACATGGTGGTGGTGGGCGCGGTGGTGGTGGATGTGGTAGTGGTGGGAGTGGTGGTGGACGTGGTGGTGGTGGACATGGTGGTGGACGGGGTGGTGGTGGTGGACGTGATGGTGGTGGACGTGGTGGTGGATGCGGTGATGGTGGACGTGGTGGAGATGGTGGTGGTGGACATGGTGGGAACAGTCCGGCCTGAACTGCCAAGCCAGGTTTTCCCTGGACCAGAAACAAGCATCCTGGAACTGGTTTTGAGGTATCACCCCTCATCAGCCAGTCTAGCTTGAATCCAGTGGCTAAATGAGCAAGGGACCCACGTCTGGGCTTACCCTGCCAACTTAGGTTCTTGGATGACCTGGGGGGGGGGAGGAAGAAATCAGGCAGGAGGGCTACTCTCAGTATGGGCCTTGTCAATCCTGCTGTCCGTTGTCCGCAGGTCGGCTTTTGCAGTGGTGGTGTCCTGGCTGGACACTTAACAAGCCTTAATTGCAGCATTTATTCCGTTACCCAATATATTGGTGCTGGGAGACTCCTGGAGAGTCTAGCGTCTCGAAACTTGCTGGAGAGACGGGGTTGACGGCCTGGAACCATGGTGACCTCCTCCTGGCGAGATGCTCTCTTGGGCATGATGGGCAGCAAAACGGAGTACAGTACAAGTGCGGTTGGTGCCTGCGGATGCAGGGGGATGACGACTCCCCCCGAAAGAAGATGTTAAGTGGTTGTTGAAGCGCTGGACAGTCCTCCATGGGTTTAGGAGGATGCACAGTCTTTGGACGAGTCAGGTGTTTGCAATGGTCGAAATACCAAAAGCCGGGTAGATTTTGGCGCCAATTTCAGAGCAGGTCCTCTGTTGTCGACCTGACGGCTCTTCTTTGTCCTTCTACTGTTCCCAGGTAGACAAATCTGTCAGTATGGTGTTGAGAAGGGCCCTAAATATTGAATGTCGGGCGTTAAGGGGAGTGCACGGTAATAGCTGTAGGAAAGTGCCCCTTTTTAGGTCTCGCCTGGCGAACGCAGCGCGAAGCGCTGTCGCCAGCGAGATCTATTGTTGCTGACTTGCCTCGGAAGTGGGACAGGAGATGGGCACGCGCATGGTCTCGGCGGATTTGAGTTGGTGTACGCGCCCACAGCCACGCGGCGTGCACATCTCCTGTTCCCCTTCCCTCGCAAGCCAGCATGAAGTTTCACTTTCGTTAACAAGCACGTCCTAGGCAGCCTCATGCTATTTCATTTTTTTTTTTTTAAATGCGCACGCGCGCTCCATCAGAGCTTTTTAGAAGATTGCGCTAAGGCTGCAAGACATAGATCATTTTACTGCAATTTCTCTTAAACTCAATATACCAAAATAACTCTAAATGATGAATGTATACATTGTCCTGTTACTGCTCAGGAACTACCATCCATCTAACCTTTACATGTTTAATTAACTCCACCCAAACCTGCTAATGGCCTAATGTACCGTGTAATACAGTTGACCTGTACAGAATTTTGTGGGTAAATGGTTAGTGGTGAAGCAACTGGATCTTCTTTGGAAAGGGAGCACAAAGTAGTAACTAGGAGTCTGAAAGGATCCAACTAAAGGAATTGACACATGTAGGAATAGTCAAGTCAATGTCTGAATCACTGCGCACAAATCCAAGGCATGCACAGATGGGCTCACCTAACAAACGCTTAATTCAGTTATACCAAACAATGTGCAGCTTCAAAGGAAGTCACCCGGTAAAAAGAAGTGGAAAAAAACTCACTCGAGGGTGCCAACATTAGAAGTAACACTCTCGCACAACTTTAATTTCCGCGCCACAAGTACTTAGTAAAACAAATCTTTGGGGTGTCAGAGGAGGGGGGGGGGGGGGACACAAAAAAAGGGGGCATCCAACTGATACAGAAAAATCTACGTGACAAAAAAGGAGTCTTCCTGAAATAAGGAGTATTACACATTTCCCAAAAATGTTCCATCTCAGACCTAAGTAATACATCCATTCTTCTATTTTTTATTTAATTTTGGAATTTGTAGTACTGCATTTAAAGAACAAAGACCAAGTCTCAGAATGCAAAAAATACACCAGACTGCTTCAAGCGGATAAATTAAATGCTCCAGGTTACTCCGAAACATATGATGTATAACCCTTACACGCAGGGCCCCTCCCAGAGAACACGAGTGACACATTTTGCTACCCAAAGCAGACCCAGCCCTCCAAAAGAGAAGGGGGCAGATTTACAAACCCTTGCGCCACTTTTGCGTCACGTTTCCCGTGTTAAAAATAACGCAAAAGTAGCGCAAGGGCCTTGTAAATAAGCCCCAAGGTATGTAAACGCCATAACAGGTGCGACTATGTTTTCCCCCACCGGACCACCTCAATCAGTCAGTGGTCAGTTGTTCAGTGTCCATAGTACTTACACTACACGGTCCAGTGCCGAGGGCATGGTGACAGATAAGCTTCCGTCTCGGTAGTTGCTGGAGATCTACGCACGTGTAGGAGGAAAGCCAGCAGGAAAACTTGGCTGTCGCAGCCTAATGACGTAACGAACTCTTAAACCAGTCAATTCTCTGAGACTAACAGGCTACAGCCGCCCATAACGATAAACCCGTTTAAAGATGGCAGTACTACGTGGCCGCCGTTAGAGACTGTGCCTGCTTATTAAAAACACGCTCTCTGTGTTTTCTATTAGAAACGACAATTGTTGTGCTAATGGGTTATTAAACCGGTTGGTAAAAGAACATTAAACTTACTGCAAGCAAACATTTTTTAAACAAAGTATCCAGGGTGAGTTTAGAACAGGTGGCGATTCTCGTTAGTTCACACAAAACCAAATTTATTTTGAATTTCTTCATAATTTTACCTGGTTTCGTTAAAAATAAATAGCTTTTTTACAAATTAGAATAACATGCTGCTTCCAATGCCTCTAGGACGTTATATTTGTTAGGGACTTTCTCTGAATTGATAGGTCTACCAAGATGGTTACCCAAAAGATACGCAATAGATCTAAGGTTACAGTACTGTAGCTGGAAATTAAGCATCACATACACACAACACACAAGCCAGCCTTCTAGACAAGCATTTGCAATGGAATAGGTCTCGCATTTACGCAAGTTTAAGCTATTGGCATTGTAAATGACAATGCCTTTTATTTATGTTTTAAAAACGAAAACAAAAATAAAACGCATTGTTACTTGCAATGTCAATAGCTCAAACTTGCGTAAATGCGAGACCTATTGCATTGCAAATGCTTGTTGAAATGGTCATCACCTCTCTTTGCCACTGGTACTGATTTTTTCGACTGAAGTGCACTGGGTCTCTGCTAACCAGGCCCCAGTGTACTTTCCTAAAAAACAAAGTAAAATAGTCTAATTGTGTTACAATTGGCCCACACTTTAGCACCTTTGTAAGTCCCTAGTAAGTGATACACCTGGTACCTAGGGCATGGGTACTAGAGAGGGTCCCTAAGGGCAGCAGCATGTATTCTGCCACCCTAAGGGACACCCATACTAATTGCATGCAGACTGCCATTGCAGGCTGCATAACATAATGTAAACCATGTATGAACACACAACATGGCACACTAGCTGTGAGCCATGCCAAAGTCACTGCATATAATACATTTATATCACACCTACAATAGGCCTTTGATTCCTAAGGCAGGGTGCATTATATTTTATGTGAGAACATATCTGCATGAGCACATATGCCCCTAATTCTATTACTAGATATTGCAAGTGAATAAGGAAGCCATTTTAAGGTATGTACTGGGCACTGGTCATTACGAGTTACCCAGCTACATAATGGCTTCTCTAAAACTTATGGTGTTTAGTATCAAACACCTTGTAGTAATAAATCCAAACTGTTCCCCATACTGGATTTATTATGAAATGCAGCCAGAGGGCCCCTTAGAAAGACCCCTGACCCCTACTATTCTTTTAGTGTGCTGGCTGACTGGTATCATCCAGCCTGCCACCACAGCCTGCTCTGGAGAGGGTGTAGTCAACTTCTCCAGCAGGATGGCTAGTGAATCTGCATACCAAGGACAGGGGCTTCAAAGCCTCTGCCACCTTTGATATGCAACCCTGGCTTCCTCCAGACCCGGGGAATGCCATCCCCCGAGGCCCATTTTGCATCAGGGCAGGCTGGAAAATAGCTATGCAAGTTGGTATGTTGCACCTCCATTCTGGTCACACTCTTAAGGTGGCCTACCTGATGTGCTCCATGAAAGGAGGGTTCCACAAGACGGTAGGATTTGGAACTCTGGGATAGGGTTACCCCCACTCCCCACAGGAAGTGGTCATATTGGGGGGTGTAGTGACCCCAGGGTTAAGTAGCCCCTAAATTTAGTATTTCGGTGACCTCCTGACACCAGGAACTCAGATTCATCTGTCTGAAAAGAAGAAGAAAGACAAAGAAGAGAGAAAGACTTGAGAACTGTAAACCAGCACCAAAATTGGCACAAAACCCAACCTGGCTGCTGCTATCCCGACGTTCACCGAGACCAACTCGTCCAAACCCTTGGAGGTCTGCCCAGCACTTCATCACACCAGCAACATCTCCATTGGAGTGGAGGAGCCACTTCTCTGCTCCAGGAGGTACTGACTGCTTCTGCCTGGTACAGCATTCTGTCGACCCCTGGGCTCACCGAGGGAGGAGCGCCCCAGAAGAAGTACATTGTAGCTCCCAGAGGTCAGCCCGAGCTCCCCAGTGAGTACTGAGCCTCTAGACCATGGGTACTCGCAAACATTTTTCCATGCGTCACAAAGTTTGATCTTTGATGTGACCGAGGGCCACATTGATACCAGCAGGGTGGTGGTCCAGAGTGGGGGCAGTAAGGTGGGTATACGGGAAGCAAAGCATATACATATAGTGGCTGAATTGCACAACGTGAAACAAGAAAACCTGTGATTAATCCCACCTTTCCCACTTTACCAAACTGTGCGATCCTAAGCAATTGATTTATTTCAGTTTTCCTCCTTTTCTTCATTATCCCATATAAGAGGACTTCGGGATGTGTGCTGTACAAAACCTTCCTCTGTATCTGTGTTTGATTTAATAAACTATATTATTGTTCATGTATAATGGGAACCTAGGCCACCCTGAGATTGCCAATAACTGCCGTGCCTCTTAGTTCACTATTGGCATTGTTGTCAGTGGGGGAGGGGGAGGGGGAGGGGAGGGTAGTTTTAAAACGATCACTTCAAAAAAATACTTCTTAATGTACTGACATAATCTGATACGGTGAGGTGAAATGGTTCTGTGGGTTAATGAAATACACTTTTTGAATTTTGAAGAGACCTTGCAATATTTTTACACTTTTGCTGCAAGATGGCTTTGAAAATAAGTCTTCCTAAAGCTTAGTGGTGTATGACAAACTAGTTACTTACGTTCCTTAACTTCAATTATCACTTAAATAATGTCTTGCCTGTTTATTTGACATCTTTTTAGAGTTCCTTTTGAGTGAACAGCAGCCCAGTGCTGCTGTTCACCCGGGGGCCGCACGTAGAGGTCAGGAGGGCCGCATGCAGCCCCCAGGCCATACTTTGAGTATCTCTAAACCCTCCAGGAGCCCCCTGCACCAATACCCAGGGTACCAAAGCCAGTTGTAAGCATCAAGGCTTGTTTGTGTAAAGTTGAAACACCACCATTGCCAAACCTTACCTGCACGTTGAGGGACTTCGAGAGATGACAGCTACACACTGAGTGTGCCCCTGCTGGGATTTTATTTTCCCTCTTCTGAAGATACATCAACAACTGTGAGAGCCACTAACTCAATGACCCGCCGGACAGAACACCTCTGCACCCGAGCTCCTCAGCCCAGGCTCAAGTTAACCAACTGTGTCTCTGTGGTCCTGAGACCCTCAAGAGCCGAGCTCCTCCTTGGGATGTACCGGACTTTTTCCTGCTGGTGCTTTTCCCATTGACTTTAGCTTGTAGCGTTCAAGGCTACATTTGCATACAGTACCTCTGCCCTCGGACACCCCAGGGCAGATAAACTTAAACTGTTGGTGCTTTCTTGGACCTTGGCTCCTACTTACCTCAAGTCCAGAAGAACAGTCCTGTAAGTCGTCTATAAGTGTACCTATGAAGAGAAAGTTGCTCCCATAAGATGACATTACCGCTCATGCCTCAAATCGGACAGCTGTCATTTTCTACTGTTATTACTGTAAAAATCGATAACATCTGAAGTAGTTATGCGATTAAGATAATCTTTGTGTCCAAAATTATATAAAAATCGGTGTTATTGTTATATATTGGTCTCAAGTTTCTTCTTGAGTGTGTCTCATTTATTGACTCTGTCCAACAAATGCTTAACACTTCCTTCTGATAAGCCTAAACTGCTCTCCCACACTACCACAAAGGGAGCATGTGGGATTAATATAAGCCCATAAGGGTCCTCTGGACTTTCTACATAGTGTACCTCATTTTGGTGCACTATATAAAAAGCCAGCTTCCAAGGGATAGCCATTGGGCTACTTTAGCCCTGGGGTTACTACACCGCCCTACATTACCACTTCCTGCAGAGAGTGAGCATAATCCTGTCCCAAAGTTCCTAGTTTCACCAAAACCAAAATAGTGAAACCCTTCTTTGACTGTCCACTTCAGTTGGCCCACTTCAGGGGTGTGCCTTGCCTGTAAGTGTGCCTCGCCTTCTGACTACCTAATTTCCAGCCTGCTCTAGTGCCAAATGGGCCCCATGGCAGGGGATGGTGTTCTCCAGGTCCGTGGGAATGCCAGGGTGGCATATCCAAGGCAGCAGAGGCGTTGTCACTCTAGCCATCCTGTTGGCGGTTGTGTCAACACCTTCCTCCAGAGCCATCATTGTTTCTGGTCTCTGAGAGCACGGGCTCTCACCTACAGAGGGACAGAAACCTGTCTGTGGTGGCAGGCTGGATGATACCAGCCAGCCAACACACTAGTAGTTTTTCAGAGGGCACCTCAAAGGTGCCCTCTGGGTGTATGCCACAATAAATCTGATACTGGCATCATTATAGATTTATTGAGACAAGGTGTTTGATACCAAACACCATTATTTTGTGTGAAGCAATTCTGTAGCTGGGTAACTCGTGCCTAGTGCCCAGTACAAACCTTTAAAATGGCTTCCTGATCACTTACAATGTCTTAGTAATGAACTAAAATCAACTAACTGGAGATCTCCCGAATACCCAGTTAAGACGTGGGTGATAATAGTGTATGACAAAAATAATGTCTCAAGTAGTGTTTATAAGACCGTTAAATAAAACCATGCACATCAAATTGCAAAAAAGGGGGAGAAGAGATACTCAAGGGTTGGTGAGAGATGCACAAAGCAATCGATCTATGTATTTAGGGTAAAGTAATACAAGGAACCATATCACTGTATGTCTCTTGAGCAGTCGTGCACAAGTTCTTTAGGGTTACGCCCACATTTATTGAAAACAGTGCTGATACTGCGGTCTGATAAACATTGCCTGTTGAGACATTGTATCTGAAAGAAACACGTAGTGATAGATTCCTTACCTTAGAATTACCCCCAGGCGTCAGACTGGATCCGGAAATATTTTCGTCAGCAGTACCCCTGCGCGTCGGAAGGTGGCGTCGTGCGGCTCCGTGTCCGTCGTTGGCATTGTGGTCGCCGAGATGACGTCCCAGCAGCTACTTAGACGCCGCTCTCGCGCGCTGACGTCCGTTCTTTCTTTTTCCGTGCCAGCAAGCCCAGATCTGGGAAGAGCAAGTACCCCCAGTCACTTTTTGACTGAGTTTTTTTGAGGCCTTTTGTCTCACTTTTTTCGATTCGATCGACTCCTGGTGTCGTAGGGATGCCCGGCTTTTAGAACAGTGGAGACTGTCACCGCATGATGTCGGTGACGGACCCACACCGCGTGTGTCTCTATTGCCTGGGGAGCGACCACAACTCCAAGTCGTGCCCCGACTGCCGGGCCACGGCGCCAAAGACTTTGCAGGAGCGGTCCCAAAAGTTGCTCCGTGCCGCTCAAGGTCCCGGTCCCGTGGGAGGTCAAGGGACCGGTCGTGGAGCCGTCACCATCTTTCCTCTGGATCTAAGTCTTCTCATTCGGGGTCATGTAAGTCTAAGCATTCCAAAAAGAAGTCGAAGAAGCGTCGTCGCTCCTTGCCTCCCCCTCGCCCGTCACGCGGCTGAGGGTGCGGTTGGTGCCACCCCCACGGCTCCGCTGGAGCCTGCGACGTCGCTGCCGGCATACCCGCCCTTTCCGGGTTCGTCGGCGATGCCTGCTCAGGTGCAAGAGTTTCTTGCTGCCATGGCCCGACTCTTTGGGCCGTCTGGCCCTGCCGGTGCACCTACGGACCCCGTGGGGCCGACTGAGGGTCCTGCCCTTCCATCGCCGGAGGCTCCGGCCCTGGCGCCGCTGTCGACTTCGGCCCCGGCGCCGCAGGACACCCCTGGATCCGGGCTCGGATCACGGGTGACACCAGTTGACCTTATAACACCTCCACCGGTGTCGACCCCTCCTTCAGCAACACCTCCGACGTCGTCCGGTGCCACCGCCGACGTCGACTAGGAGGGGTCTGAGGACCCTCTCACACAACAATGTGATTATGATCCGGACTGGGCAGAGGATTTATGGGATGCCAGTGGTCTTGACACCTCACCTGACCTTGGCATGCTGTCTCCTCCTGCCGTGGCTAAGGAGGAGGGAGCCAGTTATGTAGTGGTGTGGCGTAGGGCAGCCGAGGCCCTCCACCTCGAGCTCCCTACAGTGGCCGTCCGGACTAACCTCCTGACAGAAATGCTTAAGCCGACGGCAACCTCTTCGGAGCCCTTGCTGCCTTTTAATGACGTACTTTCTGATGTTCTTTTGGGCACTTGGTCCAAGCCCAACACTGGGGCTCCTGTGGATAGGTAGGTCGCCCGACGCCATCGCTCTGCTCCGGGCGACCCCCTCTTTCTCTCCCAACACCCCACTCCCGAGAGCTTGGTTGTCAAAGCCTCTGCTTCCGAGAGCGCGTTCCCTTCCGCACCTCCGGATAGGGAGTCCAAGAATCTGGAGCAGCTTGGCACGAAGCTGTTTTCATCTGCCAACTTATGGCTGCAGTCGGTGAACACCGCATGCCTCTTGGGCCGTTATTCCCACTCTGTGTGGGATACGGTTGCGCAGGTGCTGCCCAACCTTCCGGAGGAGGCACGGACATATACTCTCCCAAGCTATAGCAGCTGGGAGAGACGCCACTAAGTTAACTACTCGTTGTGGCCTTGATACCGCCGACTCGAAGGGCAGGGCGATTTCCACGACAGTGGTGCTTCGGCTTCACACCTGGCTGAGGACAACTGGCTTCTCAGGGGATGTCCAGAACACTTTGATGGACATGCCCTTTGATGGCATTCGCCTTTTTGGCAATAAAACAACTACGGCCAAGTTCTTGGGCCTGTCGGCCACTCGCTCTCCTCCGCTTTTCGCTCCTTTCGTGGCCACGGAAGGGGTGGCCCAACATGTTCCAGAGCCACAGGCCTGGGCAGCAACATCCTCAGCACGACCGCGGACGTGGGAACCGTCGAGGTGGTTCTGGGGGCCAGCGAGCTGGTCAGTCAGCCTCCACCCCCGCAGCATCCACTGCAAAGCCTTCCTAGTCTGACTTTTCAGGCCCATCAAACCCCAGTGGGCGGCAGAATTCGCCATCATCTCCCCCACTGGCGCAACTTCACATCAGACAAGTGGGTGCTGCAAATTGTCCGAAGGGGCTACTCCCTCCCCTTCGAGACTTCCCCTCCAGCCATGCCACCTCAGTACCACCGCATGTCGGGGGACCATCTTGCTCTTCTTCAGCAGGAAGTCACAACCCTCTTGACCAAGGGGAGCATTATTGGGCTACACTGTAAATTTCCCTAAAAAGATTCGATGGTTCGCAACCCTGGGCCTACTGCTGGCAAAACGGGAGGTGGCCGTCCGCTGGGGACGTAAGTCAGCCGCCGACTATCAAGAGTTGGCTGCATAGCCTAGCGTATTGTAATGTCAATAGTAAAGTATATGCAAGTGTGATGCCCAGCTCCTCTCGGCCCAAAGATATATGGGGCCCATACCGGTCATACATCGAGACACTACGCAGAGAATCAGAGTCACAGGTAGAACAGGGCATAGTCCCAGAAGGTGTGGGGTAATCATGTTTCCGCAAATGATTCTCCTCTGCTGTATTATTGATGCTACATGATGTTATTATGTATGTCTCTTCAACATGCACTGACCAAGAATAGTGATGCTTGAACTGGGAAGGGGTTTATCAGTGGGGATCCTTCCCTTGTTCCCGTTATTGTTACACGGCACATTGTAATGCAACAGTCTCTTACTGCCTGGCAAATGTCTGGTGGAGTGCTCATTGTGATAATCATTTATATGGATATGGTTTGACAGTATACTCCAATGTTGTCTTGAACGGCTGCATCTATACACTGTTTTTGTATTTGAAAACGGAAAATAAAGTTATAAAAAAAAAAAAAAAACCCTCTTGACCAAGGGGGCCATCAAGCTCGTTCCTGGGCCAGAAGTAGGTTGTGGTTGTTATTCCCACTACTTTCTGGTCCCCAAGAAGGACAAGGGTCTGCGTCCCATCTTAGACCTTCGTAATGTCAATCGCTTCTTCCAGAAGGAGAAGTTCAAGATGCTCACACTTGCTCAGGTCTTGTCTGCCCTGGACCCGCAAGACTGGATGATAGCGTTGGACTTGCAGGACGCTTACTTTCATATCCCGTGCTGTCGGCCCACCGGCGTTACCTGCGGTTCACGGTAGGCCAAGAGCACTTTCAGTTCACCGTGCTCCCTTTTGGCCTTACCAGCGCCCCTCGAGTGTTCACGAAAGTGATGGCGGTGGTCTCCGCTCATCTGCGCAGATCAGGGGTTCCAGTCTTCCCCTATCTCGACGACTGGTTGTTGAAGGCGGGCTCACCCTAGGCAGTCGTCTCCCACCTCCAGACTACGGCGGATCTCCTGCATTTGCTGGGGTTTTCCATCAACATGCCGAAGTCACACCTGAGCCCCTCTCAGAAGCTCCTCTTCATTGGAGCGGTTCTCGATCTGAAAGAAACACGTTAGTTAGATTCCTCACCTTAGAATATCCCCAGGCGTCAGACTGGATCCGGAAGATTTTTCGTCAGCAATACTCCTTGCGCGTCGCTAGGCGTTGTCTGCGGCTCCGCATCCGTCGTCGGCGTCGTGCGCCGGAATGACGTCGTCGGAGTACTTAGACGCCGCCCTCGCGCGCTGGCGTCAGTTCTTCTTTTTTCCGCGCCAGTAAGCGCAGATCCGGGAGAGCTACCCCTTTTAGTCTTTTTTGACTAAGTTTTTTGATCCTTTTTGATCTTGTCTCGACTCCGGTGCCGGTAGGATGCCTGGTTTTAAAGCCTGTGCTGACTGCAACCGCTTGATGTCGGTTATGGATCATCACCGCCGGTGCCTTTACTGTTTGGGCCTCGACCACGACGCGGAGTCGTGTTCGGACTGCAAGGCCCTGACCTCGAAGGCTAGACGGGAGCGGTCCCGTAAGCGTCTCGAGCTTCGCCACTCGGCTCCGCGCCCCTCTCGATCCCGGTCCAGGAGGAGGTCCAAGGATGGGGACGCTCCGGGCGACCCCAGTTTTCTGTCCCAACACCCTACCCCCGAGAGCCTGGTTATCCAGGCTTCTACCACCCAATCCTCCTTCCCGACCGCTCCGCCGGACCGGGATTCCAAGAGACTGGAACAGTTTGGCAAAAAGCTGTTCTCCTCCCTTAGTTTGGGCCTGCGGTCCTTGAACACCGCCTGTCTTTTGGACCGTTATTCCCACTCTCTGTGGGATACGGTGGAGGACGTGCTGCCCCTGTGTCCGGAGGAGGTCCGGACACGACTTACCCAGGCTCTGGCCGATGGGAGGGATGCAGCGCGACATGCTATCAGATGTGGGCTTGACACTACGGACTCGCTGGGTAGGGCGATTTCTACCACGGTGGCGCTTAGACGTCACGCCTGGCTGCGGTCCACGTCCTTTTCGGGAGATGTCCAGAGCACTCTCATGGACATGCCCTTCGATGGCACTCGCCTTTTTGGTGAGAAAGCGGACAGTGCGCTGAACCGCTTTAAGGACTCCCGGGCTACGGCCAAGTCCTTGGGCCTCTCGGCCCGCGGTCGCAAACTTCCGTCTTTCGCCCCTTTCGTGGCCAAGGAAGGGGTGCCTCCTCACGTCCGCCTAGCCACCAGCCGCAGAACCAACCTGTGCGCGGTCGCGGACGTGGTTTCCGCCGAGGTGGTTCTGGAGGACGACGCGGTCAGCCCACATCCACCCCGGCAGCATCCTATTCAAAGCCTTCCTAGTCCGAGCTTTCAGGCCCATTCCACTCCAGTGGGCGGCAGAGTTCGTCATCACCTGCTCCACTGGCGGTCCATCACATCGGACAGGTGGGTGCTGCAAATCGTCCGAAGGGGCTACTCCCTCCCCTTCGAGACGACCCCTCCAGCCATGCCACCGCAGCACCACCGTATCTCGGGGGATCATTTGAATCTTCTCCACAAGGAAGTTTCGGCCCTCTTGGCCAAGGGGGCCGTCGAGCGCGTTCCGAGCCCAGAAGTAGGTCGTGGTTGTTATTCCCACTGCTTTCTGGTTCCCAAGAAGGGCAAAGGGGGCCTACGCCCTATCTTGGACCTCTTGAATGTCAATGCCTTCCTCCGGAAGGAAAGGTTCAAGATGTTAACTTTGGCTCAGGTTCTAGCTGCCCTAGACCCGGGAGACTGGATGGTAGCGTTGGACTCGCAGGACGCATATTTCCACATCCCCGTCCTGCCGGCCCACCGGCGTTACCTGCGGTTCACGGTGGGTCAAGAGCACTTTCAGTTTACTGTGCTCCCCTTCGGCCTTACCAGTGCCCCTCGGGTGTTCACGAAAGTGATGGCGGTGGTCGCAGCTCATCTGCGCAGATCAGGGGTTCCAGTCTTCCCCTATCTCGACGACTGGTTGTTGAAGGCGGGCTCGCCCCAGGCAGTCGTCTCCCACCTCCAGACTACGGCGGATCTCCTGCATTTGCTGGGGTTTTCCATCAACGTGCCGAAGTCACACCTGAGTCCCTCTCAGAAGCTCCTCTTCATCGGAGCGGTTCTCGATTCGGCGCAGTTCCGGGTCTATCCGCCGGAGCAGCGGGTCCGGGATATTCAGTCCCTGATTCCCATCTTTTGGCCTCTATCCTGGGTTTCGGTCAGGCTAGTGTTGCGGCTTCTGGGGCTGATGGCCTCCTGCATCCTACTAGTGCATCACGCCAGGCGGCGCATGCGGGCTCTGCAGTGGGACCTGAAGTTTCAGTGGGCCCAGCATCACGGCAACCTGTCCGACCATATCTTGATCTCGGAGGGCACTGCACAGCAGTTGCAGTGGTGGCTCACGGACCGCGATTGGGTCACGGGCAAGAGCCTCTCCCTTCCCCAACCGGAGCATGTCGTAGTGACGGATGCGTCCCTCCTGGGATGGGGTGGCCATATGGGAGAGGCGGAGATCAGAGGCCTCTGGTCTCCGGCGGAGTCTCGCCTCCACATCAACCTGTTGGAGTTGAGAGCGATCCGACTTGCACTGAAAGCCATCCTTCCCTCTGTCAGGGGAAGTGTCGTGCAGGTGTTCACGGACAACACCACCGCCATGTGGTATTGCAACAAACAGGGCGGGGTGGGGTCATGGACCCTTTGTCAGGAGGCTCTGCGCCTATGGACGTGGCTGGAACACCACGGCGTCACCCTAGTGGTTCAACATCTGGCGGGCTCTCTGAACGCCAGAGCAGACGAACTCAGCCGCCGGTGCATGATGGATCACGAATGGCGTCTGAACTCCGAAGTGGCGCAAGGTCTCTTTCAGCAGTGGGGAGAGCCTTGGTTAGATCTATTCGCCACCGAAGAGAACGCGCAATGTCAGCAGTTCTGCGTGTTGGAATTTCCAAGGCGGCACTCGCTCGGCGACGCTTTTCGTCACGAGTGGAGTTGCGGTCTGTTGTATGCCTTTCCGCCTATACCACTTCTGCCCAGAGTGCTGAAGAAGATCAGGCACGACCGGGCCCAAGTCATCTTGGTGGCTCCGGATTGGGCACGAAGGTACTGGTATCCCGAGTTACTCAGTATGTTGACCAATCCTCCGATACGTCTGCCCCTTCGGGAGGATCTTCTGTCGCAGCAGCAGGGGACGGTCCTCCACCCGAACCTGTCCAGCCTCCACCTCCATGCGTGGAGATTGAGCGGCGGCAGTTGATGCCATTTGACTTGCCTCCTGAAGTCTGTGATATCATTCTGGCAGCCAGGTGTCCCTCCACAAAGACGGTATACGCCTGCCGGTGGAACAAATTTGTGGCATGGTGCACAGCAAAGGCTGTGGATCCCCTTTCCGCCCCTCTTTCTGAGGTTCTCCTCTTTCTTCTTTCTTTGGCCCGGCAGGGCTCTGCCCTGGGCACCTTGAAAGGTTATCTTGCTGCCATCTCTGCCTTCTTGCGGCTTCCTGATCAGCCTTCTCTTTTCACGTCCCCTGTAGTTACACGCTTTCTAAAGGGCATTACTCACACGTTCCCTCCTGTCCCTTTTGTAGTGCCTCAGTGGGACTTGAATCTTGTTCTCACATTTCTAATGTGCGCTCCCTTTGAGCCTCTTCATAATTGTCCTCTTCGTCTGCTGACGCTTAAGACTGCTTTTCTGGTAGCCATCACCTCGGCTAGACGGGTGAGTGAGCTCCAGGCTTTATCATCAAAGCCTCCTTTTCTCTCTGTTCATCCGGACAAGGTTGTCCTTCGGTCTCGTCCCTCCTTTCTTCCGAAAGTGGTGACCCCCTTTCATCTTGGGCAGTCTGTCACCTTGCCCACCTTCTTTCCGCCTCCGCATCCTTCCAAAGAGGAAGAGAGGCTCCACCGTCTGGACCCAAAACGTGCGCTCTCCTTTTATCTGGACCGCACAAAGCAGTTCCGGGTGGACGACCAACTTTTCGTTGGATACGTGGGTGCTAAGAAGGGAAAAGCTGTGCACAAACGGACCATCTCTCGGTGGGTCGTTTTGTGCATCAAAATTTGTTATTCCTTGGCAAAAAAGGACCCTCCTGTTGGGCTGCGCGCCCATTCTACTCGGGCCACGGCAGCTACTACTGCTTTGGGACGGGGTGTCCCTTTGCAGGACATCTGTCAGGCGGCAACGTAGGCTTCGATACACACGTTTGCCAGGCATTATTGCCTTGACAGCCAAGTCCGGAGGGATGGCTTCTTTGGCCGTTCTGTCCTCCAGGACTTTCTGGTGTGATCTTGGTTCGCAGACCCACCACCGGGGATGGTATTGCTTGGGTATCTATTCTAAGGTGAGGAATCTAACTAACGTGTTTCTTTCAGATGAACAAGTTACTTACCTTCGGTAACGATGTATCTGTAAGAAACATTAGTTAGTTAGATTCCTCACCGACCCACCCATCCTCCCCGTTCTGCGAACTGACATCTAGGGTTAAGGCTATCCCTTTCAGGGCCCTAGACTTTTTTGGCACCAGTGTCGGTATCTTGCATGGCTCTGCGTTCCTGGCGCGGAAGGCTATGTACAAGAACTGACGTCAGCGCGCGAGGGCGGCGTCTAAGTACTCCGATGACGTCATTCCGGCGCACGACGCCGACGACGGACGCGAAGCCGCAGACGACGCCTAGCGACGCGCAAGGGGTATTGCTGACGAAAAATCTTCCGGATCCAGTCTGACGCCTGGGGATATTCTAAGGTGAGGAATCTAACTAACTAATGTTTCTTACAGATACATCGTTACCGAAGGTAAGTAACTTGTTCATTCGGCGCAGTTCCGGGTTTATCCACCGGAACAGCGGGTCTGGGATATACAGGCCCTGATTCCCATCTTTCGGCCTCTATCCTGGGTTTCGGTCAGGCTAGTGTTGCGGCTTCTGGGGCTGATGGCCTCCTGCATCCTACTAGTGCATCACGCCAGGCGGCGCATGCGGGCTCTGCAGTGGGACCTGAAGTTTCAGTGGGCCCAGCATCACGGCAACCTGTCCGACCATGTCTTGATCTCGGAGGGCACTGCACAGCAGTTGCAGTGGTGGCTCACGGACCGCGATTGGGTCACGGGCAAGAGCCTCTCCCTACCGGAGCATGTCGTAGTGACGGATGCGTCCCTCCTGGGATGGGGTGGCCATATGGGAGAGGCGGAGATCAGAGGCCTCTGGTCTCCGGCGGAGTCTCGCCTCCACATCAACCGTTTCCGAGCGTCGGGGCAACCCGGGCCCAAATGGAGGCCTATGCTGCGGCTCTGCAGGCTTCCTTAGCCCCTCCTCCTCCTCTTCCTGGGACGTCCGCGGATCCCTTGCCACGTGCGGGGCCTTCCGCGGAGTTGCGGTTGGTTACCAGGACTCGCGGCTCATCCCCGAGTCCGTTCTTTTAGTCTCTTCTTCCCCGGAGACAGGATGCCGCGTCGTGGCTTTTTCCCCGGCTTCCAGGGAGGGCTCTTTGCCGTCCCCGCCGCCATAGCCTTCCCCAGAGGCACCTCAGGTCCCCCACCCGTCCGTGACTTTTCCACCATTCCGGGACTGGCCATTTCTTCCTCCAGCTAGACTCGGGGATGGCCGGCTTAGTTTACAGCCGTCACCTATGGAGGAATTGCTCTCCCCCCCCACGCCGCCCTACAGCGGAGAGTGCAGCCTTTGCCCGGGCCATTTCCACGGCCGCTGGCATTTAGCACATGGGCGACCCCACCACTTCATTCCCTACGGACCATTTTCTTAAGGTTCTCCATCAGGGTTCTGGTGGACGGGAGCTGCTTCTTCCAGTCAAAGCTTCACTCCATAATTCTCTTCTGGGGGCCTGGGGGTGTCCTGCCACAGTGGATCCGGTGCCCCAGTTGTTCCTCCACTGCCACCGTCCTGCTCCGCGCGATCTAGTTTGCCTTTCTTTCCACCCTTCTACCCAGGGCCCTCTTCTGCAGACTGCTTTTCCTTCCTTACCTTTGGTGTTGTTTCCTCCGTCACGGGAGGCCCGGTGGTTGGATACATGGGGGCGTAACATCTTCGCTTCCTCTAGTGCTGCTTTGCGAGCACTCAACACGCTTTGTGTGTTGGCCATGGCTGCTTCCAGCTTGTGGGATTCCGTGGAGTCCCTTCTGTCTTGTGCCTCTCAAGAAGGTATATGCGCTGATCTGCGGCGCCATGTGATGGATGGCCGGGAGTTGGCCGCGTTTATTCTTCCTTCGGCCCTGGATGTTTCGATGCTCTTGCCCGCACTATGGCAAGTTCAGTAGCTCTCCGTCGCCATCCTTGGTTGAGGGATAGCGTTTTCCCTGAGAATGTTAGGGAGCATCTGGTTGACCTGTCTTTTGATGGGGTGCTTTTGTTTAACACCCATGCGGATGCCGCCATTCAGTGGCTCCTTGTGGGGCTCCGTCCTCCTCCCCCTCCGTAAACTTGGCTTGTCGGTCCTCTGCTGCTTTATGAGAGGCGCTATCCCACCTTTTTTCGGGGTCTAGTGATTCGGTTGGACCTACTGAGTATTCTGTGTGGGTTGGCGTGCCTTCGGGGTCCTTAGGTTGGCCCCTTTGTACTGTTGGCTGCTGGTACAGCCCCTTTGGCTTTTGTGGTTCTTTGTTTGTTTGTACAACCGTATGTGTCCTCAGGTTGGGCCTTCTGTATGTTTGGCTGATTGGCAAGCCGTCTGTGGTTCTATCTGCAGGTCCTTTCTGTTCTTGTCCTCTGCTGCGGGATTTTTCCCTAAGAGGTGTTCTCATGTTTTCTTGGGACGTATCATACCCTATGTGGGGTACTTGTAGCTATTGCATAGCTCTGTCCTGCGCTGGGAAGGTATGGTCGCCCTTTTTTGGGTTCCCTGCCTTTCCTTACATCACTGTATCAGGGGTTTGTCTTCCCCTATCTCGACGACTGGCTGTTGAAGGCGGCCTCGCCCCAGGCAGTTGTCTCCCACCTCCAGACTACGGCCAACCTCCCGCATTTGCCTGGGTTTTCCATCAACGTGCCGAAGTCGCACCTGATTCCCTCTCAGAAGCTCCTTTTCATCGGAGCGGTTCTGGATACGGTGCAGTTTCGGGTTTATCCTCCCGAACAGCGAGTCCGGGACATTCGGGCTATGATTCCAATCTTTCAGCCCTGATCCTGGGTTTCGGTCAGGAAGACACTGAGGCTGCTGGGCCTCATGGCCTCCCACATCCTGCTAATCGACCATGCCAGATGACATATGCGGGCTCTGCAGTGGGACCTGAAGTTCCAGTGGACGCAGCATCAGGGGAACCTGTCCGACTACGTTCAGATCTCAGAGGGCACTGCACAGGACTTGCAGTGGTGGCTCACGAACCAGCGTTGGGTCAGCAGCAGATCCCTCTCCCTTCCCCAACCGGAGCACACAGTAGTGATGGACGCGTCCCTCCTGGGTTGGGGCGACCACATGGGAGAGGCGGAGATCAGAGGCCTCTGGTCTCCGGCGGAGTCCAAGCTCCATATCAACCTTTTGGAGCTCAGGGCAATCCTACTTGTACTCAAAGCATTCCTTCCCTCTGTCAAGGGGAGAGTAGTGCAGGTGTTCACAGACAACACCACCGCCATGTGGTACTGCAACAAGCAAGGCGGGGTGGGGTCGTGGACACAATGTCAGGAGGCTCTACGTCTCTGGACGTGGCTGGAACGTCAAGGCATTTCCTTGGTGGTTCAACACCTGGCAGGTTCACTGAACGCCAGAGCAGACGAACTCAGCTGACGGTGCATGATGGATCACGAATGGCGTCTGAACTCCGAAGTGGCGCAAGGTCTCTTTCAGCAGTGGGGAGAGCCTTGGTCAGATCTATTCGCCACCGAAGAGAATGCGCAAAGTCAGCAGTTCTGCACGATGGAGTTTCCAAGGCGGCACTCGCTAGGCGATGCTTTTCGTCGCGAGTGGAGTTGCGGTCTGTTGTACGCCTTTCCGCCTACAGGCCCAAGTCATTCTTGTGGCACCGGACTGGGCTCGAAGAGTTTGGTATCCCAAACTACTCAGTATGAGCGTGGATCCCCAGATCCGTCTGCCTCTTCGGGAGGATCTCCTATCGCAGCAACAGGGGACAGTCCTACACCCGAAGCTGTCCAGCCTCCACCTCCTTGCGTGGAGATTGAGCGGCGACAGCTGATTCCATTTGACTTGGCTCCCGAAGTCTATAATGTGATTCTAGCAGCCAGGCGTCCCTCCACTAAAACGGTATACGCCTGTCGGTGGAAAAAATTTGTGGCATGGTGCACAGCGAAATCTGTTGATCCTCTTGCTGCCCTCTTTCTGAGGTCCTATTGTTCCTTCTTTCTTTGGCCCAACAGGGCTCTGCTCTGGGTACTATCAATGGCTACCTTTCTGCTCTTTCAGCCTTTCGTAGACTGCCTGATCAGGCCTCTCTTTTCAAGTCCCCAGTTGTCAATAGATTTCTCAAAGGCATTACTCAACTTTTCCCTCCTATTCCTTTTGTGATGCCTCAATGGGACTTGAACCTGGTTCCCACGTATCTGATGTGCGCTCCATTTGAGCCTCTTCATAACTGTCCTTTGCGGTTATTGACTCTGAAAACTGTCTTCCTGGTGGCCATCACCTCCGCTCGGTGGGTGAGTGAGCTCCAGGCTCTTTCCTGCAAACCTCCTTTCCTGGCGATTCATCCAGACAAAGTTGTGCTTCGACCGCGTCCCTCCTTTCTACCAAAAGTAGTCTCTGCCTTTCATCTGGGGCAAACTGTAACTCTGCCCACTTTCTTTCCGCCTCCACACCCTTTAAGAAAAGAGGAGAGGCTCCACCGTCTGGACCCAAAACGTGCGCTCTCGTTTTCTCAACCGCAATCAACAGTTCCGGGTGGATGACCAGCTCTTTGTTGGCTACGTGGGTGCCAAGAAATGCCACGCTGTGCACAAACGAACTATCTCCCGATGGGTTGTCTTGTGCATTAAAGTCTGTTACACTCTGGCTAAAAAGGAACCTCCGGTTGGGCTGCGCGCCCATTGTATCTGATAGAGACTACTAGCCGCAGATTCATTAACGTAGAATTATCCCCAGGCGTGAGACTGGACCCGGAAAACTTTCTTTGCCCCAGCATCTCTGCGCGCCGGGGGGCGGTACCACTCGACTCCGCCCTGACGTCGTCCGCGGTCGTGATGTCAGCGAGGTCACATAAGCCGCAACCCAGCGCGCTGACATCAGTTTTTCTACTTTCCGTGTGCAACGCGGATCCGGATCGTGTCCCTGACCTGTTTTCAGGCCTTCTTTTCATGCTTTGCGTTGTTGGACAGTGTGCGAATGCCTTCGGGCTTTAAGGCATGCTCGTCTTGCGTGCGTCAGATGTCGGTGACGGACCCTCATCCTATTTGCATGTGGTGTTTGGGCGAGCACCGTGATTCCACGGACCTCGACGCTTGCCAGCATCTGAAGCCTAAGTCCCGACAGGAGCGCCGGATGAAGCTCCTTTCAGCCCGGTTGTCCAGATCGGTGTCGTCTTCGCGTCCGTCCCCCGCAGAAGGGTCCAAGAATTGCCGCTTCGGATTTCGACATCGCCCGTCACCGAGGCCTCTAGGACGTAGCTTGCCCGTCGGTAAGTCTTATAGCTTGTCCCCGAGGCCTGGTCCCTGCTCTGCGGACGGCGCGGGTTCCTCGCGGGACATGCGGCCTCATTCGTCGCCACTCTACCCGCCGTTTCCCAGCGTCGGTGCGACCAGGGCCTAAATGGAGGCCTATGCTGCGGCTCTGCAGGCTTCCTTGGGCCCTCTTCCTCTTTTTGAGACTTCCGCGGATCCATTGCCACGTGCTGGGCCTTCTGCAAAGTCGCCGGCAGCTCCGGCCCCGGCGCCAACGGATTCGCCTTCAGGTCTTGGAGGTGTGGTGCCGTCGGCCCACGGCCCTACGGGGTTTCTCCTCTTCAGACCACGGCGCCTCTGCCTCGCCGCAAACCCCCGAGGGGGTCGCTGTGGTGTTGCAGGAGGTCGCCAGGAATCGCGGCTCGCCCCCGAGTCCCCCTCGGTCTTCTGGGCAGGCGGCGGCATTGCCAGAAGCCGAGCTGACGCCGCTCAGGCACCGACCGCTGTCGGTGCCGCGGGGGCTGGCTAGGGGCTGGGGCACTTCCCCGGGTCCCTTTCGACTCTCCACGCAGGCGGCTGCTTCGTCGGAGGTCGAGTCGGCACCATTTCAGTGCCATTCTTTCGCTGGCTTGGAGCCAGCTCCGCCTCATTCTCCTAGGGCACCAGGGGTGAAGGAGGTCGTCTCGGCGTCCCCTCCTGCGCCGGTCGACGTCACACCGGCGCCTGTGGCAGACTCCACGGCGCCATGCCGGCATCGGGTCGTCGACTCGTCTCCAGAGGCCCCCTCCTCTCCGGAGGTTCGTCAACTTTTTGTCTCTTCTTCCCCGGAGACGGGACGCCGCGTCGTGGCCTTTTCCCCGGCATCTTCCAGGGAGGGCCCTTCGCCGTTCCCGCGGCCACAGCCTTCCCTAGAGGCACCTCAGGTCCCCCACTCATCTGTGAATCTCCGGGGCTGGCCATTTCTTCCTCCAGCTGGGCTCGGGGATGGCCGGCTTAGTTTACAGCCGTCACCCACGAAGGAATTGCATTCATTTCCCCCCCCCCCCCCCCCCGACGCCCTACAGAGTTAAGTGCAGCCTTTGCCCGGGCCATTTCCATGTCCGCTGGCATTTTGCACATGGGTGACCCTGCCACCCCATTCCCTACGGACCATTTGCTTGAGGGTCTCCATCAGGGCTCTGGTGGACGGGAGCTGTTTCTTCCATTTGAAGCTTCGCTCCATAATTCTCTTCTGGGGGCCTGGGGGCATCCTGCCACAGGGGATCCGGTGCCCCAGTCGCTCCTCCACCGCCACCGTCCTCCTCCGCACGATCCAGTCTGCCTTTCTTTCCACCCTTCTACCCAGGGTCCTCTTCTGCAGATTGCTTTCCCTTCCTTACCTTTTGTGTTGTTTCCTCCATCACCGGAGGCCCGGTGGTTGGATTCATGGGGGCGTAACATCTTCGCTTCCTCTAGTGCTGCTTTGCGAGCGCTCAACACGCTTTGTGTTTTAGCCAGGGCTACTTCCAGCTTGTGGGATTCCGTGGAGTCCCTTCTGTCTTGTGCCTCTCAAGGTGTCCGCTGATCTGCGGCACCATGTGATGGATGGCCGAGAGTTGGCCGCGTTTATTCTTCGTTCGGCCCTGGATGTTTCTGATGCTCTCGGCCGCACTATGGCACGTTCAGTAGCTCTCCGTCGCCATGCTTGGTTGAGGGATAGCGTTTTCCCTGAGAATGTTAGGGAGCGTCTGGTTGACCTGCCCTTTAATGGGGTGCTATTGTTTAACACCTATGCGGATACTGCCATTCAGCGGCTCCTTGCAGGGCTCCGTCCTCTTCCTCCCCCTCCGTAAACTTGGCTTGTCGGTCCTCTGCTGCTTTCTGGGCGGCGTTATCCCACCCTTTTTTCGGGGGTTTGGTGTTTCGGTTGGACCGTCTGAGTATTCTGTGAGAGTTGGCGTGCCTTCGGGGTCCTTAGGTTGACCCCTTTGTACTGTTGGCTGCTGGTTAAGCCCCTTTGGCTTTTGTGGTTCTTTGGTTGTTGGTACACCCGTATGCGTCCTCAGGTTGGACCTTCTGTGTGTTTTTTGTTTGGCTGATTGGCAAGCCGTCTGTTGTTCTATCTGCAGGTCCTTTATGTTCTTGTCCTCTGCTGTGGGCTTTTTCCCTAAGAGGTGTTCCCAAGTTTTCTTGGGACGTATCATACCCTATGTGGGGTACTTGTAGCTATTGCATAGCTCTGTCCTGCGCTGGGGAGGTATGGTGACCTTTTTTCGGGTTGCCTGCCTTTCCTGGCATCACTGTATACCGCTGGTGCGGTCTCTTGTGTCTCGTCCGGGTGCAGCTTGCACTGCTCCAGGTTCTGTCATTCTCTGTGTTCGCTAATCGCTTGACCAGTCTGGCATGCTGCCTACGGTGTCGTGTTGTGGCGTTTCCGCCTTCCTATCCGGCTTTTCGGCCTGGTCCTCTGTCTGGTGTTCCAAGGGGGCTAGGTTTCTCGTGGCTTTCCTGTGTTCTGGTTGACGGCTTGGGTCCATCCTCCGTGTCTTCCCCTTTTTCTCTTTTGGCTGGTCTCACTTCTCTTCGTGGGTCGGTGTGTTTCTTTTGAACGATCCTCCTTTGGGGATTGTTCTGAATTTCCCTGGCCTCTGCCCTCGGCCTGCGCCTGGCTTGTCCTGGGTGCACTGCTTCATGGTACGGTCAGCTGCCGGCTGCGCACGCCTGCTTGTTCTGGTCCGCCGCCGTGGCCCTTATTGTGTTCCCCTGTGCCCCTGCATCTTGTTCTGCTGGGACTTTGCACACCTGTGCCTTTCTTCTTATGCCTGCGTTTCTTGGCTGTGGAGCCATTCCTGCCTTACCTGCTTCCTTGCGGCTGATGCCTGTTCAGCTGTCCATTGTCGCTGTGTGTTTTCCTACGGCCGGCCCTGCCTCCGGTTCTATCTCTTCTCCCTGGAGTTGGGGTCGTTCTTTTCCTCCTGGATGCTCCTCGGCGGCTGTCTGGCCCTATGAGGGTTTGTGGCCGTTTTACCTTGAATGGGCTTGGGGTCTCCTAGTCTTCTCTTCGCCTTGTTCTTGCTTGCTTCTGCTTGGTGGGGGCTGGGCCGCCCTTCTTGTCCCCGTGGCACGTCCCCTGCTGGGGCCCTGTGTTTCTTCCTACTGGTGAGGTTCTCTCGCAGGCCCCTCTGGGTATGGCTAGGGTATCTATTCTACGTTAAGGAATCTGCGGTGTGGTAAATAAAATAAATATTACCGGACTGAATTTCATACGGAATCTTAAAATAAAGTAAAATAGCTCAAAATAACAAGAGGCAGAATCCGTGGTATAAGAGGTTTTCTAAATGGGCTTTATTCCATTCAAAATGGCCGACTCGAGTCACGGCCTTCAGGTTCCGTCACCACGAGGGTTCAGGAAGTGAAGTACAATATTTTGTTGACAGACATGCATTTTTATAATAAGTGCATTACAATGAAACGAATGTAGAAGGCGTAACATTTGATAAGAAAAATGACATAACAGGTACGAAATTGAAACTAGGCGTAATAAGGAATAAAAGAAACATGATTGGTTAGGATTATCAGACATAGGTGGATCTATAAGATAATACTTGGCATAGATGCGCGCGTGGCAACATGACGTGTAATTGACGTGCAACTAGGGGGTGAAGGGGACTTGACATTTAACTCTACATGTGGAGACGAGAAGTCTGGGGGGGTCAAGTCAACCTAATCCCAAATCATATCTACCATCCTATGTTTAGAGAACTAGTTTATCCACAAAGAAGGACTCTCGGACAGAATCTATTCTATACTAACTGTGTGTGCGTGTACAAGCGTCTAAGTGTCTATATGAGATGCGAGGGGCAGAAAACTTTCCATGGCAACAGGGCTATGAATCACTTGCAGGAGGACGGAAAGGCTGAGTCCTTTGCTTGTGAGCTAAAGGAAATGTTTACCTAAATCACTAGACAGGAATGCATCGGCTGGAGAGCAAAATAGATAATTCGAAGGTGAAATACAGCTTCTTGGCAGGCATGCGAAAACTGGCCGAGGCAGGCACCGTTAGCTGCACAGGGAGTAGGACAAAGTTCATGGATACAGATGCGAGCTCAAGCTGAAGCTGTCAGAGGCTGAGAGCAGGGAAAGGCTTTGAGGACAGAATCGGGCCTACTTGCCTGAACTGTAAAAATGTAGTAATTTAGCCATATAAAGTCGGTGGCCTTTCATACCTAGGAATCGAATATCCAGCCCATTGATGGCGGATCTGACAGAGAACATGTCGACGGTAGACACACATATGTTTGCGTCTTAGAAACTGGAACTGGAGGGAACATACATGTACTTGTAACATGTATATAGAACCGTTGGGGTCCAAGATAGGGGACATAACTGACCAGGAAAATCCACATTTCCACATTCCCTCCTTGTCCCCTACTTGCCCTTCAAGAGATATCAATCTTCATCATTCCATCGATTTGCTCATGGAGCATCATTTCTTCTTCCTTCTTCTTCCGGCATTTTGAACGAGAACTGTGATATGGAATGCATGATGTGGCACACAGACCACAAATCGCTGGTCCACATTGTAGGCATAAACAACAACTGAAGAGCATAAGAAGGCCAATACCTAGGAAGGATAGAACTCTCCATCCCCAGGCTGATATCACACTCCAAAACCACCCGGACCACGTCCAAGTGCCTGGATTCTCGTGTATCTGGCTTACAATCTTATGAAGGCGTGTTATGGCTTTATATACAGATGGCGAATTTTCTGGTATGAATATGCAGCAGCTGGATCCGATGACCCTGCAAGCTCCGCCCCTATCGGCCAGGATGACGTCAAGGACAAGACGATTCTGGAGAACAACAATTCTCATCACTGATTGTTCCTCTGTCAGATTGCCTAGGGCGGCTATAGTCTCGTTTACTACAGCTTCAAGAGTCTTGGTTAGTCTGCGTATCAGCTTACTATTTGATATAGTACCTATATAGGGAAAGATACCTTTATTGAAATCTACATACTTGTCCCATGCCGTCTCAGTATAATCGACAACTGGGAGATCTCTCCGCTCTCTTTTGTGTACTAAATGAACATGTCGATAATAATCAGGAGGAGCTAGGAAAACAGGTGGCAAAAGGAATGCGATGTAACAGGTACCATCCCAATCTAGAGGCAGACGCATATATGCCGTCTGACCACATATAAAGTAAGAATGGCGAGAAGCTCTAAATGAAGATTTACCTTGATCACGATATTCTACTGTAGTAACACATTGGCTATGGCCCATATGTATGGAACCAACTTTTCTTACACATAATTCACCCTTTACTGGAAATACTGACATAGTGGGCAGAATTAGTTCAACTTCGGATTTGACATTCAAAATCATAAGATTAGGCGTAAAATTACCTAATTTATACACTTCATTTTCTAAATCAGTTCCTGTTCTACTGGGGTGACCCTCCTTATTAGGGTGACAGACTTTGAATAAAACTAGATTCAGATTTCCCCATATCCAATGTTGTTGATAAACTGCTGTGTCTGGGTCTATGGAATTTAATAAACTAAACCATGCTCCACAGGAGCCATTGTGTGTAAATGGATGTGGAAAGAAAGGCAGAACTCCTTTGTTATTCTGATAGGGAGGGAGCCGGCCACACACCCAACAATTGGTGGCATTACTAGTCTGATGGGAATGATGTAACATACTAATGAATGTGTTATTGCGCAGCGCAAGTCTATAGGACAACTCATGTGGGGGTAGGTCACTAAAAGAATGTTCATCAGTTATATTGAAAACACGTTTAGAAACAGGATAATACATATGCAACAATATACTTGCAGTAACTATTAAAAAACTCAAGGAAAACAAAATTAATAAAGTCACAATACAGTGGCTACGCAGTGATTTACAATAAGCATGTCGTTTCATTATGATTCTGGACTCTACATGATTCAGACCTAAGGGATACATGTCGGGACAGATTCAACCGCTTCACCTTGGAGAGGACTTAAACAATCAAATCGTCCGACAGTTTAGATCTGGACCTGAGTTTCTGTTTATAGAGTTCGGTGCTACTGGCCTCAGCCAAAGGTAGCTTTGAGTCAATGGGGGAAGACACACGGGGAATACTGTTTGTGTCAGGAGGAAGTCCATGAAATTTTTTGATATGGCTGGTATGCACCCAGCCTTTCCTTCCTTCGATCTTCACAGCTGTTCTGGTCGTCAGCAGGACCAACTTAGGAAGTCTCCACCTTGGCTCCAGTTGGGTTTTCCGATCAAAATTCCTGACGAGGACATAATCGCCAGGAATTACATCATGAGGTTTCACCTCGGTGTTGTCGGGAAAAGCTGCGATTACCTGTGAACGACAAGATTGTAGTGCAGACATCAAGGAAGCCAGGTAATCTGTCAGCATATTACAGTCAACATCAGTTATTTTACGGGGTATAGGCGTCCCCCACATATTCGGTGGTCTACCAAAGATCACCTCATACGGGGATAGCCCTGTTCGAGAGTGTGCTACCATCCTCATGTAAAATAGCGCAACTGGTAAGGCTACTATCCAGTCCACACCCTTTTCCTGACATATTTTAGACAGTCTGATTTTTAAAAGTTGATTATGTCGTTCCACGAGACCTGCTGCCTCGGGGTGTCGGACACAGTGGAATTTCCACTGATATCCCAACAAGAGTGAGACATGTTTCATTAATTCGGATGTGAAAGGCTGACCGTTATCTGAATATACAACACGTGGTAAACCGTACCGTGGGAAGAATTCTCGAACTAGCTGTTTGGCAGTAGTCGGGGCAGTGTAATCTGATACGGGATACGCCTCTGTCCAACGGGAGAGAGCGCAGACAACTACGAGAACATATTTGAATCCTCGACAACGTTCCATCTGAATATAATCCATCTGGAGGACTTCAAAAGGATGGTCAGGAGGCTGAAATCCACCCTGCTCTACGGGAACACTCTTTCCTGGATTAAACTGACAACATATCATACAGGTACGAACCTTTTGTTTAGCTGCTGCTCGTAAATGTTTGTTGAACCAAATGTGCTGAATGCTGTCTAGCATAGCCTTCTCTCCTAAATGTGCTGGACTGTGAACTGTAGCTATAATGGCTTGGACCATGGAATCAGGGAGAAACCATACAGATTTCTCCTTCGTCATCCATCCTTGATCTGTCTGGATCCCTCCTAGTTCAGTCCACTTCTTTATTTCTTCTGCTGTGGCATGTGTCTGTATGTCAATTACGTCAAGTGCGGGATCCTTAATTGTCATACACTGTGTTGGTGTCTGAACTATTGGCTTTGTCATGTCTAATGTGCGATTCTGAGCAGTCTGTTTAGCTGTTTTGTCAGCTAAATCATTGCCTTGAGAAATGGTATCAGTAACCTTCGTGTGTGCTTTACATTTCATAATCGATATAGCAGTGGGTAGATGTATTGCGTCTAACAAGGCATGAATGAGGGGTCCGTGCTGAATGTGGGCACCATGGGAGGTTAAATAACCTCTCTCTCGCCACAGCACGCCGAAGTCGTGTACAACTCCGAATGCATAACGTGAGTCAGTGTATACATTAACTTTCTTATTTGTGGCTTGAATACAGGCTTGCGTTAGAGCAATAAGTTCTGCTGCTTGGGCTGACAGAGTATCTATACAATGTGTCTCAATAACTTCAGTGTCTGTTGTGACTGCATACGCGGCCACTAAATCTCCTGTATTTGTTCTCATGCACGATCCATCTACATACAACGTCAGGTCTGGATCTAACAATGGAACGTCTGTCAAGTCTTGTCTAGGTTTCGTCTTTATTTCAATGATTTCAACACAATCATGAGCTAGTGGGTCTGTTCCAATTACAGGTAATAGTGTAGCAGGATTCAATGTATTACACCGTCGGATCTCTATGTGTGGTTGAAACAATGTCAGTTCATAACCGGTAAGTCTTGCTATGGTCAAGTGTTGTGTTTGTGTTCGGTTCACAAGAATCTCTACTGCATGTGGTACTTGTACTGTCAATGGGTGTCCTAATACTATGGCATCGCTTTGTCTGATTGCTAAAGCTGTCGCTGCCACTGACTTCAGGCATGCAGGCAAAGCCTGAGCTACGGGATCTAATGTACTGGAAAAATAAGCACATGGCTTGCGTGATCCTGCTTGATCCTGAGTGAGTACTGACAAGGCAGTACCTTCGCGTTCTGTAACAAAGAGTGTAAAATGTTTGTTATAACATGGTGTTGCTAAAACAGGTGCTTGACATAAAGCTTTCTTTAGGCTTTCAAAAGCTTGTGTATGTTCCTGAGTCCAAGGGAGAACAGTCGATGTGGCTGCCTCCTGTGTGGTTAACTGAATGAGTGGTTTTGCTAGAAATGCGTACTGAGGGATCCACTGCCTACAATATGAAGTGAGGCCTATGAAAGCCCGCACCTCCTTCTGTGTCTGGGGTATTGACATGTTAGCAATTAACTGGATGCGATCTGGTGTAAGCTGCCTTCCCTCCTTGGACAGCGAGTGACCAAGATAAATAACTCGCTGGACACAGAATTGCAGCTTAGAAGGAGACACCTTGTGCCCCTTGTCGGCTAGAAAATGTAAAACTGTCAGAGAAGCTTTTTCACATTCTGGCTCGCTTCTCGCGGTGATCAGCAGATCATCGACATATTGAAGCAGTGCAGTATTGACTGGCATGTGTATACTGTCAAGTTCTCGTTTCAGTGCTTGGCTGTAGATGCTGGGGCTTTCTGTGAATCCTTGGGGAGCGCGTGAGAATTTAAAACTGCGCCCATTTAAACTGAATCCGAACAAGTATTGGCTTTCCGGATCTATTGGGACGCTGAAAAAGGCATTCTTGAGATCAATTACAGTAAAGAATGTTGCTTCGGAATCAATTGCTGTCAATAATGATGATATATCAGGGACCACAGGAAATTGTGGTACAATGCACTTGTTTAGTTCACGCAAATCAATAACCAATCGGTATACTGGTGGGGCAGTAGGATCAGTTCGTTTAAGAATCGGAATTATCGGTGAATTACATACATTGGAGTCTGTTTCTACAACTACTCCCTGGGCAATCAGCTCATCAATGATTTTCAGCAAAGCCACTACAGCATCATGCGGTAACTTGTATTGTCGCATTCGTGGTAGTACCACTCCTGCTTTCAGTGTAACTCGATAGGGTGTAATGTTCATGCAGCCAACATCCGTAGGGCCTTGTGCCCATAGATGTACTGGTAAAGTCTGTAGTCGGAGATCCATGTCTCTAGACACATAGTGACCTTTAAAATCACGCAAAAACAACCTTACTCCTTCCGGAGAACAACATATTATGGCTCCTAGTGCTTTCAGAGTTTTAATTCCTAACAGATTTTCTGGGCATGATTTAGTAAGCAATAAATCTGTAGTTCGTGTCAAAGGTCCTATCGTAAGTGGTAGAGGCTGTGATACTTCATTAACAATAGGTTTTCCCGAAAAACCAAGGGAAACATTTTGAGAGCCTGAGAGGGGTGCCCCTGGAACTTCACTTCGTTTTATAGTTGTTCGACTTGCCCCTGTATCGAGTAAGAATTTTCTATCTTGACCTAATAATTCACTATGTACATAAGGTCCTTCTTGATCTACAGGAATCTCGATAAGCGGTAAGTCAACTTCCCTCTCTAGGCTGGTTCATGCGTAGCGCTGATATTCAGGGTATTCATACTGTGCAGTCTGATACATTTGTCGTGTTGTAGTTTGTGTGGCAGTAGCAGGCAACGGTGGTGCAGCTGGCACAAACTGTATGGGTTGCTGTGAGGCTGGCATGGACTGTTGCTGAACTGGCATGGACTGTCCATGCTGCATAGCTCCTTGCTCATTCTGATCTTGTCTAACTAATCGTGGTCTCTCCTTTGCAATACCTGTAGCTATATTACGTTTCAGGACTGGACAATCGTGTACATAATGGCCTAGTTGTTTACAGTAATTGCAGGTTCCTTTTACAGGAACTGCAGAATCACCAGAATGTGTCACACCCTTTTTGTGACCATCTGCTGGTACTGTCTGAGAAACTAGCATTTTCATTTTTGTATCCTTCATGCGTCTATGCTCGTGTTCTTGTTCATCCCTAATTCTATTGTGATGATACTGTAACATTTGTAGCATTTGCGACGGAGTGTTACTTTGCCAGGTACTCTCGAATTTCAATATTCTATTCTTTACTGGAGGTAATGCATTTTCCACTAATTTTGTCACAAATAAATGTGGATATGAATCACTACTTGCTTTTATACCACTATTTATACCAAAACATTTTTCAAATCGAGCATAATAATCGCTTGTGTCTTCATCTTGCTTTTGTTTGCAGGCTGTGATTGCACCCCAATCTTCCTTTTTTGTAGTTAATAAACGTGGCAGTACCTGTACTAGTAAACCTGGTAACAGTTTAACTTTATCCCCGAGCCCTGAACCTGCAGTTCGGGCCCTTTCTTCCTCTGCTAATGCTGTCCAGTCTATCTTTTGGTCTCCCACTTCCCACTCTTTTTCTTTCAGTTTTTCATAAATGCCAGCAGGCAAAAGCACCTTTAATATCGTCATAATATCAGGAAAGGTGTACTCTCCCATCAGTAACATGTCTTTAATTTCTCGGTGGAAACCCGCTGGGTCTTTGTCATGACTAGGTACTACTTTCTTCATTTCTAATAATTCCATTTTTGATATGGGTGTGTAAACAAATACACGGTGAAACTCATTGTCTTCGCCTTTTATTGGGTGCACCTCTCGTAAAGGATTTTGTCTATCCATGTAGTACGGTGCTCTTTCTCTGGGGGGCAGGGAGAGAGAATCTGGATTTACAAAAAGGACGTACTGCTTACGTGACACTAATATCTCTTTAATTAGCTTGTTACTAGAACCTCTCCATCTGTACGTGAGTAGTTCCGTTAATATATCAGGTAAAGGACCAGGGTCAGCATGTTGGTTCTTATATAATATGAGGAGTTGCTGAATCATATAGATTCCAGCTAAACGTTGTTCATCTGTACTGAGGTTGAGAAACGTGTGTGCTACGGTCTCATCACCGTATTTTTCAGGACTAACAATCCAGTGAACGGCTGATCTGGCTAATTCTTGCTCATCTCTGGAATCGAGGAGGTGATAACCCCTTCGTTCTCGTAGTATTTTATCTGCGGCTTGAAACGAATGTTCAGGAGACTTCAGATTTATTACAGGCGTTGGATACGTTCTGCTGTTATTTGAGCATACTGAGTGTATGGGATCAGAAAAACATCTAGCATTATCACAGGATCTTCCTCTGCCTACATAGGCTATGGTCTCTGACTGTCTTGCAGAGTTCCCTGATTCGGACACTTCATCTTGCTCAAACTCGTCTGTTCCCAATCTTTCTTCATGAATACGCTCTATTTCTTTACGGATTTTTCGGCACATGGCTATTATACAATTTTGCTTATCGTGTCTCCCTTCCGATATATTCTGACTCCATTTTGTAAGAATAAGCATTGCATTCGGGTCTACCCCCGGACGATCTTGATTTCTGATCACACAGTTTATGAGGAAACGTAACAGTTCCCCCTGTATTTCTACTTTCTGGAATTCCATAGCTCTGTTAATACATCCTGGATCTCGTCCTGTTTGAACAAAATGATATATGTTATCCAGATGCGTAGTCATTCCTGGTAACCTTGCTAAATACTCTGCGGCTCGTCTGATACGTAATGATGCCAGGACCATTTCGTCCTCTTTACCGACCACGGGGTCATATCTACAATTTACAAGGAGTTCCTTAAGCGTACGTTCACTTACGAATTTTGGTGTACGTGAATGTGCTGACTCTTGAAAGACAAGTTTATTTATTCTAGGTGGTGTAAAAGTACTGCTAGCACCTCCCGTGGCCCCATCTGGGGCGTCGGGTGTGAAAGGGTTCGTCGAACGTGACACAGCAACTATGGGTGTCGATACCTCTGTAGAGTCGACTGCGGAGACAGATGCGGAAACAGATGTGCTTGCCGATGCTTGTGTCGGAACTTGCTGTTGCACGGGGACAGATACCTGATCCTGACGTTGAACCCCTCTGCCAGATGGTCTATGTGGTGCGGCGTTAGCATACTCGGGAGCTGCGTCATCTAGATATGAGGAAAGAAAAACATCTTCTGCGGTTCTGGGAAGCCCCTTTGGATGTACCTTAATTGGAAATAATGGGGGTGGCAAGTCTTTTGGTATCTCTGGAGCAGCCTTAGGTAATCCTTCGGCTAGTAGGGGATACATACCATTCATAAGAGCATTTCTTTGTCTATTTACTTGTTCTGATCTCACTCGGATACCTTCCTCAATTAATAGATTTTCTTGAACTTTATTTGAACTTTCTTTACTCCTCTCTTCTTGTCTACGTGCTTTTTCTGTTCGTCTATGAGATTCTTTACGCCATAACTCAACAGCGTCTTTCTGTGACTGTCTGACCTTTCTTTTCCATAACTCTTCCTCCACTTTCATGATGCACTCTGCATCCCAGGTTCCCGCTGCGGGCCACCTTTGACTTTCCGGTAATCCCTTGGTATAATCTACCCATAGATCAAGAAACAATATGGCATCTAAGCCATGCTTATGGTACATGAAATGTCCTGGAGTGTCTCTAGGAGGAATAGGAACTGCTTCTTCAAGCACCCCTTTTCTGGTAGTAATCTGTCTTAACTTCGAGAAGAGCGGCATATTGACAACTGATCTGATACTTACTCTTGAACTTACTTAATACGAGAAACACAATAATGAACAGTGAACAATGAACAGTCATTCATACCACAATATGCAAGACATTTTCTGAATACTTTAAACATTAAACATTAAACATTTAATAATGGTCGACAATGATGACAGTCTGCTTAACTAATCACCACGCTGAATTCTTGACAATAACTGAATACTTCGGAATACTTGATATACTGCTAAACAGTACATATACACTGCTAAACAGTGCAGACCGGATTTGTGTACCCAAATCCGTCTTGACCGGCACAACCTATGTGCGCGTCAACACGCCTCCCCGGCGATGGTACTCACCGAGTAGCTCCTTGAAACGGAAGGCCTCAGAGAATGGACAGGACTCGATAACTGCGGACAGCGGACCCTCTGGACATCGGGATTTCGGAAAACCTGGTGGGCCTCTGTATACCTCGGATCTTGCTCTCTCAGCTAGGCTCTGGTCGGGATACTTCGCACTTCTCACCGCCTCGTCTGGGTTGATCGCAGCCTCAGTCGCCCCCGCTTGACCGGAGGGAGCTTACAGGAAATCCTGCTGGTACGCGTTTATGGTCCGTCCAGCTGTGGCAGGAGACCGGGCCTGCAACGCACCGCCGGCGCGTGAGATGAGAAAGTGTCCCTATTCGGGCGCCATTATGTGGTAAATAAAATAAATATTACCGGACTGAATTTCATACGGAATCTTAAAATAAAGTAAAATAGCTCAAAATAACAAGAGGCAGAATCCGTGGTATAAGAGGTTTTCTAAATGGGCTTTATTCCATTCAAAATGGCCGACTCGAGTCACGGCCTTCAGGTTCCGTCACCACGAGGGTTCAGGAAGTGAAGTACAATATTTTGTTGACAGACATGCATTTTTATAATAAGTGCATTACAATGAAACGAATGTAGAAGGCGTAACATTTGATAAGAAAAATGACATAACAGGTACGAAATTGAAACTAGGCGTAATAAGGAATAAAAGAAACATGATTGGTTAGGATTATCAGACATAGGTGGATCTATAAGATAATACTTGGCATAGATGCGCGCGTGGCAACATGACGTGTAATTGACGTGCAACTAGGGGGTGAAGGGGACTTGACATTTAACTCTACATGTGGAGACGAGAAGTCTGGGGGGGTCAAGTCAACCTAATCCCAAATCATATCTACCATCCTATGTTTAGAGAACTAGTTTATCCACAAAGAAGGACTCTCGGACAGAATCTATTCTATACTAACTGTGTGTGCGTGTACAAGCGTCTAAGTGTCTATATGAGATGCGAGGGGCAGAAAACTTTCCATGGCAACAGGGCTATGAATCACTTGCAGGAGGACGGAAAGGCTGAGTCCTTTGCTTGTGAGCTAAAGGAAATGTTTACCTAAATCACTAGACAGGAATGCATCGGCTGGAGAGCAAAATAGATAATTCGAAGGTGAAATACAGCTTCTTGGCAGGCATGCGAAAACTGGCCGAGGCAGGCACCGTTAGCTGCACAGGGAGTAGGACAAAGTTCATGGATACAGATGCGAGCTCAAGCTGAAGCTGTCAGAGGCTGAGAGCAGGGAAAGGCTTTGAGGACAGAATCGGGCCTACTTGCCTGAACTGTAAAAATGTAGTAATTTAGCCATATAAAGTCGGTGGCCTTTCATACCTAGGAATCGAATATCCAGCCCATTGATGGCGGATCTGACAGAGAACATGTCGACGGTAGACACACATATGTTTGCGTCTTAGAAACTGGAACTGGAGGGAACATACATGTACTTGTAACATGTATATAGAACCGTTGGGGTCCAAGATAGGGGACATAACTGACCAGGAAAATCCACATTTCCACAGCGGCATAGCTCTGCGCTTCTGGAGCGGAAAAGTTTTTTACAGAACTGACGTCAGGGCGCGTGGGCGCATCTAAGTAGCTCTGACAAAGTCATATCGCGCGGCTACGACACCAACGACGTACGCGGATCCGTACGACGACGCCTGCCGATGTGCAGGGGTACTGCTGACGAAAACTTTCCAGATCCAGTCTGACGCCTGGGGATATTCTAAGGTAAGGAATCTATCACTAACTAATGTCTCTTACAGATATATTGTTACACAAGTAAGTAACTTGTGCGTCAGTGCCCTAATCGCCACCATGCACGCTGTCAGTTGCTTTGTTTTCGCACCTTCTGATGCAGATCCGGAACTCACTCCCTCAAATTCTTTCAGGCCTGACAGACTTTATTCTTAAGATTTTTCAAACTTATCCACCTGTTCTCTTAGTTTATAACTCTATCCCTCACAGGCAGAACACAACGGGTCAGACTTCCGCCATACCTCTCGGAACTGACAGAGACCAACTGCGGAGTGCCCAACTGCTCCTCTCTCAGCCCCTCCCTATTCAGCGTCTACATGGCCCCCCTCGCAACCATCGTCCGAAACCATGGACTTAACACCAAAGACACACAGTTGATCCTCTTCCTCACCAACGAACCCAATGTCACTGGGCACAACTTCCAAGAAGGAATGAAAGCCGTCACCACATAACCTACCCACCGAACCTAACAAAAAATGCATCTAAACGCCTCAAACACAGAATTCTTAAACCTTATCCAGAAACCTTAATCTCTGACCCCTACTTCTGCCTGAAAAGGGGTTTCACAATTAATGATCTCATCTTCTTCTCAAAAAGAAGAGCTATATGGGGGAAAGCATTCCACTCGCAACTCATGATCACTTTCTCCCAAAAATGTGCACACGGTCTAAGGCTTGTGGTAATCCCCTCCCCCACCTTCAAAGCTGATGCTACCATCACCAAATACAACAATGGGATAATCCTCATCCAAGCTGCTGACCGTCATCTAGGTACTTTTGAAGAAATGTTTCACAACATTAGGAGGTCTATTACGAACAGCGATCTCGATACGGCAAATAGGTGGCCTAGCCCCTCATTCCCTTCACAGCCCCCCAAGTGATACTGTTGCATAGTAAATCCCACCTTTCCACCCCTACCCATGCTCTCCTCAGCATCCGCGCCCCGAGCAGTTCCCACCTTCCCATCCCCCCTCCTCAGCCAATTGGACCTGACTCTCACATGATTAGCAGTGATCCTACCCAACCCACTGCCCACCCCCCAAATCTGGGCAGCCATTGCAATTGCTCTCCCACTACCACTACACTTACACTCACATCCTGCGATAGCCCCAGTCTACTTGATTCTAATATGTCCTTCACACGTCTCATTGCGCACAAGGTGACCTCTCTGAAGCCTGATCCTATTCTCCCTAGTTACATCAATACTCATACGACCCTAGTATCTCTTAACAATCAGTTCAGGAGTCTCCAATCGCTCCCTGGCATGCTTAATTATCCTTCCAACTCAACCTCCCCTTCGCTGGATCACACAGTGCAACATCACTATCAGCTCTCCCTCCCCACAAATGGACCAACGGATACACGCCTTATCTTCTGAGCATCACCTAGTCTCCACTCCTTGCCTAGCTGATATCTCGCTGGATCTTAAACTACTTAAGGCTGACTTACATAAGCTTACTGTCATCACCTCGGAATTGGCTAATACCTTTTTGGCCTACAGGTAGTTAGGGAAAAACAGACATAATCAAGTGACAGCCACTAACTACTGCACTACTACTCTGTCTTCTCCTCTCTCATTGAAGAGATTATCGGCCTACGTGATTTCTCCCCCCCCAAAGGTGGAGATCCATTCCCTGCCCGAATGCTGCCTTCAGACCTTGTAGTTTTAAGATCTCCCTAACAGATTCAGACATTCACTCCCTCCTTCTTACGTACAACTCCACTCACTCAGTCAATTTGGGTAAACAACTCCATATTCAGTCTATCCCCCCAATCCTCTCAGAATACCCAGACGCAACCCTAATACTATAAACACCTCCAACCTCAAACAAGTTCTCATCACACAATCTACCTCATCTGACTCAACTGGCCACTTGAAATGCATACTTATCAATTGTAGATCTGCTGTGAAACACGCTGTTGAACAAATTATGGAAACCATCTCCTCAAATGTGGATCAGCACTGTCCACAAATCTTTCTCGGTGACTTCAATCTTCACTGGAATGACGTTGATGACCCTGCAGTGAATAGCCTCAAAACCTTCCTAGTTGACCTTAACATGATTCACATATGTGGCACCCCCACTCACAATCTAGGCGCGATCCTGGACCTTATTATCGCTAAACCCAACTTCATTCAACTTGACTCCATTGTCCTGTGTGACTGGACTGATCACCACTACCTCTCCTTCCACATCATGGAACAGTGGACTAAGTTAAAACCTCAGCCTCAGAAACCTAGTCACTGGAAACGATCCATCCGAAATGCAAACCTGGATGAAGTGATATCCCTTAGCAACATGACCTTACCTCCTCCTACTCAAATGTCTGGGGTTCATGACCTCACTGAGCACTACTCCAAATTGAGCATTCTGGACGCTATCACCCCCTTGCAACTAAAATGAAGGTCCACCAAAGACTCCAAACCATGGTTCAACGAGGGGTTAAATACAGACAGACGCAACCTTAGACTAGCCGAACGATCCTGGAGAGGCTCGCCATCTCTTGAACACCTTGTGCTCCTGAGAGGTAGGAGGAGCACGTACAATAAACACATTGAGAGCGCTAAAGCGATCTTCTTCAGAAATCAACTTGATAAAGCCAGAAACAGGCCAAATAAGTTTTTTGAATTAGTTAAACTACAATCTAACAAACTTCACATTCTATCACCAACGGCCTCCGTTACACAGCCAAACTGTGATAATTTCTCTGACTTCTTGCTTGGAAAGATGGATATGATTAAAACTGATCTCCAAACATAGATGAACCAGCTGACAGACCCTTCCCCTCCCTCCCCCCAGTCACCCCATGTTCTAGGGTACACTCCCAAAAATAGCGCCCCCTGGAGCCTTCTCACACCCTTTGACGAAATAACAATGCTTAACATACTTACTACACTTAAACCCTCCAACCACTTCAATGACCCGCTACCACCCAGTTTCTTCAATTAAATGAAGAGGTCCCTAGCTCCAATCTGGACCAAGATTGTAAATGCCTCCTTACAGCAAGGTGCGATTCCTGACTGTCTAAAGGCTGGCCAGGTTATTCCCATTCTTAAAAAACCCTCTGCTGAGCAAGACGACCTTAATAACTTCCGCCCAATCACTACCATTCCTATGCTATCAAAGCTGCTTGAGAAATGTGTCCATGTCTAACTTTGTAGCCACATTAATCAATTCCAGCTTCTTGATCAATTCCAATCGGGCTTTCACCAGGGTCATAGCACCGAAACAGCCATTACCCACATCATGGATGACGCTCTAAAAATGCTGGATTGGAACGAAGCTTGCCTTCTAATCCTCCTTGACCTCTTGTCAGCTTTTGATACGGTCAAACATGACAACCTCTTGGATATACTGGAAAAGAGGATGGGTCTCTCAGGATCAGTTCTGAATTGGTTTGCCTAATTTCTTCATAACAGATCGCAAAGAATTAAAGTCAATCACTCCCTCTCCAACTCTTCTCTGATCACTCTGGGGGTCCCTCAATGGATCTCGCTCTCACCAACACTCTTCAACTTGTTCATGGAGCCCTTAACGCAAATGCTCAAATCATCCAATATACTGTATCACATGTACGCGGACGATACCCAATTGTACCTGTAGATCTCCTCCCCCGAAGACATCAGTTCACTCAATTTGACCCTACTCAAAACCCGACACTGGTTGACTTCCAATCATCTCAACTTAAACTCCATCAAAACAGAATTTCTCCTTATCTCCCCTCCCAAACAGACCTCTAGTATCACTGAATACATGAAGCAGCTTACGGCTCTCAACTGTGTTCCGTACATCATTGACTCTACCTAATCTCTCGGAATAGTACTTGATAAGGCCCTGATCCTACAGGAGCACATCAGCGCCGCCACCAAAAGAACGATCTTCCAAATGAGCATACTAAGAAAGCTAAAACCCTTCCTTCCTCCGGAAGACTTGAAGTCTGCTGTTCAAGCACTAGTCATCTCCAGATTGGAGTATGGGAGCTCAACTCTCTGTGGGCTTCCGAGCTACAAGTTGGCCCCGCTGAGGGCCTCTCTGAACTCGGCGGCTAGGCTCATCACAGGATCCAAAAGAAATAACCACATCACGCCGGATTTGAAAACTCTAAACTGGATTCCTATTGAGGCTAGGATTCATCTTAAAATTGCTTGCATGGCGCACAAAACCCTTCACTTTAACACTCCTCTGTACCTCGCCCGGAAACTGGAACTCTCGGGTGGTTGCAGATCTTTGAGGAGCTCAAACACTTTACTGCTGAAACCACAAACATTTCAAAGAAAGAAAACCTATAACCAAGCCTTCTCCGGCATCACCCCGAGAATATGGAACGCCCTGTCTCCGGAAATCAGACTGCATCCCTCAACGTCCTCTTTCAAAAAAGAAGTCAAAGCACTTCTTATGCATACGTTCCAAACCTGTATTGTAACTACTCTCCCCGGAAACAATGCGCTGAGACCCCCACTCACACGTCTGCTCCTTTACTGTATTCTTGTGTTGTTCTGTTACTGCAGTACTCTTGTTTACCAATTTATCCTGCCCTGTCGGATTGTTGCTCCCGTCGTTATGTGAAGCGCTCTGATACCCGCTTGGGTCACGTTCGCTCTATATAAAACTTTATTAATAAAATAAATAAATAGATGAATAACAGCTGCCTTAAGCTCAACTCAGACAAGACAGAAGTCCTCATCCTTGGATCCACCCCCTCCGCATGAAACGATATCTGGTGGCTCCCTGCGCTAAGAACTCCTCCCACCACGGCGGGCCACGCACGAATCCATGGCATCATACTGGACACATCACTCACTATAGACCACCGGATCGACTCAGTATCCTCGGCCTGTTTCAATACCCTCTGCCTGCTTCGAAAGACCTTCAAATGGATCCCCACTGGATCTAGAAGGACTGTCACTCATGCGCTCATCAGCAGACTTGACTACAGCAATGCACTCTATGCCAGGGTTACCCAGAAAAATATCCGCAAGCTCCAGAATGTCCAGAACACCACAGCCAGACTGGTCCTTGACCTCCCCCGTTAAAGCCACATCACTCAACACCGCTGCGAACTTTACCAGCTCCCGGCAGTCAGAATAATAACCATCAAACTCCTCACCCATGCTTACAAGGCTCTCCACAACGCCGAACCAGCATGCCTGAACAGCCACCTCTCCTTCCACGCACACAAAATTCAACTTCGCTCCATGCTTCGCCCAGCTTGCCCTGGCCTCCGTCCCACAGATCCGCAGGACCAGAACCGGAGGAAAGTCCTTCTCCTTCCTCGCTGCCATGACCTGGAACACCCTACCCCTCCACCTCAGACTATCTCCCATGCAGTCCCAGCTGCAGTGCTTAATTTGAGCCAGTGGTTGCCAGTGGGGCTCACTGGCACTCGTTTTGGGGGGACTAGCACTTATTCTTCCTCATAGGTCATTTCCTGAGAACAAGAGGGGAAAATAAACAAAGGGAAAAGGAGAAAGAGAAGGACAGTAAAAACTGTCACAAAGGAAGAAATCAGGAACATACAAGGGGCAGGTTGATCCTTGTGGTCAATTAAATATCTATATGTGGATTCCAGACTACACAGTGTAAGAAAGTGCCACTCTTTGACATGGTTACCCCCACATTTTGCTCACTGGTACTGATGATGTTGATTGGTAGTGCACTGGGTACCTGCTAACCGGGCACCAGTGCCCTTGCCCTTAAAACTAAGCTAATGTTCAATTATAACCCAATTGACAGGGACTTTAGCACCCTTGTAAGTTCCTAGTAAATGGTACCCCTGGTACCCAATGTACGAGTACTAAAGAGGGTCCCTAAGGGCTGCTACATGTATTATGCCACCCTAAGGAACGCACACACAAACTGCATGCAAACTGCTATTGCAGGATGCGTGAAATAGTGCAAACCATTCTTAAAACTCAAGGTGTGCCATGCCCATATACACTGCATGTACTATATGTAAGTCACCCCTACAGCAGGCCTTACAGCCTCAGATGTGCTGTCATATTACATGTGAAAGCCCATCTGTATGAGCAGATGTGTCCCTGTAATGCCTAGTTCCATTGCTAGACAATGAAGGGATCAGGACGCCATCTTAAGGACATGTACCGGGCACTGGTCATTATGTGTTACCCAGCTACATGCGAGTTACCCAGCTACATGATGGCTCCACTGAGAATAATGGTGTTTTGTATCAAACATCTCGTCTTAATAAATCTATACTGATGCCAGTATCGGATTTATTATGACATGCACCCAGAGGGCACATTAGAAGTACGTCCTAAAATCCTACTAGTCACATAGTGTACTGGCTGACTGGTGTCTTCTAGTCTGCCACCACAGATGACTTTCTGCCTCCCTTCAAGGGAAAGCCCATGCTCTTAGAGGTCAAACAATGCCTGCTCTGGTGGAAGATGTTCACACCTCCTCCAGCAAGATGGCTATTTTTTTAGCGTATCAAGGCCTGAGGCTTCAAAGTCTCTGCAGCCTGTGATATGTGTGTACAGCTTCCCCCCCAGACCTGGGGAATGCTACCCCTCCCCTGGGGCCCGTTTTGCACTAGAGCAGGAGGGAAATTAGATACTCAGAAGGCGTGTCACACAGGCTAAGCACTCCAACGAAGGGGTTTATTATCTTGGGTTTTGTGAAACTTGGAACTCTGGGTCAGGGTTATCCTCGCAGGAAGTGGTCAAATAAGGGGTGTAAACACCCCAGGGGTAAGTCTTTGGACCTTGACTACTACCCTAAATGCCCCTAAATTCAGTGTTTAGGTGTCCCCCGACACCAGACCAACAGATTCATCTACATTGAAACCAAATAAGGACTAAGTAGAGTTGACAACGATGAGAACAGAATACCTGCACTGAACATGGTGCCAAACCCCTCCTGGCTGCTTGCACCTCGACAGTCACAAAGACGGACTCTTCCAAAAGCTGTACATCCTCACCAAACCCTTGGAGGACTGTCCAGCGCTTCAACAACCACTTAGCATCTCCCTTGGGGTGGAGAAGCCAATCCCCTGAATCTACAGGAACCGACCACACTTGTCCGGTACATCATTTTGCTGGCCATGTAGAGGTTTTCATGGTTCCAGGAGGTCAGTCCCATCTCCCTACCTTATTTCGATGCGCTAGACCATCCAGGAGCCCCCCCTCCCTGCACCATTATCCTTGGTACTGGAGCACTTACAGGAACCAAGGCTTGTTAATGTCCAGCCCGGCCCCCACCGCTGTCAAAGCTGACATGCATGACGAGGGACTTCAGGACTGGTGAGGCTCACACCGAGAGTGGCTCTGCTGTCGTATTTTCCTTCCCTCTACAGGTCAAACCGAGAACCTCCAAGGCAAGTGGCCAGCCTGCCAAACACCTCTGCACCAAAGCCCCACAGCCCAGGTTCACCGCAAGGAACTGTGCCCCCTTGTTTTAAAGACCCTCACTAGCCTAGCCCTCCTTTGGGTTCTGCCGGATTTGTCCCCCCTTGCAGCCTTTGTTTTCAGGTGACCATTGCTTTCTGGGGCAAATGAACTAAAACTGCTGGTGGTTCTTTGGACTGTGGCCCTCTAGCACCTTAAGTTCCAAAGGGCACCCACGGGCTTCGACTACAAGTATGTTTTTGCAGTATTTGTCTTTCCTCCTATAGGATAACATTACTGCATTTAAGGCTCATACCTCAAAGATCATTATTCGTGTATTTTACTGTTTTCCTGTGAAATCGATAACTCCAAAGGTACTCACCTGATTCTGATAATCTTGGTGTCTAAAATTATATAAAAATGTGTTCTTTTTAGAAGTTGGTCTCGAATTCCTTCTGGAGTGTGTATACCTTTATTTATTCTGTGTGTCCAACAAATACTTAACACTCCTCTCCAATAAGCCTAAGCTGCTCTACCACACTACCACAAATAAAGCACTTGGGATTATTAAATTAAGCCATGCGAACCAATAAGGGTCGCCTGGACTTTTTGCATGGTGTGCTCTTACATTGCCCCACTACATAAAAAGCCAGCTTCCTACACACAGCCTTGGTATTTGGCACTCTGACCTTTTAATAGCACCGACTGCTGGCTTCTGAGCAGAGCTTTGAGCAGCTGCACTCATTCTTTTATAAATTAAGCACTGCCTAGCTGACAGGCAGAACAACATATGGGAGGGTGTGCACTACTAGAGTAATGAAACCATCTTGTAAACAATACAGAATGCGACATTTGGAACAGTTGAGTAGTGACCGTACTTCCTCTGTCTTGTGATTGTAGACCGCCATATACTATTCAGGCCACAATCTGGAAACATTGCATTTTCTATTCAGCATGAAGCTGAGTCTTATGTTGGTCTGTCTCTACACTGAACAAAAGTAAGATCACCCTCTTATCATCAATGCGTTATACCAGTAAAAGAGAATTTATCGGATGCACACTTGCTGTCTTATGCTACGGAGTCTTATTATACTGTCATGCCATGCAAAAATACAGTCATGCAGTACACTTGCTACTCCTGACAAAAATTGGTCCTGAGATCCTCATAGAAGGGGAGAATGCTGCTGGTCTTTAGGGGAAAATATTATGCACTGATTAGCAGAAAAACATAGCAGCCTCCATTTTAAAATGGTAGGCACAAGCACCACACTCTTAACATACATAATTTTTCCCACTGTCCTGCCCGTTGTTTGTCTTTGCAGTGGAGCTCATAGTAATAGCTATAAGAGGACACCAACACATCAAGGGGTTGGAATTCAGAGTAGTGGGGGGCATATATCATCTGTGCCTCTTTGTGAACGGCATTCTATTGACTATTCCCAACTGCCTTATTTAAGCCACTCAACCAGTTCGAAAAAGTGGCAGGTACCGAATAATGCAATCAGCAATGCTAGGAGTCGACCCCCAAATAGGAGATGGAGTACCTTAAGGAAAGCTTTGGGCTGTCATGGAATGAGTCAAAATTAAAATCTCACAGGGAAGCTTGAAAGGTAGAGTGCAGGTAACTGGCAGTGTTTGAAGAATCAACAACTTGAAGACTTGAGAAGGTGATAGCCCTTGTACATATCATGGTTGGGTTGAGTACATACCCTCAAAATGAATATCTGATAGAGACTTCTAGCCGCAGATTACTTAACTTTTAATATCCCCGGGCTTCAGACTGGATCCAGAAGATTTTCGAGCAGTACCTCTGAATGCCAGTTGGAGGCGTCTGAAGTGACATGGGCCGTAACTATATAGGTGCCACCTCGGTGGCGCTGACGTCATTTCTGTCCTTTCCGCTCCAGATAGCGCTGATCTGGATTGAGCTACCCTTCAGTCACTTTTTGACTGGTCTTTTTTGACTTTTTGTCTACTTTTTCGAGATTTCATCTCTTGGTGTGAGGATGTCACCCCAGAAACTGACTGGTTTCAAACCATGTGAGGTCTGTCATCTGCAAATGTTGGTGACAGACCCCCCCAACTTGGTCTGTTTGTGATGTCTGGAGCCAGGACGCAACTCCAAGGCATGTGAGGACTGCCACGCCGTGCACCTGAAAGCGCAGAGGGAGCAATCCCTCAATCTCCCTGCCATCTGACGTTGGTGGATTCTGCAAAGCCTGAGGTCTCATTGGTGTGGGAGGTCCCAGGACCATTTGCAGAGCCCCACCCGATGTTCTTCGTTGCCCTCAAAGTCAACATGAAAGTTGGGTAAGTCTCACAATCACAAGAAGTCCAAACACTCTTTGAGTTCCCAGCATCCATTGAAGTCATCCGACAAGATGAGGGAACGTCAGCACTCCAGGCCCCATGAGTCAGCAGGGCCTGACTCTGTGTTCGCTCTGCAGTTACCCGATTTTCCCAGTCCCCAAGTGACCCCCACCCATCTGAAGGAGTTTTATGAGGCCATGTGCCTCATCTTTTGGCATTCTGGCCCCTCTTGAGTGCCTTTGCTCACTGGATCTGGAGCGAAGCCGACGGCGAGACAGAGTCCTTCCTCTTTGCCTGCCTCAGTGCCAGCGCTGCCCATAGGCGGTGCCATCCCCATCTTCATTCCCAACTTTAACACAGAGTCGAATGGGCATCCTGTGGCACCGACTGAGGACATCCTTTCCGGAGCGCAGCCAGCGACGTTTGGCGGGGTTCTGTGGACCCTTATGGAGAAGCCCAGTTGAGGATTAAAACTTGTAGGAAGAACTGGATGAGGCCAGCAGGTTAGACACCTCATCGGACAACTGGCCTGGTTTCCCGTCGTACTGTGGCTACTGAGCCTCTTTTGCAGTGGTTGTGCTCAGGGCACTTGAGGTCCTGGACCTTAACATAGCCTCAGTGGCAGTCAAGACTAATGACTTGACAGAGGTGCTCCAGCAGGGAGTCGCCCCCTCAGAGCCCTTACTTCCATTCACTGAAGCCCTTACCAACATCATACTTGGGACCTGGTCCAAACCCTGCACAGGGGTTCTTGTCAATAGAATGATTGCCTTCTGCCATCGCCCGCTCCTGAGGATCCCAGTTTTCTTTCCCATCACCCCACACTGGAGAGCTTTGTGGTCCAAGCCTCCTCAACCCACATTCACCCTGGCGCATTCCCAGGACACCTTTGGTTAGAGAACGTTCTCTTCCACCAGCCTGGCACTGCGGTCGGTGAACACCATGTGCCAATTGGGCACTTATTCCCATACACAAAGGGATTCGGTTGCACAAGTGCTATACTCTCTCAGGCTCTTGATGATGGGAGAGATACAGCAAAGTTCTCCATCAGATGTGATTTTGACACAACTGACTCACTGGGTAGAGCAATATTATCGTTGGTGGCCTTGGGGCACCATACCTGGCTTAGAACATCTGCTTTTTTCAGGGGATGTCCAGGCGTCTCTCATGGACATGTCCTTTGATAGCTCTTGCCTCTTTGGAGACCAGGCAGATTCAGCACTGGAGTGTATCAAGGACAGCAGGGCAAGGGCCTGGTCATTTAATTTGTCTATGACCCTTCATCAACCCCTTTCACGGCTACAGAAGGGGTCCCCAAAAGTGCCCATACCCTCCGAGCCACCAGGGGCCTGCAGGCTTCCCAGCATTTTCATGGCCGAGGGCACAGGTCCCAGAGACCCTGTGGGACAGGCAGTCAGATCAGTCCACCACCCCACTGGTAGCTGCTGCCGCCAAGCATCTTTAGTACGCCGTCAGACCATCATGGGGGCCCAGTGGGAGGCAGGAAATGCCATCACCTCCCCCACTGGAGCTCAGTAAAATTAGACAGTTGGGTACTCCAGATAGTCCAGAGGGGCTACTCCCTCCCCTTTGTGACACACCCACCACCCACTCACAATCGGCTGACGGAGGACCATTTCATAATGCTCCGTGAAGAAGTGCAGGCTCTCTTGGCCAAGGGAGCCATAGAGAGAGGGTGCCTGTATCAGATTAAGGGCGTGGTTGTTATTCCTGCTACTGCCTGATGCCAACGAATTATGTAGAATGTTGTCTTATCCTGGATATGCGATTGCACAACCTCTTCCTGAAGAAGGAGAAATTCAAAATGCTCACACTTGCAAGTTTTGTCTTTCCTAGATCCGGGATAATGGATGGTAGCGTTGGACTTGCAGGATGCATATTTCCACTTACCCTTGCTGCCAGCTCACTGTGGCCCACAAGCACTTTCAGTTTGCTGTGATACCTTTTGGCCTTACCAGTGCCCCTCAGGTGTTCACCAAAGTGATGGAAGTGGTTGCAACTCATCTGCAGAGGTCACGGATTTCAATCTTCCCCTACCTCGATGACTGGTTGTTGAAGGCGAGCTCACCCCTGGCAGTTGTCACCAACCTTCAGACTACGGCGAACCTCCTGCACTCGTGGGGGTTTACTATCAATGTGCGGGAGTTGCACCTCACTCCCTCTCAGACTCTCTCTGTCATCTTAGCTGTTTCCAACAGAGGTCAGTTTTGGGCTTGTCCTCCCGAGTGGCGAGTCCAGTTGCACATGCAGGCTCTGCAGTAGGACCTGAAGGCTCAGTGGGCACATCAGGTAAACTCTACGACATGGTCCAGATCTCGGAGGTAACTGCAAAAGACCTAGAGTGGTAGCTAACAAATCACGATTGGGTCAGTGGCAGACACCTCTCCATTCCCCAACCAGTTCTAACAGAGAGAGCTGGAGATCAGAGAACTCTGTTCTCCAGGAGAGTCCCAACTTCACATAAACCTGTTGTAGTTTTGCACGATTCTCTTGGAGTTAAAAGCCTTTCTTCCTTCGATCAAGGGAAGGCTGGTGTAGGTGCTCACGAACAACAACACCGCCATGTAGTACTGCAACAAACAGTGCAGGGTGGTGTCGCAAACCCTGTATCTGAAAGAAACACGTTAGTTAGATTCCTCACCTTAGAATATCCCCAGGCGTCAGACTGGATCCGGAAGATTTTTCGTCAGCAATACCCCTTGCGCGTCGCTAGGCGTCGTCTGCGGCTCCGCGTCCGTCGTCGGCGTCATGCCGGAATGACGTCGTCGGAGTACTTAGACGCCGCCCTCGCGCGCTGACGTCAGTTCTTCTTTTTTCCGCGCCAGTAAGCGCAGATCCGGGAGAGCTACCCCTTTAGTCAATTTTTGACTAACTTTTTGATCCTTTTTGATCCTGTCAATCGACTCCGGTGCCGGTACGATGCCTGGTTTTAAAGCCTGTGCTGACTGTAACCGCCTGATGTCGGTTACGAACCATCACCGCCGGTGCCTGTACTGCTTGGGCCTCGACCGCGACGCGGAGTCGTGCTCGGACTGTAAGGCCCTGACCTCGAAGGCTAGACGGGAGCGGTCCCGTAAGCTTCTCGAGATTCGCCACGCGGCTCCGCGCGCCTCTCGATCCCGGTCCAGGAGGAGGTCCAAGGATCGGTCGCGGAACCGCAGCCGACGTCACCATCGGTCGTCGGGATCCAAGTCTTCGGGTAAGTCGAAGCATTCCAAGAAGTCCAAGAGGCGACATCGCTCTTCGGACTCCCCTCGCCGGTCGCGCGACTCGGCCGAGGGTCAGGGTGGTTCCACCCCCGCGGCTCCGGCGGAGCCGCAGGCGCCGCGCACGTCCCCATACCCTCCGGTCCCTGGGACTAACGCGACGCCGGCGGAAGTCAGTGCCTTCCTCTCGGCCATGAGGAACCTGGCTCCGCCGTCGGCGCCCGCTGGTGCGCCTTCGGGCCCCGCGGACCCGACTGGGCTGCCTTGCCTGCCGGTAGCTCCGGCCCCGGCGCCGTTGACGGCTCCGGCCTCGACGCCGCAAGCGCCCGAGGGACCCGTTCTCGAGTCCCCGTCGACGCCGGTTGACCTCGTCACGCCTCCTCCGCCGGCGTCGACACCGGTACCACCCCCGACGCCGACGTCGACTCCGCTCGACGTCGTGCCCCAGTTCAGTCCCGCTCCGGGCCCGGCGCCGGTCCTGCGTCGATGGACGCCGAGATCGACGCCGCTAGAGACACATTTTGTCTACCGCCCGGCTCCGTTACTTTCTCCTCTACACCAGGAGTCGGATGATGGGGACTACTGGGAGGGATCCGAGGATCCTATGGCCACTCAGGCCCAACTGTCCCAGGACTGGGCAGATGAACTGGGGGAGGCCAGTGGTCTGGATACCTCGCCAGACACTGGATTCATCTCTCCTCCGACTGTGGCTTCGGAGGAGGGTGCTGCTTTCTCCGTGGTGCTACGCAAGGCGGCCGCAGCCCTTGGTCTTGAGCTGCCTGCTGTGGCTGTGAGGACTAACATCCTCACTGAGGTGCTTCAGTCTGCCGCATGCTCCAATGAGCCTCTGCTGCCGTTCAATGAGGCCCTCACTGACGTTCTACAGGGCACCTGGTCCAAGCCCTCCACAGTTCCTCCTGTGGACAGGAACGTCGCCAGGCGCCACCGCCCTGCTCCGGGCGACCCCAGTTTTCTGTCCCAACACCCTACCCCTGAGAGCCTGGTTATCCAGGCCTCCACCTCCCAATTCTCTTTCCCGACCGCCCCGCCGGACCGGGATTCCAAGAGACTAGAGCAGTTTGGCAAGAAGCTGTTCTCTTCCCTTAGTTTGGGCCTGCGGTCTTTGAACACCGCTTGTCTCTTGGACCGTTATTCCCACTCTCTGTGGGATGCGGTGGAGGACGCGCTGCCCCTGTGTCCAGAGGAGGTCCGGACACGACTTACCCAGGCTCTGGCCGATGGGAGGGATGCCGCGCGACATGCTATACGATGTGGGCTTGACACCACGGACTCGCTGGGTAGGGCCATTTCTACCTCAGTGGCGCTTCGACGTCACGCCTGGCTGCAGTCCACGTCATTTTCGGGTGATGTCCAGAGCTCTCTCATGGACATGCCCTTTGATGGCACTCGCCTTTTTGGCGAGAAAGCGGACAGTGCGCTGAATCGCTTTAAGGACTCCCGGGCTACGGCCAAGTCCTTGGGCCTCTTGGCCCCGCGGTCGCAAACATCCGCCTTTCGCCCCTTTCGTGGCCAAGGAAGGGGTGCCTCCTCACGTACGCCTAGTCACCAGCCGCAGAACCAACCTGCGCGCGGTCGCGGACGTGGTTTCTGCCGAGGCGGTTCTGGAGGACGACGAGGTCAGTCCACATCCACCCCGGCAGCATCCGCCTCAAAACCTTCCTAGTCCGAGCTATCTGAAAGAAACACGTTAGTTAGATTCCTCACCTTAGAATATCCCCAGGCGTCAGACTGGATCCGGAAGATTTTTCGTCAGCAATACCCCTTGCGCGTCGCTAGGCGTCGTCTGCGGCTCCGCGTCCGTCGTCGGCGTCGTGCGCCGGGATGACGTCGTCGGAGTACTTAGACGCCGCCCTCGCGCGCTGACGTCAGTTCTTCTTTTTTCCGCGCCAGTAAGCGCAGATCCGGGAGAGCTACCCCTTTTAGTCTTTTTTGACTAAATCTTTTTGATCATTTTTGATCCTTGTCTGTCGACATCTGGTGCCGGTAGGATGCCTGGGTTCAAGGCTTGTGAAGATTGTCATCGACTGATGTCGGTGACCGATCACCACCGCCGGTGCCTCTACTGCTTAGGCCTCGACCACGACGCGGAGTCGTGCAACGACTGTCAGGCCCTGACTTCGAAGGATAGCCGGGAGCGGTCCCGCAAGCTTCTCGAGCTTCGCCACTCGGCTCCGCGTCGTGCGCGATCCCGGTCCAGGAGGAGGTCCAAGGATCGCTCGCGGAGCCCTAGCCGACGCCACCATCGATCGTCGGGCTCCAAGTCGTCGGGTAAGTCCAAACACTCAAAGAAGTCCAAGAGGCGACATCGCTCTTCGGACTCCCCTCGCCGGTCGCGCGACTCGGCCGAGGGTCCAAGTGGTTCCACCCCCGCGGCTCCGGCGGAGCCGCAGGTGCCGCGTCCGCCCCCATACCTTCCGGTCCCTGGGGCTGACGCGGCGCCGGCGGAGATCAGTGCCTTCCTCTCGGCCATGAGGAGCCTGGCCCCGCCGTCGACGCCCGCTGGCGCGCCTTCGGGCCCCGCGGGCTCGACTGGGCGACCTCGCGTGCCGGCGGCTCCGGCCCCGGCGCCGTCGACGACTCCGGTCTCGACGCCGCAGGTCCCCGCGGGGCCCATGCCTGGGCCCCAGTCGACGCCGGTTGACCTTGTCACTCCTCCACCGGCGCCGACGCCTGAACCACCGACGCCGTCACCGGCGCCGCCGACGCCTGTGACGCCGACGCCCCAGTTTAGCCCTCATCCGGACCCGACGCCGGCACGGCGTCCGCCGACGCCGCATCCGACGCCGCTAGAGTCCTACCATCTCTACAGTCCGGTTCCGATCATTCCTCCTGTTTATCAGGAATCGGAAGAAGGGGGCGACTGGGAGGGGTTCGAGGACCCTCTGGCTGTTCAGTCACAGCTTTCTCAGGACTGGGCAGATGAACTGGGGGAGGCCAGCGGGCTGGACACCTCGCCAGACGCTGGATTCACTTCTCCTCCGACCGTGGCTTCGGAGGAGGGTGCAGCATTTTCTGTGGTGCTGCGCAAGGCGGCTGAGGCCCTTGGGCTCGAGTTGCCTGCCGTGGCTGTGAGGACCAACATCCTCACTGAGGTGCTTCAAACCTCAGCAAGCTCCACTGAGCCTCTGCTGCCGTTTAACGAGGCCCTCACTGACGTTCTGCAGGGCACCTGGTCCAAGCCCTCCACAGTTCCTCCTGTGGATAGGAACGTTGCCAGGCGCCACCGCCCTGCTCCGGGCGACCCCAGCTTCCTGTCCCAACACCCCACCCCCGAGAGTCTGGTTATCCAGGCCTCTACTTCCCAATCCTCCTTCCCGACCGCTCCGCCGGACCGGGATTCCAAGAGACTCGAGCAGTTTGGCAAGAAACTGTTCTCGTCCCTTAGTTTGGGCCTGCGGTCTTTAAATACCGCCTGTCTCTTGGACCGTTATTCCCATTCCCTGTGGGATACGGTGGAGGACGTGCTGCCCCTGTGTCCGGAGGAGGTCCGGACGCGTCTTACCCAGGCTCTGGCCGATGGGAGGGATGCAGCACGGCACGCCATAAGATGTGGGCTTGACACCACGGACTCGCTAGGTCGGGCGATTTCCACCACGGTGGCGCTCCGCCGCCACGCCTGGATGCGGTCCACGTCATTTTCCGGGGATGTCCAGAACACCCTCATGGACATGCCCTTTGATGGCACTCGCCTGTTTGGTGAGAAGGCGGACAGTGCGCTGAACCGCTTTAAGGACTCCCGGGCTACGGCCAAGTCCTTGGGCCTCTCGGCTCCGCGGGCGCACACCTCCGCTTTTCGCCCCTTTCGTGGCCAAGGAAGGGGCGCCTCCTCACGTCCGCAAAGCCACCAGCCGCAGAACCAACCTGCGCGCGGTCGTGGACGTGGCTTCCGCCGTGGCGGAAATGGAGGCCGACGTGGTCAGCCCACATCCACCCCGGCAGCATCCGCCTCAAAGCCTTCCTAGTCCGAGCTTTCAGGCCCATACCACGCCAGTGGGCGGCAGAGTTCGCCATCACCTGCTCCACTGGCGGTCCATAACATCGGACAGGTGGGTGCTGCAAATCGTCCGAAGGGGCTACTCCCTCCCCTTCGAGACGACCCCTCCAGCCATGCCACCGCAGCACCACCGTATCTCGGGGGATCATTTGGATCTTCTCCGCGAGGAAGTTTCGGCTCTCTTGGCCAAGGGGGCCGTCGAGCGCGTTCCGAGTCCAGAAGTAGGTCGTGGTTGTTATTCCCACTACTTTCTGGTTCCCAAGAATGGCAAGGGGGGCCTGCGCCCTATCTTGGACCTCCGGAACGTCAATGCCTTCCTCCGAAAGGAAAGGTTCAAGATGCTAACGTTGGCTCAGGTTTTAGCTGCCCTAGACCCTGGAGACTGGATGGTAGCGTTGGACTTGCAGGACGCATATTTCCATATCCCCGTCCTGCCGGCCCACCGGCGTTACCTGCGGTTCACGGTGGGCCAAGAGCACTTTCAGTTTACCGTGCTCCCCTTCGGCCTCACCAGTGCCCCTCGGGTGTTCACGAAAGTGATGGCGGTGGTCGCAGCTCATCTGCGCAGATCTGGGGTCCCAGTCTTCCCCTATCTCGACGACTGGTTGTTGAAGGCGGGCTCGCCCCAGGCAGTCGTCTCCCACCTCCAGACTACGGCGGATCTCCTGCATTTGCTGGGGTTTTCCATCAACGTGCCGAAGTCACACTTGAGTCCCTCTCAGAAGCTCCTCTTCATCGGAGCGGTTCTCGATTCGGCGCAGTTCCGGGTCCATCCACCGGAACAGCGGGTCCGGGATATACAGGCCCTGATTCCCATCTTTCGGCCTCTATCCCGGGTTTCGGTCAGGTTAGTGTTGCGGCTTCTGGGGCTGATGGCCTCCTGCATCCTACTAGTGCATCACGCCAGGCGGCGCATGCGGGCTCTGCAGTGGGACCTGAAGTTTCAGTGGGCCCAGCATCACGGCAACCTGTCCGACCATGTCTTGATCTCGGAGGGTACTGCACAGCAGTTGCAGTGGTGGCTCACGGACCGCGAGTGGGTCAAGGGCAAGAGCCTCTCCCTTCCCCAACCGGAGCATGTCGTAGTGACGGATGCGTCCCTCTTGGGATGGGGTGGCCATATGGGAGAGGCGGAGATCAGAGGCCTCTGGTCTCCGGCGGAGTCTCGTCTCCACATCAACCTGTTGGAGTTGAGAGCGATCCGGCTTGCACTGAAAGCCTTCCTTCCCTCTGTCAGGGGAAGTGTCGTGCAGGTGTTCACGGACAACACCACCGCCATGTGGTACTGCAACAAACAGGGCGGGGTGGGGTCGTGTACCCTTTGTCAGGAGGCTCTGCGCCTCTGGACATGGCTGGAACACCAGGGCGTCACCCTAGTGGTTCAACATCTGGCGGGCTCTCTGAACGCCAGAGCAGACGAACTCAGCCGCCGGTGCATGATGGATCACGAATGGCGTCTGAACTCCGAAGTGGTGCAAGGCCTCTTTCAGCAGTGGGGAGAGCCTTGGTTAGATCTATTCGCCACCGAAGAGAACGCGCAATGTCAGCAGTTCTGTGCGTTGGAATTTCCAGGGCGGCACTCGCTCGGCGACGCTTTTCGTCACGAGTGGAGTTGCGGTCTGTTGTACGCCTTTCCGCCTATACCACTTTTGCCCAGAGTGCTGAAGAAGATCAGGCACGACCGGGCCCAAGTCATCTTGGTGGCTCCGGATTGGGCACGAAGATACTGGTATCCCGAGCTACTCAGTCTGTTGACCGATCCCCCGATACGTCTGCCCCTTCGGGAGGATCTTCTGTCGCAGCAGCAGGGGACGGTCCTCCACCCGAACCTGTCCAGCCTCCACCTCCATGCGTGGAGATTGAGCGGCGGCAGTTGATGCCATTTGACTTGCCTCCTGAAGTCTGTGATATCATTCTGGCAGCCAGGCGTCCCTCCACAAAGTCGGTATACGCCTGCCGGTGGAACAAATTTGTGGCATGGTGCACAGCAAAGGCTGTGGATCCCCTTTCCGCCCCTCTTTCTGAGGTTCTCCTCTTCCTTCTTTCTCTGGCCCGGCAGGGCTCTGCCCTGGGCACCCTGAAAGGTTATCTTGCTGCCATCTCCGCCTTCTTGCGGCTTCCTGATCAGCCTTCTCTTTTCAAGTCCCCTGTGGTTACACGCTTTCTCAAAGGCATTACACACACGTTCCCTCCTGTCCCTTTTGTAATGCCTCAGTGGGACTTGAATCTGGTTTTGACATTCCTGATGTGCGCTCCCTTTGAGCCTCTTCACAATTGCCCTCTTCGTCTTCTAACTCTAAAGACTGCTTTTCTGGTAGCCATCACCTCGGCTAGACGGGTGAGTGAGCTCCAGGCTTTATCTTCAAAGCCTCCTTTTCTATCTGTTCATCCGGACAAGGTTGTCCTTCGGCCTCGTCCCTCCTTTCTTCCTAAAGTGGTGACTCCATTTCACCTTGGGCAGTCTGTCACCTTGCCCACCTTCTTTCCGCCTCCGCATCCTTCCAAAGAGGAAGAGAGGCTCCACCGTCTGGACCCAAAACGTGCGCTCTCCTTCTATCTGGACCGCACAAAACAGTTCCGGGTGGACGACCAGCTTTTTGTTGGGTACGTGGGCGCTAAGAAGGGGAAAGCTGTGCACAAACGAACCATCTCTCGGTGGGTCGTTTTGTGTATCAAAATCTGCTATTCCTTGGCTAAAAAGGACCCTCCTGTTGGGCTGCGCGCCCATTCTACTCGGGCCACGGCGGCTACTACTGCCTTGGGACGGGGAGTCCCTTTGCAGGACATCTGTCAGGCGGCGACGTGGGCTTCGCTACACACGTTTGCCAGGCATTATTGCCTTGACAGCCAAGTCCGGAGGGATGGCTTCTTTGGCCGTTCTGTCCTCCAGGACTTTCTGGTGTGATCTTGGTTCGCAGACCCACCACCGGGGATGGTATTGCTTGGGTATCTATTCTAAGGTGAGGAATCTAACTAACGTGTTTCTTTCAGATGAACAAGTTACTAACCTTCGGTAACGATGTATCTGTAAGAAACATTAGTTAGTTAGATTCCTCACCGACCCTCCCATCCTCCCCGTTCTGCGAACTGACATCTAGGGTTAAGGTTGTCCTTTCAGGCCCCTAGATTTTATTTTTGGCACCAGTGTCGGTCTTTGCATGGCTCTGCGTTCCTGGCGCGGAAGGCTATGTACAAGAACTGACGTCAGCGCGCGAGGGCGGCGTCTAAGTACTCCGACGACGTCATCCCGGCGCACGACGCCGACGACGGACGCGGAGCCGCAGACGACGCCTAGCGACGCGCAAGGGGTATTGCTGACGAAAAATCTTCCGGATCCAGTCTGACGCCTGGGGATATTCTAAGGTGAGGAATCTAACTAACTAATGTTTCTTACAGATACATCGTTACCGAAGGTTAGTAACTTGTTCTTCAGGCCCATTCCACGCCAGTGGGCGGCAGAGTTCGCCATCACCTGCTCCACTGGCGGTCCATCACATCGGACAGGTGGGTGCTGCAAATCGTCCGAAGGGGCTACTCCCTCCCCTTCGAGACGACCCCTCCAGCCATGCCACCGCAGCACCACCGTATCTCGGGGGATCATTTGAATCTTCTCCACGAGGAAGTTTCGGCCCTCTTGGCCAAGGGGGCCGTCGAGCGCGTTCCGAGTCCAGAAGTAGGTCCTGGTTGTTATTCCCACTACTTTCTGGTTCCCAAGAAGGGCAAAGGGGGCCTACGCCCTATCTTGGACCTCCGGAACGTCAATGCCTTCCTCCGGAAGGAAAGGTTCAAGATGTTGACTTTGGCTCAGGTTCTAGCTGCCCTAGACCCCGGAGACTGGATGGTAGCGTTGGACTTGCAGGACGCATATTTCCACATCCCCGTCCTGCCGGCCCACCGGCGTTACCTGCGGTTCACGGTGGGCCAAGAGCACTTTCAGTTTACCGTGCTCCCCTTCGGCCTCACCAGTGCCCCTCGGGTGTTCACGAAAGTGATGGCGGTGGTCGCAGCTCATCTGCGCAGATCAGGGGTTCCAGTCTTCCCCTATCTCGACGACTGGTTGTTGAAGGCGGGCTCGCCCCAGGCAGTCGTCTCCCACCTCCAGACTACGGCGGATCTCCTGCATTTGCTGGGGTTTTCCATCAACGTGCCGAAGTCACACCTGAGTCCCTCTCCGAAGCTCCTCTTCATCGGAGCGGTTCTCGATTCGGCGCAGTTCCGGGTCTATCCACCGGAACAGCGGGTCCGGGATATACAGGCCCTGATTACCATCTTTCGGCCTCTATCCTGGGTTTCGGTCAGGCTAGTGTTGCGGCTTCTGGGGCTGATGGCCTCCTGCATCCTACTAGTGCATCACGCCAGGTGGCGCATGCGGGCTCTGCAGTGGGACCTGAAGTTTCAGTGGGCCCAGCATCACGGCAACCTGTCCGACCATGTCTTGATCTCGGAGGGCACTGCACAGCAGTTGCAGTGGTGGCTCACGGACCGCGATTGGGTCATGGGCAGGAGCCTCTCCCTTCCCCAACCGGAGCATGTCGTAGTGACGGATGCGTCCCTCCTGGGATGGGGTGGCCATATGGGAGAGGCGGAGATCAGAGGCCTCTGGTCTCCGGCGGAGTCTCGTCTCCACATCAACCTGTTGGAGTTGAGAGAGATCCGACTTGCACTGAAAGCCTTCCTTCCCTCTGTCCGGGGAAGTGTCGTGCAGGTGTTCACTGACAACACCACCGCCATGTGGTATTGCAACAAACAGGGCGGGGTGGGGTCGTGGACCCTTTGTCAGGAGGCCCTGCGCCTCTGGACGTGGCTGGAACACCAGGGCGTCACCCTGGTGGTTCAACATCTGGCGAGCTCTCTGAACGCCAGAGCAGACGAACTCAGCCGCCGGTGCATGATGGATCACGAATGGCGTCTGAACTCCGAAGTGGCGCAAGGTCTCTTTCAGCAGTGGGGAGAGCCTTGGTTAGATCTATTCGCCACCGAAGAGAACGCGCAATGTCAGCAGTTCTGCACGTTGGAATTTCCAAGGCGGCACTCGCTCGGCGACGCTTTTCGTCACGAGTGGAGCTGCGGTCTGTTGTACGCCTTTCCGCCTATACCACTTCTGCCCAGAGTGCTGAAGAAGATCAGGCACGACCGGGCCCAAGTCATCTTGGTGGCTCCGGATTGGGCACGAAGGTACTGGTATCCCGAGCTACTCAGTATGTTGACCGATCCTCCGATACGTCTGCCCCTTCGGGAGGATCTTCTGTCGCAGCAGCAGGGGACGGTCCTCCACCCGAACCTGTCCAGCCTCCACCTCCATGCGTGGAGATTGAGCGGCGACAGTTGATGCCATTTGACTTGCCTCCTGAAGTCTGTGATATCATTCTGGCAGCCAGGCGTCCCTCCACAAAGTCGGTATACGCCTGCCGGTGGAACAAATTTGTGGCATGGTGCACAGCAAAGGCTGTGGATCCCCTTTCCGCCCCTCTTTCTGAGGTTCTCCTCTTTCTTCTTTCTTTGGCCCGGCAGGGCTCTGCCCTGGGCACCCTGAAAGGTTATCTTGCTGCCATCTCTGCCTTCTTGTGGCTTCCTGATCAGCCTTCTCTTTTCAAGTCCCCTCTGGTTACACGCTTTCTAAAAGGCATTACTCACACGTTCCCTCCTGTCCCTTTTGTAATGCCTCAGTGGGACTTGAATCTTGTTCTCACATTTCTAATGTGCGCTCCCTTTGAGCCTCTTCATAATTGTCCTCTTCGTCTGCTGACGCTTAAGACTGCTTTTCTGGTAGCCATCACCTCGGCTAGACGGGTGAGTGAGCTCCAGGCTTTATCTTCAAAGCCTCCTTTTCTGTCTGTTCATCCGGACAAGGTTGTCCTTCGGCCTCGTCCCTCCTTTCTTCCGAAAGTGGTGACTCCATTTCATCTTGGGCAGTCTGTCACCTTGCCCACCTTCTTTCCGCCTCTGCATCCTTCCAAAGAGGAAGAGAGGCTCCACCGTCTGGACCCAAAACGTGCGCTCTCCTTTTATTTGGACCGCACAAAGCAGTTCCGGGTGGACGACCAACTTTTTGTTGGATACGTGGGTGCTAAGAAGGGGAAAGCGGTGCACAAACGGACCATCTCTCGGTGGGTCGTTTTGTGCATCAAAATTTGCTACTCCTTGGCAAAAAAGGACCCTCCTGTTGGGCTGCGCGCCCACTCCACTCGGGCCACAGCGGCTACTACTGCTTTGGGACGGGGTGTCCCTTTGCAGGACATCTGTCAGGCGGCGACGTGGGCTTCGCTACACACGTTTGCCAGGCATTATTGCCTTGACAGCCAAGTCCGGAGGGATGGCTTCTTTGGCCGTTCTGTCCTCCAGGACTTTCTGGTGTGATCTTGGTTCGCAGACCCACCACCGGGGATGGTATTGCTTGGGTATCTATTCTAAGGTGAGGAATCTAACTAACGTGTTTCTTTCAGATGAACAAGTTACTTACCTTCGGTAACGATGTATCTGTAAGAAACATTAGTTAGTTAGATTCCTCACCGACCCACCCATCCTCCCCGTTCTGCGAACCGACATCTAGGGTTAAGGATATCCTTTTCAGGCCCCTAGATTTTCTTTTTGGCACCAGTGTCGGTCTTTGCATGGCTCTGCGTTCCTGGCGCGGAAAGCTATGTACAAGAACTGACGTCAGCGCGCGAGGGCGGCGTCTAAGTACTCCGACGACGTTATTCCGGCGCACGACGCCGACGACGGACGCGGAGCCGCAGACGACGCCTAGCGACGCGCAAGGGGTATTGCTGACGAAAAATCTTCCGGATCCAGTCTGACGCCTGGGGATATTCTAAGGTGAGGAATCTAACTAACTAATGTTTCTTACAGATACATCGTTACCGAAGGTAAGTAACTTGTTCGTCAAGAGACTCTGCACCTTTGGACATTACTAGAACATCTGAAAGAAACACGTCAGTTAGATTCCTCACCTTAGAATATCCCCAGGCGTCAGGCTGGATCCGGAAAGATTTTTCGTCATTAATACCCTTGCGCGTCGCTAGGAGTCGTCTGCGGCTCCACGTCCGTCGTCTGCGTCGTGTGCCGGGATGACGTCGTCGGAGTACTTAGACACCGCCCTCGCGCGCTGACGTCCGTTCTTCTTTTTTCTGCACCAGACAACGCCGATCCGGGAAGAGCATACCCTTTTAGTCATTTTGTGACTAAACGTTTTGGACTATTTTGGTCAATTCTCGTCGACTCGACTCTGGTGCCGGTAGGATGCCTGGTTTTAAACCTTGTGACTCCTGTCACCGACTGATGTCGGTTACGGACCACCACCGCCGGTGCCTCTACTGCCTTGGGGCCGACCATGATGCCGAGTCGTGCCTCGACTGCCGGGCCTTGACTTCGAAGGCTAGGCGGGAGCGGTCCTGCAAACTACTTGAGCTCCGGCAGTCGGCTCCGTGCCGTTCCCGGCCGAGAAGGTGGTTGAGGGACCGGTTGCAGAGCCGCAGCCATCACCACCACTCGTCTGGTTCCAAGTCTTCGGGTAAGTCGAAGCATAGTAAGAAGTCCAAGAGGCGACATCACTCTTCGGGCTCACCTCGCCGTTCACGCGATCGGCCGAGGGTTCGTGTGGTACCACCCACGCGGCTCCATCGGAGCTGCAGGAGTCACGTCCGTCCCCGTACCTGCCGGTCCCTGGGACTGATGCGACTCCGGCAGAGATCAGTGCCTTCCTCTCGGCCATGAGAGGCCTGGCTCCGCCGTCGATGCCTGCCGGCGTGCCTTTGGACCCCGCGGGCTCGACTGGGAGGCCTAGCGAGCCGGCGGCTCCGGCCCCGGCGTCGACTCCAGTCCCGACGCCGCAGGTCCCCGCGGGATCCAGGCCTGGATCCCAGTCGGCGCCGGTCGACCTCACGACCCCTCCGCCAGCGCCGACTCCGGTGCCACCTCCGTTGCCGTCTTCGGAAGACGCCGTTCCCCGGTTCAGTCCAGGTCCGGGCCCGGCGTCGGAGCGGCGCCGTCTGGCGCCGATGGGTGGCAATTTCATCTTTCGCCCGGCTCCGATCATTCCACCTGTCTACCAGGAATCGGATGACGGTGACGACTGGGAGGGGTCTGATGAGTTATCACAGGACTGGGCAGACGAGCTGGGGGATGCCAGTGGTCTTGACACCTCCCCTGACACTGGCTTCATCTCTCCTCCGACCGTGGCTTCGGAGGAAGGTGCTGCATTTTCTGTGGTGCTGCGCAAGGCGGACGAAGCCCTTGGGCTGGAGCTACCTTCTGTGGCCGTGAGGACTAACCTCCTCGCTGAAGTGCTCCACCGTCAGCTAGCTCCTCGGAGCCTCTGCTGCAGTTTAATGAAGCACTGTAGGAAGGTGGATATCTGACTATGGTTACCCCCAACTTTTTGCCTAGTGTCTAGCTGGTTTTTCGACTTAGTTGGCCTGAGATCCTGCCATTCAGGGTCTCAGGCTGTCTGCTCTCTCTTTAAAATGGACTCCATCTACCCTAGGTACATTCCCAATTGGTAAGGATCACCTTATTGGACCATGTACAGTGTACCCTAGGTACCCAGGGCATAGGTGTACCCTAGGCCTCCCAGGGGCTGCAGCATGTATTATGCCACCCCTGGTCTGGCCTTCCAATCAGACACAACTGGCTGATCACTCAGCTGGGGCAAGGTCATGTAATCACCCCTTGCTTAGATATAGTATGCCTATATCTACCCTTATATATAGACACATGTGTACCTATCAGTCACTCCTATGGCAGGCCTTAACAATCCTGGAGGCAGAGTGCTTGGTAACATGTGAGATGGTGCTCTAGCATGAGCTGATTCTGTCTGCAGCATTCGGAACCATGTCCTTATAGCTTTTCTATGATATAGCCTACCATATACTCTTAAAGTGCCTTATAATCTTAAACGGTTATGGTAACTATGGTTTGGCTTTATCAAAACATGTCGTGTAAGGTGTCTAACACTTTGGAATAATACCCCCATACCATTTCTGGTGATGAGGATATTATTCCTCCCTTCTAGAGGGAGAGACATGTTAAAATCCTACTTTGCTGTTTAACTCTAACCAAAGCCTCAGCATCACAAAATGGATGCTGCTGCCACAGACACAAGTCTGACCTCCTGCTGCTGGGAGTGATCCCGGCAAGGGAGGCTTGGACAATAGGTTTCCTGCTTGGGGAGGTGCTAGCACCTCCCCAGACAGACTTTAGTGTATTGGGGCAGGGAGGGCTGAAAGGAATGAGACATGCCTGGGGCACACAAGGTGTCCCATGCATAGTCCAGTTCAAACCGGTGCTGGGGCACACCAGCCCCAGTCCTGGCGCGAAACTGGCAAAGGGAAGGGGGCGTAACCACCCCCCTCCCAGTTCCCACCCATAAGGCGTGACCTAGCAGGTAACCCAGCCCCCCAGATTAGTATAAGAGTGGGAGTTGGGCCTCAAGACTTTAGATTATCCTGAACCTGCAAACTTGAACAGAAACTCTGGACCTTCGACATTCGACGAAAGAAGAAGACTGAAGAATCTCCCTTGTGGCCATGGAGTGGCTACCCTGTGCAAACAGGCACCATCAAGAGACTACCCTTTGCTTTGCCCAAGTTCTACGAGGAACCGACTGCAGAGCCCGACCAGAGCCTTGACTTCCAGACTTCTCCGACCCTGATCCACATCCACAGCAGAGCTGAGATCCGTGGAGGCGACGAGCGACGTGGGACCGGCTACCTGGGAAAAGTGGCTAGTATCTTCAAGCGCAGCTTCTGAGGCACCCTCGAAGTTGTGCACCGGGGATTGAGAAGCCCCACCCCCAAGCACCATCTGCACCGAAGATCAGCCCCCCACACTCCACGAGTTCTGCGTGGGGCCCTTCAGCATTTTCCTGCTTGCCGCGTCTGTCCGGTTGCTTGCCCGCTGGCTAGTGGCCTTTGTGACGACGCACCCTGAAATCTTCATCGCTGGTTTGGCTCCTCCAGACTGGCCCCTGCTCCTTTGAAAAAGAGAAGCATCCCAGACCTTCCTGGTCTGCACCAGAAGCAAGTCCTCCGTTCTGCGTGGGTTCCGCTTGCCGAGTCCTAGTCCAACTTCGACGCCGCCGACAGCAAGAGCCTTCGTGGGACAGCTCGCCTCCTGGTCCTGGTCGTCCTCGACGCTTCCTGGTCCTCCTGGCTGCAGCGACAAGCTTCACCTTCACCTGCAATCTTCACGACATCGCCTGGTTCCTTCCTGGTTCCACGTGGTCACTGGCTAGTGACCTTGACTCTGTCCCTTCTGCTTGCAGGTCTCCTCTCTTCTTGATCCCAGCCTGGGGATCCACCGGACACTTTTCACTGACTGCCTGTCAGCATCTTTCTTCAGGCATCCATAGGAGTCGACGACGAAAACCGACGCAACTTCACCCCTATGCACCCGCAGCCTGTGGGCTAGGTAACTTGGGTACTCCGGTGCTCATCAGGATAGTGACTATCCTAGTGTCTAGTTTTCCAGTCTCGACTTCCTAGCTACTCTGGAAGTGTCCTAAATCTATCGATTTCTAAACTGTACTATTGCTATTGACTTTTACGCATTACGCGTGAGTGTTTTCACTCTGCACACGAATCCCGTGGGCCTCCCACTTCCTAACCTTTGGTAGTATAGTGTAGCCCAGCGATTCCCTAGGCCTAGGCCTATTCTATTTCCGTGACAGTGGTCCTTATACCACTTACTTAGTATATGGTTTGCGTGGCCCCTAGGGCCTAACTGTATTACTTACCTGTGTGACTTAATGTATGCTTAAATAAGACTGTGTTGTACTTACCTCTAATCTCATAAAGAGTGCTGAGGGTTTGACTAGAATAAATACACTTTATTTTATATATATATCTGTTGTGGTGTCCTTTCATTTGGTATTCAAGGGATTATATATGGTATCACAGCTGGCTTCACATGCCATTCAGAGTTTAGCCTAAGACTGCTCTTGTCCATGCTACCACTAGGATAGCTGGTCTATAAGGTTGACTTTACAACCAATCACCATAAGGGTATTTGGACTGATATAAGGTGTACACTAGAACTAGTGACATCATACATCAGGCCAACTTCTCACAAGCACTAGTGGATGTTCTGAAGGGCACCTGGTCCAAGCCCTCCACAGTACCTCCTGTGGACCGGAACGTGGCCCAGCGCCACCTCCCTGCACCGGGCTACCCCAGTTTTCTGTCCATGCACCCCACGCCCGAGAGCCTGGTTATCCAGGACTCTACTTCCCAGACCTCCTTCCCGTCTGCTCCCCCGGATCGGGAATCCAAGAGACTGGTAAGAAGCTGTTCTCCTCCCTTAGTTTGGGACTGCAGTCTATTAACACCACTTGTCTCTTGGACCGTTACTCCCACTCCCTGTTGGATCCGGTGGAGGACTTGCTGCCCCAGTGTCCGGAGGAGGCCCGGACCCAGCTCGCCCAAGCTCTTGCCGAGGGGCAGGATGCAGCGCGGCATGCAATCCGATGTGGACTGGACACTACGGACTCACTGGGTAGGGCAATGTCGACCACGGTGGCGCTTCGTCGCCATGCCTGGCTGCGGTCCACGAGTTTTTCTGGGGATGTCCAGAGCACCGTCATGGACATGCCCTTCGATGGCAGTCGCCTTTTTGGCGACAAAGCGGATAGTGTGCTGGAGCGCTTTAACGACTCCAGGGCTACGACCAAGTCCTTGGGCCTCGCGGCCCGCGCCCGCAAACTTCCGCTTTTCGCCCCTTTCGTGGCCAAGGAAGGGGCGCCCCCTCTCATCCGCCTAGCCGCAGAACCAACCTCCACGCGGACGTGGAATCCGCCAAGGCGGTACAGGGGGACAACGTGCCGGTCCGTCCACATCTACCCCGGCAGCATCCGCCGCAAAGCCCTCCTAGTCCGTGCTTTCAGGCCCATTCCATGCCAGTGGGAGGCAGAGTTCGCCATCACCTGCTCCACTGGCGTTCCATCACGTCGGACAGGTGGGTGCTGCAAATCGTCCGAAGGGGCTACTCCCTCCCCTCCAGCCATGCCACCGCAGTACCACCGCATGTCGGGGGATCACTTGAATCTTCTACATGAGGAAGTTACGGCCCTCTTGGCCAAGGGGGCCATCGAGCGCGTTCCTGGTCCAGAAGTAGGTTGTGGTTGTTATTCCCACTACTTTCTGGTTCCCAAGAAGGGCAAAGGGGGCCTACGCCCTATCTTGGACCTCAGGAGAGTCAACGCCTTCCTCCACAAGGAGAGGTTCAAGATGCTCACCTTAGCTCAGGTTCTGGCTGCCCTCGACCCTGGAGACCGGATGGTAGCGTTGGACTTGCAGGACGCTTATTTACACATCCCCGTCCTGCCGGCCCACCGGCGTTACCTGCGGTTCACGGTGGGTCAGGAGCATTTTCAGTTTACCGTGCTCCCCTTCGGCCTCACCAGTGCCCCTCGGGTGTTCACGAAAGTGATGGCGGTGGTCGCAGCTCATCTGCGCAGATTGGGGTTTCCAGTCTTCCCCTATCTCGACGACTGGTTGTTGAAGGCGGGCTCGCCCCAGGCAGTCGTCTCTTACCTCCAGACTACGGCCGACCACCTGCATTTGCTGGGGTTCTCTATCAATGTGCCGAAGTCGCATCTGAGTCCCTCCCAGAAGCTCCTCTTCATCGGAGCGGTTCTGGACTCGGCGCAGTTCCGGGCTTATCCTCCGGACCAGCGGGTCTGGGATATTCAGGCTCTGATTCCCATCTTTCGGCCTTTATCCCGGGTTTCGGTCAATTTGGGGCTGCGGCTTCTGGGTCTGATGGCCTCCTGCATCCTGTTAGTGCATCACCCCAGATGGCGAATGCGGGCTCTGCAGTGGGACCTGAAGTTTCAGTGGGCCCAGCATCAGGGCAACCTGTCCGACCATGTCTTGATCTCGGAGGGCACTGCAAGACAAATGCAATGGTGGCTCACGGACCGCGATTGGGTCAGTGGCAGATGACTCTCCCTACCCCAACCGGAGCACGTAGTAGTGACGGATGCGTCCCTCCTGGGATGGGGGGGCCACATGTGTGAGGCGGAGATTAGAGGCCTCTGGTCTCCGGCGGAGTCTCTGCTCCATATCAACCTTTTGGAGCTGAGAGCAATCCGTCTTGCACTGAAGGCATTCCTTCCCTCTGTCCGGTGAAGTGTAGTGCAGGTGTTCACGGACAACACCACCGCCATGTGGTATTGCAACAAACAGGTCGGGGTGGGGTCGTGGACCCTTTGTCAGGAGGCTCTGCACCTTTGGACATGGCTGGAACATCAGGACATCACTCTGGTGGTTCAACATATGGCGGGCTCTCTGAAAGCCAGAGCAGACGAACTCAGCTGCCGGAGCATGATGGATCACGAATGGCGTCTAAACTCGGACGTGGCGCAAGGCCTCTTTCGGCAGTGTGGAGAGCCTTGGTTAGATCTATTCGCCACCGAAGAGAAGTGCAATGTCAGCAGTTCTGCGCGTTGGAGTTTCCAAGGCGGCACTCGCTCGGGGACGCCTTTCGTCGCGAGTGGAGTTGCGGTCTGTTGTACGCCTTTCCGCCTATACCACTTCTGCCCAGAGTGCTGAGGAAGATCAGGCGCGACCGGGCCCAAGTCATCTTGGTGGCTCCGGATTGGGCAAGAAGGTACTGGTATCCCGAGCTACTCAGTCTGTCGATCGATCCCCCGATACGCCTGCCTCTTCTTGAGGACCTTCTGTCGCAGCAGCAGAGGACGGTCCTCCACCCGAACCTGTCCAGTCTCCACCTCCATGCGTGGAGATTGAGCGGCGACAGTTGATGCCGTTTGACTTGCCTCCTGAGGTCTGTGATGTTATTCCGGCAGCCAGGTGTCCCTCCACAAAATCGGTATACGCCTGCAGGTGGAACAAATTTGTGGCATGGTGCACAGCAAAAGCTGTGGATCTCCTTTCTGCCCCTCTTTCTGAGGTTCTCTTGTTCCTCCTTTCTTTGGCCCAGCAGGGCTCTACTCTGGGCACTCTTAAAGGTTATCTTTCAGCTATCTCTGCTTTCCTTTCTGTCCATCCGGACAAAGTTGTTTTCAGGACTCGTCCTTCCTTTCTTCCTAAGGTGGTGACTGCCTCTCACATCGGACAGTCTGTTACGCTGCCCACCTTCTTTCTGCCTCAGCATCCCTCGAAGGAGGAAGAGAGGCTCCACCGTCTGGACCCAAAACGGGCGCTGTCCTTCTATCTGGACCGCACCAAGCAGTTCCGGGTGGACAACCAACTCTTTGTTGGCTACGTGGGCGCTAAGAAGGGGCGGGCGGTGCACAAGCGAACCATCTCTCGGTGGATCGTTTTGTGTATCAAGGCCTGTTACTCCTTGGCTAAAAAGGAACCTCCTGTAGGGCTGAGGGCCCATTCCACTCGGGCCACAGTGGCGACCACTGCCCTGGGCCGGGGAGTCCCCTTGCAGGACATCTGTCAGGCAGCAACGTGGGCCTCGCTGCACACGATTGCCTAACACTATTGCCTGGACAGCCAAGTCCGGAGAGACGGCTTCTTTGGCCGTTCTGTTCTCCAGGACTTTCTAGTGTGATCTTGATTCGCAGACCCACCACCGGGGTTGGTATTGCTGGGGTATCTATTCTAAGGTGAGGAATCTAACTAACGTGTTTCTTTCAGATGAACAAGTTACTTACCTTCGGTAACGATATATCTGTAAGAAACATTAGTTAGTTAGATTCCTCACCGACCCACCCATCCTCCCCGTTCTGCGAACCAATATCTAGGGTTGAGGTCATCCCTTTCAGGGCCCTAGAATTTTTTGGCACCAGTGTCAGTCTCTTGCATGGCTCTGCGTTCCTGGCGCGGAAAGCTATGTGCAAGAACTGACGTCAGCGCTCGAGGGCGGCATCTAAGTACTCCGACAACGTCATCCCGTCGCACGACGCCGACGACAGACGCGGAGCCGCAGACGACGCCTAGCGACGCGCAAGGGTACTGCTGACGAAAAATCTTTCCGGATCCAGCCTGACGCCTGGGGATATCCTACGGTGAGGAATCTAACTAACTAATGTTTCTTACAGATATATCATTACCGATGGTAAGTAACTTGTTCATCAGGGCATTTCCCTGTTGGCGCAGCATCTGGTGGGATCTCTGAACCCCAGAGCGGACAAACTCAGCCAAGATTTACGAGCGGATCACAAATAGCATCACCACCCACAGGTGGGGCAAGGTCTCGTTCAGCAGTGGGGAGAAGCTTTGTTAGATCTGTTCGCCACCACCTGGAACGCTCAATGTCTGCAGTTCTGCGTGCTGGAGTTTTCAAGGCAGCTCTCATTCGGAGGCTCTTTTCATCTCAAGTGGAGCACTGCCTGCCTTGCTGCCCACTTCTCCCCAGAGTTCTCAATACGTTCTGGAATGACCAGGCCCATGTCAATCTTGTGGCTCCAGATTGTAGAGTCTGGTATTCCAAATTGTTGAGCATGATCATCAGTCCTCCTGTCAAGTTGGGTCTTTGGGAGGATCTTCTGTTACTGCAACATGGCAGGGTTCTGCACCAGAATCTGCGCACCCTCCACCTACATACTTTAAGATTGAGAGTTGATAGCTTGACCGTCCTCCTGAAGTCTGTGATGGTATTCTGGTACCCCGATGCCCCTTTACCAAGTCGGTATACACCTGTACTTGGGGGAAATTTGTGTCATGGTGTTCTTCCCACAACGTTGACTCCCCTATCTGCACCTCTCCCACTAGTTCTCTTGTTTGCATTGTCTTTGGCCCAGCAGGGCTTTGCTTTTGGCGCTTATAATGGTTGCTTGTCCGCCATCTTGGCATTCTTGCAGTTGCCGGACTAACTGTCTCTCTTTAAGACATCTGTTGTGGCAAGGTTCCTTAAAGGCCTCCAACATATGTTCTCACCTACATCCTTCATCATATCATGCCTCAGTGGAACCTCAACCTGGTCCTCACCTTTCTCCGAGGTGCACCATTTGAGCTTATGCACAATTCCCCCCTTAGGCTATTAACCGTAAAAGCTGCAATTGTTGTGGCCAAAACATCTGGCAGGAGGGTTAGCGAACTGCAGGTGCTCTCTGTGCATGCTCCTTATACCACCTTTTACCCAGACAAGCTGGTTCTCCAGATGCGTGCCTCCTTCCTTCCAAAGGTTGTGACTCCATTCCATGTAGGCCAGCACATCACCCTGCCTACTTTCTTTCCTCATCCCTCAAAAGAGGATGAGAGGCTCCCACCACCTGAACCCAAAAAGAACGTTGACATTCTACCTAGACCTTACCAGAGAGTTCCGGGTGGATGATCAACTCTTGGTGGGCTATGTTGGAGCAAAAAACAGGAAGCTGTACAGAAGAGAACTATCTCATGGTGGATTGTCAAGTGTATTAAGATCTGCTACGCATTGGCCAAGAAACAGCCCCCTGAAGACTCGTGGGCTCACTCCACCTGAGCCAAAACTGCGACCACTGCGTTAGCGCACAGCTTTCCTCTCCTGGACATCTGTCAGGCATCAACGTGGGCATCACTTCACACGTTCACCAAATATTGCTGCCTGGACAGTCAAGTCTGTTGTGATGGGTTCTTCACCCGATCCGTCCTGCAGGGTGTTTAGGTTTAATCAAATTCGCTGAACCAGGGGAGACACTGCTTGGGTATTTATTCAAAGGTAAGGAATCTCCAGCTAGATGTCTCTATCAGATGAACAAGTTACTTACCCTCTGTAACGCCTTATCTGGTTGAGACTCTATCTAGCTGCAGATTTCTTCCGGATCCTCCTCACTCTGTAAACCGGTCGAGGTATAAAGTCCACCCTTTTCAGGGCCTTCGTCTTTTCCACACCAGTGATCAGATCTCATTGTGGCTCTGCAATCTGGCTTGGAAGGTCGTGAAAGTAAGTGACATTAGCGAGCCAAGGCGGCGCCTATATAGGTACCACGCACGTCCCTTCCGGCGCGGACGCTACCAACGTGGAGCCGAACGACGACACCTACTGGCAGGCCGGGGTACAGCTTGAAAATAGTCCAGATCCAGTCTAACACCTACCCACTTATCCTCATTCACTCACCAGTGGAGCGGAGCCAACCACCAGACATTTCCGTAGCGAGCTTTAACCGCCATCACAACACCCCTACAGCTACACGCAGGACATCACAGTACACAGCCTGACCTACCCCTCACCTGCTTCGTGTCCCTCCCATTTAAAATGTCCAATATGTTGGGTCATTGCTTTTACGTTTTCTGCTGGCAATACTCCTCTCTACTACAAGGCTGCTCCTGCTCCTTATACTATCAAAAGTTTCACACGTGCCAATGTTAATTATTGCCCACTTTTGTGACTCCGTACCTAGGGGATTTTACTGCTGTATTCCTGTCTTATTGACAAACCTCAATAACCTCAATAACCAGTTTAAAAAAAATCATTTGCAGGATGCAAAGAAAAATAAATACTACCAAGCAGCACGTGTACCGGTCATTACAGAATGGGCAGCTATGGAAACAGATAGGAGGTGACTGTTCATGAACTGGGAAGTGGTAGGAAGAATACAATGGAATATGGTGTGGTGAGAAAACGGGCACAAACCGAAGAATGCATATTTAGCAATCACAGTAAAAACAGTGCTGAAGATTTGGAGAAGAGTATCTGAGAAGGGAAGCCTATCATTGTTCCCTTCAACCAGTACAAATCCGGCATTCACTCCTGGTTTAAAAGTATAAACATTTAAAAATTTGAAAATGGAAGACTGCATGTTATTGTCAGACATTTTCAAAGGTGGTCAAATCGGGTCATTTGAGAGATGTAACTCCAAATTTGGCATAATTGAGAATGATAGTTTAAAGTACTTTCAGTTTAGTCATTCAGGGCTTTCTCCAATAAACTGAAAAACTGCAATGAGATCCCCCCACACCATTCAAAATATACATTAGAAAATATGTTGGTTTCCCAGAAGCCTCCCTAAAAAATCACCTGGTAAGAAAGAATTGGATAATAAATAGTCCACAATACGATAAGATTATAAAAGCACCCCATACAGGTAATCTGCATATAAAATTATGGTTCAGTGATTCAGAACCCAGTAGGTCCTTTATAAAATCTTCTTGGGACTAACAGATAAATGCTAGTGGTACAATTGGGATATATGAATGTTCATGCTGATCTGGTGGAAATGTGCAGTTATACAGATGTTTTGGATGGTGATACTAGGACATTTTAAGGGTATCTTGGACTATCCCATGCTAGAGGACCTTGGAACAATCCTATTGGGAATGGTAGATCCTCTATTAGCGAATGTGAGTAAGATGGAATGGGCCCTGCTTCTGCAAAAAATTATCATAGGTCTTTCATTTGAAAGAGAGTTGCACTGTACATTGCCATTTGGTTCCATAGGTGAATATTACTAGCAATGGAAATACTTACAGGCAACCAGAATGGCTTTGAAGCATATTCTTAACAATAAGGAGCCCTAGTAAAAGATACTGCTTGATTTGAGCAGTCCTCCAACTGTTTTCATGGGGCAGGTATGAGGAACAGAGGCAATCTTGGGAGGATAAAGAAAATCTGGTGTGGGATGCTGGCTTAATATATGATGCTCACTTAGCACCCTGCACTAATCCAGACAACCCTTATGGTAATTTTAGTAGACAACCTTAGAAAGCTCTCTATGTGGTAGCTGTGGAGAGCAGCTGTCAGGCTTAGTCCAGAAGGAGTGTGAAGCAGCTTGTTTTACCAGTACTTACTCTTGTGGTATAGGTTAAGTGAAAAAGAATCACACAGTGTAGTTATAAAAATAGGTATTTTATAGACTCCGGCCCTCGTTGATGGGACAGGCAGTCCTTTTTAAAACGATGACCCTCACACTTCAGAACACTCCAGTGAAAATCCCAGATGCCTATTTTCGTAGAATTAACGGAATTTTGAGGTCCGTACTGTGGGACAGAGGGGCGGCCCGAATCACGCTGGTTAAACTACAGCAGAGAGTTTAAGACGTGGGCTGGCAGTCCCAGGCATCTGAGCCTACTATTGGGCCGCTCAGCTGGTAGTGGTGAATTACTGGGTGTTTGGAGACTAATCGGAACCTGTATACAGAACGGACCGCATGGCTATGGGAAGCGAAGACTACCAGCGCTTTTATATGGCAATAGTAAGGAGGGGGAGGCGTCTGCTCCACACGCAGATGGTCGTGCAGGCTTGGAAAGCAGCCAACAAACACTTGGGCTGGAGGAGGAGACTAACGGCAGAAACCCCACTATGGGAAAGTGACAATCTAGGGGAGGTTAAAAAGCTGAGAGCATACACGAAATGGCAGAGAATAGGGATAGAGAAGATGGGCGATGTGTGGAGGTCGGGCGCCCTAGTAACCTTCGAAATGTTAGACTGAATATATTCTGGCACATACTGAAATATTTTGCTATCGACAGCTACAGCATGCTGTAAAAAAGCCATCTTCCAGAGGGGAAAAATATCCAAGACTACTCTCCCTTGGAGGATAGATTGTTATTGGACCCAATGCCCTTCAAGTCTGTCTCCCTGATATACAAAAAGATTATGAATAACATGCCTGACTGCTTGACTTCACTTAGAGAAACATGGGAGACAGATTTAGGACCAGTGGATGACGAAGAATAGGCCGAAGCATTGCAGAGCCCAAGAGAGATAGCGATCAGGGCTCAATACCATTTACTGCAATTACAAATACTGCATAGACCCTACCTATCCAGGGCCAGACTGTTCAAAATGGGCCTGACATACCCCACAAACTGCATTAGGGGTTGTGGCATGCAGGGCACCTTCTACCATACAATTTGGACCTGCCCAAACATACAAGCCTATTAGATGACCAGTCCAGGTCAAGCGGGAAACTGTCTACTGTACGGCAGTTTTTATATGGACTCTTCTAGGCCGTTCCCGCTACTACTTTGAAAGACTTACTGCTTTGAGTAACTCACCTTACAGTCTCGTCTACCACAACAAGCGCAACACTTCCAAGTTTCCACAAGTGCCGCTCTTCCATTATGAGATGACGTCTGATATTGCAACCTTTTCCAATTTCGTTTCAAATCTTTGATACCATTAGAGGATTGCAGACCATATTTGTGTCTATTTAGTTCAATTTTGAGCCTTGAAAAAGTTGTCTACACGACGAAACTCGTGTTGGCTGTCTTTATCTACGCGACAACTTCGTGTCGACAATACCAAGAGCTTTTGGCAATTTTTATACCTGTATCTGGAGTGTATCATCTTCTACATTCAGTTTTGTTCTTGGGTTTGTTCGTTGAAATTAAATTTAACTGACAACAGGGTCAGTTTTGTAAACTATTTTTGCTGTGCTTTGTATTATATTCATACAAGCCTATTGATCCAAAATAATTGACATAATGGGAGAGGTGATGAATGTGCCAGTACCATTGGAGGCTAAGTGGGTACTGCTGGGGATCTCTGGTGAAGAGAAGTGGCCAAAATATGCTAACATCTGGTTTAGAACAGTTACTGCAGTGGCAAAACGTAACCTAGCTAGGCTGTGGGCGGCGGTGAGACCTCCAGCGATACAGGACTGGGAAAACGAATTGGACTTGAGTCAGAGAGCGGAGCAGACAATATATAGTTCCCGAAGCTGCCCCCGCAAATTTTGTAAAGTATGGGGGCCATGGGCACAGTACCGGTGATTACCTATCCAGGTGGGAAGGGAGGCGGGAGACAACATAAACACCTAACACAGGAGGGACTAGGACCCTAGACTACCCAGGTAATGCTGTAAGAAATATGCTGTAAAGAATAACACAAACTGAACACCTTATAAGAGAGATGATCACCTGCGAGTGGTCAATGTCTGGCAATTTGATTTGATGTAACTGTGAAGTGCTATGGTTCAACTGTTAAATAAAAAGAATTCTAAAAATAAAAATAGGTATTTTATTACAAACACTCAATAAACCATTGTATTATCTCCTACCCAGAGATACAAACACAATACACACAAGATTTAGGAACTAGAACTTTGAAGTAGCAGAAATACACAGTGGTCCCTTGGGTGAGACCAAACTATATACTAAAATAGTGGAATGCGATCCACGACTCAAGTCAAGAATGGACCTAGAAGATGTAGAAGTGTTGGGGGCCCAATGAACAACCAAAGGTAAGTACCCAGGAGCCCCACGGAGGCCGTGTGCATAGTGTGAACACAACCGCATGATCAACACAAATCAATGGGTAACTCGCAGTTGCAGTTTTAAAGAAAAAGGACCCTTCCCAGTGGACCCTGAAGAAACCCCGTGGAAGATGGGAGGTTGGAGAGTCACCCCACCCGTGGATACCCCAGGAACAAGGATACCTACTCCAGGAAAGCCAGGTGCATAGGTGTCAAGTGGAACTCAAAGGTGGATTTAAGGTGAGAAGAAGCTGCAAGCAGATGGGATAGAGTCTATGCTGCTCAGGAGTGACCAGGAGGCACAGAAGACATATGCCCACTGATGTCGGTAGATGTAGGGGAGTTGACAATGCCCTTGAAGTTGCAGCTGTGCCGACCAGGCGACGCTGTGGAAGACCAGGAGCCATTCATGAGCTATCCCACGTCAGACGTCAAGAGCCAGGGGTCAGTGTCCGGCAGGGGTACCAACAAAGCAAGCAGATATGGTATGCAGTTCCTTAGAGAAAGAGAGGAGGAGGAATAGGCTGGGTCGGTCTAACACCCTAACCCTCTTGTGGAGACAGGGTGTCTCCCACTTTGGGATTTGAGGCCCTCACACGCCCGGCTGGGTGTCATGCTTCATGATAGGGCATGCTCCTCATCAGGCCGGTGCTGCAATGCCTGACGGGCACCCTATGAGGGCCTTTTTATCGGAGATCTTTTCGTCCCAAGCCGTTGGGTGCAGTGTGGGTATAGGGCCTCGTGGTGTAGATGTGGGTGCAAGGTGTGAGGGAATTGTGCATATAAGGCTAAAATGAGGCACAGTGGTACTCCAAATCAAATGCAATCAACGAGCCCACCAGACCCAATTAAAATCAGAAAAGGTGTGCCACCTCTGACATAATGGACAGTTGTGGCTTCGTAATGGTGGTCAACATGTTTCTTACCTAATGTGTCTGGAGGATCACGTGACAATTCTTCAGGACCAAGTATATACCATCTACACAGTGGTTGTTTTCCAGTTTTCGTGTCAGATGTGAACCATGCACTTTAAGCAACCAAAAAATTAAGTACCAACCTAAAACAGAAAAACAGAAATGAAAACAACATAAATCATAATAAACAACATTAAAAGCAGCCTTTGGGGAGACAACATGCAAATCTACATGCTCAGGTGGTTAGTAGAACTCATAAGTGGTAAGCTCTGTGAAAAAGGAAGAAACATTGTGGAAAATGTCTAGCACATCTAAGGACTGAGGTAAATGCGGTGGTAAAACAGCCACGATGGTACATTTGCAGCAAAACACTCATCCAATTAGGGTGGTTCACTAGCTCCTTCGAGGAACAGGCAGAGGGTTTGTTAACACTATTGACGTCCTAGATATGGCATAAAATCAAGAAATTGTTACAGGCAGCCGGTTTGTCACAGCGGAATCAGACCTGCATGGAAAAAGACCACGGGGCGCTCCCTGTCTCCATCGGAGGGTTAGGGTGTTAGACCGACCCAGCCTCTTACTCTTCTCTCTCTAAGGAACTGCATACCATATCCGCTTCCTTGATCCCCTAGGGGCATGTATGCTGAACATATAAATGCCCCTAGTCCCTCCTTTTTTGATATAGGGGCACCAACAAGCCTTGGCTACGGCAAACAATTTAGTGGAAGAAAAAGGTGCCGTGTCGGGACCAGCAAGGTCCAAGTGATTCATCACAAGCAGGTAAGTCGGAGCCGGCCAGAGCAAGTAGGACAGCCCACGGAAGCCAAAGAAGACCCTCAAGCGGACAATCTGTTCGAAGGCACAGGAGTCGTAAGAGGACCTCGAGCAGCTCGCCAATAAAGAAGACCCACGGTGCAGAGGAAGTGGTGAGGACAAAGATCTTAGCTGCAGCAGTTGCTTGAGGTTGGAGCTTCTTGGAAACTGAAGATCTCTGGAGGAGAACGCCAACAAGCCTTGGTAACAGCAAGTTGACGCTGTGCACAGGGATTCTGTTACAGCGGTTCCGACGAGGGATACTGGCCCCAAACTCGGTATGGAGACAGTGCAGGCCTTGAGGGAGTTGCAGAACCACCACCTGTGTTGCTGAGCCTTTCGGCGTCTGTTGGAGACCAGGATCAGCAGACCTGGCAGCTGCGTTGCAGTGCTTGCAGATGCAGGGGAGTGACTCCTTCACTCCAAGGGAGATTCCTTCAGGTGTCTTGGATGTTCACAGTCCTGCTGAAGAACCTGTATGGAGCACGGTTACAGACTTTGCAGAATACCAGTAGGACGACGGGACCAGGAGCAGCAGGAATCTTCCCCGTTGCAGTCTCGGTTCCCGAAGCGAAGACTAGAGTTTTCAGACGGTCGAAGTTGCTGTGGTATGCTTTCTGACTCTTGTCCCATGAAGAATCTAGGTACCCACCCACAGGTAAGCCCTTATGTATCCTTAGGAAAGGGTTGGGATGGTTCAGGGGTCCCTCCCAGAGCAGGGGCTGGACAGTGGGGAGGATACTCCCATGTCCTTTGTTTAGTCTTGCGCCAGAGTGGGAGCCAACGGCTCCCTGAACTGGTTTGAACTGGAGTATGCAAGGAGGCCACCAAATGTGCTCTTCAAGCAGTCTCAGTGATTCTGGCAAGCGCCCCCACCCTTTCCCAGTACACTAAACCGGGTCTGGGAGGTGGTCACACCTCCCTGTGACAGGATACCTATTGTTCTGCCTTCCCCTGCGTGAGCTTGGATTAGCAGCAGGATGGCAGAATTTTGTCTCTGGTCGGCAGCAGATCTAGCACTAAGGGCCTCCCGGAGGAGCTTTACAGTGCATGGAATCTTTCACACCATTTACAGTGTGGGAGGTATGATTCCAACATGTTTGATACCAAATTTACAGGGTTCATTACAGCCAGTTTAGAGATGATCGTCGCATAATGACGCATGGCCACTTTATATGTCGTAATGTCTGATGCACTTACATCCCTTGAGAATGGATTCTGTAGGCTGCAGTAGTGTCCTGCTCATGCAGGGGCAACCTCACACTTAGGAGCCTGCCCCTTGCCTTCAGGATTGAAAAGTCTGCCTTATGGATGACTTAGAGGTTTTAAGTGTATTTGTCTTAGATATTGGGAAACCTATATCTGTCGTAAGTGGTGCTAGCACCAGCTCACACAGGCTGCAATGGCAGGCCTGTAGTCCCAGTTTGAGTGGTCTCTCATGGGTGGCATAATACATGCTGCAGCCCATGGGAGACCCCTGGTGTACATATGCCCTGGCTCTTAGTACCATATACTAGGGACTTATCAGGGTACACCAGTAGCCAATCTGGAGGGTACCTAAGTACTCACCATGTCCAATTTGGGGAAGAAGCACATAGACTGGGGTCCTGATTAGCAGGATCACAGTCAGACTAGTCAGAAAAACATAAGGACACCAGCAAAAAGTGGGGTGACCATGAAAGCAGATCCTATTTTCCTACACCCGGGATAATCTACTAAACGTCATTGTTTTATATTTGAACCTGGCGGTCTGTTTGAATTGCATTATTAAGCAATGTTATGGTGTGTAAAGAGATGGTATATGAAGAGGATCGTACCGAAGGGGGAAGGTTTTGTTTCCATTTAATTTATTTTATATGTTTTTTATCGTGTACAAACTTCAATACACATAAATTACAAAAAGTACATAATGTTTATTCCTTCTACATGGATGATCTTGGAGCAGGCTTACGTTCATTGACATGTTTCTACTTTCATATTGTTTGGAACCATTGTGGATAGATAGTAAATGTTATATGAACCTTACTTATAATAATGAGACGTTTAGCGGCAGATTCCTTACTTTAGAATTATTCCCAGGCATCCGACTTGATCCAGAAACTTTTCGTGAGCAGTAACCCTGCACACCGGTAGATGGCATCGTTTTGTTCAGCAAGACATCACCGGGGTTGTCCATGCCGGAAGTGACGTGCGCAATACCAATGTAGGCACTACCCCAGCAGGCTGACGTTAGTTCTTTTCTTTCCGTGCCAGATCCAGGGAGAGCTACCCCAGTCATTTTTTACTTAAATTTTTTTTGGACTTTTTGTCTACATTTTTTTTAATATTTATCTTTTCGTGTGGTAGGGATGTCCGCAAGGACGAATAGCTTTAGGTTCTGAAGCACCTGTCACCGGCAAAAGTCAGTGACGGATCAAACCCCATTTGTCTCTGGTGCCCTGAACGCGACTATGTTGCCAAGACCCAGGTCGATTGCTGTTGTGCACCCCAATGCTTTGAGGGCGAGATCCCTCAAGCACCTTTCTGCTCGACGTGCCATGCCAGGATGGTCTCCATCCCAGTCAAGAAGGTCCTGGTATCGGCCATGGAGCCATAGATCTTCATCGTAGCCCGAGCCCTTTTCTTATGGGCTAGTACTTGTGGAAGATTGGGAGAGACCATTGCACCCTGAAGAATACCAGCTCGTAAACTCCAAAATAGACTGGTGTGCGGAATTGGCAGGTGCCAGTGAGGTGGCTACCTTTCCAGATACTGTCTTGGACTCCTCTCCTGATGTGGCTACGGAGGAGAGTGGCTAATTTGTTGTGGTCGTGAGGAGCAGCGGCGGAGATCCTCGACCTTCAGTTGCCCTCCATGGCTGTCAAGACTAACGTCTTGACGTAGGTGCTTTAGCCGGGGGTCAGAACCACTTCTCCCATTAAATGAAGCCCTTATAGACGTCCTGATCGGGGCCTTGTCCAAGCCTTGGACAGGGCTTCTAGTGGACAGGACACCATTGCCCCACCGCAGGGGACCCTTCTTTCCTCACCCCACCCTGGAGAACTTGGTGGTCCAAGCTTTCACTTTCCGTGTAAATGCTGGCTCATTTCCTACCGCCCTACTGGATAGGAAATTCAAGAGGCTAGACACCTTGGGAAAGAAAAAGATTTATTCAGCTAGCCTGACATTGTAGTCCGTGAACATCGCATGCCTTTTGGGCTGTTACTCCCATCCACTTTGGGATTTGGTTGCGTAGGTGCTGCCTATGGTCCCGGAGCGGCCCGGGCCATACTATCCCAAGCTATGGCTGATGGGAGTGACACAGTGAAGTTCACAATCAGAAGTGGGCTGGAACACCAGGCAGAGCAGTTTCTTCGTCGGTGGCCTCACAGCGCCACGTATGTCTGAGGACGACTGGCTTTTCGGGGGATTCTAAACTTCGCTTATGGCCCTTTTATGGCTCCTATCTCTTTGAAGGCAAGGCGGACTCGGAGCTGGAGCTCATCAAGCACAGCAGAGCTACGGCCAGTTCTTTGGGCTTTTCCATGGCCCCTGCCAACCCCAGTCTGCTTTTCGTGGCTAAGGAAGTGGCTTCCCACTGCATCTCGACCAGCCCAGCCTCCACAGTCCACAAGCTTCTCAGTAACTGCATGGCCCAGGGCGCGGCACGCACAGACCCCGTGGGTCAGGCAGCCAGCGGTAGGCCAAGTCCACCATCCTGCCTGGCATCCACAGCCTCCAAGCCCCTTTAGTTTGCCCTCCAACCACCATGGGCAGCAGGTTACTCCATCACCGGCACCACTAGAGGTCAGTAACATCTGAGCAGTGGGTTCTCTAGATGTTCTGAAGGGACTGCTCCCTTCCCTTCGTGGCTTCCCCTCCACCTCTGCCACCAACACCACCCACTTAAGACAGGCTGACAGAGGACCACCTGTCCTTGCTCTGCTAGAAGTAGCAGCTCGCTTGGCCAATGGAGCCTTAGAGAGGGCGCCAGCATCAGAGGTAGGCCATTTTTGCTATTCCCACTTCTTTCTAGTGCCCAGAAAGGACGGAGGCCCACATCCTATCTGTAGGAGAGTAGGATCTGCACTTATGTTGCCCCCACTTTTTTTCTGATGTTTACACTGGTTTCTGGCTATAGTCTGGCTGGGACCCTGCTAATCAGGGCCCCAGCCTCTCTGTTCTCTCTAAACAACTTGGAGTGCATATTAGATGCACTAGTGATTGGATACTGTGGTACCTTATGAGCCCCTAGTATATGGTACCTTAGGTACCCAGGGCATAGGTACTTCACAGGCCTACCAGAGGCTGAAGCATGTATTATGCCACCCCTGGGAAGCAGACTAAATCTGACACCACAGGCCTGCTACTGCAGCCTGGGTGAGGTAGTGTTAGCACTCCTCACAGGTGCCCTATATCTCACCTTACAAACACACATAAACCTATCAGTCACCCCTAAGGCAGGCCCTATCAATCCTGAGGGTAGGGTGCTTGGTTTCCATGTGAGGGGGTGCTTCTGCCTGAGCAGGGCCCCTCTGCAGCTGGCAGAGTCTATTCTCTGTGGCTGTTTGTGGATGCGGTTAAACCATATACTCTTGAGTGCATTATAACCTAGCGGTAAATGCTAACTTTGGGATGGCTTCATCAAAACATGTCGTGTTTGGTGTCAAACGCCTTATAATCATACCCCCACACCAGTAACTGGTGTGGAAGTATGATCCCACCCTTCTAGAGGGATAGACATGTACCTACTGTGGAAACACGGTAGAATCCTGAAAGAGCCCTGGCATCACAAAATGGATGCCACCAGCACAGACACTGGCTGCCCTCCTGCTGCTGACCGAAACTCGCAGTGGAGGAGGCCCAACATTAGGCATCCTGTCACAGGGAGGTGTAACCACCTTCCAGACAGGATTTAGTGTATTGGGGCTGGGTGGGTGCACTCCTAGAGGGCTTTGAAGTCCTGCACTGGGGGAGCAGTAGGCTCCTCTGTGCATATGCCAGCTCAAACAGGTTCAGGGGCTACTAGCCCTTGCTCTGGCGCGAAACTGGACAAAGGGAAGTGGGTGTAACCACCCACTCCCCTGACCCTCCCATGGGAGTGGTCATACAGCTAGTCCCTCCCTTTCCTTCAGTATAAGATAGGGAAACCTTGCCTTTGCAAATTAGATATCCCTGGACGACGCTCTACAAGAAGAATCCTGGACCTTCGACGTTCCACTACCTTTGGAAGACTGAAGAATCTCCCTTGGAGTCAAGGAGTGACTCTCCTGCTTGGCAGGCACCAAAACTTTGTATCAACGGTCGCAAACATTCCCGCTCCTGCCGGAGTCCGAAGTCCCTGCAGCCCCGGAAGTGGATTTCCTGACTTCTCGACGGCCATTGTGAGTCCCCAGCAAACCTGAGGCGAGTGGACCCCACGAGTGACAAGGAACAGCAATACCCGGGTACTGTGTACTATTGTTGAGTGCAACCCCTTCACGACGTTCTACGAACTTGTGCATTGGCCCACGTGTGGTCCAAGCCTCCAGCAGGATTTCCACCGAGAATCAGTGGCCTACCTCGTCCCGAGTGACCGTGGGCTCCTGTGAAGTGAATCCTCCCGAGACGTCTTTGCGATCCCTTGCCGGTTGGCTTGTGGGTCCCCTGAATACTTTTTCATCGAACCAAAGGGCTCCCCTGGTTGCTCCAGGCCTGCCCTGACTTACCCTTGCTGGGTGAGTCCCTCAGACCTTGCTGGTCTGCACCACTGACTTTCTTCTCATTCCACGAGACTTGCTGTTGCCAAGGCTTGTTGGCTCCAATCCGGTTGTCGACACCTCAGTAAACTGCAGACTTCGTGGGACACTCCGAATCCAGCTCCTGGTCGTCGTCGACGCCTCCTGGACCTCGTGGCTGAAGAGTCAAGACACCCGTGATCACCTGAAAACACCCGACTTCTGTGGGCATCCAGCTTCCTGGCCTCGGGTCACTGGCAAGTGACTTTGAACACTGTCTCCACTGCTTTCAGGTCTTCTTTCTTCAGAATCCAGCCTTGGATTCCACCGGACACTTCTCCCGTCTTCACAAGCAGCAAGTCTTCTTTGGCTCCCATTGAAAACGACGCCGTGACCTGACACCAAAAGACACCTATGCACCCAGCTTCCCTGGGTGAGGTAACTCGAGTACTCCGGTGCTCCTGTGTGTGTTGGCTCTAGAACTACTTACCCTGAAAGTGACTTGCTTGTAGATTCTCCCGAAGTATCCTAAAACTTTAAAATTCCAACAGCGACTTCCTCCATTGAAGTTCATTGGGATCCGCGGCTGTGTTCTCACACTGCATGCGTCTCCCGTGGGTCCTTTACTTACCTGCCTTGGGTGTATTAGTGAGGCCCCAGCGCTTCTGAAGACCTTAGACCTTCTCTCTTCTCAAGTCGTTCTTCTTATACCTCTTTTTTAGTATATGGTCTGGTATGCCCCTAGTGCCCCAGCCATATAAGTGCTTAATTTGTTGTGAAACATTGATTTGTGCATATGTTCCTGACTTCTAATCTCATAAAGAGATTAGTAGAGTGTGTCTAGAAATAAATACACAAAATCAAAAAGAGGGAGAAAGAAGAGGCTTAGGTCCACTCAGCTTCCTTGTCTCAATTATAGCAAAAATCAATAGGAGAGTGGATCACTGGTCCTGAGAGAACCAGGGTGTTGCACAGTCAGTACTGTGTACTGTTTAAGAAACCCTCATTCACGTCTGGTAAAGGATCGAGAGAAGCGGTATATCTTGGTTCTCCGCTTGATTGTTATTAACGTGATCGCATAATCATTGGGTTAATCCAATGCTTCCTCCACCCGGAGTCTTTTACCACTGGTGGTCTCAGTAGTGATCGTGAATAAAAAAGTGAAGTGACTTGTGGTGAAAAAGGTGTTTTATTAAAAATCTCGTAAAGCCAGTAGATATCTTTATTAGTACTGGATTCGGGATAGTTTATAAAAAAATTGTTGTAAATGTGCACACATCAGACTTATTATGGTCTAGTGCACTTTTAAAATTCGTGTCCAAAAAAAGGTCGACATGTTTCAGCCCTCATCAGCCCCGAAGGGTCAGGCGGGCTTTCTTCAGGACCAAGTGCAATGTTGAGTGACCTAAAATTCAAGGTACTCTTGTGGAAGTGCGGGGAGATAGGTATTCCTCTCTTGTTCGCACGTTCAGCTTAAACCTATTTATTAGGGTGGTTGTTGGGGGAGGGGAAAAAGGAAAAGAAAATAACAATACAGAAACCATTATAAATCAATTATTTGTGTATATACAATTAAAAAATTGCAAATCTTTTCGAGAGTGAATCCCACTATCATTTGAGAGACACTCGGTATGGCAAAATTCGTCCCTCCTTCATGTAAGAAAACGACCATTCTACAATCCATTTTGTCATATTCGCACATATATACAGATATCAGATCTTCATGCATCTCCTCATTTCTATAATTTCTATAAACGAAAGATACGTGGCTTGTACACCCTTGTAAATGGTTCATGGAGGGTGGATATCAAATAAGGGGGTTAATACTTCGTAGTTGGTGTCTCCAAAAGGAGTCATCTTGGGCAAAAGGGTGTTGTACATAGTTCTTGACAAGTTTTAGGTGACGATCACAGAGGTGATAGAACTTTTGGTTACATAAAGCACCAGGTTAGACACAGTATCCCGCGCTTAATGGTACGGGTAGTATACGTTAGGGACAGAGCTGCGTACAGGGCTCATGAATAACAAGTTTAAGAGATCATTTGTGTAATCCATTTTGTCATAATCACACGTGTAAAAGGCACCAAATCTCCATGCATTTCCTCATTCTCACAAAACAATGTGGCATGCCCACACTTATGAATGGTTCGCTGGGGGGGTTAGTAACTCGTGGTAGGTAGCCCCAATAGTTCTGATCTCTAGGCTAGGGGTGTTGTTTGTCAGGATAAAAAGTGTCTATAAGCAAAGGAGTGGTTCGCTTTTGGTGAGAAGAGGCGCTAAGTTAGTATTAGAGCGAGTTCAAACGGATTATAAATTGATCAACAATAAAGCGTGCTTGTTGTGTGCGAGTGGTGTTCGTTGGTAACAGGTTTAAGTGATATTGTTATCCTTAATCTGAAAGAAACACGTTAGTTAGATTCCTCACCTTAGAATATCCCCAGGCGTCAGACTGGATCCGGAAGATTTTTCGTCAGCAATACCCCTTGCGCGTCGCTAGGCGTCGTCTGCAGCTCTGCGTCCGTCGTCGGCGTCGTGCGCCGGAATGACGTCGTCGGAGTACTTAGACGCCGCCCTCGCGCGCTGACGTCAGTTCTTCTTTTTTCCGCGCCAGTAAGCGCAGATCCGGGAGAGCTACCCCTTTAGTCAGTTTTTTGACTAACTTTTTCGATCCTTTTTGATCTTGTCTCGACTCCAGTGCCGGTAGGATGCCTGGTTTTAAAGCCTGTGCTGACTGTAGCCGCCTGATGTCGGTTACGGACCATCACCGCCGGTGCCTTTACTGCTTGGGCCTCGACCACGACGTGGAGTCGTGTTCGGACTGCAAGGCCCTGACCTCGAAGGCTAGACGGGAGCGGTCCCGTAAGCTTCTCGAGATTCGCCACTCGGCTCCGCGCCCCTCTCGATCCCGGTCCAGGAGGAGGTCCAAGGATCGGTCGCGGGGCCGCAGCCGACGTCATCATCGGTCGTCGGGATCCAAGTCTTCGGGTAAGTCGAAGCACTCCAAGAAGTCCAAGAGGCGACACCGCTCTTCGGACTCCCCTCGCCGGTTGCGCGACTCGGCCGAGGATCAGGGTGGTTCCACCCCCGCGGCTCCGGCGGAGCCGCAGGCGCCGCACAAGTCCCCATACCCACCGGTCCCTGGGACTGACGCGACGCCGGCGGAAGTCAGTGCCTTCCTCTCGGCCATGAGGAGCCTGGCTCCGCCGTCGACGCCCGCTGGCGCACCTTCGGGCCCCGCGGACCCGACTGGGCAACCTTGCCTGCCGGCGGCTCCGGCCCCGGCGCCGTTGACGGCTCCGGCCTCGACGCCGCAAGCGCCCGAGGGACCCGTTCCCGAGTCCCCGCCGACACCGGTCGACCTTGTCACGCCTCCTCCGCCGGCGTCGACACCGGTACCACCTCCGACGCCGACTCCGCTCGGCGTCGAGCCCCGGTTCAGTCCCGGTCCGGGCCCGGCGCCGATACGGCGTCGATGGACGCCGCGTTCGGCGCCGCTGGAGACACATTTTGTCTATCGCCCGGCTCCGATCCTTACTCCTGCATACCAGGAATCGGATGATGGGGACAACTGGGAGGGATCCGAGGATCATATGGCCGTTCAGGCTCAACTGTCACAGGACTGGGCAGATGAACTGGGGGAGGCCAGTGGCCTGGATACCTCTCCAGACACTGGATTCATCTCTCCTCCGACTGTGGCTTCGGAGGAGGGTGCTGCTTTCTCTGTGGTGCTGCGCAAGGCGGCCGCAGCCCTTGGGCTCGAGCTACCTGCCGTGGCTGTGAGGACGAACGTCCTCACTGAGGTGCTTCAGTCTGCAGCAAGCTCCACTGAGCCTCTGCTGCCATTCAATGAGGCCCTCACTGACGTTCTGCAGGGCACCTGGTCCAAGCCCTCCACAGTTCCTCCTGTGGACAGGAACGTCGCCAGGCGCCACCGCCCTGCTCCGGGCGACCCCAGTTTTCTATCCCAACACCCTACTCCCGAAATTCTGGTTATCCAGGCCTCTACCTCCCAATCCTCCTTCCCGACCGCTCCGCCGGACCGGGATTCCAAGAGGCTGGAACAGTTTTGCAAAACGCTGTTCTCCTCCCTTAGTTTGGGCCTGCGGTCTTTGAACACCGCCTGCCTCTTGGACCGTTATTCCCACTCTCTGTGGGATGCGGTGGAGGACGGGCTGCCCCTGTGTCCGGAGGAGGTCCAGACACGACTTACCCAGGCTCTGGCCGATGGGAGGGATGCAGCGCGACATGCTATCCGATGTGGGCTTGACACTACGGACTCGCTGGGTAGGGTGATTTCTACCTCAGTGGCGATTCGACGTCACGCCTGGCTGCGGTCCACGTCCTTTTCGGGCGATGTCCAGAGCACCCTCATGGACATGCCCTTTGATGGCACTCGCCTTTTCGGCGAGAAAGCGGACAGTGCGCTGAATCGCTTTAAGGACTCCCGGGCTACGGCCAAGTCCTTGGGCCTCTCGGCCCCGCGGTCGCAAACTTCGCTTTTCGCCCCTTTCGTGGCCAAGGAAGGGGTGCCTCCTCACGTACGCCTAGCCACCAGCCGCAGAACCAACCTGCGCGCGGTCGCGGACGTGGTTTCCGCCGAGGCGGTTCTGGAGGACGACGAGGTCAGCCCACATCCACCCCGGCAGCATCCGCCTCAAAGCCTTCCTAGTCCGAGCTTTCAGGCCCATTCCACGCCAGTGGGCGGCAGAGTTCGCCATCACCTGCTCCACTGGCGGTCCATCACGTCGGACAGGTGGGTGCTGCAAATCGTCCGAAGGGGCTACTCCCTCCCGTTCGAGACGACCCCTCCAGCCATGCCACCGCAGCACCACCGTATCTCGGGGGATCATTTGAATCTTCTCCACGAGGAAGTTTCGGCCCTCTTGGCCAAGGGGGCCGTCAGGCGCGTTCCGAGCCCAGAAGTAGGTCGTGGTTGTTATTCCCACTACTTTCTGGTTCCCAAGAAGGGCAAAGGGGGCCTACGCCCTATCTTGGACCTCCGGAACGTCAATGCCTTCCTCCGAAAGGAAAGGTTCAAGATGTTAACTTTGGCTCAGGTTCTAGCTGCCCTAGACCCTGGAGACTGGATGGTAGCGTTGGACTTGCAGGACGCATATTTCCACATCCCCGTCCTGCCGGCCCACCGGCGTTACCTGCGGTTCACGGTGGGTCAGGAGCACTTTCAGTTTACCGTGCTCCCCTTCGGCCTTACCAGTGCCCCTCAGATGTTCACGTTGTTCACGAAAGTGATGGCGGTGGTCGCAGCTCATCTGCGCAGATCAGGGGTTCCAGTCTTCCCCTATCTCGACGACTGGTTGTTGAAGGCGGGCTCGCCCCAGACAGTCGTCTCCCACCTCCAGACGACGGCGGATCTCCTGCATTTGCTGGGATTTTCCATCAACGTGCCGAAGTCACACCTGAGTCCCTCTCAGAAGCTCCTCTTCATCGGAGCGGTTCTCGATTCGGCGCAGTTCCGGGTCTATCTGCCGGAACAGCGGGTCCGGGATATACAGGCCCTGATTCCTATCTTTCGGCCTCTATCCTGGGTTTCGGTCAGGCTAGTGTTGCGGCTTCTGGGGCTGATGGCCTCCTGCATCCTACTAGTGCATCACGCCAGGCGGCGCATGCGGGCTCTACAGTGGGACCTGAAGTTTCAGTGGGCCCAGCATCACGGCAACCTGTCCGACCATGTCTTGATCTCGGAGGGCACTGCACAGCAGTTGCAGTGGTGGCTCACGGACCGCGATTGGGTCAAGGGCAAGAGCCTCTCCCTTCCCCAACCAGAGCATGTCGTAGTGACGGATGCGTCCCTCCTGGGATGGGGTGGCCATATGGGAGAGGCGGAGATCAGAGGCCTCTGGTCTCCGGCGGAGTCTCGTCTCCACATCAACCTGTTGGAGTTGAGAGCGATCTGACTTGCACTGAAAGCCTTCCTTCCCTCTGTCAGGGGAAGTGTTGTGCAGGTGTTCACGGACGACACCACCGCCATGTGGTATTGCAACAAACAGGGCGGGGTGGGGTCGTGGACCCTTTGTCAGGAGGCTCTGCGCCTCTGGACGTGGCTGGAACACCAGGGCGTCACCCTAGTGGTTCAACATCTGGCGGGCTCTCTGAACGCCAGAGCAGACAAACTCAGCCGCCGGTGCATGATGGATCACGAATGGCGTCTGAACTCCGAAGTGGCGCAAGGTCTTTTTCAGCAGTGGGGAGAGCCTTGGTTAGATCTATTCGCCACCGAAGAGTGAGCAGTTCTGCGCATTGGAATTTCCAAGGCGGCACTCGCTCGGCGACGCTTTTCGTCACGAGTGGAGTTGCGTTCTGTTGTACGCCTTTCCGCCTATACCACTTCTGCCCAGAGTGCTGAAGAAGATCAGGCACGACCGGGCCCAAGTCATCTTGGTGGCTCCGGATTGGGCACGAAGGTACTGGTATCCCGAGCTACTCAGTATGTTGACCGATCCTCCGATACGTCTGCCCCTTCGTATGTCTTTTTTTAAAACCGACACATTTGTGAAATCTTTCAAGGGGAAACGCTATATATACTGGTAGGCTCTTCTCTATGTCTATACCCTCCATGCCCTTAAAACAGCCAGTTACGTTGGAACCCATGTCTTCACCGGGTCCCAGGAGGCAGAGTCAGCACTGGTCCTAGACCGACGCCGAATAGGTAACAGGAGGAGGAACAAACCGCCGAAAACCGTAATGTATACCTCATGTACACTTTTTGAGCATTGCCTTTCTCTGTTCACTGCTAGAGCGTGAGGCGACCCCCCTAGAGTACTCGCGGTGACCTGCAACAAAGGAGACCAGTTAACGCCTTACGACCCGTACGTGTATATGTAGCACGTAAACAAATCTTCCTACATACATGCCCCCCCCCCCCTCACCCCCTTGGGGAGAATCGCGTTGATACCTGTATAAGGATAACAATATCACTTAAGCCTGTTACCAACGAACACCACTCGCACACAACAAGCACGCTTTATTGTTTATCAATTTATAATCAGTTTGAACTCGCTCTAATACTAACTTAGCGCCTCTTCTCACCAAAAGCGAACCACTCCTTTGCTTATAGACACTTTTTATCCTGACAAACAACACCCCTAGCCTAGAGATCAGAACTATTGGGGCTACCTACCACGAGTTACTAACCCCCCAGAGAACCATTCATAAGTGTGGGCATGCCACATTGTTTTGTGAGAATGAGGAAATGCATGGAGATTTGGTGCCTTTTACACGTGTGATTATGACAAAATGGATTACACAAATGATCTCTTAAACTTGTTATTCATGAGCCCTGTACGCAGCTCTGTCCCTAACGTATACTACCCGTACCATTAAGCGCGGGATACTGTGTCTAACCTGGTGCTTTATGTAACCAAAAGTTCTATCACCTCTGTGATCGTCACCTAAAACTTGTCAAGAACTATGTACAACACCCTTTTGCCCAAGATGACACCTTTTGGAGACACCAACTACGAAGTATTAACCCCCTTATTTGATATCCACCCTCCATGAACCATTTACAAGGGTGTACAAGCCACGTATCTTTCGTTTATAGAAATTATAGAAATGAGGAGATGCATGGAGATCTGATATCTGTATATATGTGCGAATATGACAAAATGGATTGTAGAATGGTCGTTTTCTTACATGAAGGAGGGACGAATTTTGCCATACCGAGTGTCTCTCAAATGATAGTGGGATTCACTCTCGAAAAGATTTGCAATTTTTTAATTGTATATACACAAATAATTGATTTATAATGGTTTCTGTATTGTTATTTTCTTTTCCTTTTTCCCCTCCCCCAACAACCACCCTAATAAATAGGTTTAAGCTGAACGTGCGAACAAGAGAGGAATACCTATCTCCCCGCACTTCCACAAGAGTACCTTGAATTTTAGGTCACTCAACATTGCACTTGGTCCTGAAGAAAGCCCGCCTGACCCTTCGGGGCTGATGAGGGCTGAAACATGTCGACCTTTTTTTGGACACGAATTTTAAAAGTGCACTAGACCATAATAAGTCTGATGTGTGCACATTTACAACAATTTTTTTATAAACTATCCCGAATCCAGTACTAATAAAGATATCTACTGGCTTTATGAGATTTTTAATAAAACACCTTTTTCACCACAAGTCACTTCACTTTTTTATTCATGATCACTGCTGAGACCACCAGTGGTAAAAGCCTCCGGGTGGAGGAAGCATTGGATTAACCCAATGATTATGCGATTACGTTAATAACAATCAAGCGGAGAACCAAGATATACCGCTTCTCTCGATCCTTTACCAGACGTGAATGAGGGTTTCTTAAACAGTACACAGTACTGACTGTGCAACACCCTGGTTCTCTCAGGACCAGTGATCCACTCTCCTATTGATTTTTGCTAGAAATAAATACATGTATATTTTATAAATATACCTGTGTGGTGTCCTTTCATTTGGTAATTCAAGAGATTATAAGGTAAAACAAGCTGCTTTACATTCCTCAGAGACTTAGCCTGAAGGCTGCTCTCCACAGCTACCACTGGGATGGCTTTCTTTAAAAGGTTGTCTTAAATCTATCTACCATAAGAGTCAAATTGGACTGGTGCAAGGTGGCCACTTTAACTAGTGACCAGCATATGCCAGGCCAACTTCTCACACTATCCTAGACCTGCACCCTTTCAATTCCACCCTGAAAAAAAGGAATTCAAAGTGCTCACGCTAGCACAAGTCTTGTCTGCCCTGGGTGCAGGAGACTGGATGGTAGTGTTGGACTTGCAGGACGCTTATTTCCACATCCCCGTCCTGCCTGCCGACGGATGTTAGCTGCAGTTCATGGTAAGCCACGAGCTCTTTGTTTGCCATGCTACAATTTGGCCTCATCAGTGCCCCTTGGATGTTCACCAAGGGGATGGCGGTGGTTGCAGTTCATCTGCAGAGATCAGGGGTGCCGGTCTGCCTCTATCTCGATGACTGGCTGTTAAAGGCGGGCTTGTTCCAGGCAGTCATCTCCAACCTATGGATGTCTTCCTGCCCTTGCTGGGGTTCACTATCAATGTGCCGAAGTCACACCTGACTCCCTCCCAGACACTCACTTTCATTTGAGCTGGTCTGGATATAGTGCAGTTTCTGGCCGATCCTCCAGAGCGGCTACTCCAGGATATTCAGGCTAAGATACCAATGTTTCAGCCTCTATCCTGGATTTCGGTGAGACTGACTTTGAGGCTGCTGGGATTAATGGCCTCCTGCATCCTGCTTGTAACGCTTGTCCGGTGGCATATAGGGCTCTGCAGTGGGACCTGAAGTTCTATTGGGCGCAACGTCAGGGATATCTCTCCAACATTGTCCAGATCTCGGTGGGTACTGCAAAAGATCTGTAGTGCTGGTTAATGAACCTCGACTGGGTCACTGTCAGACCTTCTCCCTTACCCAACCAGATCTGACTGTAGTGGCAGATGTGACACTACTGGAATGGGGTGGCCATCTGGGAAAGGTGGAGATCAGAGACATCTGGCGGAATCTGGGTTCCACATCAACATATTGGTGTTCAGAGTGATCTGCTGGCATTGAAGGCCTTTCTACCCTCCATCAAGGGAATGCTAGTGTAGGTGTTCACGGACAACACCACCGCCATTTGGTACGGCAGAAAACAGGACGGGTGGGGGTCGTGGACCCTTTGTCAAGAGGTCCTGTGCCTCTGGACATGGCTGGAATGTCAGGGTACATCCCTGGTGGTTCAACACCTGATGGGCTAGCTGAACGCCTGGACAGGCGAACTCAGACGAAGATGCCTGATGGATCACAAATGGCATCGCCTTCCAGAGGTGGCACAAGGTCTTTATTAGTAGTGGGGAGAACCTTAGCTAGATCTGTTCACCACTGCCGAGAAGGTGCAATGTCAGCAGTTTCACACGTTGAGAGTTTCCTAGGCAAATCTCAAACGGAAATGCTTTTCCTCTCCAGTGGAGCTCAGGCCTCCTGTATGCCTTTCTGCCCATACCACTTCTGCCCAGGTTTCTTAAGAAAATCAGGAACGACAGTGCCCAAGTCATGCTAGTGGCTCCGACTGGGGTCGCAGAGTTTGGTGTCCCAAGTTGTTGAGAATGGCTGTCGGCCCTCTGATCAATCTCCCCTTAGGGAGGATATTCTGTCGCAGGAGCAGAGGGTTCTCCACCCAATCCTGTCAACTCTTCGCCTTCATGTGTGAAGCTTGAGGAGCAATGGCTTTTGACCTTCCACCCAAAATCTGCAGTGTTATTTTGGTGCCTGACGTCCCTCCACCAAGATGGTATACAAGGGCCGTTGAAATAGTTTTGTGGCATGGTGTGCTGAGAAAACAGATGATCCTATATCTGCTCCCCTTTCCCAGGTTCTTTTGTTTACCCTTACCGTAGCCCAGCAGGGCTCTGTATTGGGCACCTTGAAGGGTTATCTATCTGCCATCTACGCATTTCGGCGGCTGCCAGATCAGCCCTCTCTATTCAAGTCCCTTATTGTAAATATAAAGGTCTACAGCTCGTTCCCCCAACTCCCTTTATTATGCCTCAATGAAACCTTAATTTGGTTCTTACCTTCTTAATGTGCACTACCTTTGAGCCGCTCCATTCTTATCCTCTTAGGCTCCTCACTATCAAGATGGCTTTTCTGGTGGGAATTACATCTGCCCAAAGAGTAAGTGAGCTACAGGCACTGTCTTCTCAGCCTCCCTACATCTCCTTTTTCCCTGAAAAACTGTTCCTTTGAACTCGAGCATCCTTCCATGTAGACCAGTCCATCACCTTGCCTACCTTTTACGCTCCGCCTCATGCGGGTTGTGCGGCCCCCGCGTCGCCAACCTACCCGCCTTTCCCCGCCATGGGGGCGACCAGAGCCCAAATGGAGGTCTATGCGGCGGCCTTGCAGGTCTCTTTGGCTCTTCCTCCTCTTCCTGGGACGTCTGCGGATCCCTTGCCGTGTGTGGGGCCTTCTGCGGCATCGCCGGCGCCGACAGGTTCGGCGTCAGGTTCTGGAGATGTGTTGTCATCGGGGTGCGGCCCTTCGGGGTTCTCTTCTTCGGACCACGGCGCCTCTACCTCGCCACAAACCCCTGTGGGGGTCCCTGTGGTGTCTCGGGAGGTTGCCGGGGCTCGTCCTCGAGTCCCCCTCGGTCCTCTGGGCAGGCGGCGGCCTTGTCCGAGCTGACGCCACTCAGGCGCTGGCGGCTGCTGGCCCTGGCGGCGCCGCAGGGGCTGGCTAGGAGCCGGGGCGTGTCCCTGGGCCCCACCAGTCTCTTCCCGCAGGCGGCTGCCTCGTCGGAGGTCGAGTCGGTACCTTTTCGTTGCTGTTCTTTGGCTCCCCGGCTCCGACCCCGCCCCAGTCTCCCGCTGCGCGGGTCGTGGCAGAGGTCGTCTCGGCTTCTCCTTCGGCACCTGTCGATGTTAAGCTGACGCCGATGGCAGACTCCACGGCGCCGTCCCGGCGTCGGGTCGTAGATTCGTCTTAGGATCAGGGCTCTGGTGGACGGGAGCTGCTTCTTCCCTTCGAGGCTTTGCTCCATAATTCTCTCTTGAGGGCCTGGGGGCATCCTGCCACGGGGGACCCGGTGCCACAGCCGCTTCTGCACCGCCACCGTCCTGTTCCACATGATCCTGTCTGCCTTTCCTTCTACCAGGGGCCCTCTTTTGCAGACTGCCTTTCCCTCGTTGCCATCGGTGTTGTCTCCCCCGTCCCGGGAGGCCCAGTGGTTAGATTCCTGGGGGCGCAACATCTTTGCCTCCTCCAGTGCTGCCTTGCGGGCGCTTAACACGCTTTTTGTGTTGGCCAGAGCCACTTCTTGCTTGTGGGATTCGGCGGAGTCCCTTCTGTCTTCTGCTTCTCAGGAGGGTGCCTGCGCTGATCTGTGGCACCATGTGTTGGATGGCCGGGAGCTGGCGGCGTTTATTCTTTGCTCGGCTCTGGACGTTTCTGAGGTGCTTGGTCGCACCATGGCTTCTTCAATGGCCCTCCGTCGCCATGCTTGGTGGAGGAATAGTGTTTTTCCTAAGAACGTTCGGAAGCGGCTGGTTGACCTTCCCTTTGATGGCGCTCTTTTGTTTCACGCCCCTGCAGGTTCTGCCATTCAGAGGTTTCTTGCGGGGCTTCGTCCTCCTCCTCCGCCTCCTCCTTCCCCTCCTCCTCAGTGAACCTGGATGTCGGTCTGTGTTCTGGGAGGTGTTCTCCCGTTGTTTTCTGGGGCCTATTAACGAGTAGCCCCGGTTGTGTGTTCTGTGTGGTTGGTGTGCCTTCAGGATCCTTCCGTTGGCTCTTTGGTGCTGTTGGCTGCTGGTCCGGCCCTTTTTTGACTTGTGGTTTTGGCTGTTGGTAAGCCCGTGTAGGTCCTGCAATTAGGCCTTCTGTGTCTTTTTTATTGGCGTATTGGTAAGCCGTCTGCGGTTTTCTCCGCAGGTCTTTCTGTTTGTCCTCTGCTATGGAAATATTTTCCTAAGATGGGTTCCCATGTTTCTTGGGACGTAACATACCCTATGAGGGGTAATTGTAGCTATTACATAGCTTTGTCATGTGCTAGGGAGGTGTGGTCGTCCTTTTCGGGCTCCTTGCCCTCCGTGGCATCACGGTATGCCGCAGGTGCGATCTTCTTGCCGATTGTCTTGCAGCAGCTTGTGTTGCGCCCAGGTCCGTCTTTCTCCTTGTAGCCTGCCGTCTGCGGCGTAGTGTTGTGGCAGTTCCGCACTTCTGCCGGTGTTTCGGCTTGGTCCTCTGTTTGGTGTTCCGGGGGTACTGGCTTTTTCTTGGCTTCTGTGTTCTGGCGGACGGCTTGGTTCATCCTCCGTCTCTCTCTCTCTTTCTTTTCTGCCTGGTTTCACTACTTTCGTGGGTCAGTGTGTGTGTTTTTGGACCAGCCCCTCCTGTGGGGTGTGTCCTGGCCCTTCCTGACCTCTGCCTTTGGCTGGCTGCTGGCTTTTTTCTGGGTGCGCCGTTCCGTGGTGTTACCTGCTGCTGGCTGCGCGTGCCCGTGCAGGCCTGCTTGTTCAAATCCGCCGTTGTGGCCCTTGATGTATTTCCTTGTGCCCCTGCTTCTGCTGCCGTTGGGGCTTTGCACGACTGTGGCTTTCTTCTTCCGTCTGCGCTTTTGGCGGTGGAGCTGTTCCTACCTTGTCCGCTCCTTGCGGCTGAGGTGTGTTCAGCTATTTTCTGTCACTGTGTATGTTTTTCTTACTGTGGGCCCTGCCTCCAGTTCTACCTCTTCTCCCTGGGGTTTGAGGTGGTCCTTGTGTTCCCTGGGGCTTTTCGGGCGCTGTCTGCCCCTGTGGGGTGTTGGGCGGCTCTCCCTTGGTTGGGCTTCGGTTATCTTGGCCTTTCCCTTCTTGTCCCTGTGACATGTCCCCAGCTGGGGCCCTGTGTCTCTCTTGGTGGGAGGCTCTCTCACAGGCCCTCCTCCCTTCTGGGTATGGCTAGGGTATCTATTCTACGTTAAGGAATCTGCGGCTAGTAGTCTCTATCAAATGTACAAGTTACTTTCCTTTGGTAACGATGTATCTGGTAGAGACGATTCTAGCCGCAGATTCCTTCACGACCCGCCCTTCCTCCCTGTTCTGCCAGGACCCTCTGTTTGGGTTTCTGCAGTCGCCTCCCACTGGGTGGCTTGTCTTCTGTGGTTTCCTCTTTGTTTTCTTCCGGTCAGGCATCCCTCCAGCTGGTTTCTCTCCAGCGTGAGGGCCTACTTTTGCTCTTTCCCTCTGTTGTTAGAGTTTCTGATCCCCAACCGGTCTTCTTCGTTGGGGGTTCCTTTACCTGTCCTTTGACCTCCTACTCCTTTCAGGGATTATGGCCCTCCTTGGCAATGTAGTCTGCGGATGGAATACCTGTCCTTTGCCTCCTAATCCTTTCAGGAGGTATTGCCATCCTTGGCGGTGTAGTCTGGGGATGGATTACTGTTGTTCCTCTGTGCCAGGCTTGTGGCTCTTCCCTTTGTGTTTGTGGTTGCAGTCTCACTCTCTCTTTCTGTCACGGCGCTTTCACATGCTTATGCCTCCAGGATGGCTCTCGCCTTGGCTTGCAAGGTGGTTCCACGGAGTAGTGCTTTGTGCTTTTCTTGCTCTGGCTTCGCTGCTCTAGCCTTCTGGTGCTTTACTGCCACCTGGTGCTTTCGCCTTAGCTTGCACAGTTGTTCCTCAGAGTGGTGCTCTGCTCTGCTCTTTTCCTGCTCTGGTCTGCTGTTGTCGCCTTCTGGTGCCTTGGTGCCACCTGGTGATGTTTCTCACCTTTTGTTTCTCTCTATTTTGTTTCTCTGGTTTTTTCGCACACTGTTCCAATGCTCTCCTCAGTTTTGTTGTGATGGCTCCGCGTTGTGGCGTGGAAAAAGTTCTCTGACGCAAACTGACGTCAGCGTGGTACCGCCCCCCGGCGCGCAGAGATGCTGGGCAAGAAAGTTTTTCGGGTCCAGTCTCACGCCTGGGGATCATTCTACATTAAGGAATCTGCAGCTAGAATCGTCTCTACCAGATACATCGTTACCGAAGGTAAGTAACTTGTACGTCTAGCTTCAGTATCTAAACTGATCCACCCATCCTCCCGGCTCTGCAAACAGACCTGCCCTGTTTCCTATTCAGTGTGTTCAACCGTCTGTGGGTCCGTTATCTGGGCTCAGCATTTTCTGATGTTCCACCAGAAGAGGAGAGAGCTCTACTGCCCCAGGGCCACCCAAATTGTACCTCCACCATGGGAGAAGTTAGCTACTCCATCCTGGCCAGGGTGAGGCTGACAGTTGGTGGCAAATGAGACTCTAGTGAGGGTCATAGACCTTTTATACAAGTACTACTTGGAACTGAGCCTACAAAGTGCCTTGCTCTCAGCTGTGGTATTTCCCATTGCCGGGCTTGTTGATGGTGAATTGTAACACGTACAGATTGAATGCATGAAGCAGTTTGTTTGGTGTGGATAGTGCTCTTCCCAGTTTAAAAGGAACATAACTGTTTTTCCAGTTCACAATCCTGTTCCTTTGTTACGGTCACGAACAAATAGTGTGTCCTTTGAATATTATTTCCTACATTTTCACATTTGGTTCTTCTGCTGGGAACACGTTTGAGTCATGGACACCAAGAGACGTGGTCACGGGGGGGAGGCGATATCATAAACCTTAACGGACTCTGGTATGCAGAAAACCCCATGTCAATGTTTTAACACGGCCCCAGAAAATGCACGATAATACAAAGCATACAAGTAAATAAAGCCGAGACATAAAATAACACTATCTTTTTAATTTTGCCCTGCTATTGTGATTCTGATGAAGACATTCAAATTAATTGGCCCAATATTTCATCTTTAAGTCACCTCATTACATGGGTATTTTGTTCTCCTACATGAGTATATTTTCTTTCTTGGGCTTGTCAAAGTTACTCTTGTTTCCGAAGTATCAGGCAAGTGATTTTTGAAGTCAAGTGCAATTGTTGAATTTACCTTTGTCTTCTGGTCTTTTTCTCTCTCTGATTTTTTGGTTTATCTTTTGTCATTAATTCAATAATTTATTGTTGCAAAGCTATATAAAAGCATCCATAAATCACTGTTTATTGCAGCCAGAAGAGATGGAAGACAAACCTCCACCTCTGTGACATGTGACGCATATTGGTTAAAATATGTTTGAGCATATGCTCGCGTATGTACCTTAATAGTGGATATAAATAATAATATATTGATTTTTTTTCACTTTTAGAAAATTGAAAATGGAAGATTTTCAAAATACAGATACTTTGCCCATGCCATGGTCAATTCTACTGACCTGTTAATGATAACAAAAAGGTAATTTTATGTGTTCTATCTGTACATAACTACAAAGAGACATTGTTATTTTTATTACCCCACAAATCAATTTACTAAAACCTTCAATAAACTATTATTTTGTTAATGTTTATAATCACCTATTTTTTTAAATCTAAGTTTATTTGTACATCTGAAAGAAACGCGTTAGTGAAACATTCCTCACCTTGGAATTATACCCAGGTGTCAGACTGGATCCGGAAAGTTTTCGTCAGCTGTACCCCTGCGCGTCGGAAGGTGGCGTCATTCCGCGTCTGTCGTTGGCGTCGTGGTCGCCAAGATGACGTCGCAGCAGCTACTTAGACGCCACTCTCGCTGACGTCAGTTCTTTCTTGTTCCGCGCCAGCAAGCGCAGATCAGGAGAGAGCGGTACCCCCAGTCACTTATTGATTGAGTTTTTCGAGGCCTTTTTGTCTCTGTTTTTCGAGTCGATCGACTCCTGGTGCCGGAGGGATGCCCGGCTTCAAGTCTTGCAGAGACTGTCATCGCTTGATGTCGGTGATGGACCTGCACCGTGTGTGTCTCTACTGCCTGGGGCGCGACCACGACCCTAGGTCGTGCCCCGACTGCCGGGCCATGGCGCCGAAGACTTTGCGGGAGTGGTCCCGAAAGTTGCTTGAAGTCCGGCACTCGGCTCCGCGCCGCTCAGGGTCCCGGTCCCGTGGGAGGTCGAGGAGCCACCACCTCCAATGTCGCCCTTGCTACTGGACAACGTCATCCCCGGTTTCAGCCCGATGTGGACACGGCGCCGGAACGGCGTAGCTCGACGCCGATTCAGACGCTGATGGGGCCTTTCTACCCCTATGTCCAACCCCCTTAATTTCGGCCTGTACATCAGCCGTCGGAGGAAGGGGAGGACTGGGAGGGGTCTGAGGACCCTCTCACAGCTCAATGTGAGGTTGACCCGGACTGGGCAGAAGAGCTGGGGGTTGCCAGTGGTCTTTATACCTCTCCTGACCTTGGCATGCTAACTCCTCCTTCCGTGGCTACGGAGCAGGGTGCAAGTTACGCAGTGGTGTTGCGTAGGGCGGCCGAGGCCCTCCACCTCGAGCTCCCTACAGTGGCCGTCAGGTCTAACCTCCTGACAGAAGTGCTTCAGCCGGCGGCTACCTCTGTGGAACTACTGCTCCCTTTAATGATGCACTTTCAGACGTTCTTTTGGGCAACTGGTCCAGGCCCAACACAGGGGCTCCTGTGGATAGGAACGTGGCCCGACGCCATCACCTGGCCCCGGGTGACCCCCTTTTTTTCCCCAACACTCTACGCCTGAGAGCTTGGTTGTCCAAGTCTCAACGTCCCAGAGCACATTCCCTACCGTACCGCCAGACAGGGAATCCAAGAAACTGGAGCAGTTCGGTAAGAAGATTTATTCTTACGCCAGTTCGGGGCTGCGGGCTGTGAACACCGCATGCCTCTTGGGCCGTTCTTCCCACTCTGTGTGGGATACAGTGGCGCAAGTGCTGCCTCAGTGTCCGGAGGAGGCCCGGACAGTGCTCTCAAGCTGTGGCTGAAGGGAGGGATGCAGCCAAGTTCACAATCCGCTGTGGCCTTGACACCGCCGACTCGCTGGGCAGGGCGATTTCCTCGACAGTGGCGCTCCGCTGCCACGCCTGGCTGAGGACAACAGGTTTCTCTGGGGATGTCCAGAACACTCTGATGGACATGCCCTTTGATGGCATTCACCTTTTTGGCAACAAGGCAGATAGTGCGTTGGAGCGTTTTAAGGACTCGCGGGCTACGGCCTAGTCCTTGGGCCTTTCGGCCACTCGCCCTCCTCCGCCTTCTGCTTTTCGCTCCTTTCGTGGCCACGGAAGGGGCGCCCGACACGTTCACTTCAGAGCCACAGGCCTGTGCAGCAACAGTTCAAGTGTGGCCGCAGACGTGGGACCCGCCGAGGTGGGTCAGGGGGTCAGCGGGCTGTTCAGTCCACCTCCACCCCAGCCACCACTGCTTCCAAAGCTTCCTAGTCCGGTTTTTCAGGCCCATCAAATGCTATTGGGCGGCAGGATTCGCCATCACCTCCCCTACTGACAAAACATCACTACGGACAGGTGGGTTTTACAAATAGTCCGAAGGGGCTACTCCCTCCCCTTCATGACTACCCCTCCAGCCATGCCACCCCAGTACCACCGCATGGCGGGATATCACTTGGCACTTCTTCAACAGGAAGTCATGGCCCTCGTGGCCAAGGGAGCCATCGAGCACGTTCCCATGCCAGAAGTAGGACGTAGTTGCTACTCCCACTGCTTTCTGGTGCCCAAGAAGGAAAAGGGCCTGTGTCTCATCTTGGACCTCCGGAACGTCAATCGCTTCCTTCGGAAGGAGAAGTTCAAGATGTTAACTCTGGCTCAGGTCTTGTCTGCCCTCGACCCGGGAGACTGGATGTTAGCATTGGATCTGCAGGACGTATATTTCCATATTCCCGTCCTGCCGGCTCACTGGCGTTATCTACGGTTTACGGTAGGCCACGAGCACTTTCAGTTTACCGTGCTCCCCTTTGGCCTTACCAGCGCCCCTCGGGTCTTCCCAAAAGTGATGGTGGTGGTCGCAGTTCATCTGTGCAGATCAGGGGTTCCAGTCTTCCCCTATCTCGACGACTGGCTGTTGCAGTGGGACCTGAAGTTCCAGTGGGCGCAGCATGTGGGGAACCTCTCCGAGTACGCCCAGATCTCGGAGGGCACTGCACAACAATTGCAGTGGTGGCTCACAAACCGGCATTGGGTCAATGGCAGATCTCTCTCCCTTCCCCAACCGGAGCACACAGTGGTGACGGATGTGTCCCTTCTGGGATGGGGCGGCCACATGGGAGAGGCGGAGATCAGAGGTCTCTGGTCTCTGGCGGAGTCCCGGCTCCATATCAACCTTCTGGAGCTCCGGGCGATCCGACTTGCACTGAAAGAATTCCTTCCCTCTGTCAAGGGGAGAGTAGTGCAGGTGTTCACAGACAACACCATCGCCATGTGGTACTGCAACAAACAGGGTGGGGTGGGGTCATGGACCCTATGTCAGGAGGCTCTGCGCCTCTGGACATGGCTGGAACATCAGGGCATTTCCCTGGTGGTTCAACACCTGGCCGGTTCACTGAACACCAGGGCGATCAAACTCAGCCCCAGTTGCATGATGAATCACGAATGGCGTCTTCACTCGAACATGGCGCAAGGTCTCTTTTAACAGTGAGGAAGCCTTGGTTAGATCTATTCGCCACCGAAGAGAACGCGCAATGTCAGCAGTTCTGCTTGTTGGAATTTCCAAGGCGGCACTCGCTAGGAAAAGCTTTTCGACGCAAGTGGAGTTGCGGTCTGTTGTACGCCTTTCCGCCTATACCACTTCTGCCCAGAGTGCTAAAGAAGATCAGGCGCGACCGGGCCCAAGTCATTTTTGTGGCCCTGGACTGGGCTCGAAGAGTTTGGTATCCCGAGCTACTCTTTCAGAAGTCCTTTTGTTCCTTCTTTCTTTGTCCCAGCAGGGCTCTGCTCTGGGCACTATCTAGGGCTGATACACACTAGGAAAAGAGGGGTGAGAGGATAGGAAACCCTCTTCGACCTCCCGCTCAGTAATTTAAACTCAAAAATAGAAGAGGGATAATAACAGCACGTGAAGGTGAGTGAGTGTGTGGGAATGCACCGAATTGATTAAAACTGCCCTCACACACAGCAAGCTGTGTCATGCTTCATCATAGGGCTGCTGACACACCTCCACGCTAATCCAACGCTGGAGGTGGAGCAATAGGGAGGGGAAATCAATACAACATATAGTGTAGGATCATAGGTGAGGAATGGTGCAGAAATAGTGATATACAACTGGTAACAGGGAGTCCTTATCAAAAATTTTAATACTCTGTACCCTGTCCAGATTTAAAACTAAAATGGATGATAGGTTGGGGAGCTTATGATGAGACACCAACCCCTCCACTCTGCAGAAGTGTCAACATTTTTCAGCCTGCTAAAACGAATCCCCCGGCTTTCCTCAGGACTCTCACCACTGTGATACCTGGGTGCTCACCCTCCCTTCTTTAAATTAGAAGTAAAGGGGATGTCACCTTTAATAGAGCCCCTCGCTCTTGGAGAGGAACCTATAAAGTGATTAAAAAACCTAGAACAAGTGATGTGTAAAGTGAAGTGCCGTACATACTATGTTCATTAAATGATGAAAATAAAAATAAAAACAGCGCATAAACTCCATTCACTCCTAACCTTCAACTGAATTATATAAATGCAACCTCTCCCCAAAAGAACATTTTTTGATGGGTGGGGGTGATAGTTTTTCTTTCAGTTTTGTAACATTCAAATATGTCTCACTTAGTCGCGCCTTTGACAAATACAACAAGCACTCTGTCGCATGATTATAGCAGTGCTTACTCTCAGAGTTTCTGAGGTGAAGGATTACTTGAAAATGCACTTCGGCATCGAAAAAAGTGTGTGTATATATACATATATATATATTCACTGAAAAAACCATACGTTTCAGGGGTGTTATAGTTAGGAATCGGCATTTAAAAAACCTTAGAAATTCACTGAAAAAACCAAACGTTTCAGGGGCGTTATAGTTAGCTGGACATTTCCCTCGTACAAAACCCTAGAAATTCCCCTGTTATAGTTAGTTCAGCTAACTATAACTCGCGCCCCCGCAATGCACTGCTGATGACGTCACATATTACATCACTCATGACATGGTCAGTGACATCACTAATGACATCACTCATGACATCACTGATGACATCATCCATTGAGTATGTGTTTCTGAACAGTTTTATTATGTTTAATATATATAGGGAAGGCCTGTTGAAAAATAAGTGGGTGTACAAGTGTGTGAATGGATGATTTTCTAGGTGCGTAACTGAGTCTATAAGTGAGTCATTAAATGTATCTTACTGCAGACTAGTGACTAAACTGTGTGAATGTCTGTATGTGTCTGTGTATAGGTGTAGAAGTGGCTGCATGGTTTTGTGAATAGCTATATGAGTGTCTATATGGGTTATTGATTGGTTGTCTGAGTATCTGTATGGGTGCCTGAGTGTTTGTGTGAGTAGGGTGTGTGTGTGAGTGGGTGATTCTATGGGTGCATGGTTTTAAGAGTGCATCTGTGATGGACGGTATGGTTGGGTGAGTGTATGTATGGGTGTGTTAGGGATTGAATGTATATCTCAGTGGTAGATGTGTGACTAACTACATATGTGAAAGGCAGTATATATGTGTGTAAGAGTATATAAGTTGGTATATGTGAGAGCGTGTGATTGTGAGAGTGGCTGTATTGATGAGTGTGTGCTTGTATCAATGATTCTATTAGAGCGTAAGAATGTGGTACTATTTTGATGAGTAAGTGAACCTGAGTGTGTTTAACTGTATAGGTGAGTAAATTGGACTGTGTTTAATTACTTGCACGACTGACTAGGTGTGTCAGTACCTCAATGGATGATTGGCGGTGTGTGAGTGTCTATATAGGTGTATAAATGCATATGATAGTCTTGTACGGAGTGACTGTAAGTATGAGTGACTGTACAGGTGAGTGAGTGGAGGTGTATGTAGACCTAAGAGTTAATGAGTGGGTATTTAGTTATTGGTATTGGAGTATCTATGATTTTCAAAATGGCCGTCTGAAATTTTGAGTCGGTGTATCAAAAGTTTATATTAGGGTGTGAGAAGATGCACTAATTTATCACATGGATGATGTCATCAGTGATGTCATGAGCGATGTCATTTGAGATGTCATCAGTGATGTCATCAGTGATGTCACTGACCATGTCATGAGTGATGTAATATGTGACGTCATCAGCAGTGCATTGCCGGGGCGCGAGTTATAGTTAGCTGAACTAACTATAACATGGGAATTTCTAGGGTTTTGTACGAGGGAAATGTCCAGCTAACTATAACGCCCCTGAAACCTTTGTTTTTTTCAGTGAATTTCTAAGGTTTTTTAAATGCTAATTCCTATCTATAACTTATCTCTGAAGATATCATGAAAAGCATTCTTTTTTAAAAGTAGGGTGCACATTAGTTTTGTGGAAAAGCATCTTTGTGATTGGTTAAGAAAAAGCAGTTTCAACGTGGAGTACATATCAAAGGATAAAATTTGCTCAGATCAACCACACCTGCTACTTGCATTTGAAAGGCACTGTTCGAACTTAAAACAATCGTCAACTTTTAACCTGCACGTGTCGTTAAATATTCAAGAAAATGTTACAAAAAATTATCGTTAAGTTTTAAAAAAATTGATGAACTTTTAACCTGCACGTGTTGTAGAATGTTCTAGAAAGTGTGTTGATAGAATACGTTGCACTTCTGACTGCTATGTGTTGTTCAATATTAAAAAAACGGTTCATATGGAAAATTAAAAAGAAACCAATAGAGAAGTTTTGAAACCTAACAGAATCAAGGAACTATTCTAATTTATTCTTTACATGTATTTATGTGTGCAGCAACAAAATTATAGACACAACAGCACTAGGAAGAGGAAGAAGCAGGGAGTGGGGGGGAGGGGGGGGAGATGGGCAGAATGGCACACATGCACAATTAAGTACAACACACATATAGACTAACAATGGCTAAAATGAAACACACCAACAAGCAGCACAAGTCACACAACCCGCCAACATCACACCACTGAACGGGCATAGAAGTGAAAACCACGCTGCATTCATACAGGATGTGTACAAAGGCCAGTCGTTGGTGTTGTGGGATGTCTGCGACCGTGGTCATCATGGATGAGATGCCCAGCATGTGGCACATGGTCGAGTTCACTGTGTGTTATGTTGCCAAACGGCTGCACCTCCCTCCCACGAGCCCCCACACTTTTGTACGGTGCGCTGTTGTATCTCGTGCACTCGTACAGCACACCATTGTAATGCCTATTTGCGCATGTCCTGCTACATTCCAACTACAACATCACAATGCCGTTTGGAGGTGGTGCATGCCAGTTTACAACATCAACTGATCTTGTAGCAGGCCACACCAGAACACAGAGACACACTTACCGCACTTCCTGTACACGGACATGTCCGAGACACCCCGTTCCCCTTGCCGGATAGGCACACCCCGGCACTGACCGGTGAACCCCAGACCAGCACACGCCAGTTGTGCATGCAGGAGGATGCGTGCGTAGCTACACATCCAGGCTCACTGCCAACGCTGAGGTGACAGCACACTGTGATGTTGCAGGGCTCGTGCCTATCATATTAAGACAATGACCACAGAGACACACTTACTAAGATGTGGGTTTGGGGGGCATTGGCGGTCCTGGAGTTGTTGAGATGAGTCTTCTGGCCCTCATGGGTATCCCTGTATCATGCTCATTAACTCTATGGTACCTGTGGGTGTTCTGGTGTGGCTCTTGGCTGTGTTCCCTTTCATGGTGCAGGTAGTTGTCCTGCTTAACACCAGCAGAAAGCAGGTGTAAAATCCCTGGTGCTAACGTGTCTTATCGCCGGAATGTGTTTCGCATTGCAATTGGTGTGAAAGTTGTGATGTGATTTTTTTCGTGTGCAGAACAATATACAAACTGAGCAGTGTATCTCATCAAGATCCAGCACCTGACGCACTATTCCCAATCAATATAAATACAATGAAATTTCTTAATAGATTTTGTGTGTACACTGTAAGTGCAGCCAATACCTCAGTGCAATTCAATACAGGATTTTAGTATTTAGAATAAATCGGAAAGGTGCACCTTGTGTCTTTTTGCACGGGAACGGCTACTCTCCATTTCATTATCGGCACTTTAACGGAAGTAAAGTTGAGATAAATCTAACACACTATTCAGAAGTTGATGCAAACTGCAGATATCACCAGTATTCCAGCGATAAGTCCCCCAAAATTTAACACCATGGTGGATTCCATCAAATAACAGTAATAAGAACAAGAAAGAGTCACACAGCAGTTAAGAGAACAACCAAAAACGTTATTAATTTTTTTTCAAACTTTATTTTTTATAATAATAAATATATAAACGAAAAACTATTTTCAAACTTTATTTTTTTATTAACATATATATGAACAATAAACTAATAAACAAAATGTAACAACAATAATAAAAAACAACAAGGCGGAACACTACTGTGGGGACAATGGATGTCGACGACAGACCTGGAAAATAAGAAAGATTGTTAAAAAAAAAACAACATGGTATTCTCAACAAAATACCACAAGAAACAAATCACAGATATATAAAATGCATACAGCTAACAAAATTTTATAAGTTTAACTTACAAAAACTGTAAATGTTGCCGCTTAAAAATATTTACCGAATCTGAAGAAAATGTTTTGCAGAAGGCACCACGCAAACAACGTTTTTCTACAGTGGTGAGGAAATGTTTTACTTTTTCCAAGGAGCAAACAAAGACCAATGCCACCTTCGTTACTCGCAAGATTTGCCAAAGAGTTCTGTTACGAGGAGATCCTAACAAAAAATACTCGTGCGGCACAGCAAGTATGATGAAACACCTAAGGACCCTTCATCCAAACAATCTTGCACGAGAAGAGTGCAAACAGATGAGAAACACTCCTGTTCTGTATCTGTAAAAAAGAATTACAAATAAATGTATATTAATAACTTTCAAATTTATACTATTCCATTACTGTACAAACACATTTTATATAAAAACTGACTATGAAACTATAGCCCTGAACCACAAGTGTGACGATCATTAAAACACTACATGCATAGTGCATACTACTTTGAAGCAGTTCATGCCCTAAAGCCTACCTCACTAAAAGACTACATGCTAACTGACTAAATGATTACAGTAGTATAAGGAGACACACTTGGTGACTCACAGGGTGTTTGCTAGAAGAGTATGAATACTAACTAGGGAATAGAAGGTGTGAAACACAACTGTGTAGGTGATTAGAGGACTGCATCCATACTGCATAGGCATTTAAAGCAGTCCATGTGCTAAGGCCTGGCTCACTGCATGACTACTTGGGTGCTGACTGAATGATTATCGTACAGCAAGGAGAGTGCCTAGGTGAATTTATAAGTGCTAGGCTTTTCGCACAGGGAATAGATTAGTACTTGGTACTGAATGGGTCACTACAGGAGTGCAAAGGCAGTGACAAGTGCTGGACTGTATGGATACTGACTAGGAAATTTAAAGTGTGAAAGACAAGTGTCTAGGTGGTTAGAAGACTGCATGCATAGTGCATAGGGGTTTGAAGCAGTCCATGTGCTAAGGCCTGGCTCAGTGTATGAATACTTAGGCACTGACTGAATGATTAGAGTACTGCAAAGATAGTATCTTGGTGAATTTATAAGTGTTTGGGTTTTAGCACAGTGAATGGATTAGTACATGGTGCTGAATGGGTCACTAGAGGACTGCAAAGAGAGGCACAGGGTATTTCCTGGAAGTGTATGGATACTGACTAGGGAATTGAAGGTGTGAAAGACAATTGTATAGGTGGTTAGAGGACTGCATACATAGAGGATAAGGGTTTGAAGCAGTCCATATACTAAGGCCTGGGTCACTGGATGAGTACTTGGGTACTGACTGAATGATTAGAGTACTGCAAGGAGAGTGCCTGGGTGAATTTATTAGGGTTTGGCGCTGTGAATGGATTAGTACATGATGCTGAATGGGTCACTAGAGGAGTGCAACGGCAGTGACAGGGTGTTTGCTGGAAGTGAACGGATACTGACTGGGGAATTGAAGGTGTGAAAGACAAGTGTGTAGGTGGTTAGAGGACTGCATGCATAGTGGATATGGGTTTGACGTAGTCCATGTGCTAAGACCTGGCTCAGTGCATAAATACTTAGGCAGTGACTGAATCATTAGAGTACTGGAAAGAGAGTGTCTAGGTGAATTTATAAGTGTTTGAGTTTTGGCACAGTCAATGGATTAGTACATGCTGTTGAATGGGTCTCTAGAGGACTGCAAAGGAAGTGACGGGATGTTTCCTGGAAGTGTATGGATACTGACTAGGGAATTGAAGGTGTAAAAGACAAGTGTATAGAACACTTTTATTTGAAGCAATCTATTTGGTACTTAGAAACTGACTAAATAACCAGACTACTTCTAGGACAGTGCTTAGGTAAAACTTTTAAATTGTCAGTTCTGCCACAGTGAACAGAATAGTACATGGTACTGCACCTTAGTGTCAAACCCTGACTCATTTTAGCAATGCATAAGCTAAGACTAGCTTCTAATGCTACTAAAACTTGACAACATGAGAGGTTTTAAATTAGTTATCTGTCAGCAAATACACGATGTTACCAAATGCTTCTCCCACAGTGGTTCTCAAATGCACAAAGACTCACAGTGTAATTCTAGATAACAACCACTATACCTAGGAGTTTACCAAAAATCATTCACTACTGTGGAAGTGGTAAGCGAACTGCACACAATCTTCATATATCTGAAAGAAACACGTTAGTTAGATTCCTCACCTTAGAGTATCCCCAGGCGTCAGACTGGATCCGGAAAGATTTTTGTAGCAATACCCCTTGCGCATCGCTAGGCGTCGTCTGCGGCTCCGCGTCCGTCGTTGGCGTCGTGCGCCGGAATGACGTCGTCGGAGTACTTAGACGCCGCCCTCGCGCGCTGGCGTCAGTTCTTCTTTTTTCCGCGCCAGTAAGCGCCGATCCGGGAAGAGCTTACCCCTAGTAATTTTTTGACTACCTTTTTGACTCTTTTTGGTCTATCGACTCGACTCTGGTGCCGGTATGATGCCTCGTTTTAAGGCCTGTGACGCCTGTCTTCGCCTGATGTCGGTGACAGATCACCATCGCCGGTGCCTTTACTGCCTGGGGGCCGACCACGACGCGGAGTCGTGCCCTGACTGTCAGGCCTTGACATCGAAAGCTAGGCGGGAGCGGTCCCGTAAGCTTCTCGAGCTTCGGCACTCGGTTCCGCGCCGCTCTCGGTCCCGGTCCAGGAGGAGGTCCAAGGACCGATCGCGGAGCCACAGCCATCGTCATCGCTGTCTTCGGGTAATTCGAAGCACGCCAAGAAGTCCAAGAGACGACATCGCTCTTCGGACTCCCCTCGCCGGTCGCACGACTCGGCCGAGGGTCAGGGTGGTCCCACCACCGCGGCTCCGTCGGAGCCGCAGGAGCTGCGTCCGTCCCCATACCCCCCGGTCCCTGGGACTGACGCGACTCCGGCGGAGGTCAGTGCCTTCCTCTCGGCCATGAGGGGCCTGGCTCCGCCGTCGACGCCTGCCGGCGCGCCTTCGGGCCCCGCGGGCTCGACTGGGCGACCTCGTGTGCCGGTGGCTCCAGCCCCTGTGCCGTCGATGGCTCCGGCCCCTGTGCCGTCGACGGCTCCGGCCCTGACGCCGCAGGTCCCCGAGGGATCCAGGCCTGGATCTCGGTCGGCGCCGGTCGACCTCACGACGCCTCCTCCGCCGGCGACGACACCGGTTCCACTTCCGACGCCGTCCCCGGGCGACATCGTTCCCCCAGTTTAGCCACGGTCCGGGCCCGACGCTGGCACGGCGCCGCCCGGCGCCGCTGACGGCGCCGACTGGTGAACCCTTCATCTACTGCCCGGCTCCGATCGTTCCTCCTGTTTATCCGGAATCGGATGAGGAGGGCGACTGGGAGGGGTATGATGACCCTATGGCCGCTCAGGCCCAACTTTCTCAGGACTGGGCAGAGGAATTGGGGGATACCAGCGGTCTGGATACCTCCCCGGACGCTGGTTTCATCTCTCCTCCGACTGTGGCCTCGGAGGAGGGTGCAGCCTTCTTAGTGGTGCTGCGCAAGGCGGCCGAAGCCCTAGGGCTGGAGTTGCCTGCTGTGGCTGTGAGGACTAACGTCCTCACTGAGGTCCTTCAACCGACAGCAAGCTCCACTGAGCCTCTGCTGCAGTTTAATGAGGCCCTCATTGACGTTCTGCAGGGCACTTGGTCCTAGCCCTCCACAGTCCCTCCTGTGGACCGGAACGTTGCCCGGCGCCACCGCCCTGCTCCGTGCGACCCCAGTTTCCTCTCCCAACACCCCACCCCCGAGAGTCTGGTTATCCAGACCTCAACCTCCCAATCCTCCTTCCCGTCCGCTCCTCCGGATCGGGAATCCAAGAGGTTGGAGCAGTTTGGCAAGAAACTGTTCTCGTCCCTGAGTTTGGGACTGCGGCCTTTAAATACCGCTTGCCTGTTGGACCGTTATTCCCACTCTCTGTGGGATGCGGTGGAGGACGTGCTGCCCTTGTGTCCGGTGGAGGCCCAGACACGACTCGCTGAAGCTCTTGCTGACGGTCGAGATGCGGCGCGGCATGCCATACGTTGTGGACTTGACACCACGGACTCGCTGAGTCGGGCGATTTCCACCACGGTGGTGCTTCGGCATCACGCCTGGCTGAGGTCCACGTCATTTTCGGGGGATGTCCAGAGTTCCCTCATGGACATGCCCTTTGATGGCACTCGCCTTTTTGGTGAGAAGGCGGACAGTGCGCTGGCTCGGTTCAAGGACTCCCGGGCCACGGCCAAGTCCTTGGGTCTTTCGGCCCCGCGGCCGCAAACTTCCGCCTTTCGTCCCTTTCGTGGCCAAGGAAGGGGCGCCTCCTCACGTCCGCCCAGCCACCAGCCGCAGAACCAACCTGCACGCGGTCGCGGACGTGGATTCCGCAGAGGCGGTACTGGAGGTCAATGTGCCGGTCAGTCCACATCCACCCCGGCAGCATCCGCCTCAAAGCCCTCCTAGTCCAAGCTTTCAGGCCCATTCAACGCCAGTGGGCGGCAGAGTTCGCCATCACCTGCTCCACTGGCGCTCCATCACGTCGGACAGGTGGGTGCTGCAAATCGTCCGAAGGGGCTACTCCCTCCCCTTCGAGACGACCCCTCCAGCCATGCCACCGCTGAACCACCGTATGTCGGGGGATCATTTGCATCTTCTACGAGAGGAAGTTTCGGCCCTCTTGGCCAAAGAGGCCGTCGAGCGCGTTCCTGGTCCAGAAGTAGGTCGTGGTTGTTATTCCCACTACTTTCTGGTTCCCAAGAAGGGCACAGGGGGCCTACGCATGATCTTGGACCTCAGGAGCGTCAACGCCTTCCTCCGGAAGAACCGATTCAAGATGCTCACTTTAGCTCAGGTTCTGGCTGCCCTGGACCCTTCAGACTGGATGGTAGCGTTGGACTTGCAGAACGCTTATTTTCACATCCCCGTCCTGCCAGCCCACCGGCGTTACCTGCGGTTCACGGTGGGTCAGGAGCACTTTCAGTTCACCGTGCTCCCCTTCGGCCTCACCAGTGCCCCTCGGGTGTTCACGAAAGTGATGGCGGTGGTTGCAGCTCATCTGCGCAGATCGGGGGTTCCAGTCTTCCCCTATCTCGACGACTGGCTGTTGAAGGCGGGCTCGCCCCAGCAAGTCGTCTCCCACCTCCAGACTACGGCCGACCTCCTGCACTTGCTGGGGTTCTCCATCAATGTGCCGAAGTCGCACCAGAGTCCCTCCCATAGGCTCCTTTTCATCGGAGCGGTTCTCGATTCGGTGCAGTTCCGGGTCTGTCCGCCGGAACAGCGGGTCCGGGACATTCAGGCCCTGATTTCCATCTTCCGGCCTTTGTCCTGGGTTTCGGTCAGGTTGGTTCTGGGGCTGATGGCCTCCTGCATCCTGTTGGTACCTCACGCTAAGCGGCGGATGCGGGCTCTGCAGTGGGACCTGAAGTTTCAGTGGGCCCAGCATCGCGGCAACCTGTCCGACCATGTTCTGATCTCGGAGGGCACTGCGCACCAGCTGCAGTGGTGGCTCACGAATCGCGATTGGGTCAGCGGCAGATCCCTCTCCCTACCCCAACCGGAGCATGTCGTAGTGATGGATGCGTCCCTCCTGGGATGGGGGGGCCATATGGGAGAGGCGGAGATCAGAGGACTCTGGTCTCCGGCGGAGACTCGGCTCCATATCAACCTATTGGAGCTGAGGGCGATCCGACTTGCACTGAAAGCCATCCTTCCCTCTGTCCGGGGAAGTGTCGTGCAGGTGTTCACGGACAACACCACCGCCATTTGGTATTGCAACAAACAGGGCGGGGTGGGGTCGTGGACCCTTTGTCAGGAAGCTCTGCGCCTCTGGACATGGCTGGAACATCAGGGCATCACCCTGGTGGTTCAATATCTGGCGGGCTCTCTGAACGCCAGAGCAGACGAACTCAGCCGCTGGTGCATGATGGATCACGAATGGCGTCTGAACTCGGACGTGGCGCAAGGTCTCTTTCTGCAGTGGGGAGAGCCTTGGTTAGATCTATTCGCCACCGAAGAGAACGCGCAATGTCAGCAGTTCTGCGCGTTGGAATTTCCAAGGCGGCACTCGCTCGGAGACGCTTTTCGTCGCGAGTGGAGTTGCGGTCTGTTGTACGCCTTTCCGCCTATACCACTTCTGCCCAGAGTGCTGAAGAAGATCAGGCGCGACCGGGCCCAAGTCATCTTGGTGGCTCCGGATTGGGCACGAAGGTACTGGTATCCCGAGCTACTCAGTATGTCCATCGATCCCCCGATACAACTGCCTCTTCAGGAGGACCTTCTGTCGCAGCAGCAGGGGACGGTCCTCCACCCGAACCTGTCCAGCCTCCACCTCCATGCGTGGAGATTGAGCGGCGGCAGTTGATGCCATTTGACTTGCCTCCTGAAGTCTGTGATGTCATTCTGGCAGCCAGGCGTCCCTCCACAAAGACGGTATACGCCTGCCGGTGGAACATATTTGTGGCATGGTGCACAGCAAAGGCTGTGGATCCCCTTTCTGCCCCTCTTTATGAGGTTCTCCTCTTTGTTCTTTCTTTGGCCCGGCAGGGCTCTGCTCTGGGCACCTTGAAGGGTTATCTTGCTGCAATCTCTGCTTTCTTAAGGCTTCCTGATCAGCCTTCTCTTTTCAAGTCCCCTGTTGTCTCACGTTTTCTCAAGGGCATTACTCATATGTTCCCTCCTGTTCCATTCGTAATGCCTCAGTGGGACTTGAACCTTGTTCTTACTTTCCTGATCTGCGCTCCCTTTGAGCCCCTTCACAACTGTCCACTTCGTCTACTGACTCTGAAAACTGCCTTCCTGGTAGCTATCACCTCCGCTAGGCGGGTGAGTGAGCTCCAGGCTCTGTCAGCTAAGCCTCCCTTCATTTCGGTTCATCCGGATAAGATTGTCCTCCGGACCCGTCCTTCTTTCCTTCCTAAAGTCGTGACTCCCTTTCACATCGGGCAATCGGTCACGCTGTCCACCTTCTTTCCGCCTCCGCATCCTTCAAAAGATGAAGAGAGGCTCCACCGTCTTAACCCAAAACGTGCGCTGTCATTTTATTTGGCCCGCACAAACCAGTCCGGGTGGACGACCAACTTTTTTTTGGATATGTAGGTGCGAAGAAAGGTAAAGCTGTGCACAAGCGAACCATCTCGCGGTGGGTGGTGTTGTGTATTAAACTCTGCTATTCTTTGGTGAAAAAGGTCCCTCCTGTTGGGCTGTGAACCCATTCCACCCGGTCCACAGCGGCGACAACTGCCCTGGGACGGGGAGTCCCCTTGCAGGACATCTGTCAGGCGGCGGCGTGGGCTTCACTGCACACGTTCGCCAGGCACTATTGCCTGGACAGCCAAGTCCGGAGAGATGGCCACTTTGGCCGTTCTGTTCTCCAGGACTTTCTGGTGTGATCTTGGTTCGCAGGCCCACCTCCTGGGTTGGTATTGCTGGGGTATCTATTCTAAGGTGAGGAATCTAACTAACGTGTTTCTTTCAGATGAACAAGTTACTTACCTTCGGTAACGATGTATCTGTAAGAAGCATTAGTTAGATTCCTCACCGACCCACCCAGCCTCCCCGTTCTGCGAACCGACATCTAGGGTTAAGGTTCTCCCTTTCAGGGCCCTAGATTTTTTGGCACCAGTGTCGGTTTCTTACATGGCTCAGCGTCCCTGGCGGGGAAAGCTATGTACAAGAACTGACGTCTGCGCGCGAGAGCGGCGTCTAAGTACTCCGACGTCATTCCGGCGCACGACGCCAATGACGGACGCGGAGCCGCAGACGACGCCTAGCGACGCGTAAGGGGTATTGCTACAAAAATCTTTCCGGATCCAGTCTGACGCCTGGGGATATTCTAAGGTGAGGAATCTAACTAACTAATGTTTCTTACAGATACATTGTTACCGAAGGTAAGTAACTTGTTCTTCAGGACTGCACTTTTGTGTCAATGCCTGACTCATATAATGAATGCATAAGCCATAACTGTCTTCTAATGCTACTAAAACTTGACAACATGACAGGTTTTAAAACAGTTATCTGTCAGCAAATACACGATGTTACCAAATGCTTTTCTCACAATCCTTACCCAAATGCACACAGACTCACAGTGGGATTTTAGACAAGCAACACTATCCTAGGAGTTTACCAAAACTCATTCACTAGTCTGGAAGAGTTAATGGTACTGCACACAATCTACATATTTAAGTACAGCACATCAGTGTCAAAGCATGACTCATTTAATCAACATATAAGCAAAGACTGGATTCTAATCCTACTAAAACTTCTCAACATGACAGATTTTAAAACAGTTATCTGTCAGCAAATACATGATGTTACCAAATGATTCTCTCACAGTGATCCCAAATACACACAAACTCACAGTGTGATTCTAGACAAGCACCACTATCCCTATGAGCTTACCAAAACTCATTCACTACAGTGCAAGTGGTAAGGGAACTGCACACAATCTACATATTTCACAACTGCAATTTACTGTCAATGCCTGACTCATATAATGCAAGCATAAGCCATAACTGTCTTCTAATGCTACTAAAACTTGACAACATGACATGTTTTACAACACTTATCTGTCAGCAAATACACGATGTTACCAAACACTTCTCTCACAGTGGTTCCCAAATACACACAGACTCACAGTGTGATTCTAGACAAACAACACTATCCCTAGCTGCTTACCAAAACTCATTCACTACAGTGGAAGTGGTAAGGGAACTGCACACAATCTACATATTTCACGACTGCACTTTAGTGTCAATGCCTGACTCATTTACTCAACGCATAAGCAATGACTGGCTTCTAATGCTACTAAAACTTGACAACATGACTGTAGGAGAGTAGGGTCTGCTTTCTATGTTCACCCCCACTTTTTGCTTTTGCTTTACTGGTTTTCGACTTAGATGTGGCTGTGGGCCTGCTAATCAGACCCACAGCCCTGCTGTTCTCTCTCTAAATTAATACTATGTACTTTAGGTGCATAACCCAATTGGATAGGATCACCTTATTGGCCCCTGTACAGTGTACCTTAGGTACCCAGGGCATAGGTGTACTCTAGGCCTACCAGGGGCTGCAGCATGTATTGTGCCACCCCTGGCCTGGCCTTCCATTATGACACAACTGGCTGATCACTCAGCTGGGGCAAGGTCGTGTAATCACACCTTGCTTAGGTGTAGTATTCCTATACCTATCTTACATATAGACACATGTGTACACTCCTATGGCAGGCCTTAACAATCCTGGAGGCAGAGTGCTTGGTAACATGTGAGATGGTGCTCTAGCATGAGCTGAGCCTGTCTGCAGCTTTCGGAACCATGTCCTTATAGCTGTTCTATGATATAGCCTACCATATACTCTTAAAGTGCCTTATAATTTTAAACGGTTATGGTAACTATGGTTTGGCTTTATCAAAACATGTTGTGTAAGGTGTCTAACACTTTGGAATAATACCCCCATACCATTTCTGGGGATGAGGATATTATCCCTCCCTTCTAGAGGGAGAAGACATGTTGAAACCTACTTACCCGGTTAAAGTTAACCAGAGCCCCAGCATCACAAAATGGATGCTGCTGCCACGACACAAGTCTGACCTCCTGCTGCTGGAAGTGATCCCGGCACGGGAGGCTTGGACAATAGGTTTCCTGCCTTGGGAGGTGCGAGCACCACACCAGACAGGCCTTAGTGTATTGGGGCAGGGAGGGATGAAAGAAACGAGACACTGCCAGGGGCACACAAGGTGTCCCATGCATAGTCCAGTTCAAACCGGTGCTGGGGCACTCCAGCCCCAGTCCTGGCGCGAAACTGGACAAAGGGAAGGGGGTGTAACCACCCCTCTCCCAGGTCCCACCCATAAGGCGTGACCTAGCATGCAACCCAGCCCCCCAGATTAGTATAAGTGTGGTAGCTGGGCCCCAGGAGATTAGATTATCCTGAACCTGCAACTTGAACAGAAACTCTGGACCTTCGACATTCGACGAAAAAAGAAGACTGAAGAATCTCCCTTGTGGCCAAGGAGTGGCTACCCTGTGCAAACAGGCACCATCAAGAGACTTACCCTTTGCTTTGCTGAAGTTCTACGAGGGACCGACTGCAGAGCCCGACCAGAGCCTTGACTTCCAGACTTCTCCGACCCTGATCCACATCCACAGCCGAGCTGAGATCCGTGGAGGCGACGAGAGACGTGGGACTGGCTACCTGGGAAAAGTGGCGAGTATCTTCCAGCGCAGCTTCTGAGGCACCCTCGAAGTTGTGCACCGGGGATTGAGAAGCCCCAACCCCAAGCACCATCTGCACCGAAGATCAGCCCCCCACACTCCACGAGTCCTGCGTGGGGCCCTTCTGCATTTTCCTGCTTGCCGCGTCTGTCCGGTCACTGGCCCGTTGGCTAGTAACCTTTGCGACGACACACCTGTAACTTTCGACTGCTGGTTTGGCTCCTCCAGACTGGCTCCTGCTCTTCTGAAAAAGAGAAGCACCCCAGACCTTCCTGGTCTGCACCAGAAGCAAATTCTCCATTCTGCGTGGGTTCCGCTTGCCAAGGCGTGGTGAGTCCTAGTTCGACTTCGACGCCGCCGACAGCAAGAGCCTTCGTAGGACAGCTCGCCTCCTGGTCCTGGTCGTCCTCGACGTCTCCTGGTACCCGTGGCTGCTGCGACAAGCTTCACCTCTTCACCTGCAAACTCTCGACATCGCCTGGTTCCTTCCTGGTTCCACGTGGTCACTGGCTAGTGACCCAGACTCTGTCCCTTCTGCTTGCAGGTATCCTTCCTTCTTGATCCCAGCCTTGGGATCCACCGGACACTCTTCACTGATTGCCTGTCAGCATCATTCCTTCAGGCATCCATAGGAGTCGACGACGAAACCCGACGCAACTTCACACCTATGCACCCGCAGCCCGTGGGCTAGGTAACTTGGGTACTCCGGTGCTCATCAGGGTATTGACTATCCTAGTGTCTAGTTTTCCAGTCTCGACTTCCTAGCTACTCCAGAAGTGTCCTAAATCTTATGAATTCTAAACTGTACTATTTCTATTGATCGTACGCATTACGCTTGAGTGTTTCCACTCTGCACCAGAATCCCGTGGGCCTCCCACTTCCTAACCTTTGGTAGTGTAGTGTAGCCCCAGCGATTCCCTAGGCCTAGGCCTATCCTATTTCCGTGACAGTGGTCCTTACACCACTTCTTTAGTATATGGTTTGCGTGGCCCCTAGGGCCTAACTGTATTACTTACCTGTGTGACTTAATGTATGCTTGAAAAAGACTGTGTTGTACTTGCCTCGAATCTCATAAAGAGTGCTGAGGGTTTGACTAGAATAAATACACTTTATTTTATATATATATCTGTTGTGGTGTCCTTTCATTTGGTATTCAAGGGGTTACAAATGGTATAACAGCTGGCTTCACATGCCATTCAGAGTTTAGCCTAAGACTGCTCTTGTCCAGGCTACCACTTGGATAGCTGGTCTATAAGGTTGACTTTACAACCAATCACCATAAGGGTTGTTTGGACTGATATAAGGTGTACACTAGAACTAGTGACATTATACATCAGGCCAACTTCTCACAATGTCAAGTTTTAAAACAGTTTTCTGTCAGCAAATAGACAATGTTACCAAATGCTTCTTTCACAGTGGTTCCCAAATGCACAAAAACTCACAGTGTGATTCTAGACAAGCACCAGTATCCCTAGGAGTTTACCAAAACTCATTCACTACTCTGGAAGTGATAAGGGAACTGCACACAATCTACATATTTCACGACTGCTCTTTAGTGTCAATGCCTGACATATTTAATCAACACATAAGCAAATACTGGCTTCTAATGCTACTAAAACTTGACAACATGACAGGTTTTAAAACAGTTTTCTCTCAGCAAATACACGATGTTACCAAACGCTTCTCTCACAGTGGTTCCCAAATGCACAAAGACTCACAGTGTGATTCTAGACAAGCACCAGTATTCCTAGGAGTTTACCAAAACTCATTCACTACACTGGAAGTGATAAGGGAACTGCACACAATCTACATATTTCACGACTGCACTTTAGTGTCAATGCCTGACTCATTTAATCAACACATAAGCAAAGACTGGCTTCTAATGCTACTAAAACTTGACAACATGACAAGTTTTAAAACAGTTTTCTGTCAGGAAATATACGATGTTACCAAACGCTTCTTTCACAGTGGTTTCCAAAATGCACAAAGACTCACAGTGTGATTCTAGACAAGCAACGTTATCCTAGGAGTTTACCAAAACTCATTCACTAGTCTGGTAGAGTTAATGGTACTGCACACAATCTACATATTTAAGCACAGCACATCAGTGTCAAAGCATGACTCATTTAATCAACATATAAGCAAAGACTGGATTCTACTGCTACTAAAACTTCTCAACATGACAGATTTTAAAACAGTTATCTGTCAGCAAATACATGATGTTACCAAATGATTCTCTCACACTGATCCCAAATACACACTAACTCACAGTGTGATTCTAGACAAGCACCACTATCCCTCTGAGCTTACCAAAACTCATTCACTACAGTGCAAGTGGTAAGGGAACTGCACACAATCTACATATTTCACGACTGCAGTTTACTGTCAATGCCTCAGTCATTTAATGAAAGCATAAGCCATAACTGTCTTCTAATGCTACTAAAACTTGACAACCTGACTGGTTTTAAAACACTTATCTGTCAGCAAATACACAATATTACCAAATGCTTCTCTCACAGTGGTTCCCAAATGCACACAGACTCACTGTGTGATTCTAGACAAACAACACTATCCCTTGCACTATATCAAAACACATTTCTTCATCTAGAAGTAGTACTACATTTTAGTATAGAAACATAACATAACTCATTTCACAAATTCATAAACAATGACTGGTTTCTAATTCTACCAAAATATAAACACTGCACAGTTATCTGTCTACAAACACATGAAAAACACAAATGCCAATCACAGAATGGTTTCTACATGCACACACATTGTAGAGAAAAAAAGTACTCCCTACACTTTAGCAGGAAAAATACATTAGTCTGATTAAAATCAAAATAGTCCACATACATCCCCTCACAATTAAATAACTCATCTTTCAAGTTCTTGTGTAGATTAAGGAGTATATCAATCACTCACCATATTTTCTTTTACAGAATCTCTGCACTGTGCACCTCTCAGCAAAAGCAAAGAATGGAAAAGTTTCCCTTTCATTTTCCACACATATACATGTAAACATCAAATCACAATCCTTCGCACATAAACTCAAAAGAAAACACACATTTCTATTGGTTAAACATTTCAACCCTTTCCAACTGAAATACATTTCAACCCTTCCCCCAATCTGCCTTCTGCCTGTTACCATAGAAACAGGTCATGGAACACTGCACTGAGCTCACAGGTCACAAGTTCAGCACACAATGTTCCTACACAAGACAGGAAGTGTGCTTGACTTTTCAACATATCAGCTTATCATATATAATGATCCTTACAATCTGTTTTTGTTAACCAATAACAATCATACCTTTAAAAAACAAAAATATACACCCTACCTTTCAGTGTAGAAAGTTGTTATACAACCAATGATTTCTTGTCGTTTTTCAAAAAACATTGCCGTGGATCCGCGCACCCACTGCGAGAGAATTCGTGCATCCATGCATGCATTTCGCCGCTTTAAAAAAAAAAGAAAAGGGGGGGCCACAGGGGGTCCTTCTGGGACCCCCTAAGCAGATCTAGAGGGTCAGAGTATTTCCACTCTGCCCCCTTTATATCTTTTACACACTTATTCCCCTTCCATCTTCAGCCTCGCTTCTACCGAGGCAGAAAATGGCCGCCAACGGTTCCTGGTTTCGAATGTAGATAGACGCTCGACAGCCAATTAGCATTCAGCGTGCGATCGGGAGTGTGCGCGCTCCGTTCGGGGAGGGTGCACGTACGGTGCGGGTACGGTCCGCGGATCCTCCGCGGCCATAGATGTCACTAACTTTTTTACCCTTATTTTCTCAGGAACTACTGAACAGATTCACACCAAATATGCAAAAGGGACGAGTCCGAACTGAGGACTACCTCTTTGCCAAATTTGGTGTCATTCCGTTCAGCGGTTCGGGCTGTAGCTGCGACAACAGATCCTATGGGAAATTGCATGGGGAAAACGCGTTTTGGGACCCCCCTTTTTTCTCGGCCCCCGCTTCACGGATCACCGCAAAACTTTCAGGGTAGGAGCGGAGCGGAGCTGGCCAAAAGTTTGGAGAATTTCGCGAAGATTCGTCAATCAGCACCAAAGATATTCCCAATATAATGTTGCGGATTTCCTATGGAAAATAGGTCCTAACTATAACTATCTACTGGCGACCGCCAGTAGATTATATATATATATATATATATATATATATATATATATATATATATATATATATATATATATATATATATACATATACATACACACACACTCAGAGGACACCACATTCAACCATCATCTATTAATCATAAAACTTACTGAGTTTATTAAATTTATAAACTCGCACTGGCGGGGGAGTGAGAACAGCTCCCTATTACCACTCTCTGTAGGGAAATAAGTAATGTTTAAGAGTCATGAGCGAGATATGGTCAAAGAACTCGGTATTAACATTAATAGAGAGCGGGAAAAACCATCCCGAAGTTTCAATTAAACAGATGGTAGTAAAACGCTTACGATATTTTTAAGCAAATCATACAGAGTTTATATAGTAGTTGTTTTGAGAGAATCCATATTTGTGAGTTGTGCAAAGACCATAATTTAACACAGTAGTTAACTCCTTCTCATTTAGAGGACCGGGCGTTATGACAGAATGACCCACTATTATATAAACCCTTGAACTATGCTCGAGGGAAAGCTGCATCCGAGCATTATCTCTCCTCCATATTGTGTTTAAGACCTATGGAAACAGAGTGCCCCGTATTATAAAACTTAAGTAGGTGTCTGGACAAGTTATAGTATGCGCAAGGGGGTAGCCATTTATCAAGGTGTATACTCCCAATCCAGCTTATCGCAATCAAAAGGCCTCTGTTATCACCCGCTTTGGCTATGAACTAAGACTGTAACCTTCAATATCCTCTATATTGTCTAGCCGCTCTGTTGCCACTTACTGCTTGCGAGGTGAGCTGTCACCACACGAAATTCATCTCTCCCTCACCGCCGCGTAGAACACTCTGGTGGTGTTTACCGCAATACTCTTGAAGGTGGCCACAAGTCCCGCGCCTGGCGGCGTGCTATGCCACATGGCCAACGTGATCCGCAATTCCCCGCAAACACTAGAGCGCTAATTCTAATGGACATGGAAAGCCAAAATCGGACCCCTCCTCGATGCAATGCTGGCAAATGTATTGATCCCCCATAATTGTATTTATTATTATGTGCAAAAGATGGACAAACCCGGACAATATATATCATGAGGCAGTGTACATCATGAGGCAACGGGTAAATGACAAATTAAGTCGGGGGCGGCCTATACATGCCACTATAACATTACAAAAAAAATTACGGACAAAAGGAGGTGATGGGAAATATAAATAGTTAGCGGATTTAATATTGATTTTTTAAATTTACAAAATTCCGCTTCCTATTATAGAGAAGTGTTGAATTCAGAAATTAAAAGTTCCCACTATAGGATATCTTAGTTCTTGCTTATGTTATCACGGGTATATCTAGAGAGATTCACCCACTGATGTTCAGTCCTCTTGTCTGGCAGAAGAAACTTTAAGGGTTATGAAGGCTATTTCAGGGGATATCATCATTCAATCCCCTGGAACAACTCTGAACCCTATAAATCCATTTTTGCTCACATATAAATAGGATTCTTTATGGGTTACCCATGCTCATATTGATATTCGGTTTATCAATGACAGTCCAGAAGAAGTCCTCCGCCGAGCGCTTCTTCTGTTTAAAATGATTTGTCAATCTGCTCACAGTCCGTTGGCATCTAAATGTGGATCTGTGCTCCATGATTCTTGTTTTTACCCGTCTGGTGGTCATTCCCAGGTATATTAGATCGCAAGGGAATTTCAGCATATAAATTACACAGGAGGAGTTATAATTAGTATGTCTCCGCTGTTCCCACGGATGCGTCAATCCGACATCAATTGTTTTGGTATTTGCTGTCAAATGGTACACATCGCACATTCCACATCTTGTGTGCCCAGATATTGGGGGAAGGCATGCACTCAGATTTTGTCCCTCTGTTACCTCTGGCATCCTTCTGATGTTTCTCGGTCTTGTATGTACCAGGATATCTTTAATATTCTGGCTCCTCTTAAATGAGAACAGAGGTTTCTCTAAGGCAAGTCCATTGGAATTTAAAATCTTCCAATTACGTAAGACAATTTTTTGAATGCTACTCGAAGCTGTGTTGAATGTTGTAACACAAACTGTTCTTTCTGTGGATGGTTTTTCATTTGACTCGAGGAGTCCTTCACGGTGGCAATTGCTCGCTCTTTTATTTGCCCTTTTTACAATACGTGGGGGTAATGCCTTTGTAGGAGTTTCTTTTGCAAGGACTCCGCTTCTGACCCATAATCGGCTAGACTGGAGCAATTGCGTCAGAGGTGCAGAAATTGTCCCACGGGTAGATTCTCCCTTAGGGACTTAGGATGAAAGCTTTTGAAAGAAAGTAAACTATTCCTGTCTGTCGGCTTATGGAACATTTTAGTGTGCAAAACTCCTCCTTCTGGAAAAATGTTAAGGTCAAAGAACGGTAGACTCCTTCGTGACCGTTGATGTAAAGATGAGTAAGGGGTTCCTATGATTGAGCCAAATCAGGAAATTATCCAAAGATTCACTGTCCCCCTTCCATATCAAGAGGACATCTAGGGCTACCTTTCTGCTATTTGAGCCTTCCTCAGGCACCCTGATCAGCCCTCTCTTTTCAAGTCCCCTGTTGTAAATAGATTCCTCAAAGGCATTACTCACCTTTCCTCTCCTATTCTTTTTGTGATGCCACAGTGGGACTTGAACCTGGTTCTCACATATTTGATGTGCGCTCCCTTTGAACCTCTTCACAACTGTCCTCTATGTCTATTAACTTTGAAGACTGATTTCCTGTTTGCCATCACCTCCGCTAGGAGAGTGAGTGAGCTCCAGGCTCTTTCTTGTAAACCTCCTTTTCTTTCTGTCCATCCGGACAAGGTTGTGCTCAGAACCTGTCCACCCTTTCTACCAAATGTTTTCACTGCTTTTCACATCGGGCAAACCATCACTTTGCCCACCTTCTTTCCGCCTCCTTCCAGAGAGGAAGAGAGGCTTCACCGTCTGGACCCAAAACGTGCGTTCTCATTTTACTTGGACCGCACAGAACTGTTCCGGGTGGATGACCAGCTCTTTGTTGGCTACGTAGGCGCCAAGAAAGGTCGGGCTGTACTCAAGCGGACATCTCCGGGTGGGTCGTCTTGTGTATCAAAGCCTGTTATTCTCTGGCAAAGAAGGAGCCTCCGTTGGGGCTGCGTGCCCATTCCACCAGGGCGACGGCTGCCACTACGGCGTTGGGACGTGGTGTCCCCTTACATGACATCTGCCAGGCAGCTACGTGGGCCTCGCTGCACACTTTTACTAAGCAATTAATGCCTGGACAGTCAAGCCCGGAGAGACGGCTTCTTTGGCCGTTCTGTTCTCCGGGACTTCCTGGTGTGATCTTGGTTCGCAGACCCACCACCGGGGTTGGTATTGCTGGGGTATCTATTCTAAGGTAAGGAATCTATCACAAAAATGTTTCTTTCAGATGCACAAGTTACTTACCTTCGGTAACGATATATCTGTAAGAAACATTAGTTAGTGATAGATTCCTTACTGCCCCACCTATCCTCCCTGTACTGCGAACTGATTTCTAGGGTTAAGGTCATCACTTTCAGGGCCCCAGTTTCAAAGCACCAGTGGTTAATATCTTGCATGGCTCTGCGTTCCTGGCGCGGAAAGTCGTGTACAGAACTGACATAAGCGCACAAGGGCGGCGTCTAAGTAGCTGCCGCGACGTCATCTCGGCGACCACGACGGACGCGGAGCCGCACAACGCCACCTTCCGACGCGCAGGGGTACTGCTTAGAAAACTTTCCGGATCTAGTCTGACGCCTGGGGGTAATTCTAAGGTAAGGAATCTATCACTAACTAATGTTTCTTACAGATATATCGTTACCGAAGGTAAGTAACTTGTGCATTGTTGCCTCTGTCTGATTGTAAATTTAGCAATGTTCTTCAACATGGTTATTAGGTTAAAAAAATCACTGTGTCTCGGCACTCTAAATGTCCATAATGTAGTGTTTGATAGTCAACAAAACAGTCTTAGCACTATTTTTGAGACTGCCCACAGCCAAGTAAAGCTTTCAATAAATAATTTCTTAAAGAGAAAAGTGTAATATCCGAAGTATGGAAGTATGGCCAATACTCTCTACTTAGAGTAGCGGAAGCACTTAGTGATTTAAGGATTTTTTGCATATTTTGACGTACTTCTAACTGATACGACTCTTTACTCAGAGTAGTGGAAGGACCCAGTGTCTTAAGCCTTGAAAAAGTTACAGTGCGTAACGAAACACGTGTTGGCTGCCTTCATCTCTCAAAACATCGAGGAAACATCAGGATTACGTCTATTATTGACTCAGACAGTATTTTTGTTACTATGCTCTATGAAACATGATCTTTGACTGTCATGTGAAGTACCATCATCAGATAATTTAAAGTTAAACTTTTTTGCCAACGATTTAAGAAATTATTTATTGAAAGCTTTACTTGGCTGTGGGCAGTCTCAAAAATAGTGCTAAGACTGTTTTGTTGACTATCAAAGACTAGATCTGAAAGAGACACGTTAGTGATAGATTCCTTACCTTAGAATATCCCCAGGCGTCAGACTGGATCCGGAAAGTTCTTAGAGTAGTACCCCTGCGCGTCAGTAGGTGGCGTTGTGCGGCTCATAGTCTGTTGCTGGTGTCGTAAGTGCTGAGATGAAGTCACGGAGACTATTTAGGTGCCACCCATGCGCGCTGCCGTCAGTTCTTTCTTTTTCCACGCCAGCAAGTGTAGATTCGCATAGAGCACGTACCTTAGTCACTTTTTGACTACTCTTTTGAGACTTTTTGTCTCCCAACTTTTTTCTCCTGGTGCACGTAGGGATGCCTGGATTTAAGTCTTGTGGGGCCTGCCGTCGCAATATGTCGGTGGCGGACCCCCCACGATGTTTGCCTCTACTGACTGGAGACCGACCACGACTCCCGGTCCTGCCGGGACTGTCGGGCCATGACTCCGAAGGCCTTGAGGGAGCGTCACAGGAAACTGCTGGAGGTCCGGCACTCATTCCAACACCGCTCCAGGTCCAGGGTCCGCTCGCGGGCCCGCTCGCGGGGCCACAGTCGTCGCTCCTCGGCCTCCAAGTCTTCGCCCTCGGATTCCGGTAAGCGACGACATAAAAAGAAGTCTAAAAAGCACGTTTGCTCTCCGACGTCCCCCTGTCGGTCCTCGGATGCGGACGAGGGGGACAGGGGTTCTGCCCCTGCGGCTCCTTCGGAGCCTGGGAGTTCCACGGCCTACCCGCCTTACCCGGTCCGTCAGCGTCACCCGAACAGGTGCAAGAATTTCTTGCCACCATGGACCGCCTTTTTAGGCCTCGAGCTCCTGCCAGCACGCCTTCGGGCCTGTGGTCCCATGTCCAGATCCTGTTGGGCTGTCGGCGCTGCTGGCGGATCCAGCTTCGGCACCACAGGATCCTATGCCGTTGGCTCTGGCCCCGGTGCCACGAGGTCCGGTGCTGCCGGCTCCAGCCCTAGCGCCGCCCTTGGCGTAGCAGTGGGTGCTGTTCATTCCACCCTCGCCCTGGTTCCAGGACCTTTTCGTTCCTGCCTGGGATCCGCATTGGGAGACGGCGCCGTTTCCGATGCCGTATGTTCCTGCTCCGGCTCCGCGGCCTGTTTCCCCCCGGCAACGGAGGTGGAGGATGACTGGGAGGGTTCCGAGGACCCTCTTGCCCATCAGTGTGACTCCGAGCAGGACTGGGTGGACGACTTTGAGGATGCCGGTGACCTCGATGTCTCTTCTGACCCGAGGTTTGCCTCTCCCCCGCCTACCATGGAGGAGGGCGCTTCCTACACGATGGTGCTCCGTCGGGCAGCTGAGGTCCTCAACCTCGATCTTCCTACGGTGGCCCTCAAGACTAATCTCCTCACTGAGGTGCGCCAGATGGCATCCACTTCGTCGGAGCCCCTGCTTCCCTTTAACGACGCTCTCACTGACGTCTTGTTGGGCACTTGGTCGAGGCCGGCTACAGGGGCCCCTGTATATAAGAATGTCGCCAGGTGTCACCGCCCGGCGCCTGGTGACCCTGCGTTTCTGACCACTCATCCCACGCCTGAGACTCTGGTCATCCATGCCTTGACGTTGCAGAGTGCCTTTCCCACAGCTATGCTGGATAAGGACTCTAAGAAGCTAGAACAGTTCGGTAAGCGGTTGTTCTCTTCGGCCAGCTTGGGGCTACGGTCAGTGAACACCGCCTGCTTATTGGGCCGCTATTCCCACGCGGTGTGGGATACCGTTGCTCAGGTGTTGGCTCAGTGTCCTGAGGAGGTCCAGGCAATACTTTCCCAGGCGGTTGCTGAGGGTAAGGATGCGGCTAAGTTCGCCATTCGGTGTGGTTTGGACACCGCTGACTCGTTGGGCAGGGTGATTTCTACGGCTGTGGTGCTGTGCCGCTACGCCTGGTTGCGATCTACTGGGTTCTCGCCTGATGTCTAAAGCTTGCTCATGGACATGCCCTTTGATGGCACTCGCCTGTTTGGCGATAAGGCCGACGGTGCACTGGAGCGTTTTAAGGACTCACGGGCCACGGCCAAGTCCTTGGGTCTTTCCACGAAGAGCCCAGCCACTCCTGGTTTTCGTTCCTTTCGTGGCCAAGGCAGGGGCGCCCAGGCACGTTCCTTTAGCAAGCCTGTGCAGAACCAGCCTCAGCGCGGACGCGGCTTCTGCAGGGGCGGGTCTGGGACTCAGCGAGGGGGTCAGTCCTCCTCCGCCCCCGCTGCTTCTACCTCAAAAGCTTCCTAATCTGAGCTTTATGGAGCACCCCATGCCGGTGGATGGCAGGAACCGCCACCACCTCCCCCACTGGCACGATATCACGTCGGACAAGTGGGTGTTGCAGCTCATCCGCAGAGGTTACTCTCTTCCCTTTCAGTCCTCCCCTCCAGCCATGCCACCTCGGTGCCACCCCATGACGGGGATCACTTGGTACTTTTCCAGCAGGAAGTCATGGCCCTCTTGGCCAAGAGGGCCATCGAGTGTGTTCCTGGGCCGGAAGTAGGGAGTGGTTGTTATTCCCACTACTTTCTTGTCCCCAAGAAGGACAAAGGGGGCCTGCGCCCCATCTTGGACATCCAGAACGTCAATCGCTTCCTCCGTAAGGAGAAGTTCAAAATGCTGACTCTGGCTCAGGTCCTGGCTGCCCTCTACCCTGGAGACTGGATGGTAGCGTTGGACTTGCAGGACGCATATTTTCACATCCCCGTCATGCCGGCCCACCGGCGTTACCTGCGGTTCACGGTAGGCCAGGAGCATTTTCAGTTTGCCATGCTCCCCTTCGGCCTTATCGCCCCTCGGGTGTTCACGAAGGTGATGACGGTGGTTGCAGCTCATCTGCGCAGGTCGGGGGTGTCAGTCTTCCCTTACCTCGACGACTGGTTGTTATACCCTCAGCACTCTTTATGAGTTCAGAGGTCTAAGTACAAACAATTTCTTAAGTAGCATACGTTAAGTTACACAGGAAAATACAGTTAGGCCCGGGGGCCACGCAAACCATATACTAAGAAAGTGGTATAAGTACCACGTCACGAACAGGGAGTAGGCCTAGGGAATCGCTGGGGCTACACTACACTACCAAGAGTTAGGAAGTGGGAGGCCCACGGGAAGCGTGTGCAGTGTGGAGACACACACGGGTTACATTAAAGTCAATAGGAATGTAGTAGTTAGAAATAGGGAGAATAAGGACACTCTTGAAGTAACTAGGAGGAAGCAACTAAAGACTTCGACACTTGGATAGTCAATATCCACTTGCGCACCGGAGTACTCGCGTTACCTCACCCACAGGAGACGCGTGCATAGGTGTGAAGATGTGTCGGGTGTCGTCGCTGGATCCTATGGATGCTTGAAGAACAGATGCTGGCAGGCGGCCAGGAGGAAGATGTCCGGTGGACCCAAGGATGGATCTTGAAGGAAGAACACCTGCAAGCAGAGGGGACAAAGTCTGGGTCACTAGCCAGTGACCGGGTGGAACCAGGAAGGAACCAGGCGATGTCGTGCAGAACACAGGTGATGTCTTGAAGCTTGTCTCTGCAGCCACGTGGACCAGGAGGCATCGAGGACGACCAGAACCAGGATGCGAGCTGTCCCACGAAGGATCTTGCTGATGGCGGAGTCGACGTCCCGATTGGAGTCAACAAGCCTTGGCAAAGGCAACCCACGCGGAAATCGAAATTCGCTTCAGGTGCAGACCAGGAAGGTCTGAGGTGCTTCTCTTTCACAGGGAAGCAGGAGCCAGTCTGGAGGAGCCAAACAAGTGGTGGAAAGTCAAGGGTTCGTCGTCACTGAGGCTGCTAGCCAACGGGCCAGCAACCGGACAGACGTGTCGAGCAGGAAAATGCAGAAGGGCCCCACGCAGAAGTCGTGGAGTGTGGAGGGCTGATCTTCGGTGCAGATGGTGCTCGGGGTTGGGGCTTCTCAATCCCCAGAGCACAACTTCGAGGATGCCTCAGAAGCTGCGCTGGAAGCTACTCGCCAATTTTCCCAGGTAGCCGGTTCCACGTCTCTCGTCGCCTCCACGGATCTCAGCTCTGCTGTGGATGTGGATCAGGGTCGGAGAAGTCTGGAAGTCAGGGCGCTGGTCGGGCTCTGCAGTCGGTTCCTCGTAGAACTTGGGCAAAGCAAACGGCAGGTCGCTTGGTGGTGCCTGCTTGCACAGGGTGGCCACTCCTTGGCCACAAGGAAGATTCTTCAGTCTTCTTGTCGTCGAATGTCGAAGGTCCAGAGTTTCGTGTCTAGTTTCAGTTTAGGATAATCTAAAGTCCTCGGGACTCAGCTCCCACTTTTGTACTAATCTGGGGGGCTGGACTACCTGCTAGGTCCCTCCTATGGGTGGGACCAGGGAGGGGGGTGGTTACACCCCCTTCCCTTTGTCCAGTTTCGTGCCAGGGCTGGGGCTGGAGTGCCCCAGCACCGGTTTGAACCGGGCTATGCATGGGACACCTTGTGTGCCCCAGGCAGTGTCTCGTTTCTTTCATCCCTCCCTGCCCCAATACGCTAAGTCCTGTCTGGGGTGGTGCTAGCACCTCCCAAGGCAGGGAACCTATTGTCCAAGCCTCCCTTGCTGGAAGGACTCCCAGCAGCAGGAGGTCAGACTTGTGTCTGTGGCAGCAGCATCCATTTTGTGATGCTGGGGCTCTGGTTAACTTTAACCAGGTAAGTAGGATTTTAACATGAAGGGGGAAATACTATCCTCATCACCAGAAATGGTGTGGGGGTAGTATTCCAAAGTGTTAGACACCTTAAACGACATGTTTTGATAAAGCCAAACCATAGTTACCATAACCGTGAGGATTATAAGGCACTTTAAGAGTATATGGTAGGCGATATCATAGAACAGCTATAAGGACATGGTTCCAAAAGCTGCAGACAGGCTCAGCTCATGCTAGAGCACCATCTCACATGTAACCAAGCACTCTGCCTCCAGGATTGTTAAGGCCTGCCATAGGAGTGGCTTACAGGTTACCCATGTGTCTATATATAAGGTAGGTATAGGAATACTATACCTAAGCAAGGGTTGATTACACGACCTTGCCCCAGCTGAGTGATCAGCCAGTTGTGTCATGATGGGAGGCCAGCCAGGGGTGGCATAATACATGCTGCAGCCCCTGGTAGGCCTAGGGTACACCTATGCCCTGGGTACCTAAGGTACACTGTACAGGGACTCATAAGGTGATCCTTCCCAATTGGGTTATGTACCTAAAGTACATAGTATGAATTTAGAGAGAGAACAGCTGGGCTGTGGGTCTGATTAGCAGGCCCACAGCCACATCTAAGTCGAAAACCAGTAAAGCAAAAGCAAAAAGTGGGGGTGACCATAGGAAGCAGACCCTACTCTCCTACAATGACCCTCTGGCTTCTGGGCCTGATGGCCTCCTGCATCCTGCTAGTGCAACATGCCAGATGGCATATGCGGGCTCTGCAGTGGGACCTGAAGTTCCAGTGGGCGCAGCATCAGGGCAACCTGTCCGATCATGTCCAGATCTCGGAGGGCACTGCACGACAATTGCAGTGGTGGCTCACAAATCGCGATTGGGTCAATGGCAGATCCCTCCCCCTTCCCCAACTGGAGCACACAGTGGTGACGGATGCTTCCCTCCTGGGATGGGGCGGCCACTTGGGAGAGGCGGAGATCAGAGGCCTCTGGTCTCCGGCAGAGTACGGGCTCCATATCAACCTTTTGGAGCTTCGGCGATCCTTCTTTTCCCCAAAGGCATTCCTCCCCTCTGTGACCGGGGCGTGTGGTGCAGGTGCTCACGGACAACACCACTGCCATGTGGTATTGCAACAAACAGGGCGGGGTGGGGTCCTGAACCCTATGTCAGGAGGCTCTGCGCCTCTGGACATGCCTGGAACATCAAGGCATGACCTTGGTGGCTCAACACCTGGCAGGTTCTATGAACGCCAGGGCGGACGAACTCAGCTGCCGGTGCTTGATGGAACACGAATGGCATCTGAACTCGGACGTGGCGCAAGGTCTCTTTTAGTAATGGGGAGAGCCTTGGTTAGATCTATTCGCCACTGAAGAGAATGTGCAATGTCATCAGTTCTGCGCATTGGAATTTCCCAGGCGGCACTCGCTCGGCGACGCTTTTAGTCAAGAGTGGAGTTGCGGTCTGTTGTACGCCTTTCCGCCTATACCACTTCTGCCGAGAGTGCTGAAGAAGATTCGGCGCGACCGGGCCCAAGTCATCCTTGTGGCTCCGGATTGGGCACGAAGATCCTGGTATCTTAAGCTCCTCAGCATGGCGACTGATCCCCCGATCCGACTGCCTCTTCGGGAGGATCTTTTGTCGCAGCAGCATGGGACGGTCCTCCACCCGAACCTGTCCAGCCTCCACCTCCATGCGTGGAGATTGAGCTGCGACAGTTGACAGCTTTTGATCTTCCTCCCGAAGTCTGTGAAATCATTCTGGCAGCCAGGTGTCCCTCCACTAACCCTGGGCGTAGTTCGCGAAGTAGCACTTCGCGAAGCTACGCAAAGTGCAGTTCGCACTACGCGAGCTACGCCTAGCACTTCGCGAACTGCGTAGTACCTTGTTCGCACTGTGCCAGATGTCGTTTTCCATGATTGCACAGTGCGGACAAGCAACCGGCACTGTGCAATCATTGAAAAAGGCATCTTGCACCGTGCGAGCTGTAGTTTTCTGCTGCTCGAGTAGATTTTTACTCGAGTAGCAGCTTTCTCAATGCGAACTGGTAGTTTCTCATCGCGAGTGGTCGCGAGAATACGCTACTACTCGCAATGAGAAACCTCACCTCCTCGCGTTGGGAATCTCGCCGGGAGGTATATTTTCCATGCTCGCGATCGCCAACTTGATGTTGCTGATCGCGAACAAGGAAAAAGTCTCGCCAGGATGTCATTTTGCTTGCTCGCGGTCGCCAAATTGACGTTGAGGACCGCGAGCAAGCAAAACATGACCGCAGCACTACGCAACACTACGCTACGCGTGTTCGCACTGTGCTACGTGCAATTCGCGTAGTGCGAAGTAGCGCAAACTTTGCAAACTACGCGAGCGTAGCGTAGTGCTTTGCCCCGGCTTACCCTCCACTAAAACGGTATACGCCTGCAGGTGAAACAGGTTTGTGGCATGGTGCACAGCAAAGGCTGTGGATCCCCTTTCTGACCCTCTTTCTGAAGTCCTTCTGTTCCTTCTTTCTTTGGTCCAGCAGGGCTCTGCTCTGGGCACTATCAAAAGTTATCTTTCGACCATCTCCCCCTTTTTACGGCTTCCAGATCAGCCTTCTCTTTTTAAGTCCCCTGTTGTTAACCGTTTCTTGAAAGGCATTATGCACACGTTTCCTCCGGTGCCGTTCATAATGCCTCAGTGGGACTTCAACCCTGTCTGAACGTATCTGATGTACGCTCCCTTCGAGCCCCTTCATACCTGTCCTTTGCGTCTTCTCACTCTTAAGACTGCTTTCCTGGTAGCTATCACCTCTGCCAGAAGGGTGAGTGAGCTCCAGGCTCTTTCTTCCAAGCCCCCTTTCCATTCATCCGGACAAGGTGGTTTTAAGGACCCGTCCTTCTTTCTTGCCAAAGGTTGTCACGCTCTTCCACATCGGGCAGACCATCACTTTGCCCACCTTCTTTCCGCCTCCACATGCTTCAAGGGAGGAGGAGAGGCTCCACCGTCTGGACCCAAAACGTGCGCTCGCATTCTATCTGAAGCGTACACAGCAGTTCGGGTGAATGACCAGCTCTTTGTTGGCTACGTGGGCGCCAAAAAAGGTCAGGCTGTGCACAAACAGAGCATCTCTCGGTGGGTCATTCTGTGCATCAAAGCATGTTACTCGTTGGTTAAAAATGAGCCTCCTGTAGGGCTGCGTGCCCATTCTACCAGGGCAACTGCAGCCACTACTGCCTTGGGACGTGGCGTCCCCTTGCAGGACATTTGTCAGGCAGCTACATGGGCCTCGCTGCACACGTTTACCAAGCATTACTGCCTTGACAGTCCGGTCCGGAGAGACGGCTTCTTTGGCCACTCTGTTGTCCGTGACTTTCTCGTGTAATCTATTTGTAGACCCACCACCGGGGTTGGTATTGCTGGGGTATCTATTCTAAGGTAAGGAATCTATCACTAACGTGCCTCTTTCAGATGCACAAGTTACTACTTGTGTAACGATATATCTGTAAGAGACATTAGTTAGTGATAGATTCCTTACCGCCCCACCCATCCTCCCCGTTCTGCGAACTGATTTCTAGGGTTAAGGTCATCCCTTTCAGGGCTTCAGTTTCTTGGCACCAGTGGTCAGTTTCTTGCATGGCTCTGCGTTCCTGGCGCGGAAAGTTGTGTACAGAACTGACGTCAGCACGCATGGGTGGCGCCTAAGTAGTTTCCGTGACGTGATCTCGGCGTTTACGATGCCAGCGACGGACGTGGAGCCGCACGACACCACCTACTGATGCGCAGGGGTACTGCTACAAAAACTTTCCGGATGCAGTCTGACGCCTGGGGACATTCTAAGGTAAGGATTCTATCACTAACTAATGTCTCTTACAGATATATCGTTACACAAATAGTAACTTGTGCATTATGGACATTTAGAGTGCCGAGACACAGTGTTTTTTGTTCTAGTAACACGGAAGCTCTTAGGAATATCCGTGCAGCGACATCTTTGGGTAGTAGGATGTTTTTGTGTTCTTGAGAGGCACTAAGAGTTTGAATTGGTTATTAACAGGAACTTACTTGTCAATTGATAGGATTGATGTGCTACTGTCCTTGCCACCACTGCCTTTCTTGCTGTGTTTATATGGTTATTAGGTTAACTTAAGTAAGCTGTATCACAATTATTAATTTGTATTATGAGTTTAGGACTTTCAGAGATATTTCTGGACCAATATTAAAATGGGCAAGGTGCATTGAGTTCTCTTCAAAATTAATGCACATGGCAATTTTGCAACTAAAGGACAATCAGCATGTTTGCTATAATCATATTGTACATATATATATCAGTTAGATAGTTGGTATGTATTATAATGTATTGTACTGGTATTTGTATAGTACTTTTTACCGCTTGTGAGGCCCAAAGGGCTTTTAAAGCACCACAGTCAAGGCCCCTAAAGCAAGTTCTTACAACCAACATTTAAAACCATACCCAGCGAAAAGAGATCTGTATGAATCAAGTGAGAGTGGATATAAAACCACACAACTACCTCGTTAAGTTTATGGACTCGCTGAGTTAGTGACAAACTATTCAAAATCTCGTGTTATGGTGGATGGCTCACAATCAATGAAGACTAGGCATTTCAGCCTGCAAGGCAGAATTCTTTCAAGGGTGGATGCCTTCCATATCTAGGCATTTTGTTTGATTTTTTTGACCTTGTAAGTTCATTTGTTAGCTGCCAAGAAGAAGCCTTTACCAAAGTCCATCAAAAGAGTTTTTGAGTTTGACATAAACTTATCCATGATGAAGGTCTATCAGGCTAAGTGTGTGTCTGCCTTGACCTAAGTAGTGATATCTGGGCGTATAAGGTCCATTCTCTACAAGTTGTGGCGAAAACAATTTACACAAGGTTTTTGTGATTGCCAAATGCCATCTCTGCCTATATCAAACACCAGGATTTAGGCTTACTATAATATCTCTCTGACGTCTTGGCCTTGCGACCCCTGATTAGATGGATCATGATTTGGGCTAATCCTGAGCCAAAGCTCAATAGAGTAATAACAGAGGATTGTTTAAATCTGGAAAGGCTATGAACAATCGTTGGTTGAGGTATGTGAAGAACACTTTTGTCGCCTTAGGGTGTCCAGAGGCATTTAGCAACAAAGGGTCACTAACTAAGAAACGTATAGAGTGAACCAGTAAATCACGGAAAGAGAATATTCCGTATTGTCAGATAATCCCCTCCGTGGATACATCTTCTTAAATGACAATACATCTGAGCCTTACTTTACATTTGTAACAAGTGGTGATCATCACTCTTTGTTGTAAAAGTTCAGGCTTAGTCTGTTACATTGTCTGCTGGCAGTATCTAGAAGGTAGAACTCAATTAAGATCTTTGTTTCTGTGGCTGCGGGCTTGTGTCTCCTCAGAAATTGAATGCTCTTCAGGTTTTAATGTTTTGTTAGTTGTATAGACAGCCCGCTTAGTTTTTACTAAACTGCTCCTTAAAAACATGGGTTTTAGACATCCGTCCCGCTCTGTTTTTTTTCTTTTTGTTGGTTTGTTTGATTTTTACAAATGTTAAATTATGAGTTTAGATGTTATTCTGTTGTAAGTTTTCCTAACGAGGCAGTCAAGATAAGGCAAAGAATGGAGGTGTGATGTACACCTCTAAGATGAATAGCTTGCTGTTAAATTCAATCAGGCATGTTCGTTATTGTGTGATGAGAATGAAGTCTTGCTGGGCTCACTCATTTTATTTATATAGAGTCGTATTTCTTTTCTATTGGAATTTCAACTATTTGTGTGTGTTGCTTTTATCGATTCCCTTTTGAATCAGAAATAAAGATTATGATGATGATGACGACTACCTCAGGGATTTGGGCAAAATGACAACGTGGTTAAATGTCGATGACACTGAGAATGTAGAAGAATATTACGCTTAAACTCCAACTCTAAGCGGATTAGAGGGAATATGCTGTTCAGTAGTAAATATATAACATTATCTGTGCTGGCAGCATACATCGACTCCACCCACGAACTGACCATTGAGGTCCGATGCTAACAATTGTTCAGTACACATGAAGCCCACTCCACCATATGTGTTATTGTCTCTAATTTCTTGGAAAGGTAGATTTGATCTCTTCTGTGTGTATGTATATTTTGCCTGTACTTATGAATCAGATCGGTCAATGCCTTGAAATCCAGTGCCCCAAATTGTAATTTCTGTATGACTTAGGAACTTCATATGCTTACTTTGTAAATACTTGCCTGCTTTCCCTTGTGAATAACAGGGCTAGGGAACGCAGAATAACATAAATGCCAAGTGGTCCCTTACCATGTATAACACCCTCAGCCAATCTTGGCTTTTTATTCAATAGCAGTTAGCATCCTTAATTTATGGAATCCATATTCATAATGCGAAAAACTAAACCTCGGTTGCCAGAATGTTGGGTGATGCTGGGCAAAAATTGTGTACAGGCTAAAGGTGCCGTCACATGGAGGGAATGCTGTGGTAGCTACTTGCGACCACAGAATTCCCTATGTGAGGTACCCTCTGAAGGACAATCAGGGTTGGGGAAATAGTGAATAACGCATTGGCATCATCATATAAAGGCTGAAGGAAATAATGTATGGTTAGTCGATTCCAGAATCTTTGCCCCTTCATACAGGAAGGGGTCTAACTGCTCATACTTCCTTGGAAAGAATTCTGACAAACATGCATATGATGCTGGGGATGAAGTTGCCCAATCATATAATAAAGGCAATTAGTATGAGGACCTTTTGGACACCAGAGGCCTGGACACCTCACAAGACTCTGGGCTAATTCCAATGCCTGGACCTGCCAAGGCAAAAAATGCCTCTTTCACCAGGGTCAAAAGAAGGCCCGCCGCGGTTCTTGACCTCCAGTTACCCACTAAAGAGGTGAAGTCTAATGTCCTTACTTGGAGGCTTCAGCCTCGGTGAACAGATACTGAGCCCCTGCTTCCATTCAGTGAAGCTCTCACAGACGCCCTTCTCAGGGCTTGGGCAAAACCCTGTTCCGGACCTCCGGTGAACAGGCAGATAGCATGGCTCCATTGCCCAGCCCCGGGTGATCCAGACCTTCTGACTCCACTTCCCTTGCCTGAGAGCCTAGTTATGCAGGCCTCAATGAGAAAGGTCATCGATAATGCATTTTCTACCACACCACCAGACAGGGAATAAAATGCATAGAAATCTTTGGGAAGCGCATGTTTTCTTTGACCAGTTTGGCACTATGTCCTGTTAACGCCAGCTGCCTCTTAGGGTATTATTCCCATGCCCTTTGGGACTCTTTTGCATAATTTTTGTGTCCCTTCCTTATGCAAGCTATTGAGGATGATCGCAATTTGACAAAATGGATTGCCTAGGCAGGGCAATTGGTACCATTGTAGCTCTCAGGCACCACACCTGGATGTGGTCCACAGGGTTCTCCACCGATGTCCAGTCCACTTCAAAGGACATGCTTTTTGATGGCTTCTGACTTTTGGATGAGAAAGCAGACTCGGTCCTCAAGCGAATTGTAGGATAATACGGACAAGCTGCTCTATTGGTGCCCGTCTACCCTGCTGCCGCAGCCACACCAACAGCTTTGCACCCTCCGTCGCTATGATAGGGACTCCAATATCACCATGCAGTTCAGCCTATCCAGCAAATCCATCAGCTTTTTTGTGGCCGAAGCTGTGATACCCACAGACGGCTTGGACAGCAGGGGCAGTGTGCAGCACAGACACCCACCCCACCTGCTGCTGCTAAACCTCTTTAGTGGTCCCTTCGAGTCACACCGTGTCGTAGGCAGGATCCAACATTTTCTGACAGGGTGGCAGGCAATAACTTCAATCAAGTGGGTTCCACAAATTGTCCTTCTGGGTTACGCCTTACCATTTCTTCTCACCCCGCAGCACATTCCACCATCCCCCGAACGGCTGATGGAGAACATCTGTCCCTCTTACAACGGGGAGTGGAGGCCCTGTTGGCTTTGGAGCCATAGAAAGGGTAGGCTTTAGCTTTTACTCCTTGCTTTCTGATCCCAAAGAAGAATGAAGCCCTCAGACCATTGCCCTTTAAATTCCTTCCTGTGGAAGAATAAATTCAAGATGCTTACCCTGGCCCAAGTCTTGTCTGCCCTCAACAGTGGAGACTGGATAGTTTTGTTGGACCTGTGGAATGCCTATTTCCACATTCCCTTTCTTCAGTCCCACAGATGTTATCTGCAGTTCAAGGTGGGCAGGAACATTTTCAGTTTGCTGTGCTCCCCTTTGGCCCCACCAGTGCCCCCCGGGTGTCTACAAAAGTGATGGCGATGGCTGCAGCACATCTTCAGACATCAGGGGTACCAGTCTTCCCCGTACCTCGATCAATGGCTTCTGAAGGCGGGCCCGCTACAGGTAGTTGTCACCCCCCTTCAAACCACAGTGAACCACCTCCCTTCATTGAGGTCCACTATCAACCTTCTGAAGTCACACTTGACTCCTTTACATACGCTCCCCTTCATCTGAGCCATTCTGGACATGGGGCAGTATTGTGCCTTCCCCCCAAGAATGGAGAGTCGAAATTACTCTGAGGTTGTGAGACTGATGGTCTTCTGCATCCTGTTGGTCAAACACGCCAGGTGGCATATGCGGACTCTGCAGTGGGATCTGAAGTCCCAATGGGCACAACATCGGGGAGGACCTCTACGATCACATCCAGATTTTGGAGGCAACGGCAAAATACCCGTAGTGGTGATTGCTGGACAGCAAGTGAGCCAGCGGCAGGCCCCTCCTCCCTACCCCACCAAGAGCCAACAGTCGAGATCAGAACCATGTGGTCTCTGGCAGAGTCCTGGCTCCGCATCAACCTTACGCCACTGCGGCCCATCTCTTGGGATTGAAGGCCTTCCTACTGTCCATCAGAGAGAGAGGCTCGTACACGTTCTGACGGAAATCACCAGCACCATGTGGTATTGCAACAAACATGGTGGGATGGGATCTTCGACCCTGTGTCAGATGGCACTACATCTCTGGAAGTGGCTGGAACACCAGGAGATATTCCTGGTGGCATACGAGCTGGCAGGATCTCAAAATGCCTAGGCGGCCGAACCTTAGCCTCTGAAGCCCAGCGGATCATGACTGGCACTTATACCTGGAGGTGATAGTTGGTCTCTTCCGTGAAACCGGAGAAACTTAGCTCGATTTATTCAAACCACAGAGAATGTGCAATTTCAACACTTTTTGTTGTTGGAGTTTCCAAGGTATCTCTTCCTCAGGGGAACATTCTGCCTAGAGTGGAACTTGGGACTCCTGTATTCCTTCCTGCCAATACCTTTCTTGCCCAGTGTTCTGAAAAAGATCAAGTACAACTGGACGCAAGTCATCTTGGTGGCAGCGGTTTGGGCAAGGAGCATGTGGTATTCAGAACACCTGGGGAGGAGCATCTGTCTTATTATCAGGCTGCCGCTTCAGGAGGATCTTCTGTTGCAGCAGCAGGCATGATCCTGCACCCAGGCCTGCACGTTTTGCACCTTCATGCTTGGAGAGTGAGCTGCTACAGCAGACTGCCTTTGATCTCCCTCCTGAGGTTGTAGATGTTATCTTGGCAGCTAGGCATCCCTCGCTAAAATCAGTATACGCCTGCTGTTGGGACAAGTTTGTGGCTTGGTGCAGTACTCGGCAGATTGACCCACTTCAAGCTAGGTTAACCGAACAATTACTTTTTATGTTATTCGTAGTCCAGCAAGGACTTGTTTTGGGCATAGTCAATGGGGACCTGTCGGCTCTTTGGCCTGTATGCTTTTGCCGGGTCAGTCCTCGTTGTTTAAACCTCCCATTGTGATGCGTTTTTTTTGAAGGGTTTGCAACCTTGGTTTTAGCCCACTGCATTTTATCATTCCTCAGTGGACCCTTGACTTGGTTCTCACCTTCCTGATGTGTGCTGCTTTTGAAACGCTACATACCTGCCCACTACAGCTTATAGCCCTTAACACATTGTTCCTAATTACCATAACATCAGAGTGGTGAGTGAGTGAGCTCTAAGCCCTGTCCCATCATCCTGGCGTGCACTACTTTCTTTCCAGACCAACTTGTCCTGAGAACCCGAGCTTCCTTTCTTCCAAAAGTGTTAGCTCCTTTTCTTGTTGGGAAAACATCACCCTACCCTCATTCTTCACTCAACTTCATCTCTCTAAGGTGGAGTACAGACTACATTGGTGGACCCTAAGTTGACTCCACTATTACATCGATCGAGTCAGGGAATATTGTTTGAACGATCAGCTCTTTGTGAAATTCACTGGAGAGAAGAAGGGCAAGGGAGTGCAGAAGAGATTCTTCTATCAATGTATCATGCTCTGGAAATCAAATCTGCAACACAGTGGTTAAGAAGCAGCCCCCGGATGGTTTATGGGCTCATTCCACCAGGGCTAAGAACGCTATCACTCAGTTGGCATGTGGAGTGCCTATTCTGTGTATTTGCAGCCTGCTACTTGGGTGTCACTCCTTACGTTCACAAAGCACTACTGTCTGGACAGCCTGGTCCATCGATGCAAGCATTTTGCTCACTCAGTCCTGGAGTATATCTACTCAGAAGATGAGGAATCTGCTGTTATAAGTATCCATCAGAAGAACAAGTTGTTTACCTTCTATAACGCTCTTTCTGACACAGACCTAATCTAACTGCAGATTCCTTACCGACCCTCCTATCCTCCCCGTTCTGTGAACTGGGCTCTTTTCCATGTAAGAAGGTCCCAAATATAGAGATCTGCACACTGGTCTAAGTCAGTTTGCTTGTTGGGATCTGCCTCTTGAGGCACAGACAGCCTGCAAAGTAAATGATGTCCGCACATGAGAGTGGATTCTCTATGAAGTTCCCCCGCATCACTTCCAGAGCAGAACGAAAGTTGCATAGAGCCAAATGACACCACCTACCAGCCCGCAAGGGTACTGCTTAAAAAGTTTCTAGATCTAGTCGACACCTAGGGAATATTCAAAACATGAGGAATCTGTTGTGAGAGTATGTATGTATGAGATTTATAAAGCGCAGGAATCACCCCCTTAGAGGTATCTCCGCGCTAGCATAGAAAACAGAGCAGGCTGACATGGCTTTACAAGGCTCAGATCTTAAATAATTCCGTCTTGAGGAGTATCTACCAGAAAGAGTGTTACTGAGGATAAGTAACTTGTCATCTGACAGAGACTACTAGCCGCAGATTGCTTAACGTAGAATTAACCCCAGGCGTGAGACTGGACCCGGAAACCTTTCTTGCCCAGCATCTCTGCGCGCCGGGTGAGGCAACACGCGACTCTGCCCGACGTCTTCCGCGGGCGTGATGTCCGCGATGTCACATAAGCCCCACCCCGATGCGCTGACGTCAGTTTTCTTCTTTTCCGCGTGCAACGCGGATCCGGATCGTGTTCCTGGTCTGTTTTCAGGCCTTCTTTTTACGCTTTGCATTTTCTTGAGAACAGTGTGCGAATGCCTTCAGGCTTCAAGACGTGCTCTTCTTGCGCGCGCCAGATGTCTGTGACGGACCCTCACCCCATTTGTATGTGGTGTTTGGGGGGGCACCATGACTCCACGGACTGCGAGGCTTGTCAGCAGATTAAGCCGAAGTCCCGGCGGGAGCGCCGGATGAAACTCCTCTCGGCCCGCATGTCCAGGTTGGCGTCGTCGCCACGTCCGTCCCCCGCGGAGGGGTTCAAGAACCGCCGCTTCCGTCTCCGACATCGTCCCTCTCCAAGGCTACAAGGGCGTCGCTCACCTGTTGGTAAGTGTCGCAGTTTGTCCCCGAGGCCCGGTCCCCAGCCTGTGGGGGGTGCGGGTTCTCCGCGGGTTGTGCAGCGCCGCGCATTGCCACCCTACCCGCCGTTCCCTGGCACGGGAGCGACCAGAGCCCAAATCGAGGCCTATGCAGCGGCCTTGCAGGCCTCTTTGATTATTGCTTCTTTTCCTCATCTTCCTGGGACGTCTGCGGATCCCTTGCCATGTGCAGGGCCTTCTGCGGTGTCGCCGGCGGCTCCGGCTCCGACAGGTTCAGCTCTAGGTTCTGGGGATGTGGTGTCGTCGGGGTGCGGCCCTACGAGGTTCCCTCCTTCGGACCACGGCGCCTCTGCCTCCCCGCAAACCCCCGCTGGGGTCCCTGTGGTGTCGAGGGAGGTTGCTGGGGCTGGGGGCTCGTCCTCGAGTCCCCCTCGGTCTCTGGGCAGGAGGCAGCCTTGTCCGAGGCCGAGCTGACGCCGCTCAGGTGCCGGCGGCTGCTGGCCCTGGCGGCGGCGCAGGGGCCGGGGCGTGTCCCCGGGCCCCCCTCGTCTCTCCGCGCAGGCGGCTGCTTCGTTGGAGGTCGAGTCTGCGCCTTTTCGGCGCCGTTCTTTGGCCGCCCCGGCTCAGACCCCGCCCCGTTCTCCCACGGCGCGAGTCATGGCAGAGGTCGTCTTGGCGTCCCCTTCGGCGCAGGTCGACGTTGAGCTGATGCCGGTGGCAGACTCCACGGCGCCGTGCCAACGCCGGGTCGTTGATTCATCTTCGTACGACCCCTCTTCTCCAGATGTTCGGCAACTGTTTCTTCTTCTCCGGAGACAGGACGCCGCGTCGTGGCCTTTTCTCCGGCGTCTTCCAAGGACGGCTCTTCGCCGTCCCCACGCCCGCAGTCTTCCCCGAAGCCGCCTCTGGTTCCCCACTCATCGGGCAACCTTCCCCCATTCCGGGCTTGACCTTTCCTTCCTCTGGTTGGGCTGGGGGACGGCAGGCTTAGCTTACAGCCGTCGCCCACGGAGGAATTGCTCTCCCCACCTCGTTGCCCTACGGAGGCAAGTGCTGCCTTCGCCCAGGCTGTCTCCCTGGCTGCGGAGATTTTGCGCATGGGCGACCCGGCTGCCCATTTCCCCGCGGATCATTTGCTGGAGGTTCTCCATCAGGGCTCTGGTGGACGGGAGCTGCTACTTCCCTTTGAGGCTTTGCTCCATAATTCTCTCCTGGGGGCATCCTGCCACGGGGGACCCGGTACCCCAGCCGCTTCTGCACCGCCACCGTCCTGCTCCGCATGATCGTGTCTGCCTTTCCTTCCACCCTTCTACCAAGGGCCCTCTTTTACAGACTGCCTTTCCCTCCTTGCCATCGGTGTTGTCTCCCCCGTCACGGGAGGCCCAGTGGTTAGATGCCTGGGGGCGCAACATCTTCGCCTCCTCCAGTGCTGCCGTGCGGGCGCTTAACACGCTTTGTGTGTTGGCCAGAGCCACTTCTTGCTTGTAGGATTCAGCGGAGTCCCTTCTGTCTTCCGCTTCTCAGGAGGGTGCCTGCGCTGATCTGCGGCACCATGTGTTGGATGGCCGGGAGCTGGCGGCGTTTATTCTTCGCTCAGCTCTGGACGTTTCTGAGGTGCTTGGTCGCACCATGGCTTCTTCAATGGCCCTTCGTCACCATGCTTGGCTGAGGGTTAGTGTTTTCCCTGAGAACGTTAGAGAACGGCTGGTTGACCTTCCCTTCATGGGCACTCTTTTGTTCCACGCCCCTGCGGATTCTGCCATTCAGAGGTTCCTTGCTCTGCTTCGTCCTCCTCCTCCTCCCCCCTCCTCCTCCTCCTCAGTGACCTGGATGTCTGTCTGTGTTCTTGGGGGTGTTCTCCCGTTGTTTTCTGGGGCCTAATAACGAGTAGCCCCGGTTGTGTGTTCTGTGTGGTTGGTGTGCCGTTAGGGTCCTTTCGTTTGCCCTTTGGTGCTGTTGGCTGCTGGTCCGGCCCTTTGACTTGTGATTTTGGCTGTTGGTAAGCTCTGAGATTAGGCCTTCTGTGTCCTCTTTATTGGCTGATTAGCAAGCTGTCTGCGGTTTTCTCCGCAGGCTTTTCTGTTTGTCCTCTGCTGCGTAAAGTTTTTCCTAAGAGGTGTTCCCATGTTTCTTGGGACGTAACATACCCTATGTGGGGTAATGGTAGCTATTACATAGCTCTGTCATGTGCTGGGGAGGTGTGGTCGCCCTTTTAGGGCTCCTTGCTCTCCGTGGCATCACGATATGTCGCAGGTGCGATCTTCTTGCTGGTTGTCTTGCAGCAGCTTGCGTTGCGCCCAGGTCCTTCCTTCTCCTTGTTCACTACGTCGCTAGGCCAGTCTGGCCTGCTGTCTGCGGCATCGTGTTGTGGCGGTTCCGCACTTCTGTCCGGTGTTTCGGCTTGGTCCTTTGTCTGCTGTTCCGGAGGGACTGGCTTTCCTTGGCTTCTGTGTTCGGGTGGACGGATTGGTCCGTCCTCCGTCTCTCTCTCTCCTTCTTTTCTGCCCGGCCCCTCTTTTGGGGTGTGTCCTGGCCCTCCCTGGCCTCTGCCTTCGGCTGGCGTCTGGCTTGTCCTGGGTACGCCGTTCTGTGGTGTTACCTGCTGCTGGCTGCGCATGCCCGTGCAGGCCTGTTTGTTCTATTCCACCGTTGTGGCCCTTGATGTATTCCCTTGTGCTCCTGCCTCTGGTTCTGCTGGGGCTTTGCGCCTCTTTGCCTTTCTTTCCATCTGCGCTTGGCGGTGGAGTCGTTCCTGCCTTGTCCGCTGCTTGCAGCTAAGGGTGTTCAGTTTTTTCTGTCACTGTGTCTGTGTTTCTTACGGTGGGCCCTGCCTCCGGTTCTTCCTCTTCTCCCTAGGGTTGGAGGGGGTCCTTGGGGCTTTCGGGCGCTGTCTGCCCCTGCGGGGTGTTGGGCAGTTCTTCCTTGGTTGGGCCTAGGTTATCCTGGCCTTTCCCTTCTTGTCCCTGTGACATGTCCCCTGCTGGGGCCCTGTATCTCTCTTGGTTGGGAGACTCTCTCACAGGCCCTCCTCCCTTCTGGGTATGGCTAGGGTATCTATTCTACGTTAAGGACTCAGGAGCTAGTAGTCTCTATCAGATGTACAAGTTACTTAGCTTCGGTAACGATGTATCTGGTAGAGACGATTCTAGCCGCAGATTCCTTCACGAACCGTCCTTCCTCCCCGTTCTGCGAGGACCCTCTGCTTGGGTTTCTGCGGTCGCCTCCCTCTGGGTGGTTTGTCTTCTGTGGGTTTCCTCTTTATTTTCTTCCGGTCAGGCATCCCTCCAGCTGGTTTCTCTCCAGCGTGAGGGCCTACTTTTGCTCTTTCCCTCTGTTGTTAGAGTTTCTGATCCCCACCCGGTCTTCATCGTTGGGGGTTCTTTTCCCTGTCCTTTGTCTGGGGATGGATTGCAGTTGCTCCTCTGTTCCGGGCTTGTGGCCCTTACCTTTGTGGTTGTGGTTGCAGACCCTCTCTCTTTCTGTCACAGCGCTTTCACATGCTTGTGCCTCCAGGATGCCTCTCCCCTTGGCTTGCAGGGTGGTTCCACGGAGTGGTGCTTTGCGCTTTTCTTGCTATGGCTTCGCTGCTCTGGTCTTCTGGTGCTTACTGCCACCTGGTGCTTTTGCCTGGGTTTGCACAGTTGTTCCTCAGTGTGGTGCTCTGCTCCTTTCCTGCTCTGGCCTGCTGTTGTCGCCTTCTGGTGCCTTGGTGCCACCTGGTGATGTTTCTCACCTTTTGTTCACTCTATTTTGTTTCTCTGTTTTTTTCGCACACTGTTCTCATGCTCTCCTCAGGTTTGTTGTGATGGCTCCGTGTTGTGGCGCAGAAAAAGTTCTCCGAAGCAAACTGACGTCAGCACGCTGGGGTGGGGCTTATGTGACCTCGCTGACGTCACGCCCGCAGAAGTCATCGGGGCGGAGTCACGTGGTGCCGCTCCCAGCGTGCAGAGATGCTGGGCAATAAAGTTTTCCGGGTCCAGTCTCACGCCTGGGGATAATTTTTTCTTTCTTAACATACCTAGGATCACACAATATGTACTCATAATATATTTTTATATATCCTTTTATGGAGTTTATGTACCTTACGTGAGAAACTTGAAATCTGGAGAACATCAAACAGAAACCGCCACCTGTACGTCCATCGCTCTGACGGTATACAGACCATACCACCCTTTCTTGCCAATACCAGTATGATGTGCACTTACTGGGACCACAATATCAAATGAAGCACAGGATTGCCACACAATAAGAGACTACCCTAGAGGGTCAAGTTCCCTCCCTGTACTCCCTCCAGCCATCCCATACCCTGTCGTGTTTCTGCGGGAAGAATCCTCGGGCCTCATACGGTCTTCTCGAGGACGCAACACATAATACAATCATGAATGGTGCTGTCGTTTTGTGTATTAAAGTGTGCTATTCTCTGGCTAAAAAGGAGCCTCCAGTGGGGCTACTAGCCCATTCCACCAGGGCGACGGCAGCCACTACTGCATTGGAAAGAGGAGTTCCTCTACATGATATCTGTCAGGCAGCTACGTGGGCATCACTGCACACGTTTATGAAACACTACGGTCTGGACAGCCAAGTCCGGAGAGACGGCTTCTTTGGCCACTCTGTTCTCCAGGACTTTCTGGTGTGATCTTCGTTCGCAGACCCACCTCCGGGTTTGGTATTCCTGGGGTATCTATTCTAAGGTAAGTAATCTATAACTAACTGTTTCTTTCTAATGAACAAGTTACTTACCTTCGGTAACGATATATCTGTAAGAAACATAGATTAGTTATAGATTTCTTACCGCACCACCCATCCACCCCGTTCTGCAAACTGACTTCTTGGGTTAAGGACTTCCTTTCAGGGCCCTAGTTTTGTGCACAGTGGTCAGTGTCTTCCATGGCTCTGCGTTTCTGGTTTGGAAAGTCGTGTACAGAACTTACGTCAGCGCGTGAGGGCGACGTCTAAGTAGCTACCGCAACGTCAGCCTGGCGACCATGACGCCGATGACGAAAGCGAAGTCGACCAACGCCACCTTATGACGCGCAGGGGTACTGCTGACGAAAAAACTTTCAGGATGCAGTCTGACGCCTGGGGGTAACTCTAAGGTACGGAATCTATAACTAACCTTTGTTTCTTACAGCTATATCGTTACCGAAGGTAAGTAACTACTGACAATATCAGCCTTTCTCTTTTATTCATAATTAGCTCCATCCTAACAACTAGTTAGGATGATGTCAATAGATTGTAATGCACAAAATGTCAGTGCGCATACCTTGCTTCTGGTTTGCAATGGAGGTTTTTGCCTAATCTTTTAGAAGCTATTAAATACCCAACGGAACTTGCAAGCCTTGCTTCAATGTTATCTTGTGCACACCTTGAGGTTTAAGGCCTGATATCTGGTTGAGCAGTCGTAGGCCATTGCACCCACACTAATTGTAAATTGCTGTTTTCTCCAGGCTTGCTTGTTCATAGATCACATCCTTGTCAAGTAATGTATACCCAGTGGAGAAACCACTTGTAACTCCCTTTTATCCCATATTTTGCTTGCCACTTCCAGGCAAATGCACAGACTAGTCTTTCTGTTCTTTCTTCACTGCGGCATTGGATAGCTGAGAAGATGGAAATGCTGTAGTTGATTCTGTTTTGCTTCACCTGCCCTGCGCCTGTAATACGTTTAAATGCATAACTGCACTAGATACTTTCTGATACACTTTTCTGTTTTTTCTCCCTTGTATTTTATTATTATACCAGTGGTGTTTTGTTTGTGACAAGAGGAACATTTGGGCAGCTCACCTGTGAGTGGCAATATACATTTGATGAGTTTACCAGAGAACCATTCATTGTTAGCGGAAGAAGACTACGGATTGAAGCCAAGGTAAGACTGATTCTATGGTCATGGCTCAATGATACTAGAGTGATGACCTATACCCAGGAAACTCATCCATTAATCAACGTTTGAGGTTGTCTTTTCCTTAGCAAATACTATCTGATTTTTATTCTAGCCTTCTTTAATATGATTATAAGTGAGAGGTTGAAATGGCAAGCATGTGGGAAACGCATTTCAGGGAGACAAAGAGAATAGTTGGATATAATAATTGAGGGATTAGGGAGGTTATACAGAGCCTGTCCTCACACAAGCCCAAGAAGAAGACAAGACAAGGGAAAGCACAGGGACATATTCTATATAATGAGTGAGGGATCAGGGAGCTTATACAGACCCTGTCCTCACACAAGCCCAAGAAGAAGACAAGACAAGGGCAAGCACAGGAACATATTCTATATAATGAGTGAGGGATCAGAGAGCATATACCGAGCCTGTCCACACACAAGCCCAAGAACAAGATAAGGGCAAGAACAGGGACATATTCTACACATCTGAAAGAGACACGTTCGTGAGAGATTCCTTACCTTAGAATATCCCCAGGCGTCAGACTGGATCTGGAAAGTTTTTCGTCAGCAGTACCCCTGCACGTCGGTAGGCGTCGTTGCGCGGCTCCGCATACATCGCTGGCGTCATAGCTGCCGAGATGACGTCGTCGGAGCTACTTAGACGCACCCACGCGCGCTGACGTCAGTTCTTTCTTTTTCCGCGCCAGCAGGTGCAGATCCGAGAGAGAGCTGTACTCCTAGTCATATTTTCTACTTGTTTTCTGAGACTTGTTTCTCTTGTTTGTCTAGTACTCGACTTCTGGTGCAGTAGGGATGCCAGGGTCTCAGTCCTGTAGGGACTGCCATCAGAACATGTCGGCAGAGGACCCGCATGTCGTGTGTTTCTCCTGCTTCGGGCACGTACATAACCCCGAGACGTGCCCTAGTTGTCGGGCCATGGCGCCGAAGACTTGCAGGAGCGTTCCCAACAGTTCTTTAAGGCCCGGCAATTGCTCCGCACCACTCAAGGGGTCAGGTAAGTCGAAGCGCCATACCAGGTCGAAGACGCAGCGTCGCTCTTCGCCTACCGCTCGTGGGACGTGGTGGAGGGGGTGGGTGGTCACTCCCCGGCGGCTCCGGTGGAGCCTCCGTTGTTGCCTGCGGCCTACCCGCCTTCCCCGGGGCCGTATGCGACTCCAGAAGGAATACAGGTGTTCCTGTCGGCCATGGGCCGTTTATTTGCCCCTTCAGGTCCCTCCGGAGCGCCTTCGGACCCCGTGGAACCATTGGGTGGTTCTGCCCCCGTGCTGCCCCCTTTGACCCCGGCTATGCCGGCAAGAAACCCTGGGGCACCGTTGGCCCCGGCGGCACCTTTAGCTCCTGGCCTCGGACCCGCCGCTGGCTACGGCCTCGGACCCGCTGCTGGCTACGGCCTCGGTGCCGGCGCTGTCTACGGCCCCGGCGGCGCCGCTGGCTCCGGCCTTGGCGCCACCAGCTGGCTCCGGCCTAGGCACCGCCAGCTGGCTCCGGCCTCGGCGCCGCCAGTTGGCTCCGGCCTCGGTGCTGCCGCTGCCTCCGGCCTCCACGCCACAGGTTCCAGCCTCGGCGCCGCCGATGGCTCCGGGCCCAGCGTCGGACACGGCGCCGTTGCCTCCAAGGCCGGACTAAGACGAGCTTGGATTGCCTATTGTCCACCAATCCCTAGCTAGAGTGAGGAACTTTTCTCCCTTTCCCCGGCCTCCTCGTCTTTCTCGGCCACTAACGACCGACGGCAAAGACTGGGAGTTCTTTGAGGCCCGGCAATTGCTCCGCACCACTCAAGGAATACAGGTGTTCCTGTCGGCCATGGGCCGTTTATTTGCCCGTTCAGGTCCCTCCGGAGCACCTTCGGGCCCCGTGGAACCATTGGGTGTTTCTGCCCCTGTGCCACCGCCTTTGGCCCCGGCTGTGCCGGCAAGATACCCTGGGGCACCGTTGGCCCCGGCCTCGGCGCTGCCTTTGGCTCCTGGCCTCAGACCCGCCACTGGCTACGGCCTCGGCCACTCCGCTGGCCCCGGCGCCACCGCTGGCTCCGGCCCTGGCGCTGCCGCTGGCTCCGGCCCCGGCGCTGCCGCTGGCTCCGGCCCCGGCGCCGCCGCTGGCTCTGGCCTCGGCGCAGCCGCTGGCTCCGGCCTCGGCGCCGGCAGCTGGCTCCGGCCTCGGCGCTGCCGCTGGCTCCGGCCTCAGCGCCACAGGTTCCGGCCTTGGCGCCGCCGATGGCTCCGGGCCCGGCGTCTGACACGGCGCCGTTGCCTCCAAGGCCAGACTACGATGAGTTTGGATTGCCTACTGTCCACCAATCCCTAGCCTGGGTGAGGAACTTTTCTCCCTTTCCCCGGCCTCCTCGTCTTTCTTGGCCACTAACGACCGATGGCAAAGACTGGGAGGGGTCTGAGGACTCTCTCGCAGCTCAGTGTGAGGTTGCACCACAATAGGATGCCAATGTGGAGAATCTGAGCGATCTGGATTTATCTCCACACCTTGGTACACTGTCCACTTTCTCCGTGGCTATGGAGCAGGATGGTACAATTTGTGTTGCGCAGGGCGGCTGAGGCTCTTAACCTCCAGCTCCCTACCATGTCTCTCAGGACCAATCTCCTGACTGAGGTGTTTCGGCCAGGGGCCTCCTCCACGGAGCCACTGCTGCCCTTTCCTGACGCACTTACAGACGTCTTCTTGGGCGCCTGGTCCACGCCTCCCACAGGTACTTCTGTGGATAGGAGTGTGGCACGACGGCATCACCCAGCCCCGGGCGACCCCAGTTTCCTCACATAACACTCGACGCCTGAGAGTCTGGTTGTCCAGGCCTCTACTTATCCCAGCGCATTCCCTTCCACACCTCCGGAAGTGTACCTCAAAAAAGAAATTGAGCGGTCTGGGAACAAGGTTTTACCTCTGCCACTTCGGGACTGCGGACAGTGCATACTGCATGCCTTATGGCCCACTATTCCCACTCTGTGTGGGACACAGTGGCGCTGGTGCTGCCTCAGTCTCTGACGGAAGTTCCGGTGGTACTCTCCCAAGCAATTTTCGAGGGGAGAGATGCGGCAACGTTTACTATATGTGGTGGCCTTGATACCACTGATTCCCTCGGCAGGGCAATTTCCACGACTGTGGTGCCCCGCCGTTCCGCCTGGCTCAGAGCCACTGGCTTTTCAGGGGAGGTCCAGAATGCTTTGTTAAACATGCCCTTTGATGGCACGCGCCTCTTCGGTGACAACCCCGATAGCACTTTGTAACATTTTAAGGACTCCCGGGCAACGGCCCAGTCCTCGGGCCTTTCAGCCACGCACACTCCCTCGGGGTCTGCCTTTAGTTCCTTTCCTGGCAGGAACGAGGCACCCAAACACGTTCCTTTCAAAGCCGCAGGCCTGCGCTGCAGCAGTCTCGGCGCAGCCGCTGAAAGGGGACCCGCAGAGGTGGGTCACAGGGCCAGCGGCCGGGTCAGTCCGCCGCCGCCCCTGCCTCCATGGCCTCCAAACCTTCCTAGTCCGGAGTTTTCGGGCCCACCAAACGCCTGTGGGCGGCACGATTCGCCATCGCCTCCCCCACTGGCACACCATCGCTTCGGACAGTTGGGTTTTGCAGATGGTCCGAAGGGGATATGTCCTTCCCATTCCGGACTGCCACTCCGGCAGTGCCCTTCCATACCACCGCATGTCAGGGGATCACTTGGCGCTTCTCCAGCAGGATGTTCTGGCCCTCTTGGCAAGAGGGGGCCTTCGAGCGCGTTCCGACACCAGTAGTAGGTTGTGGTCGTTATTCCCACTACTTTTTTATTCCAAAGAAGGACAAGGGCCTGTGTCCTCTTTTAGGCCTTTGGGACATCACTTCCTTCCATCGGCAGGATAAGTTAAAAAATGCTCCCGCTTTCAGTTCATCGTGCTCCCTTTCGGCCTTACCAGTGCCCCTCGGGTGTGCACAGAAGTGATGGCGGTGGTCACAGCTCATCTGCGCATATCAGGGGTTTCAATCTTCCCGCTATCTCGACTACTGGCTGTTGATGGCGGCTCGCCCCGAGAAGTCGTCTCACACCTCCAAACTACGGCCAACTTCCTGCATTTGCTGGGGTTCTCCATCCACGTGCCGAAGTCACATCTGGTTCCCTCTCAGAAGCTCCTCTTCATCAGAGCGGTTCTGGACACGGCGCGATTTCGGGTCTATGTTCCCGAACAGCGCGTTCGGGTCATTCGACCTATGAGTTGGGTCAGCGGCAGATCCCTCTTCCTTCCACAACCGGAGCACACAGTGGTAACAGATGTGTCCCTCCGGGGATGGGGCGGCCATATGGGGGAGGCGGAGATCAGAGGCCTCTGGTCTCCGGCGGAGTCCGGGCTCCATATCAATCAGTTGGAGCTTACGGCGATCCTGCTTGCACTCGAACCATTCCTTCCCTCTATCAAGAGGACAGTAGTGCAGGGGTTCTCGGACAGCACCACCGCCATGTGGTACTGCAACTAGCAAGGCGGGATGAGGTCGTGGACCCTATGTCAGAGGCTCTGCACCTCTGGACGTGGCTCGACCGCCAGGGCATTCTACTGGTGGTTCAACACTTGGCAGGTTCTGTGCACGCTGGGGCAGACTAACTCAGCCACCGGTGCATCATTGATCACGAATGGCGTCTTCACTCGGAGGTGGCACAAGGTCTCTTTCACCAATGGAGAGAACCTTGTTTGTTCTATTCGCCACCGAAGAGAACGCGCAATGTAAGCAGTTCTGCGCATTGGAGTTTCCAAGGTGGCACTCACTCGGAGACACTTTTCGTCACAAGTGGAGTTGTGGTCTGTTGTACGCCTCTCCGCCTATACCACTTCTACCCAGAGTGCTGAAAAAGATCAGATGCGACAGGCCCAAGTTATTTTTGTGGCACCGGACTGGGCTCGAAGAGTTTGGTATCCCGAGCTACTCAGTATGAGCGTGGATCCCCCGATCCAACTGCCTCTTCGGGACGATCTTCTGTCGCAGCAACAGGGGACGGTCCTCCACCCGAACCTGTCCAGCCTCCACCTCCTTGCGTGGAGATTGAGCAACGACAGTTGATTCCATTTGACTTGCCTCCTGAGGTCTGTAATGTAATTCTGGCAGCCAGGCGTCCCTCAACTAAAACTGTATATGCCTGTCAGTGGAACAAGTTTGTGGCTTGGTGCACAGCAAAAGCTGTAGAGCCCCTTTCTGCCGCTCTTTCTGAGGTCCTATTGTTCGTTCTTTCTTTGGCCCAGCAGGGCTCTGCTCTGGGCACTATCAAGGGCTACCTTTCTGCTCTTTCAGTCTTTCTCAGGTTGACTGATCAGCCCTCTCTTTTCAAGTCCCCTGTTGTCAATAGATTCCACAAAGACATTACTCACCTTTTCCCTCCTATTCCTTTTGTGATGCCTTAGTGGGACTTGAACCTGGTTCTCACATTCTTGACGTGTGCTCCCTTTGAACCGCTTCATAACTGTCCTTTGCGGTTATTAACTTTAAAAACTGTCTTCCTGGTAGCCATCACCTCCGCTAGGCGTGTGAGTGAGCTCCAGGCTCTTTCCTGTAAACCTCCTTTCCTGGTGATTCATCCGGACAAGGTTGTGCTTCGACCACGTCCCTCCTTTCTGCCGAAAGTAGTCACTGCCGTTCATATCGGGCAAACTGTCACTCTGCCCATTTTCTTTCCGCCTCCGCATCCTACAAGGGAGGAAGAGAGGCTCCACTGTCTGGACCCAAAAGGTGGGCTTTCATTCTATCTCAACTGCACACAACAGTTCTGGGTGGATGACCAGCTCTTTGTTGGCTACGTGGGCACCAAGAAAGGGCGAGCAGTGCACAAGCGCACAATCTCCCGATGGGTTGTCTTGTGCATTAAAGCCTGTTACTCTCTGGCTAAAAAGGAACCTCCGGTAGGGCTGCATGCCCATTCTACCATAGCCACAACAGCTACTACAGCATTGGGACGCGGTGTCCCCCTGCAAGGTATCTGTCAGGCAGCTAGGTGGGCCTCGCTGCATACTTTGACTAAGCACTATTGCCTTGACAGTCAAGTCCGAGAGACAGCCTCTTTGGCCGGTCAGTTCTCCGTGTCTTTCTGGTGTGATTTCACTTCGCAGACCCACCACCGGGGTTGGTATTGCTTGGGTATGTATTCTAAGGTAAGGAATCTATCACTAACGTGTCTCTTTCAGATGCTCAAGTTACTTACTTGTGTAACAATATATCTGTAAGAGACATTAGTTAGTGATAGATTCCTTACCGCCCGCCCATCCTCCCCGTTCTGCGTACTGTTCTCTAGGGTTCAGGTCATCCCTTTCAGGGCCCTAGTTCTATTGCACCAGTAGTCGGTCTCTGGCATGGCTCTGCGTTCCTGGCACGGAAAGTCATGTACAGAACTGATATCAGTGCGCGTGGGTGTGTCTAAGTAGCTCCGATGACGTAATCTCGGTGAATACGACGCCAACGACGTACGCGGAGCCGTACGACGACACCTGCCGATGCGCAGGGGTACTGCTGACGAAAACTTTCCGGATCCAGCCTGACGCCTGGGGATATTCTAAGGTAAGGAATCTATCACTAACTAATGTCTTTTACAGATGTATCGTTACACAAGTAAGTAACTTGTGCATCAATAATAATGATAGTCCACGGCCTTGCCTTTTAAACTTGCCTGGGATGGACGTTTCATTAGGATTTTATGGGTCACCATGTTCAAGGCTTGGGAAAGGTCAAGTAGGACGATGGCGCGGTGTACGCACATCATCACGGATGGACATTAGGGGTGTCTCCGTACTGTAAGGTCCTTGAAACCAGATTGTACCAAATCAAAGATGTCATTCAGTTCCAGAAAGGTCAAAAATTGTGGGTTTACCTCCTTTTCTAATACTTTGATGAGAAATGCAAGCAACAAGATCGGACAATTGTTATTGGCAGAAATACCATCTGTAAATAGTTTGTTTAGAAGGGACAAGACTAGAGTTTGCTTCCAAACTTGATATCCTATGTGGGGACCTTATCTTCCATAAAAGATAAAGTACAAACGTTTGTTAAACCAGAAGCTACAGTATCAAGTGTCTGATTGAAGACCTCAGTGGGGCAAGGGGCAAGCAGTGAGCCTATTTTTTTTATGGATAAAGCTAGTTGTTTAAAATGGTCTGGTTTCATAGGGAAGAAGTTTGATAGACCAATTGCTGAGATAATCTGTGGATCTGTAAAGTGTTTGGAATCAGGCTTGGATGCCAATATTGTAAGTAAATGACTCATTTTGTATGGCCACCTTTAAGTTTTCTGACTAATGTTGCTGGTTTTTCAACTCTGAGAGTGCCCTGAGGCCTGTTTACCAGACCTCATTTCCAGTGCCCTGACACCAAAACGTGAATGTTATATTGGCTGTACCCATTTGGCATAGGCTAACTTACCTCTAAGTTCCTTGAGAATGATTTTCAGGGCAAATAAGTAAGAGAGTCACCGCAGGATTGCTTCACTTGTTCTGCCACCCTGGGGGTGACACAGGTAAAATGAGTCTCCCAGTCTGCCATTGCTGACAGGAACAGCAGTTTTATACTTAAACCGACTTTGCCATTTAAAGCAATGGCAAACAAAACTCCCTCTACAATATGTAAGTCACCCTTATGACGGGCCTTCCGAACTCTAAGACAGGGTGCAGCACATTTCACAGGCAGAACTTGTGGTTTAAATGTTCTGGCCGTAAACATGTGAAACTGTATTTTTTGTTTATTTACTGTGGAAGGATCTGCTCGTCCTATTAGTACAGGGTTACACGTTGACCCCTCAGCTGTACAATCTCCTGAATAGTGCAACCAAATCTAATCCAAGGTATCAGACAGCTCATTACATCAATCAAAATTAATGTAACATGCAACAGTGTGCAACTTTAATAAAGTTGGTACTTTGTTACCTTCAATCTCCTGTGGCCTTAAAGGTTACACAAGGAGCTTGAGCCATAGACAGGTTTCTGCCCTCCTAGGGAGATATGCGAACGACTCCCAGAAAAGGCGAGAACCCAACGCTCAAAATAGCATCCGAGTTATCTGGGCCTGGGATTGTAGTTGGAGTGCACCTTGGTTGCCCAGAAGCTGAGTTTTTGCCCTGGGAACGTTTTGGCTGTGACCGCGATATTGGGCGAATGGTAGCCCAGAGGCAACTGGATTCCTACCAGCACCAAGAGGACCTCGAGGGAGGTTGATCCTGTGACCAGGACCGCCTCACTCCCTTCGTGGACTGAGGAGTAGCCGCAGGAAGACCTTGTCGATTGCATCACATCCATAGCATCTTCAGCATCCTTTATCCTTTGCATCAGGACCACTTACATAGGAAACAACTGCATTGGAAAAAAGTGCTTCACTGAAGCCACTTCACCTGCTGAAATAACTGTTTCTGAGGACCTTGCTGGTCCCACTAATTGGCTTCTTACTGGAACTCATTGCCTAAAGTGACTAAGTGACACATTACAACTATTCCAACTTTTTGGTGAATTAGATTCCCAAGTGTCAAATTTGTTGAATTTGCCAGTGCTTATTCGCTGTTGAGTGAAATGCTTAGATTTACTATACCTTGTAAATTCTATCTCTCCGGAACCCTCCAGAGGATCCTTTTCGATGTGATGTCTAAAAATGCATAAAAATACACGCTATATTTATAAATTGGGGACAAATACCTTGAGTGTCTTGTCGATTTCTTCTTGAGTTGTTTTGGAGCTGTTTAAATGGTTACAGGTGTTCCTTTTTTTGAGCCTTACTGCTCAGAGCCACAGTTCCCAAGTGTTGAGCTGAAGGTTTGATAAACAAAACCTACTGGTCCACAAGGGGTTGGTAAAGTGTATTACACGGTTAGGCTGCACAACCACACCATATAATACACCCCATTTCTTCATAGAAATATTTGCTTTTCTTTCTTCTGCTTTGTTTTTCTAGCTGTACATTGACAAGAAGAAAGGAGATATTTGTGGCATCTTATTTATTTTTACTCACTCCTTAGGTAATTATAGAACGGTTAGAATCTATTAGTTTGTTTCTACTATGCGTTATTTTTTTTATTTACAAAAAACTAACTTGTCTTCATCTTCTTCTAACATCTTTTTGCAACAAATATCTAACAGCTTTTGTGATGCGTTTAATTTTGTACTAGAGATTCTATTTTTATTCTTCATGTATGCAAACATGCTCTCTCTCTGTCATATGAATGAACTGCGCACCAATGATTTAAGTGGTTTGTGGGGAAGATGATGGTATACCCATGTATTTAAAGGAATAAAGTACCCCTTTCCGTACATGAGAAGGATATTGCAAGTCACTTTGGAGTTCTTAACCTTATAAAGGCACTCTGCCTTCGACCTCCTTACTCTATATGGTCAAGGAACTTATCAGTGACTTTCAATATCCTTTCATGTTGGGCAAGGAGTACTTTATCCCATATGTAATGCATTAAATTCTGCAACCACTGTATAAAAATCAGTCTCCAAGGGTCAGATGTACGAAGCCATTTAGCATTTGTTAATGGGTTGGATCGCTATTTCGACATGTTAAGAAATGCTAAATGGGATTTTCCTATGTACAAAAGCCATTGAAATGTCTACCTGGTACCTCCCAGTAAAGGACGGTATAGTTTGGGAGAGAAACAAAATGGAGCTGGGGTTGTTTTATTTTAGGAAACAAAAATGGTGTGTCTTATGATATGAAAAACCTCATACTGTTAGGAAAGGGGCAGGAAATGGGAAACTAGGTAATAATGTCTGTCTTGTCCCATGTTTGACTGAAGGCAACTTTGAAGCCCAGGACCATACAATCGACAGAAATAGTATACATGGCATTTTTAGCCAAATGAGTTCCTCCTTGTTTAATGAAAAATTCTTTATTCTGTAGGAAAGAGTGAAGTCAGTGTTTCATGCCAAAGAATTTGGAAAAATAATCAATTTTAGAACTCCAGAGGAAGCAGAGGTAAGGATATCTATCAGTGCATGGTGTGCGAATTAAAGTTGTAATGTTTACCACATTTTTGTTTTTGGAGAATGTTTTGCTTATCTGATAGAGACTTCTAGCCACAGATTCCTTACCTTAGTATAATCCCCAGACATCAGACTGGAACTGGACATTTTTCATGAGCAGTACCCCTGCACGGTAGATGGCATCTTTCGGCTGCGCATGGCATTACCTGTGCCTGAAAGGACATGCGCAGTACCTATATAGATGCTATTTTACCGCACTGATGTCAGTTCTTTTCTTTCGGCACAGAAAGCGCAGATCCGGAGAAGAACTACCACCAGTCTTTTTTGACTGACCTTTTTGCAACTTTTTCTCTAGAGTTTTTCAAGACTGGGCATGATTTAGATCTCAGCAGACAGGTTACTCTGTCACAACAGTAACGAATAGCCTAGCCGCCGAAATATAAATCCCATTATATCCTATGGGATTTATATTTTGGCAGACGGGATAACCGTCACCGTTGTGACAGAGTAACTCATCCGCCAAGACCTAAATAAAGGCCCTTTGTTTCCTGATGCATTAGGGTGTCAGGTAGGAAAGCTGGTTTCAGATGTTGGCGACACACCCAAATTTGATGTGCCTCTGGTGTTTGGAGCGTGGCCACAACACCAGGACCTGCACTAATTGCTACAACATGCACCCCAAGGCCTTCAGGGAGTGGTCCCTCAAGCTCCATAATGCCACGAAGCTCATGATCTCGGTTGAGAGGAAGGTCCCGAGATCGCTTATGGAGCCACTCCAAGCATTCGTCATCTCAATCGAGGTCCCCAGGAAAGTTGGGCAAGTCCCACAGGCAGAAGAAGAGCAAGAAGTCAAAGATCTCTTTGACTTTGCCACATCTGTCGAAGTCGTCTGACTAGACGAGGGAGCGTCAGCACTCGAGACCTAGCTCTGTGGTGGAGCCTGGTCCATCTCCAGGCCTCCCAGAGTTTCCAGGAGCCAGAGCGACCCCACCCAGTTACACAAATATTTTGAGGCCATGCAGCTCATATTTGAGCAGCCCATCCTCCCCAGACACTGGCCTGGCCTCCCCCACAGTGGTTACAGAGGAGGGTGCCTAATTTGCAATTGTAGGGTGGAGGGCAGCTGAGGTCCTGAACCTTAAGCTGCCTTCAGTGGCAATCACGACAAACGTCTTGATGGAGGTGCTTCAGCTGGCAGTTTCCCCCACCGAACCATTAAACCCATTCAATAAAGCCCTTACTGAAGTCCAACTCTGGGCCTGGTCCAAGCCCTGCACAAAGGCCCCTGTATGGGACAATTGCCTGCTGCCATTGCACCATCCCAGGGACCTCAGTTTCCACACCTAGTACCCCACCCCAGAGAACTTGCTGGGCCAGGCCTCTACCTCTGAAGGTTATCCGGGCGCATTCCCTACCCCTCCCTGGACAGGGAATCCAAAAGGCTGCATACCTTGGGGAAGTGGATATTCTCTTCTGCCAGTCTGGCACTGTGGTCGGTGAACATCGCGTGCCTCTCTGGCAAACACTCCCATACTATTTGGGACTCGGTTGTGCAAGTTCAGCCCATGGTCTCAATAAAAGAGACACACACTCAGGAAGAAATATGAGACCAATTTAAAGCAATAACACAGATTTTTATATAATTTTAGACAGCAATATCATTGGAATCAGGTTAGTACTTTCGGACTTATGGGTTTTACAAGAAAACAGTAATATAGCGAAAAAAATGTTTTTGAGGTATGGGCCTCAAACGCGGTAATGTTATCCTATGGGAGGAATGACATATACTGAAAACATATACTTGTAGTCAAAGTTTGGGGTGCCTTTTGAAACTTAAGGTGCCAGTGGGCCAAGGTCCACAGAACCACCAGCAGTTTTAGTTTAGCTGCCCTGCCGTTTTATGCTGTAGAGGTGCTGATGGACATGGTAGCCTTGAGCACTACACTGTTGAAAGCATTGGTCACCTGAAAACAAAGGCTTCAAGAGGGGTCTTGAGGACAAGTCCAGCAGAACCCAAAGGGGGCTCAGCTCGTGAGGGTCTTTAGAGCAAGGGGGCGCAGTCTGTTGTTGTGAACCCAGGCTTGGGTGCAGATGTGTTTGGCCAGCTGGCCACCTGCTTTGGAGGCTCCCATGGTTCTCGGTTTGACCTTTAGAGGGCCGAAAACACAACAGTAGGGCCACTCGGTGTGAGCCTCGTTGGTCCTGAAGTTTCTCATCATGCAGGTAGGCTTTTGCGGTGGTGGTGTTAGGGTGGAAACCTAACAAGTCTTGGTTTCTGCAAGGGCTCTGGTACCCTGGGTATTGGTATTTGTATAGGCAGGCCCCTGGAGGGTCTAGCATCTTGAAACTTGGTGGACGGATGGGGCCGACCTCCTAGTACCATGCAAACCGCCTCCTAGCACGATACTCCCTCTGTGGGCACGATGGCCAACAAAATGATGTACCGGACTAGTGCAGTTGGTGATTGCAGATGCAGGGGGATGGGTCCTCACCCCAAGGGAGATGCTAGATTGTTGGCAAAGTGCTGGACAGTCCTCCAAGTGTTGGGGAGGATGCACAGTTTTGGGACAGTAGTGATTGGAGTTTCATGTGGTTTCTCCTACAGGGTAATTGATTACACGCTCCCAGAGAAGATGGGGGAGGGGGCAAGTGGGATGGCTAAGATGGCCCTGTTCTTCTTTTTATACTTGGATGGCGATGCACCCATGGCATCCTTACTCATCCAATGAGGGTCAAACCAATCGCAGTCCGTGTTGCTTCCGATGATCAAGGGGTCGCAATCACTCACTGTCTACAGGCTCCTGCCCAGTCAACACGGCTAAGTTATTCACGACAGTCCCTACTGGCATATGGGTTTGCTGCATCACCTCAGCACAAGGCTTCTGGCCTTACCACACAACAGTCTTTTAACTCAGCGGCCCCTACTGGCATATGAAGCCACCGCACTGCTACCACTCACGGCTTCGGCCCTTACCACACTGCAGTATTAACCACGGCACTCAACATAGTGGACCTCTCCTGGCATATATGGTTCGCTGACTCAGTATGGGCAACAACTGGATCAGTGCAGCAGCCTTTTTCTCACACTTTTCTCAGGAAGTCCACTTGGCAGGGCTCCCTAAAGGGCCTTCGTCACTCTAATGATGTCCACTTCCTCACAAGGCACACTTATCTTGGCAAGCAGGCAGAATCTGGTGCTCCAGGCTAGGTGGTCGTGGATTGCGTGTGTGATGTCCCCTCACCCAGCAGTGAGACCAGCAGGCCTTGACCCCCCAGTCCTGGTCAGAGGCAGAAGGCTTGCAGAGCTAACCCTCCTCGCATCCCGTCTGGCTGCTTGGCAGATGAACAGTTTTGGGATCTCAACCTTCCCTTCCTATAGTGCATTCCGGAAGTTGAAGTTTTATGTGGGATTTCTCCTCTTTTGAAGTGAATGCTCCTCTCCTGCCTCCTCCTCTTCAAAATCAGTCTGTCACAGCAGGAATGTCTCCAAAGCTGATAGTCCCACAACACAGGCCATGGGAGTGACTAGAGTTCACACCTGGATGTCAGCAAAAATGATAAGTACATCAAAAGGTTAGCCCAAGACTCTAAGCCCTACTCGTTATGATTGCCTTATCAGCCTCATCTCCTTACTGAGTTGTAGCCAGATCCCTTCAATGTGACCTCTCACTGAATAAAAGAGCACCTTTTGAAGAGTACAAGGGAGGCCTAGTCATCCACTCCCCAGTGTGTCTCCCACTTATCCTACCGGAATGCAGCAACCCACAGATCTATCTGGTAGATCTTTCTAACACCACTCCATGTTTCACCTTGCAGGAGAGTCTCTCCCAAAATGGAACCCAGGGCCCTCATGTATTGTACCATCCACAGGCACACATACACCCGGTTCGTACACACTCTGCACAGTACTGTATCCTCCATGTACTGTACCATTCAGAGGCACATGCATCCCACACTTGCATTTAACATGCACACACTAATCTGAAAGAAACACGTTAGTTAGATTCCTCACCTTAGAATATCCCCAGGCGTCAGACTGGATCCGGAAGATTTTTCGTCAGCAATACCCCTTGCGCGTCGCTAGGCGTCGTCTGCGGCTCCGCGTCCGTCGTCGGCGTCGTGCGCCGGGATGACGTCGTCGGAGTACTTAGACGCCGCCCTCGCGCGCTGACGTCAGTTCTTCTTTTTTCCGCGCCAGTAAGCGCAGATCCGGGAGAGCTACCCCTTTTAGTCTTTTTTGACTAAATCTTTTTTGATCATTTTTGATCCTTGTCTGTCGACATCTGGTGCCGGTAGGATGCCTGGGTTCAAGGCTTGCGAGGATTGTCATCGACTGATGTCGGTGACCGATCACCACCGCCGGTGCCTCTACTGCTTAGGCCCCGACCACGACGCGGAGTCGTGCAACGACTGCCAGGCCCTGACTTCGAAAGCTAGGCGGGAGCGGTCCCGCAAGCTTCTCGAGCTTCGCCACTCGGCTCCGCGTCGTGCGCGATCCCGGTCCAGGAGGAGGTCCAAGGATCGCTCGCGGAGCCCTAGCCGACGCCATCGATCGTCTGGCTCCAAGTCGTCGGGTAAGTCCAAACGCTCAAAGAAGTCCAAGAGGCGACACCGCTCTTCGGACTCCCCTCGCCGGTCGCGCGACTCGGCCGAGGGTCAGGGTGGTTCCACCCCCGCGGCTCCGGCGGAGCCGCAGGTGCCGCGTCCACCCCCATACCTTCCGGTCCCTGGGACTGACGCGGCGCCGGCGGAGATCAGTGCCTTCCTCTCGGCCATGAGGAGCCTGGCTCCGCCGTCGACGCCCGCTGGCGCGCCTTCGGGCCCCGCGGACTCGACTGGGCGACCTCGCCTGCCGGCGGCTCCGGCCCCGGCGCCGTCGACGACTCCGGTCTCGACGCCGCAGGTCCCCGCGGGGCCCATGCCTGGGCCCCAGTCGACGCCGGTTGACCTAGTCACTCCTCCACCGGCGCCGACGCCTGAACCACCGACGCCGTCACCGGCGCCGCCGACGCCTTTGACGCCGACACCCCAGTTTAGCCCTCATCCGGACCCGGCGCCGGCACGGCGTCGACCGACGCCGCATCCGACGCCGCTTGAGTCCTACCATCTCTACAGTCCGGTTCCGATCATTCCTCCTGTTTATCAGGAATCGGAAGAAGGGGGCGACTGGGAGGGGTTCGAGGACCCTCTGGCTGTTCAGTCACAGCTTTCTCAGGACTGGGCAGATGAACTGGGGGAGGCCAGTGGGCTGGACACCTCGCCAGACACTGGATTCACTTCTCCTCCGACCGTGGCTTCGGAGGAGGGTGCAGCATTTTCTGTGGTGCTGCGCAAGGCGGCTGAGGCCCTTGGGCTCGAGTTGCCTGCCGTGGCTGTGAGGACTAACATCCTCACTGAGGTGCTTCAAACCTCAGCAAGCTCCACTGAGCCTCTGCTGCCGTTCAACGAGGCCCTCACTGACGTTCTGCAGGGCACCTGGTCCAAGCCCTCCACAGTTCCTCCTGTGGATAGGAACGTTGCCAGGCGCCACCGCCCTGCTCCGGGCGACCCCAGTTTCCTGTCCCAACACCCCACCCCCGAGAGTCTGGTTATCCAGGCCTCTACCTCCCAATCCTCCTTCCCGACCGCTCCGCCGGACCGGGATTCCAAGAGACTCGAGCAGTTTGGCAAGAAACTGTTCTCGTCCCTTAGTTTGGGCCTGCGGTCCTTAAATACCGCCTGTCTCTTGGACCGTTATTCCCATTCCCTGTGGGATACGGTGGAGGACGTGCTGCCCCTGTGCCCGGAGGAGGTCCGGACGCGTCTTACCCAGGCTTTGGCCGATGGGAGGGATGCAGCACGGCACGCCATACGATGTGGGCTTGACACCACGGACTCGCTGGGTCGGGCGATTTCAACCACGGTGGCGCTCCGCCGCCACGCCTGGATGCGGTCCACGTCATTTTCCGGGGATGTCCAGACCACCCTCATGGACATGCCCTTTGATGGCACTCGCCTGTTTGGTGAGAAGGCGGACAGTGCGCTGAACCGCTTTAAGGACTCCCAGGCTACGGCCAAGTCCTTGGGCCTTTCGGCTCCGCGGGCGCACACCTCCGCTTTTCGCCCCTTTCGTGGCCAAGGAAGGGGCGCCTCCTCACGTCCGCAAAGCCACCAGCCGCAGAACCAACCTGCGCGCGGTTGCGGACGTGGCTTCCGCCGTGGCGGAAATGGAGGCCGACGTGGTCAGCCCACTTCCACCCCGGCAGCATCCGCCTCAAAGCCCTCCTAGTCTGAGCTTTCAGGCCCATACCACGCCAGTGGGCGGCAGAGTTCGCCATCACCTGCTCCACTGGCGGTCCATTACATCGGACAGGTGGGTGCTGCAAATCGTCCGAAGGGGCTACTCCCTCCCCTTCGAGACGACCCCTCCAGCCATGCCACCGCAGCACCACCGTATCTCGGGGGATCATTTGAATCTTCTCCGCGAGGAAGTTTCGGCTCTCTTGGCCAAGGGGGCCGTCGAGCGCGTTCCGAGCCCAGAAGTAGGTCGTGGTTGTTATTCCCACTACTTTCTGGTTCCCAAGAAGGGCAAAGGGGGCCTACGCCCTATCTTGGACCTCCGGAACGTCAATGCCTTCCTCCGAAAGGACAGGTTCAAGATGCTAACGTTGGCTCAGGTTTTAGCTGCCCTAGACCCTGGAGACTGGATGGTAGCGTTGGACTTGCAGGACGCATATTTTCATATCCCCGTCCTGCCGGCCCACCGGCGTTACCTGCGGTTCACGGTGGGCCAAGAGCACTTTCAGTTTACCGTGCTCCCCTTCGGCCTCACCAGTGCCCCTCGGGTGTTCACGAAAGTGTTGGCGGTGGTCGCAGCTCATCTGCGCAGATCAGGGGTTTCAGTCTTCCCCTATCTCGACGACTGGTTGTTGAAGGCGGGCTCGCCCCAGGCAGTCGTCTCCCACCTCCAGACTACGGCGGATCTCCTGCATTTGCTGGGGTTTTCCATCAACGTGCCGAAGTCACACCTGAGTCCCTCTCAGAAGCTCCTCTTCATCGGAGCGGTTCTCGATTCGGCGCAGTTCCGGGTCCATCCACCGGAACAGCGGGTCCGGGATATACAGGCCCTGATTCCCATCTTTCGGCCTCTATCCCGGGTTTCGGTCAGGCTAGTGTTGCGGCTTCTGGGGCTGATGGCCTCCTGCATCCTACTAGTGCATCACGCCAGGCGGCGCATGCGGGCTCTGCAGTGGGACCTGAAGTTTCAGTGGGCCCAGCATCACGGCAACCTGTCCGACCATGTCTTGATCTCGGAGGGCACTGCACAGCAGTTGCAGTGGTGGCTCACGGACCGCGAGTGGGTCAAGGGCAAGAGCCTCTCCCTTCCCCAACCGGAGCATGTCGTAGTGACGGATGCGTCCCTCCTGGGTTGGGGTGGCCATATGGGGGAGGCGGAGATCAGAGGCCTCTGGTCTCCGGCGGAGTCTCGTCTCCACATCAACCTGTTGGAGTTGAGAGCGATCCGGCTTGCACTGAAAGCCTTCCTTCCCTCTGTCAGGGGAAGTGTCGTGCAGGTGTTCACGGACAACACCACCACCATGTGGTATTGCAACAAACAGGGTGGGGTGGGGTCGTGGACCCTTTGTCAGGAGGCTCTGCGCCTCTGGACGTGGCTGGAACACCAGGGCGTCACCCTAGTGGTTCAACATCTGGCGGGCTCTCTGAACGCCAGAGCAGACGAACTCAGCCGCCGGTGCATGATGGATCACGAATGGCGTCTGAACTCCGAAGTGGCGCAAGGTCTCTTTCAGCAGTGGGGAGAGCCTTGGTTAGATCTATTCGCCACCGAAGAGAACGCGCAATGTCAGCAGTTCTGCGCGTTGGAATTTCCAAGGCGGCGCTCGCTCGGCGACGCTTTTCGTCACAAGTGGAGTTGCGGTCTGTTGTACGCCTTTCCGCCTATACCACTTCTGCCCAGAGTGCTGAAGAAGATCAGGCACGACCGGGCCCAAGTCATCTTGGTGGCTCCGGATTGGGCACGAAGATACTGGTATCCCGAGCTACTCAGTCTGTTGACCGATCCCCCGATACGTCTGCCCCTTCGGGAGGATCTTCTGTCGCAGCAGCAGGGGACAGTCCTCCACCCGAACCTGTCCAGCCTCCACCTCCATGCGTGGAGATTGAGCGGCGGCAGTTGATGCCATTTGACTTGCCTCCTGAAGTCTGTGATATCATTCTGGCAGCCAGGCGTCCCTCCACAAAGTCGGTATACGCCTGCCGGTGGAACAAATTTGTGGCATGGTGCACAGCAAAGGCTGTGGATCCCCTTTCCGCCCCTCTTTCTGAGGTTCTCCTCTTCCTTCTTTCTCTGGCCCGGCAGGGCTCTGCCCTGGGCACCCTGAAAGGTTATCTTGCTGCCATCTCCGCCTTCTTGCGGCTTCCTGATCAGCCTTCTCTTTTCAAGTCCCCTGTGGTTACACGCTTTCTCAAAGGCATTACACACACGTTCCCTCCTGTCCCTTTTGTAATGCCTCAGTGGGACTTGAATCTGGTATTGACATTCCTGATGTGCGCTCCCTTCGAGCCTCTTCACAATTGCCCTCTTCGTCTTCTAACTCTAAAGACTGCTTTTCTGGTAGCCATCACCTCGGCTAGACGGGTGAGTGAGCTCCAGGCTTTATCTTCAAAGCCTCCTTTTCTATCTGTTCATCCGGACAAGGTTGTCCTTCGGCCTCGTCCCTCCTTTCTTCCTAAAGTGGTGACTCCATTTCACCTTGGGCAGTCTGTCACCTTGCCCACCTTCTTTCCGCCTCCGCATCCTTCCAAAGAGGAAGAGAGGCTCCACCGTCTGGACCCAAAACGTGCGCTCTCCTTTTATCTGGACCGCACAAAACAGTTCCGGGTGGACGACCAGCTTTTTGTTGGGTACGTGGACGCTAAGAAGGGGAAAGCTGTGCACAAACGAACCATCTCTCGGTGGGTCGTTTTGTGTATAAAAATTTGCTATTCCTTGGCTAAAAAGGACCCTCCTGTTGGGCTGCGCGCCCATTCTACTCGGGCCACGGCGGCTACTACTGCCTTGGGACGGGGAGTCCCTTTGCAGGACATCTGTCAGGCGGCGACGTGGGCTTCGCTACACACGTTTGCCAGGCATTATTGCCTTGACAGCCAAGTCCGGAGGGATGGCTTCTTTGGCCGTTCTGTCCTCCAGGACTTTCTGGTGTGATCTTGGTTCGCAGACCCACCACCGGGGATGGTATTGCTTGGGTATCTATTCTAAGGTGAGGAATCTAACTAACGTGTTTCTTTCAGATGAACAAGTTACTTACCTTCGGTAACGATGTATCTGTAAGAAACATTAGTTAGTTAGATTCCTCACCGACCCTCCCATCCTCCCCGTTCTGCGAACTGACATCTAGGGTTAAGGTTATCCTTTTCAGGCCCCTAGATTTTATTTTTGGCACCAGTGTCGGTCTTTGCATGGCTCTGCGTTCCTGGCGCGGAAGGCTATGTACAAGAACTGACGTCAGCGCGCGAGGGCGGCGTCTAAGTACTCCGACGACGTCATCCCGGCGCACGACGCCGACGACGGACGCGGAGCCGCAGACGACGCCTAGCGACGCGCAAGGGGTATTGCTGACGAAAAATCTTCCGGATCCAGTCTGACGCCTGGGGATATTCTAAGGTGAGGAATCTAACTAACTAATGTTTCTTACAGATACATCGTTACCGAAGGTAAGTAACTTGTTCCTCAGCACTGTATCATATATGTACTGTACAGACCCACTATAAATGTGCTATTTGCACACAAAAAATTGCAAAATTGGCAGTTTTGTTAAATGCTTCTGCTTTTTTCAAAGTACCTGCGAAATCTTAGTTCACCACATTCCCATACTTTTTTTTAATGCACTTCAACTGCTGCTTGGGACACGGACTGAAGCAAGCACCACCTGCACAGATATTCTTTCAAGCAACAGAGCTATGGAAGTGAGATGCCAGGATGAGCAACACTCTGAGAGCCTTAAAGCCGTCAGAGCTATGTAGCCCTAATATAACCGAGAGGAGCATAGTTGTAAAGCACCAGAGCAGCAAAGCTCTTGGAGCCCAGTAGATTCCCCAAAGCTGTCGGAACCGTAGAGCTCCTGAGTTATACATTCGGCTTGAGGAGTTTGTAGTAAATGTCATTTCACCTGTTAAAATAGCTACTGCTGAGTACAAAGTACAAGCAATTCACGAATGGGCTCAGTCCTGATGCTATCCAGAGGTTTAGGGACTAAACAAATGCCTACATGTGATTAATATCTTACTCATTTGGATACAAAGAGCATGAGGAGGCGGCATTTTAGTACTTAAATTACTTTATTCATCTGCTATTTCACATTGAACAGATCAATATGAACAATTCCATTACTAAACAGATCTGAAAGAGACAATTAGTTATAGATTCCTTACCTTAGAATGACCTCAAGGCGTCAGACTGGATCCGGAAAGTTTTTCGTCAGCAGTACTCTCCCTGCGCGTCGAAAGGTGGCATCAGTCGGCTCCGCGTTCATCGTTGGCATCGTAGTCGCCGGGATGACGTCGCGGTAGCTGCTTAGACGCCGCCATCGTGCGCTGATGTCAGTTCTTTCTTTTCCGTGCCAGCCAGCGGAGATCCGGAGAGAGCGGTGCCGCCAGTCACTTTTTGACGACTTTTGGTGACACCGTTTTTGAGTCTTCGACTCCTGGTACACGTCAGGGATGCCCGGTTTCAAGGCTTACGACTCCTGCAGCCGGCTGATGTCGGTGATGGATCCGCATTGCGTGTGCTCCGACTGCCGGACCATGAATCCGAAGTCTTTGCGGGAGTGGTCCCGAAAGCTTCTTGAGGCCCAACAGTCGGCTCCGCACCGTTCGAGGTCCCTTTCACGTGGGAGGTCGAGTGACTGGTCGCGGAGCCACCACCTCCAGTCTTCTTGAAAGTCTTCGCACTTCTCAGCTAAGTCGAAGTAGAAGAAGCATCGTCGCTCTTCGACTTCTCCCCGTCGGCCGATGCGACGAAGTATGTGAGTGGTGCCCCTCCCCCGGCTCCGCGTGCAGAGCCCGAAGTGTTGACTCAGAGTTTCCGTCCCTTCCTGGGACCTGGAGTGACCCCTGCCCAGCTTTGCACCTTTTATGAAGCGATGCATGCCATCTTTGGGCAGTCCGATTCTGCCGGCACACCTTCGGGCCTGTGGACTCGGCTGGGGGCCCTGGGCCTTCGACGCCGGCGGCCCCGGCACCGCAGGGTCCCCTTGGATCCAGGCCTGGATCCGGATCAGCACAGGTCGACCTGATTACACACCCTGGCTATCGCCCAGCCCCGGGCTACCCTACTTTCCTCTCCCAACATCCCACCCCTGAGAGGTTGGTGGTCCAAGCCTCCATATCCAAAGGCGCATTCCCTAATGCACCACCTCATAGGGAATCTAAAAAGCTGGACCATCGTGAGAAGGAGATGTTTTCTTCCTCCAGCTTGGGACTGCGGTAGGTAAACACTGCATGTCTGTTGTGCCGTTATACCCACTCAAGTGCTACCCCAGTGCCCTGAGGAGGCCCGGGCCGTACTCTTCCGTGCAGTTGCCGAGGGGAGAGACGCAGCGAAGTTTACCATCCGCTGTGGACTGGACACTGCCGACTCGCTAGGTAGGACGATTTCAACATAGATAGCCCTTCGACGCTACGCCTGGCTTAGATCGACTGGCTGTTCTGGGGATGTCCAAGCTACCCTTATGAACATGCCCTTTGATGGCCATCACCTGTTCCGCAACAAGGTAGACAGCACACTAGAGCGCTTCAAAGACTCATGGGCTACGGCCAAGTCCTTGGGTCTCTCCACCATTCGCTCTGCGCAGTCTGCTTTTCGCCCCTTTCTGGGCTACGGAAGGGGTGCCCCTCCACGTTCCAGCCAGGGCCACAGGCCGGCACAAGCTGTTCAGCCCCGGAGCGGCCAGGGATGTGGGAAACACCGTCGTGGGTCTGGGGGCCAGCGAGCGGGCCAGTCCACCACTGCCCCCTCTGCAGCAGCCTCCAAACCCTCCTAGTCTGACCTTCCAGGGCCTCCAATCGCCAGTGGCCGGCAGGATTCGACATCACCTCCCCCACTGGCGCACCATCACGTCGGAGTTCCAGTGGGCACAACATCAGGGGAACCTGTCTGATTGCGTCCAGATCTCGGAGGGCACTGCACAACAATTGAAGTGGTGGCTAACGAACCAGGATTGGGTCGACGGCAGATCCCTCTCCCTTCCCCAACCAGAGTTCACAGTGGTGACCGATGCATCACTTCTGGAATGCGGCGGCCACATGGGGGAGGTGGAGATCAGAGGCCTCTGGTCTCCAGCAGAGGCCGGGCTCAACATCAACCCTCTGGAGCTTCGGGCGATTCATCTTGTACTCAAAGCATTCCTTACCTCTGTCCGGAGAAGAGTATTGCAGGTGTTCACGGACAACACCACCACCATGTGGTACTGTAACAAACGAGGCTGGGTAGGGTCGTGGACCCTCTGTCAAGAGGCCCTCCGCCTCTGAACATGGTTGAAACTTCAGGGTATATCCCCGGTGGTTCAACACCTGGAAGGTTCGCTGAATGCCAGGAGGACGAACTCAGCCGCAGCTGTGTGATGGATCACGAATGGCATCTTCACTAGGAGGTGGTGCAAGGTCTCTTTCAACAGTCGGGAGAGCCTTGGTTAGATCTATTCGCCATCGAAGAGAATGCGCAATGTCAGCAATTCGGCGTGTTGGAATTTCTAAGGCGGCACTTGCTCGGCGACGCTTTTCGATGCGAGTGGAGTTGCGGTCTACTATACGCCTTAACGCCAATACAACTTATGCCCAGAGTGCTGAAGAAGACCAAGTGCGACCGGGCCAAGTCTATCTTGTGGCTCCGGATTGGGCAAGAAGAGTCTGGTATCCCAAGATATTACACATGGCTATCGATCCTCCGATCCAACTGCCTCTTTGGGAGGATCTTCTGTCGCAGCAACAGGGGACAGTCTTCCACCCAAAGCTCTCCAGCCTCCACCTCCTTGCGTGGAGATTGAGCAGCGACAGTTGACAGCTTTTGACCTTCCTCCTGAAGTCTGTGATGTTATCTTGGCAGCCAGGCGTCCGTCCACTAAGACGGTATATGCCTGCCGATGGAACAAATTTGTGGCATGGTGCACAGCAGAGGCTGTGGCTCCCCTTTCTGCCCCTCTTTCTGAGGTTCTCTTGTTCCTCCTTTCTTTGGCCCAGCAGTGCTCTGCTCTGGGCACTCTATAAGGGATACCTCTCAGCCATTTCAGCCTTTCTTAGTCTTCCTGATCAGCCTTCTCTTTTCAAGTCCCCTGTTGTAAATCACTTCCTTAGGGCATTACTCCTCTTTTTTCTCCTGTTCCCTTCGTAATGCCCCAGTGGGACTTGAACTTAATTCTTACGTATCTTATATGCGCTCCCTTTGAGCCGCTACATAACTGTCCTCTCAGGCTTCTGACTTTAAAAACTGCCTTTCTGGTGGCCATCACCTCTGCGCGCAGGGTGAGTGAGCTCCAAGCTCTTTCTTCTAAACCTCCTTTTCTGGCTGTTCTTCCGGACAAGGGTATCCTTCAAACCCGTCCTTCCTTCCTTCCATCTCAAAGTGGTTACTTCTTTCCACATTGGACAGACCATCACTTTGCCCACCTTCTTTCCGCCTCCCTGTGAGAAGTTGGCCTGATGTATGATGTCACTAGTTCTAGTGTACACCTTATATCAGTCCAAACAACCCTTATGGTGATTGGTTGTAAAGTCAACCTTATAGACCAGCTATCCTAGTGGTACCATGGACAAGAGCAGTCTTAGGCTAAACTCTGAATGGCATGTGAAGCCAGCTGTTATACCATATATAATCCCTTGAATACCAAATGAAAGGACACCACAACAGGTATATATATAAAATAAAGTGTATTTATTCTAGTCAAACCCTCAGCTTCTTTATGAGATTCGAGGTAAGTACAACACAGTCTTATTCAAGCATACATTAAGTCACACAGGTAAGTAATACAGTTAGGCCCTAGGGGCCACGCAAACCATATACTAAAGAAGTGGTATAAGGACCACTGTCACGAAAATAGGATAGGCCTAGGCCTAGGGAATCGCTGGGGCTACACTACACTACCCAAGGTTAGGAAGTGGGAGGCCCACGGGATTCAGGTGCAGAGTGGAAACACTCACGCGTAATGCGTATAATCGATAGAAATAGTACAGTTCTGAAATAAGCAGTTTTAGGACACTTCTGGTATAGCTAGAAAGTCGAGACTCGGAAACTAGACCCTAGGATAGTCAATCCCCTTGTGAGCACCGGAGTACCCAAGTTACCTAGCCCACGGGCTGCGGGTGCGTAGGTGTGAACTTGCGTCGGGTTTCGTCGTGGACTTCTATGGATGCCTGAAGAAAAGTTGCTGACAGGCAGTCAGTACAGAGTGTCCGGTGGATCCCAAGGCCGGGATCAAGAAGGAAGGATACCTGCAAGCAGAAGGGACAGAGTCAAGGTCACTAGCCAGTGACCACGTGGAACCAGGAAGGAACCAGGCGATGTCGGGAGATTGCAGGTGAAGAGGTGAAGCTTGTCACAGAAGCCACGGGTACCAGGAGGCGTCGAGGACGACCAGGACCAGGAGGCGAGCTGTCCCACGAAGGCTCTTGCTGTCGGCGGCGTCGAAGTCGAACTAGTACTCACCAAGCCTTGGCAAGTGGAACCCACGAAGAATGGAGGACTTGCTTCTGGTGCAGACCAGGAAGGTCTGGGGTGCTTCTCTTTTGCAGAGGAGCGGGGGCCAGTCTGGAGGAGCCAAAGCAGCAGTGGAAAATCAAAGGTGTGGTCGCAAAGGCCGCTAGCCAACGGGCAAGCAACCGGACAGACGCGGCAAGCAGGAAAATGCAGAAGGGCCCCAAGCAGGACTCGTGGAGTGTGGGGTGCTGATCTTCGGTGCAGATGGTGCTCGGGGTTGGGGCTTCTCAATCCCCAGAGCACAACTTCGAGGATGCCTCAGAAGCTGCGCTGGAAGCTACTCGCCAATTTTCCTAGGTAGCCGGTCCCACGTCTCTCGTCGCCTCCACGGATCTCAGCTCTGCTGTGGATGTGGATCAGCAGCCACGGGTACCAGGAGACATCGTGGATGACCAGGACCAGGAGGCGAGCTGTCCCACGAAGGCTCTTGCTGTCGGCGACGTCGAAGTCGAACTAGGGCTCACCAAGCCTTGGCAAGCGGAACCCACGAAGACTGGAGGACTTGCTTCTGGTGCAGACCAGAAAGGTCTGGGGTGCTTCTCTTTTGCAAAGAAGCGGGAGCCAGTCTGGAGGAGCCAAACCAGCAGTGAAGATTTAAAGGTGTGTCGTCGCAAAGGCCGCTAGCCAATGGGCAAGCAACCGGACAGACGCGGCAAGCAGGAAAATGCAGAAGGGCCCCACGCAGGACTCGTGGAGTGTGGGGGGCTGATCTTCAGTGCAGATGGTGCTTGGGGTTGGGGCTTCTCAATCCCCGGTGCACAACTTCGAGGGTGCCTTAGAAGCTGCGCTGGAAGATACTTGCCACTTTTCCCAGGTAGCCTTTCCCACGTCTCTCGTCGCCTCCACGGATCTCAGCTCGGCTGTGGATCAGGGTCGGAGAAGTCTGGAAGTCAAGGCTCTGGTCAGGCTCTGCAGTCGGTCCCTCGTAGAACTTCAGCAAAGCAAAGGGTAAGTCTCTTGATGGTGCCTGTTTGCACAGGGTAGCCACTCCTTGGCCACAAGGGAGATTCTTCAGTCTTCTTCTTTCGTCGAATGTCGAAGGTCCAGAGTTTCTGTTCAAGTTGCAGGTTCAGGATAATCTAATCTCCTGGGGCCCAGCTACCTCACTTATACTAATCTGGGGGTGCTGGGTTGCCTGCTAGGTCACGCCTTATGGGTGGGACCTGGGAGGGGGGTGGTTACACCCCCTTCCCTTTGTCCAGTTTCGCGCCAGGACTGGAGCTGGAGTGCCCCAGCACCAGTTTGAACTGGACTATGCATGGGACACCTTGTGTGCCCCAGGCAGTGTCTCGTTTCTTTCATCCCTCCCTGCCCCAATACACTAAGGCCTGTCTGGGGTGGTGCTCGCACCTCCCAAGGCAGGAAACCTATTGTCCAAGCCTCCCGTGCCGGGATCACTCCCAGCAGCAGGAGGTCAGACTTGTGTCTTGGCAGCAGCATCCATTTTGTGATGCTGGGGCTCTGGTTAACTTTAACCGGGTAAGTAGGTTTCAACATGTTTTCTCCCTCTAGAAGGGAGGGATGATATCCTCATCACCAGAAATGGGATGGGGGTATTATTCCAAAGTGTTTGACACCTTACACGACATGTTTTGATACAGCCAAACCATAGTTACCATAACCGTTTAAGATTATAAGGCACTTTAAGAGTATATGGTAGGCTATATCATAGAACAGCTATAAGGACATGGTTCCGAAAGCTGCAGACAGGCTCAGCTCATGCTAGAGCACCATCTCACATGTTACCAAGCACTCTGCCTCCAGGATTGTTAAGGCCTGCCATAGGAGTGGCTGATGGGTACACATGTGTCTATATATAAGGTAGGTATAGGAATACTACACCTAAGCAAGGGGTGATTACACGACCTTGCCCCAGCTGAGTGATCAGCCAGTTGTGTCATAATGGAAGGCCAGGCCAGGGGTGGCATAATACATGCTGCAGCCCCTGGTAGGCCTAGGGTACACCTATGCCTTGGGTACCTAAGGTACACTGTACAGGGGCCAATAAGGTGATCCTAACCAAATAGGTTATGCACCTAAAGTACATAGTATTAATTTAGAGAGAGAACAGCAGGTCTGTGGGTCTGATTAGCAGGCCCACAGCCACATCTAAGTCGAAAACCAGTAAAGCAAAAGCAAAAAGTGGGGGTGAACATAGAAAGCAGACCCTACTCTCCTACACTCCCCATCCTTCCAAAGAAGAAGAGAGGCTCCACGGTCTGGATCCAAAACGTGGGCTTTCATTTTATTTGGATCGCACAAAGCAATTCCGGGTGGATGACCAGCTCTTTGTTGGGTGCGTGGGTGCCAAAAAAGGTCGGGCTGTGCACAAACTGACCTTTTCAAGATGGGTCATTTTGTGCCTCAAAGCTTGCTATTCCTTGGCATGGAAGGAGCCTCCAGTCTTGGTTGCGCGCCCATTCCACCAGGGCAATGGCAGCTACCACTGCTTTGGGACGTGGAGTCCCCCATAATGACATCTGTCAGGCAGCTACATGGGCATTGCTGCACACGTTCTCAAAACTCTACGGCCTGGACAGCCAAGTCCGGAGAGACAGCTTCATTGGCTGTTCTGTTCTCCAGGACTTTCTGGTGTGAACTTGGGACCCACCACCGGGGTTGGTATTGCTGGGGTATCTATTCTAAGGTAAGGAATCTATAATTGTCTCTTTCAGATGAACAAGTTACATACCTTCGGTACTGATATATCTGTAAGAGACATAGATTAGTTATAGATTCTTACCGCCCCACCCATCCTCCCCGTTCTGCAAACTGATTTCTAGGGTTAAGGACTTCCTTTCAGGGCCCTAGTTTTGTGCACCAGTGGTCAGTGTCTTGCATGGCTCTGCGCTTATGGCATGCAAAGTCATGTACAGAACTGACTCCAGTGCGCAAGGGTGGCTAAGTAGCTACCGCGACGTCATCCTGGCGACTAGGACGCCAGCGACGAACTGTGAGCTGACGGATGCCACCTTTCGACATGGAGGGGTACTGCTGACAAAAAACGTGCCGGATCCAGTCTGGGGGTAATTCTAAGGTAAGGAATCTCTAACTAATCTATGTCTCTTACAGATATATTGTTACCGAAGGTACATAACTTGTTTATCTATCTCTTACTGCGATTAGGAAATGGATCTAGTCATAGATATAATGAAAAGATGCACCTAAGACTATGTTACTCAAGAATGTTACATTCTGCTAAATGCATTTGCATCACTTGTGAAATATTGTTGCCCATGTAGCTATAAAAAATGCCAATTTGAAGGTATCGAAGTCTCATTTAAAATCTTCTACCAATTTAGTTCCACTACAACACTTCAAGAAAGATTGATAAAATGGGAAATGCCGCATGCTGTCAGGCTAAGTGCAGCTTGTCCATAGTGCTATTTCTCTGGCAGTGTGGAGTGATGTGAGTGACAGCAAGTTGTGAGGTATTTCAGGGTGTGTACATGACATCTGATAGAGACTACTAGCCGCATATTCCTTCACGTAGAATTATCCCCAGGCGTGAAACTGGATCCGGAAACTTTTTTGTCACAGCATCCTTGCGTGCCGGGGGCGACATCATGTGACTCCGCCCAGGCGTCGTCCGCGTACGTGACGTCAGCGAGGTCACATAAGACCCGCCCCGGCGCGCCTACGTCATTTTTTTCCTTTTCCGCGTGCAACGCGGATACAATCCTTGCTACGGGCCTGTTAGGGCCCCTTTTTCTTCCATTTCTTTTTGGTGGAACAGTGTGCAAATGCCTTCGGGCTTTAAATCTTGCACGTTTTGTGGGCGTCTTATGTCGGTGATGGACTGTAGGAGAGTAGGGTCTGCAATCCTATGATCACCCAGATTTTTTGCTTTTGCTTCATTGGTTTACGACTTTCCCTGGCTGTGGGCCTGCCAATCAGACCCACAGCCTAGCTGTTCTCTCTCCAGATTAACACACATGTACATTAGGTGCATCCACTAATTGGAACTGGGCCGCCTTATCAGTCCCTGTATCAGCATACCACAGGTATCCAGGGCATCGGCGTACCCAGGGCCTACCAGGGGCTGCAGCATGTATTATGCCACCCCTGGATGGCCATCCAAATCTGACACAACTGGCTGCACGACAGCTGGGGCAAGGTGGTGTAATCACCTGTTGCTGTAGGTGTAGTATTCCTATACCTAACCCTAAAATGGACGCATGGATTCCTATCAGTCACTCCTATGGCAGGCCTTATCAATCCTGAAGGCAGAGTGCTGGGAATCATGTGAGATGGTGCTCTGGCGCGAGCTGAGCCCGTCGACGGCTTGCGGAACCAAGTCCTAATAGCTGTTCCATGGTGACGCGTGCCACCTACCTTAAAATGCATTATAATCCTCGCGGTTATTTGCTAACTATGGCATCGCATCACCCACACATGTCGAGTAAGGTGTCATACGAATTGGAATACGAACCCCTCGCCAATTCTGGCGACGGGGTTAGCATTCCACCCTTCTAGAGGGACACGACATGGAAGTAACCTTGAACCCCGGTTAAAGTTGACTCAAGCCTCAGCATCACAAAATGGATGCTGCCACCAGACACAAGTCTGACCTCCTGCTGCTGGGAGACCTTCCAGCGAGGGGAGCTTGGACAAAGGGTTTCCTGTCGAGGGCGGTGTTAGCACCATCCCAGACAGGGTTTGTGTATCCCAGGTAGGCAGGGCTGAAAGGAAGGTGATTGCAAGTGGCACCCCGGTGCTCACTGTGCATAGCCCGGCTCAAACCAGTTTCGGGGGCACCCCAGCCCCTGAGCTGGGGCGAAGCCGGACAAAGGATAGGGGTGTAACCACCCCCCTCCTGGTCCCACCCATAGGTAGGACCTAGTCACGGGCCAGCCCCTTTTCCTAGTATAAAGGTAGGAGCGAGTCCCCTTCCCAAATTGGATAATTCTGAATCTTGAACTACTTTCCACGAAAGGAACTCTTGACTTTTTCTGAAGACTCTCCCTTGTGGCTAAGGAGTAGCCACCCTGCACCAGCAGGCACCACCTAAGCGCTTGCGGTTTGCTGTACGTCTCTCCTACGGATCAAGACTGCCCAGCTCGACGAGACCCGGATTCCCCGCCATCTCTGACCTCTACCTACATCGTCAGCCCAGCTGAGATTCGTAGGTGTGACGAGACCTGCGGGACCGGCCATCTTCAGAACCTGCACGACGCTTATCTAGCACAACCACCGAGGGACCCTCGAGTGAGTGCACCTAGGGTTTGAGAAGCCCTAACCCTGAGCAGCTCCAGCACCGAAGTCTGCCTCCCCCGCATCCACGAGATCTGCGTGGGGGCCCTTCTGCTCCTTGCTGCTCACCGCGTTGTCCGGCCACTCGCCGTCGGCTAGTGGCCCTCTTCACGACGCACCACGCCAGTTTTTCATCACTGGTCTGGTTGCTCCAGACTGGCCCTTGCTCCCCTTCAACAGAGGAGTACCTCGGACCCTCCTGGTCCACTCCAGACGCCATCTTGACTCCACCGTGTGGGCTTGCCTCTGCCAAGACCTGCTGCCCCACTCCTGGGCCCAGCATCATCGACAGCAGGCACCTTCGTGGGACAGCTCGCCCTCCATCCTGGTCGCCGCCGCGCCTCCTGGTCCGAGGAACAGCCGAGTCCGACGTCACCCACTCACCTGGTCGAGGTGACTTCATCCGGTACCTTCCTGGTGCCCACACGATCGCTGGCTAGCGGTTGAGAACTGAGTCCCCTCTGCTTTCAGGTTTCCTTCCTCACCGATCCAGGCTTGGATCTCGCTGAACATCGACACTGGTCGCCTGCCAGTAACTTCTTCTTTCAGGCTCCCGAGACTACAACGAGGACTCCCGACATCTTGCTGAACCCCACGCAGCCGCAGCCTCTGGGCTAGGTAACTCGAGCATTTCGGTGCTCCATCGTAGGTTCACTCTACAAGTGTCCAGCTCCTTTTCCGTTTAGTCCAACTGATCGGATTCCTCCGGAATCAGTAACTTTAGACTCTCTAACCTCTCCCATTCCACTTGCAGTGTAAATGGTTTCGTGCCCTTCGGGCATTTGTGTAAATTGTGCAACTAGGAGTATTTTCCCAAGAGTTTTGTATTGTGCTTAGCTCCCTGACTCATAAAGAGCCAGGGTAGTCTTGTTATAAATAAATATCCTTTATTTTCATAACAACTTGTGTGGTGTCCTTTCACTTGGTGTTCAAGGGGTATATGTGATGGTAAACAGCTGGCTTAACACGCCCTCTAGAGTTTAGCCTGAAGACTGCTCTTGTCCACGCTACTAGGATAGCTGGTCTACAAGGTTGACTTACAACCAATCATCAATAAGGGTCGTTTGGAATGATACACAGTGATCAGTAGAATAGTGAGCACTACATATCAGGCCAACTTCTCACATGGACCATCACCTCATTTGTATGTGGTGTTTGGGGGAGGATCACAGCAACACAGATTGTGCGGCGTGCCAACAGTTGAAGTCGAAGTCGCGGCGGGAGCACCGGATGAAACTTCTCTCGGCGTGTCTGTCCAGGTCGACGTCCTCCCCTCGGTCTGCTTCGGTGGACGGCTTCAGATTCGGCCTTGGTCGTCGTCCTCGCCCTTCTCCGATGTCACGTGAGTGTCGCTCCCCGGTGGGTAAGTGTCGTCCTATCCACCGTTTCCCGGTGTTGGGGCGCCGAGAGTCCAAATGGAGACATACGCGGCGGCTTTACAGGCCTCGCTGGCATCTCCTCCTTCCCCTTCTGGTACGTCGGCGGATCCCTCGCCCTGCGCAGGACCCTCCACGGTGTCGCCGGTGGCTCCAGCCCCGGCGTGGATTGGTTCGGATCCAGACTGGGTGATGTGGTGCTGTTGGGGTGCGGATCCTCCTTCAGACCACGGTGTCTCTGCCTCGCCGCAAACTGTCGCGTGGGTCCCTGTGGTGTCACGGGAGGTCGCCGGGGCTTGGTTCGCATCCCGAGCCCCTCTCGGTCCTTTGACGAGGTGGTCCTGTCTAAGGCCGAGGTGACGCCGCTACGGGGCCGGCAGCAGCTGGACCGTGCAGAGCCACAGAGGTCGGTGGACCCTCCTCGTCCCGCTCCGGGTCGAGGCCGAGGGAGGACCTCTCGTCCCTCTCCGGGCCCCTCTCGTTCCTCCCCACAGGCGGCTTCCTCGTCGGAGGTTGGATCATCCCTGGTGCCGCCACATGGGTTGCCGAGCAATCTTCACCTCATTCTGGGACACGGCTGGTGGGGGGCTTCGTGCCACTCCCCATGCCCGTCTCGTTCCTCCACGCAGGTGGCTGCCTCAGCGGGGGTTGGGTCAGCGTCATTCTGGCGCCGCCCCGGGGCTGGGGCGGCTCCAGCTCTACTCCGGTCTCCTCTCCGGTGCGGGGTGACTTGGAGGTACCTTGTCCAGTGACACCGGCTGGTGCTGACGTCCTGCCTCAAGCAGCGGACTCTACGGCTCTGCGCAGGGGTCCTACCGCGGATTCGTCCTCGGACGCTCCTTCCTCTCCGGAGGCAGACTGCATATTGGTGTTGTCCTCCCCGGAGACTGGTCGCCGTGTGTTGTCACGGAGGAGCCGCTTTCTCCATCGTGGGGCCCTACGGAGGCAGGTGCAGCCTTCGCTCACACGGTGTCCACGGCTGTGGGCATCCTGCGCATGGGTGAACCGGTGGCTCACTTTCCGGTGGACCATCTATTGGAGGTCCTCCACCAGGGCTCTGGTGGGAGGGAAATCTTACTTCCCTTTGAAGATTCGCTCCTTTCTTCCTTGACGGGGGCTTGGAGGCGTCCTGCCTCAGGGACCCGGTGCCTCAGCATCTTCTTCACCGGCACCTCCCGGCGCCGTGTGACCCGGTGTGTCTTTCCCTTCACCCCTCAGCCGCTAGCCCCCTTTTGCGGATTGCTTTTTCTCCCTGCCGCTACTGTGGACTCCGCCATCCTGAGAGGCCCGCTGGCTGGACTCTTAGGGACACAACATGTTCGCCTCGACCAGTGCGGGCCCTTAATACCTTGTGTGCGCTGGCTAGGGCCTCCTTCTATTTGTGGGACTCGGCTGAGTCTCTGGGATCTGCAGCGTCCCAGGAGTTTGGTCAGGTGGACTTACGGCATCATGCATTGGATGGCCGGGAGCTTGCAGCGTTTATTCTCCGCTCCGCTCTGGACATCTCAGAGGTGCCGGGCCATGGCTTCCTCAGTTGCTCTCCTTCGCCATGCTTGGCTTCGGGACGGAGTATTCCCTGAGAATATTCGGGAGCGACTCATCGACCTTCCGTTTGATGGCAGCCTGTTGTTCCATGCCCCGGCCGACTCCGCCATCCAAAGGCTCTTGGCAGGGCTCCGTCCTGCTCCTCCGCCTTATCCTCCTTCTCCTCCGTCCCCTCCTCAGTGACTTCTGAGTTGGGTTGATTCTGGGCCTTCTTAGGCCGGCTGTTCTGGCTGTGGAGTATGTTTTCTGGCCGTTTACGTCCTTCCTTGGGACTTTGGCATTGTTGGCTGCTGGACGGCCCTTATGTTGATTGTGTGTGGGTTCTGCAGGAGTTGTTGCGCAGACTTGGCCCTGAGATTGGGCCTTCTGCTTTGCTTGGGCTGCTTGTCAAGCCTTCAGCGAGGGTGTTTTTTTCCCCGTGGCTCTTTTGTTTTTTCCTCTGCTGCGGAAGTTCTTCCAAAGAGGTTTCCCATATCGTGGGACTTAACGTACCCTATGTGGGGTAGTGGCAGCTGTCATATGGCTTGCGCTCTGCTAGAGGGTTCTGGTCGCCTTCGGGTGCATGTTCTCCATGGCGTTTAGGTAGATTGCTTTTGCTTCCTGAGGTCGTGTGCGCGGGCACTCGTAGTGGTGGCCAGGGCATCTCCTCCTCTCCCTGCTCTTGTCCTGATGTCTGGGATGATCCTGTGTTCTCCCTTGCCAGACGTCGCCTACTCGGCCTTCCTGGGGCCTCGGGCTGTTCTTCTTGCTTCTGACTTTGACTGCCGGCGCTGTTCTGGCTGGCAGGCAGCTCTCCATCTGGAGTGGGTTCGCTTTCTTTTCCCTAGTTTCCTTGGGCCCTCTAGGCTTCTTCTTTATCTTCCGCTTTTCCTGTCTTGGCGGTAGGCGGAAGCTATGTTGCCTTGTGGGGGAGTGCAGTGCTTCGGCCTCTCAGTCCTTGCCCTTGGTTCCTCTGCTGTGAGTGTACGGGCCTCTTCAGCCTTCTTTCCCTCCTACATCCCCTTGGGGTCGGTGGGGTTCTGCTTGTGGGGGTTCCCTTGGCCTGGCAGGGGCGAGGTTCTACCTGGTCCACAGATCTGGTCCCCTGTGAGGCCCTCTGTTCTGCATTGGCTGGTGGGGTCCTTTCGCAGACCCTCCTTCCCAGGGGGTATTGCTAGGGTATCTATTCTACATGAAGGGATCTGCGGCTAGTAGTCTCTATCAGATGTATGAGTTACTTACCTTCGGTAACGATGTTTCTGAAAGAGACACGTTAGTGATAGATTCCTTACCTTAGAATATTCCCCAGGCGTCAGTCTGGATCTGGAAAGTTTTCTGCTTAGCAGTACCCCTGCGCGCCGGTAGGTGGCGCTGTGCGGCTTCGTGCCCATCACTACGTCGTGCAAGCCGGGACGACGTCACGGAGGCTACTGAGATGCCACCAATGCACGCTGACGTCAGTTCTTTCTTTTTCTGCGCCAAAAGCGCAGATCCGGATTGAGCACGTATCTCGGTCAATTTTTGACCACTTTTTTGGAGGTCCAGCACTCCTCTCGCCGCCTCTCCGGGTCTAGGGCACGTTCGTGGGACTGCAGCAGTCGCTCCTCGGACTCTTAAGTCTTCACCTTCGGATTCTGGTAAGCGATGCCATAAGAAGCAGTCGAAGAAGCGTGTTCGCTCTCCGACGTCCCCCCGTTGATCCCGGAGGCAGACGTGGGGGACAGGGGCTCCGCCCCTGCGGCTCCTCTGGAGCCTGGGAGTCCCGCGGCCTACCCGCTCTACCCAGGTCGGTGGGCGACTCCCGAACAGTGGCAAGTGTTTCTTCCTGCCTTGGACCACCTTTTTAGGCCTCGGGCTCCCGCTGGTGCACCTGCAGGCCCCGCTGCCCCGTATCCAGATCCTGTTGACCCTGCGGCACCGCCTCCGGTGTCAGCCCCAGAGCCACTGGATCCAGCGCCCGCGGCTCTGGCTCCACAAGGTGCAACGCCGCTGGCTCCGGTGCTGCCCTTGGCTCCGGCCACAGGCACCACACTGGATGCCGTTTATCCTGCCCCTGCCCCGGTTCTCGGCCCATTTCGTTACCACCTGGGATCCTCATTGGGACGGGGCCCCGGCCGGCGCCTCTCCCGGCACCGCTCCCGGCGCCGCTGGCCCCCTCTCCGGCTCCGGTCCTGCCTCCGCTACCAACTCCTTCTACCCCGGAGCCGGATGAGGACTGGGACGGCTCCGAGGACCCTCTTGCGCGGCAGTGTGACTCCGAGCAGGAAATTGGTGGATGACATTCAAGATGCGGGTGAACTTGATATGTCTTCTGACCCGGGGTTTGTCTCGCCTCCGCCTACTATGGAGGACGGCGCTTCCTACACTATGGTGCTGCGTCGACCCGCGGAGACTCTCCACCTCGACCTCCCTACGGTGGCCCTGAAGACCAACCTCCTTACGGAGGTGCTCCAGACGGCGTCTGCGTCGTCGGAGCCGCTGTTCCCTTTCAATGAGGCCCTTACTGAAGTCCTCTTGGGTACTTCGTTGCGGCCAGCCTTCGGGGCGCTGGTGGATAAGAACGTCGCTAGGCGTCATCACCTGGCGCCTGGTGATCCTGCCTTCTTGACCACTCACCCGACGCCTGAGAGCCTGGTCATTCAGGCCTCGGCGTTGCAGAGTGCCTTTCCCTCGGTTCCGCCGTATATGGACTCTAATAGGCTGGACCAATATGACAAGAGTTGATGGGTGTGAAAGGCTGTATGGCGCTACAAACACAATCGCACAAAATTAATTATAGAAACTGACATAGAAATGAAAAATCTACCGCGGTGCTATCAATAAGGAATACCACCCAAACTCCCTACAAACTCAATCGTAGATTGATATAACATTCAATGTAATTGATGCACACGCTAAGAAATAAATATACAAAGTAGAAACAGTTTTTCAATATAAACTTCCGCTCTTCTTATTTATTCAACGATAATATGTGACGTGTGTATATGTTCCTATGGTGCCTATGAAATATAACTATAGTATTAGGCACTTTTCTCTGCTCTTTGTAAACTCATATTAAAGCAGCGCTGATTAAAAACGCACTTAATATTGTCTCTCGGGCTCTATCTTTGCCCCATAGTAATTTGCTGTTTATTAGCACAATACACTAGGGTTGGTGAGTAAATCAATTACCAGCTATAAATCGCGTTGTCATAAAGAACGCAATTGCAATTCTTGGTTTTTCAAAATGTATCTATTATATTTTGAGTGTATTCTGTTTCTGTAACTTACATTTTGGTATATTTATAACTTTTACACCTGTGAATATATATGGAGCACCTGTAAGCACCTGTGATTCCTCTGCACTAGGTACACAATTTTTTAGGGCGTGTACTTGTTTGTTGCCCACTATTGTTATAATTTGTTACAATTGATATCTATGTTGCTTCCAGCCCTGAAGAAGTCGTATGGGATACACCCCTTAACGACGAAACGCGTTGGGAGTGGAAGAATCCTTTATGAATAAATAAGAAGAGTGGAAGTTTATATTGGAAAAATGTTTCTACTTTGTATATTTATTTCTTAGCGTGTGCATCTATTACATTGAACAATATGACAAGAGGTTGTTCTCCTCCAGTTTGGGGTTGAGGTCAGTTAATACCGCCTGCTTATTGGGCCGTTACTCCCACGCAGTGTAGGATTTTGGTGGCGGAGGTTCTGCCTCCGTGCTCTGAGGAGGTCCAGGCTGTCGTTTCCCAAGCGATTGCGGAGGGCACGTATGCGGTGAAGTTTGCCATCAGGTGTGGTTTGGACACTGCTGATTAGTTGGACAGGGCGATTTCCACGACGGTGGCGTTGCGGCGCCACACATGGTTGCGTTCCACTGGCTTCTCACCCGATGTCCAGAGCTCGCTCATGGACATGCCCTTCGATGGCTCCCGCCTCTTTGGTGATAAGGCTGACAATGCCCTGGAGCGCTTTAAAGGCTCTCGTTCCACGGCCAAGTCTTTGGGTCTTTCCTCGTTTCGTTCCTTTCGTGGCCAGGGCAGGGGTACCCAGGCGCGCTCTTCCAGCAAGCCTGTGCAGAACCAGCCTCAGCGAGGCCCCGGACGTGGGTTCCGCAGGGGCGGGTCTGTCCACTTTCACCCCCGCCGCTTCCGCCTCGAAACCTTCCTAATCCGAGCTTCAGGGGGCACCCCACACCAGTGGGTGACAGGGTTCACCTCCACCACTGGTGCGAAATTACGTCAGACAAGTGGGTGCTGCAGATAATCTGCCAAGGATACTCGCTCCCCTTTCTGTCCTCCCCTCCAGCCATGCCACCTCGGTTCCACCGCATGTCGGGGGATCATTTGGCTCTACTCCGTCAGAAAGTCACGGCCCTCCTGGCCAAGGGGGCCATCGAGTACGTTCCCGATCCGGAAGTAGGGAGTGGTTGCTATTCCCACTACTTTCTGGTCCCCAAAAAGGACAATGGGGGCCTGCGCCCCATCTTGGACCTCCGGGACGTCAATTGCTTCCTCCGGAAGGAGAAGTTCAAGATGCTGACTCTAGCTCAGGTCCTGTCTGCCCTGGACCCTGGAGACTGGATGGTAGCGTTGAACTTGCAGGACGTTTATTTTCACATTCCCGTCCTGCCGGCCCACCGGCATTATCTGCGGTTCACGGTAGGCCAGGAGCATCTTCAGTTTGACGTGCTCCCCTTCGGCATTACCAGTGCCCCTCGGGTGTTCACGAAGGTGATGGCGGTGGTCACGGCTCATCTGCGCAAGTCAGTGGTGTCAGTCTTCCCCTACCTCGACGACTGGCTGTTGAAGGCAGGTTCGCCCCAGGCAGTTGTCTCCCACCTCCAGACTACGGCCGACCTCCTGCATCTGCTGGGGTTCTCCATCAATGTGCCGAAGTCGCACCCGAGTCCCTCTCAGAAGCTCCCTTTCATCAGAGCGGTTCTAGATTCAACGCTATTTCGGGTTTATCCTCCCGAACAGCGAGTCCGGGATATTCAGGCTATGATTCCGCTCTTTCAGCCTCTATCCCGGGTTTCAGTCAGGATGTCCCTCCGGCTTCTGGGCCTGATGGCCTCCTGCATCCTGCTGGTGCCGCATGCCAGATGGCATATGCGGGTTCTGCAGTGGGACCTGATGTTCCAGTGGGCGCAACATCAGGGCAACCTGTCCGATCATGTCCAGATCTCGGAGGGCACTGCATGGCAATTGCAGTGGTGGCTCACGAATTGCGATTGGGTTGATGGCAGATCCCTCTCCCTTCCCCAACCGGAGCACACAGTCGTGACGGATGCGTCCCTCCTGGACTGGGGAGGCCACATGGGAGAGGCGGAGATCAGATGCCTCTGGTCTCCGGCGGAGTCCCGGCTCCATAACAACCTTCTGAAGCTGCGGGCGATCCGACTTGCACTGAAGGCATCCCTTTCCTCTGTCCGGGGAAGTGTAGTGCAGGTGTTCATGGACAACACCACCGCCATGTGGTATTGCAACAAACAGGGTGGGGTGGGGTCGTGCGCCCTTTGTCAGGAGGCTCTGCGGCTCTTGACGTGGCTGGAACATCAAGGCATTAACTTGGTGGTGCAACACCTAGCAGGTTCTCTGGACGTCAGGGCGGACGAACTCAGCCGCCGGTGCATGGTGGATCACGAGTGACGTCTGAATTTGGACGTGACACAAGGTCTCTTTCTGCGATGGGGAGAGCCTTGGTTAGATCTATTCGCCACTGAAGAGAACGCGCAATGTCTTCAGTTCTGCGCGTTGGAATTTCTAAGGTGGCACTCGCTCGGAGACGCTTTTCGTCTCGAGTGGAGCTGCGGTCTGTTGTATGCCTTTCCGCCTATACCACTTCTGGCCAGAGTGCTGAACAACATCAGGCGCGACCGGGCCCAAGTCATACTTGTGGCTCCGGACTGGGCTCGAAGAGCATGGTATCCCGAGCTACTCAGTGTGAGCATCGATCCCCCGCTCCGTCTGCCTCTTCGGGAGGATCTTCTGTCGCAGCAGCGGGGGACGGTCCTCCACCCGAACCTGTCCAGTCTCCACCTCCATGCTTGGAGATTGAGCGGCGACAGTTGACACCTTTTGAACTTCCTCCCGAAGTCCGTGATGTCATCTTGGCAGCCAGGCGTCCCTCCACTAAAACGGTGTATGCCTGTCGGTGGAACAGATTTGTGGCATGGTGCACAGCTAAGACTGTGGATCCTCTTTCTGCCCCTCTTTCTGAGGTTCTCCTGTTCCTTCTTTCTTTGGCCCAGCAGGGCTCTGCTCTGGGCACTCTTAAAGGTTATCTGTCGGCTATCTCTGCCTTCCTATGGCTTCCTGATCAGCCTTCTCTTTTTAAGTCCCCGGTTGTTAACCGTTTTCTTAAGGGCATTACGCATATGTACCCACCTGTGCCCTTCATAATTTCTTGTCTTGACTTTTCTGATGTGCGCTTCCTTTGAGCCCCTTCACAACTGTACCTTACGTCTTCTTACTCTCAAGACGGCTTTCCTGGTAGCTATCACCTCTGCAGGAGAGTGAGTGAGCTCCAGGCTCTTTCTTACAAACCTCCTTTCCTTTCTGTTCATCTGGACAAGGTGGTTCTGAGGACATGTCCTTCTTTCTTGCCACAGGTTGTCACGCCCTTCCACATCGGGCATACCATCACTTTGCCCACCTTTTTTTTGCCTCAGCATCCTTCACGAGAAGAGGAGCGGCTTCACCGTCTGGATACTATACGTGCGCTTGCATTCTATCTGCAGCGTACACAGCAGTTCCGGGTGAATGATCAGCTCTTTGTTTGCTACGTGGTCGCCAAAAGAGGTCGAGCGGTGCACAAACGGACCATGTCCAGGTGGGTCATTCTGTGCAGCAAAGAATGTTACTCCTTGGCCAAGAAGGAGTCTCCTGTGGGTCTGTATGCCCATTCGACCAGGGCAACTGCAGCCACTACTGCCTTGACACGCGGTGTCCCCTTGCAGGATATTTGTCAGGCAGCTACGTGGGCCTCGCGGCACACATTTACCAAGCACTACTGCCTTGACAGTCCGGTCTGGAGAGACAGCTTCTTTAGCCGTTCTGTGCTCCGTGACTTTCTGGTGTAATCTTGTTCGCAGACCCACCACCGGGGTTGGTATTGCTGGGGTATCTATTCTAAGGTAAGGAATCTATCACTAACGTGTCTCTTTCAGATGCACAAGTTACTACTTGGGTAACGATATATCTGTAAGAGACATTAGTTAGTGATAGATTCCTTACCGACCCACCCATCCTCCCCATTCTTCGAACTGATTACTAGGGTTAAGGTCATTTCCTTTTATGGCCCTAGTTTTATGCACCAAAGGTCAGTTTCTCGCATGACTCTGCGTTTCGGCGCGGAAAGTTGTGTACAGAACTGATGTCAGCACGCATGGGTGGCGCCTAAGTAGCCTCCGTGACGTCGTCCCAGCATGCACGACGCCAGTGACTGGCGAGGAGCCGCACGGCGCCACCTACCGGCGCGCAGGGGTACTGGTAAACAGAAAACTTACCGGATCCAGACTGACGCCTGGGGAATATTCTAAGGTAAGGAATCTATCACTAACTAATGTCTCTTACAGATATATCGTTACACAAGTAGTAACTTGTGCATCTGGTAGAGACGATTCTAGCCGTAGATTCCTTCACGGCCCGCCCTTCCTCCCCTATTCTGCGAGGACCCTTGGGTTGGTCTTCGGTACTCGCCTCCCGGTGGGGAGCTGTATCTCCTGTGAGTGTCTTCCTTGTTCTTGACGGGCGACTCCGTCTGGGGGCGGTTCGTTCCTCCTTTGGTTCTTTGCAGGTTGGGGTTCTGGTGCCCTCCTGCTCTGGCTACTCGAGGTTTGGGGGGGGGGGGGGGGGGGGGGATTGCTTTCTATCCCTGTCCTCCCTCCCCTCCCTTCCTTCCATTGCTATCCTCTGATTAAGGGTCGTCTGGCCAGGTCTTGCCCTTGTCCCTTGTGGGTGGTTGCCTTCTAGGTTGGAGTGGCTTGGAAGTTTGTTGTCCCTGTCTGTCCTGGGACTGGTCCCATTCCTTCCTCAGGATGGGTGGGGGTTTACTACGTGGGCCATGCAGTTACACATGTTCTTTGCCTCCGGGGCACAGGGATGGGAGGCGGTCTATGTGCTGGTAGGGTGACTGCACAGGTTTCTGCTTGTTCTTCTTCTTTCCCTGCCCTTGAGTTCTCAATGTTGGCACTACTCTGGTGGTGTTGTTCATCACCGTTTCTTTCCAATTTTTCTGCTCTTCGCACACTGTTCCCATGCTTCCACAGTTTTTTTTATCTGGTGGTTCCGCCTTGTGGTGCGGAAAAGTTCACCGAAGAAAACTGACGTTGGCGCGCCGGGGCGGGTCTTATGTGACCTCGCTGACGTCACGTACGCGGACGACGCCAGGGCGGAGTCGCGTGATGTCGCCCCGGCACGCAGGGATGCTGTGGCAAAAAAAATTCCGGAACCAGTCTCACGCCTGGGGATAATTCTACGTGAAGGAATCTGCGGCTAGAATCGTCTCTACCAGATACATCGTTACCGAGGTAAGTAACTCGTACTTCATGCATATGTATAGGATCTTGAATCTGTTTATATGATATTGCATAGAAGGTAAATGGGCAATGAAGACATAAGTGGGCAAAAGAAGCTGTACATGCTGCATGAGTCCATTTATGAGCATTGATTCTGAGCATGGGCCTATCAAGTTAATGTTCAAATGTGATGAAAGTGCATGTGCATATGAGACTGTATGCATGTGTGTAAAGCTGGACCTGGCATTAAAGGGTGGTAACTGAGCATAAGAGGCAGTGCATACTCATATATGGCTACTCTTGGACATGTGAGCATATGTGTTTAAACCTAAGCATCTGAAAATGACGTCAAGAGACGTCTCTTCTTGTATGGAAAGTTTTCTGACGCAAGCTTCTTTGAAGCAGTCCAGTAGGCTAAGATGTGCATGGTTTTAGTTTTTGTTGTCTCGCATAGGGACATGTTGGCATGCCAGTGGTAAGTCTGGTATATAGGGACGCTCTAGTCTTTACTCGTAAGAGTAATCAGCGTAGTAAGTTCTCACTACTCTGGTGGTGTGCATATTTAATATTGCGATGGTGGGTTCAGGGCCTACGTTCTTTTGAATACATGTTCTTGTGGTTCATCCTTCATTAAACTCCTCTCAGACTATGTAGGTTCTTTTCTCCTTCGGAGCGGACTGCATATATATATTTTTATTGCATGTGCTTCACCTTTCGGATGATTGTGGGAGCAAACTCGGAGTTTATGGTGTATTCTTTGGAAGACCCAAGTTGGTTGTCTTCTCTGTGGAGGGGATAGGTAATTCATTTGTTTATTCCTAGAACATATGGGGTGAACTCTATATTTTACGCTGCGTGATAGGTAGTGTCGGAAACAATCTGATGAAGAATTCTAGCTGCAGTTTCCTTACCTGTTTTCGGTCATACGATTTATGGAGTTGTTAGGCTTTATAAGAAGCTCTTCTTGTAATTCTCCCACAATGCTTTTTGCAACTGTCTGGAGGTTATATACTACCGGTCTTTTTGGGTAAGTATCTATTTTCACTGTGCTTTACAAGTCTTTGGGAAATTATGGCTGTTACTTCTTGAGGCGGGCTTATGATCACATTTTGTTTCGTACCACAAGTGTTGTCGCATGCGCTTGTTGCTAATAAGGATTCATTTGATATATTATTTCCTTTTAATGTTTTATCTTTTCCTTATTTATTTTTTGATACTGCACTAATAGGTGCTTCTCCTTTTCTTCTTTCGCTTGCCTTGGTATTTTGAGCGTACCCACGGCTCTGTCATGTTCAGACTTTCGGACCATAACACTGAAGGCCATGTAGGAGCAGGCTTTGTAGATACCTGCAGTCTTGCAGTAAATGTGCGCCAGCGATTCTCTATGTGCTGTCAGACATCTGGGAGTCTATTGTGACACAATGTTGTATATATTATGTATATGTCCAGGTGATACACCTTTGTGGGATTCTTTTTACAACTGGCATCATTGATGAATATCAATATAAAATTCACACCAATTAGTGCCATTTTAGTCTCTTTGCTGTGCACTATGTAACTTTCGAGTGGTCATTTTGTTCAAACAAAATCCTCAATACCATGAAGTAATGTTGTTCATCTTTCTTTTGGTGTTCATTCATCTTGGTATAATGAAATGAGTTCTGGGAGTCCTTCTTTTGGATTTTATCAGTACAGTTCTTTCTCTGATATTTCTTCATTGTTGTGAAGAATGCGGATTACATGACTTTTGTCTTGCACTCAGCCCTTTTAGTCAGCGAGTTTTCTTTCCCCTTTGGGGATAGAGGTTAATGTCTAATAACTGACAGATGGTCCTTTAGGGTTTTTTTCCCCTTTTCCTTCAAGGGCCTTTCTCTCGGGCCTGTAGCGTTGTTTATTATGTATATGTTCTGTGACAGTGATCATGGACTCTAATAAGAGCCAAGCACTTGTTCTGCTACTCCTACGTACTTTCGGTCGATTGTTAGTTATGATCGGCTGGTTCTATTTGAGAACTTTTGTAGGATTGGTTGGGAGACGCTCCTCCGGGGGTATAGCTATGGTATTTAATTCAAAAGTTAAGGAATCTGTGGCTAGATGTTTCTATCAGATGTAAATGTTACTTACCTTCAGTAACAATATCTGGTAGAGAAACAGTCTAGCCGCATATTCATTAACTCCCTGCACATCCTCCCCACTCTGCGAATGACCTATGAGGGAAGGGTTATACACTTTTTCTGTACTGATTTTACATACTGGGGATATGTATCTCAACTTAAGTTGGGACTCAATAGACCACTTGGCTTGGCCACGTAGGTTTTGTTTAGATGTTGCCATGCCGTCCATTTCCAAATGTGTGTGGTTGGTAGGGTGAGGGGTGTTTCTATTTCACACTGGATTGGAAACGTGTGGGCAGTATTGATTTATTTGTTCTTTCTTTGAAAGTCTTTGTTTGGTATCATTATACCAGGTATTGGCACTATCAATATGTCACGTAATGGTGTGATTCAACAAACAGCTTGGTGTTGTTTTTATAGGTTTTGTTTTGCTATTATTATTCCACTCATTACCACTGATGAATGGGCTAAGAGTGTAAGGCTGTCTTCCCTTATATGAGGGTTATTTACCAAGGCACAGGTTTTCAAGATTTTTTATGAATGGTCTATAGAGTATAAGCTTTATTCCCTTGCATGGTGGTTATTCACTAGGGTGCAGGATTTCACATAACCCTGTGCTTTGTTGATTCTTTTGGGTTTTCTTTTAAAATCCATGTCTGGTATTAACACACCATTTGATGTTTCTTCTCTATTAATGTTTCAAAGATTGTTGATCTTTTTGGCACACTGTTTCCGCAATCAGTTTCTATAGTGGCTCCGCCTTCTGGCGCGGAAGGTTTCACAGAAGAAACTGAATACCGTGCGCCCGAGGGGACTTACATGGCTCCATTGACATCAGCACCGAAGTAGACGTCAGTTGCTTAAAAAAATGGTTTAAGTCATACGTGCCCCTCATTTTATCACCCTATCAGAAGCATTACATCCATTTTGAAATAGTGATATTTAGGGAGACAGGGTACACAAAGGCTAATACTAGTGGGTCCACCTACAATGAGCAAACACACACCAACACACACATTCTCTCTTTCTAAAGTAACGTATCAGGCTACCTCTTCGGAATGTATAATCCGGACTCCAAATCAATCTTCTGGAGGTCCGGGCGAACCGGCTGGCATTGAACAATGCTGAAAGAGACATTGCACCACCTTCGAATGGAGATGCTATTCGTGCCCCGTTAGGCATCTTTGGCTGAGTTCATCCGCCATGACGTTCAGAGAGCCTGCCAGGTGTTGAACCATCAGGATATGCCCTACTGTTCCAGCCATGACCGGAGATGCAGGGACTCTTGACAAAGGGTCCCCTCCCACTCCGCCCTGTTTGTTGCAGTACCACATGGCGGTGGTGTTGTCCGTGAACACCTGTATTAGCCTTCCATTGGTGGAGGGTAGAAAGGCTGTTAGGTCTATTCGTCACCTCCGAGAGTGCCCAATGTCAGCAGTTCTTCATGCTGGGTTTTCCAAGACTACTCTTGTTGGAGACGCTTTTTATCTCGAGTCAAGCTCCGGTCTTCTGTACGCCTTTCCACCCATACCACTCCGGCCCAAAGTTCTCAAGAAGATCAGGAACGACCGGGCCCAAGTCCTTCTTGTGGCTCAGGGCTGGGCTCGTTGAGTTTGGTATCCTGAACTGTTCAGCAGGTCTATTGGTCTTCTGATCAGGCGGTCTCTTTGGGATGATCTTCTGTCGCAGCAGCTGGGGAGGGTTCTCAACCCTGAACCTGTCAATGCTCCACCTTTTTGCATGGAGATTGAGAGGTGACATTTAACAACTTTCGTCCTTTCACCCGAAGTCTGTGATGTTATCTTGGCAGCCAGACGTCCCTCCCCAAAATGATATATGCCTGCCGTTGGGGCAAGTTTGTCACATGGTGAGCAGAAAAACAGGCTGACCCCCTTTCTGCTCCCCTTTCTCAGCTTCTTCTCTCCTTTCCCAGGTTCTTCTCTTAATTCTTTCCCTTGCCCAACAGGGCTCTGCACAGGGCACCTTAAAGGGCTTCCTTTCTGCTATTTCAGCCTTTCTGCGGATGCCCGACCAGCCTCCCCTCTTCAAATCCCCTATTGTACATAGGTTCTTGAAAGGTTTGCAACTCCTAACTTTATCATGCCTCAGTGGAAGCGTAATCTAGTCCTGACGTTTCTGATGTGCGCTCCCTTTGAGCCGTTATCCTCTCCGGCTCCTTACCATCAAGATGGCCTTCCTGGTAGCAGTAACATCTGCCCAGAGGGTCAGTGAGCTTCAGGCGTTGTCATCCACGCCTTCGTAGTTGAACATCTACACAGACAAACTTGTTCTTCGAAATAGAGCTTTCTTTCTGCCAAAGTGGTCACTCCTTTTCATGTAGGCCAGTCCATCACCCTGCCTACATTTTACACTCCACAACATCCCTCTAAGGAAGAGGAGCAACTTCACTGACTGGACTCAATAAGGGCGTTATCGTTCTACCTTGACAGCATGAAAGAGTTCCCTATGGACGACCAACTCTTTGTGGGGTATATCAGAGCGAAGAAAGGAAAGGCTGTGCAGAAGCGGACCATGGATCGTGCTCTGCTTTACAATCTGCTACGCATTGGCCAAGAAGCCACCCCCTGAGGGTCTGCGTGTTAATTCCACCAGAGCCAAGGCAGCGACCATTGCATTAGCACATGGAGTCCCAGTCCTGGACATCTGCCAGGTGGCAACATGGGCCTCTCTGCACACCTTCACAAAACACTCCTACCTGGACAGTCAGGTCTGTCGGGACGGGTACTTTGCCTATCTGGTCCTGCAGGAGGACTTTTTGGTAAGAAAGTGTTTCGCAGACCGACATCGTGGAGGTATTGCTTGGGTGTCTTTTCTAAGATAAGGAATCTGCGAATAGAAGTCTCCGTCAGATGAACAAGTTAATTACCTTCAGTAACACCTTATCTGGTGGAGACTATCTAGCTGCAGTTTCCTTATTGACCCACCCATTTTTACTGCTCTGAAAATGGATTTCTAGGGACAGGGCTGTTCCCCTTTCAGGGCCCTAGTTTTCCACATCAGTGGTCATTGTTCTCTGTGGCTCCATGCTCCTGGCGTAGAAAGTTGTGAAGAGAAACTGATATCAGCATGCTGCGTTAGCGGCTATATACACACCCTGCACGTCACATCCAGCGCGACCACCCCACCCTGAGCCGATCGACACCACCTAGCAGCGCATAGGGTTACTGCTCACGAAAAAAGGCAGTACAACGCCTAGGTAGAATTCTAAGGTAATAAATCTGTGGCTAAATAGAGTCTCTACCAGATAAGGTATTACAGAAGGTAAGTACCTTGCTCACACAACCTTAGAATGAAATGTCCATAAGTTGGTACTCTAGTTCCTTTATGGGCAATTATTTTGTGCACTTACTTATTTAATGTTAATAATACCATTTCCTTTTTATTTTGCAGTGGATTCTTTCTAAGCTTGATGAAATGAGAGATTTGCAGTCAAAGGTGTAACAGTGGGAGGAGCACATCGGAATGTCGACACCACTGGATTTTGCCATCCTTGCACATAGTGTATATTTTAAAGTGTAAAATAACCGTTGCTTGACAAGAGGAGGAACATGCCCACAGAAGACATTATTGTACCTTCTTCAAGCATGTTGTATAATGATTAATATATATTAAAAGTATATGTTTAATATTTCAGTGCCACGTAAAAGATGGTGATTGCCATCAGCCAATTTTTAGTACTATTTGATGTTAAAACAAAAATGGTTCACTTGAGAAACGAGCACTAATCTGAATTGTCTTTTTTCACTTGTGTCTTTAACTTTGGCGGTTCTGGTAAGGGCTATGTGCGATGAGTTCAGCAGAGTTGACTTGTCATGTACATCCGGTGCCTTGCTCAGTGGTACAGGGTGAAGCTCGGCCGCCTGTCAGGCTTCCTCCTTTGCAGGAAGTAGCCTCCTCTGACTTTGCCAGTATCTTTCCCCACTACTTCACTCTTGCCATTCGAAGGAAAATTGCAGTGGGCTCTCAAAGACACTGAGAAGCACGGTGGAAATGCAGAACCCGTACTTGTGCGCACTGAGTCAAGTGGTCTGCTCGACTATGCACCCCGTTGCCTTACTTTTTGAGAATGCACTTTGTGGACAGTGTTAGTTATTAAGCAAAAACTGACCAAAATGAGCTATATGTAAAGCTGACGTCTCCTCTTGAAGCTGGCAGCATCAGCACTAGCCATGCACTTACTCTGCAGTATGAAAGGTTATCAAACCAAAAAAATTAAACCATGTTGATACATGGGGAAGGTGACCGGTGACAAAAGGTACAACATCGCAAGTTGGAGAAGAAAGCATTTTGGCAGTTGTTTCTGATGCAGTCACCTGTTTGCTTGATGGGATAAGTTTGTCTGGTGTGCTTGGTGGCTCTGACTATTTCAAACTTCTGGTTTGTGGATGTGTGGCATCAGCTGTTTTCTGGCTTGTGTTACCAGCTTGATTTAAAGTCATGTGATGAGCACATTGTACTGCTAGGGATGCCACCTTTCCCAGACAAAAATATCGACTATGTGTTCATATTTTAGCATTAGGCACAGGCAGGGACTGGATAATTGATTAGAACATTAGAATGTTGAGAGCACCATTGAAGACAATGGAGCAGCAATGGCCTATATAAACTGTTATAGACCTGCTGCTCTCAACATGTCAATGTACCAATAAACAGCCTTTGCCTTTCTCTTTCCCCTGCCTTTCCAAAATACGTAGACTGTTCAGGGGAAAGTTAGAGGCTGTGCTGCAAAGCACACCAGCACCTCCCCCTCCTTCCTCCCTAGCTCAGTCACTGGAGCCTCAGAGGGAGGGAGGGGCAATGCTGCTCCTGGGTCTCCTTGTCTCAGCTGAACTTGAAAAAACAAAACAGTTTAGCCAAGCCGGGTAGAACCAGGGTCTGACTTCAGCCCCCGTACACAGCTCTTGCTGTGAATGTTCAACAGCTAACAGCCGTGGCCATGCACATGGCTGTTAGACGAACAATCATAGCAACAGCTGTGAATCATAGGTGTTGGAGCTTCGGGGATTTCAACTTTTTCGAGCTCCATGCCTTTCTGTTTATAATTACGACATTCTGCCCTTTAGTAGCGGAATGCTCTAATGGCCTTATAGCTGTCGTAGCTGGGGTATACCGGCCACTGAAGGCCTGCTCTTTTGTTAAAGGCCCTCGCCTTCAGCTCAGGCCGTTAACTCTGGAGTGGGCTTTTAATGTCCAGTATAGCGTGCTACGGAGAGCTATAAGGCTATAACAGAACTTTATATAAAATTTTATGTATTCATTTTTAGCATGGATTTTCTGTGTTTGTTTACAAATTGTCAGTCAAGGATCATTAAATAGTGGAACACATTTTAAAGTCACGTCTTATTATTGCTGCTGTTTAAATTATGTATTGATAAGGGGAAAAAATACGACTTTTAGGTGATTTTCAGGATTTTTGTACCAGCCTAAATACAGAAATATTGGGCTTGGTGGTAAAAAAAAAAAAAAAAAACAGCCAGGTGGCAACCATACTTGCTGAGTCATGTTTTAGTCATTACCTAATGACTTAAAGAAATGTCTCCCCAGTGTAATAGTTATTAAACGCACACCACCCTTAAAAACTTGTTTACTTGTGTGCCTTTTTTTTGTTAATGTATGCCATACCTCAGTACTACTGCCCCCGGTTTATTCACCATACTGTTTAGCAAGTATTTTGACAGCTGCCTACACCTAGTCGGTTTATTAGAAGATGCATAAACAATGAATGAAAGTTGATATATATTTCATAAACACAAACCTTAAAAAAAAAAAAAAATCTGTGCTGATTTCTCGGGTCCAACTCAATCCATTGTATAGGGAAAGTACTACCAAACAGAAAACTGTACAGAGGTGAATGGTTCTGGGGAAAAGATGCAGAACTTGATAGCTTCTATTTATGGTTTAAGGTCTGGTTTAGAAATATCTAGTAGAGTATTTACCCAAAAGTAGCGGTTACATAATTACCTCTACATATCTAATTTCCAAAGGAAGTTTCTCCACTGTAGAAATATTTAAATATGGTAATTTCCCCATGGAGAATTGTCTAGTAGAAATTAAATGTATGCCGTAAAATACATTAAGTACAAAACAATATTCACAAGGAACTCATTTGTGAACAATAATTAATAATATGTGACTAAATCATGTCACTCTGAATTAATCACAACCAAATGTGACTTTTCTTTACAAAAACCATATCAAATCAATTGTAAATCAACCTTCATAATAAGCCCACACAAAAAGCCTATTTCCTTTTTATTCAACCTAACCTCAGCAGGTATTATTTTATTCTAAAGTTCATTAATATCATAGACTTTTCATCAAAAATACATTTATAAGGATTACAGATATATACAATTCATATTTACAGTGACATGTGACCCCAAGTGAAAAACCATAACCTATTGCAATACTTGTGTATGACAAAAGTGAAGAACAGAGAATTAAAAGGTTATTGGAAAATTATATAAGGACAGACTCGTTACAATTTGTAAATGATTTAGTCAAAAACTGTCTCTTTATATGTGTTGTCGACGACGTTTCGACCCACTCTAGGTACCGGGTCTCTTCAGGACTGTATTTCTGGGGACTGAACAAATTAAACTATGCGTTAGTAATCTTAGATATATAACGATAATCAAAGGTACAATGTTTGAGTACACGCGCTACATTAATCGGCTTTATTACGGAATTTACTGAATACACCTGCGATATCCCCTCCCATTATATGCGAAGACAGGCAAATCTGAGTACGTTTTTTCCAGTTCACAAATAAGAAAAATGTACTGGCTGATGCACATAATAATGTGCTAATTTTCACATACTAATTGCAGAAATCACCGTGCTAAGAGATATTATTCTCTATGAATTGATACTGGAACATTATGACTCATTCCTTGATCAACACGGAGTGAGACAGTGAATTGGAGTAAGTTCAACTCTCCTTATCACCTGGGTGAGCACTGTCACGCATTAATGTAGCGCGTGTACTCAAACATTGTACCTTTGATTATAGGTAGGAGATAATCTTCCATCGCCACCACATACTGGATCCTACATGGACATAAGTGTGCAATTATTGGTAAGCGACTGTCCTTGCCCCCAAAGCCCAATTCCCTTATTAATCGTTATATTACTAAGATTACTAACGCATAGTTTAATTTGTTCAGTCCCCAGAAATACAGTCCTGAAGAGACCCGGTACCTAGAGTGGGTTGAAACGTCGTCGACAACACATATAAAGAGACAGTTTTTGACTAAATCATTTACAAATTGTAACGAGTCTGTCCTTATATAATTTTCCAATAACCTTTTAATTCTCTGTTCTTCACTTTTGTCATACACAAGTATTGCAATAGGTTATGGTTTTTCACTTGGGGTCACAGGTCACTGTAAATATGAATTGTATATATCTGTAATCCTTATAAATGTATTTTTGATGAAAAGTCTATGATATTAATGAACTTTAGAATAAAATAATACCTACCTCGGCTGAGGTTAGGTTGAATAAAAAGGAAATAGGCTTTTTGTGTGGGCTTATTATGAAGGTTGATTTACAATTGATTTGATATGGTTTTTGTAAAGAAAAGTCATATTAGGTTGTGATTAATTCAGAGTGACATAATTTAGTCACATATTATTAATTATTGTTCACAAATGAGTTTCTTGTGAATATTGTTTTGTACTTAGTACATACCCGGTTCACAAGGACATAAGGGTTGCTCTTGTTATTTTGAAAATAGTAAAATACATTAACACTGCTTTTAAGAGGATTATACATTACACTTTTGTCTAATCAGGCCTTTAGCATTTTGGGCTTTTTTCTTATATTGTTTCCAAACCATTTAGCAGATCTATTTTATGAGTAACAAGGTGCTATAGCTGATGTGGGATTTAATGTAGCCAAAATAGGTTAATTCCCTGAAAAAAGATGTAATTCAGTCCTGTCTGTAGGAAACATAAGACAAATTGGAGGAGAAAGGTGAGTGATAAAAGTGAAAGCACACATTTGCATTAAGTCATTGGATGCCGAATGCTGGCCTAATGGTCTGAGTTACCAGGGACATGTGGCGACAGAGCCACCCCGAAATAAGCCCCAAATAATTTAGGATTAAGTATACTTTTGAAGTAGCTTCAATAGGCTTCTGCCAGTTTCCATTAAAATGGTGCTATTTTCCCTTGTGCAGCCTGTTGCTGAGTTGAGGGACTGCGTCCCTTAGCAAACGAACCCGATGGCAGAATTGATGGAACTTTATCTTTTATATTAGAGCGGAGTTTAATTGTGAATTCTTTTGGATTATTCAAGTTTTTTGATGGGTTCAAACTCCCTCACATGTAACTCTGTAGCATTGTAAGAAACACATATTCACGTTTTCGAACACTTAAGTCCAGAAGTACTTTGCATTTAAATTGATCTTCAGAAAACACCTTGCAGGAATGTTGACAATGTATGATGAAAACCTGCATTTGTGTTCAGAACGGTTTGAACTTCAGTGACCGATACTGAAGGGCCTACTATTTAAAGGAGAGCAAGAAACGTATCCTGTCCTTCGCCAAACTCTTCCTAAATTTCACAATTCTGGGTCAGGCAAGATCACCTACCTATGTGTGCACAGAATCTTGCTTGACTGTAAAACTTTAATGCATGCATGCACTTGACCACATGGCTTCTTAATGCTTGGAAGTATGTGCACTGAGGATGCTGTTAATTCTAATAACTTACACTGACAAAACAGAATGCTACACAACGATATTAGTATTTTATTTAACAGATTGTATAACGCCTTACTTTTCTGACAAAATGCACGCCTTTATCCTTGTATAGTCATGTATACCATGTTATTCTTTTTGTGACATATGAAGTAACATATATGGAAGGGTTAATGGTAATAAAGGTGGTTTTATTTTGCCTCTGAGGTGGAAATAGTAAAAATCACATTTACCGTGCACCAGGTTTCATTTAAAGCAAGGCAATTATTTAGCCGGGTTCATCTGGGTTTTTACTCGCTAGTCTTATTTGCTTGTAATGTTAATTTGCTCTGCTCACCTCAATTTTTAACTTCTTTTATTTCTGGAAAACGATATCCTTAATAGTGAATCATTTGAATAAAATTCAACGTCTCACATTCACTTCTGTTGTCCAGTATGTTCTTTGTAGAGCAGCAATGTTATTAATTTGGAAATGCATACAAGCTAACATGGATGAATGAAAAATCTATGATCAGTTTGAAATTATGTTCTTAATTAGGTAAAGGATCCCACATTATTTGTGGTCATTTAGGGCCCAATTCACAGAACCAATCTGAGACAAAATCCTAAACTTACTACTCATGGTATTCACTGAATGCACTTACATCTGCCCTAAGTTTACGTCCGCACTCGGGCCGGTAGTTCCGCACCCAGAGCGGAAGCTCCACACCCGGAGCGGAATTCCCACCATCGGGCTGGAATATCCGCTTTCGGGTCAGAATACCCACAATCTGGTGTTAATTGACTATATCTGATGCATTGTGGGTATTCCGGGCCGATGGTGGAAAAGCCGCTCTGGGTGTGAAGCTTCCATTCCGGGTGCGGACCTTCTGCTCCGGGTGTGGAAATTCCGGCCCGAGTGCAGACGTAAACTTAGGACAGTCGTAAATGCATTCTGTGACTACCAGGAGTAGTAAGTTTAGGATTTTGTCTCAGACAGTTTCTGTGAATCTGGCCCTTAGATATTAGCTCAGTAGATGCACATAGCGGTACAAAAGGGGGTGGTGATGGACGGAGCATCAGAACCAATCAAACACTCACACCCAGTCAACAGATCTGGGTTTGATCCATCACCGTTCTTTAGCCCACTCTGCCACCCCAGTTCAGACATGGCCATATGCAAATCAGTCTGACCCTGTGCCTCATGGGAACAGTCAGGCTGGATCATTTTTAGGTCTCGCCTGACCCAGCGCATGCGCTGGTCTGGCGAGACTTATTTAGAGGGCTCCAAAAAGTGCTACCAGGCCAGCCTAGAGCTACAGTGCATGTACGCGGGCGCGCGCGCCGCGCTTTACCGCAATTACTTTCACTTTCGCAGCCGCTGCGTCCACTTTGATGTTTGATCGTGATCCTGAGCGCGATCACTTTAACTTTCGGGGCCGCACGGCCGCTTTGCATAGCTAATAGTTCTCCCTTTTGGGACCTTATAAGTATGTAGTTATGCAACTGTTGCATTGCTAAACACTTATAAGGTCCCAAAGGCGAGACCTATTGGCTATGCCGATGCTTGTATTTCACTCTTAACTGCCTGAACACTGAAATCCTTGTGTCATTTAGTCGAGAGAGGCCTTCTGCAGGGAGAACGTCCCTCCCCCCCTTGCCTAGCTTCGAATAAATGGCTGTAGCCGGGCCCTTTACCAGGTACGGAGTGACGAGCTCTCCCTTTATCTGCGCCAGAATGCAGTCTGCAGTGCGTATGATGTCATCCGCGGTGGCCTCACTGGTTAATCATTTGTGCTTTCCTTACATATTGCCGAGTTCGACGAAAGGAACTTTGTTTGAGCAGACTACAACTGTATGCGAGAGGCCAGGGCTCTAATTTGTCATTTGCTCCCGCTGTGGGGGCATTTCCGTGAGGATGTGGGACGTGAAAGACGGGGCAGAATCTGAGCATGTACTGTTCGGTATCTTACGGTACCTTCTGTTGAGAAGAAGGACAAAATGCTCCAGAAATCACAAGAAACGGTATTGTGATTTCGCTTTCATTTATTTATACCTCGTAGATCGTTACAGCATCTATACACGTCAGGTCTACAGTTCAATGACATAACGGCCTCCCCAAACCCCCTTAGAAGCAGGCATGTAATATTCAAACATATAATCCCCCGCCAGCCGAACAACTGTATACACTTGAAGGATAGCACAAAGCACACCGGATAACCAGCGCGCGTCTTCTCTTACATATATTGTAAGAAAACAGCTCACATACATACACACACGCGAGAAAAGTACAAACCCACATCGCGCGCTCGCGTGTATGCAACCCCTTCTTGCCAGCACAAACCACTGGGACCCCGGGATGGTCCAGTAGAACAAGGGATTAGCCAGAAAATTAAAATAACCCGCACTTTGAACCAAATCTATATGGTACAAAGCAAGTGAAGCAAATGAGCCCGAATCTCCCTAGAAGAGCTCTCTTGTGCCTTCCATCAAGTCATCTATACATTCATCTTTTCGCTCTTCCACCCACCCACTGATATCCACCACTTCTCCTTTGCATTCTGCCATCCATTAATTCTTTCATCGGTCATTCAGTCTTTTACCAATCCATTCATTCACTGGCCATTCCATCTACACATCTGTTCACACATCCATCATTTGTTAAAACATCATCTGTTGATGCATCCAGCTGTACATTCATCCATCCATCCATCATTTGACATACCCATTCATAAATAAAGCCTTACATCCATCAATTGATACTTTCGTCCATCTAGCCATCCTCTCAGATTTACATTTACTCTGCCCACCTTTCACCCACCCACCCACTTGTCCATCTATCCATCACATATTTCCTTTCACCCTCTCATCTATCTATCTATCCTCCCAGATTTCCATGTACTCTGTCATCCTTTCACACATCAATTCATCCTCTCATTTACTTTTACTCTGCCATTCTTTCACCCACCCATCTATTCTCACCCACCCATCCTTTCACCCACACATCCATCTCTCACCCACACATCTACCCATTCTCTCACTCACTCATCTAACCATCCTCTCATCCATTTATCCATCCGTTCACCCACTTATTCAACCATCCTGTCACTCATTCATTATTATATCCACCCACCCATCCATTTTCACCCACCCACAAATGCATCCTTCTAGCCACCCATTCATCTTTCACCCAATCAGTGTTCATCCTTTCACCCATTCATCCATCCATCCATCTTTTCACCCACTCATCCACCCATCCTTTCACCGACTTATCGATGATTTAATTCACCCACTCATCCATATATCCTTTTATCAACCCATTCTTTCACCGGCTCATCCATCCATCCTTATTCCCCTTTTCTACTACTAGCACATCTTTTTTCTTCTTTATAGCGTTAATGTTGCTCGTTTATCTGCCAAGTTGCAGACAGAAGAGGTACATATAGAGCCCCACCCCGTTCTAGCTGCTAAAGTGCGGGGTTCACAATGGCAATGCAATAGATCCATGATCTGTGGCTGGGAAGCTGGGGCGTGGCCTTTGGGGATGCTGCCCACCGGTTCTTCGCGGCCGTCTCTCCCGTCGCCTTGTAACCCTGCCCCTCCTTTCACCAGAGGCTTTCTGTTTCTCAACCGGTCACTTATTTCATCTCAGCCTTTCAGTCTATCCATGTGGCACTCCCCACCACCACTCCAGGGTGTCTCTGCGCTCTCCTGGTCACCCTGCCCCTTCCTTCACTAGAGTATCTGCTTCTTACCAGTCTCCTCCATTCACTTAACCCCTTCAGTCTCTCCTAATGGCCCTCCCCCATGGGCTGTCTCTCCGTTCCGCTGTGTCTCTCCTTTCACCAGAGGCTCTCGGCTTCTTAGTGGACTCCTCCTGCCACTGTCTTCTAGAGGCACTGCCATCCTGTACTACATGGGCTATCTCTTCCCTCGTCATTCTGTCCCTCCTTTCAGCAGAGGCTGTCCTTTTCTCAACCAATCACTAATTTCATCTCAGTCTTTCAGTCTCTCATTGTGAGGATGTGGATGGAAGAAAGACTTGAGGGGACACAGGGAGGAATAAAGTGATAACATTTGCGAACCTACATCTTTCCAGTGCAGAGAAGCAAGGTGACTGGCCGCCTACACCAGCTGGCATCTCATCATGCCAGTGCAGAAAAGCAGGGTGACTGGCTGCCTTTAGTTGGCATCTCACCGTGCCAGTGCAGAGCAGCAGGTGACTGGCTGCTTTCTAGATGCTTTGGACGCACATCAATTTATTAAGAAAAAGAGTACTCCAAATTTAGTTTACTCAAACCATCTTGTAAATAAACGGCCATTGATTTCCCATTTAATCCAGAAATCACATCTGAGTGCATGCATTTGGGCATGAGGCCTGTTGCATGGTTCAAGTCACCACCTCCCGCTTGACGGACCAGGTTCTCGCCTTGACTGGCACCCCTTGCCGCGCTGCCTTCCATGTCTCCTTCGCACCCACCACATCTGTCGTTAATGCTCTTGCTTAATCCTTATCACAGGGCATGCAGGGTGGAATTATTCTGGTCCTGCCGCTGATACATGAAATGTGACCAGCTGCTAAATGTACTTTCTGATGGTTGTAACCTCACAGCTTGTGTGCTGCAAGGCTAAACACTTATAAGATCTCAAAGGCGAGACCTATTGGCTATGCCAATGCTTGTTTTCCCTGGCATACATTCATTTCCTGCTCCCAGTCGCTCAGTCTTCGATGTAGTATGCTTCCTCATTTCTGTATAATTTCTCTTTTTGCCATTAGAACATTTTGGTTAATCAGGATTCTGATAGGTCGCATTTGATTCTCTCCATGCACCCAGTAGTACTAAGGGTGCCTATACAGCAATCTGTCTTCCAGTGGTGTCCTCTAATGTTTTTGTTACTCCCTCCCAAAATGCTTGGAGTTTTGGGCACTCTCATAATCTATGAAGGAAGGTACCCTTCTGGCCACAGGTACGAAGGCACATCTAGTCCGCAGCTTGATCAATTGTGTACAGGAGGACTCTGGTTGGAATATACTCTATGCCGTAATTTCAATTGAATCACATGGAAATGTGCCTTTATTGCTTCTTTCCTCTAGAGGAGGGCATTGCAATTCCCTCCAATCATAGTCTAGTTCTCCTAAATAGGCCAATGTGCCCGCAACTGATCTATTTCGCCCTGCATGTTTCTCATCAGTGTGTTGTATGCGAGGGAATTTGCCTTTGTGGTGATGTGAAAGACACACAATTGATGGACGGAGTGCTGAACAATTAAAAACATTCACCCCCAGTCTAGAGATCTGGGTTAAATCCATCATTCTTTTGCTCACCATGCCACCCCAGTTTAGACCTGGCAATATGCAAATCAGTCTTGACCCTGTGCCTCACGGGATAAGTCCAGCTCGAACTGCCAAGCCAGGTCCTCCCTGAACTGGAAACAAGAATCCTAGAACCGATTTCGTGTTCTCCCCCCCCACCCCCATCAGCCAGGATAGCTTGAATTCAGTGGCACAGTGATCCCAGGACCCACGTCTGGGCATACTGACTTACTCTCTCCTCCGCAATACCAAACTCCTTAGCATTCAGTAAAGCCACCACGGAGCTGGGGAGTTCGTAATGACAAACTCCCAGCCCAAGTACTCAATATGGCTCCTCTACAATGTCTGTGAATGGGCACAGCCACTGTAGGGGCATAGTGCTCATGCTGCTATGTCCTCACCTGTGGTACAGTGCACCCTGCCTTAAGCAGTGGTTTGTGGGCATAGCACACAAGGATGTGTTCCATGTCTACTCTTGAGGTTTGTCTACACTGAAACACAAAGTCTACAATGGCATGGGGCATGTATTTGGTAAATGGTCTCCGAGGGTGGCACATTACATGCTGCATCTCTTAGAGACCCTCTTTGATCACTAGGCCCTTGGTACCTCCTAAAAGGGACTTACATGTGGGTCCAACGTGTTCCAATTGTGAAAACAAAGGTACAGTTTTGGGAAGAAACACATGCAGTGGGAACCTGATTAGCAGGGACCCAGAGCACTCTCATAGTGCATCAGATACCAGGCAAAACGTGGGGGGGTAACCATGCAAAAAGGGGCACTTTACTACAGGTATTCTCTGGCCATTCGGGCAGGTTTGTAGCATGGTGTACATTCAAACAGGTTGACCCTTTATGTGTACCCCTTTCCAAGTTATTTTGTTTATCCTTACCCTGGTTCAGCAGGGTTCTGCCTTGGGCACTTTGAAGAGTTATTTATCTACTATCTTCACCTTTCTGCGGCTGCCATTTGAGCCCTCCCTCTTCAAGTCCCCTATTGTAAACAGGTTCCTTAAAGGTCTGCAACAAGTTTCCTCCAGCTCCCGTCGTTATCCCTCAATAGGACATTAACTTGGTTCTTTTAAATGTGTGCTCCCTTGGAACCACATCATACCTGCCCTCTTAGGCTTCCCACCATCAAGACAGCCTTTCTGGTGGTAATTACTTCTGATCAGACAGTCAGTGAACTGCAAGCGCTCTCATCTCAGCCTCCATACATCTCTTTTTTCCCCCCAGACAAACTGATCCTTCAGACTTTAACATCCTTCTCACCGAAGGTAGTCACCCTGTACCACGTAGGCCAATCCATCCCTTTGCCTACCTTTTAAGCTCCACCTCATCCCTCTAAGGAAGAAGAGAGATTCCAATGGCCGGATCCAAAAAGAGCTTTGTCATTCTACCTTGACAGCACAAAGCCATTCCGTGTGGACGATAAACTCTTTGTGGAGTATGTCTGAGCCAAGAAAGGGAAGAACGTGCAGAAACTAACCATCTCCCGATGGATTGTACTCTGCATTAAGATCTGCTAAACATTGTCCCCTAGAGGGTTTGCATGCTCATTTCACTAGAGCACAGACCACGACTACTGCATTATCAAGCAGAGTTCCAGTCCTGGATATCTGCCAAGCAGCAACATAAGCCTCACTGCACACATTCACCAATCATTACTGCCTGGATAGTCTGGCCCATCGGGAGGGGCACTTTGCCCATTCAGTCCTGCCTAACTTTGTTCCAAATCCGGTTCGCAGACCCTCCTGTGCGAAGGTATTGTTTTGGTATCTATTCTAAGGTAAGGATTTTGAGGCTAGAAGTTTCTAGCAGATGAACAAGTTACTTACCTTCAGTAACACCTTATCTGGTAGAGATTATCTAGCAGCAGAATCCTTACCGACTCACCCATCCTCCACGCTTTCAATACGGATTTCTAGGTACAGGGCTATTTTCTTTCCAGGGCCCTAGTTCCACACACCAGTGGTCAGTGCTCTTCGTGGCTCTGCACTCCTGGAGTGTGAAGTCGCGAAAAGAAACTGACGTAAGTGCGCTGGGGTGGTGCCTATAAAGGCACCATGCACATCACTTTTGGCACGGACGATGCAAAGCAGAGCCAAATGACGCCACCTACCAGCGCACAGCCATGCTGTTCATGAAAAATGTCCGGATCCAGTTTGACGCCTGGGAAAAATTCTGAGGGAAGGAATCTGTAACCAGTTAGGGTCTAAACCAGTTAAGGTGTAACCGAAAGTAACTTGTTCTTCAAGAAAACAGAGGCTTAGGGCCCAGATTCAGTACTGTGGACCAAGCAATCCTATTCTAGTTCTATGCTGCTCACCTGGACATCGAAAAAAATTGGTAGATACATCTATTAACTAAAATCTCCTCTTACAGATGACGTTGCTATATATGAACACAAATGGGAAATATGTTATGGCAGAAGAAAACTGGCTCTGAGAAAGCGATCTTAAGGGTGTCATACAGGACTGCTTACTAGTTCTCATTGTTGTTTTGTTTAAGAAGTTTAATGCACACGTAATGCACAAACAATACGATGATCCAAGTTAAAAGCATTAAATATTTTCTATATGCCGATGACTCACTTTTGATGTTAGGAACTGGAGATTGCGCTGCACGTTGCACTTAATAAAATGGGAGCCTTCTGTCCTAGAGGTGAAATGTTAGTTAACAAAAGGATGCCGTAGAACGATGCGTGGACACTAACTCTGGACAAAGAAAGGTGGACACGTTTGACTGCCTGGGACTCACCCTCATGACCAGGACAACTCGGTGTGAAAAATCAAGGAAGAAAGCTGAAATTGCAACAGAAGAATTGACAAGGTTTGCAAGCAAAGAGACACTCTGCCAATGTGCCATGGCTACTAAGTTTATAAAAATAGCAAATTGAAGTACTCCCCTTTAAGGAGAAAACGGGAGGGCCTCACTAAAGAAGCCTATCAATTTGGGAAAATACAAAGGAGGTTAGGGGAAGGAAGCTTCAGCTGCCTCAATAGTTTTCGACAATTATACTGGGGCAGGAAGGGTTTGCACCCCCTTGGGTTAATATTCTACTAGACAATCTTCATCACGAAAACCCACCATTATCGACATCTCCATGGGCAGAAATCAGGAGCCATTAACAGGAATAACATCAAAACCAAAATAACATCAGCAAATCGATCTCACCAATTAGAAAATTTAGGTAGCAACTAAATTAATTTGCCCAATGTGAGTGTTCAGACCCAGATTGCCTAAGGCTTTCAAGCTGCACTCACTGCAGCTCCTGTGCGCCCTGGAACAATAGATCAGTCCCCTGTGGATTCTCAAGGCTTCTGCAGAGCTTCCAACAAGATAAAGTAACTAAATGTAAAGCCCAAATACAGCAACTCTGCAGTCAACTTCGTAGCCTCCTATTCAGCAGTAAGTACTGGAAGGTCAGACTGGTTAAACAGGAAAGACAGGTAACGGAAAGGGAGAAAACCAGCATTTGCAATGCAACAGGTCTCGCATTTGCAAGAGTTTGAGCTATTGGCGGTGTAAATGTCAATGCCTTTTATTGATGTGCTTTGAAAACCTGCAAGTCGGTGCTTACGAGATGCAAGGCTGACAGGGACTGCCCCTCTTTTACGGTAAGTCTTGCTTCTCCTAAGCATGGACTATAAGTACAAAGTGTGTGTTTACGCACCGCTTGCAGGTTTTCAAAATACATAAATAAATGCCATTGTCATTTACAATGTTAATAGCTCAAACTCCCGCAAACGCGAGATTTATTGCATTCCAAATGCTTGTTTTATTTATGTACTGATCCGAGATGGCTCGGAATAACAAAATGAAATGGAAGTAGGGCAAAAGCGCTAAATTTTAAGATGTAGGGGACGCAGCAATTTACTGTCTGGTCTTCACCACCCCCGAGATCCCACCACCACAAAGAAAGATTAAAATATTTTTTGAAAAAGATGGAGTTGGGGGTAACTGAGGAGTGGTTGGAGGTATAATTTGGACATAGACAGGGAAGGAGTGAAACAGCACACGATGGAGAGCAACATGGGGGAGAAGAACAGAAGTGACATAGCAACATGGGGGACGGGGGAGATAGTTTGGTGCAGAAGAGACAAACAGGAACTTGCAAAACGAGGGAGAAAGCAACACAGAGCATGTGGAGAGTATTTGGCAGGCTTAATAAACCATCAATGTTGATAATTTCTTTTTCTATGTTTCTTTATGGCCTATTATAGTAGAATGTGGCATTATTTGCAGGTATCATGCAGCAGACACTTCACGGCACTTAGACGCTCTGTACGCCGAGTAAACTCGACGGCTAAGGGATGATGGCTTTAAAATGGAAGGGGGGGGGGGGGGGTAGTAGCCGACACTATGGTTGAGGGAGAAGGGGAAACCACAACAAAGTCCTCCCCCCCCGCCCCACAGCTTTTACCTGCATGGGAAACTACTGGGGGGGGGGGGGGGGGGGGGGGGGGTGTTTGGATCACATTGCAGTGAAACTCATTCTGACTAGGACGGATTGGTTCGGGTTGAAGATTTACCAATGCAAAAGGAAGGGAGAGCAGGAGGAGGGAAAATGGAAGAGTTATTTAAAGACCTGACTTCGGAAACAGGTTGAGGGAAAATGCATGGCAAGAGGGAAGAGTATGGGGCATGAAGCAAGGTGAAATCAGATAAGGGAATGAAGTTGAGATAAGGGGGGCATGGGGAAAAGGTGGCTACATACATGGGTTGGAGTTTAAGGTGGTGCAGGATTAAAAACAAGTGCTGTGTGTCAGGACCCAGAATTAATCCGGAGTGGCAGTGCTCTAGACCGAATGAAGCTTTCAAAAGCTGCCAGCAAAAAGGGTCTGTGACGTGTACACTGGTTACTTTTTTACTAGGCGCACTTACCACCGTATCCTACTTGGCTCACGGACCCTCAACATGTCGGCATGCTGAATTATGAGGAAGTGAAGCTTATTGTACTCCTTACTGTGTACTGTGAGCAACAAGCGAGATATGCCGGATAATTCAGCACCAGCTAAGAGAGCAGCGTGTTCTGCGGTGATGAAGCTGCAGTTTCGTTTATTTAACTTCGCAGTAGCATGAGAAATGCACTTGAAGCAGCCATGTCCCTCCCCCGCAGCGCCCACGAGAAAATAAGACGTCCCTGAAGGGGGCGCCGTGTTACAATAAAAGCTGTGCAGCATCCAAAAGTATATAAAAAGAGACATTTTGTACAATTTGAACAGCAGCATGAGTGGAATTTCGCAGTAGCAGGAGAAATGTACATAAAGCAGCCATACCCCTTCCCCACAGCACCCGTGAGGAAAGAACACAATGTAAAGACCAGCATCACCGAAGCGGGCACTGTGTTGTTAAAATAAAAGCCGCGTGGCATTCAAAAGTATATTAATGAACACAGATTGTACAATTTAAACAGCAACTCAGGAAGTGATACCGCTAATGCTTGTTGTTGGAATCCCACGTCTGAGCCATCCACAGCCCAGCCCATTAAGCCTACTTCGTGGGAGGGGGTGAGGGGGGTTCAAAGAGTTAGACAAAGAGCTGCAATTAATTATTAAATATAAGTGCACACAATCTACGAGACGGAAGTCAGGAAGCAGTGCACATAAGCCCGAGGCAGACCCAAACAAAAAAATAGGGCCAGGAAAGAACATCAATTAAAAACTATTTCAGACCACATGTAGCGGAGCAGTCCACAGGGAGGATCTACAACAAAAGAAAGTTGGGAATAATTACACATGCTGACCAAACACAAGCATGCATTTCTAAAAGGCAAAATTGGGAACGAATGAATAAAAGAGGAGGGGCTTCAAGCCACAGTGTACAGCATACCTTGCAGAGCAACGCATGCGCTACCCAGGCTCGACCTAAAAAACTGCCTGTGGTCTGGGATATTTTAAGACATGTAGGGCACAAGGTGACTTGTAGTCCAAAGTGTAACAAAGTGCTGCCAAAAAGGTAAACCAATGCTAAAAACACTTACCAATACCAAGGAAATGGGGCTTTTGGTTTTAATGGGTCTTGGGAGTTTCCTGTTGGAAACTGCATGCAGCAAGAAACGGATAAAAGCAAAGAAGAGACAGACCCAAGCAGAGTCAAGGAAGCAAAAATTTAAACCACCGGAGTGGAGCAAATCAGGAGAAGAAAACTCACAATCAATGTTGCCAGGCAAGAGGAGGTAGGAAAATGCATGATTTAATATAGCCTCTGACTAGTATAACCCAGAAGTGTAGCTTCCTTAGAGCCTTCTTCAGCAGCCACCTTGAATGGTGATGGGGTAGAGGGAAGAATGTACATAATGGGTCGCGGCTGCCATCTTGCTCTGAGAGTGGCACGAAGACTCCCTGTGAGACTTTTGTCTCTGCCGAACTACCTATTGTGTCCTGGTTTCCACAACGATCAACCCCTCAGCACCCTTTCGATGTGCTGAAATGCCACCTTGATATTTGATACGTCTGCTCAACCCTGCAGTGACTGGTCACCATTCACCTATCCCACTCCCTTCAAAGCAACTGGTCTTTCTAAGAGGAACTCCCACAAGCGTGTCATCATTACCAAATTTGTTTTTAAGCCATTACGATGTCACGATATATAAAACGCAGACGGTTCATCAGCAGCAGGGCACTCCTGTTGCAATGGATGCAGAGTTCTGCAAGCAGAGAAGATAAGGAAGGACAACCCCAGTGTGAAAAATTAACTGTCGAAGGCAGTTTCTAGGAGAAAATATGAACATTTATTCATAAATCAAAGAAGTACAGATGCCGTTTAATTGGGTACATTCACCAGGTGAAAAACAAATATTTACATTTAATTTTAACAGGAAAAAAAACATGTTTCCACTTGTGGGTTATTTTATCAAGGAAAATATTATGGTGGGTTGGGGCATAAGATGACTTTAACAAGTCACAAATGCAAGTGCAATGGTTATGAACCCAGTCGATGAATAATATTTCCTGGAGTAATAAAGCAACAATTAAACTAACTGCCCCACTTGATAAGAAATAAATGATGGACATCTAATAAGATAGTTAGCACAAAGATATGTTCACTAAAAGAGGTGTTGGGTTCTAGGTAACGGCAAGCTGGCCTAGCAATTTTAGGGAGTGGCTGCTTTTAAGTTAAAGGCTCCTATGCCCCCCCCCCCCTCCTTTTAAGCTTCCTTACATGTATATGCATTTAACCAGCATTCCAGTTAGGATAAGTGATTCGTATTGGTGCTTAGCAATTTTGCTGTCTATGATCTAAAGTGGGGAGTATCGCTAACTAAACAACATCACTAATAGCACAAAGTGCTAAAACGAGAGGTAAGAGATAATGGGTGCCCTTAAATATTTAACACAAAAAAAGCGTGAACTTCATAAAACCATCTTCCACCATACCCACTACTGACATTTTCACTCAGGCATCCTTCCTACCAGTGGATTTTACATTGTCAAAACATACAAACAAATGTGTTATTTTGCGACAACTAAAAAAAATACAGTGTAAAGAAACGATAGCACTCTGCTCAGGGCGACAGACAAAGTTTTTAAGATCGAGTTCTGTGCTTCTGAAAGTATAAAGTGTACCTTTAAGTAAATAAAACAGGGTTTAGAAAATGAACACAAAGTTGCAACAAATGTAACCTTTAATATGCCTAAATAAAATACAAAATTAAGATACATTTTTACCTTAAAGTCCTACTTCGGCTGTAGAAAAGAGCTGCAGATGCACAGACCAACAATGTAGTGCAGCGGCAGAATACCGTGTGATCCCCATTTGATTAATGTAGGGGTACTGACATGATTGTACAAATCACACTAACTGTTACCCCAGTTATCTGGAGCCCTGATGTCATTAGATAAAGTGTCATACACACAGAAACCAGTGGCCACAATTCACTCATAGGAAGAAACTCTTAAAAAATGCCTGCATAGCTACACAAAGTGCAATTGGTTTATTGTCGTGACGAGTAAAATATCGAAAATAGTTTGTCTTTTCCTTCATTATTCATCAGTGATTTGCTGCATTTCTCATTTTGGGGAAACTGAGCGCCTGATCGATACTTGCAACGATGTACAGGATTATGAAAGAAAAAAACACATTACGATGTCCTCACAAGTATCCCTATATGGATAGGAAGGCAACACCACTTTTTTTGTTGTTTTTGGGCATTGTTCCAAAGTCATTCTTAAAAATTAACATAAGTATTTAAAAAAATAAAACACATTAGACCTTCCTGGTTACAGAAGTTATTTTGTACCACTTTTTACAGTGCCATCACAAAGGGTTTATAGTGCCGAGTCAAGTCTTTCTCCCAAATCATTCTACTTGAGAAAGTCTAAAATGCAGATTTATTGTAGCCTAAAGTAGCATTGACAGTGAATGTGGTTAAGAACCACAGATTGATTGCTCTATGGTGAACAATTTTATCATGGATAATCTTAACTGAAGCACCGGGTCTGAAGTAGATGCTAGAATGTTTGATTTCCCTTCTCGAATAAGGATCTCATTGAAAACGTGAGCATGTGGCAAGACTCAACTTCATCTGTACTCTGGAGTCGCAAATATGAAAAATTTCTTGGTGTAGGCCAAGTTATACAAAGCAACAGGTATTGAAAATTGATAGACTGATCATAAAATACTAGTGATTGAGTTGCTTCAATTCCCCTAACAATTGTTTGGCTAAAGAGAATAGTATGGGTAATATTTAATTTTCTACATAGAATAGTCAGGAGTGCATTCACATTTTATTTTTAACTCCTACTTTAAATGCCATATGCTCCTCAAGATCCTATTTTAAAAAATCCTTTTAAAACAGCAACTTTATCTGTGCTTCTCTGAGGTTTTTGCATATGTCTGGGTATTGCATAGAAGTAAGTAGGTGTAGCACACTATGGCGTACCCACATATATCAGACTTTCTTTAAGCGTTTTCAGTTTCTGGTGACGTACTGCTTTAGTCGTCTTTCGCCAGTGTTAATGAGATCAGCTCAAGGCCAGGCCATATCATGAATGGTTACACTGTGCCACTGATGTTACATTATGCCACTGGCCACCAGGAAGGGTCATTTTCTACATCACAATTGCACATGCATGGTATAATGGCACCACGCTGTGCCAGCTGTGTATATTCCAGCTACACAAGACAGGCCTGCTGGCTTTGCCAATAATTTTCTTTATTTTGTTGCAATTCCTGACATTTTCCTCTATAATAAAAGGGGGGACAAATTGGCAGCTACTTCTGCCATTTTTTGGACATAAATTGGTGCAACTTGCTGGGGGAGAATCTAGGTTATTCATCACTGCTCATAACCTGAACCAGGAGCTAGATGAATGAATAAGTTTGCTAGGAGTACCCCAGTAGCACGCTCTTACCTCCAGAAATTCAACAAGGATTGTCTGTATGGGAGTGTCTCTGAAGCCATGGAGTGAAGGCTCAATTTCAGATGACAGTCTGATGCCCTTTGCCACAAGCATTCTGTCTTTTCCCGAAGCAGACTGCTGACGTCAATAAATTAGAACCAGGAACTAGAGCAAAGGCGGAACACGCGCATTACTACACTCATAGCTGCACAACCAGTTCCAATAGTCTAGCATTCATTTTGCCATATTTTGGTGTCACTGTTAATTGCATAGCTGTTTATTTTTCCTAATAAAAGGGCTAGACATGGTTTAAAAAGTCACTGCCATATATACATACATGTATATAAAAATACATATTTACATTTATCATTCAATTTAATTTCACACTCCTTGATGCCTGTAGTTCCATTACGCATTACTCTTTGCTACACGATTATCAATTTTGGTTTTGGGTTGGCATTCACAGATGTGAGTAGTGTTGGTAATGGCCAAAGTGAGTGTTTACCTTGTTCACACACAAATATTGCAGACAAAATAACTACATACTATATATTTAAGAGAATTTAAAATAAACAATTTTTGGCTTGTCATTAAACCATTTTTGGCTTGTCATTGCTAGGAGATACATTTCCGATGCAAAAAATCTAACATTATTAAATATTATGAATATCCCCAAATCAATTACAAACATTACAAAAGTTTCCCTAGTTTAATGATGGGAATTATTTACAGTACAAAAGCAGCACTGTTTTACTATACCTAAGGCAACTTTGGTTAGAACATATACCACACAAGTATTTAAAAAATGGATACCAAACAATAAAAAAATTAATAAAATGCATGTTTGTCTAAATACAAATAGTTCTATTAAACATCCTTAAATATTTCGATTTTCAAAGAAGTGTCAAAAAAAAGTTCTCACAACCAAAATCCAACAAGGGAAAAACTATATTAAAAAACCAGATGTCAACATATACCTTCAGAAAAGAAAATCAGTAAACCTTTTTTTTCATATAGAAAATATTTTCTATAAACCATATTTTGCAAACCAATATGTATTCTACGTAAATGAAAGGAATATGCAAACAGCAGAGTCTCAAATACATGTCTTGACATGTTTCTATCTCACAGTACGCTCTTGTGAAATTAAGACTATAGTATACAGAGAAGACATTGTTGGGGTGTCATCGTACGCTGGTGACGGATGGGATCCAGACATGCTCCTTTTTAATGAACTCAGCCCTACACCAAGTTGAACTCCCGCAGATTCAGCTGAAGGATGGTGTCCTTGACGGCCGCAAAGACAAAACGGATGTTCTCGGTGTCTGTGGCACACGTGAAATGGGAGTAAACAACTTTCTCTTTATCTGGATTCTGGTCCTGGTAAAGCTTCAGAATGAACTCCCGGGCAGCTTTGGCATCATGCTTGGGTCCTAGTCAAGAGTATAGAAATGTATTTGTAAAATCATAGACATAGACAATGTATGCTTTTTTGTATACAAACAACTTTATTTGTGACTTCAAAGAAGATAGATACAACCTATAAAACACAGCTACCCTGACTATGAGCAGCGACTAAATGTATGCATAGTATCATTAAAATGAGTTTGCATGCAGTCAAACCCTTCAGATGCAGGGGCTATTTATGACTGACCACTGCACTACTCACACTACAGACCGATACATATTCTAATCTTCTGCTTCATGAAAGTAGGCGAGGACTAGACCTTTAGAGGGCAAGGTGTATTTTGAGTAAGCCAATATGCGAGGCAATTTCACAGTCCGGACTTGAGCATGAAACACCAAGTTGAAGTAATTGAACTAGAATTCATTCTTTTATTTAACAGAAGGGTATGGTTTGGTATTGTGCTCCTCTGGCTAAAGTGTCTATTTGTGACACATAGATTCGGATTTCTGGCCAAGCTGAAGCCCAGGATTTAGAACATTCAAGGATGGATGACTTGCAGTCAAACAGGTTCAGCTAATCAAGTCAAGATTGTACTATTAATGATCAAGTGAGATGAGACGGAACTTCATTTTGAGTGAGTTCAATTTGAGACGTTAAAGAGAAGGGCAAGAATGAAGGCACCCCCTGCCCCCCAAGGGTCTGCGTAAGGTACATATGTCTTCTGAGAAGGAGATTTTCATACAAAGCGTCATTAGTGAAAGGATAAGGGACATTAGCTCGTCTCGGGAGAGAAACAAAACGTTCCAGGTATAGAATGAACAGTTCCGTAATTAGGATGCAGCCTTGGGGAACTGCTAGTTGAAGAGGTAAGAGGTTGAACAAAAATGTGGACTTTTTTTTATTTGCAGAGAATGATTTTTCAGGAAAGCATCTCAGACTGTATTGTCAAGTGTGGCAGGGCTTTCCTGGTAATACATACATGTTACATACAACCAGGCCTAACTGTATGCTAAAACCAAGGGTACTCACTCTTTGGAGTGGGTATGTGCAAGTCGTAGGGCCTAGATAACTAATAAATGCTAATGGTTAGAGCGTGTGCACAGCTGTCATTAATTCATCTGCAGGTTGACATTAGTTGCTACAACAACAAGCATTTGCAATGCAATAGGTCTCGCATTATTAAAGTGAGCTAATGGCATTGCTAAATAATGCAACACCAATAGCTCAAACTTTAATAAGGCTAGACCTATTGCATTTTTATAAACGTTTCAAGCTGGTGTTTGAAATGAATGGATTTTGTGCTTCAGTAATTGTTATGCTTTCACACCACTGAGCCTATAGTGTTGCGGTAAGTTTTTTTAATTAAGGATAATTTGGACTCAATGCCAACTGCCACGTAGTAAAAATATGGCAGAACCATCGGAGCAATCAAATAATTCACCGTGCAATAACATGCCTCTCCTCAAATTTAAATGCTTCAGCATAATTACCATAAATGCACAAAAAGAATAAATGTTACTTCTCTCCCTCCAGACTCTTGAGATAAATGCCTGTTTAAAGACCGGCTCCTCTCGGATCTGGAGACACACACAGTCACAGAAAGTGCTGCCTGTCTCTCCTTTGTCCCTCGAAACCTGCTCACAGACAACATAAACCGCAGCAGGAGCCACGCACACCAGCCCATCCCCAAGCGAGATTATATACATTCATTTGTGCAATTGTAGGTAGCACGGTCATTAATCCCTACGCATTAGGAGTGCCTTACAATAGAAATGTCAAGATGTGTGAATACCTAAGTTATACATGAAACAAACAGAGAACAACTCATCAGCCAGAAATGGCGATTAAAACAAAAAGTAAGTAGACTTAAAAAAAAAACAAACACATTTAGGATAAGGCAAGCCAAACAGTCTAATTAAATATTTGAGAAATTATTATGAAAAAGCTTAAGGGCGGACTGTACGAAACGGCACCATGCAACGCAATGGTGAGCATGAACGACAGGAGCCCCATAAGAGGTTCAGGCAAACGGTGCTGAGGCAGGGAAAGAGATTGTGGCAAGGGGGAAGAGTGACAAGATAAAATGAGCAGGCACTAACATCCATGTGTAGTGAGTCAGTAATATGTCAAAAACGAGGACTGTACCGGTGGCGGCTCCGGGGAGAAGCCGCCCGGCCAAAAGGTTGGCATAGCGGGCTGGGTAGTGCGGCGGCGGGGCGGGCGGCGGACAGGCTCGGCAGCCCGCAGCACCTCCACGTAGGAGGCCGGGAAGAGGCCGCGGTCACTGCGACTGTTGACCCCCTCCAGCCACCACCTGATGTCCTGCACGCGGTCGTTTCAGAAACCAGTGGTGCGCACGCACACACCACACAAGAGCAGACATGGGAATCGAAACCAGTGGTGCGCACGCACCCAAGAGAAGCAGGGGCGTGTCGTCTGTGCCGCGCGTGCTAGACACTGGTGGGAATGGGCGGAGCAAAGGCGGGACATGCGCCCGCCTTTGCCCAACTGCGTGCCTTATTTTTGTAAAAAAAACAAATAAAAAAAAACAAGAGAAACCCAATGGCAGCCGGCGAAAACCTGATCACACGCATTAGCGTGTGAGCAGCTTTCAGAGCCCCGTACAGGAGGTCTCGCGCTGCGTGAGCAGCGCTATGCACTGCAACACTAGGCGCGAGACCTAAAAATAACAAATGCAGAAGAAAAGAATCTTCTATTCCCCTGTCCAGAGTACTACATGTAGTGATTAGCATTGCAATGCCATCTGACCTTGCACAGATTAAGTTTAGAAGGAAGAAGAAAACAGATTTGGTTACAGTTGCTTGCTTGTCAAGCGTCTTTAACAGGCATTATTAATGGTCTTAAGCAATATGAAAGATTGCACAGGAGCGCCCTCCCCCTCTTTGGAGAATCATTGGGAAGAAGGGTATAGAGACCCAGGAATGAGGGAGGAAGGAAGGAAGGGAGGGAGGGAGGGAGGGATGGTGTGTGTGTGATATGACTAATCCATTAGAAAGAGTGGGGGATGTGCGATTTAAAAACACTTTGGGGTTTCCTAATGTTCATTTTGTTTTATATTAGGATTTCTGAGATTACTGTAACTATTATCATAATTCATACATAACATTTATGTGCATAATAAATCTTTTTTGTAAAATACCAATAGCTGTGCATCTGATATTTTCAGGGAGTGGGGTGTATATATATATCACCATAGAAATTCAGCAGTTATAGTTCTCAAGAAACTGCAACATATCCCAAGGTAAGTAAAACTCGCTCCCTCGCCATGCACTGCAAATTACCCCACATGTTCCATCACTCATGACATCTTCCATGACATTAATATCAGTGCAATATTTGCTGTAAAATTGATGAAAAAACATGATTGGAACGAATGAAAAAAAATGGAGGGGCTTCAAGCCACAGTGTACACTACAACATGCCTCGCAGAGCAACGCATGTGCTACCCAGGCTCGACCTAAAAAACTGCCTGTGGTCTGGGATATTTTAAGACATGTAGGGCACAAGGTGACTTGTAGTCCAAAGTGTAACAAAGTGCTGCCAAAAAGGTTAACCAGTGCTAAAAACACTTAATACCAAGGAAATGGGGCTGTTAGTTCTAATGGGTCTTGGGAGTTTCCTGTTGGAAACTGAATGCAGCAAGAAACGGATAAAAGCAAAGAAGAGAAAGACCCAAGCAGAGTCAAGCAAGCAAAAATTTAAACCACCGGAGTGGAGCAAATCAGGAGAAGAAAACTCACAATCAATGTTGCCAGGCAAGAGGAGGTAGGAAAATGCATGATTTAATATAGCTTCTGACTAGTATAACCCAGAAGTGTAGCATCCTTAGAGCCTTCTTCAGCAGCCACCTTGAATGGTGATGGGGTAGAGGGAAGAATGTACAAGATGGGTCGCGGCTGCCATCTTGCTCTGAGAGTAGCACGAAGACTCCCTGTGAGACTTTTGTCTCTGCCGAACTACCTATTGTGTCCTGGGCTCCACAACGATCAACCCCTCAGCACCCTTTCGATGTGCTGAAATGCCACCTTGATATTTGATACGTCTGCTCAACCCTGCAGTGCCTGGTCACCATTCACCTATCCCACTCCCTTCAAAGCAACTGGTCTTTCTAAGAGGAACTCCCACAAGTGTGTTATTACCAAATTTGTTTAAGCCAGTACAATGTCACGATATATAAAACGCAGACGGTTCATCAGCAGCAGGGCATTCCTGTTGCAATGGATGCAGAGTTCTGCAAGCAGAGAAGATAAGGAAGGACAACCCCAGTGTGAAAAATTAACTGTCGAAGGCAGTTTCTAGGAGAAAATATGAACATTTATTCATAAATCAAAGAAGTACAGATGCCATTTAATTGGGAACATTCACCAGGTGAAAAACAAATATTTACATTTAATTTTAACAGGAAACAAATATGTTTCCACTTGTGGGTTATTTTATCAAGGAAAATATTATGGTGGGTTGGGGCATAAGATGACTTTAACAAGTCGCAAGCGCAATGGTTATGAACCCAGTCGATGAATAATATTTCTTGGAGTAATAAAGCAACAATTAAACTAACTGCCCCACTTGGTAAGAAATAAATGGACATCTAATAACAAGATAGTTAGCACAAAGGATATGTTCACTAAAAGAGGTGTTGGGTTCTAGGTAACGACAAGCTGGCCTTCTAGCAATTTTAGGGAGTGGCTGCTTTTAAGTTAAAGGCTCCTATGCCCCCCCCCCTTTTAAGCTTCCTTACATGTATATGCATTTAACCAGCATTCCAGTTAGGATGTTAGGATAAGTGATTCGTATTGGTGCTTAGCAATTTTGCTGTCTATGATCTAAAGTGGGGAGTATCGCTAACTAAACAACATCACTAATAGCACAAAGTGCTAAAACGAGAGGTAAGAGATAATGGGTGCCCTTAAATATTTAACACAAAAAAAGCGTGAACTTCATAAAACCATCTTTCACCATACCCACTTCTGACATTTTCACTCAGGCATCCTTCCTCCCAGTGGATTTTACATTGTCAAAACATACAAAAAATGTGTTATTTTGCAACAACTAAAAGAATACAGTGCAAAGAAACGATAGCACTCTAAGGGCCCCAAAGTTTTTAAGATCGAATTCTGTGCTTCTGAAAGTATAAAGTGTACCTTTAAGTAAATAAAACAGGGTTTAGAAAATGAACACAAAGTTGCAACAAATGTAACCTGTAATGTGCCTAAATAAAATACAAAATTAAGATACATTTTTACCTTAAAGTCCTACTTTGGCTGTAGAAAAGAGCTGCAGATGCACAGACCAACAATGTAGTGCAGCGGCAGAATACCGTGTGATCCCCATTTGATTAATGTAGGGGTACTGACATGATTGTACAAATCACACTAACTGTTACCCCAGTTATCTGGAGCCCTGATGTCATTAGATAAATAAGCGCTACATACACCTGCATGCGAGTCTCTTTCATTTCCTCTACTACAGGCACCTCCTCGAGACAACAGAAAGCTGAATACGCCCCATGACTCGTGCCCAGGCCGCCAGAACACCTGACCCAGCTAACAAGCAACACCTGGCCCTTCCCACAGATATTTAAGTGCTCTCTACACTGAAGCTCATTTCTCACGGAGCCTCTGCCCGGACAACAGGTTCATTGAGGGTCCAGCGACTTTGCGCAGTAAGTACCTGAACCTGACCAAGCTAACGGTACAGCCACCTTTCATGCTGCCCCCGGCCGTGTCTGTGTGTGCATCCTTTTACCGTTACCTTGTTGGGTGCATATCACCCACCTCCCCCAACAGATTTTTTCCTTTTCTTCCCCCTATTTAGAGTGCATGTGGACCTGGCCCCCGGCTGAGCTCCATGCCGAGTTGTTCGCTATAATCAGGTGTAAGCAACTCCACTTTACTGTTTTCACCAACACTGGTTACAGTACTTAGGCCTAATTTCACACACAATAACGCATATTGTGAGACCGACCACTCTTTCACTGCTCGCCACTGACGCCAACACTACCGCCTTGTCCGTGGTCACCTCTAGGCACCTAGTACGGCCTCACTATAAGCTTTTAGCCCACTGCTAGGAGCCTTTACTTAAAGGTTATGTCTGTCCCCTCTTTTTACCCCCTACAGGTACAACCTGAGAGGAAACACCTCTTGCACATATAAGCACCATAGCGTGTGCTTTACACACAGGGCACTGACAAACTCATAACAATCCATGTAACACCCCACATATATAAGGTCCTGACGAAAGCCAGTAGAAGAAAAAGCCTGGCTGAAACTAGTTGACCGCACAGGACGTCGGAGGCCATAAGCCTACCGTGCACGTCCGATAGCCTTTGTTTTTATTGACTGCCTGGGGCCCACCATTAAAACAGTCTTTGGGACTCCCAGGACAGTATTTTAAACCTCTCAGAGCACACCCACAGCACCCTCACGAACCAAAAAACCCACTCCGATGTAATCTGGCGTCGAAGCACACCGGAGGCACACTCGGTACCTCGGGTGGGGCCCAATGATGAAGCATGCCACCAACTAGGTCTTCATAAAAACTTAGTTTTTTTTTCTCCCACCCGCAGACATACAAACAATTTAAACAAGAGCTAGTTTTCATTGATTACTAACATTAGATAAATAATGTCATACACACAGAAACCTGTGGCCACAATTCAATCATAGGGAAAAAAAAAAACTTAAAAATGCCTGCATATCTACACAAAGTGCAATTGGTTTATTGTCGTGACGAGTAAAATATCGAAAATAGTTTATCTTTTCCTTCATTATTCATCAGTGATTTGCTGCATTTCTCATTATGGGGAAACTGAGTGCCTGATCGATACTTGCAACGATGTAGAGGATTATGAAAAAAAAAAACACATTACGATGTCCTCACAAGTATCCCTACATGGATAGGAAGGCAACACCACTTTTTTGTAGTTTTTGGGCATTGTTCCAAAATCATTCTTAAAAATGAGCATATTTATTGAAACAAAACCACACATTAGACCTTCCCTGGTTACATAGGAGTTATTTTGTACCACTTTTTACAGTGCCATCACAAAGGGTTTATAGTGCCGAGTCAGGTCTTTCTCTGAAATCATTCTACTTGAGAGAGAGTCTAAAATGCGGATTTATTGCAGCCTAAAGTAGTTTCCCTAGTTTAATGATGGGAATTATTTACAGTACAAAAGCAGCACTGTTTTACTATACCTAAGGCAACTTTGGTTAGAACATATACCACACAAGTAGTTACAAAATGGATACCAAACAATAAAACAATGCATGTTTGCCTAGATAAAATATAGTTTTATTAAACATTCTTAAATATTCAGATTTTCAAAGAAGTGTCAAAAAAAAGTTCTCGCAACCAAAATCCAACAAGGGAAACAACTATATAAAAAACACAGATGTCAACATATACCTTCAGAAAAGAAAATCAGTAAACTTTTTTTTTCATATAGAAAATATTTTCTATGAACCATATTTTGCAAACCAATATGTATTCTACGTAAATGAAAGGCATATGCAGACAGAAGAGTCTCAAATACGTGTCTAGACATGTTTCTATCTCACAGTACGCTCTTGTGAAATTAAGACTATAGTATAGAGAGAAGACATTGTTGGGGCGTCATCGTACGCTGGTGACGGATGGGATCCAGACATGCTCCTTTTTAATGAACTCAGCCCTACTCCAAGTTGAACTCCCCCAGAATTCTCTGAAGGATGGTGTCCTTGACGGCCGCAAAGACCAAACGGATGTTCTCGGTGTCTGCGGCACACGTGAAATGGGAGTAAACAACTTTCCCTTTATCTGGATTCTGGTCCTGGTAAAGCTTCAGAATGAAGTCCTGGGCAGCTTTGGCATCTTGCTTAGGTCCTAGTCAAGATTATAGAAATGTCTTTGTAAAATCATAGACATCGACAATGTACGCTTTTTTGTATACAAACGACTTTATTTGTGACTTCAAAGAAGAAAAACAACCTATAAAACACAGCTACCCTGACTATGACCAGCGACTAAATGTATGCATAGCATCATTAAAAGGAGTTTGCATGCAGTCAAACCCTTCAGATGCAGGGGCCGTTTATGACTGACCACTGCATTACTCACACTACAGACCGATACATATTCTGATCTTCTGCTTCGTGAAAGTAGGCAAGGACTAGACCTTTAGAGGGCAAGGTGTATTTTGAGTAAGCCCATATGTGAGGCGATTCCGCAGTCAGAATGAATTCTAGTTAAATTACTTCAACTTAGTGTTTCATGCTCTAGTCCTTTTATTTAACAGAGGGGTATGGTTTGGTATTGTGCGCCTCTGGCTAAAGCGTCCATTTGGGAAACATAGATTTGGATTTCTGGCCAAGCTGAAGCCCAGGATTTAGAACATTCAAGGATGGATGACTTGCAGTCAAACAGGTTCAGCTAATCAAGTCAAGATTGTACTATTAATGATCAAGTGAGATGAGACGGAACTTCATTTTGAGTAGGTTGAATTTAAGACGTTAAAGAGATGGGCAAGAATGAAGGCCCCCCCCCCCACAGTGGCATAAAGAAAGTTGAAGGGGCCCCCCTGCAAGGTACACAGAGGGACCCCCGCTCCGGATTTAATCCGGAGCTCTCCGGTCTGAGTATAGTGCTGAGGGGGCCCCCTGCAGCTCGGGCCCCCCCCCCCGCACTGCGGGGATGCAGGGGCCTGTGCAACACCCCTGCCCCTTCAAGGGTCTGTGTAAGGTACATAAAGTCTTCTGAGAAGGAGATTTTCATATAAAGCGTCATTAGTGAAAGGATAAGGGACATTGGCTCGTCTCCGGAGAGAAACAACAAGTTCCATGTATAGAATGAACAGTTCTGTAAATAGGATGCAGCCTTGGAGAACTGCTAGTTGAAGGGGTAAGAGGTTGAACAAAAATGTAGACTTTTTTTATTTTTATTTGCAGAGAATGATTTTTCGGGAAAGCATCTCAGACTGCATGGTCACGTGTGGCAGGGCTTTCCAGTTAATACATACATGTTACATACAACCAGGCCTAACTGTATGCTAAAATGCTATGCTGTATGCTAAAATGAAGGGTACTCACTCTTTGGAGTGGATATGTGCAAATCGTAGGGCCTAATAAATGCTGATGGTTAGAGCGTGTGCACAGCTGTCATTAGTTCATCTGCAGGTTGACATTAGTTGCAATAACAAAAATAACAGAAATACAGCAGAAAATAATCTTCCATTCCCCTGTCCAGAGTACTACATGTAGTGATTAGCAATGCCATCTGGCCTTGCACAGATTAAGTTTAGAAGGAAGAAGAAAACAGATTTGGTTACAGTTGCTTGCTTGTCAAGCGTCTTTAACAGGCATTATTAATGGTCTTAAGCAGATATGAAAGACTGCACAGGAGCACCCTCCCCCTCCATAGAGAATCATTGGGAAGAAGGGTATATAGAGACCCAGGAATGAGGGAGGGAGGGTGCATGTGTGTGTGATTCGACTAATCCATTAGAAAGAGTGGGGATGTGTGATTTAAAAACACTTTGGGGTTTCCTAATGTTAATTTTGTTTTATATTAGGATTTCTGATATTGTACTGTAACTAATATCATAATTCATACATAACATTTATGTGCATAATCTTTTTTTGTAAAATACCAATAGCTGTGCATCTGCTATTTTCAGGGAGTGGGATATATATATATATATAATATATATATATATATATATATATATATATATCACCATAGAAATTCAGCAGTTATAGTTCTCAAGAAACTGTAACGTGCCCCAAGGTAACCCAAGGTAAGTATAAATCGTACCCTCGCCATGCACTGCTAATTACCCCACATATTACATCACTCATGACATCTTCTATGACATCATTGATATCAGTGCAAGATTTGCTGTAAAATTATTGATGAAAAAACTGTGCATGGCGGGGGCACGAGATATAGTTACCTTAGGGCACAAGTTATAGTTTTGTGGTATAACTATACCTGCTTAATTTCTATGGTTCTGTAACTTGTGAACCAAATTATAACATCCCAGTAACTTTTTTCTTTTAGGTTCAGGGAGGACCTGGACTGGACTGTTCCCATTGGAGCAGAACAAGGCTAATTTGCATATGGCTGGGTCCAAAATGTCATAGTGTGCAAAATAACGATGGACTGGGAGGTGGCCTAAATGGCTGAGATCAATTCAAGCATTCCATCTATCGGCTTTTTTTTTTTAATATACCTCAGTATACTTTCGGTTCTACTCACTGAGTACAAGTGCTGTGAGGTTGCGTTTATGTTTAGGGTCTCTGCCAGGAAGGCCTGCGTTGTTTGGTTTATAGACGAGGGGGCCACCACTTGAGCTTGCCTTTTACGGTATGTTCAGAATGCTGCAGCATAATGGTTTAAAAGTGAATGCTTTTACATTATCATGTTTGGCATAAAATGGTATCATTGAATCTGCACCGGTGGCAACAATGTAACTTTGGAATAAAAAAATCATTAAATTTGACCTTCTCACCCTAATCTTATTTTATCAGAGATACATGCAACTTGACTGAGTATGAAATATGAATGAAGAACATCTGATAACTAGTTTCATGCATTGGAACCTGTTACCTTTGGGTGATAAAATCTGGCAAATAAGGATGAGCTTCAGAGAAGCAGTCAAAATCCCTCCTTTTCACAAATTAAAGTACGAGTTACTTACCTTCGGTAACAATGTATCTGGTAGAGATGTTGTCTAGCCGCAGATTCCTTAACTTAGAATATCTCCAGGCGTCAGACTGGATCCAGAAAATTATTTGCAGCAGCACCTCTGCGCGCCGGCGCCACATGACCCCGCCCTAACATCGTCCACGTATGTGACGTCAGCGAGGTCATACAAGTCCCTCTCGGCGCGCTGACGTCAGTTTTCTTCGGATAAACTTTTCCGCGGCACAACTTGGAGCCACCAACAAAAACTGTGAAAGTATGGGAACAGTGCGGGAAGGATGAAAAATCCGAAAAATAAATAAGGTGGATGGTGCAAGACACCATCATAAAAGACAGCATCAGACACTGTCTACATATATATGCATAGTGAAGCATAGACCCTTCCCAAAGTGTGAGCAAAAAGGGAAGAATATCTCAGACAAAAAGATAGACTGCTATTACCATGTAGAAATGCGACTGCTATTGCCATGTAGAACTGTGCCGTCCAACAAGGACGGTACAAAAGGGAGTGGTGATGGACGGCACATCAGAACCAATCAAACACTCACACCCAGTCAACAGATCTGGGTTTGATCCATCACCGTTCTTTAGCCCACTCTGCCACCCCAGTTCAACATGGCCATAGGCAAATCAGTCTGACCCTGTGCCTCATGGGAACAGTCCAGCCAGAACTGCCAAGCCATGCCTTCCCTGGACCGGAAACAAGCTTCCTAGGACCGGTTTCTGGCATTTCAGCCGTCTTCAGCCAGGCTAAGGACGGAGCACAGAAAGAACAGCAATGTACTCCAAGAAGGTATCTTCCTTACAGAAAGAACAGCAATGGAAGTGTTAAACAGAGCTGAAGAAATCGTCAAAGAAGACGAGGGAACACAGCAGGAGACTAAGAAGAAGAATCTCCTGATGACAGTGAAAGAAAAGGCACCATCTACAGAAAGAAAAGGCACCATCTACAGGAAGAAGCCCCTTGGAGGAAGTCAGCCACATATGGTAATTCCGAAAGGGGCGCAACTATGTGAGCACCTTTGAAAGAAAACCAATGGCAACTGAAAGTAGGCAAGCGAAGAAGCCTTCCTGGCAAGGTTCTCGCAGAGCGGGGAGGATGGGTGGGCGTTAAGGAATCTGCGGCTAGACATCGACTCTACCAGATACATCGTTACCGAAGGTAAGTAACTCGCACATCTGATAGAGACATCTAGCTGCAGATTCCTTAACTTAGAATAGATACCATAGCCATACCCCAGGGGGGTAGTGGGCTGCGACAGAACAGAAAGTGCTCAAGCACGGATCCGGCAACAGAGTGACGGACAATGGGGAAGGCTGTGGCAGGACAACCAGATAGCAACTCAATTAGCTCGGAAGAGCCAAAGATAACGGGAGGCAAGGCATCCCAATAAAAATGCCATAATGGTGCCGCACTACACCTGTATAAGTATGAGATGTGGAAACTGCACTCTCTCTATAGGAGGGAGCGAGAGGGAGCGAGAGGGAGCGAGAGCGAGAGCGAGTCCAGACCGAAGGAGGAAGAAGGACCACTCAGCATAATGGCGCACTATGTGAACACCAACCAAAGGTTGGGGAAAAACATGGTGATGCAACCATACCAGAGCCTACCAGGCTAGCCCATGGAAGGAAGGCCGGCGAAGCTACAGCCAGGAACCAAAGGGCAAGAGGTAGAAACTGCACACTGTCCTAGAAGGACAGACGGGAACAAGAAACACGCCAAGTGCACACCCAGGCACCAAAGGAGGGACAGGGGCGAGCAGGAACAATCTGAAGCACGCTGATGTGGGCCAACACTGAAACATGCACAGAGCTGACAGCCACAGAGACAACAAGTTGGCGTAGCTAAAAAAAGGGGCATAGGACTGCCAAACCCGTCTGCTTGAAGATTAAGGTGAGAACCAACTCAAGAAATACAGTGTTGGGGTGCAGACCCTAGAAGGACTGACAGCAGAAGTGCTGTTCCGCAGGCACTGCGGACATAGCATAGGGTGATACCTAATGAAAGGGGCACATCTGGAGGAAGTGGCTGTAATGGCACCAGAGTACCAATAGACGTATTAAATGTCAGAGAATCTCAGATTCGAAGACCACATCCTCCGACTGGGAGTAAAAATTAACCCTCGTCCAGAAAGAGCGAGATCGTTTAGTATCTGCACACCAAGAAGGGAGCAGTGTAAAGCTGGGGAACCACCCCAGGTAGTGGGACGCAAAAGGGGGCCATATGCTGAAGATTCAGGAAAAGCAACAAAATGCACTTAAGTGTACTGAAAGACACCCTGCAGCGTAGATAAAGGGCAATCCCGAGTGCAGCTCAGAAAAGCTACCTGACCCATGGAGATATAGGACCAGACTTCGCAGCAGCGAAGAGAGATGTAGGAAGAAGAGTACCCATGGTAATCTGTGTGTGTGTGTGTATGTGTGTATATATATATATATATATATAACCTACTGGCGGTCGCCAGTAGGTAGTTATAGTTAGGACCACGTTTCCATAGGAAAACCTCAACATTCTATTTTGAATAACTTTGGCGCCGGTCGACGAATCCTCGCGAATTTCTCAAAATAGGTGGGGCGCTACGCTCCGCTCCTACCCTGAAAGTTTCGGGGGGATTCGTCAAGCGGGGGCTGAGATAAAAGGGGGGTCCCAAAACGCGTTTTTCCCATGCATTTTTCCATAGGACCTTTAGAACGAGCTACAGCCCGAACGGCTGAACAGAATTACTAGAAATTTGGCAGAGAGGTAGTCCCTAGGTCAAGGAAGTGCCTTTTGTAGGTTTGGTGTAAATCTGTTCAGTAGATTCTGAGAAAATAGCCTTTAAATCAATATATATATCTGAGCCCGCTTACGGTACGCTTACCGTACGCTTACCGTAAGCTTACCGTAAGCTTACGGTGGCGTGCGCGAGCGCGATTCTGATTGGCTCTTAGATCTTAGTAAACATTCGAATCGGCCGAAACCAGGAAGCGGCGTCCGCCATTTTGTCTCTCGCACTGAGTGTTGTTTATCAAACATGATGGCCAAAAACATGTTACGGGGCTGTTTTGACAACTCCCTCCCACATAGTCATGTTGAGGGAGTCCCCAAACATCCCCCAAGAGCAAAAACGGTTTTATTTTTTTTTCGGCAATTTCGCGGGGTACGCTTACCGTACGCTTACCGTACGCTTACCGTAAGCTTACCGTACGCTTACGGTAAAAAAATAAAAATAAAAAAAACACTATCCACACTTACCCCACCCCCTGTGCTTTTGGTGGCCGCAGGCCACCAAATGTGCAGGGCTTATTAATAGAGAAAAAAAACGTAATTTTGGCAACATGAAATTATAAAATCGAAATAAAAAAAACACTATCCACATTGACCTCACCCCCTGTGCTTTTGGTGGCCGAAGGCCACCAAATGTACAGGGCTTATTAAAGTTGATAAAAACCGTGCACGGAACGAACTGCGTTAAGTGGGCGCGCACGCCACAAATGGCGTAAAGTAACTTAGCATTTAAAAAAACGTACAAATTCACTGAAAAAACCATAGGTTTCACACACGTTATAGTTAGGAAATAGCATTTAAAAAACCTTGCTAATTCACTGAAAAAACCATAGGTTTCACACATGTTATAGTTAGCTGGACATTTTACTGATAAAAAACCAATGAAATTCCCCCGTTATAGTTACTGTAGGCAACTATAACTCACGCGACCGTAATCCTCTGCTGATGACATATGTGTCTTTATGAAAAAAAAATATTTGTAATATATGTATAGCTAAAATTTAATGGAAGAAGATATGGGCAAATAAGTGTCTAAATACAGTATTAGCATCAGCAGAGGATTGCGGTCGCGTGAGTTATAGTTGCCTACAGTAACTATAACGGGGGAATTTCATTGGTTTTTTATCAGTAAAATGTCCAGCTAACTATAACATGTGTGAAACCTATGGTTTTTTCAGTGAATTAGCAAGGTTTTTTAAATGCTATTTCCTAACTATAACGTGTGTGAAACCTATGGTTTTTTCAGTGAATATATATATATATATATATATATATATATATATATATATATATATATATATATATATATATATTCCGCAGGACACACGTATCTTACAAAGAACGTGAGACAGGCCACACCAACTGTGCTTAATTCATTCCTTTATTCCAGGCAAGAACAGGCATGACGCGTTTCAACTCTAGGCGAGTCTTAATCATATGCAGGCTTCAAAATGGTGGGATCGCCAGCTTTTAAAAGTACGTGAGTTTAAACATTGAAAAAGGACTTGTACTCCCAAGTTTGATTTAAAGCAGCAGTTAGTATTTAAATTCGGCAGGTTTACTTTGCTCGGAGATGAAAAGTACACATTTTCCGTTTTGTAGTTCAAGGATAAATACCTCACAAAAATAAAGTATTGTCACAAACTGTCATTCATCTCTGAGAGATTCGTTGATTTTCTCTCTTTTCGTTTCTTGATGTAGAAACTCCTACAATAACCAAAATGCACTTCTCCTGCTGCGTTTCACCCACTCGGAATTCAATGCAGTTTATAGCAGAAATTCAACTTGCCTTCTATGCGCACTCCTGTATATATAGCGCCTTCAGAGGAGTAGTTCCATATTGTGGTCATATCAGGAGGGCACATTGTAAAAACCAGTCTATTCCGCTACCACCAATTTTTCAGTTTGTTGATTGCCTTCCCAACAAAAAGCTTGAAAGCACACAGTGCGCATGGATCTTCCTCTCGCAAACCTTGGCTGTCGTACTGGCCATCTCCAAAGTAGCGGTGGGCCTTTCACAGGGCCCTACCATCCATCCTTCGTGAATGTTCAATATTTCCAGCCGGTGGGCTCTCCAATGTGGATCAGATCCAATGCAAGTAAGTTTCTGACAATAGGAGAGCCTCATCCTCTCGGGTCGGGGCCTGTTACAGGTGTGTCTACATATTCATATATATTCATTCATTCACAGAAAAAAAAACATAGGTTTCAGGGGTGTTCTAGTTAGCTGGACATTTGACTTGTACAAAACCATTGACATTCCCCAGTTATAGTTAGTTCAGCTAACTATAACTCGCGCGCCCGCAATGCACTGCTGATGACGTCACATATTACATCACTCATGACATGGTCAGTGACATCACTCATGACATCACTGATGACATCTCAAATGGCATCATTGATGACATCACTGATGACATCCAGTGAATGTTTGTCTTTCTGAAAATTACATATTTTTTATATGTAGATCTCAAGGTCGATGGAAGAATAAATGGGTATATAAGTGTCTAAATGGATGATTTTTTTTGTTGTAAAATTGATTGTATAACGGACTGATTAAGTGTATCTTAGTGAATACATGGGTTACTGAGTAATGTTTAAATTAGTAAATATCTGTATCACTCACTTTGTGTATAAGTGACTGCATGGGTTGGTGAGTAGCTACATGAGTGTCTATATGGGTTATTGCTCGTTTTTTCAAGTATCAGTAGGAGTGTCTGAGTGTCTGTATGGTTCAGTGGAGGGTATTACTTTGTGCATAGATGCATTAATGAGTACGTCATTGTTTGTATGTGTTGAAGACAGTATGTGTGCAGGACTGTATGGGTGGATGAGTGTGTGTATGAGTGTGTTAGTGAGTGAATGACTGTCTCAATAGTGTCCTTATAAGTAACTACAAATGTTTTAAACTACTATATGTGAGTATTGATGTATACAAGTGAGTATATGTGAGAATGAGAGATTGGAAGAGTTCCTGTATGAATAAGTATGTGTTTCTTTAAGTGATTTTTTAAAAGAGTAAGTATGTGTAACTTTCTGTACAAGTAAGTGTGCTGGTGTGTGTATAACAGTATATGCAAGTAAATGGATGTTTGATTCTTTATTAGCATGAGTGACTGTGTGAGTAACTATGGATGAGTGGCGGTGTGTAACAGGATGTATAGGTGTATGAGTATATATGATAAGTGAGTACATGTATGAGTGACTATATAGGACTATTGGTGTATGAGTGGATGTGTATGTAGATATTAGAATTACTGAATAGGTTGTAACTGGTATTGGTATGACCATTGTTTAGAAAATGTTAGTTTCTATTTTTGAGTGTGTGTATCAAAGGTTATATTAGGGTGAGAGGAGGTCTGCCACTCCATCACAAGGATGATGTCATCAGTGATGTCATGAGTGATGTCACTGACCATATCATGAGTGATGTAATCTGTGACGTCATCAGCAGTGCATTGCGGGCGCGCGAGTTATAGTTCGCTGAACTAACTACAACGGGGGAATTTCTATGGTTTTGTACGAGTGAAGTGTCCAACTAACTATAACTTTCCCTAAAACCTTTGGTTTTTTTCAGTGAATTTCAAAGGTTTTGTAAATGACAATTTTTAAATGTATTGTTATATTTATTTTTTTGGTACTGATTTACTACATTTTTGTAAACTATTTTTAGATATTTTAATTTTTAAATTACATAATAATTACATTATACATTACATTACAAAATATACTTTCTCAGAATGAATTACTTTAGTTTAAACACTTTGCAAATAGGCAATAGACCCAAGTACAGTAGTTACAGTTGTTGCAATGGGCAACACAATTTCAAACCCAATGCAACATTGAGCTCAATGGGAATTTCTAGTTAAATGCAATTAGTTACTTTAAGGATTACTTTTCTAACCACAGGACTGGATCCTAGATTCAATCCTGGGACATCTCCTGTAAACAGTTGAGTAAAAGCGTTTTGGTTACACTAGTGATTTTTAAGGAATATTATTGTATTTTAAAAGTTGACAAACTTTTCTGGTGAAAACCAGACAATGGATTCCTATGGAAGGAAATACAAGTTACTGGTAAGCACGGTTAGAATAACTTTGCAGGGTCAGTGCTGGGCTAAAAGATGCAGCACTGGGTTCTCTCCTGATAACAGGTGAGTAAATCGGAATTCATTGTTCGGATGATTTTTCTTCGGTCCAGTATATATAGAGCCACTTTCCTACACCATCCCCTCCCTTCACCACTGTGCAAACACGCCCTGTGGCGCGTTTAAGTTGGGGAAATTATTCCCCTTCAATCCTGAGGGTCCCTAGAGTCCAACTAGCCCACTAGGTACATCCCATAAGTGCCACAAACCTGCCTTGCAGAGAGGTGTAAAAAGGGGCGTGGCCTCAACACCTGTCTGCAACGCAGCTCCCTGGCGCATACTGGAGATACCTGTTGGCTATTTCGCCCTCAGGGACCCTCAGTATTGAAAGTGAATTAATTCCCCAACTTAAAACGCGCCTGTAGGAAGGTGGATATCTGACTATGGTTACCCCCAACTTTTTGCCTAGTGTCTAGCTGGTTTTTCGACTTAGTTGGCCTGTGATCCTGCCATTCAGGGTCTCAGGCTGTCTGCTCTCTCTTTAAAATGGACTCCATGTACCCTAGGTACATACCCAATTGGGAAGGATCACCTTATTGGACCCTGTACAGAGTACCCTAGGTACCCAGGGCACAGGTGTACCCTAGGCCGCCCAGGGGCTGCAGCATGTATTATGCCACCCCTGGTCTGGCCTTCCAATCAGACAACTGGCTGATCACTCAGCTGGGGCAAGGTCGTGTAATCACCCCTTGCTTAGATATAGTATACCTATATCTACCCTTATATATAGACACATTTGTACCCATCAGCCACTCCTATGGCAGGCCTTAACAATCCTGGAGGCAGAGTGCTTGGTAACATGTGAGATGATGCTCTAGCATGAGCTGAGCCTGTCTGCAGCTTTCGGAACCATGTCCTTATAGCTGTTCTATGATATAGCCTACCATATACTCTTAAAGTGCCTTATAATCTTAGACGGTTATGGTAACTATGGTTTGGCTTTATCAAAACATGTCGTGTAAGGTGTCTAACACTTTGGAATAATACCCCCATACCATTTCTGGTGATGAGGATATTATTCCTCCCTTCTAGAGGGAGAGACATGTTAAAATCCTACTTTGCTGTTTAACTCTCACCAAAGCCTCAGCATCACAAAATGGATGCTGCTGCCACAGACACGAGTCTGACCTCCTGCTGCAGGGAGCCCGCCCAGCCAGGGAGGCCTGGACAATAGGTTTCCTGCTTGGGGAGGTGCTAGCACCTCCCCAGACGGACTTTAGTGTATTGGGGCAGGGAGGGCTGAAAGGAATGAGACATGCCTGGGGCACACAAGGTGCTCCATGCATAGTCCAGTTCAAACCGGTGCTGGGGCACTCCAGCCCCAGCTCTGGTGTGAAACTGGACAAAGGAAAGGGGGTGTAGCCACTCCCCTTCCTGGTCCCACCCATAGGAGGGACCTTGCAGGTAGCCCAGCCCACTAGCCCAGTATATTAGTAGCTAGCTGGGCCCTGCTAAGTTAGATTAACCTGAATCTGCAACTTGAACAGAAACTCTGGACCTTCGACATTCGACCTCAGGAAGAAGACTGAAGAAATCTCCCTTGTGGCCAAGGAGTGACCACCCTGGGCAACCAGGCACCATCCAGCGACCGCTGCTTGCTTTGCGACTGAATCCTACGAGGGACAACTGCAGAGACTGACCAGCGCCGAGACTTCCAGACACCTCTGAACCAGATCCACATCTCCAGCGAAGCGGAGACCCGTGGAGGCGACGAGGGATGTGGGACCCACGACTTGGGAAAAGTGGCTAGTAACTGACTAGCGCGACTTCTGAGGCTCCCTCGAGGCTGTGCTTGGGAAATTGAGAAGCCCCACTCCCGAGCACCATCTGCAAAGAAGAGCTCCCCACACTTCGTGTTCTGCGTGGGGCCCTTCTGCACTTGTGTTGCTTGACGTGTTGTCCGGTTGCTGGCCCGTTGGCTAGTAGCCTCTGCGACGACGAACCTTTGTTTTCATCTTGCTGGTCCGGCTCCTCCAGACTGGCACCCGCTCCTCTGTGAAAGAGAAGCACCCCAGACCTTCCTGGTCTGCACCAGAAGCAAGTCCTCCATCCTGCGTGGGTTCCGCTTGCCATGGCTTGTTGGGTCCTGACTAGACTTAGACGCCGCCGACAGCAAGAGCCTTCGTGGGACAGCTCGCCTCCTGGTCCTGGTCGTCCTCGACGTCTGGTACCCGTGGCTGCTGCGACAAGTTTCACCTCTTCACCTGCATCTTCACGACATCGCCTGGTTCCTTCCTGGTTCCTTCCCGGCTCCTGGCTGGTGACCTTGACTCTGTCTCTCCTGCTTGCAGGTTCCTTCCTTCTTGATCCCCACCTTGGGATCCACCGGACACTCTTCACTGACTGCCTGTCAGCATCTTTCCTTCAGGCATCCATAGAAGTCCACGACGAAACCCGACGCAAGTTCACACCTATGCACCCGCAGCCCGTGGGCTAGGTAACTTGGGTACTTCGGTGCTCACAAGGGTATTGACTATCCTAGGGTCTAGGTTCTGAGTCTCGACTTTCTAGCTATACCAGAAGTGTCCTAAAACTGCTCATTTCGAACTGCTATTGATTCTATCGACTTTTACGCATTACGGGTGAGTGTTTCCACTCTGCAGCTGAATCCCGTGGGCCTCCCACTTCCTAACTGTTGCTAGTGTAGTGTAGCCCCAGCGATTCCCTAGGCCTAGGCCTATCCTATTTCCGTGACAGTGGTCCTTATACCACTTACTTAGTATATGGTTTGCGTGGCCCCTAGGGCCTAACTGTATTACTTACCTGTGTGACTTAATGTATGCTTATCCCCTTCAGCGCTGCGCGGATTCCCCCGCGGTGCTGAAGGGTTCGAGCGCGGGCGGGGCCATGACGGAACGGTTCCGTCATGAGCACAGCTCAACCGATGCTCATGACGGAACCGTTCCGTCATGAGCATGGAAGGGGTTAAATAAGACTGTGTTGTACTTACCTCGAATCTCATAAATAGTGCTGAGGGTTTGACTAGAATAAATACACTATTTTATATATATATCTGTTGTGGTGTCCTTTCATTTGGTATTCAAGGGATTACATATGGTATAACTGCTGGCTTCACATGCCATTCAGAGTTTAGCCTAAGACTGCTCTTGTCCATGCTACCACTAGGATAGCTGGTCTATAAGGTTGACTTTACAACCAATCACCATAAGGGTTGTTTGGACTGATACAAGGTGTACACTAGAATTAGTGACTTCATATATCAGGCCAACTTCTCACAGCGCCACAGGGCGTGTTTGCACAGTGGTGAAGGAAGGGGGCGTGTCCTGAGGTGACATGTCTGCAAACACGCCCTGTGGCGCGTTTCAAGTTAGATAATTAATTCCTCCTCAATCCTGTGGGTCCCTGGAGGCCAACTAGCCCACCAGGTACCTTCAGTATGTGCCAGGGGGCTGCGTTGCAGAGAGGTGTTCAGAGGCCACGCCCCTTTTTACAACACTCCGCAACGCAGCTCCGTGGTGCTTACTGGAGGTACCTGGTGGGCTAGTTGGCCCCCAGGGACCCTCAGGATTGACAAGGAGATAATTCCCCAACTTAACCCACGCCACAGGATGTGTTTGCACACATGTGAACTCCGGCCCCGCCCCCTCCCTTCACCACTGTGCAAACGCGCCCTGTGGCGCGTTTTAAGTTGGGGGATTAACTCCCCTTGAATACAGAGGGTCCCTGGGGTGCAACTAGCCCACCAGCTACCTCCAGTAAGCGCCACAGAGCTGTGTTGCAGAGAGGTGTAAAAAGGGGTGCGGCCTCAGACCATCTCTCTGCAAAACAGCCCCCTGGCGTATACTGGAGGTACCTGGTGGGTTAGTTGGCCCCCAGGGGCAAGCCTCCAACGCCGCACCGGCGCAGACTCAGCCTCAACCACAACAGGCTCCGACTCCAAAGTAGGAAGCGGAGTCTGAGCCGCGGTGCCGACCTCTGCTCCGTGCAGGCGGTTGCCTGTCCAGAAGGCAGAGGTGTGCTCGAAGCAATGCTTTGAGCACCAGCATCCACCTGCGACGCCACAGGGAGCCCCACGGGGCTATGCGGTGCGGCAGGGGTGCTATGGGTCGTAGAGAGGGACCCAGCTGGGCCACACCCTGACGACACCATATCTCCTTCATCTCTGGGGGCAAGGGAGTAATTGGAGCCGGGGGCAAACCCACCAGCGAGTCAGTCGGGGACCCTGCAAGTAGCGGAGGCCCCAAGGATGCCCCAGGGACTGGAGCGGAGCCAAGGGAGGTCAGCAGAGCCACGGCATAGGCCTCCATTGGGGTCTGAGTCGTGCCTGCGCCCGGAGGGCTTCGGGAACCATTGCCTCCAAGAGGCGGAAGGGAGGTCGTGGACCTCGGCGACATGAGCCGCGACTTACCCAGAAGGGGTGAACGACGTCTCCGGGCCCCAGAGGGTGAACGACGTCTCCGGGCCCCAGAGGGCGAGCGACGCCACAACCGTAAACCAAAGGGGCCTGCCGGTGATTAGGCCAGATGATGAGATGACTCCGACCGGGACAGTCGAGCTGAAAGGAGCTTCATCCAGCGCTCCCGCCGGGACTTGGGCTTGAGGCGTTGTCAGGCATCGCAATCTGTTGAGTCGTGGTGTTCGCCCAAACACCACATACAGATAAGATGTGGGTCTGTCGCAGACATTTGCCGCGAACAGGAGGTACAGGTTTTAAAGCCCGAAGGCATCACACACTGTTCGACGCAAAGCGTCAAAAGGGGCCTGAAAACAGGCCAGAGGAAGCACTTACTTCTAATCTGTGTTGCACGCGGAAAAGGAAACTAACGTCAGCACGCCGGGAGGGACTTGTATGACCTCGCTGACATCACGTACATGGACGGCGTCAGAGCGGGGTCATGTGGCACCTTCCCCCGAACACGCAGAGGTGCTGCTGCAAAGAATTTTCAGGATCCAGTCTGACGCCTGGGGATATTCTAAGTTAAGGAATCTGCGGCTAGATGTCTCTATTAGATGTAAATAGCATCCATTGTTAAGCTGGACATCTCTGAAACTATAAGATTTCTTTTTAAAGTGGTCTGATTCCTTAGTAATGGTCTGGGGCACAGAAACAATTTAGTTTCTTGAGAGCACCTTATAAAGAAAGCAAAATACAAAGCGGACATAGTTCCTTAATCAACCTCAGGAGGAGGCAAGTCCGAGTTATCCCTGTGCAGCTTTAATCAATTGACATCCAATTGCACTCCTCTACAAACACATCTCCGACTTACACAAGATCAAAGTTGCAGTTGAGAAATATCACAACATCATGAGCCAGGTGTTTGTCATTCAGAGATCACGATCCAGAAAGAATGATCTTGGAGCATACATAGTCCGCACTCTCATTTTGTCATATATGGCAGGTACGTCTGGATGGCATTTTAACAAACCAAGACATGACACCAAATGACAGAAAGGCAGCCATGCTACAAAAATGTGGTGAACTTTTGCCCAACACACTTTATGTATATTGTGTAGAACATTTCCTATGGCAAAGGAGTAGGAAATTAAATTAAAAAAGTCAAGTTTTGGGCCCCACCTCCCTTGTCAAATTTGACCTTTTTACATACCCAACCAAATTTTAGACTCAGAGCTTGAGGTTTTAAGACTGTTTCCCCCAAAGTTCGGTGCATATCAGTCAGTGGGAGACAAAATTATTAAGGTTGAAAAAAAAAAAAAGGGGATGTCCTATGTACTGAAGTGTCGAACTTTACTACAGATGTCCAACAACGCCTTTATACTATTCATTCTTCCCCGCTACTGTCATTCTATCCCCAATTTATTTTTTCTTCCCTTTTCTGGGTCACATTATAAACAGAAAAAAAGCCTGTTAAGATCCCGCCCCCCGCGCACTTTTGAACATTTCCTTTTCCAGTAAAAATAAAAAATAAAAAGAATAAAAAGCTGTAAAGTTTTGTTTAAAAATTTTTAAACACCTGGTCTTTTGCAAAATTTCCTGCAAATAAAAATATCATTACGTAGGTTTGCCACAAAAACCTTTTTTGTGTGAACTGTTCTCTAAAAGTAGGTTTTCTTTGGGATTTCGCCACTGAAGCTGACCTTTTGTAGGTGGTTCATCCACTTTTCATAAAAACGTCATCACCTTCGCTGAACTAGGTCTGCCATCTTCACACACCCTTAATCACAGGCCATACTCAAACCACGCTATCTGGGAGGAAGCTCCCATTGTAAAACTCAGTTCCTACACGACAGCTTTTAGTTGGTCACTAGGCATTTTCCAAGACTGCCACGCACAGTGGTATGATGAAAACTCCTTATATCCGGATAGTTTCATGAGTTTTAATTTTAACAAAGCTGTAACAATGATTTTTAATTTTAAAAAATCTCATCTCGTGTAAATGCTTACCTACATATTCTGGAAAATAATCAATTATATGAGAGTTCTGGATTTTCTCCTCTAGAAGATCCTTTTTGTTCAAGAACAGAATGACTGAAGAGTTCAAAAACCAGGGATATGTGATAATTGTTTTGAACAAGGCCTTGCTTTCTTCCATTCGATTCTATGGGGGAAAAGATTTACAACACAATGTAAGCATACACATGGGAGCAAGCAGAAAAATAACCTTTACAGGGCATTCTTCACCAGACGTGTGAATCTTTTAACACAGGACGTTTAAATAAAAATATACATAAACAGAAATAACGGTTGGAAATCAAATCTAATCTTTCAAGTTCACACTTTCTGTCAACAGGTTCAAAATATCAAACCGGCAAAACATTTAAAATTATAAGCCTACATAATCCAAGCTGTAGTTTGTTTTCCCCCAGGGTCTAAATTTTCAATAAAAAAAGTTGAACCATTCACATTGGCATCATCCCAATTTAGATTAGATTGCTAAAACCTTTCTTCAGAATTCTTGAGAACCTCGCACACTTTCAAAAAGGCAATTTTAATGTCCCTTTAGCATTAGAGCTTGTTTACCAAAACCACCGATGGTATCCTAAACCCTTTCTACTTTGAAGCAGCAATTAAAATGAATGCAAAGTCCAACTACACCGGAAACAGTGAGGGTTACAGAGGCCACATATCAATCTATGGAAGGTGCACAGATCCTGGAGAATGTAATGGGAAAGTCACTTTTTTGTGTCATTCAATGGATTGTCAATTAAAGTTTACAATAAGTACCAACTTCAAATCAATATAGCCCTTATGAATGCAAGCCAGGCATAACTAGCTCCAATTCTAATCTAAAGAAATGTATGAGATCTTTTTAATATGCAACAGCATCAGTCCTCGATTCGGCCTAAAGATGGTAATGCTTGGAGAGCGTATTAAATTAGGGTACCCTGCAGATTTGATCACAAATGGAACAGTGCCTGTGACTGCTGCTGTTTCCGTCTTTTAAGATAACTGACATTTTAGCATTCGCCAGCAATCAGGGTCTTTTTGCACATATAATCTTGTTTGTGCACTGAAGCCAACGTCAATAATAAAGAAGCCGGATGTGTCTGATAATATACTTGTTTCTATGTTGAGGGACTTCGAATCAGACCAATCAGTGTTATATTACTGTGGAACATGAGCCTACATGCATTCCAAATCCAAACCTACTCTTCAAAAAAATATCTACTAACGGATCTTAGATTTTTATGAACCCCTTTCTCCTGAGCAAAGTTTGAAGAAAAAAATATAAGTTCACATGTTGACTACTACTGAAAAGTATTGCTGGTTACTGTCGAAGTTGGCCTGATGTATGATGTCACTAGTTCTAGTGAACACCTTGTATCAGTCCAAACAACCCTTATGGTGATTGGTTGTAAAGTCAACCTTATAGACCAGCTATCCTAGTGGTAGCATGGACAAGAGCAGTCTTAGGCTAAACTCTGTATGGCATGTGAAGCCAGCTGTTATACCACTATAATCCCTGGAATACCAAATGAAAGGACACCACAACAGATATATATATATATATAAAATAAAGTGTATTTATTCTAGTCAAACCCTCAGCACTCTTTATAAGATTAGAGGTAAGTACAACAGTCTTATTTATGCATACATTAAGTCACACAGGTAAGTAATACAGTTAGGCCCGAGGGGCCACGCAAACCATATACTAAAGAAGTGGTATAAGGACCACTGTCACAGAAATAGGATAGGCCTAGGCCTAGGGAATCGCTGGGGCTACACTACACTAGCAACAGTTAGGAAGTGGGAGGCCCACGGGATTCAGGTGCAGAGTGGAAACACTCACGCGTAAAAGTCGATAGAATTACTAGCAGTTAGAAATTAACAGTTTAAGGACACTTCTGAAGCAGCTAGAGAGTCGAGACTCGGAAACTAGACCCTAGGATAGTCACTACCCTTGTGAGCACCGGAGTACCCAAGTTACGTAGCCCACAGGCTGCGGGTGCATAGGTGTGAACTTGCGTCGGGTTTCGTCGTGGACTTCTATGGATGCCTGAAGGAAAGTTGCTGACAGGCAGTCAGTGAAGAGTGTCCGGTGGATCCCAAGGCTGGGATCAAGAAGAGAGGAGACCTGCAAGCAGAAGGGACAGAGTCAAGGTCACTAGCCAGTGACCACGTTGAACCAGGAAGGAACCAGGCGATGTTGTGAAGATTGCAGATGAAGGTGAAACTTGTCGCTGCAGCCACGGGGACCAGGAGACGTCGAGGATGACCAGGACCAGGAGGCGAGCTGTCCCACGAAGGCTCTTGCTGTCGGCGGTGTCAAAGTTGAATTAGGACTCACCAAGCCTTGGCAAGCGGAACCCACGAAGAAGGGAGGACTTGCTTCTGGTGCAGACCAGGAAGGTCTGGGGTGCTTCTCTTTTGCAGGGAAGCGGGAGTCAGTCTGGAGGAGCCAAACCAGCAGTGAATATTTCAGGATGCGTCGTCACAGAGGCCACTAGCCAATGGGCAAGCAACCGGACAGGCGCGGCAAGCAGGAAAATGCAGAAGGGCCCCACGCAGGACTCGTGGAGTGTGGGGGGCTGATCTTCGGTGCAGATGGTGCTTGGGGTTGGGGCTTCTCAATCCCCGGTGCACAACTTCGAGGGTGCCTCAGAAGCTGCGCTGGAAGATACTAGCCACTTTTCCCAGGTAGCCGGTCCCACGTCTCTCGTCGCCTCCACGGATCTCAGCTCGGCTGTGGATGTGGATCAGGGTCGGAGAAGTCTGGAAGTCAAGGCTCTGGTCGGGCTCTGCAGTCGGTCCCTCGTAGAACTTCAGCAAAGCAAAGAGTAGTCTCTTGATGGTGCCTGTTTGCACAGGGTAGCCACTCCTTGGCCACAAGGGAGATTCTTCAGCCTTCTTCTTTCGTCGAATGTCGAAGGTCCAGAGTTTCTGTTCAAGTTGCAGGTTCAGGATAATCTACTCTACTGGGGCCCAGCTACCACTCTTATACTAATCTGGGGGGCTGGGTTACCTGCTAGGTCACGCCTTATGGGTGGGACCTGGGAGGGGGGTGGTTACACCCCCTTCCCTTTGTCCAGTTTCGCGCCAGGACTGGGGCTGGAGTGCCCCAGCACCGGTTTGAACTGGACTATGCATGGGACACCTTGTGTGCCCCAGGCATGTCTCATTCCTTTCAGCCCTCCCTGCCCCAATACACTAAAGTCTGTCTGGGGAGGTGCTAGCACCTCCCCAAGCAGGAAACCTACTGTCCAAGCCTCCCTTGCCGGGATCACTCCCAGCAGCAGGAGGTCAGACTTGGGTCTGTGGCAGCAGCATCCATTTTGTGATGCTGAGGCTTTGGTTAGAGTTAAACAGCAAAGTAGGATTTTAACATGTCTCTCCCTCTAGAAAGGGGGAATAATATCCTCATCACCAGAAATGGTGTGGGGGTAGTATTCCAAAGTGTTAGACACCTCACACGACCGGTTTTGATAAAGCCAAACCATAGTTACCATAACCGTCTAAGATTATAAGGCACTTTAAGAGTATATGGTAGGCTATATCATAGAACAGCTATAAGGACATGGTTCCGAAAGCTGCAGACAGGCTCAGCTCATGCTAGAGCACCATCTCACATGTTACCAAGCACTCTGCCTTCAGGATTGTTAAGGCCTGCCATAGGAGTGGCTGATAGGTACACATGTGTCTATTTTAAGGGTAGATATAGGTATACTATATCTAAGCAAGGGGTGATTACACGACCTTGCCCCAGCTGAGTGATCAGCCAGTTGTGTCTGATTGGAAGGCCAGACCAGGGGTGGCATAATGCATGCTGCAGCCCCTGGGAGGCCTAGGGTACACCTATGCCCTGGGTACCTAAGGTACACTGTACAGGGTCCAATAAGGTGATCCTTACCAATTGGGAATGTACCTAGGGTACATGGAGTCCATTTTAAAGAGAGCAGACAGCCTGAGACCCTGAATGGCAGGATCTCAGGCCAACTAAGTCGAAAAACCAGCTAGACACTAGGCAAAAAGTTGGGGGTAACCATAGTCCGATATCCACCTTCCTACAGTTACAGTAAGCTGGACACTTAACTCTGTTCTGAAAGATGATTCTACCCAAAGATTCCTCACCTTGTGAATATTACCTACGCATCAGACTGCATCTGCGATTAGAAAGTGTATTCACCAGAACGATCATTACTGACGGTAAGTAACTTGTTGATCAAAACACTCAAATTTTCATTCAATCACTCATTGGCTTATATACCTTTAAATCCGGGCAGTAAATAACACTCAGAAGCTTTTAACATGCAGCTATCTTCACTTCTTCCACTATCCCTTTATCATCAACTCTGATGTCAACGCACTGGTTCCAACCCAAACAGTTCCAACACGGTTTCCATTTCATCCTCACTTTGACTATAGTTTAGTAGTGCCCTAAAGATTTACTTCATTCAATTAAGATGATACGACAGATTCCTCTTTCCTGACTACCTAATCAAGGCTCATACTCATGATCCTCTGGGACGGCTAACACCAAGCTATGGTAGCTCCTTTTTAGCAGCCGCCTCATCAGTTGGTGCATGAAATTGCCAAACCAAAGCACTAAAATATTCTAGCAATGTATTTAGCCCTGGGGCAGTTGTTGGTATTAAAGAATAAAGGCTTATCTTATCGCTTTAAACACGGGAATGTCTTGTCCTCCTACCACCAGACATTTCTTTTTATAAAATAATCCATTGTTAATGTTTAAATCTCTGTTTGACACATAGCACTTTGACTTCACACAGAGTGAAAGTGAAAGCAGTCATCTCTCTTAATATATTACAAAAAATGTTAATGCACGGTGAATAGGCCCACACTGGTATCTGGCCTGATCTCACCCTTAAATGCACCAACAGTCTTTTTTCTCCAATGAGCAGTGGGGGCAAAGTGGGGGTGGGGTGGGGTGAGAGGCTTGCCCCAATCTGTCGCCTTGGAGGGAGACGGGTGAACAGAAAGCCCACAAGACAAGAGTAAAATTTATTAAATAGGGCTTGGCCCGTCCTACCAACAGCCCATACTCCTAAAGCCCCAATGTTTTTCACCCCCTAGGTGCAAATTAGGGTATTTACCCACTATCTGCTCCCACAAAAGCATACAGGAGGCCAGGAACATATAAAATAAAAATTTAGTGGGGCCAGCCTATTGTGTCATGAGGCCACACCTCCACTGCTAAAGCCCCAAAGGTTTTTCTCCCCCCCCCCCCCCCACCACCAATCCCTCCCAACCCATTCACCCCGGCCCCTCATGGGGTAGGGCATTCCCATGGCAAGAGAGAAGTAATTTTGATACATCGGTGCAGAGTTTTGACATATGAGCTGCCAGAGAGTCCCCACCACTAATATGCCTCTCCCTAAAGAATGTCTGGTGCCGGGGGATTGGGGAAAGAGTGCAGTTCCAGGATGGGTTCAAACTCACACCCCATTCCGTTTCTCACTATTCTCATTGTTGGTCTGGTGTTTATTCACCCTGTTGGGGTGAGCAGAGAGGTGATAAACACCCCAATCAACCCACAAATGGGGGCTGAAATCCCACCTGACTACTGAGAGGAAAGGAATGGAGCCATGTGTGGACCTTATTGGCTTTGGTTCCCACCCCTTGGCACCAGACCGCATTTCTGCCCCCATGGAGAGGCAGAATGGAGCGCCCATATGTCAAAACTACATCCAAATAAGTCCCCATTTCCTCCCTGCTGCCATGGTGACCGGCTGCACTATGCAGGCACTGGGTCAGCCAGCAACCAGGTAAGGCTACCAATCCTGAGTCTGTCAGAAACTTAGAGAAAAAAGAAGCTATATGTCCAATACTTATGTGACAGAAAACTGTGTTCATAGCACAATATAGCTTTAGCGGAGGCAATTTTTAGAAAACACACTAACACTTTGTTGCACAGCACATTTTTACAATACGAAAACTGCCTCATTTTGGGGATTTTCTAGATTCTGGTCAGGGAAATACAAAAGAACCTGAGAACCTTTAGTATCCCATACATGTGGGGAACAAAAGTGGAACAAATCTGGCCTACATACCTACTGCTGTTGAAAAAGGATCTGGAGGGTTAAGTGCAAACAGCACCAAATATCAAAACAGGGCTCAGCACTGGGAATCGGGGACAGGGGGTTGCAGGCAGTTGGGGGTGGGGGGCACAACGCTTAAAGGTGAAAACAGAGCACCTTTCTGGTAGTTGTATGAAATGACCATGCCATTACCACACATGTAATACCATGCATTGGCCTTCACACCACGAGGCACTACATTGTGGACCTTTACCATGCATTTTTGTCATATATATGTAGATAGATCGATACATAATTTTATAATATTTTATTTTGATGGAACCCCCTCAAACTTAATTTTTATTTATTTATTTTTTAAATACTTACCTTCCTTTATTGTTTTGTTCCCAAGGATCTTAATATCACCCTTACCTCCGTTTACCTCTATCCACCCCAAACCCTAAAATCACTATTACCTCCCTTTGTCCAACCCTAAACTCACCCTTACCGCCATTTACCTCCACCCGCATCTAAACCGTAAAATCATCCTTACCTCCCTTTACCTGTACCCACCTGTGAGTATCTGGGTGTATTATATGATATAGCTGGAGGGCCTCATCATGGACTACACTTGCAAAACCTTTATTGTCCCCAGTCAGGTTTGTCCAAACAACCTTAAGCTCAACTCTGGGTAGCTATGGCTTTCGAGCAGCAAGGCTTGAACAAAGGAGCTTAGCCTAAACCATTCAACAGTACCAAACAATGGAATAAGAAAGCCACACAACACAAAAGAATTACAACACCAATTTATAAATATAGAGTATTTTTATGAATGTATAGAGTGCAAGATTAGCAAAATCTACTTAAGGGTTCTGGAGATATAATTTTTCAAAGATTTTATCACTTTTAATTCCAACTGCAAACACGCATCGGTCAACAAAATGTTTGTAAACCTTTTCAAAAGTTTGTAAACGTTAGTTCAATAAATTCAGTCCAACGTGGGAAACCACATCTGACAGAATGAAGATATAGGAGGCCGATACGGTAGATTTGGACAGTTACCTGGCCACTAGAGCGTATTCAGCCAGTTCCAGCCTTTACAGCACAACTGCCACAGACTATCATGAATGGTCCGGATGCAGAATGAAAGGATGCTTCAGTTGCGGTGTGGTCGATAGGGGTGCCTTTGTGGTGGTTCCTTGATCCACGGGTGCTGTGGGGCAACTTTGGCCACAGAGGTTAGGGTCCCACAAAGTCCTCTTTCCAGGAGTAGATTGACAGCCTCAGCTGGGCTTCTGGTCTCAGGATACAGCAGTAGAAGCAAAATCCTTGAGTGGGGGTTAGTGTCCCTCTGGAGCAACCAATCCAGACTTGGACGACACTCCTGGCTCCAGCAGTGTCAGGTGCAACATTTGGCTGTCAAAGATTGGTCTCTCTAGGTTCCCCGCAGCAGCTAGCAGCGAATCTTCTCCGGTTGCTAGCAATTTGCCAGTTTGGACTACTTCAGCTTTTTGGTACCTGGAGCTGGTTCCAGAAGATCAGCAGATTGATCCTCTGAGTCACTGCTTTGGTCTGGGGATCAACTTTTACCCGAGCTAGGTACTACATGCACAGTCCAAACTTTGTTACCCCACAGTGCAGCACATGTAGTCCAGCGGACGGTACAGCCTCTTTGTGCGATTGCAAGGGCAGCAGGGCAGTCCTTTTTTGGTCCTCTTTCCAAATGCAGCGTGATCTAAGAGTCCAAGTTGCCAGGGGTGCTCTTTTTATCCGGTTAAAGTGACCTGAGGGCACCACGTGGTCACTAGCCAATGGGCTACCACTTCTTCTCCCTTTGGGTGATGACTTTCCGGAGAAGTGTGGCATCTGGCAATCTCAGAGTACACCATTCTGGCCACTCTCAAGATGTCTTGACCCTTCCTTGGATGGAAGGAGCTCAGTAGCCCACCCTAGAAGTGTGGCTACCTGGGGGCTACATGCCCACGGACAAAATGGTTTGGGCACTGATCTTCTCCCTCTACCCTGTCTCCAGATTGTCTACCTAAACAAAGGGCAGTCACTCTAGAGTGTTCTGACAGTTTATCCTTTGAAGGCGGCTTCCCATTGAAAGCGTGCCTTTTGGGCTAGCACCCAGAGTGGCTCCCTGCAAAGTGGAGGTAACACCTCACCCTGCAGCAGATTATGTTTGATCCGAAGCCTGGGAGTCAATTACACGACTCCTCAGGCGGACAGAAAGCGGTCTGTGGGTCCAGTCCTCCAGTCCATTGTGAGGCTACTGGATCTCTGGAGCACAGAGTGGCAACTTTCTAAAAGTTGACTAACTTTAGAAGTGACATTAAATTCGACTTGGGCATCACTTTGTGTTTAATGCCAACATTAATTTGATACCTTACAGTACCCAGTTAGATACTCCCATTCAGAAGTTGGCAAGGCTGGGATGCCAGCCAGTAACCCTGTATTAGCCAATGGGGCTACTAACTTTTCTCCAGCAGAACGACAACTTGGAGGTTTGCTATTGAGACATATTTGTCCTACTTAACCATATGCAGCTCCCAGCCACAGTGCTCTATAGGCCTTCATTAGGATAGACCTACATATACTGTTAGGGGAGTGGCGGGTTTGCCGTTAGTTTTAATGGCAAAGTGGAACTAGCAGTGTTACCACTTCTCTTCCAGTCTGCAGTGGCAGGCTGGGAGCTACTTTGTACTTTTGACACATTCAGTGAGGCACAATTAGTGCTGCAGCCCTGAGTGAACACACTGCCTTACAACCCATGGGTGCCCTGGGTACAATATAGTAGGGACTTATAACTAAACCAGTACTTGCCAATTCAACATCCACGTTTGAGTCAAAAAAACAGCATCAGTCCCTTACCTCTACCCACCCTTAAAACCTAAAATCACCCTTACTTTCCTTCACCTCTACCCACCCTTTACCACTATCACCCTTACTTCCCTTTGCCTCTACCCGCACCTAAACCACTTTTTTTTTCTAAAATAACATAAAAATGTATGTTATTTAAAAAAAAAACGTATGTGTGTGATAATGCACTTAATGGTAAAGTTAAAAATGTTTACCTACATGGTAAAGGCATGCATGATAATGTATGCATGGTAAAGACGGTTTCCCATGTCTGGTTTCCTGTGTAATCCATATGCAATGGACAATGTTATGTTATAAGGAATTTGTAAAGTGCAACTTTCACTCCGAGGCGCATCATGGCACTGAGCGGATCCCTAACAGACAGGGTGACAGACTGGGAATGATTTAGATAAGTGGTCTGCATAGAGCATCAGGAGCCGTAATGATCCAAGTTTTCAGAGCTTTCCTAAAGAGGGTTGATTGGATGAAGGGTAGGTGATTGGGGAGTTGGTTCCAGGCCTTGGTCCCAATCACTGCAATTGATTTCACCCCTGAGACACATCTGAAAGCAGGGGGTTTTAATAGATTTGCGTTAGACGATCTGAGAGAATGGTGTGGCACACAGCATGCAAACCTGGGTCAAAGGGTGTGGGGGCCTGAGGAATGAAATATTCTAAAGGTAATCATAAAGATCGTAAACAGGATTATTTTGTGGATGGGTAGCAAATGCAGTACTTCCAGTGCAGCAGAAGCTGATGAGCTCCAGGGTCATTTTAGTACTAGTCCGGCTGCTGCATGTTGTACCATCTGTAATTTGTGTAGTACCAAATTATTTGCTCCTGCAGAGAGGCTGTTGCAATAATCCAATCTAGAACTTATTAGGGCCACTGTGACTGCCTGTCTCGTCGTACAGGGGAGTAGGTCGAAGAACTTTTTAAGTGACTTCATCAGATGGAAGCAGGTCCCAGCCACTGCTAGGGACTGCTAGTGGAAGGACAGTGCTGAGTCAAATTTGACCCCCAGATTCCTAGCTACCATTACTGTATTTCGGGAAGGAGGAATGTCGGAGGGCCACCATAGACTAGGGGAGAAGGAGTTAGCTTTCCCTAGTGGCATGATTTCTGTTTTTTCTGAGTTACATTGTAAGTGGTTTGCTTTCATCCAATGAAAGACTGCTGTGAGACATTGACGGAGATTTTCCTCAGCAAGTGTGGTATTTTTATCTAACATCAGAATAAGCTGCGCATCGATGTTAAAGGACGATATCATACTAATCAGGGGAGCCATATAGGCATTGGAGAGCAATGGACTGAGCATGGACCCTTGTGGGACGCAGGAAGGCAGGGGTTTTTCTGCTGACTGGTATTGTCCAAGAGTAATGACTTGTGTTCGGTTTTGTAGAAACGATTTTAGCCAGGCCAGGGCGAGAGGAGAGATACCATAGGACGCAAGACAGTCCAGGAGAATGACATGTGAGACCGTGTCAAAAGCAGCTGATAGGTCTAATAAGACCAACACAGCATTCTTTCCCTGTTCTAAAGCGGCTTTAAGGGATTCAGGGGTGTACAGGAGAGCTGATTCCGTAGAGTGCTGAGGCCTGAAACCTGATTGATTAGGGTGTAAGACATTAGTTCCTTCCAGATAGGTCATAAGTTGAGAGTTAACTAGTTTTTTAGTGATCTTACTAAGACATGGGAGTAGAGAGATGGGTCAAAGGTTGGTAAGGATGGTGGGATCAGCAAGTTGTTTCTTTTGAAGAGGTTTGACTGCTGCAAGTTTCCATTCATTGGGGACTTCTCCTAGTGAAAGATAGGCGTTTATTATGTTATTGATGACTGGATTGACAGTATCTATAATTGCATGACGGCATTGTTCTAGGCTAATGGCTTGAAAAGCTCGAAGGAATGGTCTGTTTTTTCCTAAATCGGCAGTAGTAATAGCGGGAGGAACCGAAGGTACTGGGAAATCTTGTTGCAATGACTGGACCTTCTGTTTGAAATAGTCTGCTATGCGGTCGCCGAGAAACTGTGATGGGGGAATCTCTTGTTTAAGGGATATGGGGTTGGTAAAAGAGTTGACTATCTTAAAGACAGTTTTTTGATATGCGTTGGCCAGTTTAAGCATCTCGGTGAAATAGGATTTCTTGGCAGCTTTGATTTGTTGGTGGTAGATGTTAAGAGCTGCTTTGAACCTGGTTAGTTCATCCTGTTTGTATTTTTGTCGCCATCTACATTCCAATTTCGTGCAGTGGTTAAGTAGTTCTTTCAGGTTTTGGGTGTACCATGGGGAGGAGGGTTTGTTAAACAATCGGTTATTTTGTGAGGCAGGAGGTGCAAAACGATCCCTCAGAGTGGACATCCACTGTATGAAACGTTGGTTTATCTACTGTTGGATCATCCGACAGCCTAGGCTTGCAGACTGAGGCTTCTAAACTGAGGTCTGAAAGGACTGCCATATCATTACACCTGGTTCTGGTGTTTTGAATGGTGGGGATGTGGCCCTTTAGGTTTTTCGTGAGCTGGTATCTGATTTCTAGAGGTATAAGCTTGTCATCAGACCAAGTTAAGCTAACTGGGGCCTTGACTATAAGGGTCGTGAGGTTTGAGCAAATACCGCCTAGAGTGTGGCCTGCATTATGGATGGGGGTGAATATCCGCTTATCCAGGCCAAGTGTATCATTGATTTCCAGGAAATTCATTGCACCCGGCTCATTTTGTACATCTGGGTGGATATTAAAAATCTCCTAATAGGGTGAAATTGGAGAATCTAAGCGTTATGAGCTCATGATATCTCCAATGCTATCCAAGAAAGCCTGGTGGGCGGTAAAGCAGAGTCCCTGAGAAGGAGAGAGAGTCCTCTAATTGGAAGCAGAAGCGGATACTTTCTGCACCTTTGAGGTCAGATATTTCAAATACTGAGCATTTCAGTGTGCTGCGATAGATAATCGCCGGCCCCCCTCCTCGTTGTTCTGGTCTATCCTGTCTGTGAATAAGCCAGGGGGTAGGGCACAGACGATATCCTGGTTACACCAGGCTTTTCGCCATGTTTCTGTTCTGAAGAGGCAGTCTAGGTTATCGTCTAGTATTAGGTTGTGGATGCTTTGAGCATGTTTGCATAGTGATCTAGCATTAATGAGAACTCCTTGTAGGTAAGTTGTGTTAATACTGTTGCCAATCGGTGTGCCCTGTATGGGACTGAAAACTGTTTTACAGTTCTTACAGCAGATGGGGCCCTTCCATTCAGCAACATCAAAAGGGTTTTTGTAATTGTGAGGACTGTTGTTAAGGGGTCAAAAGGGAATATCTAGTGAACCACATACCTGGCGAAAATTGGGCAGCATTTCTGGCGCTGGTCGCGTTCTGGACGCAGACGGGCACAGACGGGCTTGCCTTTAGCGCGCCTTCGGGGTGCCTGCTGCGCACGTCCACTGCGTGTCGGTGCCATCCTCCGATTAAATAAGCGGAGGCAGAAGGCTCAGGGAGAAGACTAGACAGTCTCCCTCCCAAAGATGGAGGCAGAGAATGGCCCTGTGGAAGTGGGGAAACCCACCTTTGCACCTCGCTGGGATTAGAGATACCTGCGTTACAGGCCTCGTAGCTTCCTGGTGCCACTCCCCCAGGGTAGCCAATCTGAACGGGTGAGGGGTGGAGCCGACGCCAACACCGGATATTTATGCCGGCAAGATCGTGGGAGCGCAGCCAAAGGCGTGTCAAAGGCAAGCCCGTCTGCGTCTGGTCGCGCACGATTTGCGCACAGCACCAGCCATGCTGCCCGTGACACCAGGAAACTTTGCTATTCAAGCCAGGCATTGAGGGAGATAGGTGAGATCGGTGGTGCCGGGGTAGGCATGCCTATATTTGAGAACTCAGCCAACCCGAAGTCGGACTTCATCAGGAAGAAGGCTCTGGTCTGTGGATTACTTATTGTTAGCTCTCTCCATAAACAGGTCACAGAGATCCAATTACTCACTGAAGCGTATCACCTGGATATGCTACTCATGACTGAGACCTGGACCTTTCCTGACTTTGCACTTGAACCAGGACTGGCGTGTCACCCTGGCTACAAGATTTTTCACAAGCCTAGAGCCAGAGGTAGAGGCGGTGGGGTTGGTCTCAAGTTTAAAGAAGGGTGGGATTTTGTCCCTATAGATATCGATGCAGTAGAGGGATTTGAGCTCTTGGGGTTCTCTCTATTGGACGGCAGAGTGTGCTATAGGCCCCCTGGCGCAGTCAATCTGTCTCAATTGCAGGCGCTGATTAAGGTCTTTAACAATATGGCTGTTACTCATTCGAGACTGCTTATTGCAGGGGACTCCAATCTCTGGCTAAATGGGACTTTAGAAATAGGATACCATACCCTTCTTCAATCTTGTGAAAGTCTAGGCCTATCTCAGGGAGTAACTGGATCCACACACATAGGGGGGCATATGCTCGACCTAGTTTTCAGTGAGGAAAGGGTTATTGACCACATGGACGTGCTTTCTGTAGACTAGACTGATCACCATTTGGTTAAATTTCTGACGGCCATCCCCAGCCGAGGAGCCCCTGCTCTGAGGGATGTTAGGAGCTTCCTGGGTAGAGACTGGAAGAGGATACTGGAAAAGGCGACAAAGTCACCAACGTTCGCTATCAAAGGGGACTTTGATGTACTTAGGTCAGTGGAGGAGAACTATATGGACCTCCGTAATCATATTATTGCAACTGTTAATCAAATTGCCCCTTTAAAAAGCTGCAAAGATTGGGGAAGACCCTCCGCTAGGTGGTTCAATGAAAAATTGAAAGCCTTGAAATCAAGATGTAAACAGGCAGAAAGAAAATGAAAGAAAGCACTATGTAGATGAGGATAAGTTCGCCTGGAAAGCGGCTAAATCGCTCTACAAAAAAGAAATTCTTGCTGCTAAACAGGAATATTTTGCAGAGATCATTCTGAATTCGAATAAGTCCAAATGCATCTTCAAAATAGTTGGATGACCTCACTAATCCTCAATGCTCGCAAAACGAGATCCTGCCTACTCAAGATTTCTGCGATAGTTTAGCAACCTTTGACGAAATAAATCAACACTATCATCACTGGGCTTAAAACTGACATCTCCGTGGGGGAAGAAGTTATGACTCATGGAGTAGCTACCGTGATTGACGGTGTGGGAGGGGTGCCCTGTGTAGGAACACAGACTGGTGAATGGACTGGTAAATTGAGTCTCTTGGACCATTTTGAGCCCCTTTCGGAGGAGGAATTTAGCAGGCTCGCCCTGGGTATCTCCTCGGGCTCCCCACTGGACCCCCTTCCACACAAAATCTGGAAGGAATTTGCCTTACAACTTTTTCCCAGGCTCCGACAGATCTGTAATCAAATCGCTATCCAGTGGAGTTGTACCATCTGGCTGGAAACAGGCTGTAGTTACGCCACTCTTGAAGGCCACTCCTGATCCAACCTGCCCGGGTAATTACCAGCCCATTTCTCTCCTTCCCTATCCTTTGAAGATCCTTGAATGTTCGGTTAGCAAATCTGTCAGCATTTATAGAATGTAACAACTACCTGGCAGATGTACAATTTGGTTTCCGGCCAGAACACGGAACTGAGTCTGCCTTGGTGACCGTGATGGACGATCTGCGTCTGTTGGCAGACAGGGGACAATCTGCAATACTTATTTTGCTTGACCTGTCTGCGGCTTTCGACGCGGTCAACCATGATATTTTGCTAACCCGTCTAGGGGAGGTAGGAGTAGTGGGCACTGCCCTGGACTGGTTTCGATCCCATCTATCTGGCAGGTGTCAGGCAGTGGCTCTTCCACCGTTCGTCAGGCTTCACTAACATCTGTCAATTTTATCCAACATCTATTTGAGCCCACTGATTAATACCATTCGGGCTAATAATGTGAAATTGGTAATTTATGCTGATGAAACTCAGATCATTCCATCTCTTGATGGAACCCAACCTAATGCCCTGCAGGATTTTCATGCGTGCATGCACGACACTGCGCAGTGGTTACGAAATAATTCTTTACAATTTAATTCGGATAAGACCGAAATTCTACACAGCGCAGTTGGGAAGGTCCCTCTGCCCCTTCCTCTTAACTTTTGGCCTCTTGGTACATCTACTCCCTTGGCGCCGTCTAAGACTGTGTGAAACTTGGGAGTCATGTTCAATGCCAATCGGTCATTGGAGACGCAAGTGAATAAGATGGTGAGGTGCAGTTTTGACCTTATTAGGGCTTTGAGAAAGATTCTTCCGTTGCTTCCAGTCTCGGTCAGAGCCTTGATTGTTCGAGTCATTATCTTAAGCAGACTTGAATATTCCAACGCCTTACTGTTGGAGTCCCCCAAATATCTGATTCAGAGACTGCAACGTGTTCAGAATACGGCAGCGAAATTTGCCCTGTCTAGACCACGAGGCTCTTCTGCCTCAATGTGCCTAGCTGAGCTACATTGGCTCCCTGTGCAGCAAAGAATACATTTCAAATTCCTTTGTATAGGGTTTAGGGCTCTGCATGAACTCGGTCCTAAGCCGCTACAGAAGAAATTGGTCTGGTATACTCCTATCCGGAGCCTCCGTTCCTCTTCTGCCTGTCTGGCACCCAATGGTATGTAGCAGCTATTCGCAGCCTTGCTGCGATTCCGCTCAGTGAATTGCATCTCATCAACAACTTTAGATAACATAGAAACCTGGATTGTTCAGTTTATAATCAGCGAGTTGAACTTATTTTTGCATGCTTAATTAGGGCAGTGAGAAGTAGAGGGGGAATTAAGCCTCAGACCCCTTGCTATTTTCAGGGCCCTGGGGTTCTACTGCAGAATTAATTTATAGATTGTGACGAGGCAGCTAAGCAGGAGATACCACTAGGAAGCACTCAATGCTGGAGCTGCCTCATTTTCTCTTTACCTTGAGGATACCTTTTTAAACTTACAAGTAAGCGCTCGAGCCACGCGGCATAAACACGTGAAGTGGGCCCTGCATTACATTTGTGACCTGGGCCCTACAAAAACTGTTAACAGGCCTAAATGTTGTTTGATTAATTTCACAACAATATTAAACAGGTATTTATGTTCTGTACTCATCGACAATTTAATTTCGACTCAATAGGGCAGAAAAAAATGATTTTAAACTTCACCTGCGGTTTGCTTGTTCATGATTGGGCGTTCTATTAGCGGCAAAACATTCAGATTACACTCAATTGTACAGCAGACAAACAAGTAAGTTTGCTTTATACTCACAACATGCATTGTGTGCCTTACCTCGTTGTCACATTCAGCAAGGACTTGATCATATTCACTTAATGCAACTAAGAAAATAATGGAGGTAACATTTTCAAAACAGTGGATCCATTTCCGTCTTTCGGACCTCTGACCACCCACATCCACCATTCTGTTGAGAAGGAAAAGGGGACAGTTACACATAGCCGACCTGAGACTCTGAAAATATGATCCAATAAACAAGGGTGCAAATAAATCTGCCTCATCTGAGATGGAAGGGAAAATAGAGTCACTAGTTTCTCTCCCTGCATTGATAGATATGGAATTCATAAGAAAGAGATGGGTATCTGAAATATACCTAACCAACTCCATTGAGAGAGTACACGAATTGAAAGACATACACATCTGTTGCTACCAAAATAAGGTACTTGATGTTAGGGTGGCTGTAACTCGACCCATTTGTACACTCTTTTGTGGAGTGATTTCTGTTCTGTCACGGTCACCCTGTCCTGTACAATGGGCACAAATTAAACGGACATAATTGTCTCTTTATTATTCCCACTGTACCAAAGCAGCAGATGTCGGCAGGGCTCAGTAGCACAGGCTCCCAGTCCCTGCTGGAGCATGGAACCACCAGCTCAGCCCAATCTGTACGCTTCTCTCGTGCTGGGTAATGCAAGCATGTGTAACATCTGGATTGGTGCAGGGGATGCTGGAAGCTTGTGTGAGCATCGTCTAAAGAGGCGGCGGATGTCAGGCTGCTGGTACTTAAAAAAAAAAAAAATAAGTATACATACCCCTCCCCCCACGCTGTCCCACCTATTTCCCCAGCTAGTGGTCGCCACTGTTTGTGGACCTATTTTCCTTGCTTGCCATAGGGCTAAAGGCACCTTGTTTATGCCATTGCTTTGTAATTAGAAAATACACTATAATATTGCAAAACATTTGAACCCATAATCTAAAAAACAAGCAGAAGCCATATAGGTGGTGTGGTTATTGAGTATGTAATCATATGCATGCAAGAGTTTTTAATTTTCCTTTCTATGAAATGCAAGGAAAAGCTCTACTGTTCTCTCAGGAACTCATCGGCCCTGCAAATTTAACTGCACTTCCCCTTCATCAATCGCTCAACTGACAGACCAGGAGTAATTTCCCCCCCACCCCTATCTGCTCACCTGGTGACTCTGGCACGCCACCCACCTAACAGTACATCTCTCACTTATACAGCTGCCTAGATGCTTACGCCAGCACTCCTACTGCCCAGAAGCACAGGGCACTCTGTGGACTAAGTTGAATATATTTCCTGATTCCAATATCTAGGCCCAGCAGGAGCAGAAGTATGGAGAGGGCTCTAATGAATCCTTGGCGGTAGGGGGGTGCCAGGGGCTGGGACAAGGGGAAGCACTCCCAAAGGGTGTCAGACTCTGTGGCCAAAACATGCAGGGAGATTGAATTTTATTTAAAAAAAAAGGTTAATGACAGAAAGATCTTGGTCATAGCTAGGGTCTATAGGAAGGTTGAAGTCAAGGCAAAATGTGTGGCAACATGCAGCTTCTTGCCAATGACCAGGAAGTGTGAAAGTACCCTCTGCAGTAGAAATATTTGGGAATATGCTTTAATGTTAAATTGTCAGTAAGGAAACTTGATTATACTAGTATAACACAGAGCCCAGCTTCAACCCTGAGAAGGTTAGCACATGAAAATAAATCCCATGTTGCATGATATGGAAGGTAGTACATTCAGCAAAAACTGGTTTCTACTTTAAGCTGAACTGAACCTGGAACAGAAAACACAATTTTGGCCAGTTTGGCCGGATGGGAGTGAGAGCCTGAAAACGGGTGCACCCCCTTCAATTACCAAGGGAGAATTTAGCTGATCAAATCTGTACTAAATTTACACCCTGGCAGGGGTACTACCTTATATTCAACTCCTAGAGATTTCAGAGTTCTGGGTTGCATAGCGAGGACAACAGTATGGTAAAAAAAATGGGAATGGTAAGCTTGGACGCGCTGAGAAAAGGAAAACACCAGCAAAACTGAAAGAGGCATATGGGTGGTGCATGCTATTAGCTAGACTTGGCGACCTCCCAACACTAAGTCATTGGAATTCTTACTGACAATAGGGAAGGGACGTTAAAGGCAGTTACTCAAATGTATAGTAAACAGAGCATAGGTATATACTGTGATCACATAGAACTTAAATGGAAACACTACTGTGCCAAGATTTTACGGAGGCAGAGTGGGACAGAATAAGGGATTTCTTAAAGAAGGTATCTCATCACACTAGACAAGGTATATACAATTGACTTATTTGCACCAGACGTAGTACCCTGTAGTACCCCGACTCCTGAAGGTTGCATCTTATCAACCTGGGAATCCCCAACACTTGGGTGTAGAAAGGTTCTTCCATATAGTATGGTCATGTTACAGCCCAGAGCCAAATCGGACAGCTCTGACTACAATACTACTGGAGGAAATGATGAGGGCTCATTACATGACCCCCGTGACCTGTCTACTGAGGAAGGGGTCTAGATCCAAATAGCTCAGGGTCGAAACAAAGTTCATTTACATTGCACATCAGATATCCAGAAGCTTGAATTCAGCAGAACCCCTTTGAGTAACCTTCTAAACAATAAAACGTTTTAAGATGGAGTGCACGGGTCGGGAGGCTAAAGAGAACAGCAAGTGCCACAGATATGGCACAAGTTTGGGACATTTTAGTAATAATTCACGTTCAATTGGGAACATTAAATACTGATGTTACTGCATAATTTGCTTAATATCGCATGGCACTAAGTTGCTGCTACAGCAGTTGTTTCAGGTCTCAATGGGGGTGGTTTCATGATCAATAATTCATTATTTTTATACTTTACTACTGATGACTGAAGTGTGATTGGTGCAACCTAGATCAGCTGCCCGAGCCAGGGCCATCTCTATTATTGAAGATGGCTCTGATATCCGAGGCTGCTGACTGAAATTATGTAAACCCATCTTGCCATCCAAAATATGGAGAGGGTTTGACAAAAGAAAGTAGGAGGTAGAATTTAAGAGACATATGTGATAGTTTCTTTCATAAGGTAGGAGGCCATGTTAAATTACACACCCATGGTTTAGCGGATGGTTTTAAGAACTGTGACTATAGCCAAATTACTTGGGAAATTTTGTTGTAAAATGGGCCATTTTGGGCCCATTTCCTTTAAGGTGTTCTTGGGGAAAGGAACCTTCATGCATAAATGGTCAGTATTATCCTTGCCTAGAAAACTAACAGATATTGGACTATTTCATGCATGCTCTTTCACAACTACAGAACTTATCCACCAAGCTCAGACCACAGACACACTTGATGGGCCTAAGAAGGTGATCGGTCTCGCTCAATTCACAAGTATGCAAAGGTTATCAGCCCCACCACAGATGAGTTCCCTTGAACGACCTAGTGATCCCCATTGACCTACAGATGTGTTGCTCCATTCCTCTGTAAAGGCCCTCACATGTATAACTTAGTTTCTAAATTACATTCGTGTGTCAACGTACCTGAAAATAATGTCTTCTAGATCAAAGGGATATTCAATGATGCCAGTTGTGGGAACTCTCACTCTTAGTACATCTTGCTGAGTTGGGACGTACGCTTGCACAGAAATGCGATCTAAATTGCTAAGATAGCTGCAAAAAAAAAAAAAACATGCAATGCATTTGTGTTTCTATCAAAAAGTAATCACAACAATTTAAGTGAAAATTACACTTCTACACAAAGCCTGATGAAGGCACCGAGAGCAACATTTTAGGTATATAAGTGGATCATACCAGCCCAGGTTAGTGAATTTTCCTACAATTGAAGGGACCAAACACAGATTGGAAAATATTTAATAGGTGGATTTTATGAAACGTGCTTATGATCCGAAAAATGCCTATAATATTATAAAGGTGAAAAGCAGATGTATGCAAAAGGGACTGTCCATTTTAATTTCATAGACAGCATTTTAACTAGCATCGTTAGCTTTTATAACTTGAATCATACAGTAGAAATCCAGTTGATGCAAAATAGTGGGTATTACTAGCGATCCAATGCTGGGTATGTAATGATTGACCATGGAGCAACAACAAAAAATTGAGGCATCTTGGGTTGCCTGTCCTGACGAAAAATGAAATAGTTTATTCTTTTTTTTTTTCTTTTTTTTTTAAATCAGTGGATTGCACAGTCGTTCGATTTAATTCAATGAAATGTTCTAGACTAACAAGGACAACTACTGACATTTAAGTAGCACATTCATTTAAACCAGAAGTAGTGCTCTGGTGATACACCATGCCACTTCCACTCTACAATAATCACCTATTTAAACTTGAGCAGCTACAAAATTTGAATCTATATGTAGGATTGACGTTTTGTTGGGTTAATGTAGTACTCTCCTTTAGAAATGTTGCCAACAAGTGTTAAATAAGGCCATTTGACAACATTGTGCCATTAAATATTAATATTAACTGGAAAAGATGAATTGATAGCAAATTACAATTATGACCAGCATAAAAGAGACAGACACATATGCAAGATACGGCTTCTATACTTTACGGATGCACATTACATTAGGCCAGATACCCTAACACTAAATGGAAGGTTTTATTCTTATATCCTCACGTTTTTGAAAGACAAATGCTCGGGTGCACCATTTTATTAAGACAATGGGGAAATCAGTAGCAGTTTAAGCATATATTAGAACATCAGTGTAATAAGGAAAATTATTTGGATCAATGATTACATATATTTGTCTCATTTAGGATCTGACACAGGAGGTAGACAGAATTACTGTCTTGAAAAAGATGGTACGATTAATTTGAAGCCATCGAAACGAGTCGACGCTGTTGAAGGCACAATCCAAGGACCAACATAGACGAGTAAAATACTGATTGAATCAATGTATTATGAGCTATGTTTTCAAGTCTAATGTGATGTGCATCCATAAAGTATAGAAGCCGTATCTTACATATGTGTCCGTCTCTATTATGCCGGTCATAATTGTAATTTGCTGTCAATTCATCTTTTTCCAGTTAATATGAATTATATGTTGTTTTAGCATTAATTTTGGTTTTATTTTATTCTTGAATCATTGTGATACGTGATGTGATTTTATTTGTTTGGAAACAATAAGGAGAAAAAAACTCTTTAAATAAAACACCGTTATAATATAGATTTTGAATATAGTATTCAATGTTTCTATTGGTAATTAGCATTTACTGACATTGGATTTGTTAGATCAAGGGAATTTCTTTTTCTTAGGTTATAAGTACGTCATTTCCCTTGAGAGTTTTAAGGGGGCCCTCTCCTTTTTTTGACCATTAAATATTAATACTGTTAACATTGTTCCACATTCTTGCCAAGGTTGAAAAAGAGAAATACCGGTCCTGACAACCTTTAATTGTTTGACATTTGCCGCCAAATACTGGTACATTTCATACTATTGACCTAACAGTACAACAACAAAACACATGCTATTTTACCAAACAAGTATCTCCAATGCAATACATTACAATTTCTTCCACTACTTGCAAAAAAGGCCCTACCACTCAGCTGCACTTAGGTGCAACGTGGATTCTGCAATCCCTTCATAGTCTCTGCACTGGTCCTGGTAAGGGTAAATATAAAATTTAAGATCGCCTCTATTGTCCGCAAGATCTTCGACAAACTCAGTCCTCTAGCTACCGTGCTAATCCTCTGTGACTTGCTGGATGCCTTCACCATCTAACATAACATTCTGTATGTTGAAAAGATGTTACAAGATACTGAATTAAAAACATTTATATGTTTTTCTTTTCAAACTTAAAATACCTTTTGAAAAAACAAAACATATCACTCTCGGCCTGTCTTGGAGGAACAACATTTAATTGGATCTCCACTCATCTAACATAAGCACCTGTGGTTTCTTAGCACACCATCTAAAAACAATTCATACACCGATAGGCACCGTCATGCCAAAATGATTTACAAATGTAGTGTGGTAAACATGAGTTGTAATTGACACCCATGCTTTATTCTGTACCCTGCCCTAAGTCACAAAAGACTACAACGAATCGGGGGGGGGGGGTGGAGGGCACAGCAGGCATGAGGTAGAAGGCACCTGGGTGATGTGCACTAATTCCAAGCTCTGCTGTCAGCAATAAATAAATACTTACCTGGAACATCAGGTCTCTCTCACAAACATTATGGAAATAGGGCTGTTCAAGAAAAACCCACATTTTTCACTTTATCGCCACCCAGGTCCTTTGCGCTATACTTGAACCTTGAGTGACCCTGAATGGGGCTAACATCTTCTTCAGCTTTTCCATCTTTGTGTGCAGAAAGGACCACGACATCGACCACTCTCCGGTGCAGCACAGCCAGGCAACAGAATCCCAATTCTGTTTGTGTGGGGCCTTTTTGTACTTTAGTGGGTCAAGCTGCTTGCAGTGCGGGTGCCCCACAGGCTAAGCCCACATGAAAGCAATGAAGCAGTGGGACAGCTGTGAAGAAGTATAATAGTCCCAGTAGTGTACAGTATCTCTTCTTTAATGAAGTTTCTCTCATGAACAGAAACGTCCTATCCACAGGGCACCCCAACAGCAACTGACCACTGGAGTTCTGATAAACAGAGCTTACAACATGAACACGCAGTGCCTCAGGGGCTTTTACATGTGCGACTGCTCCTGTGCAAAGGTGACGGAACATCAGAGTGTACTACGGGGCATCCAGTTTGGTCTGACTACTAGAACACATGAGGGCAATCCTGCCCAAGTTCCATATACGTCTGTCATCTAGTTTCACTGCATTACGAAAGAGCTTTCTCACCATAAAAGGTTGGGAGAATTTTGCAACATCAGATTTCTGAGGAAACCGCACTCTCACCCTGTCGCCCACACATACATCTGTGTGACAAACAGCATGCTTAGCATCAAAATTCTTTTCTCTTGATGGACTTAATGTCCTGAATTGCTTGCCAAGGAACTCATGATCCTCAATGCCCACACCTTTTCCTCTCATCCAAGATTGAAACAAGTAGGTGTTGGGACTCCAGCCCCTGAGCAACTCAAAAGGAATTTTTTCCATGGTACAGTGAGGGGTTAGACAGTAAACCATCACCCGCTCAACTATTCCAGCCCTCCAGTCCCTGCCCTGGTCCTTAGCCAGTTGAATGGACTCCTTTAGCACACGGTTGAACCTCTCCACCATACCGTTAATTTCGGGATGATAGAGAGCACAACGCTTGTGCTCGATACCTCTCTTCACCAAGAACGCTTCCATTTTCTATGAGACTAGTTGGACACCATTGTCCGTTAAGAGGGACTCTGGGAGACCTTCCCTACAGAAGATGTCATCCAAGAACTTAACATCTTTTGTCTCGATACCGTCTGTCACTTCGACATCGGGCCATCTCGAATACATATCCATCAGCACAAGAACATAAGATTGACCAGTCTTGCTAGTTACAGGCCCCAAAAGATCTAAGGCCACTACCTGCCAACTGCGTGTGGGAGCATCAGGTATGACCATTGGTTGCACTCTTGTTTTGTAAACTTTATCACACGCATTGCACTTCATGCACTCTTACCACACGTTCCACCAGAATGTCCATGCCTGGCCACCAGAAGTGTAAACAAACTATTTCCTTAGTTTTTGTAATTCCCTGGTGTCCCTGATGGGCTAATTGGATAATTTTCATTCTAACTGGTGATGGAGGAATGAGCCTGGTGCCCCTCCAAGGCAAACCTCCGCTTACTGAAAGTTCATCCCAAACATTCCAGAACTTGTGACCCTCCTCACTCAGGTTCCTTATGCCTGCCCAACCTTCATTTACCATCCTACATACCTCACAGTTCACCGTATTGGTCTTCATTTTTTCTCTCTATTCTACATCGCTAATCACTCCCTCCATGACCTCACACACTTTGTAATCATCATCCTCCCATGACCCCACAGGGTCGGCAGGTACACAGGCGCTCTGTCTGGACACCAGGCGGGAAAGACAGTCTTTATTCTCTGCGCCAGGTATATCATTTACCATGAAGTCGTAATCTTGTAGAGTAACCACACACCTACAAATCCTGGAAGAGACTGCATCTAGGCTTTTCTTGCAAAATACATCTTTCAAATGTTTGTGGTCAGTACGAACCACAAAATAGCTTCCCTAGAGGAATTTCTTTAATTTGATGGCCCTGTAAATACACAAAGCTTCTTTTTCTATTACAGAGTATTGTGTCTGGACCAACAAGTGTTCTGGATAGAAACATGATGGTTACCTCCTTTTCATCTTTCACTTGTTTGAGTACAGCACCCAAACCTTTGGAACTGGCACCAGTAATTAAAATGGAGCAGGAAGGTGTGTCGAAACTCTGAAGTGAAGGTGCACAACTCCGCTCCTTCTTGACGTAATCAAATTCTGTTTGACATTGTGAAGACCAAATGAACTTCGCCCCTTTCTTTAAAAGTGTCCTTAAAGCAAACTGGGGAACAAATTTATTATCATACTCCGCCATGCCCAAAAAGGTGACTAAATCTCTAGATTGTGGGACAGGGAGATCTTCAATAGTCTTTACAAGGTGATCTCTAGGTCTAACTCCTTCTCTTGTCAATTTCTGACCCAGGTAGTCCATTTCGGAGCGATTAAACCTACACTTGTTTTCTCGCACGGTTAAACCTTGCGCTCTAAAGCTCTCAAGGACCGCCCTAAGCCTATCATGCTCTTCATGAGACGATCCATGAACCAAGACATCATCCTGGTATATCTTAACCCCAGCCAGACCATCCAACATGTCCTCCATGACTCGCTGCAAAAAGAAGGCTGCGAAGTTCAAACCAAAATGAAGACAAGTGAATTTGTAGGTTCCGAACGGGGTTATGAAAGTTGTCAAGTTCATGGAATCATCATCAATTTTGACCTGATGATAGGCGGCTTTAAGGTCCAGTGTAAAGAACACAAGGGCACCCTCCAATGGAGTCTGCATCTGTGATATTAGGGAGAGGATACTTGTCAGAAATAACTGCTCGATTAAGAGCACGTAGATCCAAACACAACCTCACCTCTCCAGAAGCCTTGCATGCAAGAACTACTAGAGCCAACCTATCACTTGGTTCTGTCTCCACAATGATGCCCTCTCTCTTAAACTTCTCAAGTTCAGAACGCATAGACTCTCTCAACGCCAAATGTACATTGCACACCTTGCAAGTCCCAGGGGTGGCATCAGGTGCAAGTATGATTTTATGTGTGCATCCTGAGAGGCATCCCAACTTCTCACTGAAGACATTTTTTGAACTCAAAACACAAGTCACACCCTTGATTAATATTCAAAGGACCACTGGAAATGGCATTCATCAAGACTTTGCGTGAAGGAATGTCTAAGAACTATACAGGGATCAGCACCAGAAATCAAAGACACACCCAGGTCTACTTGATAAACCCAACTAATGATGCCATCTCCTCTACAAGAGATGTAAATCTTCCCTGCATTTAGCCTCTCTTTGTATTCAATGTCACCCATGAAGTAACCAAACAACTTTATGGGCTGACCACCATAGGCTTGAGGTTTATGGTCAGGCTTGAAAACCTTCACTTTCCCTTTCAATATTTTGTCAAAGAAATCTTTGGGGATGAGTTTTATCTTTGTTCCAGAATCAATAACCATTTTAATGTTATGGTCATTCACTTTGACATCGTCGATAGGAGTCTTACCTGTGTTCTGCCCAACCTGAAGCAACACCTTCCCACAATGTAATTCATCATAATCAGAATTACTCTCATCTTCTAAGGAAACTTATTCACTTGTTTACCTTTATTGTGTTTTGGAGCTCTACAAGCTTTAGCTAACTGTCCTATCTTCCCACAGTTGTGACTTCAGCAAAGTGACCAACTATATAACAACGGAAACATTTACCTTTAAACCCCTTTTTTTAAGTTGGGAGCTGAAGAAGGATAAGCTATTGGTTCTGAATGTTTCAAAGGAGTACTTGTCACGCTCTGTACTTTGTCATTCAAAACACCATTCTCCTTCTTTATAACCTCCACACAGGCAAGAGAGTGTTGAATTATTTTTGCAATTAATATAACTTCATCTTATTTTGGGTCTTCTTTCTGGCAAAATTAATCCCTGATCTATGTTTCACCCCAACAAAAATTGGTCACAGATGTGTTCAAGTGACCCTTCAAACTTGCATGTGGCACCCAGCTTTCGAAGATCTGCCATATATGTCTCGACAGACTCTTGAGATTTTTGTACACGTCTTCCAAAGTGGTACCTCTCTAACATTGTGCTAACCTTTGGAAGATAATGTTTATCAAGTTTTTTTAAACAAATTTCAAACTCACTGAGGTGATCTGCCTCGGTCTCACTCAAATCAGGGAGATTGGGTTCTAAAGGACATAGGTGTATGACCAAACAGTGTAAGAGTAGTGCAGATTTCCTTTCAGCACTAAGGGAGACCCCGCAAACGAGTGTAATTAAGAAAAACTTTTTTCCACTTTGACCAACGTATGTTTGGATCACCAGGATTAGAGAGTATGAATGGAGGAGGAGTGCCATTTTGCATCTCGCAATAAACAACGAGTGAATTCAAGAAGATGCGTGCAGACAGGCTCTTAAATTTTCACATTGAACTAAAATTGTACAAAATGTTTAAGATGTCAGAGACTCAAAGAGAAAGTGGAAAAGAGAAGGAAAAAAAATGTATGTGTATATATCTCTCTCCTGAACAAACAATATCCGTTATAAATATTTGATAATAAATGATCAATATTTCTTGGGTTATTTAGGGCGTGATGAGTGGGTGTGCTGGTCACTGTTTTTTCTCTTGGTAACTTATGCAATTTACCTGCTCTGTAATTAAGGTGTGACAAGTAGGTGTGCCTGTCACCGTAGAATATTAAGAGATGCTCTTTGACTGTACTGTCCAATTTTCCATTTTTACTCTGTCGAGAAGAAATAACTGTAGAAATTCCAGGAGGCCCGTTTGTATCCAGCTTTAAATAATATTTGAAATTTTACTTGTGGACAGCATTCTTGCTCATAATGTATATAAACAGTGGTCGAAGTGGCCGGGAACGGCAGGGCACGGCGTACCCCTACTTCTTCAATTCCAAGGAGTCCGTTCCCCTACTTTATTTTGAAAATGCGTCCCAGGACGCAAGAATTCGCCACCGCCTATAAATAAAGCTCGGGGTTCCTGGCGTTCGTGACGGGCGGGAAGGCACAGAAGTAACAGGACTCTGTCTTTTCCTTCTTGCCCAGAGAAGAAAAAGACCGTGTCCACTTCTGCTCTGCCGCTTCAGCTGCCCCCCACTCTTTCCTTCGACCCTCTCTTTCTGTCTAGCAGTTTTTCTCTTACTGAAAACCGAGTCTTCAAGACGGGGTTTTCACTCTTTCCTCTCCTTTCTTTTGTTTGCTCCCCTGTGAAATGGATCCAAAAAAGAAAAACATTTTTGCTGGAAATGTATTTTAACTCCAAAGTGCAGCATCTGGAATAAAAGGTTAAAAATATGAAAAATAACTAAATAAAGTAAGAGTGGTAGCAAACTGGCCAGATTGATTTTATTCACACCCAAACACATTAGCGCCACTTTTACAGAGTTGGTTAGTGAAGCGCTATTGTTGTTTTCTTGCCTTTGTTTTCCCTGGGCTTGCAACTAGTGCACCAATCCTGGAGGCACTGGTTGTGTGGATTGGAAAACAAAATGTGTACTGCGTCTCTGCGTCCAGGAATGTGGTCTTTTTACCATACTGCTTACGTTTTGTAAGGATATAAGCAATGGACATTGAAATGGGTCCATTCAGGGCCCTGTAGTCATGTCCTTAACTTTTCAGGCAAAAGCACTCACTGATTTCTGACTAGGGAGTGTAAACGCGTTAAGGTAACCATGTTCCTGCTTACATTTCACATGGGTTGCTAAATTTTGCATTCCCTATGAGTTGTTTGCTTACTCCAGGATGTTACTTTTTATTGTAGGCCGCATATTGCTCTTGTCTAGTGCGTAATTTAAATTGAGCCGCATCCATGTGCCAGCAACAATTGGGTTGTAGTTGAAGGCAGTGTGAGTTTCTCAGTGGGGCAGTATGGTGTTCAGTGGGGGAGAGGATGTGGCACTATGGCCAGAGCTATGGAAATTGGAACTAGAGAACCAGGTTCAGCATTAATAACCAGTCCACCAGACCAGTCCCCTGAGGGAGCACATTTCTATGCTAGATCTTAGAAGGCTGCGCAAGACCTTAGAAGCCCTGGTGTCGTAGCACCAGCAGGTGGATTCTAGCATGACAAGTGTAGTTTAACCTTCAAGGCTTGTCCACCACAATCCATACTGAAGTTCACCTTCAGTCTTACAGGCAGGCCTATGAAGCAGCACAGCCTTGAACAACAGTGACTCGGTCACTGTGGTCACAGGACCCTTTAGAAGGGCCAGCTCTAGGGCAGTGCAACCGGTGTGACCACACCGGGTGCTGACTTTCGATGGAGGCATTATGTTTGCAAGTATATTAAGGTTTTAAAAGCGCTTGCTGCCTCCTTCCAGGCCTCCAGCAATTGTTGGCAACAATAAAAATATCATTATGACTCTGGTGTTTAATGTTCTTCCTAGAGAGAGATCATTTTGTCTAGTGGAAGTTTTGATTCATGGAAAGGTAGCTCAGAGGGTTAATGTGCCTGCTGCAAAGAACATGTACCATGCAGATTGTGAGAAGTTGGCCTAGTTTATGCTGTCCACTAGTTATAGTGGGCACCATGTACCAGTACAAACAACCCTTATTGATGATAGGTTTAAAGACTACCTTTATTGAAAGCTATCCTAGTGGTAGCTATGGAGAGCAGCCTTCAGGCTAAGTCTTGGAGTGTAAAGCAGCTTGGTTTACCAGATTATAACCTCTTGAATTACTAAATGAAAGGAGATCCACACAAGGTATATATAAAATATATGTATTTATTTCTAAACACTCACTACTAATCGCTTTATGAGATTAGAGTCCAAGATACACAATAATACAGTTCTAAAATGACAGTAAATAGCACAATATACATTGGGCCCTAGGGGCAGAACAAACCATATATTAAGAAAGTGGTATAAGAACCACGACTTGACTAGACAGTGCCTAGAACACGTAGAATTGCTGGGACCCCAAGGAACCACCCAAGGTAGTGACACAGGAGACCCACGAGGGACACGTGCAGTGTGAGAACACAGGCGCGAGCCCCGTTCTATTCTATGGGAAAGTCGTGGTTGGAAGTTTAGAAGTTAAGGACACTTAGTAGAGGGTTTTGAGCAAACCCCTTCAGACTTGGGGGTTCTAGGGCCAGCACCCACGGGCACACCAGAGTACTCGAGTTACCTCACCCAGGGAAGCCGAGTGCACAGGTGTCAAATGGTGTCGGGAATCGTCGTTGATTTCAATGGCGATCTGCTGCAAAGTGCTGCTGCCGGGAAAGAGAAAAGTGCCCAGTGTGATCCAGGCCTGGATCTTAGATCAGAAGAACCGGAAAGCAGAGGGGACAGAGTCTGGGTCACTTGCCAGTGACCAGGGGCATGATAGATGAATGCCCACCGATGTCGGGTGATTCAGGTGCGAAGAGGTGAAGCTTGACTCTGCAGCCATGAGGACCAGGAGGTGTCAATGACAACCAGGAGCAGCATTTGTTCTGTCCCACAAAGGATGTCGAGTGCTGCGGTGTCGGTGCTCGGATTGAACACAACAAGCCTTGGCAACAGCAACCCATGCAGGAAGAGAAAAGATGCTTCGGTGCGGACCAGCAAGGTCCTAGGGATTCCCCATGCAATGGAGAGTCAGGCCACATCTGGAGCAACCAGGTACGCCTATTTAGAAGTAAAGTTGCCTTCACAGGGACCCACCAGTCGACGGACTAGGGATCGCGAAGGGACTTCGAGAGAAAACACAAAGGGCCAGCTCACGGAACACTCGTGGAGTATAGGCAGGCAATCTTCTGTGCAAATGCTGCTCGGGGTCAGAGCTACAAGTAACCCAAAGCTCAGCTGCAAGAGTCGTTGGAAAGCTGATGCTTCTGCAAAGTGACAGGGTGTCCAGGGGTTCGGGTTGCACGGTCGCCACGAGGAATACAGGCCATAGACTTGCTGTGGGCACTGATCAACCTCTAAGACCACAGAAACCCACCTCCTGCATTGCAAAATTATTCAGAGTCCGGCGGGAGCTTCGGAGATGCAAACCGGTCAGATGCATCTTTGGTGACTGCCTTGCAGGGGAGTAACTTTTACTCCAATGGAGATTCTTCACTCATCTAGTTCAATGTAGATCGTCGAAGTTCCAGGATTCAGTATCAGAGTTTTGTCCAGGTGTAATCTACAGTCCTGTAGCCAGGGGTTCCTTTCTTATACCAAAGGAAGGAGTGGGACAAACTCTAGGAACCCACCTATGGGAGAGTCAGGAAAGAGGGGTGGCTACGCCCATTTCTTTTGTCCAGTTTTGCACCAGAGCAGGGGCTGGTAGCCCCTGCAACCGGTTTGAGCTGGACTGTGCACAGGGACACCAAATGTGCTCCCAGTGCTGAGCTTCAAAGCACTCTGAGGGCACCCACCCAGCCCCAATACACTAAAGCCTGTCTGGGAGGTGGTGACACCTCCCTGTGACAGGAAACCTATTGTCCAGGCCTCCCATGCCAGAGTTGCGTCCAGCAGCAGGAGGGCAGACTCGTGTCTGTGGCTGGCAGCATCCATTTTCTGACGCCAGTGCTCTGTTAGCTGGTACCAGGTATACCAGTGCTGTCATGTCTCTCCCTCTAAATGGGTGGGAGGGATCAAACTCCCACACCAGTTACTGGTGTGGGGGATGATTACAAAGTGGTTGACACCAAACACAACAGGTTTCCATGCAGCCATCCCAAAGTTAGCATTTACAGTTTGGTTATAATGCACAAGAGTGTATGGTTTGGTTGCATCACAAACAACCCCGGAATAAAGGTTCCAAAGGCTGCAGAGGGGCTCTGCTCATGCATGGGCACCCTCTCAAATAAAACCCAGCACCCTGCCTTCAGGATTGGTAAGGCCTGCCATAGGGGTGACTGATAGGTTTATATGTGCAGTGATATGGAGAGATATAGTGAACCTATGTCTCAGTAAGGGGTGCATGCACCACCTTACCCAGGCTGCTGTAGCAGACCTGTGGTGTCATTTTGGAAGGCTTGCACAGATCACAAAGTGCACATAATATAAATAGGTCAGTGGGCTACTGCTTTTGTCAGAGAGATCCTTTTGTTACTTGCAGTTTATAAGTTAAAATCCTAACATACAACAGTGAGCTATTAACTTTCATCTAAGAGCTGCATACAAACTGCAAGGTATAAATTAGAGCGTTATGTCCCTCCCTCCCCCCCTCCCCCCCCCCACCCCCACCCCGGTCTTAGATTATCCTAATGTTGCAAAGTGTTCTTTTGGACAGAAATCAATTCCGATGATTAAAGAGAACCCCCAACCATGGTATTAAGATTTAAATTCTGAGTTTATGGTTCTCCAGACCAATCACTATTAAACTATACGGCCTAGTAGTATGGTTGTCATGTGACTCCTACACCTTGTAGTCCTTAGTCTTATGTAACATTTTCTATACAGTGATTTACACACAGATTGTCTCTGAGTAATGTGTGTGATGTAAAGTGCTCCGACACCCTACACTGGCAGTTTGGCCTGGATTGTTCCCATGAGGCACAGGGTCAGACTGATTTGCATATGGCCATGTCTGAACTGGGGTGGCGGAGTGAGCTAAAGAATGATGATGGATTAAACCCAGATCAGTTGACTGGGGGTGAGTGCTTGCAATGTTCAACACTCCGTCCATCATCCCCTTAGGTTTTGCTTTAATTAATATTAAGTCTTCTTTTGCGCGGGCAAACACTTTAGGGTTGCCCACAGGGAAACGCAGAGTAGAGCAAACAGTACCTTACGGTTGGCCAGACCCACAGCTGTGTTAGGACGTTTCGCTTCTTGCAGAGGTTTCAGGCCTTGAAGAAGAAAAGTTCTTTGTCAGGTCCACTGATTCACCAGATCGTCGCAAGTGAAGAAATACAATAGTCCCAGCAGCGTACAGTATCTCTTCTTTATTGAAGTTCTTCTCATGAACAGAAACATCCTATCCACAGGGCACTCCAACAACTTACCACTGGAGTTCTGACAAACAGAGCTTACAATGTGAACACTCCGAAACTCCTAAGAGTTCTACATTAAATGAAAGCAAGCTGAGGGACTGCTAGTAGCAGGCTGAATTATAAATACCACAACAGCATCTACAATTTGTTCCAAGAAGAGATGGGAACTGAGGCCCAAAAGCAGATACCCTCTAAATTGTGAGAGTAAATTAGTGGCGAGCTTTAAATCCTGAAACCTAACTGCAGAGTGAAGGATCAGGCAAATAGGCAGTGGGGTAGCAAGGGAAAGGGCAGTCTGCTCCAAGCAGCAACAGTTTTGGGGCAGAGGCCACTCCCCCCCCCCTTACCTGCAGCTGTAGCAGTCATCACCAGCACCCAAACCGACCCCCCCCCACACAACCATCCTGGGCGGCAGACGCAAGGACCGCCACGGACGGCACAAGGTCTAGCTACGCCACTGCTAATAGGGCATCTCAAGCTGGCAGAATGTCCACAACTGACTAATTTAGCGTGCAGAAACCATTTCAGCCTATTAAATTTGGCGCCAATGAATGCACACTCAGCAGACTGAGTCGCTTTGGACAAACGCAAAGCTGAGATCGCTTTTAACAAGGATGGGACAGGAAAACCAGTCTGGCCCGGTCATGTTTTTCTGTCACTTTTGGTCATTTTACCACTTGGCTTCAGGTACAGGGGCTTGCTTCTTCCAGAGAAGGATGAGATGCCATGACCCACCTTGCCCCATGGCCCCTTTCTAGTTGCTATCTCCCAGAGTGTGAGGGTGGTTCCTATATTTTTGCTTGGAGGATACTGGTATCCACTCCAGCTCTGAAAAAAAAAACATGAATTATCAAGAGTTCTGCCACAACTAGCAAAGTAATCAGCCCAACAGAAAGGCCTCCAGCTTCTGGAACACCACCTAAAATACTGGGCCCCAAAATGCATAGCTATAAAGGAAGAGGGCGACACACTTTGTATCACCCACCATACCAGGAAGGGTTCACTTTAAAGAAAACTTGTAAAATGAAAGCCTATCTATGTAAGTGACGATTGTCAGCAAGTTTTCCACGCTTGACCAGTGTGGTTGAAAAAGCAGACGTAGGAATTAAGGAGAGGTCACAGATAAGCCACTATTGAGTGTTCGATTTAAAAGCTGAAAAATAAATCTATATTTATTCTCAGCCAGCACTGCACAGTCTCCTCTCATGGCTGTTCCTGGTAACTCTGATGCGGAGGGCAGCTCACACCGATGCAAGTCTGATGCTAAAGTACAGAAGTGTGCTATAGACTTGAATCTCTTGAAAAGTGATTGTTTGCGGTTCTTGCTATTAGTAAATGAAAGTACCCAAAATTGTTAAATTGTATTAAGGCTAATTCATGGATAAAAACTGATCCTAGTGGGACCATCACTGGTTCTAAACAGCAAGCAGGGGCAATGAAAAATCCTCACCACCCATCCTAGAAAACAAGCATTTACAAATGTATTAATTTCACCTTGTCCGACCCTCTCCCCAAACCCAGGCAATGGCGCATTCCTGGATTACAAGTTTACTTGCACTGGTTCTTCAGGGACAGGGGATAACTTGAAAGGGATGAGTGGAGGGGAAAAAAACAAAACTGCATTTCTGGTGCCCCAACAAATGTTGGTCTCCACCACTGCTTAAACTGCTTCATGAAATTGGACCAAACGTAGCATGAAATCATAACAGTAGTCAGCAAGCATAGGTCTTTCTTGTGGCTTGCTGTACATCCTTTGACTAGTTTTTGCAATATTTTAGTTGCAAAAAAGTGTTCAGGAGACGTTGAACAGCTGAATTAGAGATATCTTCCCTGTTAGTGTGCAAATTGGGACTGGCTATAGAGTCACATATTCTAAATTCAAAAAGTAAACAAATCAAATTAGACAAAGACTTTGTCCCCATTCCAAAAGTGGTATCCAGCGGTCTTCGGAGGACCTGCATATCTGATGGTATGTGTTGTAACAGCCATTACCGGATGCCAGGTAATTAAGCCTGCATCCATGGGAACCATAAGAAGGAGCACCTCCTAACCGGAGGAGAAAGGAGGGTGGTCCCAAAGGGACAGAGCCTACTCCCGCCTCAAAAAATTCCCTGTTTTTGGCGTGCTGTTTGTGGATTTTGGGATTGATTTGTGGAAATTATTTTTGGCCTGCTGATTCATAAATCCATCAGAAAAGCAAACTAAAAAATTAAATGCCCACTCCACATGTACACAGTCAAAGTGTCAGCACAGACCGCACTTTGGACACTTGGGAATGGCACTATTTTTTGTGGGCAGGAAAAGTACAGAGCATCGGACCCAGGCCCAGCATCAGATCCGCTGTACATGGCTGAAGGCTATACTTGGATAGTCCGGGAGGGATAGGGCTGGTAAGTTTCTGGTCTATAGCTAGATCCTGTATCCTGAAGTTTCGCCACATGGCAAAAGGCCACGCACTGCTCATTGAGTGGGACAGGAGCTCTGCCCAGAGGCTGCTGCACACTGCTGAAGGTGTGCGTCAATGGTTTGTGTGGGATGGAGGCTGGAAGCTGAATCCGGTCATAGGCTAGGTGTGGGCACAGAGCTAACTGCACATGGCCAAAGACCATTCACGGTATGCATTTCCTTTGTCAAGGAGATCATGTATATAATTCACAATCCCGAAATAGAATTGAAAAAAATTCTTAAAGGAAAGTTATGCTAAAATATCTAGAAGATGCAAAGAATTGTTAATAAAAAAAAAAACACTGCTCATGACCTCAAACATGTCACAGATGATATCTCAAGTGATTTAACTAATGATACCACCATGGGAAGACCAAGACAGTGTACAAGCATAGCATCTCCAGGCACAGCAATTTAAATTTGAGCAGGCATTACCAAGAAGGTCAAACAGTTATGAAACTAGAAGTCATGATTGCTCTACTGACTGGACTAGGAATGCCAAGAATGTCCTTCAACCTGCTGCTGAACGACTGGGAAAGTGATGCGGGGTAAAGGGATGCCAGTGTAAACGGAAACTGGTAATACCACTTAGGAGTCTACGTCCCTGCAGGGGGTAGGTGCAGGGCCAGACACAGGGCTTCACTCGGTCTTCTGCTTATTTCTGAGAAGGGCTGAAAGTAATTTGCAGTAGATTTAGATGATTTACAGGCTTGGCTCAGGTCCAGGATTTAGGCCAAGCTGTAAACTCAATACTCAATGCACACGGCTGACGTCCATGAGCTGAATGTGGGATCCAGATGGGGAATTGGCACAGATCCGGTGTCCAACCCTTGCGCACAGAGCTGAAGTCCATGCACAGTGTGTTATGTCAATATAGGAGCTGGGCGCACTACTTTTCAGAAGGTGAAATGCTACTCGACACCAATGAATAATACATTACGACAGAATCTGTAAATAAAACACATACATAAGCAAACAATTGTGGAGCCAAAGTGATGCAAATGTTCAGGTGACTTGTGATGTCACCCTGTTTCGTCTCACAGATGCCATATTTATGACTAAAAGTGCTTTTAGGTTTAACCTATAACATTCCTTCACCTGAACTCTTTTATTTTTAAGGAAATTACATTTCATTTACATTTTAGTTTATCTTCGAGTCCTTAACCATAACTATTTCAAGTGTTTCAGTAAATATTACACACAATGTAGATTCAATATTTATTCCACATAATTCAAAGAATACAGAGAAGTATAAATGATATTTATTTTGTGCAATTGATCCAAATTTTATAGAACCTTCGTAAAACTCATGTTTCATCATTGACTGCTATAAAGGTAGTTGACAAGTTAATCAGTATGATCCGCGGCCTGATAGTCTCCAAGTACTAATTCTACTCAAAAGGCAAAAGTCACAAGATCTAGTGAGATATGGAAGGCGGATCTAACTCGAAATGGATCCTCGAAGAGATGTTTTTTGTTTGTGGCGAAGATTGGGAGTGTGTGTGTGTGCGTGAATAAAGCACCTTTTTGATGTCCTTGCAATGTTTCTATCGTTTACAGCCCTTGCATATGAACTAAAAAGAAGTTTACTGTTGGGAAGCATTCAAAAAATGTTATGGATAAAAAAAACTCACTACTCACTGAAACTGGTGGAGCTCAAGTAGTTGCAAGTGCAAACACCACCATAAACGCATGGCCGTAATGCTAGTATTTGTATCGGTCCACCTCTGGCATGGGGCTGTAGCGGTAAAGTAACAAGTGGTAAGGTAGGGAGGGGTGTACAGATGACTATTACTCATCAATGCTTACTATTTTGTTGAATCCGAGAGCTGGTATTCTCTCCGTCTGTCATAACATTCCTGGATCCCTGGATCTTCCCAGAGCTTCTTGATGGCTTCGACTTGCTTCCTTTCCAATGAGCACACTTTAGCTACCTCCACTTCGCGGATCATCATCGCGTTTTCCTAATGAAATAAAAGAAAATCCATACTGAATACTTGCTGTTTGTTTTTTGTGAAATCAATCCATTCCATTAACTGTAAACATGGACTTGTATGGTAAGAGAAGCAAGGTATTAAAATTGGGGCAGAGAGACCAAGAAAGGACATATGACTAAACAAATTGAGATCATGAGAAATAGAGCAAAGAGCGACAGATCAACAAACAGTAAAGGGTCAAGATAAAGTGAGTTCCAGCAGGGACATAGGCAGTGAATCAAAAACGGCGAGTGTGAGAAGAGAAAAAGTGCCTCATGCAGAGACTGAGCAAAGGAGAGACAGACACAAATTAGAGCGCAACAATAGGTTTGAGAGGTAGAGACCGAGGAAAGCGACCTGGAGAACTAAGATGACCACGTTTTTCACTAGAAGGAGCTGTATTCTGCTGTGAGAAATTGCCTAATTAAGAGTCAGTTTCTGTAATAACTACTGCTTTAACGTTAATTCAACAATCCAAAAATGATGTTTACTGTGCGCTTTTTTCAAAACACATCTGAAAGAATAACAGATTCCCCTAATTATTAATCGCAAAAGAAGTGTATTTATTTATTAGCACTTATTACCCTTGATGAGGCAAGTACCAACCTACTCCGGAACCCAAGGTTAGTAGTTGATCCAGTAGTAACTGGTAATACTCTCAAGGAAATTATTCCATGCTTACACTCCAGTTTATTTGTGGTACGTTAAATGAATAGGAGTTAAGCGTGACAAATAGTTGGGCTATGCAAGTTCTTGCAAGTGGTTGGTGGGATAAATGAATAGACTAGCATATGCTAGGTATTGTTAAACTGCAGGAATATGGTTTCACAGAAGGAGAAGATATCTATGAAAGAAGTCTGGGACATTTGCAGAAATATAATAAAATAAAAACTAAAACCAGCTACTTAACTTCTAGAGCCGGATAACATCCAAAATTCAACATAAAGGACACAAGGCCAGCTCAGAAAAAATTGTTCATAATGGGCCTGTGTTTGTCAAATGTACTGTAGGAAAATATAAACAGAATCAGGAATCAAAAACTGTAAAAAAAACTAGTACGCCTCAAGAGAATACATGCTGTGGACTAACCACTCCAAGCCACATGCCAACTAAACCAGACCACTAGTGACACATGCTGAAATGCCATTGCCCAAGAATGAAACCGGGAGGTAGGGTCTTAGGGACCCGTGCCCTTAGGTACCTACAACTTGCACACTTGCTGTGCACTGCTAATTACCCCACATATTACAACACTCATGACATCACGGATAATATCACTGCAGCATTTGCTGTAAAATTATTCATGAAAAAACTGTACATGGCGAGAGCGTGAGACAGTTACCTTATAGCACGAGTTATAGTTGAGATAATCAACTATAACTGCTGAATTTCTATGGTTTTGTGTGTCAAATTTGAACCTAACTACAACGTCCCTGTAAACTTTGTTTTTTTAGTGAATTAATATACAATACATTTATTTATATACATATAGCTAAGAATGTATCACCGTCTGATATTGTTTTCTTTCTGGGGTTGGTGACAGATCTCACCTATCACTTGCAGTTTGCTTCTGCCTGGTTTCATTCTTGGGTGAGGACAGATCAGCACATGAACCAAGTAATCTGGTTGGTCCACAGCATGTATTCACTTGAGGCATACTAGTTTTTTTTATTGAAACAATTTTTATTAATACTAATTGTACACCTTTTGCCAATACAGGTTTCATTCTCAAGACAGTTTGCAATCAGATTGTTCAAATTATAACACTCTTAATAGTACTGTTATACAGTTATATATAATACATTCACACATCTCATATTACCTCATAGAGCCTTTCCCATTCAGCCATACTAGTTTTTTACCATTTTTTTTTATTCCCGATTCTGTTTATACGTTATGACAGTACATTCTGCTAACATCGGTCGATAATGAACACTTTATCCCGAGGATGGTTTCATGTCGCCGACAAAAGAAAACGGAACATCAACAACTATTTTCAGAACGAAGCAAATGGATTGCACTATCAAACGAAATTAAGATTAATTGAAAGGACGTGTTTTGATTAGTTGAGTTGATTTGTCTCCCATCAAGAGTCATTACTAGATGGTCAGCGGTGGCGTGTCTTTCATAGGACTGTTTTGGATATTTCTTTAATGAAGCAGCTATATTTTATTAATATCTAAATACGGTTTGTAAATATTGTACGCCTTACCAAAAATGTAACAGTTTGTGTGATGTGTGCTTCTAAAAAAATCCAGTCATAGGATACCTAGGGCACCACTGGCCGGTTTGTTAGCCATTCTCTCCGCCCGCACGCCCTGGAGAATTGGCTTCGCCATCATTGAAGGCTCCTTACCTTTATAGGACAAGATTTTTGTTCACATTACCAATGAACCTGTGGTGTTTTTAATGGTCCCAAAAAAAAAAAAAATGACTATATGGTCATTGGTAATGTGAACAATCTTGCCAGATAAAGAAAGGCAAGGTTGTAGGGTACCTTGTATGCTGTGGCTTCAGTAGGAAGTACCCTACAGCCGAATAACTCTCTCCACTCCCGAGAAGGATTATTCTCCTGTGTAATTCGGCACTTTACGTCACGTTTTTCCTAATCAAGAGGTTTGTCGCTGGTGCCTGTTTTTGTCCTAAAGCGGTGTTAAGCTTTCATGCAGAACAAAAGAGCACTGTCCTCCCCCCTCCTCCTCCCATCCTTCTCCATGAGAGGGGTGTCTGCATCTGCAATGAGCCACTAGAGGGGGTCAGATATACATGTTTCATTCTGTAGACTGCAGAAAACATCTTTTCTAATTATGGATTTGTTCGCTGGGTTCATGAATTTTCCTCCCCCACCTTGAGCCCCGTCCGATTCAAGGCCAGTCCCCTCGTGGAATGTCAATCTCATGGGCAGAAGCTTGTGGGGGGGAGGGTGCGGCAGAGGCTTTGGGGCATCTATCGAGGAGGCTCTCTGTTCACCCCTCTTTGTCGTCTGAATGTGGGAGATGCCGAGTCGCTGGACTGTGGAACTAGGGTTCTTGCTGCTGTTTCTGGCCGAGCCCGTTTCAGGTGATGCGCTTCTTTAAACAGACACCTGGCCTTGGTTTTGGAAGGGCGTGGACGAGGTCGGTTTGAGGAAGTAATGTGCCGATTTTACTCACTGGTAATCTTCATCTCTCCAAGTAGCCTTCCTTGTCCCAGCATTTACATCTCCACCCTCTGGTTCCTGGTCACAACCTAGATTCCATATGCTTGGAGGCAGGCGCGCAACACCCATTGGACTCAAAGGGCTTCAGCCCCCACCCCCGTCGTGTGTGGCAGCCCGGGATGAGACAGCTTCCCGGGCACCCACACAGCCGCACCCGAGCACTTCACAGGTCTTTTAAAGACCATTTGCATGTTAATGAGGCCTTGCTGTTGTTTCACCCCTTCTAAGAGCCCCTGCAGCTCCACTCTGCCTATTGCTTAAAGATTCAGCCCCCCACCCGAAGTTTCTTAGCCCCCCCCCCCCCGCCCCCGAATTTTGGCTCTAGTTGCGCCTCTGCTTGGAGGTACAGACTCACTGACAGGATGGGATGGGGAGTATGGTCCCATTAACGGGTGGATCCTATGGCATCTGTCGGGAGGAGGAGACTTTGTTTTAAGTAGAACATGCGTTGCCTAAGGGGAGCAGCCGGGTTCTTGTATCAATAAAAATCAAAATAAAATCAATTGTGCCAATTTTAAATTGCCGATAGCACTGTTCATTGAGCCATTTCCACTTTGTGAGGTTAACGAATTGCCACATTCATGCTTATATATTTCCACATACGCATTTAATTCCTTGATGCAGATAATTTAATAAATAAGAATTTAGGAACACAGGCGTCGTTATCATTCATGGGCACTGTAGAGAGTGATCGCTGATAAATAGCATTAGAACATCCCAAAGGGAACATTGCTCATTTCTGAATGAATGAGGATTGATGCAAGTACTGGGGCAAGAAATGGCATTCGGAGTAATACATATTACTTGTAAGTAATTGACACATATCAGCCTATTTCACCCGCGAAGCATTAATGGAGATTGTGATCACATCCATTCTGTATTCCCTTATTACTAAGAAAAAGCAGCAGCGGCTGCTCTCGCCGGAATTTCACTGTAGCCCTCGAACTTCACTTGTGATTGTTAAAACTGCGCTTTCTTAAAACACGCTATTTATGTATGTGCCATTGTACCAATTTGTTTGCCACTCCACCACGGACTGGATGGGCTGAGTATAACTGAATACAAAGGCGTTTGTGGCTAAAAAAAAAACATGTACAAGCGTTCCCACCTTGACAAAAAGCCGCCCTTAAACAAAGCAACACAGATACGAAATTGTAACCAGCAGTAAACCATTAATTCCTTAATACAGGATAGTTTCGGAGGGTGAGCGGTTTCCATTACTTTAAATTCAAACCACTAGGTGGCAGCATGGACATAGCAATAGCACCCCCATATTATCCAATGCAGTACGTGTTCGCCAGACAACCCAAGTTATTTGGTCCTGACTTTTTTGAAGATGGGATTTTATTGAAATAATAAAAAATACAGAAGGTGAAATAAAGTAACAACAAATGGGACTGAGGTAAAAATCCAACCTAGAGAAATTAATGTTACCATTTGAATACGAGCAATTCCATTCCTCTGTAAAAAGAGGAGCACCTGTCACTACAGGAATTAAAGGGGAGAAGATGGTGCGACTGTTCGTCACAGCATCACTTATTTAAGTGCTACATTCAAACCAATTAGTCCGGAAATAAAAACATTCAGGCAGATGTATACACTAATATATATGTACACATACATGAACACAAATAGCTCTACCAATGAATCCTCCCCAGATCGAATCTCTGCGCCTTTGCAGACATTCTGAGTTGCAGCAGTTTAATTACTTATTTTAAACTGATTTTATTATCTTTTTGCAAAAAATACTGGCTGCCTTTTGGGGTGTTAAATTACACAGTGCAAATTCTGCTTCTAGTCTTGTCTGAAATGTACATGAAAGACCAAGATACCAAGGAATTAAGTGGGAATGGTGATGGTGTGACCATGTATTATAATTTATATGGAATAAGATACCCTCTGCTGTATGGGAAAGATTGCAAGTCACCTCGGAGGTCCATGACCTTATAAAGGAACTCTGCCTTTAGCCTCACTTCTCGATTAACAAAAGGTTTTCAGAGCCTGACAAAAATGTAGATGGTCTAAAACACAGAGTTCCAAAGAAAAAAGATTCCACAGATTTGGATCTAGAATAGAAAAAGATGGCCTCGTTGACAAACGTAGGACCAGGAAGAAAGACTCGCTAGTGTGACAGATGGTATGATGAACATCCCATAATATCTTAAAGCAAAATGGTTGTTTTATTGGTAGCCAATATAAAAAAAAAGTCTGGCTGCCGAGAAAGATTTAATTTGCACAACCCACTGGCCAGCCTCACACCCAATCTCTGCATTTATTACATGTTCTGGTATCTCAGGCTATGAGCATTACCTTCTATATTCAAGGTGTGCAAGAATGCGCATACCAGTTACTGGAACGTGTTTCACAGGGGACAAAATACAAAATGTTCGGCACCTGCAGAAAGCAGCTAAACCACATTTTTGACCATGGATGTCAGAAGAAAAAAAATCTGTCACAAAAGAGGCTCAGTTACGTCGCTTTGGGCACCAGAGCTGACGAAAAGTCTCCACCCCAAGCATATTTGACCAATAATGCATGCCAGCCCCATAGCAAAAACAAGTCTCGTCACCATTCACTCTGAGGACATTCACAGCCAGTCTCGAAGGGCTGTAAGGCACCAGCACTGTTGGTTGGGCTGGTCCAATGTCAGCAAAAGCTGGGTGCCGTCAATAGGCTTATAATGAGTTACATATAACACTGCATCTCGGACTTTCATTGAAAAACAGGGAAAGGTTAGAATTTTGCCCATAGAGGATTACTCCTATATTAAGACCAAATAGACAACGATTTTTTTCAAACAAAAATATTCAGAACATTTCAGGAGGAGTCAACAAAGTCTACAGCAGTCGTAGATTTCTATGGTTATTCGTGCATACCATTTCCATTACTTGAATGTATACAATTTCCATATATGGATTTGTAACCAAGGGTGCAACTCTGCATGTGGAAATGTAACCCAAATGTGCATTTGCCCATTAAACATTTCTATTTTATTTATCCACAGCTAAAAAAAATGTCCCCATGTAGGAAGAACTACCATTATAACGCCACAAAATAAGAGGCGGCTACCCACCCCATACCCTCGAAACTCAGGTACTCCTGTCCTGGAGAGGAGTCGTTTTGCATGTGTATCCACAGCGATAAACAACGCTTAAGCGCCTCGACAGGGACAAGAAGCACTATGTAAATACCTTTAAAATACGAATGGATACCAGGGACGTCTTAATTCGGTTAATAAGTCTAACTGATTCACAATGTACGTTATTTATATTCATATAAATAATATATGGAGTTATACATGGGTAACACTGAATAAAGGATGTTTTTCACTGGAGGGGGTTCTGAGTGAGACAGATTATATATATATATATATATATATATATATATATATATATATATATATATATATATATATATATATATATATATTATACATACACACACACCCCAAGGTTGAACCTTAAGTCGTCACAAGAATACTTTGATTCAATTAATTAAAATTGTTACAAACAATAGCATTATACCTGGAATTCGAGTATAACAGACGGTGAACCTGGACAGGCTTTAGGCATTGCCTCTGGTGCCGTGAAGTAAAACTATAGCTGTAGCTCATTAAAATACATTTCATATGAACCGTGTAAAAACAAGAGAAGTACTTGTCCATGGATGCTGCTGATCCTCAATGAATGCGGACAGGTGCCCCAAGGTTGGTCGTACTTTGGGGCCGCATCTAGAAGCGCACCATGCTGTAGGGTGTGTTACTATGCAAGCCATTCCAAGCCTGTCGAGCAGATGCACCGCTTGTGTGGCCTTCAGACAACCGGCTGGGTGCCCAGGATCCAATATTGCGACCGGTCCGAATCTACAGCACACCTGCTTTGCTTTTGCCATTTTTCTGCATTCAGCAGAGTGCACAGGAGCATGTGCTGGGGGGGGTCGTAGTTGTAATGCGTGGCACCTGGTGGCGCCCACCTCCGAAAGTTTATGGTGCAGCATATGAGAAGTTTTGTGCTGGGTCTTAGCGATTTTGTGAGACATACGCGGCCCTGGCTTAAAGTAAAAGGTGCTAGTGGACGGGGCGTAGTCCCTGAGTCACTTGGGGTGTTACTGAATTCTAGGACCTTCAGCGTTACACCATTCCATGAACCGCGGAGGGCCACTTATGAAAATTGGGTCCCAATTTCCATTCTGCGACTGAATAGATCTTAGTCCTTCTCATAGAGCCGAATTGCCAATTCTGTCACTTGGAAGCCCAAGGTGAGAAACATCCCTGTTATTCACTGTTATCTGCCTACAATGTCCAACAGCGATGCAGGGACAGAGCAGGCAGAAGGGAGCCATATGCCACGTGGCCCTCACCTGTCCAAGCCCCCATGTTACACCTAGGGCCCTGCGGCCCACCCCTCTCTGGCCAGCACTCCCAACCACACCCGCCCTTAAAAAAAAAAAAAAAACACATGTCTATTTGTCACCACCCTCAGCATTACAGTCTACACATATTTTACAAAGTCTGTGGTGTCCTACCACCTAGCCAGTTTACCTATTGCATTTACCACCACCACCAACACTCCCCCAAATTTTCGAAAAAATCTTGTCTGCTGCCACACACTCCCACCACTATGTGTCTGACACCCACAACTCCTGAAGCTATGGTCTCTGCTCTCCCTTGGAGCAGAGAGCCAGCGCTGCATTGAAAGGCTGTCTAAGCGCCAGTGGCACAGCAGGGGCACCTAGGGGCCCTTATACAAGTCAGGAAAATACACCGCCAATCCACAGCGCTGCGATACAAGACACCATAATTGGTATGCAGTGGGCATCTAACACACAGCTGGGCACTAATGCCACTGCACTTGGTACATTAATGATAACGCCAGTAGGAAAACTACTCTCACAAATGATCGTGCCCATGCGTTTGCTGGGCACCTGTTAGGGGGATGCTCCAGGACAACCGAAAAGAAGACACCCAAGCTCCGACTCATCCTCCAACTCTCTAGACCAGTGTTTCCCTAGCTGTGGGTCGAGTCCCACTGGTCGCTTGCAAGGCGATTGTTGGGGGGTCCTGAAAGTCTAAGCAATAAACGCAGATGCCTTTTAAGTCTGTATTTATCGCGTCACATTTGCTGAGCTCCAACGACAGAGGTCAAATGGCAGGTTATGTTTTCTGGCAAATTGCAGCTATTTAATTTATTTATTTTTTAACATGGGGATTGGTGTTTACAAACTCTTCTCACTTTGCAGTCAGATAAAGAAAAGGGAATATTGGGACAATCTTGCTGGGATGCAGTGTGTGAAAAGAAAGCCTGTAGGCTGTAAATGAACTGTACATGACGGGGCGCTGCCACGCGATGCTTTCTCGTATCCATAGAAGTTAGACCGGTAGCAAAAGTTTGTCATTCTAAAAAATGGGGCACGGGTCTAAAATTTTTACGGAGCTCTGACCTAGACCATAACATCACAGCAATTAACAGCAAGAGGTTGCCCGAACACCAACCCCTGGCCCACACCTGGGAAAAAGCATGCCTACAGTCATCTGCTGCGTCCCCAAATTGCATAAATCACAGAAACTAACAACTCAAGAAGACCTAACCACTTTAAACACACACAACCTTAGCAAAAGGAATCAATTAATGGCAAACCAACAAGAGACTGAAAGTCATTCACCCACAAGAAAGAGGTGGGAGGCAAGAAACTAGGACAATGAGCAGCACCATATACTACCAGTCCTCTCCGGTGACGGATGTCAAAGTATCACACATCTCTCTCTCATCGACCTCCTATCAGGATGTCCGGTTCTCTTCTCTAACACACATCTGCTTTGCCTCCCTTTGCACAAGTGTGTTGCTGAAAATACACATGTACCGGCCCCATCCAGGTTCTATTCTTTGCATCCCACCCAAAGGCAGATATTTCCACAAGCATGGCAGGGCAGAGTTACAGGCCCACTGTGCACCTCCTGCAGAGAGTGGTTCACTGGGGCTATGGGTAGAAATGGAGCTAAAATGCACACTGGATGAAGGATGGAAAATCTGGGATGTATCACTCCCCCTGCGGAAAGCATTGAAGCCAAAGAAGTAGTTCAGGGTGGCAAAGTTTCCCGGAGTGTGGTACAGTTGTCAGCACTGCCCAATCTCTATAGAGGAAGCATTTTATGTACCTGGAATGCAAAAACACATGGGCGAATCATGGCGTTTTGTTACCCATCTCAACAGCTTGGTTCACTCAGCGCGCAGAGGCTCAGAAGTCGAGCTTAGTTGCGAGGATAGAAACCACATACCAGGATGATCCGGGCACGACAGTGGCTACACACAGCATCATCTCGGGTAGTGCGTCAACAGGCCTGCAGTGGGTTTGGGCCAAACGCACAAACCCCGCTCTGAGACGCTCGCTTCTCTCACTCACGTCGCAGGTCCACTGGTGTAGCGAAAGTTGAGCCCCCTGCAAGGTACCTGTCGGGACCCCCTCCGGACCCATTAAGGAGCCCTCCGGGCAGAGTGTTGTGCTGAGGGGGCCCCCTGTAACTTACCATCTCACACCCCCCCGCCCCCCAACCCAGCACTGCGGCCCTGTGGCGCCTGTCTCACGCCACTGCTGCCTCTGACTAGGGCTGTCTGTTCTCTCTCAATGACGTCACAAGCAGGCAGGTCATGCCAAGACTAAGCTCCCAGAGCCACCCGGCAACACAGACCAGGCTCTCGAAACATGGCCCTGATGTAACGCGTGCATTCCAAGCACACCTGCGGCTCTTACTTTCAATGCCCTTAACCTATGCTCCTCCCCTCACTCCTGCAAGAGCAAAGCTTGAGACAGGCCCAAGGCAGGAACTAGCAAGAAAGGAAAGAAATATGAGCTGCGCAGCGGACTGTTGATTATTAGCAGCTTTTGATGGTCAAATTGGCCCCAGTGCCTCTCCACTGGCTGCAACACTGACAGCCATGCCCATTTTAGCAGCCTGTCAGCATGGTCTGGGATTCCACGTCATAGCAGTTAATACCTAGATCTAGAATCTGCTATACAAGCTACTGGCCCTCAGTGAGAGCCACACAACAGTTAGAATTATAGATGGCTAACTGTTTTATGGGGATGTTCTCCACTGAGTAGTTCCGAGTGACATCAAATAGACAGGATAAGCTGTGATAGGTCTACGATGGCGCTCAGAACCCCGAGGTGAAGAACATCCTTGTAATTCACTTTTTACCCATCTGCAATTTTTTGTTGCATATGCCTTCCCTCCCCCTGAAACTCATCTGCCCCGTTACCAATATACGAAGGGGTAGAGGAGCAATCGGGGAGCCAAGCAACATGTAAACAATGAATAAAAAAGGTATTTAAGTATCTGCCTTCCTGCCACCCATCGCCACTACATTCTGCAAAGCCCACCCAGATCCTCAGCCCTAAATGAAAGAAAATACCTGGCTTCCTGCCGCCAACCTTCTACGCAAAGGAAAGCAGCACTCCTCACTCTCACACTAAGTATAAAGAGCTGGCACTGCACTGATAGCGGCTCTGAAAGAGCGCAGCATCATTTCCCCCTCAATGTAGGTCTGCAAAGGCCAGTAAGGCAATTGGTGCAGGCACACCACTGTCAAAACCCCCTTGTCTCCCTCAGATCTCTGAAGACCTGGAGAGGTGGAAGAAAGTAGATGAGACCGCCAACCACAATTCTGCCACTGCACTCTGGTCGCTGGAGACCCGGGCGAGACGGTGACACAAAGTGCTTTTAATGATTGACATCACAATAATGGATAACCATTGTTGACGTCACTACCATGAATAACCGATCTGGGCCCATTATTCATACCAGGAGCTTCCAACAGAAGCTTTTTTACAACAAAGTTATTATCCCCAATCATATCAACAAGAATAAAAACCATGTACATAGTTGGTGCCGCCCAACCCTCCCAACCCCCTTCCTCCCAATATCAGGAATCTCCTGGTTGTGCAAAGGGAGGGGACATGCAAACCAATACAAACGCTGGCATTATTTCCTAGTTTTTGTTCCTACTATAACCCATAGAAAACACTTCAACTTTGTTCCCAAAGAAAATTCTCAGTAGCAACTTCACACTGCTCAAGTGATTTCCAAAGTTGGACGGTACTCTCCGGTAACGAATATCACACACACTGTCAGTAACGTGCAATCGTACACCTTCAGCAAACAATCTCATCCGATACAAAATGTTTCCATGTTGTCAGTTAAACCAGGAGCAGAAGAGAAATTAAGAACTCAGACAATTAAAAAGTGGTTGCTCTCAAGTCCCTTTATAAAAGCGGAGGGTGCAAGACCCTTTCAATTTACCCCCTTTGAGGGGGGGGAAATCACAACCGTTTTTCTAAGCTTCCCAGATCCAGCAACACCATAAAGGTAATCTTGAACCTACTTCAGGTCTTGAAATATTCATCAATACCCTGTTCTGGAAAGATATTGCACTCAACCTCATGAATGGTCTACCATGCCTACTGAATTTCCCAATAATGTACAAGAAATTTGAGAGAAGTCAAAAATTGCTCGGTTGAAAATAGGCACAAGGCACTATGAACTCGGAAGCGCGGAAGCGCAATTGTTTTCAACACTGGAAACCCTTACAGAGAGGAGTGCTTACTCAAATCAAATCAGCACATAGCTACCCCAATGGAGTTTCCCAGCTCTAGAGATTCTAGGGGCCAGTAAAGCCATTCAAGGAGTCCAAATAGCCAAGTCTTGAGAGATTTCTTAATCTGTGCAAATGAATCACCGTGCACCACCCAGGGTATCTTGCTTTAGCAGAGTGAGGTAATGGTAGATGACTTCTCGCTAGCTCTTCTGTGAGAAGACCCTTACTTGCTGAGTCCATCTGATTGACGCTTATTTGTTATGTGTATCCCCTCCACATAGGAAGTGTATAAAGATAGGCCACTTAAGAATTAATACTCCGTGATGTTTTTCTTTTCAGCTTCTGCAAATCAGTGAAACAAAACTGCTGGTTCCACCTGTTAGACCGGTCATCCTTGGCGTGGTTTTCCCAGCTTTTTTGGCTTCCATCCTCCATGGTTTTGTTGGCCTTTGGACTCTGCACACTTTACCACCACTAACTAGTGCTTAAGTGCTTGCGAGCTCTCTTTTAAACATGGTGAAACTGGCTTACACCCAATTTGCAAATTTAATTTACTTGTAAGTCCCTAGTAAAGTGGTCCTACCTGTAGCCTGGGCCTGTTAAATTAAATGCCTGCAGCATTCTTTGTACTACCCACTTAAATGGCCCATTAAACAGGTCTCAGGCCTGCCACTGCAGCCTGTGCGCGCAGTTTTAAACTTCCATTTTGAACTGGCAAAATAAACCTTTTCACAAACACATGAGTTCCAATACTTTTCTCTCTTTTTACCATGTTTTATTGCCTTCAATTAATACATAGTCCATTTTCTCCAAACAAATAGATTATTCCAAATTTTAACCACAAGTTCAACATATGCCTATGATGGCTTTTCTTCAAACCACAGGGGGATTCACTGTCCTTCATGGCGCAATGAAAACTTATGTGACCCAATGCATTTTGGGCAGCTCGAGCCCTTCTTCAGGTGTAACTACAATAAAATGAAAGGAAACACTTCAGTTCCCAATGTACCTTCCCCAGCTCACATGAACAGTTAGGTAATGCGCACCTCTGCCAATGTAATTAGACTCCTATTTTAATGCATCCATAATAGAGGGACAAAAATAAAAACAACCCGGAAATGTACATACATTAACATCGTGCTAGTAATCTAAGAACTTTGACCTTTTCTTATTGCGGAAAAGCATACTCTGTGTGAACGAACAGTCCCCCCTGTTGAAAACACAACCCCGAGTAAAAAACAAAAACATCCTAAAACACCTCTGTGCCGTGTCATTTCTAAAGCTAATTTCCAGCTCACAACTTTAAATGTGCAGTATACCTTCCATCACGCCACGCTCCATCTTGCCCAAACACCAAAGTGCAACTGTTCCATCAAACGAACGTGAACATCCCAGTTGTACTTAAATTAAACCACGTGACGAAACCATGAAACTAGACGAAATACGATTCCTCTAAGTGCTTTAACTTAAAATTCATCAGCAAGTGAAAATGTAAGTGAAAATGTACACCCATATTTCTGCATCATTTGTCCTAATGAGGCATGATTAACACATAATTAAACAGTGCCATTTCGAATTAATGCTGCATAGATTACATTCATGTTGTTTTTTACGACTTTGCCACATAGTAAGCGTACAGATTTTCTGAAAATACTGAATGTCTCAAAAGTTCATGGAGAGCCAACTCGTGTGCTCAATGCGTCCCAATGTATCAGGAAAGTGAACCTCCGGTGTTATTTTCTCCTCAACGTTTTGCTTTGCAAATGTTTCAACAAAACTTTATCCATGGGGGCCAACTGACCGTTGGACGGAATGGGGTATAACTTCAATCATTCAAATGTTGCAGGATGCACACCTAGTTACTCATGCCAATCAACTTTTAATGCTGCTCAAAGGAGTAGAATATTCGCGTGATACCCTGGAACGTGCTCAGTCCGTGCAAGTGACTTGAACTGAACCATATCTGGGAACCTTGTCAGGACCCCACCCAGGATGCACAGCATTGCCGTGTATTCACCAACAGATGAGTTCCAATACTTTTCTCTTTACCATGTTTTATTGCCTTCAATTAATACGTAGTTCATTTTCTCCAAACAAATAGATTATTCAAAATTTTAACCACGAGTTCAACATATGCCTATTATCGCTTTTCTTCCAACCACAGGGGGATTCACTTTCCTTCATGGCGCGATGAAAATGTATGTGACCCAATGCATTTCGGGCTTAAAAATTATGCATGACTCAGATAATATCCCAACGTTTAATAAAGCTGGTGGCCTATCTTTAATAGACTATACAATAATGTCAAAAAAATTATATAACTTAGTAAGTAGCTATCAGATAGTCCCGAGGATTGAGAGTGACCACAACCCTCAAGTGGCTAAATTTGATTTAGTTTTTGATTGCCTGCCTGAAACTAAAATTCTGAAAACAGCTCCCATAGCTTTTAACCTTAAAAGATTAATATGGAATGAAAAAAATGAGGAAAGTATTTTGGGAGTTCTTACCGGTTTAATACAAGATGTGCAGTCTGCTTATGGTGAAGGGAAACCCATGGTTGAATTGTGGTCACATTTATGCAACAAACTCCTGGCTAAATTTGCTAGGGATAAGCCATCTAGCGGTATATTATTGAACCCTAAGAAACCAGGGTGGTATTCGTTCCACCTATTACAACAAAAAAGAAGACTCAATAAAGCAATTAGATTGCTGTACAGAAATAAAAGCAATGTATCGTTTTTTGAGATATCCCTTAAAATTAGAGAATTAAAACAGGGCTACAAGAAGGAAATTTGGAGAGCAAAGCAAGAGCATTATGAATTGGGAACTGAAATGTGTTTACTTTCATTTTATTGTAGTTACACCTGAACAAGGGCACGAGCTGCCCGAAATGCATTGGGTCATGTAAGTTTTCATTGCGCCATGAAGGAAAGTGAATCCCCCTGTGGTTTGAAGAAAAGCCATCATAGGCATATGTTGAACTTGTGGTTAAAATTTGGAATAATCTACTTGTTTGGAAAAAATGAACTACGTATTAATTGAAGGCAATAAAACATGGTAAAAGCAAAGAGAAAAGTATTGGAACTCATCTGTTGGTGAATACACGGCAATGCTGTGCATCCTGGGTTGGATCCTGACTAGGTTCCAACATATGGCTCAGTTCAAGTCACATGCAGGGACGGAGGACATTCCAGGGTAGCACGCGAAAATTCTACGCCTCTGAGCAGCAATAAAAGTTGATTGACATGAGTAACTAGGTGTGCATCCTACAACATTTGAATGATGAAAATAAAACTTTTCCCATGCCTAAACCTTTTTAATACATACAAGTCACCACTAGGATAGGCCCCGTTATCTGCCTAGCACAAAGCAGCTCCCTTCCATGGCAGGGACTACAATGGCAATGTATGCTTTCTGAGGCCCAAAAATATTTTGGCTTTTAGGCATTTTCTTTTAATATTTAGATGAGAGCTTGGGAGTTCCAAACAATAATGTTTTACAAAAACTATGGAAAAACAAGCATCAGCAAAGAGCAACTGCTGGCAGTCAACACAAGACCTACTGGCTTTGCCACTACTCATTTAACAAAAGTGAAAAGAAATTCCTTGACAGTGGTTTGGGTTACCCGACCTCTCATAATTCCCACAGTAGGGCTGCACCACAAACTGCTCGAAATGCCATGTGAACACATCTATTCAGGACACTGCTGTGTACAGGTCCCCACTTGCTGAAAACATTTTATTAACGAGACGTTGCAGGGTTTCTTCCACTTGCTCCTTGCCAAGATCACCTTTCGCAGTCCCTTCATAGAGAAATATTCGCCAATGTACAGCGGATGAGAAATTACAATATTCAACCCGATCTTAAGTGCGCAACAGAGAGCTCCTTTGTGAAGAACAGGTTTGCACAGCTGCTTGCTAAAGAGCCCTCTGGGCATATTTATTCAACTCTCGTCTCATTCCATTCCAGCCTGTTTCATATAAAGCTTGTCATTAAACGTCAGTGCAATATCAGTGATGCACCTCTGCATCTCTTTGGAGCAAGAATCAGTATCTTTTATAATTTGGTCACAGTCATAACTGACAACAGTGGGCAAGCTATTAGATATAGAAGATGCTCCCTCTTTTAAAACCAAGGCAGAACATGTTTTGAGTCTCGATCAGATAGACCTAGACATGGAAGCCTCTGTCAATAGAGTGGTCAGCTCGGTCATGGACTTGAATTATGGATGCAGCTCTTTTATCCATTACTAATACCAGAAGTCAGTCTCTTCTACAGAATTCCTTTCTAAGCAATATTTCATTCTCTATACAATTGCCACAAAGTCACTAGAGCAATTTAACTTTACAGAGAAGAAAATCTCAAATAAGTCTCAAACTTTAGTCAGAGACAAATGGAACACAAAAATGGGAACATATCAGTTTAACACCTCAGAAAACTTAACTGTGCACAGTCCCTCCATCGACGCAATGTTCCCTGGGCCTTCCGCCCAATAAAAGAGCATAGACCGGAAAAGAACTACCTCGCAAAGGAACCACCTTCCCATCTGGCAGATGGAGAAGAGTTGAATGAGAGGAAGAAAGGGCACAGAAACTCTACCCAATTCTCCTTCCTATATCGTATGCAGATTACCTAATTTTGGATTCCCCAACCACGCAAATTCGCAATACCAAGATTCCTCCAAAATGATAGCAAGTACACACAAAGAAAGAGACACAAGGTGCATCCCGGAAAACAGCTTTTAATATAATACACTTACAATGAATTAAGTTTTGGGCCATAATTTAACTATTACTGGACATCACTTGAATAACCACCCCTACGACTTATGGCTTGAATGTTTAGGATGGCTTAGAGATTACAGCTATTGGACACATTTCACAGTACTTTCCCCAACTCAAATTTTGCCAGGTTATACCTGGAATATTTGTTGGGGCAAGGGGGATAATAGCAATATTCAGAGTTTAACAGCTGGTAACAAGGGAAAACAAACGGTATTACTGTTTTCTATCTCATCTAGAGGGTAGCAATGGGGCAGCTTATAACACACCCTATATTACTATGTGCATGGTGTGGTATTACCACCACAAATAACAAGCATTGGCATAGCCAATAGGTCTCGCCTTCAGGACCTTATAAGTGTTTAACCATGCAGCACATTATCCTGTTAAAAATCCGGCCACACAATTTACACCCTATGATGTTTAAGGGCGCGATCCCTGTGTCATGGACAGAGACATGCTTTGTAATGTACCGTGGTAACACTGGCCTGCAGAAATCAGTGCAGGCTATCAGTCTATGCAGTTCAACCAGTGGAGAGGTCTGTTACAAAAACATTTTCCACTCATGCGGCAAAATGCAGGCGCGTGCAAATGGTGGCAACACATCATACTGCAAGTACATGAGACGGAACATGTGAAGTATTCTAGAAGAATCCCCCACCAGGGACCTGTCGAGAGCTTCCCCCATTGCTTAATGAGCTGACAAGTCACTAGTGGAACACACTCGGCTCAGCTCCTAATTTAGGTGTGTGCCAAACCATCATATTCAGGGCCCCTGGAACTGTGCGGCAGGGTACGGCCAAATTATGTGGCAGGGTTGACTAAATTAAGTGGCAAGAAATGGCAAATTATGTGGCATCGTCCGGCACATTTTCTGATAGGATTAGTTCATTTTTCTGTCTTTGTTTACACTTGTTAACACTGTCTGGGCATAGGTTGCTCCTATTTGGTACCAGCTAAACATTCAGACCCTGATCATACCTTTAACAAAACCAATACACAATTTGTTGGCAGTAAAAGGCCGCAGTTTAACAAACAATTCAATTCTCATGGCCCCCTCGCAGGCGGCATGGCAAAGATTTATTCACGTGAGGTGCTGGCGATGTAGTAAGTAATTTTTTTTTAGTCCAAGTTCCCAAACCCTGTAATGGGCTGACGTAGCTACTGTCCCTTTAAACACCAATTGCCCCTTGCCTTTTTACCCTCAACAGCACATCCACAGCCCCCCACAAACCATTTAGAGCAAGGTGATTAAACATGCCACGTCACCATCCACACAACACCGCACGCAGCGGTGTAATTGGTAATAATGCCGCTCAATGAGGCAGCCTTATTAGGCCGAGCAACAGAGCAGAATGGAAATGATTTTGCGCTACATGAATACATATAATGCGCTAAACTGATATAGTTGGGGCTGCACATCTGCTGAGTGGATTATGACTGTGCAGCACACTGCAGACATTTTATTAGCAGTTTTATGAAGCGCAAACTCGACACGGAGGTAACAGAGCTCTTTACATGAGCACCAGTTGCATTACAGACGAACGCATTCATTTTTAGGCGCGATGGGAGATGAAGTTATTTTTCCAGAATCACAGGATGTATTGAGTCTCAAGCCAGACTCAAACCTGGTCCCCTAGCTTAAAATTTGTCCGCTCTAGCCGTTAAGCCACACATTGCCACTGAGTGGGCAACTTGACTCCTCTCGGCACCTGCCCCACATTCATGTTGGCACCCATCCCCTGAGAGTAAGAATGATAGTAGTTTGCTGTACAAATGTTAGGAACAAGACATGACACCCAGTCACCTAGGATATAACGTTTTGGGCTGAAATGCTGCTGAAATGTGTTTACTGTTGCCCAGGATGAATACAATAGTCTAACACTAACATCAAATTGCAAGCAGAAAGAAGGTTCCGATTTGAGGGCACTCCAGACGTAACACGTGGTGTAAGGGCGCTAGGTTACGGTCAACAGTGCAGCTGCTGTTTGCAGTGGCGCTGTGCCCCCAGAGCGTAAGATCGCAGTGCACCCTGATTCTTTGTCCTTTAATATCCAACTGGAGGAAGAGCAGCCTTTTCCTTGCGTACGGGCTATTGGCGGCCTTGCTACCCGCTGTCTGGGTTAAAGGTCACAGGGTACTTGGAATCGGACTAGGAGGCCATGCCCTCTCATAAGCAGACAGATATGATGTGCCTCTTGATTTTGCTTTTAAAATCAACTAGAAAAATTCTAACTCAGCCGAAAGGAAGGAGAAAATGTCTGGAGCCAAGTAGGCCTGGCATTAGTGGCAATACAGCGATAAACCCATGGCAGCACAGACTATCAGTGTCACATATACGAGCCACGCACTTTGAAACTATTACGCCGGTCCGCCGTTAGTTAAATAAACGGAGGGAAGAGCAAGACGCAGCTAAGAGAACGCATAATGTCTGCTGAGCTTAAACAAAGCACACATGTTTTTAGCAAAATCGCATACAGTTTTAAGAGAGAGTATGTGAGCAGATGTAAACAAACATACAACAGCTCACGCAAAGAGAAAAACAAACCAGCGCAGTCGCGCAGCGACCGCGCTAATTAGAAACATGATCCCGAACAGATGGGGCCCCTGCTCGTAACTGCACGCTGTAAGCCGTGGGAGGATACATTTACTGGGAAAGGTGGGACATGCACCCGCCTTTGCTCAATTGTGTGCCCTCTTTTTGGAAAGACGCACGCAAAGCCCAATAGAATTAATGCTGGGAAAAAAGAAAAAAAAAAAAAACTCACGCACGAGCGTGTTAAAAGTCTTAAGTGATTCCAAGAGGTAGTTTTCCTAGAGCTACGCATGCGCACTGCTCTAGGCTCGACCTAAAGAGGTCAGACAGAATGAGGATCTTAAAGACATGTATGATGGCTCTGGCATTATCGCTATGAAGAGTTAAATGTTTTATCGTTCACACCATAGTTTGCAGTTTCTTGTACATAAGTGAGAAGATGCCCATGGTACCCACTACACACACAGGTGGAATTACAATTCAGTAACTGAGAAGGAATCTCACAACTGATCTGCACATAACCACTTAGTGCCAGGTATAGCACAGAGATGAACCCATGATTTCATTACTTTTGGCACAGGTCTTACCTCGAGACCACAACTTCCCACTTTGTGAGAATAATCAAATTTTTTTTAAGACACACGTATTACACACAATCGGACAAGGGTTTCTTGATAATGACGCCAACTTTGCAGTTTACACAATAACTAAAGCTTTCACGTTTGGGCTTCCGGTGATTACTCGAACGGCATGTAATTGTTTCAAAGACTACATGTTCATCTCAGCTCGAGATTTCATTCGGCCCACAAAATATCTGGGTCCTGTTATGCCTGGGTGTTGATTTGGGCTGACAAGACCAGTCATGCACAAAACCCCAAACTAGAATACTAAAAACTAATGAAAACAATGCAACATGAAAGGACGCACTAAAGACCATTATGAAAGAAATACCGCCAATAACCCAATAATTTCTTCTAAGGCTGTCAGTAATGTTACGATAAAAGTACACAGGAAGCCGTAGGCGTTGAAAGTAGGGGTGCGGAGAGGGCTGCAGGGGCTCCAAAATAACCATGCCGGAGTTCTAAAGGTGAATGAGCAATAAAGAGGTCTTCAAATTTTGTTTTTATTTTGTTGCATTTGCTGCGAGTTGAAATATAGCGGTCACATCAGGCTCCGTCTTCTGAAACATTGCCGTTTATTCTTTTACCATGGAAGCTAGTGATTACTTTGCTTTCTCTGGCTGCGAAGTAAGAGGATTTTTTTTAAAGTGACTTGTGCCACAACCTTTCAGGAGGGGTATAGGGAGTTTGAAAGAAAAGACTGCAGGAAGTGAATTTTTTTGCAACGCACACATTGTAAATACCTGTAAATTAACTGTACAAGTATATGAACAATTACGAAAGCACTAATGAAGCACATTTTTCTTGTAATTCGAAGTGTGATGGAAACAAAGATTTTAATACGATTAAAACAAATCTTGACACGTAAGTGGCCAATTCAATAGGCAATGGACTGCCTGTAAAGGATAGTGTGCAACCACATCATGCTTCAGTAATCTATTTGCAACTGTGTGCTCCAAAATGCACCACAGCTACATGCTGCAAGCTTACCACACTCCTAATGAATGGACGTGGCTCATTTGTTACACTCTGTGTGACAGCTGGATTTTCACAATCCCTATGATTTCAGTGATTTAACATTGATGGCAGCACCTCCAGTCTGAAAATTGTTCCAGCACCACTGCTGGGAGCAGCAGAGTCTTAGAAACCCACCGTATTAGTCTTAATTTAGCATAAAGCTACAAAACCAGGGTCGGATTGGTAAGGTGGGCACTCGGGAAATGGCCAAAGGGCCGGTAGCCGAGTTCTAGCTGTGGGCTGCTTTTTGCGCAGCCTGGGGGCTGTCGGTGCTGTCAGGATGCCGCCAGCGACTGAGTGGCCTTTCTAGAGGCAGATGGGCGGGGGTATCACTCCCTTTCTCTCACTGGGCCGGCCCATTAATGTATGCCGATTGAGCGGGGGCAGGGTGACTGAGCAGCAGCGGTCTCTCTTGCATTCATAGGTGGCCCAGCAGTGTGCCCAGCAGTGTGCACTAATCTGTGCCTTTTTTTCTATCTAAGTGAAGTTAATAAAACATGCTCATAAAACTTCACTGAAGCAGTGTTTTGCGGAAAGGCAATAAGCAAATGTGGGCCTTTTTTTTCTTGGTGTGCCTGGGCCGATTTTTGATCCCAATCCAACCCTGTGCAAAACATGTGCGGATGCTGGATGTCTTTGCTACTTTACGTCTGTTGCTACACATTGCGAGTAGGCGGTACACAGAGGCGAATACTTCATATGCAGGGGTCATTTTCACACCCACACTAAGAGCTAAAGTGGCAGCAAAAGCAATGACGCATTAGGGCAGCGACCGCTGTGAGTTTGCAGCCTGATCGCTCTGGCATGAACAGTCATTGATCGATGGGACGAGTTTGTGGCGGGGACAGGGTCTGTAATAGCGTCACTAAAACGCTTACCAATCGGATAAAAAAATATAACTGTTTAAAAACAGAGACTGCTTCTGGTGGTTTGAAAGGGGACCAGATAAGAACTTGAGAAACCGCATGCCATTTCAACTATGTGGATTGGCTACCTTACAACCAGAGTTGGTCCACGTATCTACACTTATCTGACTGGCTACTGGACAGCCATTCAGACTAGACTTGGCCAGCAGGTGCCTAACTACACTGTTTTGCATGTAAAGGAGGAAGGAAAATAACTCAAGTGGTGTGTTTTTTTTTTAAAACAAATTTTAAGTTTATCCTCAGAATCTCTCCAAGTCCTACCTTCAAATCTGTCGACTGGATTCCACTAAATGCCAGAATCAAATTCAAGCTTGTTAACACCATCCTCAACGTTTGCTGGGGAAAAGGTTCAGAATATCTGTAAAACACATGTTTTTTGCTTGAAATTCCTCCTTCAGGCCATTAAAAACATGAAGAAACATAACTTTGAAAGGGGGAAACAGAAAAGATGGGATACGAGAGGAAGGGAAATGAGGAAAAAGCAAAACACAGAAGGTGTTCTGCTTTTTCTTTGCAGCAAAAGGCCCTCGTCTTTCCAGAAGCAGCTGGGCGGAGGCATCACTTTACACTCTTTCAATAGCGCTCACCAGGTATAGAGTATTTTATTTGTATGATTGGATGTTGGTATGTTTCACTTATTTTCAGTAGTATCTTTTGCTAACATCATTCAGGTTTAAGTTTGTGTTGAAGGAAGGCTGCTTCTCCTCTGCCACACAGACATTTCTTCATCAGTGATCGTTCTCTTCTAATTCTATTACAAGGCATCGTTACGGGCCAGACCCAGATCCCCCTTTCTTTAGAATTTGCAATCTTTGAGATGTAGGGCCGCTGGCCTCATTCCCATTCAGTATTGCCTTCCAGGAGATCATTACTCGTTGCATCTAAACCGGTTTACTTTCTATTGTGTTTGTGGCCGGTGCCAGCCATAGCCGTTTTGGTATACTTGGTAAAAATTCCCCAATCACTCCCAGTCAAATATCACTCCCTCCCTTTTTGGGGGGCAATCAGAGTAATTAAATATGCTGTGAGTATTTTTTTTTTTTAAAAAGGTAATCGTTTTGTTGATACGGAGGAATGAGCGAGAAAACAAATCCCATAAAAAAGCATTGGCTTAGCCAATATGTCTAGCTTTTCACATAGCTGCAGTTCTGAAGTCATTTCTAGCGGTCATGCTCCGATTATCTGGTGGTGTACCAAAAGATCCAGAAAGTGGGTGCTAACTGCTAGTTAGAGCCCTTTGATTTATTCTGCTTATTGGCCAGCACAGTCTGAATCTTCTGTTCTGTATTCTGATATATAACATGGTGGTGATGTTACGATTTAAACACAGTAGTAGCCACTCCTACTACGAAGTGGTGGGGCATGGGGAGTGGGGGGACACAGGAAAAAACCAAGTATAAATAAAAATAAAAAAAACCGCCTCACTCCCAATCCTCGCTCACACTGCGTAGGCTCCCAGCTTCCAATACCAGCACTGCTCATATGCTGGGAAGAGGATTGGTCTGAGCGCCTCGGTGATCAGATAGACTGGGAGCCTGTGGTGGTTTCTTCACCCAGCTGTACAACGCCGCTAGGTGGAGAAAGGCTAAGTGCGCATGACAGTTTGGCCAGCCCAAGACGGCCGGCCAAACGGTCATGAGCACTTGCCCGCCAGTCCACACTCCTCCCTAGTGCTGGAGCATCACGATAGGAGGCCACGCCCCTCCCTCTGCTCGCAGCCTGTAGGCCTAAAAATAAAATGATCAAAAAATGTTTTATTATAATTTTATTTTTGCCCTTTGCCTCTGCTGGTTTTCAGCAGGAGGGGTGACGCCCCTCCGAAATAACGGAGGAGCCACCCCCCTTTAAACACAAGCCGTTGTCAGGTGGTTCTGGGGCATTTCTTTGTCATTGCACTCAACAACTTACAGGGGTGTGTTTAATCTAGCTCACGCCACAATACAGAAGGTTGTCACTGCAACACGTGGCGCCTGTGCTGCCTACAGGTGTTATTATTTATCATTTGCTGCGTTTAGTGTATGTATGGAGTGTTGCTTGGACAGTGTCGTTGTCTGGCTTCCGTCATCCTGACCCGTCACTCCAGTTGATTCCTACGCTACGCAGCTATCTAGACAGCTATTCTAACAGAATTGTTTACCTTTATGAAAGCCAAGTGACGGATAAATGGCATCTAATCTTCAAATGACAACATACAGGATAGAAGGGTTTTTGTCTTGTTGAACGTGTTCCATGGTAAAGCAAATCAGGGTCTATAGCAAATGTGAGCAAATACTGTCCTCTTCAGTCAACAGCAGCAAACTGAACACAAAAGGACCGCTTTGTGGAACAACAAGCGAAGATTAGCTTTGCTTCGCTGATGTAGGCGTTGTTGCTTATAATTTTCAATTTAAACTTATGTTTTCCTCATAAAATACCTTGTAGCAATAACTTGTACATTGGAACACAGAGCAGCACAATAACTAATATCTTGATTTTCAGACATGAGATTCTTCTAAACCTTATACTAAGTGGTGTGGATTAACTCAATAGTGATTCCCATCACCCACACAAGTGTGGCTTGCTTCAACATATGGGAACCTAGAACTATCAGTAAACCACTTGTATGTAAATCGTGGTTACAGAGGAGTCCCAGAATTGATGGCCATATCATTTGTATGAAAGCAGCCTGTATAGTTTCAATGGGGTGATGTTTGCAGTGCCTGTAGTGATGTGAAAATCAAAAAGTGATGTTAAAATTGGCTATCAAGGCCCAAAATTGTTTTAATGAGGCGCTGCCGTGATACCAAAGTAAAAACAGTGCTTATACAGCTCGAAATAATAGCTGTAAGAAAACAGGTCTACATGTTTCAGCCCATGGATATTCGAATCCGGGCTTTCGTCAGGACCATGGGATAAGCTACTGCAAAGGTGTCTTGAATATTTTAACAAACACAGATTGGTATACAAATTTGTAATAATACAACCTGACCACTTCTGTGAATCCCGGAGAAATTGGGCATGTTAGAATACATTATTAGTATTGTGCATTGATGGTAAAAATTTCCTATGTGCGTATTTAATCTTTATGTGACTATGTAAACTCCTGAATTGGACTTTTTGCAGCCATTTTGTTTTAATTGTTTCTAGGTTTCTTTTTTGGAAATCACTATCTGCCCAATTTCTCCGGGATTCACAGAAGTGGTCAGGTTGTATTATTACAAATTTGTATACCAATCTGTGTTTGTTAAAATATTCAAGACACCTTTGCAATAGCTTATCCCATGGTCCTGACAAAAGCCCGGATTCGAATATCCATGGGCTGAAACATGTAGACCTGTTTTCTTACAGCTATTATTTCGAGCTGTATAAGCACTGTTTCTACTTTGGTATCACGGCAGCGCCTCATTAAAACAATTTTGGGCCTTGACAGCCAATTTTAACATCACTTTTTGATTTTCACATCACTACAGGCACTGCAAACATCACCCCATTGAAACTATACAGGCTGCTTTCATACAAATGATATGGCCATCAATTCTGGGACTCATCTGTAACCACGATTTACATACAAGTGGTTTACTGATAGTACTAGGTTCCCAGATGATGAAGCAAGCCACACTTGTTGTGTGGGTGATGGGAATCACGATTGAGTTAATCCACACCACTTAGTATAACTTAGAAACTCTGCAACTAGTCCTTTCTGTTTTCATTGTCACAGTGGGATTACTCTTGAGACTTACAGTTTGATTCGTTGTATTATATGTTGATTTGGGGATAAAAACAGTTTAAGTCTATAAATTCAATCCCTTGGACCCCCACTCTGTTAGAGATTTGTATATTTTCTATTCTTCTAAACCTGCCACGCCACTTTTAAGTCAGTGTACATTTAATGAGTGATTAAGGTAGGATTACAACAGCATGCCATTTTGTTGGGACATCGCTTGAATGGAGTACAATTCAAGAAGGAACTGATCAATTGCGGATAAATATCCACTTTTGTTACCCCATTATTCCTGATAATTCGTTCGCCAGCGTCTTGTTCAAAGCAGGGTTCCACAGGGACATGTTTGATAGGCAACATGGCGGACGGGCCCCTGTGAGACTCAAACCTACATCCCAATCTGTCTGGCATTGCCCTGTTGCAAACCTACCATCGACATCCAACAATGAATGAATACAACGCTGACACTGACCGAAGGGTCTCGTACGGACTGTCCCGCTAAGGGTCTGTATACTGATGCCATTACCCGGAGAGCCTGAGACCCAAGAGCTATGGCAGCAGCTTGACGCAGCCAACTTCAACTAGTTTTGGGAGAGTGCCCTGATGGACAGACTGCCACCGCGTGCCCCCAGCTATGCTTCATTGCTCAATTCCTCAATTATATACACTAAGATGGTGCCCTAAAAATGGCCTACGAGCGGAGAAATGTCAACTTCGAGTCTATTTGCATCATGTTCTTCATGGGCTATACCAAACTGGTACAAGAACAGAGGAAGTTCTTTAAACAGATAAAGCAGAGAACGAGGGCAAATGAGGCCGCATATATGCTCCTGCACCTGGTCATACTCAAGGTAACACACATCTCCAAGATCCTGTTCTTTGATGCCTAGGACTCAGCCTGGGCATGAGCTGCGCAAAGGAAAGACATGTTGGCATTATAGGTCCAACATGACCACAGTGAGAAGGCTCAGGAACAGGAATAAGGCAACATGATCAGCAGAGAACGCGTCAAATGGGGGAGTTGACAGAGGAGATCCTGGTAGGAGCAACTCGAACTCACACCAGAAACATACACTAACACTACACTAGGTCGGCGGTCTGCCCTGAATAAGCAGGTTCTGTAAGACATGCACAACTCTCACCCTTCACAACATGGTGAATGGCAGACTACACCCTACTTGGCTCCCTTTGGCGAAATGCATCACTAAAATTGTAACCAATATGCGTCCAATATTTTATAGGGGGATGTTTTAGCCGTTAACTGCTTTCCCTTTACAGGGACTGTGGAGCTTTTGAGGGGGGGGGGGGGGGGAGAAGAGGTTGGGAGGGGGCAGTCCATAGTTATTAATTCAAGCATTCCATCCATCATTTACTGCCACTGAACACAGGGTACCTTGTTGGGTGTTTGGGAAGTATACATTTCTGCTGGTCATACTCTCGGTCTTGTGATTGTAACTGAAGCTTGAGCAACCCTTTCCACCATACAAAACAGAAAACTGTTGATTTTGTTGTCCCTTGTTCTCCAGTAGAAATCTTCATTTGGTTAGTTAATTAAAACTATTCCTTTCTCACAGGACGCACATAGAGCATCTGACTGCCTCCCTTCACCTCCGCACACAAAGGCATCTTATGCGGAGTGCCACAAGGATCATCCCTCAGCCACACCCTGTTCAACATCTACACGACCCCCCTCACAAACATTGTCCGATCCCATGCACTCTAACATAATCTCTTACGCAGATGATACTCAACTGATCCTCTTGCTCACTGAGTACCACTCCAAAGGCAAAACCAACTTTGGCAATGCCATGAGCAATGCAGTCAAATGGATGAGCGACAACTGCCTCCAACTGAACTTTGACGAAACCAGAGTGCTGATCTTTGGGAAGAACACCTCCGCATGGGACCACAGCTGGTGGCTTGCAGAACTCAGACCCACACCAATCGACCACACACGCAATCTTGTCATCCTCGACAGCCAACTGACCATGAAACGACAAGTTAACGCATTTGCCTCCTCCTGCTTCCACACACTATGCATACTTCGCAGAATCTTCAGATGGATCCCAACCAACCCCTGAAAGACCATCACCCAGGCCCTCATCACCAACCGCCTCAACTACGGCAACGTCCTTTATGCCGGCATCTCCACCCAGCTCCACAGAAGACTCCAGACCATACAGAACGCTGCAGTCAGACTCATCTTGAACCTCGCCAAACAAAGATGCATCGCCCCCCCCCCCCACCCTCCACTGGCTCCCCATACAGAAAAGATGCCAGTTCAAGATCATCACAAACGCCTACAAAACCCTAAATGACCTAGGACCTGCCTACAACCACCAACCAAACTTTCACCAACCTGCTAGACACCTGCGCTCTTCTTCATTCGGCCTCACACACTACCTGCAAGCGTCGCAGCGGTGGCCACTCCTTATCCTACATCACTGCCAACACCTGGAACAACCTTCCCCTCCTTCTCCGTACAGACCCCACACATGCAGACTTCAGAAAGAGACTCAAGACCTGGCTCTTCGGAGGAGACACAGTGCCCAGATACGCCTAGGGATGACAGCGTTGCACTTTACAAATGCTGTTCGATTCCAAATCATCAAAAAAGTTCATTGTACGATTATGGTAACTGTAGGAATACATTAAAAAAACCTTCATAAAATGAATCAAAAGAATCAATACAAGATGCTAGCGCTCTCTACGCTAGAAAACCTGAAGCTATAATTGTAAAACAGATATGTAACCCAAGTAGGCAGTGTTACCTAGCTGAGTACTGGTGCAATTCCATCGGTGTCAGACACTCAAAATTATTGATCCTTAATAAGTACTTTAAACTATGGCGGATTGGTATATTTAAAATCTCAGTCAATACGTAATTTACATTGACTTGGTATCTCATTTGTTTGCCTTTTTAATTCATTGGCAATCTAAGTGGTCTTAATAGTCTAGCGGTTAGAGCCAACATCCTCTGCACATTAACCATCTTATAACTGTTCTTCTATTTGGGGATTGCATCTACATTTTTATCCATAAGTTTAACTAATCTCGCCGTTAGCCCTTGAAAACAATGCGATATGGCATGTCGACAGGAACATATACTTAATTCATGAAATAAAGACTAGAGCAATGTGAGGGCTTCGCATGCGCATAGAGCCCGTGCCAATGGGTCTTTGCAGTAAGTACAAAAGCGTAAAGCTTTGCTGGCTCCTGTATATTTTCAAGTTTGTACACTTTCGACAACATAAAATTGGCCCAAACGCAGTCTTAAAAATTCAAGTTTACGTTCCCAGGATATGGGCATCATTAAAAATTCATGTGGTGCCAATTTAACATAGGTGGCTACAGTAAACTGATTATGTTGTTTCACCAGCAAAATCCGTGGATACTTTTGACTTTATCATTTTAGCTAAAAGATATTAAAATATCATATGAGATATGAGGAGGCCATAGTGGGATCCTACCTAATTAACGGAGAGTATACTTAATCTCTCTGGCCTAAGGGGGGGACTTAAAGCAAATGAGTTCTTGGCCGAGTCAGTATTTAAAAGTGCCTTTATTTGCTTTGAAAAATTGTAAACCAAAATTTCAACAATGTGTGTTCTTTCGCACAGATGTCCTGACATCTACCACCTTGATAAAACTTGGATCTGGTTTAAGAACCCTTTGTCCATGCGTCTACGGAGGCCCCCACCACCACAATAGTCAGTCTTTCAAGTCCTGGTGTAACCCCACTCCACCAGAGTGAGCCCTTGAGGGTGTCTAGCGTCCCCATTCAATTTATCACAGCACTACTATATTCTGAAAATACCCAAGTATCGAGTTTCGTTTAAGAACTCATGACAACAACGTTACTAATCATTTAGAGGGCCAACGAAAAAGCTCTGTTCTGGCAGCCTCTTAAAAAAACAAATATTTAAATTCAAACTCAGAAATAGAGCATTAGATCCAGAGCCACTTATTAAAAACGTGCAACGTCTCAAACGAAACTTCTAATTTAAGCAGCAGGCGGTCTTAAGCAGCAAAACCTGTAAGTGATTCCATGTGTCTAAAGACATTCCTTTTCACCAGTTTAATATTTCCCAATTAATCCATCCAGTATTCAAATTTAACACACTATACTCTGCAGGCGCTAGGAACAGTGTGGTTGTTCAATAGATGAGTACAGCGAGCTCTAGGAGAAGCGTGTGGAGACTGCTTGGAACGAGAAAAGCGCGTGTGTAAATTGATGGATCAGATCTACAAGTTTGTGAACTGGCACGAGGTCCCATTTAATCTGTATACTGGTAGTTTTCCGACAAACTGTTCCTAGAAGTGATCATTTTGCTCCCTGAAAGGGAGCAGGAATTTTGGCCAGCATTTAAGAGGTTGGCAGTACTACTTCTGTAGGAGAGCCTGGCGCAGATAAACAAGAGGATTAGATTAATCCCCCACCCAAGGAGGTGAAATCGGTCCAGCACAAGAAGAATAGCTTGTTCATGAAAGGAAGAGAAAGGGAACGAGACACATCGTCTCGTCTGGTGGATAAACACACATTAGATGACGGATTCAATCTTACACGCTTCCATGCCGGAGCTCCATAAAGCACCAGATTTGTTCGTACTATTAATTAAACACCCCATCAATATCCAGAGTCCCTAAACAATTCAAATGTGGAATTATCAAACAAGGCGTTCCTAGCGGTGGGGAGGCTGCCAAGGTCACCACCAGGCATTTGTGTGGTGTGGTGTAGCCCAGGTGACATGGACGGGCCATCTGGAGGTCTGGGTGTGAGGGTGGGGCTGGTGGCTTGCTAAACACCGGCGCACACATGAAGGCTTCATTTATTTGCCTTTACCTGGGCATCTGAGGGCTGCCAGGTTTTTTTTTTTTTTTTAAAGGCTAACATTGAGGGCTTCTGTTGAAAAACATTTGCTGATGGTGGACAAGCTTGCAGATGTGGATTGTTGTACTGAGGTTGGTGACACGTTGGATCGCGTCACAGGATGGTTGGCTTGGACACTCAGTGGATTGGTCAGTTTGGAGGGTGGCGCTGAATGTGTACAGTGACGAATGTGGAGGACAAAGGACTGGAAAGCATTGTAGAGTGAAGAGGGCTTATGTGCTGTGATTTGAGGGTGGACTGTTGCAAGGAAAGGATATTGTATTAGTGAGGAAGGATGGCTTAAAGGTGTTGCCAGTGATTGGTTAATTATTATATAACCACTGATCTGTCCCATTAAAGTGACCTTTTAAACACTATACCAGTGTCTGTTGTGGTTACACCGTATAGTCGTTGATAGTCCTGCCATTTAAAATACATAAATGCATAGATCCATACTCACTAGTTTTTTTTTATTCCTAATCCGCACACACTTGTTTAAGAGTTCAGATTGTAAATCTCAATACCAATTATTGATCGGTAACCAAACTAGAACGAAGATCGTGAGTTTGTTTGGGCTATTAATGAATCGGTTGCTTTGTGGAAACTATTCTTACCCCCCCCCCTCTGCTTTTATCAAGAAAGTAATTTTTGTGTATTGAAGAGGATTACATGCTGAAGACCTGGGTTACTAATTCTTTTCTCTGGATTAAGGATAGTACAGGGACTGTCTTTGGCCTTGGCAAAACATTTTGTGTTCACTTAATCAGACCCCGAGTTAATAATAAAGGTTTTCCTTTTGCCAGACCTTTGGTTTTTCACTGATCGAACCTCGGAGCAGTGAAACACCAGGTTTCAAAGCCTGTGCGCTAGTAGATGCAAAGCCTGAAACTAAATCCCACGGACTCAGCTGAACGCTGTAGAAACACCAGCAACCTTGTAAATTCACCCGGCCTATCTGTGCCCTAATAGTACCAGTGCTGCACTTGCTTTACTCAAAGAAACTGAATCTTTTAGTGACTTTAACCAAAACTGAACACTGTATGTGGTTAGAGTGTGCAGCACATACCGGAAGAATCTAATTTCAAGGTACAGGGGAGGAGAGGAAGAGGCAGGGGAGGGAGAAGGGTGTGGCATGCGTGGAGAGAAAAGAGTACACGAGGGAACCTTACAAACCGATCAGATTATTAGGTACCCGGAGAGAGTAGGTTTACCAGATGTCTTTTTCAGGTTGGCTTCAAAAGACTGGAGATAGCGGATTTTTACGTTTGAGAGACAGTTAGTTCTGTACTTTAGTACCTACTGTAGTAAATCATTTCCGATCAATTTTTTTTCTTCTTTTGGTGACAGAGAATATACTGACTGTTGGAGTGTAGGTTCTATCGCATCTTGGTAAGAGTAAATACATCTATGAGTTATTTGGGGCTTTTAGGGAGTGTTGCGTTCCAGATCATGCAAAGGTTTTTTTAAAAATATGATTTGTTGCTTGATGGGCAGCCCATTAAACTAGGCAGTGCTTAATTTGTGACCGTTTGTTTCCGGTGCTGGGCACCACCACTTAATTGTTAACGGCAGCACTTATGCCAGTCTACCACTTGGTGGCGCTGTGACTAATTTAGAGAAGAAGAGAACAGTTCACAAATTCAACACGACAAATTTAAAAAACGACAAATCCCGCTACCGAGAGGCATCTCTGATCACTCCCCGGTGTGGATTGATCTCACCTATCACAAAACACAGTAACGCAATACCAAAGTTCTTAATCCATGGCTCCACATAGTCCTGGACATCAGAGAGAACCTGCTTACGCAGACAGACCACTACTTTACCGACAATGTTGGCTCAGTAGACTCGGGGCAAACGAAATGGGAGGCATATAAAGCGGTGAAAAAAGGGCAGGCACTGACGCTAAAAGTGGAATATGTACGATAGCAAAACCAGCGTCTGACACCATTTGAGAGCAAACTCCAGCAGCTAGAGGTTCAGCACAACTTCTCACCCACTGAAGCCAACTCGCACCATCTAACAATTAAGCAGTTAGAATATAAAACCTTGGCGAGAGAGAAAACTCAGGCTAGACTATTACACACACGGCATAAGGTATACAAACTGGGAGACAGGACGGGGAACATGCTGGCTTGGCTGGAGAGGAGGGAACAAGGAGAACACTGGGTACCAACATTGAACATTAGGGGGACAGGACAGATTTCAGATCCACAAGACATTGCGGAGGCATTTGCAGACCATCTAGAAGCAGTGTATACCTCCTCCACTACATATACTGCTGAGGACTCCCGACAATTGTTGGCAGATATGTGCCTACCTACCTTGTCGGATGAAGAAAGCAAAGCAATGGAGGCTGATGTTACTGATTAAGAAATCGGCACAGCAATCAATGCTATGCAATCAGGGAAAGCAATGGGCCCAATGGGGTTCCCATTGAATTACTTAAATCCATGGTCCTGTGAGTGGTGTCTCACCTCAAAACTATGTATAATGAAAGCTATGAGAAAGGCATCCTGCCGGAAGACCAACGTAGTTATCCAAAAGCCCAGGAAGCCAGCTGACTACAGCGGCTCATATCGGCCGATTACCTTAATTAACGTTGAGGCTAAAGTTTTAGCAAAGCTCTTGGCACTAGTCTGGTGTTGATAATCCCCTCCCTGGTCCATGCAGATCAATCAGGCTTTATGCCTGGGCGCAACACAGCACTGAAAATTCGCCACATTAAGGGGCCAAGCAAAGGTAAACAACCGCACATCTAGGATATTTACGTTAAGTAGAGGCACTAGACAAGGCTGCCCGCTATCTCCCTTACTTTTCACCCTAATGCTGGAGCCACTGGCATCCTGGGTGAGGCGAGATGTAGTACTCTGCGGGATGAATTGGGAAGAAGGGAATGAGGACAGGATATCGCTGTAGACTCTTAAATATATTTACGAACTTCAGCAAATATGTTGGCTATGCCATCAACTGGACTAAATCAATGCGGTTTGTTCTACAGGGCCCAGTTCCCAAACTTCCCCAGGGTTGTGAGATTGAGATAGCCCCTAACGGGTTTCGCTATCTTGGGATTTTTATAACTCCAGACCCCCAGCTCTTTCATGACAGGAACCTGGCTGTCCCATTAGGAAGACTCTGCAACAATGTTAAACACTGGAGATCACTGCCGCTCTCGCTGATGGGCCGAGCTGCCCTGTTCAAGATGCTGGCCCTCCCACGATTCTTGTATATCCTTCAAAATTGCCATCAGATTCCCGACTCGTATTTTAGCAACTTTGAAGGTGAGGTCCGCTCGCTATTATGGAGTGGGGGTACGCCTCGTATAGCACTTCACAAATTGACTAAAGGGTGGTACGACGGGGTGATTGCACTTCTAGATATACGACTTTATCATTGGGCCTCACAATTAGTAGTAATAAACCACTGCCTATATCGGTCACCGACCGACCCAGCATACACGTTGGACAGATACCAAATGGGAGGGGAGGGGTGCTTAGGAGCCTTGAACACGAAGATCCGGAAAGGGAGATATCTGGGAAATTTGGCATCAAGCAACTAAACGTCTAGGCTGGGCCGGAGTATTGACCCAGGCCACACCCTTGTGGTCGTCCCAAAAATTGGGGTTACTATGTTTTCAATTGGGATTTGATAAATGGGACATAATCGGACTATCCACTGTAGACCATTTAGTCAAGAAGGGCAAAATCCTTACATTTAGAGAATCACAAAAGACATATGACTTGGCACAAGGGGAGATTTTTTTGCTATCTGCAGATCCATCATGCACTCCGGGAGGCACTCCCAAACATAAGTAATCTGCCAGAGTCACCCCCCTTAGAAGATCGATTGCTTGCTGAGCCCATTCCAAACAAAACTATTTCACTTACATACCGCAAATTGTACAATAATTTGCCAGATCCCCTCCGAAGTCTCCGAGATAAATGGCAAGCTGACATCGGCAATATTGAAGATGAGTACTGGCAAACTGCACTGATGTCCCCAAGAGAAGCAGCCATAAATAACAGTTTCCAACTGATCTAATTAAAAATATTACATAGAGAATACCTCACCGGGGGTCACTTTAGTCAAAATAGGAACGAGACAGGACAAATTATGTCTGCACGGCTGTCATCAAGAGGCATTCTTTTATCACATAATATGGGACTGTCCTCACATACGGCCCCTATGGGACAGGGCAACGACAAATGCAGGACGCACTGGGGAAACAAATAAACCTAACACCACATATGGGGCTCCTTAACATTTGGGAGGCCACTGATCTTACAGAAGCGGAGCAGTAACTCGCCACCCTAGGGTACACTTTAGTCAAAAGAACAATTGCCATGAAAAGGGGGGCAGCGGAGGTACCATCACTAAGGAGTTGGGTGGCGGAAAGGGACAACTGTATGATAGCAGAAAAAACCATATGTAAATCCAGGGGCTGTCCTAAAATATGGGACAAAAAAAATGGAGCGAGTGGAGTCTACATTTGCAGTCTGCAGTCGAGTGGAGTCTACATAGAGGGGACTTGTTTGTCCCCCACGGTGGAAATGGAAATGTCGAGAAATGGAAGACACTCACTGATAACATCTGACTGAGTCATTGTGCATGGTTATATAATAAATAATTGTTACCATTAAGTTGAAATGTATGAATACCAATACATGTGACTATTTGACTGCAATGTATAAATACTAATACATGTGACTATTTGATTAAAATCAAAAATATTTACACACACACACACACACACACACACACATCCCTGCTTCCCAAACCATTCCTATAGCTTTGGGGGCCTGGAATAGTCTGAATTATCACACTTATAGGAATGTGATGATTAGTAGTTGTGTGCGTACTGTCGTGGTCAGCGCTGGCAGGGGCAATGAGTTCTGCAATCTGCAGAGGACTCCTGAGGAGGGTCCTGGCACTTATTTTTCATTTTTACAAATTAAGCACTGCTAGGATGATAGGCGGATAGGTGATCATGTTTTTCCCACCTTAGCTGGGTCTGTTTGGAGCCATTGCAGTTTTGTCTTTAATGGAGCGCTGAGGAAGACAGATGCACATTGAAGCACTCTAGATAGAATGAGGGCTTAAATATTAGGCTTTGTTGCTATATTCAGAGTAATGGGCAGATTTTGGAAATGCTGTACAGGATATAATGGACATTTTTAGTGATTGCTTGGGCGTCGGGGGTGAGGAGGAGTTCAGGGTCCAAGATAAAACTCAGATTCTAAGCTGGTTTTATAGCAGTAGGTTAGGGTTCGAGATCACATAGCCAGTCGAAAGGGAGCACACAAGTTTTTTTTGCGCCAAATGTTGAAGTTTTATCCAACCAAGTTTTTGTGGCTAACCAGCACTGGCCCATGGTTAGGATGACCTGACTGTTTTCATGGAGGTCAGGTAGAATTGGATTATCGCCAGCATGCAGTTAGAACTTTAGGCCAAAGAGGTGAACAGATCAGCCAAAGCATGCATGGAAGGGTTGAAAAGTGAAAGTAAGATCCTATGGCTGTCACCGGTTCAGTCGCCACCTCCACAAATTATGGATCTTGAATTTGAGGGCACACTTATGAGACCGAAGCCCTGGCTCAAACTTGCAAGATGCAATTATAAAACCTGCAGTGTCCTGTGTGCGTATTCAGAAAGCAGCCAGAAATCCCTGGAGGCGTAGACGTGTGGACGCTCACCGACATATCGGACTGCTTGTCCTTACTCACAAAAGCATCCAGTTGTGGAAAATTACAACTTTAATAGATTTCCATGAGACCCAGTTAACCCTGAACCTACATCAGGCTGTGCAAGTTAAGGGTTCAATTGCATTTTGGACCTCCGTCAACATTCCCTCCCCACAACAAACAAAACATTTCCCTTCTGGAGAAACGACTTCCTCTAGGCATCCATTAAATGTGGAAGTGTTCCATTTATCCTTGTAAACAAACATTTCAGAATGTTTAAAGGTACAGAAAAAATGGAGGCAACAATTCTGAATAACCACAACTTTGCCCATTTGTGGACGGTTCAAAAAGCATCTGTAACTAACACAACCCTCTCCATCCCATCGGCCACCAATACTCTCTTGCTCAAAGGGGAAAGTCCAGCCATATTGGCGGACGCTTCTGCAGGAGCATGCGAATTTCTGCAAAGTGATGCTAATTATGTGAAACAGGGTTCCTGTTTAGCGTGTAGAAATCCAATTTTTATGCTTGTTGGCAACACTTATTGACTTTAGAAAGGCTGTAAATCCGGTTCTTGATGACCAATCCCATCCAGGAATGTTTAAAAACTTTGATGTGCTTTTCCACATGCAAGGGCTGATTGCGCTTGGGCCTAGTGATATTTTTCAGGGAGGCGGTATGAGGCTAAGAGGCAGCATACTGTCACCCCCGGTTAGAAGTAAATTACACCCAATATCTGCTCCTTTGTTGGTACACAGGGATTCCTAGTACAGGGCCTGTGAAAAAGAGCTTGGTAATTTTGGCCCGCCCAATAGCAAGAGGCAGGGGAAGAATTTCCTGCCAGAATCTGTGTTTTTAGCCCCTCTGGTAATTCAGACATACTTACTCATAATCAGCCCCTCATTTGTCAAAAGCAAACATTTTCATATCCACTACCACTATGCCTGGTGTATTGTTAAGGTGTCTTCTGCCCAAGCAGTGTGTGAAAAGTATGTCAATGCACACTGTGTGCTTGGTTGTGTAGACAGCCCCATCACCTTTACTGCAAATGACTGTCTTTTCCAGATCGATCTTTTCACAGAGGCCGATTTGTCCCTTTCCTACAGACCAGATGACACGATCCTCCTACGTCCCAGCTAGAATACATTAGAAGTGGAGGCAGAGGAAGTCACTGGGTCCTGTCCAGGCGAGGGGCTTCTTAGATGAAATGCTTCCATAATTAGCAATGGCGTGAAAACCCCAGAAAGAGGCCTAAAACAATTAAATGCACCTAAAAATATGTTTATGTTTTGCTGGATGCCGCATGGCATCTGTTAAAACAGCATGTGCCTTTCTCATTCCCACAAGTTAGGACGCAGAACATAATGTGCTCCATTTTTTTACATAATGAAAAGCACTTGCATGAAAGATGATATTACAATCGTTGCATTATTCCCTTTTTAGAAACAGGTTTTTTTTTTTTTTACATAAAGTCCCCGCTTTGTGCAGTTGAATTCTTTCAGTGTAAGTTCGTAGAAACGGTTAGGATAAATTAAGCAAGGATATGTATGTGGGTCCTCCACCCAAGAGGGTAAAGAAAACTACGCAGAATGGTAAGGCACCAGAATATCCTAACCAGACAAAAAGACTGCGTACAAAATGTAGTTTGCAAAAATATCTACTCCTGGGAGTTAATAGAAAATCTGAGACGCTATTTTTTCATAGCAATAGTTGAGACACGAGATTTCTGTCAGACAATATTTTTGCAATGGCATCCCTCTTCAGCACGTCGCCATATTGCACTGGAGGATGTGGAGACTCAAAAAGTGCAGTAAAATTAATCAAGGTCCGAAACATATTTTGTAATATATTTTCAAGTTCCCTTGCCCTACAGTAAAATGTACAAATGTGCAAACTGAAAGGTAGCGCACTCTCTTCTTCCCACATTGCTGGGGTCCATAATCATGCATATTAAGATTAGAAATGTAGCATATATGCAATCACCAAAAATGTAGTAAATCTGCAGAAAAACAATTACTGAAATGCTACAGATTTGAAAAAAACTGAAGTAGCAAACGCTAAAAATTCAACTACAAAATACCAAGCCTTTAAGGAAAGCCGGAACCTACTTTTATTTTTGGTGAAAAGGGTGTGACACTTCAAATTCGTTAGAGCATCTCTTTCACCATTTACTAAACATTTTCAACATCTTTAACAATCGTAACTGCTGGCTTCTTTTACGGTTTCGCTACTAACAGCTTTGGCTGTCTGTTGAGAGGCCCACTGTTTCCAATACAGAACACATATCTCGAGTGAGATTTGGCTCAGGCCCTTGCTCATGTCTGGGTGAGTTGGTTAACTACCTCGGGTGTCTGCTCTTGATTTATTGGCGTTCCTACTACTCTTCTGTTTGTCCCGCCCTGAAACATTTCGATTTACAGTGTTTTGATTGGATGAGCGGTGTCCTTCCATTGCTAACTAGGGGGAACTCTTTCTCTAGCACTTAAATCTTTATGTCAGTGTATATTTTTTCTTGCTCTCTCCCCATCTCATTCCTCTGCCCGGGTGCATTTTTTTACTCCACTCTCCCCTAAGCACTCCCTGTTTTAAATATATTGTATTTATTTACGGATTCTTTTTCGAGGGCCCGACAACCACAGAGTTATACCGAGCTGTTTATTTGCTTTCTTTGCAATGGTGCAAGCATTTTTTTTTCACTTTTAATTTACCATTCTCTGCCACGTTAGAATGGTACCACCCAAAATAACAAAATGGCTGCTGTGCAACATGAATCAAGCGCACACAAGCATCAGATTGCATGCATGCAGCACAATGCATGAATGCGCATATTTCACGATGCAGTCACACGTGTATCGTGATGCATGCATACACACCGACGGCCATACTGAAAAAAGATCTTATTTAATAGAAAACCCATTACAAAATTGCCAGTCAGGCATGTGTAAGTGTGATGGTGGCAATGTAAAGATCACTGTGCAAGCCAATTGCTCAGCCTTTTAGAGCAGAGACCTAATGGCTTTGCCAATACTGGTTAATATTGCTTAAAAAGAGATGGCCCTACACGTATTGCACACTTTTTACTCCACCTGTTGAGCTAGTGACAATGAGGCTGAAATACTTGGGGAGCAACACCAACTACCAACCGGAATTCCCTTTCCCGTCTGTCGGGAAGCATTCATTTGCTGTGCTATGTCTGTACTGCGAGGGTGCAAATAATTTTTAAATGGTTACGAAAGCTTGGGTGAGCCTCGGATCGAAAATGACAGATTTCTGTAAATCTTTAGGCCTGAAATCTGGCTGAACCAGTTACAGTGTTGCATTATTTAGGATCCAGAGGTAGGAGGGTGCTTAATGTCCATAAGGCATTGGCATACAGGCTGAACCAGTCTTCAATTTCCACCAACCAGTGAAACTGTGGATAACATCACCCGCTCTCAAACATCTGCGGAGAGGCTCAATGGTTAGGGCGAATAGTAGACACTCCTTTTGGGTTCCCCTCTCACTGGTCACTTAAAAATGTAACCATGCAGGCCGCAAGGTGGAGGGAACTAAGATGCTGGATTGTCTCAATAGATATTACACTGGAGCAGGAAGGAAGTAGGGGCTTGGGTGAGCATTACTTAGGAATTCTGTGACAGGGTACAACATAGGCCTATGCTCTGCACAGAAATGGTCCCAAATTGGGTCTCAGAACCCTCTACAGAGTACAGACTCATGATCTATGCTGCCACATGCAACAGCAGATCTGGACAGCCACTGCTGAAGTCTCTGTGTGCCGTTTGATTGCAGCTTCAGCGTGTGCACATCCTACCTCCCGGCCTTGGAAGAGGCAATGATGCCAAGGGAATTGACAACTATCACATACCGGCACCCCCAACAACGGACTTTTTAAATGAAATGCAGCTGTTGGCAAATAAGGCGGTACCAAGTTGCAAGGATGCCCGGTGCAGGTAAAAAGTAAAAATGTCAGCTGTAGGTGTTGTCAAATTTCAACACAAATAGATGTATACAAGCTTTAAGTCCCTATGTAGAAGCCAACACAACTGCTACCACCGACAGCTAACTCCAACTGCCACATGTAAAGTTCTATATGCCATTTACACAGTCCATCTTCCATAGGTACATTCTCCCAGGAACACCGAAAAACTCCTTCCTTAATGAAGATGATTACACTTTCCATCAACAATTAGAACTAACAAACTTTCCTGCAAGAATGACAATAAGGGAATAAATAGCACAGTAGATAAAGCTACGATATAATACAATAAAACGTTTACTTCTAATGTTACTAAAGTCTATAAACCATTCTATACGGTACATATATAAACTTAAGTCACATAACCCTGCAAATATCTTCGACATTTAATTTCTCTCCCATATCTACTACTGAAAAAAAGGCTGGGAAAGCCTCCAGGCAATCATACTGACGATACAAGAATTGGGACCCAATCCGCCCCATACACCGGGCCCACTCAGATCATTTTGGCCACTCTGTACTAGTTTGTTGAAAGTTACCAGAGTTAGGTTCCATACAGTAGGCATCCCCTCAGAAGCTCCTTCCCACACAAGGTTGGATCCTCTTAAAAACGTAAACAAAGAGTGGATAGAGCATTGCATCAGCGCACTCCCCAGCGGTTAACCTATAGATAATGGGCGCTACTGTTGCTCCATGCATTGTATTTGGTGCATGTATTTGACAACAGGTATTGGAGGGAATGAATATACACAAGATGCTTGAAGATGTTTATTATTTGTACACTATGTTGGCCTTGGAAGAGTGATGGATGCAAATCTGTGACAGTACGTATCTAACTGCGTTTATACCAAATGCCAATAAAAATAGGTTTAAAAAAAAATCTACTACTGGAGAAAGACCCTGAATTAGTGTGAACTTGATTGTCCGCTGAATTGCGAAATCCACTTTCATTTACACTATGCTCCTGACTCACATCATTGGACGCCCCTTCTTCTGTACTCACCTGGTGTGAACCCTCACCATCCTCCACCATATGCGACACCACCCAGTTGTAATCCCTTCCTTCATTAATAATCTCATCCCTCACATTTTCACTGCATTTCACAAATCAGCTAACAGGACACACACGTCCATCACCTACTCTCGTGGAATTAGTAAACATTTCTAAGACGTTCAATGGACCAGAAAAGGTACTTTCTCCCTTCTTCACTTGAAGTGGTAATTTGACACTTATCACATCCCCTTCCTTCAAACAAGAATCTTTTACTGCACAATTAGTATCTGTATACCTCCTTAGGGAACCATTGTTTAAATCTAGAATTGATTAACCATCTCTAATTATCCTAGGTAAACGGAATTTTCCCTCTCATAATAGTAAAGGGACTGTATCGTGTCACCGTAGGGGTGCTACAATGCAGGATTATACTTTTTTGACCCCGGTTTTCCAATTAAGATTTTTAATTTTGGCTGACTGGAAAGATTCCTTAATCACTCAAATCTCTCCACCTCTCCATCTCCACTAGGGTGATATACTGAGGTTACTTTATGTTAAATGCCATTACGCCTTAAACACTCAATTTCCTCACTTAAACTGCACCCCATTGTCTGTTAACACTCTCTTAGGCAGACCTTCCTTTTGAAACTACTCACCCATGAACAAAGTCATGTCCTCAGTATTATTCTCAAACTGAATTTCAGGCCACTTAGAGAAATAATCCATGGCCACTAGTACATACCAGTTTTCATTGTCATCAACAATCTGTCCATCGTTGCCAAAATTGTTGCGTTAAATTCCAACACAAATAGATGTATACAAGCTTCTTTATTTCCTTAAGGTATGAGCCAACACAACTGCTACCGCGGACAGGTAACTCCAACTGCCACATGTAGCATTCTATGTGACATCTACACATTCCATCTCACATAGGTACATTCTACCAGCAACACTGAGAAACCGGTGATGAAACTGCTGACAAGTAAACATAACATAGGGGTATGCTCTGGTGATCAGTATTAAGGCTATAATGTCGAGGAGTTTGCCAGTGGGACAAAGCACAGCATTCTGAAAGTTATTTAACGTTCTTGAAGCCTTTTACATCTGTGGAATCATTACGGTCTCTTTGTATTTTATAGAAATAGCTCAGAAATGAGTGACTTGAACACACACCAAAGAAACGTTGTCACCTGCAGGGTAAACATTATTTATTCTGGTTAAATGGCTCAAAGACTTCTATTTTTGCCAGTGGCGGCCAGCATGGATCGGGGGAGGGGTTGGGTGTAGAGGGTTCTCAAAATAATGAAAAAAATGTACCTCTTCACTGCGTCTCTTCATCGCATCTCTCCTCTTCAGTCTTCCCAGCGATGAAAAGGAAGCACATCCAGGCTCCCCTGACCAATCACAAAGTTGTTTGGCGCTCAGCCAGGAAATGGGAGCCTGGGCATGTTCTCCACCCAGGCTGTAATCCAGCCTGGGTGGAGAACATGCAAAGTGGTCATGACGGTTTGGCTGGCCAGAGACAGCCGGCCAATCATTCATTGCGCACCTACAGTTTGCCCACCACTCCATCCCCCTGCTCAGAAGAATCAGGCTTGTACTGGTAACGGGGCCACAGAGTTGGTGCAGAAGGCAGAATGGGCGCGTACCTGGCTAAAAGTGACATCTAGGCAGTCTTGAGACTTATCAGTGTGTCTGCACTATTCTGAGCTGTTGGGGGACAGTTAGAGAGTTCTTTGCTTGTGCATAAGGTTTACTGATGGGTCCCTGTTCCACGTGATCGAGAAATTCTATTTTTACAGTAGTTATTTATATTTACATCTGAAGTTGTTTATGTTACACACCATTTGGATCTTTTTTGTGGAGTTGGCTGACACGGTTCATTTCCAGCAGTTATTGGCAGGCTTTCAAGAGCTGAAGTTCGATTTGGGAGTGCTCTCGGCATGAGACAGATGGTGGGGCCAGCTACTGTGTTGACATTCTTTGGTACTGAAACGGATTGTGTGACGATAGAGGCGAGATGGCTTGAGGACAAGAGGGTGATGGTACAGGTGTTGGATGAGACGTTGGAAAGGAGGAAAGTGATAGTTTGTGGCATTCAGGTTTTGCTGGGCCATTGATGTGTAGTTCATGCAGGAAGACACTTTGCAGGCGGCTTGGCCTGGCATCATCAGGTCAGAGTTTGCCGTATAACAGGATAAGACTGTCCAAAGTGGTGACGGCAGATTTTAAGATGTGGAAAGTGTTTTGGTAAACTTTAATGGCATCTCGTTATAGGGACTGAGAGAAGAGGCAGAATCCTCCATTTTGATATTTTCGGGCGCTGCAGGTGGAATGGGCTTCTGCCTGTTTTGGAAAGGAAGAGGGTACAATCATGCAATTACAGTTGCCTGAGACGTTCATGAAGGAGGGAAGCAGTTTTGGATTCATGGATTTTTTTCTGCTCATTGTGGCCTTTGTGTTAAGCGGTAGGAATTTTTGGAACAAAAAGGCTGTGTTTAATGGGAACAATATGGCAATATGTGAACATTGTTAACAGACAATCTCCTAAAGAGGCGAAGGTGTTACAGCTGTTGAGGGTGTTTGTGCTTGGATGTCTGCGTTGTACAATCCTATTTAGAGCCAAGCATGCTCAAGGCATCGACAATCTCATTGTGGATGTGCTATCATTCACAGTGGAGGAGATTTCGAGGGCTTGCACCAGGAGCAGATCGGGACACTGATGTCAAGGAACTCGGAAAAAGTGATGGAAGAGAATGATTGAGTTGGTTGAAGGCTCTTCGGCTATCCGGACAATAATGGCCCATTTGTTGGCTTGGGCAGAGTTTCTCGATTCAGGAGCAAGGAGAAGAGAACTAGATGGCCCAAAAAGAGGAGAGGACATAATTAACTGCATCATGATGACCATTGAAAAAGGTTCCCATAACGGACAAGCAGCAAATAACACTTTTTATAGTAAGCTACTTTGGGGCTATGAGCCAAGACAAGCAGGGGTCAAATGATATGGAGGTGTGTCACGCTAGCATTGTTGTATCAAATTATTCCTGGTGTATGAACTGTCTAGGAATTTTACAGAGGCAGTATTGTTATTGATTGCAATTGTGTTTTTCTTTTTTTGGGCTTGGAGGGTGTCTGAACTTTTGGGAGGAGGGAAGGGAGGTGGCTTACAAAAGGCAAAGTTGGTAGGGAATGAGGAGGGAGTGGAATTTTGTGTGCGAAAGTTAAACACTGATCAGAGGGGACGAGGAAGATTGGGGGCTGTTGAGAAAACTACTGTGGGGGAAGGGCACATTACGGATGTGCATTGGCAAGGGAGCACAGGTTTTTAGACATGAGGATTGCTCTAAGCTTACTAGTTTTCCGATTCTTATGGTGTTACGCAAAGTGTTGATTATTAATTTTGCTGGTAGAGGAGTTTAGGACACATTCATTGAGGATTTCGGCAGTCATTGAAGGGAGGTGAGAGGTTACTCAGAGGATGCAATACGGAGTTTGAGGAGCTGGAAATTTATTTGTCCTAAGAGGTGAATAAACCGTGGGGAGCTAATGTCATGAGTTCCTGGGTTTTTTTTTTTTTTTTTTTAAAATAACTGTAGTTGCTGGTTGTTTTCCAGGTTGTTTTTAGGCCCTTAGAGGGGTTACATGCTGTATGGATAAGTGGCTACTTTTCATTTGTAAAATCAGATCACAGAAGGTGGAACTGAGGCGCTATGGAAAGCAACTGGAGTTTGACAAAGCAAGAATACAAGCAAAATGGTGTTGAAAGAGGATGACAACATGGGGCGAGTTATTGACTATCTTGGCACTGCTATGTATGCGAGTTATGGTCAGGAATGTGCCTTTATGTGGACGGATTTGATTCTCCGGCAGGAGTAGCAAGGGGTGATAAGCCCGGCGGCTATTGACAAAGACAGGAAGGAAGTAAATGGAGAAATTGAACATTTTTGTAGAAAGAAGAGGAGTAGGAATATGGATCCAGATATGAGGTGAGGCCACTTTTTTAGACAATGGGGTGCACTGATGTAACTGCGGGTGAATTTTTCAGATTGCTTTAGGATTTAAGGTAGAATGGTTATGTTGGTGGGTGGCAGATGACCTTGGGAGAGAACATGGGTGGAAGGTTAGTAGAGTTCACTGTTCATTGGTCAAAAAACAGAAAGCCTTGGTGTGTTAATAAGTTGAGTTACGCAGGGTATGAGCAGGAGGAGATGCATTTGCAGTTGGTTAAATTGAAGAGTGGCTAGTTAGGGATTTGGGGGATATGAATTGTCAGGCTTCAATTATGTATAATAAGGCCTTGATTTTGGTCTATATGGCGATATGCCAAGAGTTTGAAGTTGGCAATCAATAGGATGTGAACCAGACTCATTAAAGCATCCTTTTTTCACACACATTTTACTATGTAGAGTGATCTTTCGGGAGCTGTGTCTCAGCCGAAGTATTGTCAACTAGTTTAGCTTAGCCCCTCATTAGACGCAAATCAAGTACCAGCATCAGAAAGTAAATAATAATTATGATAATATTTATAATCCAGGATTTGTAAAGTGCGGCAAATAACCCGGGTCTCAAGGCGCTTAATTATAGGCATGGGAAGATGAAGTGCTTTGCCAAGAATCACAGGATGCAGAGACTTGAACCTGGTTCCCACAGGCTCCCAAGTCGGCGGCTCAGGCCATTATGCCACATGCTCTTCCTTGTTTTCTTTAAACCATTGTCTGTCCCTTATAGGTGATCGGGTATTGACAAGTTACCATGAATGGCACATGCCAAAGAGGATGCCATATGTGCGCTCTCCTGCTGCAGAATCAGTGTTGATGGCTGCCAACTTTGGGGTCAGTGATCAATCAGAGAAGCATATGATATGTTTAATCTTTTTGAAATTATACAACAGAGTGAAAATCGTTTCACATAAATATTACCTGCATTGAGTCTGCTTCATTCTTACAGCTACGGGATTAAAGCCAGGATTGATGACATACGCCACTGCAGTGTTAACATAGATTCCCTGATTCGCAACACATCCAGAATTGTAAACAAGCATTGGCATAGCCAATAGGTCTCGCCTTTGGGACCTTATAAGTGTTTAGCCATGCAACAGTTGCATAACTAAATACTTATAAGGTCCCAAAAGCGAGAGCTATTGGCTATGCCAAGTGGCCGTGTGGACGCGAAAGGGTAAGTGATTGCGATGAAACATCAAAGCGGCTGTGCGGCCGCGAAAGTGAAAAGTAATTGCGGTCAAGCACGGCACGCCACCCGCGCAGATGCACTGTAGCTCCAAGCTGGCCTGGTAGCACTTTTTGGAGCCCTCTCAATAAGTCTCGACAGACCAGCGCATGCGCTGGGTCAGGCGAGACCTAAAAAAGTACCATATGATAAGGAAAAGACTAAATCTGGGCCTGGTGGGTAATCCGATGTGAAGATGACGTCAGTTGACAATGTAGAGGTCTAAATGTTTTCTTTGTATTTCTTATTTCCCTATAGTAAATATTGTGTTTTTACCCCTTTTATAAATCCCAATGCCTTTTACAATTTGCAACTTTTATTGTTCTTTTGAATAGCCTTCGGGCTCAGACAAACAAATAAATATATTGAATATATATCAGCAGCGGTTCCTCTTCGCGGGCAGAGGACCGTCGCACCGCCAGCTGCAAGCGCAGTGGTACACAAAGAATAATAAAATGGGCAATACCATTTTATTATTCTGTGTGCCGCTGGCCCGGGCTAATGCAAAAACAGTTAATGGACAGAATGCAGAACAATGTCATACATTCACCCCAGTACAGAGATCTGGGCCTAAATACATAGTTTTTTTGCTCACCATGCCATTCCAGTTTGAACCCAGCCATATGCAAATCAGTCTTGACCCTGTGCCTCATGGGAACAGTCTAGCCCAAACTGCCAAGCCAGGTCCTCCCTGGACCGGAAACAAGCATCCTAGGACCGGTTTCGGGGTTTCACCCCTCTTCAGCAAGGATAGCTTGATCCCAGTGGCATGGAGAGCACAGGACCCACATCTGGGCATACCCGTCCCACTCGGGGTGACAAATGCAAAAAGAACTATTGATGGACAGACTGCAGAACAATGTCATACATTCACCCCAGTACAGAGATCTGGGCCTTTGGTTTTGCTTTGCTCACCCTAAGTTGGCAGGGTATGCCCAGACATGGGTCCCTTGCTCACTTTGCCACTGGGTTCAAGCTAGCCTGGCTGATGATGGCTGATTAGCCAGAACCGGTCCCAGGATGCTTGTTTCACTCACCCCCAGATCAGTTGACTGGGGGCGAGTGCTTGCAATGTTCAACACTCCGTCCATCATCCCCTTTGGTTTTGCTAGGCTTAAAGGTTCTAAGATTTTCCCCAAATCATGCCATGCTTCTGGGGCATCTTCTGGCGCAGTAAATGGGTCCCTCCTGTTGGGCGCACCAGTCTTGGCCCTTGTGCCACTCAGAGTGTGGGGGAGGTTGAGGCTTTCATGCAATGTCTCATTTTGCAACTAGGGTAGCCATGCCCACATTGGCCTACTCTCCCCAGGTGCAGCCAAGTATCTCCAGGATGCCCAGCAATGCAATTTGGGTTGTCAAATGAATCTGCCAGTCCAGGACTCGGGTAAGGACAGTACCAATTCTGTGTCAGTAACCAGCTCTTTTGGGACACTGCCTGACCATGTGAAAAAAGTTTGTGTCAGGGTAGACGCAACAAAAGCATGGGGGCAGTGGGAGTTTGACTGCCCGCCATAGCGGGATGAGATATGTTGCATGTAGGTAATTTAATTGGATTAATCTGAGACGGGAGGAGTTCACGGGTTTTGAGGGGCCACAGACATCCTGCTTAGAGGGCCGACCCACCCCTCACATTTAAGTCTGAGGGTGGCAAGACAGTCAGGGGCATTAGGCACAAGCGGGCAGGATAGTCAGGAGGCGGCCCCTTTCCCCGATGTCTCCCTTGAGGAGTTTGGCTTCAAGAGGAATATATTCAGGGGTGAGTCGATGGAAAGTCATGACTGGCAGGGCCGGACTGGGAGCACAAACTGGCCCTGGCAATTGAGTCAGGCCGGCCGCAGGGGGGTTAGGGGGGGGGGGGGAGGAAGGAGGGAGTGCGCGTGGAAAACACTTCCGCTGTCTTTTGTTACAGTTAGCCGATATTGCGGCTACGCTGCAAAACCGGCCACCTATCTACAATAAAACATCTTGAACTACATCTGCCTGCGTGGACTTAATTACTACACCGCCCTGTAACAAAAACGGCCCCCAAGGGTCCAAAACCAGCCCTCACTCTGGCACCCCACCGGGGAAATGCCCGATACCCGCTACGGCCCCGATGACTGTAAAAGGCATGATAGCGCTGCAAGTATCTGAAGCCTTCAGTGCCTTTTTATGTATAACAAAAGGCTTCTCATATTTCACTTTAACCTGTGCAGTTTAAAAAAATATACTTGGAAACGACAAATGTTTTTTTTTAATCATAGGGGCATTACATTTCACTTCCTCAGCTCCACCTTGTTACTTTTACAACCATTAACTAGCACTAGCAAAGCCTATATAGGTATGGCTTCAATAGGACAACACACCGAAATATAGGCTACCGAAAATGCATCTCCATGCAATAGAACATTAAGCCACACCTACTGGGCAAATCATACAAGGCAAAACGCCAAACAGGCAACCGCATGGGGTGAGAGAGAAGCACTCCCCTAGGTGGAGCCAAACTCACTATGTATATTCTAAAGAATTAGTAACAAAAGGTCCAGCGAGACCTTCATAGGTGGGCTGCAGGTGTGTTACTTTACAGCAATCAATGGCGAGGGAGCAGACCAGAGCTGTGATGACAGGGCAGGCGTCAGCCAGAGTTCTCATTTGGAAGTTTTTTCTGCTTCAAAAGAGCCGAAAACATGGACACGGAGAGTGTTTTTCAAAGTACACGCTCGTCCCCCCCAGCCTGCAGGCCTCGCCCCCAGAAGTAGTTAAAAAGTCTGGAGATGTACTTCAAACTAGACTGTTCATATGCAAGCACGCTGCTGTGGGAATCCCCCGCTCCGGTGCGGACGGCTGCACAATGTAAAATGAGACAACTTTAAGAACTGTTTCCTGGTCGCTTCACGGACTGGGACGGGGTTCATTCTAAACTGGACTGCGCCCTCATGCCCAAAGTAAACTAAATCTAAATGGAATCAGAGTATCGAATACAAATGTAACTATTCGGAATTACTTGTGCTCCGTTGGTTTGGTTTTTTAGTTGGCTGCAGATGAAGAAAAGTTACGATGAGGACTGCTGCTTCTGGTGCTAGCAAACTGCTTCTTGGCGCCCCACATTGAGATGTGGATAAAAGAGGCTGGTTTCGTTTTTGTCTTCAGTTAAATAATTATCGTGAGCACGTTTAGAAAAAATCCTCGTATACTACAGTATACAAAAACTCTCGCTTGTAGTGTCCGGCGTGCGCGAGGTGTTCTAGCCTTCCGCGCCGCCGGGATGCGCTAGCGCCGACGCGTGACGTCAGACGCTAGCGATGTTAAAAATAAAGGGGCGTGGCCTCGACGAGTCAGTCGGGAGCCGCGTGCATGCAAAGCACATGTCGGCTCTGGTGTATTCTTTAGCGCCTACGCGCTGCTATTTAAATTAGGCCTCTAAAGGGATTACACTGGCGACGAGGGTCTTTTGAGCCCTGATGTGCTGTTTGGGCCCCACAATACCCCTTCTGGCCACCCTGTTGTCCTGAGCCTGTGTGTGCAGGCCCCCCTCCTGGTGTCCTGGTGGAGCCTGCTATGAGGCCTGGTGAGGATCACTGCATGTGCCCTGGAGGCCCACCGAGCCGTCGACGGTGCTGCTGTGTGCGCCCTGGTGCCCCACTCCTCGGCTGGTGAGGAGTAGGTCTCGCCCAGGTGGTGCCACACCTGCCCCACGAGGTGCCCGACGACAACTGCGCCCTCCTACGGTTCGGGCCCATGCCGGGTGTGCTTGCCCCAACCCAGAAGCACCGTAGGGATCCCGCGGATGACGTCTGGAGGTAGGCGCGCCCACCATTGGGTATAGCCGCGCGAGGGAAGTCCATGCGCCGCGGCTGGAGAGGGGGCACGCCTGGTGGCGTCAACGCAGAGGAGCGGAAGCCGGTTCCACCGCGTGCTGCGCACGTGCCAAGATGGCGTCCATTCCCGCCATTGAGCCATTTGCCGTTGACGGCGCCCCGTCATACCTGGCCCCGCGCTGGAGGGATTGGACAGACCGTCTACAGATCTACTTCGAAGGGGCTGGCATCGCGAGGGAACGGCGCAGAGCGCTGCTGCTCCACCTTGGAGGAAAAGACATCCACCGCATCTACAAGACTCTCGTGGAAGCCACACCGAAGACATACCACACACTGCTGAACGCGCTCAACGCCCACTTCGAGCCCATGGCGAACAGAGACTATGAGCGGTTCATCTTCCGTCAGGCCAAACAAGAGGCAGATGAATCCCTGGATGCGTTCCATGGCAGGCTGAAGGAGTTAGCCAGCACGTGTGGGTTCCGCGACGAACAGGAGGAGATCCGAGGGCAAATCATACAGGGTTGTTACTCGTCTAAGCTCCGTGTCACGGTCCTCCAGGAAGAAGGAAAGCCCCTGGCGGACATCCTCACCCTCGGACGGTCGAAGGAGCTATCGCAAGCAAGAGCCTCGCATATGGAGGCGGCCCTACATCGCCCTATCAAGACGGAGCAAGTGCAGGTGGCCGAAGCGGTGAACGTAGTGCGGCCAAAAGGAAGGCAAGCCGGAGGGAGACGGCAGCCGGAGGCAAAGAGGAAAGACTGTGGGTACTGTGGCGGCCAACCCCACCGCATGCAAGACTGCCCGGCGATAGGGAAAAAGTGTGGCGCCTGCGGGTGGATGAACCACTTTGCGGCGGTATGCCGGTCCACCAAAGCCAAGAAAGCGGCGGCCCATGCGGTACGAGAAGAAGCAGACAGTGAGGACATGGACGATGACACCGAAGAGTTCCCAGTCCATTACGTGTTCGCAATCCACCAACCACAGAAGAAGAAGCGCAGACTTCCGAAATGTCGCATCCTAGTACAAAGTCAAGAGGTAAAGGCGACAATTGACACCATTCCCCTCATCGGGTGCTTCAAAACAGAGCTACAACATGGGGAGAGGAGCGTCAACACCACCGTCTATGTCACGGAAGAGGACAGCGGGATGCTGCTGAGCGGGCAGTCGGCCGAAGAATTGAGACTGATCTCATTCGCCATGGCAGTCCTGGAGGAAGAGCTGGATACAATCATGGAAGAATTTGAAGAGGTCTTCAACGGCATCGGGTGCCTGAAAGGAAAGGAAGTATCCTTACACATCGACCCATCGGTCCAACCAGTAGCGTTGAGACACCGGAGGATCACCTTCCACCTGCGGCAGAAGGTCGAGGAGGAGCTGGAGGCCCTGGAGAAACAAGGCATCATCGAGAAGGTCAGTGGGCCAACCCCGTGGTTATCCCCGATCGTCATCGCCAGGAAGCCGAAGCAGACAGGGCAAATCCGCATCTGTGTGGACATGCGCCTCCCTAACGCCGCGGTCAAAAGAGAGCGACACCCACCATTGACGACATCTTGGGGGAGCTGAACGGGGCCAGGTGGTTTTCGAAGATGGACCTACGGTCAGGCTACCACCAGTTACCACTTCATCCGGACTCGAGGTACATCACCACGTTTTCCACCCATGTGGGCCTCAGACGGTATCGGCGCCTGAACTTCGGCATCTCGAGTGCCGCCGAGGTATTCCAAAATACCATCAGAGAAGTGCTCAGTGGGCTCCCCGGCGTGCTCAATGTGAGCGACGACCTGCTCATTTAAGCGTCAACCATAGAGGAACACCACCAGCGGTTGAGAGGAGTCCTCAAGAGGATCCAGGAGTCAGGCTTGACCCTGCACCGGGAGAAGTGTCAGTTCCTACAGAAAAAGATCAACTTCTTTGGGTACACCTTCTCGGACCAAGGGGTGGCCCCGGACCCGGACAAGGTGAAGGATGTCCAAGATGCCCCAGCTCCGACGAACATCTCGGAGGCCCGGAGTTTCCTGGGCATGGTCAACTTCTGCGGCCGCTTCATCCCGGACCTCTCCAACCTCACCAAACCCCTCAGAGAGTTGACCAAATCGTCCACCACGTGGCAGTGGGGCCAGGAACAGGAACAGGCGTTTCAAGCAACGAAGGCAGCCCTGTCCGCGGACACTACCCTCTCATACTTCGACCCGGCAAAGCCCACCAACGTGGCGGTCGACGCGAGCCCGTTTGGGCTGGGAGCAGTCCTGACACAGCTCCAGGACAACGAGGAGTGGGCACCCATTGCTTACGCCAGCCGGTCCCTGACCGAAACAGAGCAGCGGTACTCGCAAATAGAGCGAGAAGCCATAGCCATCCACTGGGCATGCCGGCATTTTCACGTGTACGTGTATGGACACCACTTCACGGTAACAACCGATCACAAGCCACTCATTCCTCTGTTCCAAGGGTCGTCCTCAAAGCCGCCTCCCCGGATTGAAAAGGGTATACTCCAACTACAAGGGTACGACTACCGAGTGGAGTACAAACCCGGGGCCACGAACCCGGCGGACTATCTATCACGGCACCCGCAGAAAGCCACAACAGAAGAGAAGGAGGAGGCAGAGGACACATAGGAGTACGTCCGGTATGTGACAGAGCGGTCACGACCCCTCCCAATGAGCCTAGCCGCGATCATAGAAGCCTCAGAAGGTGATGAATGCGTGAGAGCAGCGGCGGAGGCTGTCAGGTCAGGAGACTGGAGGGCAATCCAAGCCTCGCTCAACAGAAAGACGCCTCAAGCCAAGCTGACACTGGAGTCATTCCTGAAAGTGCAGAGTGAGCTGTCCGTCGACGCCCAAGGATGTCTTCTGCGAGGCCCGAGACTAGTCATGCCAGCCAGCCTCGCTCAACAGGCGGTGGACCTCGCTCACAGGGGACATCAAGGAATTGTCAAGACAAAGGGTAGGCTCCGAGCCCAAGTCTGGTGCCCAGGCATGGATGCGATGGTGGAGCAGACGGTAAGAACCTGCACGTGGTGCCTAGCCGCAGGACAGCCGGAACGCCCTCACCCAGTGGCGACCGAAGATAACCCCCTGAGACCGTGGGAGTGTGTGAGTGCCGACTTCGGACACCTCCCCGATGGACGGTATGCGCTGGTCATCGACGATTTCACCAAGTACCCGGAGGTTGAAATCGTGGGGAGCCAGACAGCCACGGAGATCATAGCGAAATTCGAGAAAACCATCGCCACTCATGGCATCTTCGGGGTGGTCAAGACCGACAATGGACCGCCCTTCCAGGGGCAGGAGTTTGCCGAGTATCTTAAGAGCTGGGGGATCCACCACCGCAAAGTAACACCAAGGTGGCCCCAAGCCGGTGGAGAGGTTTATGAGGACACTCAACAAAACCATTCGCATCGCCATGGCCGATGGATCTCCACTGGAGAGAGCAATCTACAGTTTCCTGCGGGAATACCGGATGACACCCCACGTCACAACCGAGGCAGCACCAGGAACAGCCACCATGGGGCGAATTGTAAGTGACACGATACCTCACCACCCCACTTGGGTTCCGGCACAAGCCTCAAATGAGAAGACCCTAGCCAATCGGATGCGCTCGAATGACCACGCCAGCCAGCGAAGGGGTGCTAAAGAGTCCACGATACAACGACAGGACCGAGTGTATGTGAAGGACCGCTACCCAGGCAGCAAGTTCAGACTCCCATTTGAACCACAACCATGGGTCGTCACCCGCCGGACAGGCACGATGGTGACCGCTCAAAGAGGAGCCGAAACGGTCACGCGAGATGTGTCGTTCTTCAAAAAGGTCCACCCCGGAACACCTTCCTGTCCTGGGGCTGAGCCAGAGGGGCCGGACCCCGACCAGCCGAGTGGAGGTCAGGAGGGGGGGGGGGGGGGGGGGGGGGGGGGGGGGGGGGGAGGACGGGCGGAGCGAGGATGGCGGTTCCCCTTCCATCCCAGCCACCCCGGGGGGTAGTCTGCCTGGCGGGTCCCCAGCCAGGGCAGAGCCGAACAACCCAAGGCGCAGAGCCCCTGAGGTGGCCTTTTCCAGAGGCGGTCCGTCCCGCTACAACCTGCGGAAGAACCCGGCACCGTCATCCCAGCTGGCGGACTATATGGTGTAACCTGTAAGGACTGGCAGACTGGTAACAGACTCATCGTTGAATTTTTGGTCCTATGTTTTGTTTAACGTTTATAAAGGTTGGAAGGAATGTAGTGTCCGGCGTGCGCGAGGCGTTCTAGCCTTCCGCGCCGCCGGGATGCGCTAGCGCTGACGCGTGACGTCAGACGCTAGCGATGTTAAAAATAAAGGGGCGTGGCCTCGACGAGTCAGTCGGGAGCCGCGTGCATGCAAAGCGCATGTCGGCTCTGGTGTATTCTTTAGCGCCTACGCGCTGCTATTTAAATTAGGCCTCTAAAGGCATTACATCGCTCTCATCGGGCTAGTTCGTCCTGGATGATGCGTAGCACGTGAGCTGTTTGCAATAGCCCACTTCAGAGGACCGCCAGAAGAAACAAGCAAACAGGTATTGCCAGCGCAAGATCTATTGGCTTCGTCAATGTCTTAAGACATGTTGAACACCAGCGCGAGTTGTAGTACAATTAATTTGGTTTTATGAAAATGCTTTTTTGGTCTTGATTAAAGCTGTCCTTTAGACATGCGGCTATATCTCTGGCTCCGACTTTAATCTGAAGAGGTACACTCATTTTGTTTGGATATTTGTAAATGCACAGTATTAATGATATTTTGTACATTTGAGTGTCCCTAACGTGGAACTATACGACTTGGCACTGCAGCTCCCACTAGTAGTGAGATGGATATCTGATGACACATCTTTGGAGAAGCTGTGGGTAAATGGCGGCATACCCACAGTGCAGCAGCTCTGCGCAGCGACCATACACACGCTCCCTCAAACTGATGAGGAACTTTAAGAAAACATCTGTATAAACCTATACATCAGTGTCTCCTAATGGGACTCTGCCCATTGTGCCAATATTATGCAAGGGATTTACATGCCTCCATAGATACCCACTGGTGTCAAATGATTGGGCAGTAAGCCTGGATAGCTCAGAGGCAAGGCATACTCTTGCTGAGGTGAGACAGGATTACTACATCTCCCTGTTGGTTAGCTCCTGCCCCATGCGCAAGCAAAACAGGAGTGGCTCGTCGGATGTGGAGTTAAATGCCTGTGTCATGCGATAGACCATATATAGGAAACAGGTGGAAGAATGATCACACTCTGGTCCTGTTAATGCTAGTATTGTAGAGCCTGAAATGTAACCACCTATGGACTATGTGATCTGATTATGCAGGAATGGACCTTTTAGACATGGACGTCCATGATTTCCCAGTTTTGCAGTTGAATTAGCTGCACTGCACCCGATCATCTCTGTAGACTATATGGAACCCAATAGCAATCTAGCCACAGGTGTAGGTCTGAGTGATGACTCTTTTATATGATTTGGCCATGCCTGAATCTATAGTGCTTCTGGAAACTGGTGACAAAGTGTACATACTATTTAGGAAATACAATTTGCTCTAATTTGAGATGTGTAATCCTGGTTTAACAGCCCACGATAAGGGCACGAAACAGATTTGAGGGTGTCTTGCCCGGACAATGTTATCTGTCAAGGGCAGAATTAACATAATGTGGAAGTCTGCCAAATCCCTCATTCTTACCGACTGGATTAGAGACCTTGTGCCTGGCCTACAGCACAATGTAAGACCCCTATCAACAGCTGCAGGAGCACTGGAATATAGGAACCTTGGCCAACATGCCCCCATAGATAGACACTGCAACTTAACACTGCAGAACATCTAAGCACCACTCTAAAGGAGGGTTACTTAGCTGCGTTTCGATGGACTAGGGTATCATGTAGGCACCCTACCAACAGTGTTCACCTTCGGTACTGGATGCAAAAACACCACCCAGTAAAGGGAGAGGAATAGTGAATTCACAAGAAAATATATAAATAATGTTTTCTATCCTGAGGTGGCTTTCCTTTCTTAATTGAATCTTGATTGATAATGGTGTTATTTTATGACTGGTTCATGCAATCATATGTGCACTTCAACATTATGTTTGTTGAATATATTTAAAGTATTCAAAAATGTGTTTCTGCTTGCACGGTTCACAAGTGGCATTGATGCGCCTCATCCAAGAGCAAGTCAGAGCCTCAAAGTGTGACTAGAGAGCCGACAGAGTAGAAGGTGTCCTAGTGGGAAGACTTTGCTGTGATTAGTGAAGGCCAGAGATGCGCTTCAACCATGTGACGCTGGACATGTGCCCGAAACATCGCATGAAGGTGAGGCAAGAATGGATGTTAGAAAGTTACAGGTTGAGCATGTGCCATTTATACCTTAATGCCATCTCCATCAGTCCATTTTAGGTACTGAGGAATGCCTGTGTTTGGTAGGTTTCGCGTTGAAACATTGACTCAGTGGGAGTACAAAATCCGATAAAATGTGCAAAGATGTAGTATGCAGACGACTATGAAGTTCACCCTCGTCGGATACCACAGCCAAGTACACCCAGATGCAAGGAGGATCACACAAGTAGAAACACGAGTCACGTCTGCCCAAACATCAGTAGCAAGGATGGATATCTGCTGCACAGGCTTAATACCACAGGTGGGTTCACGAGAAGTAAAGCCGGGAAAGTCCACTTGGATGTAAGGCGAAGTGCTGGCTGAAAAAATAGTTAGACCTACTGCTCTAGATGATCCACCCAAACATGGAAGCAAAGGCAGCAGAAAAAAGGTTTATGCTAGATATGAAGATAAAGTCCATGTTTAAAATAAAGATACAGGTCATCCGAGAGGTTACTGAAACTGGAATACCAAGACTGGTCCACCTGGAGATCTGATTCAAAGGTGACAAATAAATTACTCCTGCACAGTACTTCAGTCTAGTCCTTCTAAATTCAAGATGCAGAGGAAATCCTGCACTACTCAGCCCCGACAGCCTAAACAAAACAATCCTGCCGAGATTTGCTCTGGCCCAACTCCCCAGTTGGTCCACTGGAGTGAAACCCCACCCTGGTCCACTCAACTACGCGAGGAGGCGTGGCAGAGAAACAACTCCGGTGTAGTACACCAGTCAGTTCACCCAGAAGTCGGATGCTAAGTGCACAGTAGTTGGTGAAACCGAATACACAAATGAGTTAGGTCCATACAAACATAGGATACAAAATACATCTGTGTTTAACTCCACCCAGGTTCAAGATCAAGAAGTGGTTGACCAAGTCAGGCCTCCTTATTAGTTTTCTACTGCTGTTGAAAAGTGAGATGGCCTCAGTCTTCTGAGTGATAACTGAACAAGCTTTGGGAAGAGAGGCTTAGTATGAGAAGGGCATTCATCTCAAGCAAGAAGATTGTTCGATGTCTTGTGTCAAGATCAGGTTGTGTTGGAACATCAGGATTAGTTAGTTGATGAATTACATCCATTAACACCAGATATCTGAGGTTGTGAATGTCATTGTGTTAAAAATGTTAGGTGTACAATGTATTATTACACTGTAATGTATTCATTCATGTTGTTTGCAACACTGAGTCCAAGTGAGTTAAGCAAAACAGCTTTCATCCAATGATGTTTGCCTGCCGTTTTAGAGCTAAGAAGTGTCCCATAGCAATAAAAACAATAACTTTTATGAACATGAAAACGTAATAGTGGTTACTGCTGCCTTTTTGTTTATTGGATTGAGATATCGGATGCTTTGAAATATACTGAGATATGCAGTGCGTCCTCTGGAGTAAATCTCTAGACAAAGATCCGAAATGTGGCAAATTATTGGCAATTAATTATACAGCAAAGAGTCAATCAACAATCATAGATTTGGGCATGTTCACAAATTGTTTAGAAGTCCTTTCCCACCTCAAAAGGGGACACTTTTAAGAGCACATATAAGTCCACAGTGGAAAAGGACACCTACACTCCGATACATTCCATGGGTAAAATATGAAAGGGCTTCTGTACAGGTAAAAATGATCTCAGTGGAGAACAAAAAATTACTTTCACACATTTCTACCATGGATACTCCAGTGGATTGTCTGCATGTGAAAAAGCCACTGAAGTACATACAGTGGGTCATGCGTAAACTAAAATATGCCAAGGTATCAGTAGGTGTGAAATGGAAGTGGGTCGGACTGAAGCATGTTGGGGGGCATAGGGCACAGAGAAGGATAGTGGCAGGGCAAGCTGTGGGCCAATAGTGGGAAGCATTAAAACCCAACACTCCAATGCAGAAGGAGAGGGATGGACTGGGCCAGGCTGAATTTGTGCCTGCAGCCCCCAACTAGGCCCACTAATGAGGATACCGGGTGGCTTTTCCTGTTGGTTACATTGGGCCTGATGTTACCTCGGGGTGTAATTCAAGTGCAGCGTCACTGGCTGGTCGTGATTTATTTTGTAATCACAGGAATAAAGATATTTCAGCAATCCCCTTATAAAGCCCATCTATGTGTATATATTTGTGTAAACCGATGGTGGTACGCTCCTGCTATTCTGTGGCACTCCTTAATTTGGTGGCACTCCTGAATTTGATAGCAAACCTTCGTTCAACAACTCAACATTTTATTTGGAGAAAAACATCACCTCATTCCTCTTGGACACACTTTCCACAATTGAGTGCTATGAATTTTCAGGTTTTTCTCCTGGAGGTTTGGGTGACCAACAAATATTTTCAACACAATCTGTGCTAAGGCATTATGCGCCAGCCTTGCTAAGGGTTGCAAGAGTTGTACTTAGCGTCCTGTAATAGCAAACAGTAGTCTCTCATTTGGGATGTCACAGCAAAAAACAAAGGCTTTCATCGCCTATCTAGTGTAGACATAGCAGACAGACTATCGGCTATGTTTCGAGCAGCTAAGGACAAGGAACCGGTGGCCAGGTAAGATGAACTAAACAAATACATGCACAGTTTTGAATGTTCTGCAGTGCTTTGAGTGGCAATCAGTCGCCCACGGGACATGAGTAACACAAAAGACCCACTGCGCAGGCGGCCTCAATTCGCAAGACACAAACTTTTTCTAAAAGTTTCATGGCCCTGCAAGGTTCTTCCATTCTCCGGGCATGCTGCCCAAAGACCATAAACCCGATCACAAATTTACCTTTGCCCATGCCCACCCACCACATGGAAGAAAACAACTCCATGAAACTTTGTGACATAAAACTTCAGGAAATTCAATCTTTGCAGATTATAATTTGCCAAACATATTATGTCCCCAGAGACATGCTAAGCCGTCGTATAAACAGTGATTTAAAAGTAAGCATCCCCATACTATTTAATTTAGAACGCAGTTATTATGTACTGCTGCCAGATGACGCCTATGTTGTACATCCAACAAACAATGCACACTCAGGTCAATTCAATTGTCAATTGGAAAGCAGCTCAGCTGATTTCCGCTTCTGCTGAGAAGAGGAGGATATGAGAATGTAAAAACAAACAAGTTAAAAAATGTCTAAGAAAATTTGAAGTCATGCCAAGCACGGGAACATGCTTTTTTGTGTCACAAAGCTGAGGTTGGATGATCAAGAACAAATGTGATTTAAGTGACGTGCTTCACGTTTGTAAAGAATCTGGAAGGATGGTCTCCAAAGCAAGCATGCACATAAACACCAAAAGAGGACCGGCCAGTATACAATAATTCACCATTAAACAGAAAACAGACCAAAGGAGGATAGGACAGATGAATTTGCATAATTCATCAAGCAAAAAACATTTGCATGAACCATTAAGCAAAAATCAATCTCAATGTATTCTACCTGTACCTGCCTGAAGCATTATTCAGTAAAGGCAGATTAATCACTTCATCTCCCGTGCCTACAAGATTTTTTTTTTTTGCAAAGATATAGTTTGAACTGGGGAGAATGTTTGCATTGTCAGCATTCCGTCCATCGTTTGTTTGCTGTAACACTTTTCGCCCTAAGTGGGATGGGTATGCCCAGACTGAGTCCCTTGCTCACTGTGCCACTGGATTCAAGCTAGCCTGGCTGAAGGGTGACATACCCTGAAACCGGTCCCAGGATGCTTTTTTCCGGTCCAGGGAGGACCTGGCCTGGCAGTTCGGTCTGGACTGTTCCCATGGGGCACAGGGTCAAGAATGATTTGCATATGGCTGGGTCCAAACTGGGGTGGCGTAGTGGGCAAAAGAACAATGGATTTAACCCAGATCTTTTGACTGGAGGAGAATGTTTGCATGGTTAGCATTCCGTTCATCATTTGTTTACTGTAACAATAGTTTGAACTATTGGCATTGTAAATGACAATGCCTTTTATTTATGTGTTAGTTTTCAAAACTGAGAAATAAAAGGCATTATCATTTTCTATGCCAATAGCTAAAACTCTCGCAAATGCGAGACCTACTGCATTGCAAATGCTGGTTTCCTTTGAAATTGCTAAAAAACAATTCCTACATCC